>NW_028270152.1:34738907-37138907 GCF_037043375.1 Chiloscyllium plagiosum
GGGGGAGGAGGAGGAGGAGGAGAACACGGGGGGGGAGGAGGAGGAGAACACGGGGGGGGAGGAGGAGGAGAACACGGGGGGGGGAGGAGTAGGAGAACACGGGGGGGAGGAGGAGGAGAACACGGGGGGGGAGGAGGAGGAGGAGGAGAACACGGGGGGGAGGAGGAGGAGGAGGAGAACACGGGGGGGAGGAGGAGGAGGAGGAGAACACGGGGGGGAGGAGGAGGAGGAGGAGAACACGGGGGGGAGGAGGAGGAGGAGGAGAACACGGGGGGGAGGAGGAGGAGGAGAACACGGGGGGGGGGGGAGGAGGAGGAGAACACGGGGGGGAGGAGGAGGAGAACACGGGGGGGAGGAGGAGGAGGAGAACACGGGGGGAGGGGGGAGGAGGAGGAGGAGAACACGGGGGGAGGAGGAGGAGGAGGAGAACACGGGGGGGAGGAGGAGGAGGAGGAGAACACGGGGGGGAGGAGGAGGAGGAGAACACGGGGGGGGGAGGAGGAGGAGAACACGGGGGGGGGGGGGGAGGAGGAGGAGAACACGGGGGGGGGGGGAGGAGGAGGAGAACACGGGGGGGGGGGAGGAGGAGGAGAACACGGGGGGGGGGGGAGGAGGAGAACACGGGGGGGGGGGAGGAGGAGGAGAACACGGGGGGGGGGGAGGAGGAGGAGGAGGAGAACACGGGGGGGGGAGGAGGAGGAGAACACGGGGGGGGGGGGGGGAGGAGGAGGAGGAGGAGAACACGGGGGGGGGAGGAGGAGGAGGTGAACACGGGGGGGGGGGGGTGGAGGAAAGGAGAACACGGGGGGGTGGAGGAGGAGGAGAACACGGGGGGGGGGAGGAGGAGGAGAACACGGGGGGGGGGGAGGAGGAGGAGAACACGGGGGGGGGGGAGGATGAGGAGGAGAACACGGGGGGGGGACGAGGAGGAGGAGGAGAACACGGGGGGGGGGGGACGAGGAGGAGGAGGAGAACACGGGGGGGGACGAGGAGGAGGAGGAGAACACGGGGGGGACGAGGAGGAGGAGGAGAACACGGGGGGGGGGGGAGGAGGAGAACACGGGGGGGGGGAGGAGGAGGAGGTGAACACGGGGGGGGGGTGGAGGAGGAGGAGAACACGGGGGGGTGGAGGAGGAGGAGAACGCGGGGGGGGGGAGGAGGAGGAGAACACGGGGGGGGGGAGGAGGAGGAGAACACGGGGGGGGGGAGGAGGAGGAGGAGGAGGAGAACACGGGGGGGGGGGAGGAGGAGGAGGTGAACACGGGGGGGGGTGGAGGAAAGGAGAACACGGGGGGGTGGAGGAGGAGGAGAACACGGGGGGGGGGGGAGGAGGAGGAGAACACGGGGGGGGGGGGAGGAGGAGGAGAACACGGGGGGGGGGGGGGGAGGATGAGGAGGAGAACACGGGGGGGGGACGAGGAGGAGGAGGAGAACACGGGGGGGGGGACGAGGAGGAGGAGGAGAACACGGGGGGGGACGAGGAGGAGGAGGAGAACACGGGGGGGACGAGGAGGAGGAGGAGAACACGGGGGGGGGGGGAGGAGGAGAACACGGGGGGGGGGAGGAGGAGGAGGTGAACACGGGGGGGGGTGGAGGAGGAGGAGAACGCGGGGGGGTGGAGGAGGAGGAGAACGCGGGGGGGGGGAGGAGGAGGAGAACACGGGGGGGGAGGAGGAGGAGGAGAACACGGGGGGGGGGGACGAGGAGGAGGAGGAGAAGAACACGGGGGGGGGACGAGGAGGAGGAGGAGAACACGGGGGGGGGACGAGGAGGAGGAGGAGAACACGGGGGGGACCAGGAGGAGGAGGAGAACACGGGGGGGACCAGGAGGAGGAGGAGAACACGGGGGGGGGACGAGGAGGAGGAGGAGAACACGGGGGGGGGGACGAGGAGGAGGAGGAGAACACGGGGGGGGACGAGGAGGAGGAGGAGAACACGGGGGGGGACGAGGAGGAGGAGGAGAACACGGGGGGGGACGAGGAGGAGGAGGAGAACACGGGGGGGGGACGAGGAGGAGGAGGAGAACACGGGGGGGGGACGAGGAGGAGGAGGAGAACACGGGGGGGGACGAGGAGGAGGAGGAGAACACGGGGGGGGACGAGGAGGAGGAGGAGAACACGGGGGGGACGAGGAGGAGGAGGAGAACACGGGGGGGGGGGGAGGAGGAGGAGAACACGGGGGGGGAGGAGGAGGAGAACACGGGGGGGGGAGGAGGAGGAGAACACGGGGGGGGAGGAGTAGGAGAACACGGGGGGGGGGGGGGAGGAGGAGGAGGAGGAGAACACGGGGGGGAGGAGGAGAACACGGGGGGAGGAGGAGGAGGAGAACACGGGGGGGAGGAGGAGGAGGAGGAGAACACGGGGGGGAGGAGGAGAACACGGGGGGGAGGAGGAGAACACGGGGAGGAGGAGGAGGAGGAGGAGAACACGGGGGGGGGGGGGAGGAGGAGGAGGAGGAGAACACGGGGGGGGGGGGAGGAGGAGGAGGAGGAGAACACGGGGGGGGGGGGAGGAGGAGGAGGAGGAGAACACGGGGGGGGGGGGAGGAGGAGGAGAACACGGGGGGGGGGGGAGGAGGAGAACACGGTGGGGGGAGGAGGAGAACACGGTGGGGGGAGGAGGAGAACACGGTGGGGGGAGGAGGAGAACACGGTGGGGGGAGGAGGAGAACACGGTGGGGGGAGGAGGAGAACACGGTGGGGGGAGGAGGAGAACACGGTGGGGGGAGGAGGAGAACACGGTGGGGGGAGGAGGAGAACACGGTGGGGGGAGGAGGAGAACACGGTGGGGGGAGGAGGAGAACACGGTGGGGGGAGGAGGAGAACACGGTGGGGGGAGGAGGAGAACACGGTGGGGGGAGGAGGAGAACACGGTGGGGGGAGGAGGAGAACACGGTGGGGGGAGGAGGAGAACACGGTGGGGGGAGGAGGAGAACACGGTGGGGGGAGGAGGAGAACACGGTGGGGGGAGGAGGAGAACACGGTGGGGGGAGGAGGAGAACACGGTGGGGGGAGGAGGAGAACACGGTGGGGGGAGGAGGAGAACACGGTGGGGGGAGGAGGAGAACACGGTGGGGGGAGGAGGAGAACACGGTGGGGGGAGGAGGAGAACACGGTGGGGGGAGGAGGAGAACACGGTGGGGGGAGGAGGAGAACACGGTGGGGGGAGGAGGAGAACACGGTGGGGGGAGGAGGAGAACACGGTGGGGGGAGGAGGAGAACACGGTGGGGGGAGGAGGAGAACACGGTGGGGGGAGGAGGAGAACACGGTGGGGGGAGGAGGAGAACACGGTGGGGGGAGGAGGAGAACACGGTGGGGGGAGGAGGAGAACACGGTGGGGGGAGGAGGAGAACACGGTGGGGGGAGGAGGAGAACACGGTGGGGGGAGGAGGAGAACACGGTGGGGGGAGGAGGAGAACACGGTGGGGGGAGGAGGAGAACACGGTGGGGGAGGAGGAGAACACGGTGGGGGGAGGAGGAGAACACGGTGGGGGGAGGAGGAGAACACGGTGGGGGGAGGAGGAGAACACGGTGGGGGGAGGAGGAGAACACGGTGGGGAGAGGAGGAGAACACGGTGGGGAGAGGAGGAGAACACGGTGGGGAGAGGAGGAGAACACGGTGGGGAGGAGGAGGAGAACACGGTGGGGAGGAGGAGGAGAACACGGTGGGGAGGAGGAGAACACGGGGGGGAGGAGGAGAACACGGGGGGGAGGAGGAGAACACGGGGGGGAGGAGGAGAACACGGGGGGGGGAGGAGGAGGAGAACACGGGGGGGGGAGGAGGAGGAGGAGAACACGGGGGGGGGGTGGAGGAGGAGGAGGAGAACACGGGGGGGGGAGGAGGAGGAGAACACGGGGGGGGGAGGAGGAGGAGAACACGGGGGGGGGGGGGAGGAGGAGAACACGGGGGGGGAGGAGGAGGAGGAGAACACGGGGGGGGGTGGAGGAGGAGGAGGAGAACACGGGGGGGGGAGGAGGAGGAGAACACGGGGGGGGGAGGAGGAGGAGAACACGGGGGTGGGAGGAGGAGGAGAACACGGGGGGGGGAGGAGGAGGAGAACACGGGGGGGGAGGAGGAGGAGAACACGGGGGGGAGGAGGAGGAGAACACGGGGGGGGAGGAGGAGGAGAACACGGGGGGGGAGGAGGAGGAGAACACGGGGGGGGGGGGGAGGAGGAGGAGAACACGGGGGGGGGAGGAGGAGAACACGGGGGGGGGAGGAGGAAAACACGGGGGGGGGGAGGAGAACACGGGGGGGGGGGGGAGAGGAGGAGAACACGGGGGGGAAGAGGAGAACACGGGGGGGGGAGGAGGAGAACACGGGGGGGGGGAGGAGGAGAACACGGGGGGGGGAGGAGGAGAACACGGGGGGGGGAGGAGGAGAACACGGGGGGGGGAGGAGGAGAACACGGGGGGGGGAGGAGGAGAACACGGTGGGGAGGAGGAGGAGAACACGGTGGGGAGGAGGAGGAGAACACGGTGGGGAGGAGGAGAACACGGGGGGGGGAGGAGGAGAACACGGGGGGGGAGGAGGAGGAGGAGAACACGGGGGGGGGGTGGAGGAGGAGGAGGAGAACACGGGGGGGGGAGGAGGAGGAGAACACGGGGGGGGGAGGAGGAGGAGAACACGGGGGGGGGGGGGAGGAGGAGAACACGGGGGGGGAGGAGGAGGAGGAGAACACGGGGGGGGGGTGGAGGAGGAGGAGGAGAACACGGGGGGGAGGAGGAGGAGAACACGGGGGGGGGGGAGGAGGAGGAGGAGAACACGGGGGGGAGGAGGAGAACACGGGGGGGAGGAGTAGGAGAACACGGGGGGGAGGAGGAGGAGGAGAACACGGGGGGAGGAGGAGGAGAACACGGGGGGGGGGAGGAGGAGGAGAACACGGGGGGGGGGAGGAGGAGGAGAACACGGGGGGGGGGGGAGGAGGAGGAGAACACGGGGGGGGGGAGGAGGAGGAGGAGAACACGGGGAGGAGGAGGAGGAGGAGGAGAACACGGGGGGGGGGGGAGGAGAAGGAGAACACGGGGGGGAGGAGGAGGAGGAGAACACGGGGGGGAGGAGGAGGAGGAGGAGAACACGGGGGGGAGGAGGAGGAGAACACGGGGGGGGGGGAGGAGGAGAACACGGGGGGGGGGGGGAGGAGGAGAACACGGGGGGGGGGGAGGAGGAGAACACGGGGGGGGAGGAGGAGAACACGGTGGGGGGGGGGAGGAGTAGGAGAACACGGTGGGGGGGGGAGGAGTAGGAGAACACGGGGGGGAGGAGTAGGAGAACACGGGGGGGAGGAGTAGGAGAACACGGGGGGAGGAGTAGGAGAACACGGGGGGGAGGAGTAGGAGAACACGGGGGGGAGGAGTAGGAGAACACGGGGGGGGGGGGGGGGGGAGTAGGAGAACACGGGGGGGAGGAGGAGGAGAACACGGGGGGGGGGGAGGAGGAGAACACGGGGGGGGGGGGGAGGAGGAGAACACGGGGGGGAGAGGAGGAGAACACGGGGGGGGGAGGAGGAGAACACGGTGGGGGGGGGAGGAGTAGGAGAACACGGTGGGGAGGAGTAGGAGAACACGGGGGGAGGAGTAGGAGAACACGGGGGGGAGGAGGAGGAGAACACGGGGGGGGGGGGGGGGGAGGAGGAGAACACGGGGGGGGGGGAGGAGGAGAACACGGGGGGGGAGGAGGAGAACACGGGGGGGGAGGAGGAGAACACGGGGGGGGGGGAGGAGGAGGAGAACACGGGGGGGAGGAGGAGGAGGAGGAGAACACGGGGGGGAGGAGGAGGAGGAGGAGAACACGGGGGGGGAGGAGGAGAACACGGGGGGGAGGAGGAGGAGGAGAACACGGGGGGGGGAGGAGGAGGAGAACACGGGGGGGAGGAGGAGGAGGAGGAGAACACGGGGGGGGAGGAGGAGGAGGAGGAGAACACGGGGGGGGAGGAGGAGAACACGGGGGGGAGGAGGAGGAGGAGAACACGGGGGGGGGGAGGAGGAGGAGGAGAACACGGAGGGGGAGGAGGAGGAGGAGAACACGGGGGGGAGGAGGAGGAGGAGGAGAACACGGGGGGGAGGAGGAGGAGGAGGAGAACACGGGGGGGGAGGAGGAGAACACGGGGGGGAGGAGGAGGAGGAGAACACGGGGGGGGGGAGGAGGAGGAGGAGAACACGGAGGGGGGAGGAGGAGGAGGAGAACACGGGGGGGAGGAGGAGGAGAACACGGGGGGGGGAGAGTAGGAGAACACGGGGGGGAGGAGGAGGAGAACACGGGGGGGGGGGGGAGGAGGAGAACACGGGGGGGACGAGGAGGAGGAGGAGAACACGGGGGGGGACGAGGAGGAGGAGGAGAACACGGGAGGGGGACGAGGAGGAGGAGGAGAACACGGGGGGGGACGAGGAGGAGGAGGAGAACGCGGGGGGGGGGACGAGGAGGGGGAGGAGAACACGGGGGGGACGGAGGAGGAGGAGGGGGGGGAGGAGGAGGAGGAGAACACCGGGGGGGGGGGGAGGAGGAGGAGAACACGGGGGGAGAGGAGTAGGAGAACACGGGGGGGGGGGGGGGGGAGTAGGAGAACACGGGGGGGGGGAGGAGGAGAACACGGGGGGGGAGGAGTAGGAGAACACGGGGGGGGAGGAGGAGGAGGAGAACACGGGGGGAGGAGTAGGAGAACACGGGGGGGAGGAGTAGGAGAACACGGGGGGGGGGGGGGAGTAGGAGAACACGGGGGGGGGAGGAGGAGAACACGGGGGGGGGAGGAGGAGAACACGGGGGGGGGAGGAGTAGGAGAACACGGGGGGGGAGGAGTAGGAGAACACGGGGGGGGGAGGAGTAGGAGAACACGGGGGGGGGGAGGAGTAGGAGAACACGGGGGGGGGAGGAGTAGGAGAACACGGGGGGGGGAGGAGTAGGAGAACACGGGGGGGGGAGGAGTAGGAGAACACGGGGGGGGGGGGGGAGGAGGAGGAGGAGAACACGGGGGGGAGGAGGAGAACACGGGGGGGGGAGGAGGAGGAGGAGAACACGGGGGGAGGAGGAGGAGGAGGAGAACACGGGGGGAGGAGTAGGAGAACACGGGGGGGGGGAGTAGGAGAACACGGGGGGGAGGAGGAGGAGAACACGGGGGGGAGGAGGAGGAGAACACGGGGGGGGAGGAGGAGGAGGAGAACACGGGGGGGAGGAGGAGGAGGAGGAGAACACGGGGGGGGAGGAGGAGGAGGAGGAGAACACGGGGGGGAGGAGGAGAACACGGGGGAGAGGAGGAGGAGGAGGAGAACACGGGGGGAGGAGGAGGAGGAGGAGAACACGGGGGGGAGGAGGAGGAGGAGGAGAACACGGGGGGGGGAGGAGGAGAACACGGGGGGGGAGGAGGAGGAGGAGAACACGGGGGGAGGAGGAGGAGGAGGAGAGCACGGGGGGGAGGAGGAGGAGGAGAACACGGGGGGGGAGGAGGAGGAGGAGAACACGGGGGGGGGGGGAGGAGGAGGAGGAGAACACGGGGGGGGGGAGGGGGAGGAGGAGGAGGAGGAGAACACGGTGGGGGGAGGAGGAGAACACGGGGGGAGGAGGAGGAGGAGAACACGGGGGGGGAGGAGGAGGAGGAGAACACGGGGGGGGGGAGGAGGAGGAGGAGAACACGGGGGGGGGGGGAGGGGGAGGAGGAGGAGGAGGAGAACACGGTGGGGGGAGGAGGAGAACACGGGGGGGAGGAGGAGGAGAACACGGGGGGAGGAGGAGGAGGAGAACACGGGGGGGGGGGGGGAGGAGAACACGGGGGGGGGGGGAGGAGGAGAACACGGGGGGGGGCGGGAGGGGGAGGAGGAGGAGGAGAACACGGGGGGGAGGAGAACACGGGGGGGAGGAGGAGAACACGGGGGGGGGGAGGAGGAGAACACGGTGGGGGGAGGAGGAGAACACGGTGGGGGGAGGAGGAGAACACGGTGGGGGGAGGAGGAGAACACGGTGGGGGAGGAGGAGAACACGGTGGGGGGAGGAGGAGAACACGGTGGGGGAGAGGAGAACACGGTGGGGGGAGGAGGAGAACACGGTGGGGGGAGGAGGAGAACACGGTGGGGGGAGGAGGAGAACACGGTGGGGGGAGGAGGAGAACACGGTGGGGGGAGGAGGAGAACACGGTGGGGGGAGGAGGAGAACACGGTGGGGGGAGGAGGAGAACACGGTGGGGGGAGGAGGAGAACACGGTGGGGGGAGGAGGAGAACACGGTGGGGGGAGGAGGAGAACACGGTGGGGGGAGGAGGAGAACACGGTGGGGGGAGGAGGAGAACACGGTGGGGGGAGGAGGAGAACACGGTGGGGGGAGGAGGAGAACACGGTGGGGGGAGGAGGAGAACACGGTGGGGGGAGGAGGAGAACACGGTGGGGGGAGGAGGAGAACACGGTGGGGGGAGGAGGAGAACACGGTGGGGGGAGGAGGAGAACACGGTGGGGGGAGGAGGAGAACACGGTGGGGGGAGGAGGAGAACACGGTGGGGGGAGGAGGAGAACACGGTGGGGGGAGGAGGAGAACACGGTGGGGGGAGGAGGAGAACACGGTGGGGGGAGGAGGAGAACACGGTGGGGGGAGGAGGAGAACACGGTGGGGGGAGGAGGAGAACACGGTGGGGGGAGGAGGAGAACACGGTGGGGGGAGGAGGAGAACACGGTGGGGGGAGGAGGAGAACACGGTGGGGGGAGGAGGAGAACACGGTGGGGGGAGGAGGAGAACACGGTGGGGGGAGGAGGAGAACACGGTGGGGGGAGGAGGAGAACACGGTGGGGGGAGGAGGAGAACACGGTGGGGGGAGGAGGAGAACACGGTGGGGGGAGGAGGAGAACACGGTGGGGGGAGGAGGAGAACACGGTGGGGGGAGGAGGAGAACACGGTGGGGGGAGGAGGAGAACACGGTGGGGGGAGGAGGAGAACACGGTGGGGGGAGGAGGAGAACACGGTGGGGAGGAGGAGGAGAACACGGTGGGGAGGAGGAGGAGAACACGGTGGGGAGGAGGAGGAGAACACGGTGGGGGAGGAGGAGAACACGGGGGGGAGGAGGAGAACACGGGGGGGGGGGGGGAGGAGGAGAACACGGGGGGGGAGGAGGAGGAGGAGAACACGGGGGGGGGGTGGAGGAGGAGGAGGAGAACACGGGGGGGGGAGGAGGAGGAGAACACGGGGGGGGGAGGAGGAGGAGAACACGGGGGGGGGGGGGGAGGAGGAGAACACGGGGGGGGGAGGAGGAGGAGGAGAACACGGGGGGGGGGTGGAGGAGGAGGAGGAGAACACGGGGGGGGGAGGAGGAGGAGAACACGGGGGGGGGAGGAGGAGGAGAACACGGGGGGGGGAGGAGGAGGAGAACACGGGGGGGGGAGGAGGAGGAGAACACGGGGGGGGAGGAGGAGGAGAACACGGGGGGGGAGGAGGAGGAGAACACGGGGGGGGAGGAGGAGGAGAACACGGGGGGGGGAGGAGGAGGAGAACACGGGGGGGGAGGAGGAGGAGAACACGGGGGGGGGGGGAGGAGGAGGAGAACACGGGGGGGGGAGGAGGAGAACACGGGGGGGGGGAGGAGGAGAACACGGGGGGGGGGGGAGAGGAGGAGAACACGGGGGGGAGGAGGAGAACACGGGGGGGGGAGGAGGAGAACACGGGGGGGGGAGGAGGAGAACACGGGGGGGGGAGGAGGAGAACACGGGGGGGGGAGGAGGAGAACACGGTGGGGAGGAGGAGGAGAACACGGTGGGGAGGAGGAGGAGAACACGGTGGGGGGAGGAGGAGAACACGGGGGGGAGGAGGAGAACACGGGGGGGGGGGGAGGAGGAGAACACGGGGGGGGGGGGAGGAGGAGAACACGGGGGGGGAGGAGGTGGAGGAGAACACGGGGGGGGGGTGGAGGAGGAGGAGGAGGAGAACACGGGGGGGGGAGGAGGAGGAGAACACGGGGGGGGGAGGAGGAGGAGAACACGGGGGGGGGGGGGGGAGGAGGAGAACACGGGGGGGGGAGGAGGAGGAGGAGAACACGGGGGGGGGGTGGAGGAGGAGGAGGAGAACACGGGGGGGAGGAGGAGAACACGGGGGGGAGGAGGAGAACACGGGGGGGAGGAGGAGAACACGGGGGGGAGGAGGAGAACACGGGGGGGGAGGAGGAGGAGGAGGAGAACACGGGGGGGGGACGAGGAGGAGGAGGAGAACACGGGGGGGGACGAGGAGGAGGAGGAGAACACGGGGGGGGACGAGGAGGAGGAGGAGAACACGGGGGGGGAGGAGGAGGAGGAGGAGAACACGGGGGGGGAGGAGGAGGAGGAGGAGAACACGGGGGGGGGAGGAGGAGGAGGAGGAGAACACGGGGGGGGAGGAGGAGAACACGGGGGGGAGGAGGAGAACACGGGGGGGGAGGAGGAGGAGGAGGAGAACACGGGGGGGGACGAGGAGGAGGAGGAGAACACGGGGGGGAGGAGGAGAACACGGGGGGGAGGGGGAGAACACGGGGGGGGGGGAGGAGGAGAACACGGGGGGGGAGGAGGAGAACACGGGGGGGAGGAGGAGAACACGGGGGGGAGGAGGAGAACACGGGGGGGAGGAGGAGAACACGGGGGGGAGGAGGAGAACACGGGGGGGAGGAGGAGAACACGGGGGGGAGGAGGAGAACACGGGGGGGGAGGAGGAGAACACGGGGGGGAGGAGGAGAACACGGGGGGGAGGAGGAGAACACGGGGGGGAGGAGGAGAACACGGGGGGGAGGAGGAGAACACGGGGGGGAGGAGGAGAACACGGGGGGGAGGAGGAGAACACGGGGGGGAGGAGGAGAACACGGGGGGGAGGAGGAGGACACGGGGGGGAGGAGGAGGACACGGGGGGGAGGAGGAGGACACGGGGGGGAGGAGGAGGACACGGGGGGGAGGAGGAGGACACGGGGGGGAGGAGGAGGACACGGGGGGGAGGAGGAGGACACGGGGGGGAGGAGGAGGACACGGGGGGGAGGAGGAGGACACGGGGGGGAGGAGGAGGACACGGGGGGGAGGAGGAGGACACGGGGGGGAGGAGGAGGACACGGGGGGGAGGAGGAGGACACGGGGGGGAGGAGGAGGACACGGGGGGGAGGAGGAGGACACGGGGGGGAGGAGGAGGACACGGGGGGGAGGAGGAGGACACGGGGGGGAGGAGGAGGACACGGGGGGGAGGAGGAGGACACGGGGGGGAGGAGGAGGACACGGGGGGGAGGAGGAGGACACGGGGGGGAGGAGGAGGACACGGGGGGGAGGAGGAGGACACGGGGGGGAGGAGGAGGACACGGGGGGGAGGAGGAGGACACGGGGGGGAGGAGGAGGACACGGGGGGGAGGAGGAGGACACGGGGGGGAGGAGGAGGACACGGGGGGGAGGAGGAGGACACGGGGGGGAGGAGGAGGACACGGGGGGGAGGAGGAGGACACGGGGGGGAGGAGGAGGACACGGGGGGGAGGAGGAGGACACGGGGGGGAGGAGGAGGACACGGGGGGGAGGAGGAGGACACGGGGGGGAGGAGGAGGACACGGGGGGGAGGAGGAGGACACGGGGGGGAGGAGGAGGACACGGGGGGGAGGAGGAGGACACGGGGGGGAGGAGGAGGACACGGGGGGGAGGAGGAGGACACGGGGGGGAGGAGGAGGACACGGGGGGGAGGAGGAGGACACGGGGGGGAGGAGGAGGACACGGGGGGGAGGAGGAGGACACGGGGGGGAGGAGGAGGACACGGGGGGGAGGAGGAGGACACGGGGGGGAGGAGGAGGACACGGGGGGGAGGAGGAGGACACGGGGGGGAGGAGGAGGACACGGGGGGGAGGAGGAGGACACGGGGGGGAGGAGGAGGACACGGGGGGGAGGAGGAGGACACGGGGGGGAGGAGGAGGACACGGGGGGGAGGAGGAGGACACGGGGGGGAGGAGGAGGACACGGGGGGGAGGAGGAGGACACGGGGGGGAGGAGGAGGACACGGGGGGGAGGAGGAGGACACGGGGGGGAGGAGGAGGACACGGGGGGGAGGAGGAGGACACGGGGGGGAGGAGGAGGACACGGGGGGGAGGAGGAGGACACGGGGGGGAGGAGGAGGACACGGGGGGGAGGAGGAGGACACGGGGGGGAGGAGGAGGACACGGGGGGGGAGGAGGAGGACACGGGGGGGAGGAGGAGAACACGGGGGGGAGGAGGAGAACACGGGGGGGAGGAGGAGAACACGGGGGGGAGGAGGAGAACACGGGGGGGAGGAGGAGAACACGGGGGGGAGGAGGAGAACACGGGGGGGAGGAGGAGAACACGGGGGGGAGGAGGAGAACACGGGGGGGAGGAGGAGAACACGGGGGGGGAGGAGGAGAACACGGGGGGGAGGAGGAGAACACGGGGGGGAGGAGGAGAACACGGGGGGGAGGAGGAGAACACGGGGGGGAGGAGGAGAACACGGGGGGGAGGAGGAGAACACGGGGGGGAGGAGGAGAACACGGGGGGGAGGAGGAGAACACGGGGGGGAGGAGGAGAACACGGGGGGGAGGAGGAGAACACGGGGGGGGGAGGAGGAGAACACGGGGGGGGAGGAGGAGAACACGGGGGGGGAGGAGGAGAACACGGGGGGGGAGGAGGAGAACACGGGGGGGGAGGAGGAGAACACGGGGGGGGAGGAGGAGAACACGGGGGGGGAGGAGGAGAACACGGGGGGGGAGGAGGAGAACACGGGGGGGAGGAGGAGAACACGGGGGGGGAGGAGGAGAACACGGGGGGGAGGAGGAGAACACGGGGGGGGGGGGAGGAGAACACGGGGGGGAGGAGGAGAACACGGGGGGGAGGAGGAGAACACGGGGGGGAGGAGGAGAACACGGGGGGGAGGAGGAGAACACGGGGGGGAGGAGGAGAACACGGGGGGGAGGAGGAGAACACGGGGGGGAGGAGGAGAACACGGGGGGGAGGAGGAGAACACGGGGGGGAGGAGGAGAACACGGGGGGGAGGAGGAGAACACGGGGGGTAGGAGGAGAACACGGGGGGGAGGAGGAGAACACGGTGGGGAGGAGGAGAACACGGTGGGGGGAGGAGGAGAACACGGGGGGGGGAGGAGGAGAACACGGTGGGGAGGAGGAGAACACGGTGGGGGGAGGAGGAGAACACGGGGGGGGGAGGAGGAGAACACGGGGGGGGGAGGAGGAGAACACGGGGGGGGGAGGAGGAGAACACGGGGGGGGGAGGAGGAGAACACGGGGGGGGGAGGAGGAGAACACGGGGGGGGGGAGGAGGAGAACACGGGGGGGAGGAGGAGAACACGGGGGGGAGGAGGAGAACACGGGGGGGAGGAGGAGAACACGGGGGGGAGGAGGAGAACACGGGGGGGAGGAGGAGAACACGGGGGGGAGGAGGAGAACACGGGGGGGAGGAGGAGAACACGGGGGGGAGGAGGAGAACACGGGGGGGAGGAGGAGAACACGGGGGGGAGGAGGAGAACACGGGGGGGGAGGAGGAGAACACGGGGGGGAGGAGGAGAACACGGGGGGGAGGAGGAGAACACGGGGGGGAGGAGGAGAACACGGGGGGGAGGAGGAGAACACGGGGGGGAGGAGGAGAACACGGGGGGGGAGGAGGAGGAGAGAGGGGAGAGGAGAAAGGGTGGGGGGGGGGGCGTGGGGAGAAAGAGAGGGCAGAACGGTGGGGGGGGGGAGCCTGCACAGTTTCTGCCTTTGCTGTCTGAATTCATGTATCGCTGCACATCGGCATGCATCTGGGAAAATTAACAAACAGTGAAATTCACAACTAAATCTTGGAGGAGCTGTTGGGTGAAGTTCTCAGCACAGAATCAGATAACTTTATCGTTGTTTTAAGTGTGGCCTACAGAGAATCTGTAGTAATGAGTAGTGGGTTCTTTCTTGATTATACGCTTTTGGAGATATGTCTCTTGATTAAACTTAAAATATAAGCCATAACTATTAATTTAACCTGGGGCAGTGTTTGTAGAGAAATAAGGCGGTGTTATTTTCAGGTTCTGTCGATTGTGAAGGAGCAAAGATGGCCTTTAATAGAGTGATATGTACTACTTATCAGATGTGGGAGTTTAAAGAGAGTTTATGGGTTACTGCGGATCATATCTGCCATAAATGCTGCTGACTGCGAATCTTATCAGATTGAATGGCTTGGCTGGAGAGATAGTTAGAAGCAATGAGGAATTTGCAACAGGAACAGTATGTGATGGATGGCAGTTGGGGGGAAGAAGAGAGGGAAGAGGAGTCTCAGATACAGTCACATAGATGGGTTAACTCCAGGAAAGCTAACAGAGGTAGACAGCTAGTGCAGGAGTTTTTTGTGCATATACCCATTTCAAACAGGTATGCTGTTTTGGAAAATGTAGGGGGTGGTGGATTCTCAGGGGAACGTAGCACGAACGGCCAAGTTTCTGGTATTGAGACTGGACTAATGCAACCAGGTGTACGTCGGGTTCCAAGAGATCAATCGTATTCGGGGATTCTCTAACCCGAGGTACAGACAGACGTTTCTGTGGCCAGCAGTGAAAAAGCAGAATGTTGTGTTGCTTCCCTGGTGCCAAAAGGGTGCAGAACGTTCTCACGGGGGAGAGGGGCCAGCAAGAGGTCATTGTACACATTGGAACCAATCAAATAGGAAGGGAAAAGGTTGAGATTCTGAAGGGAGATTACAGGGAGTTTAATTTAAAAAGTAATATCTGGACTACTCCCAGTTCTACACCCTAATGAGGACAGGAATAAAAGGATAGAGCAGATGAATGCATGGCTAAGGAGCTGGTGTATGGGGGAAGGATTCACATTTTTGTACCATTGGAATCTCTTTTGGGATAGAAGTGACCTGTATAAGAAGGACAGATCTAGACAGGTTGGGAGAGTGGTCCAGGAAATGGCTGATGGACTTTAATGTGAGCAAGTGCGAGGTCTTGCACTTTGGCAAAAAGAATAAAAGCATAGACTACTTTCTAAATGGTGAGAAAATTAATAAAGCCAAAGCACAAAGGGATCTGGGAGTGCTAGTCGAGGATTCTCTAAAGGTAAACATGCAGGTTGAGTCCGTGATTAAGAAAGCGAATGCAATGTTGTCTCTTATCTCAAGAGGGTTGGAATATAAAAGCAGAGATGTACTACTAAGACTTTATAAAGCTCTGGTTAGGCCCCATTTGGAGTACTGTGTCCAGTTTTGGTCCCCACACCTCAGGAAGGACATACTGGCACTGGAACGTGTCCAGCGCAGATTCACACGGATGATCCCTGGAATGACAGGTCTAACATATGAGGAACGGCTGAGGATACTGGGATTGTATTCGTTGGAGTTTAGAAGATTAAGGGGAGACTTAATAGAGACGTACAAAATAATACATGGCTTGGAAAAGGTGGATGCTAGGAAATTGTTTCCGTTAGACGAGGAGACTAGGACCCGTGGACACAGCCTTAGAATTAGAGGGGGTCATTTCAGAACAGAAATGCGGAGACATTTCTTCAGCCAGAGAGTGGTGGGCCTGTGGAATTCATTGCCACGGAGTGCAGTGGAAGCCAGGACGCTAAATGTCTTCAAGGCCGAGATTGATAGATTCTTGTTGTCTAGAGGAATTAAGGGCTACGGGGAGAACGCTGATGAATGGAGCTGAAATGCGCATCAGCCATAATTGAATGGCGGAGTGGACTTGATGGGCCGAATGGCCTTACTTCCACTCCTATGTCTTATGGTCTTATGGATTGCACCTAAATTGGTAGGGGACTAATATACTGGCAGGGAAATTTGCAAGAGCTGCTCGGGAGGATTTAAACTAGTAATGTGGGGGGGTGGGACCCAGGGAGATATAGTGAGGAAAGAGGTCAAACTGAGACTGGTACAGTTGAGAACAGAAGCAAGTCAAACAGTCAGGGCAGGCAGGGACAAGGTAGGACAAATAAATTAAACTGCATTTATTTCAATGTAAGGGGCCTAACAGGGAAGGCAGATGAACTCAGGGCATGGTTAGGAACATGGGACTGGGATAGCACAGCAATTACAGAAACGTGGCTCAGGGATGGGCAGGACACCTTAATGTTCCAGGATACAAATGCTACAGGAAGGACAGAGGGAGGCAAGAGAGGAGGGGGAGTGGCATTTCTGATAAGGGATAGCATTACAGCAGTACTGAGGAAGGATATTCCCGGAAATGCATCCAGGGAAGTTGTTTGGGTGGAACTGAGAAATATGGAAGGGATGATAACCTTATTGGGATTGTATTATAGACCCCCTAATAGTCAGAGGGAAATTGAGAAACAAACTTGTCAGGAGATCTCAGCTAGCTGTGAGAATAATAGGGTGGTTATGGTAGGGGATTTTAACTTTCCAAACATAGACTGGGACTGCCATACTGTTAAGGGTTTAGATGGAGAGGAATTTGTTAAGTGTGTACAAGACAATTTTCTGATTCAGTATGTGGATATACCTACTAGAGAAAGTGCAAAACTTGACCTACTCTTGGGAAATAAGGCAGGGCAGGTGACTGAGGTGTCAGTGGGGGAGCACTTTGGGGCCAGCAACCATAATTCTATTAGATTTAAAATAATAATGGAAAAGGATAGACCAGATCTAGAAGTTGAAGTTCTAAATTGGAGAAAGTCCAATTTTGACGGTATCAGGCAAGAACGTTCGAAAGCTGATTGGGGGCAGATGTTCGCAGGTGAAAAGACGGCTGGAAAATGGGAAGCCTTCAGAAATAAGATACTAGAATCCAGAGAAAGTATATTCCTATTAGGGTGAAAGGGAAGGCTGGTAGGTATAGGGAATGCTGGATGACTAAAGAAATTGAGGGTTTGGTTAAGAAAAAGAAGGAAGCATATGTAAGGTACAGACAGGATAGATCGAGTGAATCCTTAGAAGAGTATAAAGGAAGTAGGAGTATACTTAAGAGGGAAATTAGGAGGGCAAAAAGGGGACATGAGATAGCTTTGGCAAATAAAATTAAGGAGAATCCAAAGAGTTTTTTCACATATATTAAGGACAAAAGGGTAACTAGGGAGAGAATAGGGCCCCTCAAAAATCAGCAAAGCGGCCTTTGTGTGGAGCCACAGAAAATGGGGGAAAATACTAAATGAATATTTTGTACCAGTATTTACTGTGGAAAAGGATATGGAAGATATAGATTGTAGGAACATAGATGGTGACATCTTGCAAAATGTCCAGATTACCGAGGAGGAAGTGCGTGATGTCTTGAAACACATAAAAGTGGATAAATCCCCAGGACCTGATCAGGTGTACCAGAGAACTCTATGAGAAGCTTGAGAAGTGATTGCTGGGCCTCTTGCCGAGATATTTGTATCATCGATAGTCACAGGTGAGGTGTCAGAAGACTGGAGGTTGGCAAATATGGTGCCACTGTTTAAGGAGGGCGGTAAAGACAAGCCAGGGAACTATAGACCGCTGAGCCTGACCTCGGTGGTGGGCAAGTTGTTGGAGGGAATCCTGAGGGACAGGATGTACATGTATTTGGAAAGGCAAGGACTGATTAGGGATAGTCAACATGGCTTTGTGCGTGGGAAATCACGTCTCACAAACTTGATTGAGTTTTTTGAAGAAGTAACAATGAAGATTTATGAGGGCAGAGCGGTAGATATGATCTATATGGACTTCAATAAGGCGTTCGACAAGGTTCCCCATGGGAGACTGATTAGCAGGGTTAGATCTCATGGAATACAGGGAGAACTAGCCATTTGGATACAGAACTGGCACGAAGGTAGAAGACAGAGGGTGGTGTTGGTGGAGGGTTGTTTTTCAGACTGGAGGCCTGTGACCAGTGGAGTGCCACAATGATTGGTGCTGAGTCCACTACTTTTCATCATTTATATAAATGATTTGTATGCGAGCATAAGAGGTAGAGTTAGTAAGTTTGCAGATGACACCATAATTGGAGGTGTAGTGGACAGCGAAGAGGGTTACCTCAGATTACAACAGGATCTGGACCAGATGGGCCAATGGGCTGAGAACTGGCAGATGGAGTTTAATTCAGATAAATGAGAGGTGCTGCATTTTTGGAAAGCAAATCTTAGCAGGACTTATACACTTAATGGTAAGGTCCTAGGGAGTATTGCTGAACAAAGAGACCTTGGAATGCAGGTTCATAGCTCCTTGAAAGTGGAGTCGCAGGTACATAGGATAGTAAAGGAGGCGTTTGGTATGCTTTCCTTTATTGGTCAGAGTACTGAATATAGGAGTTGGGAGGTCATGTTGCGGCTGTACAGGACATTGGTTAGGCCACTGTTGGAATATTGCGTGCAATTCTGGTCTCTGTTCTATCGGAAAGATAGGCCATCGAACATAGAACAATACAGCGCAGAACAGGCTCTTCGGCCCTCAATGTTGTGCCGACCTGTGAACTATTCTCAGCTCGTCCCCCTGCATTATCCCAAAATCATCCATGTGCTTATCTAAGGTCTGTTTAAATCTCCCTAATGTGGCTGAGTTGACTACGTTAGCAGGTAGGCTATTCCATGCCCTTAGCACTTTCTGCCTCTGACATCTGTCTTAAATCTACCACCCCTCAATTTGTAGTTATGCCCTCTCATACACGCTCATGTTATCATCCTATGAAAAAGACTTTCACTTTCTACCCTATCTAATCCTCTGATCATCTTGTATATCTCTATCAAATCCCCTCTTCGCCTGCTTCTTGCCTTCCCGAAATATAGGGGCCAGAACTCTACACAATATGTTGTGAAACATGAAAGGGCTCAGAAAAGATTTACAATGATGTTGCCAGGTTGGAGGATATAAGTTATAGGGAGAGGCTGAACAGGCTGGGGCTGTTTTCCCTGGAGCGTTGGAGGCTGAGGGGTAACCTTATAGAGGTTGACAATTATAGGGTAATAATTATAGGGTAAATAGGCAATTCCCTGGGGTGGGGGAGTCAAGAACTAGAGGGCATATGTTTAGGCGAGGGGGGGGGGGGGGGGGAAGATATAAAAGAGACCTCAGGAGCAACTTTTTCACACAGAGGGTGGTACGTGCATGGAACAAGCTGCCAGAGGAAGTGGTGGAGGCTGGTACAATTGCACCATTTAAGAGGCAATTGGATGGGTGTTATGAATAGGAAGGGTGTGGAGGGATATGGGCCAGGGGCTGGCAGGTGGGACTAGATTGGATTGGGATATCTGGTTGGCATGGACGGGTTGGACCGAAGGGTCTGTTTCCATGCTGTATATGAATCTCTGTCACCACTATGCCAACCTTCCAATACACATATTAGTGTATCTGGGAGTTCTGATCCTGATATTGCAATGAGTATTATGGCTATGCTGGAGAGTAGATTTGTTAGAAATTACACACATACACATCCAAAATGTTTATGGATAAATGGGATTATGCCAGAGGCAAGTGACTTGTTTAGATGATTGTATCCGAATTTAGACTGGCGGAGACTTAGATTCATATCATAATTTTTGGCCTTGTCAGAGTATATAGTTGAATTGTGAGGCGATATCCTTTGAAATTCACAGATCTGAAACATTAGCTGTTTCTCTCTCCACAGATGTTCCAGAATTGAGTATTTATAGCATTTCCTGTTTTCATTTCAGACTTCGACTGTCTGCAGTTTTAGTTGATGTCATCCTCAATCTGAACCTCATGGTTAACTGATATGTTTCAAATGTTCTCTTTGACAGCACGTTTTCAAGAACCTGATTATTGATTTCAATTTTTTTAACATTTAAAAAAATCATTTAGCAAGTTGATAGAATAACTAAATTACATAATAGGTTCTTTTTAACCATTCAAATCATTACTACTTAGAAGCAAACAGACTTATAAGCAATAGACAGCATGTTTTGTGTGGGGGAGGTCATGCCTTACTAACTTGAGGAGGTGACAAAGATGATTAATGATGAGACAGCAGCTAATGTTGTCTGTGTGGACTTCAGTAAAGTGTCTGACAAGGTCCCTAACGGCAGACTGGTTCAAAAAGTGAAGTCACATGGTATTGGGTGAGCTGGCAAGATGGATATAGAACTGGCTTATTCAGAGGACATAAAGGGTAGTGACTAGATTCCCTATAGTGTGGAAACAGGCCCTTCGGCCCAACAATTCCATACCAATCCTCCAAAGAGTAACCATTCCCCTCTGACTAATGCACCTAACATTATGGCTAATTTAGCATGGCCAATTCACCTGACCTGCACATCTTTGGACTGTGGGAGGAAACTGAGCACCCGGAGGAAACCCATGCAGAGCACAGGGAGAATGTGCAAACTCCACACAGACAGTCACCTGAGGCTGGAATCGAACCTGGGACCCTGGTGCTGTGAGGCAGCAGTGCTAACCACTGAGCCACCGTGGTGGAAGGATGCTTTTTGGAATGGAGGGTCATGACTAGTGGTGTCACATTGGGATCAATGCTGGGACCTCTGCTATTCATGGTGTACATAAATGATTTGAAGGAAAACAGCTAGTCTAATTAGTAAATCTGCACACGATACAAAGATTGGTGGAGTTGCAGATAGTGAGGAAGATTGTTAGAAGATATAGCAGAATATAGAACAGTTGGAGGCATGGGCAGAAAAATGGCAGATGGAGTTTAATTCAGACAAATGTGAGGTGATGCATTTTGGAAGATCAAGTACAGTTCAAAATTATACAGTGAATGGCAGAACCCTTCGTAGTATTGATATGCAAAGGGTTCTGGATGTGCAGGTCAACAGATCACTGAAGGTGGCAGGGCAGGTAGATGAGGTAGTGAAAAAGGCCTGTGGTAAGCTTGTCTTCATAGGAAGAGGCATTAAGTATAAGGATAGACAAGTTATGCTGTGGCATTATAGAAATTTAGTTCGGCCACACTTGAATATTGCATGCAGTTCTGGTCACCTCACTACCAGAAGGCTGCTAATGCTTTGGAATGGGTACAGAAAAAGGTTTACCAGTATGTTGCCTGGTATGGGGGATTTTAGCTGTGAAGGAAAGTTGGATTTGTTTTCACTGGAATACAGGAAATTGAGGGATGACCTGATAGAAATTTATAAAATTGTGAATGGATAGACTGGAAAGTATTAGGCTTTTTCCTGGGGCAAGGGTCAAGGGATCAATTACTATGAGACACAGTTTCAAGGTGTGGTGAAGCCAGTTTAAAAAATGTGCAAGGCAAGCTTTTCACACAGAGGGTGGTGAGTGGCTAGAATCACTACCAGAGGTGGTGGTGCAAGCAGACAAATAGCAGTATTCAAGAAACATCTGGACAAATACATGAAAATGAAGGAAATAGAGGGATACGGATTCTGTAATTAAGGACAGTTTTAGTACGGAAGGGCAAAATGTGTTGGCACAGGCTTGGAGGGCTGAAGGGCCTGTTCCTGTGCTGTACTGTTCTTTGTTCTTTATCATAACTGCCTGATGCAGGTTTTTTTTAAAAACACTAAAATGGTCATAGACAACTTGAAACAGGAATTCAATTTATAAACTTTAACAGAGTCAGTCACAAGCAAGTTGTTTTACCAAATTTTAGATAAATCAGCTTTGGTACATCGCAATAGTTTTCAGTCAAAATGTAAGTAGATAATAGTTGCTCCAAGATAAATTCTGTCAAATATATGCCAGTCAAGCTAAGAAAGCTCAAAATCAATCACAGCAGTCTTTCCACCATAGAGGAAGTGGCTAATTGAGGATTGTGTAAGAAAATAGGAGAGTGGTCAAGAGGCTTGGTAATCGAGGATACCAGGGAAAAGAAAAAGCTGCATCTCCATCAAGTCAAAGTAATTAAAATGAACAAATATCCTGCAAATCAAATTAAGCAGGAGAAACTATATCGTATAATTCATCATCATTTACCAATGAACCAAAGAGATCTAACATGACCGAACACCACAGTTACATGGAACATTTGGTTTGCGGAGCTATTTCAAGAAGGTGTCTTTGTTTTGCAGCAGTTGGAACAGAAAAACAACTGTGCACACTTCATCACAAGAAATATACTGAGATATCCCAAATCCTGCTACTTTTTTTGGCAGCCATTCACCTTTGTAAAACACTAGGTGTGCCACTTTTGCCTAGTACATCTCAGCACATTGCTAATGCACCTTCATTTCCCAATTTGCCTTAGAGTCAATTTCCATCTAACAACCTCTCAAAGTTGGAACTCAAGCTGTGTTTCGTCAAGAAGCCTCATTCGTTTTGCACAGTGTGGAGTTTTAGCACAAATAATCAATTTAATGAGATTGGAGATAAGTAGCATCTTTAAGTAGGAGAGCGCTCAAAAGGACAGATTTGTGGGAGAATTCGAGAATTAATGGCACAGCCTCGAGTGGACATCAATAACTCACAAGAAGCTAGAACAATTGGAGTAGTGCCAAGTTCATGGAGGACTGTAAAACTGGAGGAAGTGAAGAAAGGAGTCAGGAATAGATGGATAAGCATGTGAGTTTCAAGCTGAGTTGCTGACACTATATCCGTCCCTATGACCTTGTAATACCATCTCATCCATCCTATGATGTTTTCACCTCCCTCTCTGAGCCTAACAGATTTTTCTGAAACCCAACTTTCAACCAAATTTTTCCTTACTCGTCCTATTATCTCTTTTTTGACACAATCAACTTTTGTCTGAATATGCTTCCATTAAATTCCTTACAATGTTTTTTTACATTAAAAGCCCCAGACAATAAATTAATGTTCTTACGACAAAATACACCTCATGTTAACATTAGATTATTCAAATCTACGAACTGAAAGAAGACTAACTGACCAAAGAAGAAGAAGAACAACAAGCATTGAAGAAAACTGCAGCCAAAAAAAAAAAGATGCATGGAGGTGGGGCAAAATAGACAACTACTAAAAGGTGACCCAAAAGGTGCAATGTGTTGACTGGACTCCTGCCCCATACAATTCTTTGGTTTAATTAAATGGTGGCAATCACACTTCAGAGAAAAGGTGATTAAATGAAACAGGGCAAGGTGAAGGCATATTGCTATTGTCAGTGGACTAAAAATCCAAAAGATTTAGGTCACGTTTGAGGGACCCAGTTTCAAATCCCACCACATTTTTAAAAATCGGTAATTTAAAGTCCAATGATGACTTGAAACCATTGTTAATTTGCTATTAAAAACCCATCTGGTTCACTATAATTCAAAATGCATAAAAATTAAGTCAAGAAATTCCACAGACATTAAAACACCAGACAGAAAAGCAGCACTAATGCTGTAAAGTTAAATATTATTCAAAATAACACTGATCAAGTGTCAAAATGGCAAACTGCCACCTTCTAAAGAAACCAACCTGTCCAAACACATCCCCACAATGTGCTGGTTTGATTATTGTTCCCTGGGACCAATTTGCATACATCTTTTAAAATTAAATAGAATTGAAATCGGACTGTACACATTCTAATGCAGATGGAAATGAGCTAAGTAGCTGAAAACCTTTAAACTTATGCTTGGTTGATTGCTCCAGACATTTTACACAACTACATATGCAAAATAGGAAACAACTAACAAGTACCATGAAAGACTAAAAATAAAATCCATATTGTGGCTGTCCTAAAATGTTAACCTCAGAATTGCAAGCGCAATGAATATAGCAAGTGCATAAACAGAAAAAAAGACAAGATATTTCAGTAATTTATCTGCTTCATAAGTTTGATGGATGGTACTATTAGGATTTCAATATATCGCTGGAGCGGTTAAAGTCCCTCTAGGTATTTTAGCAAGGCAGCAATATAGTTACAGGAATTAAGGTCTTACAGTCAATCAACTTTAATAAACTAAAATAATAAATAAAGTTCCAAGAAACAGTCTAAGTTGCAATACGTGCTCCAAGAGGTTTCCAATTTCTGTAAACTGACAGTCAAAATACCAGTCTCTGATCCTTGATCCATATTATTATATAGTTTTAAAATGTGAGACGTGAGATAATTAATGAGGGTAAATAAAAATTATTTCTAGATATTCTTAAACTCGGGAATCTACTTTTAGTCAACATCAGGACTCTGAACTATTTTTATGTACTGGTCTCATCAATATAGTTCAGGAAGCTGTCACATGCTCCATGAGCAAAAGCATGCCACTCGCCATAATGGGAGGCACAAGATGTCGTGATTCACTCAGTATGTTAAGCTAAACGCTGGCAATTAATTTAAGAAGGATCCTACACTCTGGCTTGGAAGAGAACCCAGAAGGCGCATTACTATCATAAAGAGTCTCAAAAATGTTCTGGCCATGTTTGAAATGGCCTATAAAAGGGTCACGATTACCAGACTGGAAAAGTTGTTCTGGTCTATCCTGCCTGTCCTGAAAAACCGTGATAATGAATGTGTATTCCAAACATACTTTTTAGATTTTGAAGTATATTCTCCACCTCATTGAAAATCCATGAAATCTTTAATAATTCATTCAAAAAAAGGGTCATTCTGGTCCTGCTTTTTACTTTTCGCAAAATTTGTGCACGGTTGGAATATTGCGTGCAATTCTGGTCTCCTTCCTATTGGAAAGATGTTGTGAAACTTGAAAGGGTTCAGAAAAGATTTACAAGGATGTTGCCAGGGTTGGAGAATCTGAGCTACAGGGAGAGGCTGAACAGGCTGGGGCTGTTTTCCCTGGAGCGTCAGAAGCTGAGGGGTGACCTTCTCGGGGTTTACAAAATTATGAGGGGCATGGATAGGATAAATAGGCAAAGTCTTTTCCCTGGGTCGGGAGTCCAGAACTAGAGGGTATAGGTTTAGGGTGAGAGGGGAAAGATATAAAAGAGACCCAAGGGGCAACTTTTCACACAGAGGGCGGTACGTGTATGGAATGAGCTGCCAGAGGATGTGGTGGAGGCTGGTACAATTGCAACATTTAAGAGGCATTTGGATGGGTATATGAATAGGAAGGATGTGGGCCGGGTGATGGCAGGTGGGACTAGATTGGGTTGGGATATCTGGTCAGCATGGACGGGTTGGACCGAAGGGTCTGTTTCCATGCTGTACATCTCTATGACTCTATGACTCTAAATTGGTCTCCCTCTTGTTTAAAATTAAGAACAAAAGCTCCTTTCTCTTCTACCTTTCTCCCCTTATGACTCTTATTCTGAAAGCAGTAGCTCGTGTAGCAACCTTTGTTGCTTAATCCAAACCTAAACGGCACATATGGGTAATTCAACCATTCTGCAACTGATTTGATCCTTATACTGGGAGAAGTGATTTAAGGATCATAATCTGGAAAAAAAAATTACTTGATTTTCTTCCTCTCCAAAGTCCAGGAATTTTGTGAGGCTAACTATTCGTGCTTTCAGAGTTATCTCTAATGAAATCAACTAACAGCAAAGGAAAAGACCACATCTGTGTTTTTTCTGATTGCATGACACAGACCAACTTTGTTGTCATCACTGAAAATTGGTGCATGTCAACAAAAGATTAACAGAAATGATAAAATAAATTTTAAAAAACAGATAATGTGGCATAGATATATCCTTTAAAAAATAAAATTTAAAAATTCAATTTAATTATTTTTTGTTACCTCTTTTAGCTGCTGTGTGATTGAAGCAAGATGATCATTTTCAGACTGGGCATTGGTGAGCACATTTTTCAACTGTTTTAGTTCTGTTTGCAGTTCTAGAATCTTCCCAACATAATAGGCCTCTTTAGAAGCAGACTCCTGAATCAAGGACTCCTCACGACTCTCTCCATCAGCTGCTACTTTCTTCTGGTTGCTATATGCCTGACCAAAAGCCTAAAAACAAACATAAACCACAACGCTTAGGGGGACAGAACTGCACACTGCATCAATCGCATAAACAAATAATAATATACATTTTGCACACTGATCATGGATGCTTAGTTATATAAATTGCACAGTACTAAAGTTCAAAGACATTTAGAAATTTTCAAAGTTATAAGCTACATTCAAAACAGTTTTCCAACAGTGAATACTTTCAGCTTTGTTAAGACTACTACATGCTGGCAGAGTGATGTTTCAGAATTACCCATTCTTATAGTTCATTTGTTTAACTTCCATTAGCTTAAACTGACTATATGATGACATATAAGCAGATCATATGCAATTACTGCTATCATGCTGACTTTCAGCACAACACTTCCTTTTGAAATGGTTTAATGAAAAATTCAAACCAGTGTTGCAAATCAAATGGAAAATGACAATCAAACCCCACCACAGTAAAAGCTTCAGTCAAAACTATTTCCACGAAAGGCCCAAGAATTATCCTTAACAGAAGCGTGCTCAAAAGAAAAGGGGTGAATAACAAGTTTTTTAAAAATAGGATGTGGGCATCGCTAGACAGGCAGGCATTTATTGCCCAGATAGCAGTTGAGAGCCAAACCCCAATCATATGGATCCAGAGTCAAATGTCGGCTAGACCAGGTAAGGACAGCAGTTTCCTTCCTTAAAAGGACATCAGTTAACCAAATGGGTTTACCCTGATACTCCTGGCCATCATTAGAGTCTTAATTCCACCATGCACCATGGCAGGATTCAAACCTAGATACTGAGACCTGGGTCTCAGAATTAATAGTCTAGTGATAATACCACTAGACATTTGCTTTCCCACAGCCATCTAACCACAAATTTTACAACTTTTTCAGTATATGGATGAAGTTAACCAAGATCACATTTAATTCTCACGGTTTGCCTTCAAGACCTTCTCTTGAATCACCATTATGGCAAAGGTGATAGGTTTGGAAGTTCCAGGATTTTCACCCAATGAGAATAGAATGGCAAATGTAGACAAGAACTTGGAGGTGCTGTTCATTTACCAGTCTTGGAGTGTCCATTCAAAATAGCTTCAATATACTTAAAAAAAAAAAAGGTCTGAAGACATGTCACTGGACCCAAAATGTTAACTCTGCTTTCTCTCCACAGATACAGACAGATCTGTTGAGTTTTTCCAGGTATTTCTGTTTCTACTTCAAATAGTAGGTAATTTTACATCATTGTATCAAGAGAAAGATGTTGTAGAAATGGCCAGCATTTACAAAGCCCTGCTGACCCCATTCATGCCCCGAAGTCAGTATCCACTCATTACACACAAACTGTGTTCTTAACCTATATATTTCTTGTAGTATGATACAGAATTTTTCAAAAGTAAAAATCATTCTATATTATATTTCTTGGCGAAATATTAATTTAGGAGGCTTTATACATCATTTCCAAATATCCATTAAATTCAGTCAATTTTAATGTTCTCCACCAAGTAAAGGGAATCCTTCTCAAAAAGAGAAGTTGTGGCTCTTACTGTAGGAAAGGTCTGGGATATGATGTGAAGCAGGAACAAAGATGCCTTACAAAATCTATCCAAATCAGTTTTAAACTTAATCAATGCGGAACTAATTCATTTTTTTTGCCTGTCCCTAGTTCAAAATTTGAAAACTCCTTTCCTAATGGCATCCCTAGTATGGATTGCCTACCACATGGGTTGCAGTGTTTCAGGCAATGGCTCACATCACCTTCTCAAATGCAATTAGGGATGGGTAAGAAATGCTGGCCTACCCAGCAATGATCACAATCCATGAAAGATTTCTTTTTAAGAATCACCAACTGAACCCAAGCCATAAATATTTTAAATTGATATTAAGACTGTTTATCATGTTTATCCATGTGATTTTTGAGAAGATTTGTAGCTCAGGTTGAGGTTCAGGTTGTAAGTTTGCCAGCTGAGCTGGTAGGTTTGTTCTCAGACATTTTTCAGCATGCTAGGTAACATCATTGGCGAGTCTCCAGTGAAGCGCTGGTGTTCTGTCCCACTTTCTATTTACGTGCCTTAGTCTGTTAAAGTGGGTGATATCATTTCCAGTTCTTTTTCTCAGAGGTTAGTAAATGGAGTCCAAATCGTTGCGTTTATTGATGGAGTTCTGGTTTGAATGCAAGGTCTCTAGCAATTCCCGTTTGTGTCTCTGTTTAGGATGGATGTGTCCTCCTTCGTCTATATGCAAGGATACGAGTGATAGCTGGTCATGTGTTTTGGTGGCTAGTTGGTGTTAGTGTATCCTGGTGACTAGCTTCCTGCCTGTCTATCCGATGTAGTGTTTGTTGCAGTCTTTGCAGGGTATTTTATAAATGACATTTGTTTTGCTGATTGCTGCTTCAGGATCCTTCAGGTTCATCAGTAGCCGTTTCTGTGTCTTGTTTGGTTTGTGGGCTATGACACCAAGGGGTCACAGTAGTTTTGTAGTCATCTCCAAGATGTCTTTGATGTATGGTACTGTGGCTAGAGTATCTGGGTGTGTTGTCTTCTTGTTTGAATTTGTTGTTCAAGAATTGGCGCACAGTGTTTAATCAGGTACCCACTGTTCCAGAATACATTATAGGTAGGTTTCTTCTGCTGCTTGTAGACCATGGGTGCTGTCGTGTGTTGTGGCCCATTTAAACTATGAGTAGAAGAAAAATACCTATATAGCGTATTCAAGGACAATATCTACCCAATAGACACAGTCCACCAATTCTTAAACAACAAACAAGACGACACAACATGACCAGAGACCTTAAGACACACTACCATACAAAGACATCTCGGAGAGGACTGCCAGACTAACTCAGACCCCTTGGTGTCACATACCTAACAACACATGGAAACAGCTACTGATGCACCTAAAAGACCTAGCAACCAGTAAAATGAATGTCATTTATAAAATACCCTGCAAGGACTGCAACAAACACTACATTGGACAGACAGGCAGGAAACTAGCCACCAGACATGACCAGCTATCACTCGTATCCACTTTGACTGGGACAACACATCCATCCTAGAACAGGCCAACAGAGACACACACAAGAATTCGTAGAGGCCTGGCATTCAAACTGGGAACTCCATCAACAAATACATCAATTTGTACCCCATTTCTGTCCTCTTGAAACAAAAACCACCCGCTTTAACAGACCAAGACACAACAGAAAGCAGGACAGAACACCAGCACTGCACCGGAGGCTCACTGATTATGTTACCTAGCATGGGGACTAAAGTTCTGAGAACAAATCTATCAGCTCAGCGAGCAGATTTACAACCATGTTTATTCATATAATTGGCCTGTATAACTACTAAGACATTACTTAATTGAAAAATTGCTATTTTAGGAACAGCTGGAAACAAAAGGTGGAATTCCTGTTTTGGAACAGACTGAGATTAAAGTCTCCTGCCTAATTTGCACTTGTAGACCAGCCAGAAGTTATGTCCATGACATACACAGAACCAAATACACTCTACATTTGGGGGATGAAGGAGGTCTGAAGGAAAATGTACTAAAATTACAAGATGAAATTCTGAATTTTACCAATAGTGTCACCATTAATGTTTTGAACGTACTACTACATCGTGTACAACTTGAACACTGCGTGCTAAGAAAGATGAAAAACAACATTATCTTCCATCAGCAACACACAAGTTCCATGTGATACAGGGACTACTTTTATGCTAAAAACAGAAGCACAAAAAAAATCATTCTTGCATCTGTTCTGATGAATGCAAGACAAAGAATGTTGTCAAAGCTTTCTTTCCAATAACATGTTTGAATTTATAGAACCCATAAATGTATTAACTTAATGATATTTACACAGATCCATTAATATTCCAAATCAACAGGTGCACTGATTTTTTTTTACTTAATCTATTTTTCTAACTAACCTGTTCAGAGATATTACTACATACACCTGGGGCAGGTGGGACTTGAACCCATGCCTCCCAGTCCAATGGTAAGGGCACTACCAACGTGCAATGTGTTCTCTTTAGAATTGAAAATTAACTTAGAGGAACCTTTCAATAAGAGGGGTAATCATTGTCCGTAGCACTGTAAGACACGACAGTGGTTAACACGGATACCATCATTACATGTTGAGACATCTCCCACCATACAAACGGCAGGTTCTCATGTGACTTGGCCAACGTGATCTCTCATACGTTGCATGCAGGGATGCCCTGAATCTTGATATATTGGCAAGACTGAACACACTACGACAATGGATGAATGGACACTGTGCAATGATCACCAGACAGTACTGTTCTCTCCCAGTCAGGGAACACTTCAGCGGTCCAGGACATTCAGCCTCGGACCTCCAGGTGACCGTCCTCCAAAGTGGATTTCGGGACAAGCAACAATGCAAATTGACCGAGCAGAGGCTGATATCCAAGTTCGATACTCGTGAGGGAAGGCTTCAGCCAGGACCTTGGGACATGTCACACGACAGGTGACTCCACTGCACTATATAGTCACTCACTCTCGCACATACACGTGCACACACACTCACTCACGCAGACCTTCTCTCATACGCACACACACGCATCCTTCACACTTTCCCTTTCATATACCCCATCAAACTCTCAGATACTTGACAAAGCTTACACACGCACACACCCACTCGGTCTCTCCTGCATACATGCACAGGTTTATGGGGTGAATCTGTATTTGCAGAATTACATTTTGTTTTGCTCAAAAACTGCATCAATCCATGTAAGAGTCTGTAAGCCCCACTTTAGGAATAGAATTGACTCAACATTGTGTGAAGGTAAAGTCTGTACCATTTAATGCATTGTCTTAAGCTGAGATGACACCCAATGTCATTTACAAAATACCATACAAGGACTGTAATAAACACTACATTGGACAAACAGGCAGAAAACTAGCCACCAGGATACGTGAACACCAACAAGCCACAAAAAGACATGACCCACTCTCACTAGTATCCTCACACATGGATGAGGAAGGACACCACTTCGGCTGGGATAACACATCCATCCCAGCACAAGCCAAACAAAGACACGCACAAGAATTCCTAGAAGCATGGCATTCAAACCGGAACTCCACAAACAAAGAGTTTGACCCCATCTACCAACCCCTGAGAAAAGGAGCCAGAAGTGACTTCACCACAGGAAATATCATCACCAACCCAAAGAAACCCAAACATATAAATAGAAAGCAGGAATTTTCAGCATTGCTTCGCCTGAGGCCCACTGAAGAGATTGAGGAGAAAGTGAGGCCTGCAGATGCTGGAGATCAGAGCTGGAAATGTGTTGCTGGAAAAGCGCAGCAGGTCAGGCAGCATCCAGGGAACAGGAGAATCGACGTTTCGGGCATAAGCCCTTCTTCAGGAATGGGGAAAGTTTGTCCAGCAGGCTAAGATAAAAGGTAGGGAGGAGGGACTTGGGGGAGGGGCGTCGGAAATGTGATAGGTAGAGATTACCTAGTAGGGTAACGAAACATCTGGAAATGAACTTTCCAGCTCAGCGAGCAAATCTACATCCTAAACCTATTTGACTATAAACTGGTGTGGTTTGGTTTTTACTTCATTAGACATGCTCTCCAGTGCAGGCAATATCCTGGTAAATCTCTTCTGCACCCTCTCTAAAGCTTCCACATCCTTCCTATAATGAGACGACCAAAACTGAACACAATATTCCAACCGTGGTCCAGGATTTTATGGAGCTGCAGCATAACCGCTTGGCTCTTCAGCCCAATCCCCCTGCGAATGAAAGCCAACACCATACACCCTAACAACTCTATCATCTTGGGTTAAAAAGAGTCGTGCTGGAAAAGCACAGTAGGTTAGGCAGCATCCAAGGAGCAGGAGAGTCGACATTTCAGGCATAAGCCAGCACCACACCTTTTGACTCTGATCTCCAAAATCTGCAGTCCCACTTTCTCCTATCATCTTGGGTGGCAACCTTGCAGGATTTACAGGCGGGAGCCCCACAAACCCTCTGTTCCTCCACACTGCCAAGGATCCTGCCTTTAACCATGTAATCTGCATTCAAATTCAACCATCCAAAATTAATCACTTCACACTTTTCCAGGTTGAACTCCATCTGCCATTTCTTAGCCCAGCTCTGCATCCCATCAATGGCCCATTGCAACCTACACCAACCCTCCAAACTATCCACAACTCCACCAACTTTCATGTCATTGGCAAACATTCTAATCCACCCTCCCCCACTTCCTCATGCAAGTCATTTATTAAAGCCCCATGGAACCAGAGCTCCCAGAGCCATCCCTGTGGAATGCCACTGGTCAAAAAGCTCCAGGCTAAATATTTTCCATCTACTACTATTCTGTGTCTTCTATGGGCCAGTCAATCCTGTATACAGACAAACAAATATCCCATGTATCCCATGCCTCCTATCATGGGGAACCTTATCAAATACCTTGCTAAAATCCATATACACCACATCCACTGCTCTACCTTCAATCATGCGTTTTGTCACATCCTCAAAGAACTCAAGGTTTGAGAGGCATGACCTGCCCCTCACAAAGCCATGTTGACTATCTCTAATCAAGCCAGGCTTTTCCAAGTAATCATAAATTCTGTATCTCAGAATCCTCTCCAATAATTTGCCCACCAGCGACTTAAGACTGACTGGTCTGTAATTCCTAGGGTTATCATCATTGCCTTTCTTGAACAAGAGAATAACATTTGCCACCCTCCAATCATCTGGCACTACTCCAGCGGACAGTGAGGATGCCAAAAGGTACAGCAATCTCTTCCCTTGCTTCCTGTAGTAACCTTGGGTATATCCTGTCTTGCCCAGGGGACTTATCTATGCTCACATTTTTCAAAGTTTCCAGCACATCTACCTCCTGAACATCAACTTGTTTGAGCATATCAGCCTGCTTGACTCTGTCCTCACAAATGACAAGGTTCCTTTCACTAGTAAATACTGAAGCAAAATATTCATTAAGGATCTCCCCATCTCCTCTGACTCCAAGCACAACTTCCCTCCGCTATCCCTGAACGGCCCTACCCTCACTAATTAGGGATAGTCAGCATGGTTTTGTGCTTAGGAAATCATGTCTCATGAACCTGATTGAGTTTGTTCAAAAGAGGAATGATGAGGGCAGAGCAGTGACATGATCTATATGGACTTCAGTAAGGCATTCAACAAGGTTCCTCACTGTAGACAAGGTTAGATCTTGTGGAATACAGGGAGAACTAGCCATTTAGATACAGAACTGGCTCAAAGGTAGAAGACAGACGGTGGGGGAGGAGGGTTCATTTTCAGACTGGAAGCATGGTGTGCCACAAAGATTGGTGCTGGATCCACTATTCGTCATTTATATAAATGATTTGGGAGTGAGTATAAGAGGTATAGTTAGTAAGATTGCAGATGACACCAAAATTGGAGGTCTAGTGGACAGCAAAGATGGTTACCTCGGATTACAAGGGGATCTTGATCAGATGGGCCAATGGGCTGAGTGGCAGATGGAGTTTAATTTATTTCAAAATGCAGCACCTCGCACTTGTAAAGCAAATCTTAGCAGGACTTATACACTTAATGGTAAGGTCCTAGGGAGTGCTGCTAAGCAAACAGATGTTGGAGTGCAGGTTCATTGCTCCTTGAAAGAGGAGTCACAGGTAGATAGGATAGTGAAGAAGGCATTTGGCATGGTTTCCTTTATTGGTCACAGCATTGAGTATAGGAGTTGGGAGGTTGTGTTGCGGCCGTACAGGCCACTTTTAGAATATTGCGTGCAATTATGGTCTCCTTCCTATCGGAAGGATATTGTGAAACTTAAAAGTGTGCAGGATGTTGTCAGGGTAAGAAATTTTGAGCTATAGGGAGAGGCTTTGTAGGCTGGGGCTGTTTTCTCTGAGGTGACAAAGGGTAAGGGGTGACCTTAGAGGTTTTTAAAATCATAAGGGGCAGGGACAGGATAAACTGACTGTCTTTTCCCTGGGGTGGAGGAGACAAGTACTAGAGGGCATAGGTTTAGGGTGAGAAGGGAAAAATTTAAAAGGGACTGAAGGGACAACTTTTTCACGCAGAGGTTGGTGCTTGTATGGAATGAGCTGCCAGAGGAAATGGCGGAGGCTTGTATATTTACAATATTTAAAAGACCTCTGGATGTACCATGAATAGGAAGGGTTTAGAGGGATACGGGCCAAGTGCTAGCAAATGGGACTAGATTAGGTTAGGATATCTGGTCAGCATGGACAAGTTGAACTGAAGGGTCTGTTTCCATGCTGTGCATCTCTGTCATTCTATGTGCAGGTGGGGTGGATTGGCCATGCTAAATTGCTTACAAGGATGTGTAGGTTAGGTACATTAGTCAGGAGCAAAATGTAGAGTAACTCAGGGTAGGGGAATGGTGTTAATCTTTGGAGGGTCGGTGTGGGCTTGTTGAGATGAAGGGCCTGTTTCCACACTGTAGGGATTCTATAAAGAAAATTGAATTGCAGCCAAAACATTTAAAAGGCATCTGGATGGATATATGAAAAAGAGGGATATGGGACATATGCTGGCAAATGGGATTAGATTAGGTTAGGAGATCTGGTCAGCATGGGCGAGTTAGTCCGAAGGGTCTGTTTCTGTGCTGTACATCTCTATAACTAAGTATCGAATGCCTTGGGGTTTTCCTTAATCCTTCACGCCAAGGCTCTTCACGTACCCTTCTAGCTCTCCTACGTCCATTCTTCAGTTCCTTCCTGGCCACCTTATAACCCTCTAGACCTCTGTATGATTCTTGCTTCCACAACCTTAAGTTTCCCTCTTCCTTTTGAGTAGATGTCCCATATCTGTCATCCAAGGTTCCTTCACCCTACCATCCCTTCCTTGCCTCAGTGGGACAAACTTGTCCAACACTCGCAAGAAGTGCGCCTAAACAACCTCCATTTCTGTTGTGCATTTCCCTGAGAATATCTGTTCCCAATTTATGCTCCACAGTTCCTACCTAATAACATTGTAAATTCCCCTCCCACAATTAAATACTTTCCCATACCATCTGCTCCTATCCCTCTCCATTACTATAGTAAAAGGTCAGGGAGATGTGATTGCCATCACAGAAATGTTCTTCCACTGAGATCGGACACCTGACCTGGTCCGTTGTCAAGCACCACATCCAAAATGGCCTCCCCTTCAGACAACCTATCTATATTGAACTAGCAATCCTTCCTGGACACATCTGACAAAATCTGCCCTGTCCAAACTATGGGCACGAAGGAGGTTCCAAATCAATAAAAAGGCAGTCACCCATGACAACAACCCTGTTACTTCTATACATTTCCGAAATCTGCCTCCCAATCTGCTCCTCTGTTGTTATTGGGAGTTTTTGTAGGCCTCCCAAATGAAGTGACTGCTCCTTTCCTGTTTCTGACTTCAACCTATACTGACTCAGTAGACAAACCCTCTGCAGCTGTGATACTATCCTGATTAGCAATGCCACTCCCCACCTCTTATCTCCTTCGGTATTCCTTTTGAAACATCTAAACTCCAGAACATCCAATAGCCATTTCTGCCTCTGTGATATCAAAGACTCTGTAATGGCCTCAACGTCATAGCTCCAAGTATTGATCCATGCTCTCAGTTCATCACCCTTATTCCTGACACTTCTTACATTAAAATCCACTCACTTCAACTCATCACACTGACTGCAACTTTGTCCTATCAACTACCTATCCTTCCTCACAGACTCTCTGCTCGCTGTATCTGCCTATTCACCAGCTAGGTAAAAACAATGACTGCAGATGCTGGAAACCAGATTCTGGATTAGTGGTGCTGGAAGAGCACAGCAGTTCAGGCAGCATCCAAGGAGCTTCGAAATCGACGTTTCGGGCAAAAGCCATTCATCAGGAATAAAGGCAGTGAGTCTGAAGCGTGGAGAGATAAGCTAGAGGAGGGTGGGGGTGGGGAGAAAGTAGCATAGAGTACAATGGGCGAGTGGGGGGAAGGGATGAAGGTGATGGGTCAGGGAGGAGAGGGTGGAGTGGATAGGTGGAAAAGGAGATAGCCAGGTAGGACATCCCCCTCAGTCAAAGGACACACCTTCATGACCCTTCGTCAAAGGACTCACCTTCATCCCTCTCCATCCATGCATCAATGAATTTAATACACGGCGTGACGTCGAACAATTCTTCCGTCGCGTCCGCCTCCGAGCTTACTTTCACAATCAGGATTCCCGCTCACCTTCCGAGGACCCCTTCGCCCACCTCCAACACACTGCATCCACCTGAACACCCCGCGCTGACCTATTACCTGCCCTCGACCTCTTCATTTCCAACTGCCGCCGGGACATTAACCGCCTCAACCTGTCTACCCCCCCTCCCCCACTCCAACCTCTCACCCTCACAACACGCAGCCCTCCAATCCCAACCTCACCATCAAGCCAGCGGATAAAGGGGGCGCAGTGGTAGTCTGGCGCACTGACCTCTACACCGCTGAAGCCAAACGCCAACTCGAGGACACCTCTTCCTACTGCCCCCTCGACCATGACCCCACCCCCCATCACCAAACCATCATCTCCCAGACCATTCAGAACCTCATCACCTCAGGAGATCTCCCACCCACAGCTTCCAACCTCATAGTCCAGGAACCCCGCACTGCCCGGTTCTACCTCCTTCCCAAGATCCACAAGCCTGACCACCCTGGCCGACCCATTGGGGCAGGAGCATGCTGAGACACTGAATTCATCTCTACCTACCTCGACACTGTCCTATCCCCCCTAGTCCAGGAACTCCCCACATACGTTCGAAACACCACCCACACCCTCCACCTCCTCCAAGACTTCCGTTTCCCCGGTCCCCAACGCCTCATCTTCACCATGGATATCCAACCCCTCTACACCTCCATCCGCCATGACCAGGGCCTTCAAGCCCTCCGTTTCTTCCTCGCCAGACGTCCCCAACAGTACCCTTCCACCGACACTCTCATTCGTTTGGCCGAACTGGTCCTCACCCTTAACAATTTCTCCTTTGAATCCTCCCACTTCGTCCAGACCAAAGGGGTAGCCATGGGCACACGTATGGGCCCCAGCTATGCCTGTCTCTTTGTTGGCTACGTAGAACAGTTGATCTTCTGTAATTACACCGGCACCTCTCCCCACCTCTTCCTCCGCTACATTGATGACTGCATTGGCGCCACCTCGTGCTCCCGCGAGAAGGTTGAGCAATTCATCAACTTCAACACATTCCACCCTGACCTTAAATTTATCTGGACCATCTCTGACACCTCCCTCTCCTTCCTGGACCTCTCCATCTCCATTAATGATGACCGACTTGTCACTGACATTTTTTACAAATCCACCGACTCCTACCTGGATTACACCTCTTCCCACCCGCCCTCCCGCAAAAATGCCATCCCGTATTCCCAATTCCTCGGCCTCCGCCGTATCTGCTTCCAGGAGGACCAGTTCCACAACAGAACACACCAGATGGCCTCCTTCTTTTGAGACCACAATTTCCCTTCCCACGTGGTTAAAGATGCCCTCCAACGCATCTCGTCCACATCCCGCATCTCCGCCCTCAGACTCCACCCCTCCAACCGTAACAAGGACAGAACGCCCCTGGTGCCCACCTTTCACCCTACCAACCTTCGCATAAATCAAATCATCCGCCGACATTTCCGCCACCTCCAAACAGACCCCACCACCAGGAATATATTTCCCTCCCCACCCCTTTCCGCCTTCCGCAAAGACCGTTCCCTCCGTGACTACCTGGTCAGGTCCACGCCCCCCTACAACCCACCCTCCCATCCTGGCACTTTCCTCTACCACCACAGGAACTGTAAAACCTGCGCCCACACCTCCTCCCTCACCTCTATCCAAGGCCCTAAAGGAGCCTTCCACATCCAAAGTTTTACTTGCACATCCACTAATATCATTTATTGTATCCGTTGCTCCCGATGCGGTCTCCTCTACATTGGGGAGACTGGGCGCCTCCTAGCAGAGCGCTTTAGGGAACATCTCCGGGACACCCGCACCAATCAACCACACTGCCCCGTGGCCCAACATTTCAACTCCCCCTCCCACTCTGCCGAAGACATGGAGGTCCTGGGCCTCCTTCACCGCTGCTCCCTCACCACCAGATGCCTGGAGGAAGAATGCCTCATCTTCCGCCTCGGAACACTTCAACCCCAGGGCATCAATGTGGACTTCAACAGTTTCCTCATTTCCCCTTCCCCCACCTCACCCTAGTTCCAAACTTCCAGCTCAGCACTGTCCCCATGACTTGTCCGGATTTGTCCTACCTGCCAATTTCCTTTTCCACCTATCCACTCCACCCTCTTCTCCCTGACCTATCACCTTCATCCCTTCCCCCACACACCCACTGTACTCTATGCTACTTTCTCCCCACCTCCACCCTCCTCTAGCTTATCTCTCCACCCTTCAGGCTCACTGCCTTTATTCCTGATGAAGGGCTTTTGCCCGAAACGTCGATTTCGAAGCTGCCTGAAATGCTGTGCTCTTCCAGCACCACTAATCCAGAATTTGTTCACCAGCTACCCCATCCTTTGATCTGTAGCTCTGGTTCCCACACCCCTGCCAAACTAGTTTAAACTCTCCCGAAAAGCTTCACCAACCTTCCTTCCCAGGATATTGGTACCCCCCCCAGTTCAAGCGCAACCCATCATCCTTGTATAGATCCCACCTTCCCCTGAAGGTATCCCAATGATGCACATATTTGAAGTCCTCCCTTCACCTCTGCAGCCACATGTTCAGCTGCATTCACTCTGTTCCTATCCTCACCAGCCCATGGCACTGGTAGCAATCCTGTGATTTGAAAAATGTGGTGCTGGAAAAACACAGCAGGCCAGGCAGCATCCGAGGAGCAGGAGAATCGACGTTTTGGGTATAAACCCTCCTTCTGAAGAAGGGCTTATGCCCAAAACGTTGATTCTCCTGCTCCTCGGATGCTGCCTGGCCTGCTGTGTTTTTCCAGCACCACATTTTTCAACTCTGGTCTCCAGCATCTGCAGTCCTCACTTTCTCCGAGCAATCCTCTGCTCGTCCTGCCTTTTAGCCTTCCAACCGAACTCCGATTTAATCTTTTCTGAACCCTTTCTAGTTTCACAACATCTTACCTATAGCAGGGATTCCAGAACTGCACACAATATTTTAAAAGTGGCCTACTCAATGTCCTGTACAGCAGCAACATGACTTCCGAACCCCTATACTCAATGCACCGACAAGCGTACCAAATGCCTTCTCACTATCCTATGAACCTGTGCTCTAAGCTCACTTTGTTCGGCAACACTCCCCAGGAAACTTATCATTAAGCGTCCAAGTCCTACCCTGATTTGCCTTTCCAAAATGCAGCACCTCATATTTATCTAAATTAAACTCTATCTGCCACTCTTCGGTCCATCAACCCATTTGATCAAGGTCCTGTTGTAGTCTAGACAACATTCTTTGCTGTCCACTCCACCACCAATTTTGGTGTCATCTGCAAGTTTACGAACCATATCTCCGGTGTTTACTCACTTATATAAATGACAAGGCACACCACTGGTTACAGGGGTCCAGTCCAAAAAAGCAACCTTCCATCACCACCCTCTGTCTCCTACCTTCTAGCCAATTTTGTATCCAATTAGCTCGTTCTCCCTGTATCTCATGCCATCTGATCTTGTTAACCAGTCTACAATGCAGAACCTTGTTTGCATGGATTTCAATAAGGCATTCAACAATGTCCACCACCCTGCCTTCATCAATTTGTTTATCACTTTTTCAAAAAAAATCTAACTTTTTTTGGTCCAGACATAAAAAAAATCTCAAGTAAGATTGTTCTTTTTTGTTACAGTGCCTAACACTGTACTTCCTACAGATTACCTACTGCTGAAATGCTGATCCATACCTTTGATACATCTTCAGTCTTCCATCTTCCATCCTGCACAGACAGCGGGTCAACCAAATCTACTTCTCATATCCTAACTTGGATTAAGTTTTATTCATCCATTATCAGTGTTCACTGATCTACACTGATTCCAGGTTAAGCAACATCTTCATTTTATTCTTTAATTTCAAAGTTCCTCCATGGCTTTGTTTAAACTCAAGCATGAGTGCTCTGGATCTGATAGCTTATTCCAAAAGGAGTTAAATCACAGTTACCTTCAATCTATCAAGATGCAAAAGAAAGGGATTTTGTTGTGATTACAGGGAAGCTGTTTTTTTTCTTGGATTGGTAAAGAAGCATTTGGGATTAATGCAATTATACTTATACTGTGTGCTTAAAACTCTTGGACTCTGGTTTATTGTATTGTATATTCAATTATTTTGCATCATAAAACTTCTGTTTAATTTTTAAAACAAATTCTTCAACACAACAACAAAACCAAAACATGATCTATCAAGCCAGGTTTCAATCCAACTTCATCTAGGCTTGCACATGAAGAATACTCACTTGGGCAAGCTATACTATCCATTTAACTGAAAAGATGATACATCTAAAATAAGTATTCACATATGTTACAATTGATTAATTAGCAGGCCACAGCAGCATTGTATGCATTTCCTATTTATTATTGTTCCTTTATAACCGTTAGGCTCGGCTAAATTCTTTGAACAATACTTTTTTTTCCAGTCTGAATTCACAAGTCTTCACTGCACAAAACAAGAAAAAAAAACACAGGAAATGGAAGGCTTACTTACAACATCCCATGAGTCACAACCTCCTGTTACCATTTAAAATGTGGAACTGGGCTATTGAAGTTAGGTCATAGTAAACAAATACAGGGTCAAACAAAACTCAGCATTACAAGTTTTCTGTTTTACCAGTGACTGCACTTAAAAATATGCTTTGCCTCAGTTGACCAAAGGGTGATCTGGCACAAAGGCAATGATGAACATTGTCAACTGTGTGCACCTTTAGTGAAAGGGCTACCATGGTATGGAATATGCTCCACATTTTCCACATTATCATTAATTACCTTTATTTAATGGTAACCAGGTGGTCAGCAAAAGGTCCACCTTCTCATGTATTCAGAAGACAAGTCGACAATTCCTGTATGGTCACACATAGAGCTGCACACTGGAGCTCAATGGCTAAATTAGAGTGGCTGATCAGAACAGATGGTTTATTCAGCAAGGCACTAATCACAGAAAGACCCCATCAGAAACATGTAGAGATGAGGTTGAGGCATCAGACAGCACACACAAAAATGTCCTAGCCAACCTTTTAAGGCTCAACTGTCTCACAGACTGTACACTGGATCTCCTGACTATCTCAAAGCACACCAAGCCAAGAGAAGTAAGTCATTCATGATTTCCAAAGACTGCCTAAGAACAAGGACCTTTTTGAGGATGCCGAATGTCAACAAGTGCAGGGTTGACAGGATTTAGTGTCCATTAGAATAAGAATAGTACTATTTTGTTGCAGCCCATAAATAAAGTTGACAAGATAGCCACCTGGGACTTTTTAAGTTGGCACAAGATGGCCAAAAGTGGTTGGAAGCTATGTCCAGATGTTCACAGATTTGTGGTCTCTTTGCAGAGTTATTGGGTAAGATAATGAAAGACCCCCGGGAGGTCGCAAAAGGGTCCTGGTGAGAAGAAACATTAGGGAATTTACTCAGATTTCAGGATACAGGTAGCTCTAAACAGATAAGCATTTTAATAAGGGGGATTTTTGAAAGGCCCAGTTAAGCCAAGGTCCCAAGTTTGTTATTTAGTAAAAAGTAGAAGGAAAAAAATCTGATCCTACAGTATTCTGAACTTTTTAGGTAATACTAAATTAGAAATGCAAACAACAAATTAATGTAAAAGAGTTAGTTAAATTCCTTGATCGAATGTTTGTAGGCAGAATCTAAACACGTTTCATTTAATGACTTGGTAAAGTTATAAAGTGATTGAATTTCACACAAATAGATGCATTCTATCAAGAAAAGATTAGTAATGGAAAGTGTTCAAAGTAGAAATAGTAAAGGATTCATTCAAGAACTAACCTCTGGTTTAAAACTCATTTATAATATTAGAATAGCAGGAGTTGTGATGCAACTCCAAGACAGAAGACTGTTTGATCTCTCAAACTGAAGTGAAAGAGGGGTCCCCAATTTGTCAGACAATTGTACTGTACCTTAGAAAAAGTGAATGCTGTTCTGAACTGAGAGGTGATAAGCACCTGTGATGATTAGCTAGCAGTTCCAGATTGTATTGAAAACTCAAACATATGTAACAGTTGGCTGTGAAATAGATACTTGAGTTGGTTACTGTTTTGACAACAATTTGAATTTAACCAGTTTAAATTATGCCTCAAGATACTAAAACCCAATTGAGTTTGAATTTATTGTTTTTGCCAACATCAAACAAATAAGACGATCTAATGTTGGTGGGGGGGGTATAAAACAAAAAGCAGGTATTTTGAAAGTTAGACAGAGTAACTGCCATTCATAAACACTCTTTACCACAGGTACCTTTTTCATATGAAGTAGTAAAAGAAAGCAACCCAGGGAGATCTTCAGCAGAAAGACAGACAGACACCGGAGATGACAGCCGTTGTATGGTTTCAAAAATAAAATTGATGTAATTTTAATAAGTTTTTTTTATTGGAACAGTATATTGTTCGAGTTGGAGGCCGATAATAAGCAGTTAAGAGAAAGAGGGGCTTAGGATTGTGAATAGTTGTTTAATGTTCACTTTTAGAGTTAAGAAATAAATTTATATTATTTTCTTTAAATAGTGGAATTTGGGAGTTCTCTGTCACTCATATTTTAACAGATTGAGTCTTTTCTGGGTGTTTGGTTTAATTAGGAGAAGGGTTCACCACCATGTCGTAAGAGCTTGGGGGCTCGGATCTGTGATTTGGACAGATCCAATCTGAAATTTGGACAGATTTGGGGAATGAAAGATCCCAGCAGATTTAAGAACTTGCTGATTAGTGTTCTAGATCTTTAAATAAAACATATTTAAGACAATTTGTCTAATTTTGGTTGCTTGTGGTTGGTTAAATTAAAAGTGAGGGAAATGACTCAAGATTGCTAAAGAGATTCTGGGGTTTGAAGATGATTCCCAAATTTGCCAAGTTTAGAATGACAGAAGGAAGCCATAATTTTAGAATTAGCAAGGAGGTTAGAATTGGGTCTAAACAAGGACAAAAGTAAAGCCGGAATTGTAAGGGAGTTAGTCAAGCACTTAGGTATGTCAGAGAAACAGACAAGTGCAGTACAGTTAGAAAAACTTAAATTACAATTGAGGAAGGGCACTGAAGGGAAAGGATTCTGGGTAATCCAAGATGGAGGACGGGAAAAATTTCTGGCTGTAAGAGCAGGAGCAGCAATTACTGTTTTATATGCTGTTGCATTGCTTTGGAACTTAGGGAAAGAAAAAGTCAAAACAGCAGCAGTTGAAAAGGGAGAAGAGCAGACAAAGGAAGCACATGGTGGAGTGGCAGACGGGGGGGCGAGGGCGGGCGACTGGCAGACGGGGGGGCGAGGGCGGGCGACAGGCAGACAGGGGAGACGATGCAACAGCAGCAGCATGTGATGGATGGCAGTTATAAGAGGGGGGGGGGGGGGGGGGGGGGGGGGGGGGAGTCTCAGATACAGTCATATAGATGGGTTAACTCTAGGAAGGATGAGAGAGGTCGACACCGGTCGACACCTGGGGTAGGAATCTTTTGTGGATATACCCATTTCAAACAGGTATGCTGTTTTGGAAAATGTAGGGGGTGATCGATTCTCAGGGGAACAGAGCACGGACAGCCAAGTTTCGGGTATTGATACTGGCTCTCATGCAACGAGGGGTACGTCAGCTTCCAAGAGATCAATTGTGTTAGGGGATTCTGTAGTCAGAGGTACAGACAGATGTTTCTGTGGCCAGCAGAGAAAAAGCAGAATGGTGTGTTGTTTCCCTGGTGCCAGGATCAAGGATGGCTCAGAGGGTGCAGAATGTTCTCACGGGGGAAGAGGGGCCAGCAGGAGGTCATTGTACACATTGGAACCAATGACATTGGAAGGGAAAAGGTTGAGACTCTGAAGGGAGATTACAGAGTTAGGCAGAAATTTAAAAAGGAGGTCCTCAAGGGTAGTAATATCTGGATTACTCCCAGTACTACGAGCTAGTGAGGGCAGGAAAAGGAGGATAGAGCAGATGAATCCATGGCTGAGGAGCTGGTGTATGGGAGAAGGATTCACATTGGAATCTCTTTTGGGGTAGAAGTGACCTGCACAAGAAGGACGGATTGCACCTAAATTGGAAAGGGACTAATATACTGGCAGGGAAACTGAATTTATTTCAATGTAAGGGGACGAACAGGGAAAGCAGATGAACTCAGGGCATGGTTAGGAACGTGGGACTGGGATGTCATAGCAATTACGGAAATATGGCTCAGGGATGGGCAGGACTGGCAGCTTAAATGTTCCAGGATACGAATACTACAGGAAGGATAGAAAGGGAGGCAGGGAAGTTATTTGGGTGGAACTGGGAATAAGAAAGGGATGATCACTTTATTGGGATTGTATTATAGACCCCCTAATAGTCAGAGGGAAATTGAGAAACAAACTTGTCAGGAGATCTCGGCTATCTGTAAGAATAATAGGATAGTTATGGTAGGGGATGTTAACTTTCCAAACATCGAATGGGACTGCCATAGTGTTCAGGGTTCAGATGGAGAGGAATTTAAGTGTGTACAAGACAATGTTCTGATTCAGTATGTGGATGTACTTACTAGAGAAGGTGCAAACCTTGACCTACTCTTGGGAAATAAGGTAGGGCAGGTGACTGAGGTGTCAGTGGAGGAGCACTTTGGGGCCAGCGACCATAATTCTATTCGTTTTAAAACAGTGATGGAAAAGGATAGATCAGATCTAAAAGTTGAAGTTCTAAATCAGAGAAAGTCCAATTTTGACGGTATTAGGCAAGAACTTTCAAAAGCTGATTGGGGGCAGATGTTCGCAGGTAAAGGGACAGCTGGAAAATGGGAAGCCTTCAGAAATGAGATAACAAGAATCCAGAGAAAGTATATTCCTGTCAAGGTGAAAGGGAAGGCTGGTAGGTATAGGGAATGCTGGATGGCTAAAGAAATTGAGGTTTGGTTAACAAAAAGGAGGAAGCATATGTCAGGTATAGACAGGATGGATCGAGTGGATCCTTACAGGAATATAAAGAAAGTAGGAGTAGACTTAAGAGGGAAATTAGGAGGGCAAAAAGGCAACTAGAGATAGCTTTGGCAAATAGAATTAAGGAGAATCCAAAGAGTTTTTACAAATATATTAAGGACAAAAGGGTAACTAGGGAGAGAACAGGGGCCCTCAAAGATCAGCAAGGCAGCCTTTGTGTGGAGCCACAGAAAATGGGGAAGATACTAAATTAATATTTTGCAACAGTATTTACTGTGGAAAAGGATATGAAAGATATAGACTGTAGGGAAATAGATGGTGACATCTTGCAAAATATCCAGATTACAGAGGAGGAAGTGCTGGATGTCTTGAAACGGTTAAAGGTGGATAAATCCCCAGGACCTGATCAGGTGTACCCAGGAACTCTGTGGGAAGCTAGAGAAGTGATTGCTGGGCCTCTTGCTGAGATATTTGTATCATCGATAGTCACAGGTGAGTCCAGAACTTGAGGGAATAGGTTTAGAGTGAGAAGGGAAAGATACAAAAGAGACCTAAGGGGCAACATTTTCACGCTGAGGGTGGTATGTGTATGGAATGAACTGCCAGGGGATGTGGTGGAGGCTGGTACAATTGCAACATTTAAGAGGCATTTGGATGGGTATATGAATAGGAAGTGTTTGGAGGGATATGGGCCTGGTAATGGCAGGTGAGACGAGATTGGGTTGGGATATCTGATCGGCATGGACGGGTTGGACCGAAGGGTCCGTTTCCATGCTGTACATCTCTATGACTCTAAAAGCACATGCTATATAAACATTAGGAACATTTTACTTCTATGACATACAGTATTTAGAAACCAATACTAAAGCACACTTTGCCAAGTTAGCCAATATTTGCATGCAATTGCTTCAGTGAATTAATGGATTAGTGGTGCTTGAAGAGCACATTCCACCCGGACCTTAAATTTACCTGGACCATCTCTGACACCTCCCTCCCCTTCCTGGACCTCTCCATCTCCATTAATGACCACCGACTTGACACTGACATTTTTTACAAACCCACCGATACCCACAGCTAACTGGATTACACTTCTTCCCACCCTACCTTTTGCAAAAATGCCAGTCCGTATTCCCAATTCCTCCGCCTCCGCCATATCTGCTTCCAGGAGGACCAGTTCCACCACAGAACACACCAGATGGCCTCCTTCTTTAGAGACCACAATTTCCCTTCCCACGTGGTTAAAGATGCGCTCCAACGCATCTCGTCCACATCCCCCACCTCCGCCCTCAGACTCCACCCCTCCAACCGTAACAAGGACAGAACGCCCCTGGTGCTCACCTTCCAACCTACCAAGCTTCGCATCAACCAAATCATCCGCGACATTTCCACCACTTCCAAACAGACCCCACCACCAGGAATATATTTCCCTCCCCACCCCTTTCCGCCTTCCGCAAAGACCGTTCCCTCCGTGACTACCTGGTCAGGTCCACGCCCCCCTATAACCCACTCTCCCATCCTGGCACTTTCCCCTGCCTCTGCAGGAATTGCAAAACCTGCGCCCACACCTCCTCCCTCACCTCCATCCAAGGCCCTAAAGGAGCCTTCCACATCCATCAAAGTTTTATTGTATCCGTTGCTCCCGATGCGGTCTCCTCTACATTGGGGAGACTGGACGCCTCAGAGCAGAGCGCTTTAGGGAACATCTCCAAGACACCCGCACCAATCAACCACACCGCCCCGTGGCCCAACATTTCAACTCTCCCTCCCACTCTGCCGAAGACATGGAGGTCCTGGGCCTCCTTCACCACCGCTCCCTCACCACCAGACGCCTGGAGGAAGAACGCCTCATTTTCCGCCTTGGAACACTTCAACCCCAGGGCATCAATGTGGACTTCAACAGTTTCCTCATTTCCCCTTCCCCCACCTCACCCTAGTTCCAAACTTCCAGCTCAGCACTGTCCCATGACTTGTCCTACCTGCCTATCTCCTTTTCCACCTATCCACTCCATCCTCTCCTCCCTGACCTATCACCTTCAACCCCTTCCCCACTCACTTATTGTACTCTATGCTACTTTCTCCCCACCCCCACCCTCCTCTAGCTCATCTCTCCACCCTTCAGACTCTCTGCCTTTAATCCTGATGAAGGGCTATTGCCCGAAACGTCAATTTTCCTGCTCCTCGGATGCCTGAACTGCTGTGCTCTTCCAGCACCAATAATCCAGAATCTGGTTTCCAGCATCTGCAGTCATTGTTTTTACCTTCAGTGAATTAATGCCTTATGATCTATGTGCTGCAAAACATCAATTCCCCAAGAAATCCGAAATGGCTTGAATGCGTATAACTGTACGTGCTGTAAGACAGGCTCTGTAATAGACAAAGGTTCTCAAAGAATCAGTCCTAAGCAACTCTTTGTACACTTTTAAACCACTTTCAAAGACTAACGTAGTCACATTTGCATAGTTGTCATCAGTCCCTAAGAATCAATCCTTTGCTCAAGCACTGAACAAATGTGACTGTTTGTAATTGGTGCTGCACAAAGCTCATACTATATTAAGTCAAATGCTAAGAGAGATGATATTTATGAATTGTCTCATGAATTCAGCATCAGATTCTGTCAAGTGGTAGTCTTACGTTGCAAAGATCTTCCTTCAAAATATATAATTAATGGAATAACTCCCAAAATTATGCAAAAGCCTCCTTGTTTCATAGCAAATAATGTGGTTCAATTAAATTTTGCAAAATGGAAAAAATGCCTCCACTTCACTTGAAAATAATCTCGACTGCAGGATTACCAATATCTGAAAAATTGATATATCCTTACTATGCTGTACTGCCATTTACCTCCTCTGCCAAGAAACCCAAACCCTATCGCTGTTCAGTTTGCAATTATATGAAATGTCAGATGTCAATCCATAATGGAAATACTAATTAATATTTAGCAGTCAATCCAAATCAAAATGTTCAGATTCCAGACAATCTATAATTCATAACATTGGTGACACAAGTTACTGTTTGCCTGAAAGAAAAGTGAAGAAAAATATACAGGAGCCACTCTTCACATTTTTATAAGCGTTTGTAATAGATATACACACGACAACACTGCACCTCAAAAATTAAACCCTGTTCTATTTTGCTTCTATTTACACGAGTCCAAGAGATTTTCTTGCCAAGCTTTCTTCAGATGTTATCGCACACATCTGGAGCAGTTGGACCTTGAACCTGGGTCTTCTGGCTCAGAGATAGGGACACTACCACTGCACTCCAAGAGCCTTTTTAGAGGAGTCCGAAAAAATGCTGAATCTATCTTTTGCATGTTCTATTAGAATCTGTATGACAAGTTAATCTCACGATCAATGTTCACAATTGTCCCAAACCATAGATATATCTCACCTGGTGGCGAATGTAGATTTATTTTTAAAATCAACCTGTCCAGTTATGTTATGACATTCCTCTGGAGCAGGTACAAACTGAACCCAGGCTCCTTAGCTCAAAGGTAGGGACAGTACTATTGCACAAGAGCCACCTTATACAGAGGGAGGGTGAAAGGAGGACTTCCATCCTTCATGAACAGATGGGCAGCTCTTGAAGGTGAGTCTATCAGATCAATTGACACTTTTGCACATATTTTAAATTAATCTGGTTGATGTGTTATGACAGAGCTATGAAGCAGGTGGGACATGAACCTGAATTCCCTGGCTCAAAGATAAGGAACACTACTACTGCCCCATAAGAGATCCTTTATAAAACAATTAAACACTATTAATATACAAATAACACAAGTGCCAATGGGCTTTGTGACAGTGTTGTGTCCATATCTCCAGGTCAGTCGGTCTACGTTCAAGTTCCATCAGCCTGGAGGTATGTCATAACATGTCCAAACAGTTTGATTTTAAAGAAAACCTTGGCACTGAATTTCAGTTTCATCATTGGTAATCAAGTTGATTGATGCTAAGATGCCTTAAAACAAGATATCAGACTATAAATTATTCCTAAATGCCTGGGAACAATTTTAGTCAGCACCATTCTAACTTGACCAAGGATAGCATTACAAAGCAGGCTCCATTTCTTTTCCTTGTATGAGAAAAGCAGTTGTTGAAAAGATAAACATATTCACTCTGCTAAACAATTTAAAGAGATTACAAAGAAATAGCAATGTATTATAACCAAGCACATACTTTCAGCAAGTTTCAGTGGTCCTGCCCTCTAATCTTTGGGACATGAACAAAACTGCATCAGAGAGCTTACATTGTTGATGAGTTCACATTAAATAGAAATAGAAAGAATCTCCCTATCAAAGGAAAAGTTAAAACATTATATAAATTACATTTACATAGAATGCCAATGACAATGATGGACCACCCGACATAGGAGAAAATAAGAGTGGCAAAAAGCTTGGTGAAATAAATGAGTTTTAATGAGGACCTTAAAAGGAGGGGAGCGCTGTAGCAAGGCAGAGAGATGGTGTAGCAACAGTATAAAGAAGTAGAGACAAAGGAATTGATTTTTTTTCCCCTTGGGGAGGGAGGTTGCAGAGCTGGGAAGGTTATAGAGGTAGGGAAAGATAAAATTATGAAGGTAATTAAATATAAAGGATGAGAATTTTAAACTGGATACATCTGGGACACAACAGCAAATTTAGACTGACGAGGACAAAGATATGGTGTGGGTGAGACAGGCATTACTAGGCCTTTCACAAAGTATTAAACTGTTACAGTGCTACAACACAAACTTTCTGTCACTAATTTGAACAATTTGCCAAATCATAAATCCTCTTTGCAACACAAGGATTCATCCTGTTAATGAGAGATCAATAAAGGATTAAGTCCTAATTCAATCCCATTTTGAAAAAAAATCAACTTAATTGCAGGAACAATTGGCAGAGATATACACAGCTGAAAGGTTTAGAAAAAGCAGACAATTCGGCACAACTGCAGGCCTCGTGTCATGAATGCACCAGCTGACTTCACAGTTGTATTCACTTAAAGCCTCATGGTACACACAAGACGAAAATTCAGTTTCACGTTCTGGATATATAGCTGCCACCTCGTGACCAACACAACAGCAAAAAGATACAAATACTAGATTCATCCACATACAGATCAGAAACAAAGCATCATACTTCATGTATACAAAATACTAATATTCCACTGACAGTACCATCAGTATCTATTATGGAAACAATATCTAGATGTCAGCTAATCCTCAAGAACCACACAGTAAATTCTAGAAGATTGTAAGTCAACTACATTAACATGACATTCAATTGAATATTAAATCACCAATAACTATATACGATTGTTCACAGCCAGTGACCATATTCCATTTATCAATATCGATGTCAGTCATCTTCATATCTTATTGCAGGTGCCTTGCATTATTTATGCCCAACAAGTCACAGCCAATAGCCAGTTCACCATGCAGAAGGCCTTTTCACATTTAACCACTGCTGATCTAATGAAAATGATATATACTAAGATCTGAACAACATGCTGGGTTGGAGAAATGGCTGATTAGGTAAAGACAAGCCAGGGAACTATAGACTGCTGAGCCGGACCTCAGTGGTGGGCAAATTATTGGAGGGAATCCTGAGGGACAGGATGTACATGCGTTTGGAAAGGCAAGGACTGATTAGGGATAGCCAACATGGTTTGGTGCATGGAAATCTTGTCTCTCAAACTTGAATTTTTTGAAGAAGTAACAAAGAAGAAGGGTTGTTTTTCAGACTGGAGGCCTGTGACCAGTGCAGTGCCACAAGGAGCGGTGATGGGTCCTCTACTTTTTGTCATTTACATAAATGATTTGGATGCAAGCATAAGAGGTACAGTTAGTAAGTTTGCAGATGACACCAAAATTGGAGATGTAGTGGACAGCGAAGAGGGTTACCTCCGATTACAACAGGATCTGGACCAATGGGCTGAGAAGTGGCAGATGGAGTTTAATTCAGATAAATGAGAGGTGCTGCATTTTGGGAAAGCAAATCTTAGCAGGACCTATACACTTAACGGTAAGGTCCTAGGGAGTGTTGCTGAACAAAGAGACCTTGGATTGCAAGTTCATAGCTCCTTGAAAGTGCAGTCGCAGGTAGATAGGATAGTGAAGGCGGCGTTTGATATGCTTTTCTTTATTGGTCAGAGTATTGAGTACAGGAGTTGGGAGGTCATGTTGCGGCTGTACAGGACATTGGTAAAGCCACTGTTGGAATATTGCGTGCAATTCTGGTCTCCTTCCTATCGGAAAGATGTTGTGAAACTTGAAAGGGTTCAGAAAAGATTTACAAGGATGTTGCCAGGGTTGGAGGATTTGAGCTACAGGGAGAGGGTGAACAGGCTGGGGCTGTTTTCCCTGGAGCGTTGGAGGCTGAGGGGTGACCTTCTGGAGGTTTACAAAATTATGCAGGGCATGAATAGGGTAAATAAACAAAGTCTTTTCCCTGGGGTTGGGGAGCCCAGAACTAGAACTAGAGGGCATAGGTTTAGGGTGAGAGGGGAAAGATATAAAAGAGACCTAAGGGGCAACCTTTTCACGCAGAGGGTGGTAAGTGTATGGAATGAGCTGCCAGAGGAAGTGATGGAGGTTGGTACAGTTGCAACATTTAAGAGGCATTTGGATGGGTATATGAATAGGAAAGGTTTGGAGGGATATGGGCCGGATGATGGCAGGTGGGACTACATTGGGATATCTGGTGGGCATGGATGGGTTGGACCGAAGGGTCCATTTCCATGCGCTACACCTCTATGAATCTATCAAAAAAAGTATTCTCAGACCATACAACTTGACATGCCTGAGAGAAGGTGGAGGCAGGTTCAAAAAGGAATTAGACTGTCAGCTGAAAAGAAACAATATGCAGGCTTTCAGGGAGAAGGCAGGAAAATGGCACCACTTGAAATGAGCATTTGGAGAGCTGTTGCAGACATTATAGGCTGAATGGTCTCCTTCTGCATTGTAATAATTTAGCGATTTTGTGAACTACCACCTAACTGAACAAGTTCCTTGGAACAGAACATTCACAATTTTAGCTTTATATTCATTTGTTTCAAACATCCTTTTAGAATTAAATTCTAAAATAATAATCCAAATGAAAAAAAGTGAATGTGTATGTATTAAATCTATTAACTAGCTTTCATTCTAAAATATGCAGAATTATTGCGAGGCAACCTTTATCCAGACTTACAGCTCCATTCAGAATCAAGTGATCAAAATCAACTTAGAGTAATGATAAAAACAAATGGCAAATGCCAAGGTTCCCAACACCTGAAGAATGTCAGATATCCAAGTACAGAATGATGAGAGAATAATTGTTTGGAGTTATGTTCTGTAGCTCCGTAGTATGCCGATCCTGTAACAGTCTTAAAAAATATATTTCCTCTCAAGCCTTCAACTGTCACATCTTAAACACAGTAGTTTCTCATAGTACTATTATAATGAACTTAAATCTAGCTCACACATCTAACATGCTTTTTTAAACTTGAACACTGAAATCTATGTACTACTCTCTAAAATTTCTCCCTCCTGACTTCTGAACCATGAGTTCAGAAGACTCCTTTGTCAAATTGGTACTTAAAACACTTTTGCAGCTGTCTTGCAAATAGCTATTATATCAATAACAAATACTCTTTTGTCTTTGCACTGTTTGGAAAACTCAGTGGGGTGACTCAACATTCTTTATCCGAGGAGAAAAAAAATGACACATACATTGTCAAACAAATCACAAGGCAGTTAACTATTCACCAGTTACTACATAATGCAAGATATGCTGTCCAGATCTCTGTTTTTTAAAAAAAATCAAGCCTTACTGAATTATATACTGTATTAAGTAAAATCCATGAGGGACATACAAGTGATTCATTTTTCTGTAATTGACAAGGAGTTTGCTTCCTTTCGCACATCTTGTCTCTAACTTTGAAAGTGAGGGACAGATGTTATTTTTGAGGAGAAAGTGAGGTCTGCAGAGGCTGGAGATCAAAGCTGAAACTTTATTGCTGGAACAGCACAGCAGGTCAGGCAGCATCTAGGGAACAGAAGATTCGACGTTTCGGGCACATGCCCTTCTTCAGGAATGGAGAAGGGCATGTGCCCGAAACGTCGAATCTTCTGTTCCCTAGATGCTGCCTGACCTGCTGTGCTGTTCCAGCAATAAAGTTTCAGCACAGATGTTATTTTTGTCCACACTGATAAGAAAAGCCTCAGCAAAATGCTCGTTTACCATTGCACAAAAGGGAGGTTATGTTGGTGTGCATTTCCATGCATCTCATTCAGCAAAAATTAAATGCAAAACACCTTTCTAACAATAACATGTCAATTAATTTCTATGCCAGTGCAGATAAAGATTTTTTCATTAAAATGCATGTTTTCTCTTCAAAACTGAATGATTGGTTCATTATAAACATAAAGAGACAACCATTTAAAGACATGTTAGTTATTCATCACTACTACCTTTTGTCAAATCATTGGTACAAGTGTGCATACTCAAATTAACTTTTCTACAAACGTATATTTGAGACAAAGCTAGATAAATATATGGGGGGGGGGGGGTTGTGAGGGGTTGGAGTAGACAATGCAGGAAAGATTAATAAATATGAGGGCATGGAAATGCATGAGGAGCATGATCACTGACGTTAAATTGTTAGGCCAGCATAACAAAGAAAGAGGCTATGTAATTCCAACAATCACAATTTTGAATATCTTTTGCTTTTCTTCAACATTATTTAATACTATTAAATTTCACAAGATACATTTTTTTTTAAAAACTGCAGAATAGAGTGAAATTATAGCACAAATAAGATTTTTATGGACTCTCCCAGAAATAATAGGAATGAGTGTGCCTGGAAATTGCAAGGAATAATTTACTATTTGGCTCTTACCATTGATCTAATATTCACAATTCTCAAAGCAATAGTGGAAACACATTTGTCTCTGTTTAGAAAATGGCATTGAGTTACATAAGTAAACCAGTACAGTACAAATTTGAGGTCTTTCACGAACAGCTTCATGATACATCCAAAACTCTGCTTTTAGTCCAACTCGCCAACTGCCACCTTCCATTTGCGCCAAACCCTCCAATGCCTCGATTTTAAATTCACATTAAAATCCTTCTCTGGCCTCACCTTCATAACCTCCTCTGACAAGAACTTTGCAGGCGACCAACTATGACCCCAAGTATTGTTCACTCCTTTCTCAACATCATTTGTGGCAGTCTCTTCAATGGTAAATGTTGGTTCCAAGCAGCGGATACTTTCCTTAAATCTCTTCAACCCTCTATCTTTTTTTTCCTCCTTTACCCACTGGAGTTGAGCATAATGACAAGGAAGGCTGTTGAAACATACAAGATCTGAGGGAACTTAGACATTTGAGAGCAACAAGAACCAGGGAGACAGTTTAAGTATAAGTGGTCTCATTTTTGAGATGGAGATGGGAAGAACTTTTTTCTCTCAGAGGACTATTAGTCTGTAAAATTCACTTCCCCAGAAAACAATGGGATGTCAAATCATTCAATTTGTTCAAAGTGATTTAGATGGATTTTTGATGCTGGAGGGAATCAAGAGTTAGGAGGGCAAAAAAGAAAATGGAACTCAAACCAAAACCAGATCAGCCATAATCTAGAAACCGCAGAGCAGATTCGAAAGGCTGAGTGTCTTACTCCTACTCTCAAGTCTCACTTCCTATATTCCTTAAAGTCAAAATCAATTATCAAGTTTTGTTTTGAAGAAAACTCTTTTTGGTTGACTGTCAAAACATGCTCCTGTTAAGTGCTTACATTACAGGTGTGCTATATAAAAATGTTAGTTGTTGCTGCTGTCAGTTAAATTTTTAATAGAACAAGAACAGAGAAAAATGCTGGTGAGGAGGAAGAACAGATCACAAATTTTTACTTAGTTGATTTTCAACTTGAATTTCTTTATTACTTGTGACACCAATCAACACAAATAAGTTTTAGTGTTATGTGGTTAAGCACAGAGTAGAGAGGTTATAGAGTCAGAGATGTACAGCATGGAAACAGACCCTTCGATCCAACCCGTCCATGCCGACCAGATATCCCAACCCAATCTAGTCCCACATGCCATCACCCGGCCCATATCCCTCCAAACCCTTCCTATTTCATGTACCCATCCAAATGCCTCTTAAATGTTGCAATTGTACCAGCCTCCATCACTTCCTCTGGTAGGTCATTCCATACAGGTACCACCCTCTGTGTGAAAAGGTTGCCCTGCAGGTTTCTTTAATAGCTTTCCCCTCTCACCCTATACCTATGCCCTCTAGTTCTGAACTCTCCAACCCTGCCTATTTACCCTATCCATGCCCTGCATAATTTTGTAAATTTCTATAAGGTCACCCCTCAGCCTCCAACGCTCCAGGGAAAAACAGCCCAGCTTGTTCACCCTCTCCCTGTAGCTCAGATCCTACAACCCTGGCAACATCCTTGTAAATCTTTTCTGAACCCTTTCAAGTTTCACAACATCTTTCTAATAGGAAGGAGACCAGAATTGCACGCAATATTCCAACAGTGGCCTAACCAATGTCCTGTACAGCCGCAACATGACCTCCCAACTCCTGTACTCAATATTCTGATCAATAAAGGAAAGCATACCAAACGCCGCCTTCACTATCCTATCTTCCTGCGACTCCACTTTCAAGGAGCAACGAACCTGTACTCCAAGGTCTCTTTGTTCAGCAACACTCCCTAGGACCTTACCATTAAGTGTATAAGTCCTGCTAAAATTTACTTTCCCAAAATGCAGCACCTCGCATTTATCTGAATTAAACTCCATCTGCCACTTCTCAGCCCACTGACCCAGATCCTGTTGTAATCGGAGGTAACCCTCTTTGCTGTCCACTACACCTCCAATTTTGGTGTCATCTGCAAACTTACTAACTGTACCTCTTATGCCTGCAACCAAATCATTTATATAAATGACAAAAAGTAGAGGACCCAACACCAATCCTTGTGGCACTCCACTAATGCAGGGTATTGATGAACCCACATCTGAGCACTGTGTACGGTACTGGTCACCAAACTATGGAGGATGTTAATGGCATTAGAAGCAGTTCATAGAAGGTTTACCAAATACCTTAAATGTGCAGATTGACTTTGAAGACAGGTTAGATAGGTGAGGCCAGCATCCTCTGGAGGGGAGAAGAGTCAGAGATGACTTAATCGAAAGGGGACTTCAACAGGTGGACACTGAAAGCCTGTTGCCTCTTGGGGAAAAATGTAGAATTAGGGGTTTTGGTTAAAAATAAGGTGTCCATTTACAACAGAAATGAGATAACATTTTTCTCTCATAGGATTCAGAGTCTTTGGAATTCACTTCCTTAAAAAAAAAGTGGATGCAGAATCTTAAGACAGAAGTAAATAGATTCTTAATTACCAAGATGATGAAAGATTAAATCAAGCATATGCAAGAATGTAAAGTTAATGTTAAGAATCAGATCAGCTGTAATCCTAATACAGAGCAGACACTGAGCAGTAGGCCAAATAGCCTACTCTTGTTTCTTTTCTGTATGTAAGCTATGACAAGTTCAAGATCAGGCAGAGTCTACATGGATTGCCGAAAGGAAATCATGCTTGACCAGTCTCAGAGTTCATTGAGGAGGTAACATATGCTGTGAATAAAGGTGAACTAATGTATGCATGGTTCCTACATTTCCAGATAAAGTGTTACATCAAGATAATGTGGAAAATACAGCATGTAGGGATGACATACTGGCAGAGACAGAAGTTCAGCTGACTAAATCAGCATAAAGCAAGCATAAATGGCAATTTTCAGAATGGCAAAATCTATCAAATTTTGTGCAACAGGGATCAGCGCTGGGACCTCAAGTAAACAATTTATAGAAATAATCTGGACCAACAGACACAGATATGGTTGCCAAACTTAATGACACATAGATAGGTATAAGGGATGCTACAAAAGGATATATAAAAGTTAAATGATTAGGCAACATTCCAGCAAATGGAGCATAACTGGAAAAATGTGAAACTGCTCTCAATTTGGCAGGAACAACAAAAAAGTATATTATTTAAATCATGAGAGAGACAAGAACTCTGAAATGCAGAGGCACCTAGCTTTCCTAGTGCAGGAATCTCAAAAGGTTACTATGTAGGTTCACAAAATAATTATGAAAGCCATTAAAAAAAAATTAATTGAAAGGGGAAATTAATACAAAAAGTGGGAAGCTTATGCTTCAGTGAAACAGGGCAGAGGTAAGACCACACATGGGGTGTTGTTCACTGTATTAGCCAGATTATTTAAGGAAGATTATAAATGTGCTGGAAGCAGTTCAGAGAAAGTTTATGAGACGAGGGTTGTCTTATGACGAAAAGGTAGACAGGCTAGACTTGAACCTGCTGAAATTTAGCAGAATAAGAGGTGACTTGATTGAAACATATGATCCTAAGGGATCTTGACGAGAAGAAAGTGGAAAGGATATTCCCCCTAATGGGAGATTTTAGAACTAAGGATCACAGTTTAAAAATACACAAGGAAGCCTCTTTGAAATCAATGAGGGGAATTGTTTTCTCTTAAAGGGTTATGAGCCTTTGCCACTCTCGTCCTGAAAAGGCAGTGGAAACGAGAATCCTTGAAAATTTTTCAGATACGGGTAGATAAATTTTTGTTAAAACAAGGAAATGAAAGGTGATCATGATTAGAATGCAAATTATATTGCAATCAGATCAACCATGATCTATAGAATGGTAGTCCAGCTCCATGTTCCAATGTTTATGTGTTTCTTGCCATGTTTATATGTTTGACAAACTCTACAGAGTTCAGAATTTACAAAAGATACGAATGCTTCTGCAAAGATATTTAAGCCTGAAAAATAAATGAGATTCTGAAACGATTTTGGGCTGTGATCCAACATGTGAACAAAGTAGTCAACAAGCCAAATGTGAAGAGCCAAACAATCACCAACAAAAGAACAATTTAAGTGATTGGCGTGCTAGTTATAACCGTCAGCTTTGGTTACACCCTCCTTTATAATCAAACTACTCTATTTACAACAATAACCTCACATAGTACAAAAATGTAAAACGATTATATAACATTCACCCCTTTAATCTGTTTTAGGAGGGAGAAAACCAACAAGCATTCTTTACATAGTTGCATAAACAAACTATAACAGCTTGCTCTGTTGAACACCAATCAGATGGTATGCAAGGAAAAAGGTGACAATAAAGGGACACATTAAAAAATGCACTTCAAACATTAGATACATTTCAACAAATTCCAACCGAGTCAGAACGAGAGTTACAAAATTATAATTTTGTAATTTCAACAGTGGTTCAGTGGTAGTGTCCCCACCTCAGGGCCAGAAATCTGGGTTCAAGTCCTACCTGCTCAAGAGGTGTCATAATGTGTCTCGAGTAGGTTGATTAAAAATATCCATAGTGACCCTTTCCATTTTCCACACTCACCTGTATTTAGCATTTGGGGTGGATAATTCCTTCAAATTTATACAGAAAAAGACTTCCAACTGTTATTTTCCATAGTACCTTCTGTTGAGTAACTTACTACTTTTAACAAATTAAAGTGTAAATTACGAATTGAAAAACTAACTTTCCAAATTTTGGGCGACGCAAAGACTATCGTTAACTTTGCATATAAGAACAGATTTGCAGAGAAACGATCCCCTGAGATTTCCACAAATATAGTTAGATCTGATTCTGCAAAAGTGAATATCTTTCTTGTCTCAGAAGTCAAATATGCCATTTCTGATCATATCCCATACATAAACATTTAAAATTTGAAGAGGGATATTTTTCCCACCTAATTCCTGCAATTCAAAGCCATAAACATCAGCTTAATTATGAAACTGAAAAAGCACTCAGATGGTTCATTTCCCATGTAACATTGTGAGAAACATTGAGAATTCAAGTGCATACAATTAAAATGTTATTTAAATCTATAGCACATAAAGCTAATTAACATGATTTGCAAATGTTAACATATTTTCTTCAAATAGTAGGATTCTACAATGCTTTGAAGTTTCATTGACTGATAACCAATTATTCAGTGTTAAGACCATAAGATCATAGGAGCAGAAATTAGGCCATTCGGCCCATCAAGTCTACTCTGCCATTCAATCATGGCTGATAGATTTTTCAACCTCATCTTCCTGCTTTCTCCCCCTAACCTTTGATCCATCAAGAACTTATCTATCTCTGCCTTAAATACACTCAATGACCTGGCCTTCACAGCCCTCTGTGGTAATGAATTCCACAGACTGACTAATCTCTGGCTAAAGAAGTTTCTCCCTGTCTCTGTTCTATTGGGTCTTCCCTTTACTCTAAGGCTGTGCCCACAGATCCTCATCTCTCCTGTCAATGGAAACATCTTCCCAACATCCACTCTCTCCAGAACATTCATCATTCTCTAAGTTTCAAACAGATGCCACTCTCTCTCCCCCCCCCCCCCCCCCCCCACACCACATCCTTCTAAACTCCATATAGTCCCAAAGTCCTCAAATGTTTCTCACATGTTAAGCTTTTCATTCCTGGGATCATTTTTATAGATCTCTGAACATGGTCCAGGGCCAATACATCCTTCCCTAGGTAGGGGCCCCAAAATTATTCACAATATCCCAAATGTGGTCTGACCACAATCTGATAAAGCCTCAGGAGAACATCCCTGGTTTTAAATTCTCATCCTCTTCAGATGAATGACAACATGTATTTGCCTTCCTAATTACTGACTCAACCTGCAAGTTTACCTTAAGAGAATCCTGGACTAGGACTCCCAAGTTCCTTTGCACTCCAGATTTGTGAATTTTCTCCCCATTTAGAAATTAGTCCATACCTCTGTTCTTCCTACCAAAGTGCGTGCCCTCACATTTCCCCACATTGTACCTCATCTGCCATTTCTAAGTCCATTCTGCTGACCTGTCAAAATCTTTCTGCAGCCTCCCTGCCTCCTCAATACTACCTGTCCCTCCACTGAACTTTGTATCATCTGCAAACTTAGCCAGATTGCCCTCAGTTCCTTCATCCAGATCATTAAAATGCATAAAGTAAAAGTTGTGGTCCCAACACTGACCCTTATGGAACACTACTAGTTACTGGCTTCCATCCTGAGGACCCTTTTATCTCAACTCTTGCCTTCTACCAGATAGCCAATCTTCCATCCATGCTAGTACCTTGCCTCTAAAACCATGAGGCCTTATCTTACTCAGCAGCCTCCTGTACAACACCATTTTAAAGGCCTTCTGGAAATCCAAATAGATAACATCCATTGTATCTCCTTGGTCTAATCTGCTCATTACCTCCTCAAAGATTTCTAACAGATTTGTCAGGCATGCCCTCTCTTTGATTGAATGATGCTGACTTTGCCCTGTTTTACCATGCACTTTTAAGTATTCAGAAATCTCATCCCTCAAATGGACTCCAAAATCTTACCAATGACTGAAGTCTGGCTAATCAGCCTACAATTTCTGTTCTTTGCCTTAATGCCTTCTTAAACAGCAGGGTGGGGGAGGTTACAGTCACAATCACAATTTTTCAGTCCTGTGGGAGCCTCCCTCCAGTGATACCAGAAGGATCACTACTAAAGGCTCCACTGTCTCTTCAGAACTCTAGGGTGTAGCCTCGATGATTTGCCCACTTTCAGACCTTTCAGTTTTTCTAGGACCTTCTCCTCGGTGATAGTCACTGTACTCACCTCTACTCCCCAAATCTCTTGAATTTTCACATATTACTCATGTTTTTCCCTGTGAAGACTGACACAAAGTACTCATTCAGTTCCTCAGCCATTTATTTGTTCCCCATTACCAGTTCTTTGGCATCATTCTCCTATGGCCCAATGCCCACGTTTGCCCTATCGGAAGAAATTCTTGCAATCTTCCCTAATATTACTGGCTAGCTTACCCCCACATTCAATCTTCCTCCTCCTCTTTTCTTTCTTCAACGTCCTCTGATGGTCTTTGAAGGCTTCCCACTGCCCTTCATCACTTTATGCGCTTTCTCTTTTGCTTTTATGCTTCCCTAGTCAGCCATGGTTGCCCCAGCCTTCTTTTAGTATGCTTCATTTTCCCCAGGATTAATTTTTGCTGTGTCTCCCGAATTACTCCCAGAAACTCCTGCTATTGCTATTCCACTGTCTCCTGCTAAACTCTTCTCCCAATCAATTTTGGGCAGTTCTTCCCTCACACCTCTGTAGTGGTCTAGAATCAAATGTAATAGTTACATCTGATTCCAGCTTTTCCCTCCCAAATTGCAGGGTAAATTCTATCATATCATGGTCACTGACTTCGAAGGGCTCCTTCACATCAAGTTCCCTTATCAAGTCTGCCTCATTGCACAACATTAATCTAGAATTGCCTCTTCTCTTGTTGGCTCCACCACAAGCTGCTCCAAAAAGCCATCTTACAGACATTCCACAAATTCCTTTTCATGTGATCCACTACCAAGCTGAGTTTACGAGACAACCTGCATATTGAAATCCCCAATGATCACTGTAACCTGGCCTTTGTTGAATATTTCTTGGTATATCTTACGCCCCAAATCCTGACTACTGTTTGGAGGCCTGTAGATAACTCCCATTTACAATTTTTTTTGCCCTTTGCAGTTCCTTAACTCTACCCACACAGATTCTACATAATCTGACCCTACTTCATTTAATTTCATTTTGACGAACAAGGAAACTCCACCCCCTCTGCCACCTGCCTGTCTTTTCAATAGGACACGTATCAATGGACATTTAGCTCCTAAGCCTGATTCCCTTGTAGCCACATCGATGTTCTAAACAGCTCAAATTTAAAATTCTCAATCAAAATGTTACCTTAATTAAATAACATAATATTTCTCATTACAAAAATGCTCCACAATTCAGACTGAGTTCTTTTTAATCAATTTCATATAAGCTTGTAAAAAGATGGATTCGTTAGATGTAGCTATATCCACAAATTGACCTTTTCCGAGACAGAAACTTACGTCTCTCATAAATTTGAAGACAAAAGTCAACAATAGTTAAAACCGAAAGGCAGGTGGTACTGAGGAAGTGGGGAGGCTGCAGAAGGATCTAGACAGTTTGGGAGAGTGGTCCAGGAAATGGCTGATGGAATTCAATGTGAGCAAATGTGAGGTCTTGCACTTTGGAAAAAAGAATACAAGCATGGATTACTTTCTAAACGGTGAGAAAATTCATAAAGCCAAAGTACAAAGGGATCTGGGAGTGCTAGTCGAGGATTCTCTAAAGGTAAACATGCAGGTTGAGTCCGTGATTAAGAAAGCAAATGCAATGTTGTCATTTATCTCAAGAGGGTTGGAATATAAAAGCACCATTGTGCTACTGAGACTTTATAAAGCTCTGGCTAGGCCCCATTTGGAGTACTGTGTCCAGTTTTGGTCCCCACACCTTAGGAAGGACATACTGGCACTGGAGCATGTCCAGCGGAGATTCACACGGATGATCCCTGGAATGGTAGGTCTAACATACGAGGAACAGCTGAGGATCCTGGGATTGTATTCATTGGAGTTTAGAAGATTAATGGGAGACGTAATAGAAACTTACAAGATAATACATGGCTTGGAAAGAGTGGACGCTAGGAAATTGTTTCCGTTAGGCGAGGAGAGTAGGACCCATGGACAAAGCCTTAAAATTAGAGGGGATAAATTCAGAACAGAAACGCGGAGACATTTCTTCAGCCGGAGAGTGGTGGGCCTGTGGAATTCATTGCTGCAGAGTGCAGTGGAGGCCGGGAAGCTAAATGTCTTCAAGGCAGAGATTGATAAATTCTTGATGTCACAAGGAATTAAGGACTACGGGGAGAATGCCTGTAAGTGGAGTTGAAATGCCCATCAGCCATGATTGAATGGCGGAGTGGACTCGATGGGCCGAATGGTCTTACTTCCATTCCGATGTCTTATGGTCTTATACCTTTATTCTAGAATGTAACCAATTTAATTTTGTATCAGCCAAACAAGTCAGCTACCCATGACTTTCCCAATGATTCACTAATCTAATCCAGAATTCTGGAAGTAGGCGCCAAGTCAAATCCAATGATATCTTGAGTGGGGAAAAAAAACATGCAACCTAAACTCAGGCAATGAATCAAATTGCACACGTATTTCATTTTACAAGGCAGTTACAGAATGTCTACATAAGAGTAGCAATTTACCTTCCTTCATGTACTGTGATAGTACATGATTATAGATTTAAACAATTTCTTTCCAGTTTGAACATCTTAGTGACTGGATGTATTAAACTAATTTGGCTGGATAGTCTATTTCTACCCAACATATTCGACGCAATTTCTTTGTACCAACGATACATGGAAATATTTTCTCTTTTGAATTTCTTTAGATCTTGTCGAGGCAGTATTAAAACGATACCTACCTCGCAATTTTGCTTTGTGTGGCAAAAAAAAAAGCACTCATTCATTCGAGGACTGGTCATCAAATTCTAATTAGCTGATTTACTCAATTTGAATAATGCAGAGGGGAAGTTGTTATTTTTAATCTGGGTGCCCGACAGATCTCTAACCATGCTCCCTGTGGATCTAGCAGTGGTCACTAATCCGATCTATGACAATCCACTGAAAGTAAGAGACAAAGGGATTCCACCACTGGGAGAATTCACACAGTTACAGCAGGCGATTCAACGCTACGAACAAGCCACAGTAAGCCATTTGGCACAGCACTACAACTATTATTGAGAGCAGGGAGCTGGCAGATGCTCGGAGCTGCTGCTTGAATCTGTCAACGGTTAGACGCCCTTGGGCTATGGGTGGGTCTTCGGTCAGATTTTTTTGAAGAATCCAACCAATGCATTTCAAGCAAATGATTAACATTTTTTCAAAAAGAAACCGTAAATAGAAAAACCCCGAGATCGATTTTTTTTCATATATAAATTGCTCGGTCAATCAGCCTCACCTCTCGGAGTTGCTCCAATTCCTGTTTGACTGTCTCATACTCGCTCTCCAGCTCCTCATACTGTTGTTTGAGGCTCTGCTTCTCCTCTAACACCACCAGACCGTACTCGGCCGCCTGGATCTTCTCCTGGGTCGTTTCGCTCAGCTCCCGGTTCAGGCGCTCGACCTCAGTGCGCAGGAAGCTCTCGCTCTCCACCAGCGGCTCCTCCGCCTCCATGGCGCCGCAGTCCGCTCCCTCCTCGGCCGGCCGGCCAACTCCGCCCGGATCCCGGGGGCAGCCGAGTTAAAACGGCGCGCTCGGTGCCTGCGCTCGGGTGTCCACCATAGCTTCACCCGGGCGGGCGGGCAGCCAGCCAGGCGGCGGGACTCAGCCCGCAGGAGGAGGACGGCAGGATGGGAAATAAAAACAACCCCAGTGCAGGAGACGGAGGATCTCTTCGCCCCGTCTCCGTCCAGCCGACTCCGGGAGCTGCTACCTCTATCCCCGCCCCGTCAGGCTGCTACCCTGCTCCGCCCTCACGCCGCCATTGCCGCTAATAGAGTCTTCCGGCCGTTGACGTCAGCTCCTTCCCAACAGACAAGGAGCCGCTCGAGGGGGCGGTGAGACCGCACCCTGTAATATATACAGTATAGGATATAGAGTGTATCACACACACACTGTAATATATATGGTATAGGACACAGAGTGTATCACACAACCTGTAATATATACAGTATAGGATATAGAGTGTATCACACACACACTGTAATATATATGGTATAGGACACAGAGTGTATCACACAACCTGTAATATATACAGTATAGGATATAGAGTGTATCACACACACACTGTAATATATATGGTATAGGACACAGAGTGTATCATACACACTGTAATATATACAGTGTATCACACAACCTGTAATATATACAGTATAGGATATAGAGTGTATCACACACCCTGTAATATATATGGTATAGGATACAGAGTGCATCACAAACACTGTAATATGTACAGTGTATCACACAACCTGTAATATATACAGTATAGGATATAGAGTGTATCACACACTAATATATATGGTATAGGATATAGAGTGCATCACACACACTGTAATATATACAGTGTATCACATAACCTGTAATATATACAGTATAGGATATAGAGTGTGTCACACACTAATATATATGGTATAGGATATAGAGTGCATCACACACACTGTAATATATACAGTGTATCACACAACCTGTAATATATACAGTATAGGATATAGAGTGTATCACACACACTAATATATATGGTATAGGATACAGAGTGTATCACACACACTGTAATATATACTGTATAGGATATAGAGTGTATCACACACACTAATATATACAGTGTATCACACAACCTGTAATATATACAGTATAGGATATAGAGTGTATCACACACACTAATATATACAGTGTAGGATATAGAGTGTATCACACACACTGTAATATATACTGTATAGGATATAGAGTGTATCACACACACTAATATATACAGTATAGGATATAGAGTGTATCACACACATTGTAATATATATGGTATAGGATACAGAGTGTGTCACACACTAATATATACAGTATAGGATATAGAGTGTATCACACACTAATATATATAGTATAGGATATAGAGTGTATCACACACTAATATATACTGTATAGGATATAGAGTGTATCACACGCTAATATATATAGTGTAGGATATAGTGTTTCACACACACTGTAATATGTACAGTATAGGATACAGAGTGTATCACACACTAGGATATAGCGTGTATCACACACTGTAACATGTACAGTATAGGATATAGAGTGTATCACACACACTGTAATATGTACAGTATAGGATATAGAGTGTATCACACAATGTAATATATACTGTATAGGATATAGCATGTATCACACACTGTAATATAGGATATAGAGTGTATACGCTGTAATATATACAGTATAGGATATAGAGTGTATCACACACACTAATATATCCTGTATAGGATATAGAGTGTATCACACACACTGTAATATATACTGTATAGGATATAGAGTGTATCACACACTGTAATATATACTGTATAGGATATACAGCATATCACACACTGTAATATATACTGTATAGGATATAGAGTGTATCACACACATTGTAATAGATACTGTATAGGATATAGAGTGTATCACACACTGTAATATATACGGCATAGGATATAGAGTGTATCACACACACTGTAATATATATGGTATCGGATACAGAGTGTATCTCACACACACACTAATATATACTGTATAGGATATAGAGTGTATCACACACACAGTAATATATACGGTATAGGATATAGACTGCATCACACACACTGTAATATATACGGTATAGGGTATAGAGTGTATCACACACTGTAATATATACGGTATAGAATATAGAGTGTATCACACACACTAATGGCGGCATGGTGGCACAGTGGTTAGCACTGCTGCCTCACAGCGCCAGAGACCCGGGTTCAATTCAACTCATGTCTGCGTGGGTTTCCTCCGGGTGCTCCGGTTTCCTCCCACAGTCCAAAGATGTGCAGGTCAGGTGAATTGGCCATGCTAAATTGCCCATAGTGTTAGGTAAAGGGGTAAATGTAGGGGAATGGGTGGGTTGCGCTTCGGCGGGTCGGTGTGGACTTGTTGGGCCGAAGGGCCTGTTTCCACACTGTAAGTAATCTAATCTAATCTAATCTAATCTAATCTAATCTAATCTAAAATATATGCAGTATAGGATACAGAGTGTATCACACACTGTAATATATACTGTATAGGATATAGAGTGTATCACACACTGTAACATATACAGTATAGGATATATAGTGTATCACACACTGTAATATATACTGTATAGGATATAGAGTGTATCACACACTAATATATACTGTATAGGATATAGAGTGTATCACACACACTAATATATACTGTATAGGATATAGAGTGTATCACACACACTGTAATGTATACGGTATAGAATATAGAGTGTATCACACACACTGTAATATATACTTTATAGGATATAGAGTGTATCACACACTGTAATGTGTACGGTATAGGATATACAGTGTATCACACACTGTAATATAGACAGTATTAGGATATAGAGTGTATCACGCACACTAATATATACTGTATAGGATATACAGTGTATCCCACACACTGTAATATATACAATATAGGATATAGAGTGTATCACACACACTCTAATATATACAGTGTATTGCACAACCTCTAACATATACTGTGTAGAATATAGTGTGTATCACACACTGTAATATATTCTGTATAGGATGTAGTGTATCACACACACTGTAATATGTACAGTGTATTACACAACCTGTAATATATACAGTATAGGATATAGAGTGTATCACACACACTGTAATATATATATTATAGGATATAGAGTGTATCACACGTTGTGTAATATATACAGTGTATCGCACAACCTGTAATATATACAGTATAGGATGTAGAGTGTATCACATACACTGTAATATATACTGTATAGGATGTAGAGTGTATCACACACCATAATATATACAGTATTGGATATAGAGTGTATCATACACACTGTAATATATACCGGATAGGATATAGAGTGTATCACACACTGTAATATATACATTACAGGATGTAGAGTGTATCACATACTCTGTAATATATACTGTATAGGATATAGAATGTATCACACACTCTAATATACTGTATAGGATATAGAGTGTATCACACTGTAATATATACAGCATAGGATATAGAGTGTATCACACATTGTAATATATACTTTATAAGATATAGAGTGTATCACACACTGTACTATATACAGTGTATCACACAACCTCTAATATATATAGTATGGAATACAGAGTGTATCTCACACTAATATATACCGTATAGGATATAGACTGTATCACACACACTGTAATATGTACAGTGTATCGCGCAACCTGTAATATATACAGTATAGGATATAGAGTGTATCAAACACACTGAAATATATACAGTGTATCGCACAACCTGTCATATATACAGTATAGGATATAGAGTGTATCACACACTAATATATACGGTATAGGATATAGAGTGTAACGCACAGACTGTAATATATACAGTGTATCGCACAACCTGTCGTATATACAGTTTAGGATATAGAGTGTATCGCACACTGTAATATATAGGGTATAGGATATACAGTGTATCACACATGCTGTAATATATACAGTGTATTGCACAACCTGTAATATATACAGTATAGGGTATAGAGTGTATCACACACACTGTAATATATACGGTATAGGATATACAGTGTATCACACACTAATGTATACAGTATAGGATATAGTGTATCACGCACACTAATATACTGTATAGGATATAGAGTGTATCACACACCATAATATATACAGTGTACCGCAAAACTTATAATATATACTGTATAGGATATAGATTGTATCACACATGCTGTAATATATACAGTGTATCATACACACTGTAATATATACAGTATAGGATATACAGTGTATCACGCACATTGTAATATATACAGATTAGGATATACAGTGTATCACACACTGTAATATATGCAGTATTAGGATATACAGTGTAACACACACTGAAATATATACGGTATAGGATATACAGTGTATCACACACACTGTAATGTATACAGTATAATATTTACAGTGTATCACGCACTGTAATATATACTGTATAGGATATACAGTGTATCACACACACTGTAATATATACTGTATAGGATATAGAGTGTATTACACACACTGTAATATATAGTACAGCATATAAAGTGTATCACACACACTGTAATATATACAGTGTATCACACAACCTGTAATATATACAGTATAGGATATAGAGTGCAACACGCAGACTGATATATACAGTGTTTTGCACAACCTGTAATATATACAGTATAGGATATAGAGTGTACCACACACAATGTAATATATAGGGTATAGGATATACAGCGTATCACACACACTGTAATATATAGAGTGTACCACACAACTTGTAATATATACAGTATAGGATATAGATTGTATCACACATGCTGTAATATATACAGTGTATCGCACAACCTGTAATATATACAGTATAGGGTATAGAGTGTATCACACACACTAATATATACGGTGTAGGATATACAGTCTATCACACACTGTAATATATACTGTATAGGATATCGAGTGTATCACACACTGCAATATATACGGCATAAGATATGGAGTGTAACACACAGACTGTAATATATACAGTGTATCGCACAAAATGTAATATATACAGTATAGGATATAGAGTGTATCACACACTGTAATATATACTGTATAGGATATAGAGTGTATCTCACACACTAATATATACAGTGTATCACACAACCTGTAATGTATACTGTATAGGATATAGAGTGTATCTCACACACTGTAATATATACTGTGTAGGATATAGAGTGTATCATACACACTGTAATATGTACCGTGTATCACACAACCTGTAATATATACAGTATACGATATAGAGTGCATCACACACACTGTAATATATATGGTATAGGATATAGAGAGTATCACACACACTGTAATATATACAGTGTATCACACAGCCTGTAATATATACAGTAAAGGATATAGGGAGTATCACACACACTGTAATAAATACGTATAGGATATAGAGTGCAACACACAGACTGATATATACAGTGTATTGCACAACCTGTAATATATACAGTATAGGATATAGGGTATATCACACACACTGTAATATATACAGTGTACCGCACAACTTGTCATATATACAGTATAGGATATAGATTGTATCACACATACTGTAATATATACAGTGTATCACACAACCTGTAATATGTACAGTATAGGGTATAGAGTGTATCACACACTGTAATATATACAGTTTAGGCTATACAGTGTATCACACACTGTAATATATCCAGTTTGGGATATACAGTGTATCACACACTAATATATAATCCATATGATATAGAGTGTATCACACACTAATATATATAGTGTATTGCACAATGTGTAATATATACTGTATAGAATATAGAGTGTATCACATACTGTAATATATACTGTATAGGATATAGAGTGTATCGCACACACTGTAATATATAGTGTATTGCACAACCTGTATATGTACGGTATAGGATATAGGGTGTATCATACACACTGTAATATATATTGTATAGGATATAGAGTGAAATACACTGACTGATATATACAGTGTATCGCACAACTTGTAATATACACAGTATAGGATATAGATTGTATCACACACACTGTAATATATACGTTATAGGATATACAGTCCATCACACACACTGTAATATATCCTGTATAGGATATACAGCGTATCACACACCCTGTAATATATACAGTATAGGATATAGAGTGTATCACGCACACTGTAATATATACAGTATAGGATATAGAGTGTATCTCACACACTGTAATCCTTACAGTATAGGATATAGAGTGTATCACACACACTATACTATATATGGTACAGGATATAAAGTGTATCACACACACTGTAAGACATACTGTATAGGATATAGAGTGTATCACACACACTGTAATATATACAGTATAGGATATAGAGTGTATCACACACTGTAATATATACGGTATAGGATATTAGGTGTATCACACACACTAATATATACAGCATAGGATATAGAATGTATGACACACATTGTAATATATGCAATATAGGATATAGAGTGTATCACACACCCTGCAATATATACTGTATAGGATACAGAGTGGATCACACACACTGTAATATGTTCAGTATAGGATATACAGTATATCACACACACTGTAATATATACGGTATAGGATACAGAGTGTATCACACCCTGTAATATATTCGGTATAGTATATAGAGTGCATCACACACATTGTAATATATGGTATAGGATATACAGTGTATCGCACACATTGTAATATATACTGTATAGGATATACTACATATCACACACCCTGTAATATGTAGGTATAGGATATAGAGGGTGTCACACACACTGTAACATATACGTTTAAGGATATAGAGTGTATCACACACACTGTAATATATATGGTATATGATATACATTGTATCACATACACTGTAATATATACTGTATTGGATATACAGCATATCACACATCCGCTAATACATACTGTATATGATACAGAGTGTATCACGCACACTATAATATATACGGTATAGTGTATCACATACTGTAATATATGCTGTATAGCATATGGAGTGTATCACACACCCTGTAATATATGCTGTATAGAATATGCAGTGTATCACACACACTGTTTGGATATACAGTGCATCACACACCTTGTAATAAATACAGTGTATCACACACCCTGTAATATATACGGTATAGGATATACAGTGCATCACACATCCTGTAATATATACAGTGTATCACACAACCTGTAATATATATGCTGTATAGGATATACAGTGTATCACACACCCTGTAATATATACAGTGTATCACACAACCTGTAATATATACTGTATAGGATATACAGTGTATCACACACCCTGTAATATGTACGCTTTAGGATATACAGTGTATCACACACTCTGTAATATATATGGTATAGGGTATACAGTGTATCACACACGCACTGTAACATATATGGTATAGGATATACAGTGAATCACACACCCTGTAATATATACAGTACAGGATATTCAATAGATTACACACCCTGTAATATATACAGTACAGGATATACAGTGTATCACACACCCTGTAATATATACGTTATAGGATATACAGTGTATCACACGCCCTGTAATATATACAGTATAGGATATACAGAGTATCACACACACTATAATAAACAGTATAGGATATACAGTTTATCACACACCCTGTAATAAATATAGAGTAAGATATACAATATATCAGATGCCCTCTAATATATACAGTAGATGATATACAGTATATCACATCCTTAGAGAAAGTGAGGACTGCAGGTGCTGGAGATTAGAGTCAAAAAGTGTGGCGCTGGGAAAGCACAACATCCGAGGAGTAGGAAAATCGACATTTCAGGCATAATCCCTTACAATATATCATACACCCTGTAATATGTACAATATAGTATATATAATATATCACCTACCCTATAATATATACAGTCATACACTCTGTAATATATACAGTAATATATACAATATATCATGCACCCTGTAATATTCACAATATACTATATGCAATCTAACAAACAACCCTGCAAACTTTACAGTATAATAAATGCAATGTAATCTATGTCCTGTGATAAACACAAGAAGTATATACAATATAACATATATCCCATAATATTCACAATATAGTATATGCTATAAAACATACATTCTGGAATATATTGTAGTATATACCATACAGTATACACACTGTAACATAATATATACAATGCAATTAGACATACTGTTGTGGTAATTTTACCATCATACATAATTAATAACAATTCTAAATCTGAAAGTCTGCTTATGTAATGAGTAACAATTAACAATTTCATTTATTGGAAATAAGTTGGATTTTAACTGTAGATTCAGTGGGATAAAAACAGGATTTTCCAGATATTCAAAGCTACTTATCGATGCTCCAGTAAATCTGAAAGAAAAGAGAAAGTACAGGAAAAACTTAACAGATTTGCCAGCGCCTATCTAATGAGAAACAGAATCAATTGACTTAATCTTATGTTATTTTGGATAAGTGTGAGTTGCATTGAGTTTTTAGAGAGAATACTTACTCTGTGGCCCAATCGCAACATATGCAACCAAACTCACCTCAGTAACCAGCTTCCACACCCCATGGTGAACTTGAAATCTGATTTATTCCCAATTTACCACATACCATTCCCAGAACTACTCACTAGATCGAGAAACCGGCATTTATGGCGCCAATGCCATATTTAAAAGTCTGCTGTGCATCTGGACATGCACCGCAATTCCAAAGTTGCTCTACCCAGTGACCGACAGTCAGTTTGAACACATTGGAGAAGTAGAAGATGGTCTGCAATTCTCTAACAGATGGTCTTGATGGATAGAGCATTCCAGAGGAGGGCTGACTCTTCCGAGAGGATCAGCAGAGGAAGGCATGCACCAGGTCCCAGCAATGTGGTCCAAGATTGCCACCTGGATCAGTGCCATCTCAACAGTGCATAGAAATATTCATCAGTGTTGTAAGACGGTCTGTGATTTTTTTTCTACTAATTGCCACACTCTTCTCTCTGTGACCTTACACTCAGTCTATATCTGTTACTGCACCCACCTCCCACCAAAACTCATGATCTGCCACTCTCACTGCTGAATGCAATACCCTTGCACACCCAACCTCTGACTTTTCTTCAGCATTATGGGAATCTGGCCCAGGTGGGGTCAAGTCCTCGATCCCAGAGCTGTGACATGGACTAATTTCTCTTTTCTTTAATTTTTTTTTCTTTTTTATTGTACTATCCTGGAAGGACAGACTGGTTAGCAAGGTTAGATCTCATGGAATACAAGGAGAACTAGCCATGTGGATACAGAATTGGCTCAAAGGTAGAAGACAGAGGGTAGTGGTGGAAGGTTGTTTTTCAGACTGGAGGCCTGTGACCAGTGAAGTGCTACAAGGATCGGTGCTGGGTCCATATACTTTTATATAAATGATTTGGATGTGAGCATAAGAGGTTTCGTTAGTAAGTTTGCAGATGACACCAAAATTGGAGGTGTGGTGGACAGCGAAGAAGGTTACCTCAGATTACAATGGGATCTTGATTAGATGGATTCTGGATCAATGGTGCTGGAAGAGCACAGCAGTTCAGGCAGCATTGAAGCTCCTCGATGCTGCCTGAACTGCTGTGCTCTTCCAGCACCATTGATCCAGAATCTGGTTAAATCCAGCATCTGCAGTCATTGTTTTTACCTCTTGATTAGATGGGTCAATGGGCTGAGGAGTGGCAGATGGAGTTTAATTTAGATAAATGCGAGGTGCTGCATTTTGGGAAAGCAAATCTTAGCCAGACTTGTATACTTAATGGTAAGGTCCTAGGGAGTGTTGCTGAACAAAGAGACCTTGGAGTGCAGGGTCATAGCTCCTTGAAAGTGGAGTCACAGGTAGATAGAATAGTGAAGAAGACGTTTGGTATGCTTTCCTTTATTGGTCAGACCATTGAGTATGGGAAACGTCCTTTCCCATGCTGTGCATCTCTATGACTGCTTTCTGAACTTTTTTACTATTAATTTCTTACAGTGATTTTGTACTTTTGAAAGTTTGTAATTTCATTTCTTAATTTCATTTCTTTATTTTTCTACTTTTTCCTAAGAATTTGTACTCAAGAATCTGCACCTGGATACCTTCACACCTAAGATGGCGCCATAAGTGACGACTTGTAAATTTTTCACTGTATTCATGAGTAGACGTGACAATAGGGCTAATTCAATTCAATTCAATAACCTTGCATAGCTTCCACACTGTCTATTCATTCCATTGGAACAACTCACCACCTTTCAACCACCTGCATCAAAACTGATAACAGTGCCACAGTTTCGGCTCACTCAATTCCTCCCTTTCTCTCATTCCTGGCGAAGAGAGCCCACAACAGTGGAAAGGGCCCAGACAGGTGGTGGGGTGCCCAACATTAGACTACTCAGCCCTTAACAGGAAAGAAGCCTGTCGTTCACAGGAGAAGACCAGGACCATTCATGTGTCGCTAACTGAATAAGTACCATTTTTCATTCCATGGCAACTCCCACATGAATCCCACTGTCAGTCTAATTTATTGCACACACTGCTAAGCACTGGCCGCTCTATTTTGTTTTGCAGGTATCACTGGGAGGTCCACCACCATTGGAGTGAAGCAGTCAACTCAACCAAAAGCTGCCTTTTTGATCTCTGAGGATGAGAGTACCGAGGCCTCAGAGGAAGCATGAGCAATGCTACCTCCTACACCTCCCACCTGCCCAGATACAGACACTTTGGCAGGAATGCTAGCTTTAGAATGTTTGGGAACACACTCTGGTTAGCATTAATTGTGACAACTCCACAGCTGACACAGAAGAAATGCCCCAGTCTGCTGGCAGTCAGCGGCCTGTAGGAGAACAGTCACCTGCTCCACCTCTCAGGGAAGGAGAGGACCCACGGTGTCAACAATCATGGACCTCATTCACATTCACGAGGAGGAATAGGACTGCAGACAGGGAGTAGGATTGCAGACAGTGGGAGGCAATGACCCTCATTGCCCAGAAGCTGCAGCAATGCAGCAACTCACAAAGTTCCCTAGCTGTCTCCATGGGACAGGTTGGTGAATGCCATGGAGAACTAGGTCCAGCACACTCTGAAACTGCTGGAGGGGTACACACACCTACATTCCAGCAACTGAACCAGAGACTATGCTGAGACATAATGGGAGGGAGAGAAAGAAGAGAACCTATTGAAGCCATATTGATAGCACATTTGACATTGCATTGTGTATCATTTCTGTTATTTGATAAATAATGTTTTGTTTGTACAGCATCTGTCTGAGTTTCTGGTTAGCCACAAATGTAACTGTTCCAGCATAATGCCTAACTTCATATGCACAAACAAGATGGATCAATGTCTGTGTTGAGAACCTGCTGCAGCATGTGGATGTGAGATGGACAAAGTGCATTGCAGAGAAATGGGTTCTGCTGACACCATTGACCTTATCCAACAACATCCCTACTCTTTCTCTGGCCTCTGTGTTGGTGTTGAATGAAATGCTCAACAATTTGTGGATCTGGGAGGTCTACAGCAAACAGGGAGCTAATGCACTATGATGGCCAGGGATTAGGGGACCTACAGGTCTGTTTCCAGTAGAGTGCAGAGGTCTGAGAAGAATGTTGTATACTTTTAAATCACTTCACATCAGAGGGCCCAACAGCCCCTGCCTTATAGATTGAGGAACCCACCCTTTCCACCCCAAGAATGGTCACAGCCATTTTTGTTCCAACTGCACATTTTCCAACATTGTGAAAGAGAATACTGAGTGCACTTTGGCGAGTGGTTTCCAGCATCTGTGAGGCCCCAAACATCCAGATACCTTTCCTGGTCGACTTCCCATGAACCCTATAGTCTTTGTACCCCCACAGGTCTCCACCCAATCCACCTACACAAGTCTGCACTTCTCCTTCCCATCCCTTGGCTATTGAGGTGACCATGCCTGGCATGGTTATGCATTAATCCCCTCAACAATTGTCAGACTCCCTATCCCCAACCTGCAGTCCCCAGTCCCAAAAATTAGGTTCTTCAGTCTGTTACTGCAGCAACAATCTCCTCGCACTTCCTAATCCTGATTCCCTCCTAGCTTCTCTGGATGGACCTGACAAGACTGACCATGAACTGCTCCCTTGAGCAACATAACCGGACAGCTCCAAACCTGATGTGCTCAGACTCCTGACTAGTGGCTATACACATGCCCAACTGTGTTAGCCATTCACCGGATTAGCTGCTTTGGAGCCACAGGACGAGCCATGATCCAATCCTGGACTGATGAGGCACATAGACTGGCTGTGAACACCCAACCGGACACCTAACTGTGATCAATCTCCTGGACTAGTATCAGAGTTATCCTTGACTTGCAGTGTTGGGAACACTTGATTGACATCCTCCATGGTCATTCGTGAAGACTATCCTCTGACATGGCTGCTTGTTTGCTGCTCATGCAATGTGTAAGCTGCTGGCACATGCTATAACTGTGAGATTGATGTAGCACGCTGCTGTATAACAAAATGAATGCTCCTTTGACTGTGGACTGCTGACTAGCAAAACAAGCTGCCTTGCTGTGTAACTGGGCTAAATGGCACAGTAAGGTTAGGAAAGACACTTTGAGTATCCAGGTGAGCCAGTTCTAAGAAAGCAAGCTGGCAGTCTTGGATGCAGCCTGCTCCAGTCTGCGAGCTGGATGCCTGTCCCTGTGCGCAGTGTGTCTTTGCAGCAGCCTTTCAATACGAGTTGCTGGTGTAATGTACGTCTGGGCTTCCTGAGTCACCTGCAAGTGTATTGGAGGGATGCCACAATTGTTATGAGATGTTGTCAGAGAGAGCCATACTGCATAGAAACAGGCTTTTCAACCCACCATTACAGTGCTGACCAAAAACACAAAACTACAATAATCTCATTGACTTGCACTTGTCCATAGCCTGCTGTGCCCTGGACTTTTAAGTGCCCATCGAGATGCTTCTTAAATGGTGAAACAGTACATGCATCTCCCATCCTCTAAAGCAGCATTTTCTATATTTCTACCGCCCTCCGGAAGAAAAAGAATTTCCTCAGATCCCCTCTAAATGACTTACTCCTCACCTTAAACGGATGCTCTCTGGTCTTAGGCACATCTGCCATGGGGAAAGGATTCTCACAATCTACCCTGTCTATGCCTCTCATAATTTTATTACTTCAATCAGATACCCCTCAGCTGCTTCTGTTTCTGTCCCAAGGAAAACAAGTGCAGCCTTTCTCCTCAAAACTGAGACTTTCCATCCCAGGCAACATCCTGAAGAATCTCCTCTGCACTCTCTCCAGTGCAATCACAACCTTCCAATAACATGATGACCAGAACTCTACGCAGTATTCCTACTGTGACCTAACAAAAGTTGCAACAAGACTTCCTTGTTGCTATATTCTGTGCCCCAGCTAATGAAGGCAAACATATTCCTGATGAAGGGCTTTTGCCCAAAACATTGATTTTCCTGCTCCTCAGATGCTGCCTGACCTGCTGTGCTTTTCCAGCACCACTCTAATCCAAACATCCCCTTTGCCTTCTTCATCACCCTATCTATCTGTGCCAATGCCTTCAGGGATCTGAAGTCATAACATTGCATTCCTCACTCAGTTTGCAGCTGTAACATTGTATTCCTTGCTCTGTTCTATTACTCTCATGCACTTTTTATAGTATGATCTGCCTGTACTGCATGCAAACCACAAACTTTCACTGTAGTTAGGTACATTTGACAATAATAAATCAGACCAAATCAAATCTATGGACTTGTACACCAAAGTCCCCTTCTCCGTCATCAGTCTCCATCAATCAAAATTCAATGTGTATATCCTATCCTTATTTGATCGCCCAAAGAGCAGCATTTATCACATTAAATTCAAAATGCCATTGCTCTATCAAATTTACCAGCTGATCAATGTCAGCCTGAGACCATCATTCTCATTACCAATGACAGTCCCAAATTTTGTGTCATCTATAAATTCACATCCAAGTTGTTAACGTACGTAACAGACACTATTGTCCCAGCACTGATCCCTGTGACGCACTGCAGGTCACAAGCTTCTAATCACCATAACAACCTTCACCATCATCCTTTGCCTCCTATTTGAAAGCTAATTTTGGATTCAGTTTGCCAACTTTCCTAGGATACTATGGACTCTTGCCATTTAGACCAGCCTTCCATGTGGGACCTTGTCAAAGGCCTACAGAACTCCATGTAAACCACATCAAATTCATTACCCTCATCAATATATTTAGTCACCTTTTCAAAAAACTCAACTAAATTAGTCAGACAGGATCTCCTTCCAAAAAGTCACATTGAATTTTCCTGATTAATCCCTGCCTTTTCAAATGTTGATAAATCCTGCCCCTCAGAATATTTTCTATTAATTTCTCTACCACTGATATTGGACTGAATGGTGTGTAGTTGCCTGGCCTTCTTCAACAAAGGAACCACATCCAGTTATCTGGCACTTAACCTGTGGCTAGCGAAGTAAATATCTCCTTCCACGCCCCCAGCAATTTCCTCCCTTGCCTCACCATAGCACCATACATTGCATCAATCCCTGGGTATTTATGCACCTTTATGCCTGCTAAAAACATTTACTACCTCCTCTTTCTTAATCTTAACATGCTGTTAGAACTTCACCATCCCAACCAAAATCTCCAGCTACATTGTCTTTGACCTTTGTGAAACAGATGAGAAATATTCATTTAAGACCTCACCTATGTCCTTTGGCTCCATGCAAAGATTGCCCCTTTGGTCTATAATAGGTCCCCCCTCTTTCCCTGGTAATCCTGTTGCTCTTAATATGCAATAAAATGCCTTGGGGTTTTCCTTAATCTTGTCTACCAATGATATTTCATGGCCCCTCTTTGGCCTCCTAATTTATTTTTAAAGCACCCCTCTATACTCTCTATGCTTCTAAAGGGCATTCCCTGTTTTACCAAACATAAGTTTCCTTCTTTTTCTTTATCAAACTCTGAATGCCTTCAGGGTTCCCTGAACTTGCTGCTTTTGCCTTTCACTCTTAGAGGAGCACGTAAGCCCTGAACTCTTACAATACAACTTTTAAAAGACACCCGTATTCCAAATGTAGACTTCCCTGCAAGTGGATACTCCCAGTCTACTAGATGCTGATATTGAAATTGGCCTTCCCCTAGTTTGACACTTAACTTCTGCATCATCCTTATCCCTGCTGTATAATAAAATCGATTGCCCTTTTTATTTCTAAGCTCTCCCAGATGGCCTCATTTGGAGAGCTTTCTGGGACATCCTCCTTTATTCCTGCAGTGATGGTTTCCTTTACCAATAATGCAATACCCGTATCTCTCTCACATCCCCTTCTATCACGCTTGAAACCTGTATGCCCTGGAATATTAAGCCATCAGTCCTGCCCTTCCTTCAACCATGTCTCAGTGATTGCAACAATATCATATTCCTGACTGCTGATCAACACTCTTAAGTTCTTCTGCCTTACCATTCAAGCTCCTTGCATTCAAATAGATACAATTTAGCTTTCTGATTCTCCCATGTGCCTTATCATGCCCATATCTTCTCAGTCTACAGAGGACTGTTCTAACATTTCTTTTATATCAGATTGGACCTTGCTCATTATTTTGAATCTACTTTGTGCCCTAGCACCTGTCAAATTAGGTTAAAACCTTCCTAACAGTACAAGCAAACTTCCCAATAAGGATCTTGGACCTATTCTAGTTCAGCTCAAACCAGATGTTGGATGCAATGTCCATGGACAAGATTCCATATGCTTAGTGGTGATGGTTTGCGACCTGAAACACTGTGCAACTTGGAAACTGAGATAGGCCTCACCAGATTTCTCATTCAATTCTATCACAAATCCTGCCAAACCTTATATTGTTCAGGCCATTATAAAATACCATTCAATATTTCAAGTCCAAATGACTCTTCTTCAGAGTGTAAAAGAATCTGTACTTATTTTGCACCTATGCAATCTGTATAAATATTCAAGACCAGCCATACAAACAGAGTAAATTTAAGAAAGAAAGCTTAACCTGTGTAGAGAAAAAATAGTTTCTGCATATCTTTTCAAAGGACATTGAAAAATAATTTTTACAACAGACTTCTGCATTTTTTTGATATTTCATTGTTTTAAAGCATCCCTTCATGAATATTCTTATTTCAATCAAGGGGAGAACTCCTTAATGCAATTCCCACAGTTGATTCATTGATTGACTATTGTGCGTTTCCAAAAAACTTGATTGCCAGTTGAACCACTCCCTAACACACCTTTAATTCCATTTCCAAATTTTAATGACACATTCCCATGCAAACTGACAAGACACCCAATTAATCATGTTTAAACCTGATCAAAGATGCAAGATCATCAACTTCTAATTTGGTCTCCACCCCTTTTCTGTTGGGCAATCTGTAGTTTATTTTCTAAGATAGCACAGTATAATATGTTGAATTTTTTTTGGCAGATAAAAATAAGAAAAAATATCTACTGTTGAGAAAATAGAAAAAGGACTTTGGAAGCATGTATTTTTGTGAAGATTCACACAGGAGAACTGTGCATATGTTCACTCACAAAGTTGCACTCAGAATATGTTGTTGACCTCACCGTTTCCCTCAGGAAGCATTGAGTGATTCCCCACAAACAGAATTTCTGTTTCCTGTTAATGCAGGTTGAGATTAAAAATGTTGATGGTACTTCCAGTAATATTCCTCTGGCAGTAATTGTGAATTCTTCAACAATAAAAAAAATTAATGAAGATAAGGCAAATTGTTGAGGAATTGTGCTGAATGACATGAAAAACTTAGACTAAACGTTATGTGGGTATGAGCCTATTAAACGGGAATAATGATTTTTAGGATGAAGTATGTAAATAATTTCTGCAAGGGGAGCTGGGCAATGATAGTGTAAAATGTTAAGTTAGACCCTGGCTTAACTTTACAAGTACAAAAATTTCTTCCATTTCAAAGTTGCAACTCATCATATGGAATTTATAAATCTCCATATTGATCAGATTACTCCTAAATCTGCTTCCAAACTGAGTCGACAAGATTTGATGATGGCATCTACGCAGTCTATCCGCTACAACACAGATTTTTCAACATTCAAACCATTGTTGTAAGAAGGAAACATTAAATAAAAAGAATTTAAAATTAATGGATAAGAATTGATTGAATTTTGATAGTTTGCATTTAACAGTAATGAAAACAAAAATTTTTTTTAATTTCCTAGGAGAAAATATGTTCATAAATTCTCAATGGGAGATCACCTTTAATCTTTTTATTGTATAAATTCAAAAGGTTAATGCAATGATAGCTAAAAAGCTTCAATCCTCTCAACAATGTAAGCATTGTTTGAATTCAAAATTCGATCACATTGAGATGACATAATTGCAGATTAAACTGAAATTATAGCTTTTTATTGGTGACTTAATATCAGGGAAACAAACTGTAGTTATTAAGAGTAAAGCCACTTCCTGACGGATGGTCATATTATCTCAAAGGCATCAAAATCTGACAATGGATGTAAAGTTGGTAGATTACCACAAGTAGCCATTACATTTCATTCCTCTAATGGAAAGAAGGAGTTTTAAAAAGTATTATTTTGTGCAATCTCACAGAAACTCTTTCTGTTTGATAAATGATTGCAAACTTAAGTTAAACAATATGGATGTAGAAACTATATCATTAATACAAAATTTTCTCTGACTTTAAGTTTCACTTCAAATAGCCCCACATGTGGCTCAAATACCGAAGGTTATTAAATCTTTGAGCATCAAAGGCACAACAAAATCAACATCCTCCAGCTGCCACCTTTGTGAAATGTACCAACAAGCTGTGATTAGGGATAAATCAAATAGTCATGCTCAGGAGGTCACAACACAGAGAATCAAAGGGCAATATTGCAAATTTTGTTGAATAGAGAGCACTGGTCATCAAGGCGCTGAGATGTCAGACAAGCAAAGCAGTGTACACTATTGCCATTGTAGCTCAACTGGCATAATTCTTTCCTGTAATGTATAACACAAGTCATTTAGTAAGATCATTAACTGCTATAATGTGCCACTTTTACTATATTATATATGTTCTGTGCTATAAATGTAAATGCCACTACTGTATTGTAGCTAAAAACATTTGATACAAGATTATGGAGAATTCTCCTGAATGACTGGTAAATAAAGGACCTGCCTTGTAAGATCTGTGGCAGGGCAATATTCAGAGCATATAATAACGTGTCTTGGACTGGAAGTGAAACACTGACAGTAACTTCACTATTTTCTGATGGAAACTGCATTCATGGTACAATCAGGAAAGACAGGAATCAGACTTTGTTGTAGTCTTTCTTACAATAAAGTAACCTACACAGAAAGTCAAATAGGTCATTCATCCTCTGAAGCCTGTTCCACAATTCAATTAGGTTATGAGTTAGCTCAAACTCAAGGCTATTTTCCCATTTTCATTCAAAACCCTTTTATACCTTTAGGAGAGTTGATGAATAAATTTGTAGGAGATATGAAAATTGGGGGTGTGGTAAATAGTGAGAAGGAGTGCTTAGAAAACAAAAAGATTTAGATGGACTGATCAGATGGGTTAATCAGTGGCAAATTAAATTCAGTCTAGGAAAGTGTGAGCTCATGTGCTTGGGTAGGACAAACAAGGCAAGGGAACACATGATGAATAGTGGGATACTGGGAAGCACCGAAGGTCAGAGATACATTGGTGGACTTGCCCATCGGACCCTTAAGGTATCAGAACAGGTGGACAAAGTGGTTAAGAAGATATTTAGCGTAATTGCCTTTATTAACTGAGGTATAGAGTTTAAGAGCAGGGAGGGTGTGCTGGAATTATGTAAAAAATTGGGTTAGGCCACAGCTAGATTACTGTGTGCAGTTCTGGAACCCATATTATTGGAAGGATGTGACATCACTGGAGAGGGTGCAAGGGAGATTTAATTGGATATTGCCTGGTCTGGTGAGTTTCTTGAAGAAAGATTGAACAGACTGGGATTGTTTTCCTTGGAGCAGAGGAGACTGAGGAGGAACATGATTGAGATGTATAAAGTTATGCAGGCAATAGGTAGGGTGGAACATTTCCCCTATGTGGAGGGATCAATAATCAGGGCATTGATTTACGGTTATGGACAGGAGGTTTAAAGGGGAGTTGAAGTAAGCTTTTTTCACCTAGTGGGTGGTAGGAATCTGGAATTCACTGCTTATAAGAATTCATTGCCTAACAGAGGCAGAAACCCTCATAATGTTTGAAAAGTATTTAGATGTACACTCGTGATGCAAAGACATTCACGGATATGGGGCCAAATACTGGAAAATGGAGTTAGAGTAATTCACAGAATCCCTACAGCATGGAAACAGGGCATTTGGCCCAACAAGTCCACACTGACCCTCCAAAGAGTATCCCACCCAAACCCATTCCCCTACCCTATTGCTCTACATTTCACATGACTACTGCACCTAGCCTACAAATTCCAAATACTATGGGCAATTTAGTATGGCCAATTCACCTAACCTGCCCACCTTTGGATTGTGGGAGGAAATCAGAGCACCCAGAAGAAACGCGGACAGACGTGGAGAATGTGCAAACTCCACACAGACAGTCACCTGAGAGTGGAATCGAACCCAGGTCACTGGCGCTGTGAGGCAGTAGTGCTAGCCACTAAGCCACCATGCCATCCCAAGTTCATCACTCGAGGCAAGTAGGTGGTTGTTTTTGACCAGCACAGACTTGTAACACAAAAGGACCTTTTTATGTGCTCTTGACCGTTATGACCCTCTGACTGTATGATTTTACCCAATAGAAGTCTATGGACAGTATTTTTAGATCCAATGAGAATAGGAATGAAGGAAGGCAAGAGTATGCTGGTACTAACCACATGCTTGTTTTCTATTGGTGATTCCTGCTGTCAAAGAAGATGACTGGACATGAGAATGCACTTGATCCATAAATCTGCCAAATTAACATCATTGAATAACTCACTAAGGAGCATGTGCAGACTTTGAGGGGGTGCACAAGTGCTTAATTAGGGGCAGATCAAGTAAATGGAGGCAGCATTAGGGCTGGTTGCCAGACATAGCCTAAGAAATTGGGTGGACACGTAAATGAAAACAGTTCAAAGGGGAACTCAGCCACTGGCACACTGGTGCCACCAGGTCTGTGAAGTTTTCAAGGAGTGTCCCATATTGGTGTCACAAACTGGTCCATCTTTTCTAAAAGCTGTTCCTTTTTCAAGGATACTATGCCCTTGGTTTTCTTCAGAGGGATAATAAAATGCTTTGGGCTCTGATTAGACTGGTTTGGTACAGAGATTAAAGGGCATTGAGAGGTCCTTTTGTTTATATGTAAACAGGTGAGACTTCAGGCCAAAGTGGGCATGTTTTAGAAGTGACCTGTATAATGAAAGGGAAATGGTCAGCTCTCTAGCTGAGCTGTTCAGTCAAAACTAGTTAGGAGTTCAGCAGTGTGGAAGCAGGCTCTCTCACTCTCTCTCTCTCCCTCTCTTTCTGCCCTTCTAATTTCAACCTATAAGCATCTGTTCCTTTTTTTTTACTGTTTTTAAGGGGGTTTGCTTATTGGCACTGTTGTGTATATTCAGAACAGCATAATTAATTCTAGTTTGGATAGGTTGAGTTCTGTAGGAGTTCTTTGTGCTGTTCTTTGTGTTTCATTTTGTAATTTGTGAATAAATTTCTGTCTGTTTTAAACCCTAGCTAACTTACTCTGGTAATTTTCACTGCATACTTACCTAAACAAATTGCAAAGTTATGGTCTGCGGTGCATGCTCAAGAATGTTTTGAGTGGTCTGGCCTATCCATAACAGATTGGGGGCTCTTTGCAGGATTGTAAGCAATGAATGGTAGGTGCTAGTGTCTTTATTTCGATGTTGGTTCAGTTGGGTAGACAAAGCTTGGAATAGTAATGGCTCTTTCAGTCGCCAAAAGTTTTCTGAAAGTGGATGCAGTGATTTTGGAAGGTTTGCAAAATGTGAATAAGACCAAGCTGCAGGAATTAGTGGAGAAGCTGGAATTGGACCTGCCTGCTTCTGTGAGGAAAGGAGAGATAATCACAGCAGTAGCTCAGCATTTAAACTTGCTGGAGAAAAAACCATCAGAATCTATGGAGATGGCAAGAATCCAATTGCAAATGATGCAGCTTGTGTCAGAGGTGAAAGATAAGGAAAGGACAGCAGAAATGAAACAGTTTGAGTTATGATTAAAAGCAGAAGAGAGGGAAAAAGAGAGAGCAGCAGAACAGAGAGAAAAAGAGAGAGCGTTTGAACTTCAGAAACTGACACTTAAAAGGGAAAGTCAGCTTAGAAGGCTGGAGATAAAGGCTGAAGGTAACCTTAGCGAGGAAGCAGTACGAACACATGTGCAAGAGCAGAGAGTTAAAGTGGCAAGGTTAGCAGCTGAAGTGGCTGATGATTATGAGCTGGTCCATAAAACATGGTTTGGATTCCAGAATCAATTTCAGTCCATGAGGGATAGAAATTCGGGCAAAGAGAAATCCTCACCTGGAAAGGGAAAGGTAGATCTCAGTGAAGATCATAATGATAACTTACCACAAGATAAAAAAGAAATCCTTGAGGGGGACAAAGAGGTTAAACAGCTCCAGGGTTTTCATAGTAATAAAGTGGGCCACATGAAATCACAGAGTTGGTGGACTAGGAGAAAGCCAGATGTAGGAAAACTGGACAAGCTTGGGAGTTTTCTTGGACTAGTAACAAAAAGCACAAGGGATGTTAGACAACTGCCTCAGAGTGTACAAGATGATCAGAGGTTGATTAAGGCAGAAGTGCAGATCTGCTTAAAAAATATACTTGCAAGGGTAAAGTTAGTTCACATAGGCCAGGAGTAGCAGGTGAAGAGGTTACAATGTTAAGGGACACAGGATCCTCTCCATCTGTAATGCTGAAGGATAAGGAGATATGCTCTCTTGAGGGACTATTGCCAGAAAAGATACTGGTAACAGGAATTCATGGTGAGACAAAAAGTGCTCAGTTATGTAAAGTGAGGCTAGAGAGTCCAAAGAAGAGTGGAGAATTTGTGGTAGGAGCACAGGACAAACTCTCAGCTCCAGCAATACAATTTGTCCTTGCAAATGATATAGTTGACTCACTAGTAGGTGTGCTGCCTACACGAGTTGAAAAGCCTGTAGAGACACAGGCAACTGAAGAAATGAAGGAAACTTATCCAGGAATTTTCTCAGATTGTGTGATCACAAGATCACAGAGGCAAGAATTCAAAAGGCACAGATAAAGAAGCCAACATAGCTTTATCCGAGACATTTTTGATCAGATAAGTGGGACACAGCAGGAGCAACTAGGTAAACATGCAAGTATCTTTAGCTCTGTTACACTTATTGAGTTACAGCAGAAAGATGAGAACTTCAATCAAGTGTCTTGATTATTAGCATAGGTCCCCTACCTCAAACAGAGTGGGAATAAGATTTTATTAACAATAATGGATGTGTCGATTAGATTTCCAGAGGCAATCCCATTACGGAACATCATAGTTAAAAGGATTGTAGAAGAACTACTTAATCTTTTTACTACATATGGACTACCAATAGAGATCCAGTCAGATCAAGGATCAAACTTCACATCCAAACTATTCAAGGAGGTTATGGATAACTTGGGAATAAAGCAATTCAAATCTACTGTGTACCAACCCGAATCGCAGGGAGTGCTAGAAAGATGGCATCAAACATTAAAGACCATGTTGAGGGCTTATGGTCAGGATTATCCAGGTGATTGGTTTAAGGGAGTTCCATTTGTACTTTTTGCGATCAGAGATGCTCCAAATGAATCAATCAAATTTAGTATATTTGAATTAATCTTTGGGCATGGAGTAAGAGGATTGTTAAAATTGATTAAGGAGAAATTGATAAATCAGAATTCAGAAACCACCCATTTGGACTCTCTGTGTCATATTTTAGAGAATGATTAAATAGAGCTGGAGAATTGGCTAGACAGCATTTAAAAGTATCACAGCATACAATGAAACAGGAAGCACAAATCACAAATTCACAATTTTGCAATTGGGGATAAGGTGTTGGTGTTGCTTCCAGTAACGAGTGGGCCTTTAAAAACAAGGTTTAGTGGACCTTATCAAATCGAGAGGAAATTGAGTGAGGTGAACTACTTAATTAGGACTCCAGACAGGAAGAAATCTCACAGAATGAATCATGTGAATATGTTCAAAAGGTATTTTGATAGGGAAGGAAAGCAAGAGGAGAAGTTGTTAATGATTACAGCACAGAAGGAAGAACCAAGTTCAGAGGATTCTGAATGGGACATTCCTCAAATCAAATTGGACAATGAGGAAGTTGTCAAAAATTGGTTTAAATTATTGAGTTGAAACTTTATTGCTGGAACAGCACAGCAGGTCAGGCAGCATCCAGGGAACAGGAGATTCGACGTTTCGGGCACAGGCCCTTCTTCAGGAATCTTTCCTGAAGAAGGGCCTGTGCCTGAAACGTCGAATCTCCTGTTCCCTGGATGCTGCCTGACCTGCTGTGCTGTTCCAGCAATAAAGTTTCAACTTTGATCTCCAGCATCTGCAGACCTCACTTTCTCCCCTTAAATTATTGAGTTACCTTCCACAAGAAGAGAGTTATTACTATCACATGGGGAGATACGCAAAAAGAAACCGGGAAGTGCTAACCTAATTGTGCATGATGTAGACATAGGAAATGCTGTTCCAGTTAAGCAGCACTCTTATAGGCATAACCCTCTAAAGTTGGCACAGGTTCATAAGGAGAAAGTGAGGACTGCAGATGCTGGAGATCAGAGCTAAAAATGTGTTGCTGGAAAAGCCCAGCAGGTCAGGCAGCATCCAAGGAGCAGGAGAATCGACGTTTCGGGCATGAGCCATTCTTCAGGAATGAGGAAAGTGTGCCCAGCAGGCTAAGATAAAAGGTAGGGAGGAGGGACTTGGGGGAGGGGCATTGGAAATGCGATAGGTGGAAGGAGGTTAAGGTGAGGGTGATAGGCCGAAGTGGAGGTGGGGGCGGAGAGATCAGGAAGAAGATTGCAGGTTAGGAAGGTGGTGCTGAGTTCGAGGGATTTGACTGAGACAAGGTGGGGAGGGGAAATGAGGAAACTAGAGAAATCTGAGTTCATCCCTTGTGGTTGGAGGGTTCCTAGGCGGAAAATGAGGCGCTCTTCTTCCAGCCGTCGTGTTGCTATTTTTCCAGTAAGTTGAACGTTCATCAACAGAAATATTCAACAGTGGAAAAAGAAACTTTAAGCTTGGTGCTGGCATTACATCATTTCAGTGTCTGTATTACCAGCAATGCATCTGAGACAATCGTATACACTGATCATAACCCATTGACATTTGGGGAAACATTTAAGGACAAAAATGTCAGACTGTTTAGATGGAGCTTGTTGTTGCAGCCGTTCAGTTTGACAACTGTGCATGTGGCAGATCATGAAAACATGACTGCCGATGCGTTATCAAGACTTGAATGAGATACGGAGGCATTCGGTGGTGGGTGTGCCACGGCCTGAATTCTCATGTGGTTTTGCATAGTTAGTGTAGTGTATATGTGTGTTTTAGACTATTACCCAGTTTGTTTTTGAAGGGTTTTAAAAACAAAGCCATCTGTTGGTATTGATGGTTCCTTTTTTAAGGTAATTTTCACTGTACACTTACCAAAACAAATTGCAAAGTTATGGTGTGGATTGCCTGCTCAAGAATGTTTTGAGTGATCTGGTCTAGTCCATAATAGCTGGGCAGTGCATCATTAAATATCAGGCTGATATAAACAAGAGATTCGGTCCCTCAAGGAATCAGGAAATATGGGGAGTGGGCAAGAAAGTGAACTTAAAGGCCAGACCAGTCAAGACCTATGTCTCGCCTTTACTAGGAACTGCATGTATCAGTGCTGGCAGGTCTGCTACAGCTTAGTGACTCTGAGCCTTGCTCAGCAATAGGTAAGTACTGTGGGCTCACATTTCTCCTGTGTTCAGAGTAATGTGCACCATCAATCACCTTGCTGCAGTATCTGCTGCAGGTTAAGTACCCAGACACTGCCCTGAGGCCTCACTTTGCCAAAGTGAAAAGGATCATTGCACCTCTTACTGCACTGAATTGAGTTCCTCACATCCACACTACATTTGCACATTGTCTCTGTTCCTCAATCCAGGCCTGCTTAGTTTGGGAGGAAGACCTTCCTGTGGAAAGTAAACCTTCAAGTTACGATCAGCAAAGCTAAGGCCAGACCTGGTCCAGTTCGCGACCCTTGTCTTTCTTGTTGTGAGGTAAGTGTGAATAAAATACTAAAACAGGAGGCAGAATAACAGATTAAGATTGGCCTCCTATCTTCCAATTCCAGCTACCCTCTCCTCCCAACCCCCATGCTGCAGGCCACTAGTTGCCCACCAGTTGTCCTCCAGCCAATTTAGCAAGCTGCCCGGATGAAATTTGGGACCAATGACTGCATCCTTCCCGAGTGGATTGAGACCAAGAAATGGCACCAACTTTCATTTCCCAGCCCTGTAAAGAAAATCAAGCTCTGTCAGTCTCAGTTTTGGCAATTTCAATTGTTTCAGTATCCACGATCTTTTCAGGATACATCTCCAGATTTTCTCTACCTTTCTTTGAAAAACATGCTTCTGGATCTTACTTCTGAGCTGTAATATTAACCTAATCTGTTCCTTTTAGATGAAACATGAAAATGGCTGTGTGGCATTTGAAGAACTGTTTGTACCCATGGGAAACATATCACAAAGCAAGTCAGTGCATGATTTGATGCTCAATCTATTAACATTGATCCTATTTCAATTTCCCTCCCCAAAGTTGACATCATAGTTTCATGCAGCTTTACAGGAACAGTACGGCTTATGATTACTGCTGCTCTGTGAATTCAAACAACCAATTCCTGGGGGTATGTGGCTTGGGTGTGGTTGTTTGTCACTGAATTGGCTTACTCTTACTAAAATTAATAGAATTACTCCAGGCCATATGTGAGTCAACATATAATCCTGACGGTTCCTTGGATGCTGCCTGACCTGCTGCGCTTTTCCAGCAACACATTTTCAGCTATAATCCTGACGGGTCAGACTTTTATTCAATTACTTGAGCCATGGGCTCCATAGAGAAGTGGCTAGATGGCAGAGGGGCAAGGCCCTTCTCTCCATAAACCCCTTTCTCTTCAGAGAGACAGGGAAGTGCTATCACACACAGAGGAAGGAGGAGGATTGCCAGCTGCCCTGGAGCATTCATCTTAGTACAGCCACAGTATTCACCCCTCTACCATTGACCCCCATCACCTTCAGTAGATGAGGCTGAGGAAAATGCCCCTGCACCTATATAGGCAAGAGTTCTCAAGGACTCAGACCTCCAAGGCATTCTTTCCAATCTCAAGGAAGCTCACCTACCAGACTGCTTCTATGTCAACTGCTGAAGCCAGGCTGGCACCAACAACTGGTGACTGAAAGCAAAAACGAAAGGTTTTATTCAAACATATAAATGGCAGGTGTTCAAAAAAAGTTCAGTTTTTCACAGGTAAATATGACATATTACATTGATTTCACTTTATGCACTTATGCATTTTCATTCGTTGGGACTAAATTAATCAGAGAGCTAAATGTACTGACATACCTTATGGCTGACACACATTGATGGCTATAGGGGAGTTAAGGGTATTTACTTGAGTGTGGAGGACACAATGTTGTGTGTTTGAGCTTAGTCTTTAACGAATGTTTATGTTAGTGTTTAGTTTTATGCTTGCCAGTCTTTGGGACACAGTTGAACACATAAACTCAGCTGGCTCCACCTATATATTTTGTCAAGGAGATTGTCTGAGATTGCTTTCAAAGGGGTAATTGAACTGTGCAGAGGTGGTTTACAAGAGCAAGAAACTTCAGTATGATTGAAAAAGTTGGGACTTCTCCTTGGAGAGAAGAAAATGAGAGGGATTTTGATGGAGATTTTCAAAATTATGAGTGGGCTGGACAGAATAATCGGGAGAAGCTATTTCCACACATAAAAGGGAAAAAGAACAAGAAGGAATGGATTTAAAATTATGTGCAAATGAATCAATAGTGATTTGACAAAATATTTTTATACACCAAAAGTCGTTACATTATGAAATGCATTGCCTTGAAATGTGGTGGAGGCTGGTTCAATTGAGGCATTCAAGAGAGGGGTGGATGATTATTTGGATAGAAATATGTGCAGGGTAGGAGATCGGGAGTAGAACCGGGGCAGGCACAATGGGCCAAATGGTCTCATTCTGCATTGTAATAATTTGTAATTCAGTGAAAAAGAAGTATCAATTAGTTTGTCAAGTCAGTCCCCATGGTGAAATGGAATAGCGAATTTTAAGCTATGGTTACAATAGCTGTAAAGAGAAAAAAAAAGTAGCCTCATGAAAATTTAGATGGATTTGTTTATTTTTGTTTAATATCTAAATAAATAAGGAATTTTGGCTGAATTTGTATAAGCCTGATTGAGAAAATTTGAATTAAAACTTGATAATGAAAATTAATGAAGGAAATAGAACAGAAAATATATTTAAAATTTGGCTTTCATTTTCCTTTAACAAAACATTTTCACGAGGTCTGTGGATAGTCTGGCAGTTAAATTGTGATGGAAAGGTACACCACTAAACCCCTGTCTCTAAAATTGTCATCACCATTCCTATCTTGTGTCCACAACATAAACCTGATTAGTCCAACAGTAATGCACAGTTTTTAACTAAAGCAGGGAGGTGTAGCTAATGGCCCCCCCAAGGGGTTTGCATAATTGTAGTGGCTGTATCCATCAGACAACAGATGGAAAGTCCTCATTAAGTTCTAAAAGCCATTAGCTGCATTATTGCTGCTCGAGAAGCAGCCCTAGCTACCTTAGTTGTCCAGGCAGTCCCTCATGTAACACTATACCTTCTGCAGATTATATTGCAAATGCAAATTATGCATGTTAACGGTTCCTCTTCTGCAAATGAGAGGAGAATGTTGCTATTGTTTGTGAAAAAGTTCTGCAGTCTTGAATCAAAACTCAAAAAATTAACTGTTGGCTCTTTTGGGTAATGAGTAGGTGGTGAAGTAATTATCTGATATGCCATGAGCACTCATTCAATCAGCACTGAAAGTGGCCTTATTGGTTAAGATGCCCTGGAATTATCCTCTGTATCCTTTCAGGGTACCTCGTCAGTTTCTAACATGACCGATGCAGCAGGCTGTTCTCAGTTTTTCGTCATGCAAAACAGCCAAACCAATAATTTCTAAGGGATTGGTGGATGCTATGACCAAAAAGGTTTAAACTTACCTGAATATGAAATCAGGAAAGACAGGAGCGAATCCACATTCTGCTGATCTGTACTTATCTGCTGCCCAATTGTTTCAACTCTCCTCCTGACTTATGTGCTGTCTTCAGTCAGTGTTCCATCACACCCCCCTCCCCATGTCTAGCAAAGATTCCACCATAACAGTTGGTTGCTGTAGCCAGTTTATGGAATGAAACAGTTTAGTGTTAGCAGAAGACCATAATTGGTCAGAGTCCATCAAAAAGCCAAGATGCCAAAATTGCCCATTTCCAGTGATTCAACATCAGAAACTGTCGTGTCAAAATACAAGCTGCTCTTTGCCTTTTGTTTTTAAATCATCTTTCACTGTTTGCTGAAGTTTCTGCAATTTCTTGCCTTCCATTGTTTTTTACAGCATTGTAACTTTTCTTTATGTTTGTGCATTTGAGGACAAAATCAAATAGTTCATGCCATATTAAACATTAGAAGTGGGGACAAATGCTCCTGCTCTTAATATGTATGTCAGTAGAATCCCTAGGGTGCAGGAACAGGCCATTCAGCCAATAAGTCCACACCGACCCTCCAAAGAGTAACCATTCCCCAGACTGGGAAAATAAGACAAATAAAACAAGATGAAATCGTAGAAAAGTGGTGGTAGACATTTAGGGAGACATTTCATATCTCTCAAAAACAATATATTCTATTGGAAAAAAAATTGTATCAGAAGGATGAATCTACCCAAAGTTTCTCAGTCACACTTGACATTATAATAGTTTCCAGACCAATTGTTCAAAGAAAGTGCAAGGAATACACTCAATGAACACATTCGTCAGGCTGCCTTGCAAATGTATTTCAACCAGCTGATGTAAAAATTAAAAACTCTTGTAATTATAATAGTACTTTTTCAGGACCAAGTATACTCTATCCTACATTTTTGAAGTTATGGCTAGGAGTTCTGTAACTACTACCACCAGTGGTTTCTATTTTTTGCTATTTCTTAATTCAAGACAAATTAATTCTCCAACTTGATATCCTGAGCCAAGATCATTTCTCACAGCAGAACTGATCTCATTCTTTATTAACAGAACATTTCCTTTTCCTTGCTTCCTGCCTGCTTTGATGTTAACTGATGTACTGAACATTTCCAGTACTTTCTGTTTTTGTTTCAGTTTTACAGCAGATTTCTGTTCATTTACATGTGTCTATTAGTTAAAGTCAATGCAACATTTCCTCATTGCTATAGTTAAGTATGTTCTCAAGATCTGGAGTGGCTCCTAAACCCACAGTCTTCTTCTGGAGAAGTGAGATTATGACTATTGTGATAAGGTAGAACAATAACCAAACAGAAATTTCTGAGATGGAGAATGATAGCTTTTATTTGGATAGCTTTACAACCTGTCAACTCACATTATGTATAAATTATTTGGATGAAATATTTCAAACTAGAATATCTAATTTTGCGTATTATTCCAAATTATGGGAGGAAGCATACTAAAACCTTTGACAGTCCTCAGTGATATAAATTGAAAACAGGAATGAAGCAAACAGATCTTAGATTTATGATACTGTATAAAAATAAATCAAATTCAAAGAGAGCTCTTGTATGGATAATATCAAAGATGCATTAAGCCATGATTCATAAATTAATCACTATTGTGATCATTTGATTCAGGAATGCACAGCATGGAATTCAGATGGTTCAAAACACGCAATGAAGGCACTCCCGCATTGCAGAGCTGGTGTTCTTACAACTGACTGGCAGTAATTCTTATTGGAATTTGAATTATTGAAGTACTCATTTCACAGAGGGACATGAATAGCCCAGCCGTTTTGCCCAGGGTAGGGGAGTTTAAACCTAGAGGGCATAGATTTAAGGTGAGAGGGGAAAGCTTGAAAATGACTTGAGGAGCAACTTTTTCACACAGTGGGTGGTGCGTGTATGAAATGAGCTGCCAGATGAGGTGATGGAGGAGGGTACAATTATATTTAAAAGGCATCTGGATGAGTACATGTAAAAGAAGAGTTTTGATGGATATGGCAAATGGGACTAGATCCATTTAGGATATTGTATCAGCATGGATGAGTTGGACCAAAGGGGTCTGTTTCCTTGCTGTGTAACTCTGTGACTCTATCACTCCATAAGGTATTGGTCATCATTTTTCTTGTATTTCTTTGATAATTTGCATCTTCTCTCTGTTTGCAATATTTTAAATATCGCCCTGCGTATTTTTCAATTATCTTTCGGACCAACATTTTCAGTTGCAATAATCAGAATTCTTATAGAAGGAATTGTTTTCCATCTACTATCATTGGCAGGTAAAAAGATGCAGGAAGCATAGGCAAGTCTGCTTACATAAGAGGTGAGTGCCTGCATGTAACCTGAACCAATAAGTTGAATTTTTCAACCAAGATACAACCATCTGGAGATGTTGATGGTGATCTGCTTTCACTGGTTTTGCTTCCCTAGACAGCCAGACAGGTGGTTTATATCTGGTTTACTAATGTCCTTTAGAGAAGGAAATCTGCCATCCTCACCTGGTCTGGCCTACATGTGACTCCAGAACCACAGCAGGTTGACTCTCAACAGTCCTGTGAAATTGCCTAGCAAACTACTCAGTTGTATCAATAGTGACAAAGTCCCAACAAAGAAATGAAACTGGGCAGTCCATCTGGCATCGGTCGAGGTACCGGAAACAACAAACAGCCCTATCGACCCTGCAAAGTCCTTCTTATGAACATCTGGCAACTAGTACCAAAATTAGGAGAGCTGTTCACAGACTAGTCAAGCCCTTCCTGATGAAGGGTTTATGCCCAAAATGTCACTTCTCCTGCTCCTCAGATGCTGCCTGACCTGCTGTACTTTTCCAACACCACACTGTCAACACTAGTCAAGCAACAGCCTGACATAGTCATACTCATGGAATCATACCTTATTTACAATGTGCCAGACACCACCATCACCATCCGTTTATATGTCCTGTCCCATCGGCAAGGCAGACCCAGCAGATGTGGCAGAACAGTGGTATGCAGACAGGAGCGAGTTATCCTGGTAATCCTCAACATTGACTCCAGAGCTGGTGAAGTTTCACTGCTTCAGGTTAAACATGGGGAACAAAACCTTCTGCTGATTACCTTCTTCCCTCGGCTGATGATTCAACAGTCCTCCATGTTGAACAACACTTAGAAGAAACACTGATGGTGGCAAGGGCACAAAATGTACTCTGGGTGGGTGATTTCAATGTCTATCACCAAGAGTGGCTCATCAGCAGCACTACTGATCAAGCTGTTCAGGTCCTAAAGGATAATTTGCATCTTCTTTCTGTTTGTAATATCTTAAATATCGCCCTGGGTATTTTTCAATTATCTTCAGGCCCAACATTTTTAGTTGCAACAATCAGAATAGCTGCTAGGCTGAGTCTGCGGCAGGTGGTGAGGGAACCAACAAGAGAGAAAGACATACTTGACCTCATCCTCAGTAATCTGCCAGTTGCACTTGCATCTGTCCATAACAATATCGTTAAGAGTGGCCACCCACAGTTTTTATGGAGGATGAAGTCCCACTTTCACATTGAGAATATCCTCCATCCTGTTGTGTGGCACTATCAACCATGCTAATTGGGAAAGACTTCAGAAATTCAGAAAATCTAGACTGAGAAACCATGAGGCACATGGGTAGATACCAGTCTTGTAACTATACTGGAACTGCTGGGCTAGGGGAGTGGCAGGTTTTGGAGAACAAGTCTTCAGTATTACCAGAATGTTGTCAAGGCCCATAATTTTGCTGTATTGAGTGCCTCCACCAGCAGTATCTTGACCAGAAACTCAACTGGACTTATCATATAAATACAGTGGTTACAAGAGAATGTCAGAAGCTAGGAATACTGTAGTGAGTACCTCACCTACTGATTCCCAAAACCTGTCCACCATTGCAAGGCACAAGTCAGGAGTGTGATGGTACACTCCCCACATGCCTTGATTGGTGCAGCTCCAATAACCAGAAGCTTGACACCATCCAGGACAAAGCAGCTATTTGATTGATACCATATCCACTCTCTTCACCATTGATGCTCAGTAGCAGCAGTGTGAACCATCTACAAGATGCATTGCAGTAATTTGCCAAAGATCCTTATCAACACCTTCCCACCCCATGACCACTTCAACCTAGAAGGACAAGGGTGGCAGATACATGGGAACACCATCACCTGCAAGTCCATTCCAAGCCAGTCACTATCCTAACTTGGAAATATATCACTGTTCCTTCACTGTCATTAGGTCAAAATCCTGCAATTGCCTCCTTAATAGCATTGGGGAGTCTACCTCCAGCCGGTGGACTGCAGCAGTTCAAGAAGGCAATTCGCCATCACCTTCTCACAGGCAACTTGGGACGGGCAATAAATCCTGGCCAACCAGCAATCCCATGTCCCACAAGTGAACTAAAAACTAGCCCGATTCTGTCATTCTATTTCACTCTCCTTATGTTTCTGAATTAGGAAACACCATTAATATGCATGACTCGCAATTTAAATTCATAGCAAACCACCAATTTAAAACCGCAAGACACCAGTTGAATAGCAGGTGAAAGATGCCTTGCTTGTGTTTCATCACAGAAAACTGCCAACAATGCATGGACGCTGGCACATGTTTTCCAAAATTACAGGGCGTCATGTGTACATGTGTCCATATGGACAGAGATGGATTATTTTCTATTAATGAGGTCACGCCTGTGAATACATGTGCAATATTCTGTGTGTGATTACCTGCTAACACCATCATAGACAACAGAACGTTGCTTGAAAAAAAAGACAATTTGGATGGCCATTCAATAATTAGGATTCCCTCTTTATTCCAGTCTTGATATGATGTTTTAACTAACATAAAGCAAAATATGTTTCATGTAGGAATATATTGTCATAATATCTGCTACCATGTCCTTCAGCACATCCTATCAGCTGTAGTTTGAGATATAGAAGTTTGATGGTTACTCTGGTACTATTAATAATGTCTGGGTCTTTTAGAAAGCCTGATAAGTTAAAAGAGTGTTGTACCTCTCTAATTGCCATACCTTTTACGTGAGGAATGTGATAAAGATATTTCTCCAGGTACTGACTTGACATTTGAATAAACTGGCTTATTTTGCAGAGGTCTGCTATAGTGACCTGGAATGATCCGATTGCAAAGAAGCTTATTCTTATAGTGATCTAGATAGCTGCATTAAGACAAGTCTTCTGGTACCATATAGGTAAAAACAATGACTGCAGATGCTGGAAACCAGCAAAATCTGCTGCTCGTCGGATGCTGCCTGAATTGCTGTGCTCTTCCAGCACCACTGATCCAGATTCTGGTACCACATGCCTATTTGTCATTCACAATCTCTGAACAGCAGCTATTAATAAAGTAGTGCAGGTAGATGCAGAGAAAGAGAGAGGAAAGCAAGTTACAAAATAATCTGGGATAAATCCATCGGATTTCAGGATCACAATACCATTAATGATTTGAGAACCATGAATCTGGCAGCAGTTCAACAAGGTGGCTCCCCATCACCTTCTCAAGGGCAGTTAGAGCCAGGCAATAAATGCTGGTCCTGCCAGCAATGATCACATCCCATCAATGGATATAAAAATACACTGCACACTCTGCAAAAACGGCACAGAAAATACACCTAAATGGGAGCGTCTTATTAACCTTACACCCTTGGAATCAGGAGCATGGGAAGGTATGGAGAAAGACAGCATAGCAAGAAGCAATGCATGTCTCAACAGGAGAGAAAGAAATTACATGGTAATATGACAATTTCCTAACCATCTGATTCAGCTGTATGCAATTCTCCCTCCAATAGGAAGGATGTTGCGAAAATTGAAAAAGTTCAGAAATGATTTACAAGAATGTTTGCCAGGGCTAGAGGGTTTGAGCTATAAGAAGAGGCTGAATAGGCTGGGGTTGGTTTCCCTGGAGCATCAGAGGCTGAGGGATAACCTTATAGAAGTTTATAAAGTCGTAAGGGCCATGGATAGAGTAAATAGATGAGGTATGCAGAGAAGATGTTTCCACTAATAGGAGAGACCAGGACCCAAGGGCATGACCTCAGTGAAGGGACAACCCTTTAGAACCAAGATGAGGAGGAATTTCTTCAGCCAGAAGGCAGTTAACCTGTGGAATTCATTGCCACAGAGGGCTATGGAGGCCAAGTCATTGAGTGTACTGAAGACAGAGATAGTTTCTTGATCAAGGATTACAAGGAGAAGACAAAAGAATGGGATTGAGAAACATATCAGCTATGATCAAATGGTGGAGTAAACTTAATGGGCCAAATGGCCCACTTATATGCCTATGTCTGATGGTCTTAAGGTCTTCTTTCAGCTCTGTCAAGTGGTAGAATCAGGCTATGATTGGACATGTGCAGCACCATAAGGCAGAATCGGTGGTTAGTCAGGTGTGTTTGGGATGGGAGTATGAGAAAACTCACTAGACCTCGCGGAAAACAAAACCAACATGAAATGCGATTAAATTGACACTTTATCAAAAATGTAAGTATAGTGATTGTCACAAAGTCAGCCAGGTGGACTTCATGGAAATATGTTCCGTGAAGGGGCTGTTAATCTGATCCAATCTGGGAGTTGTGGCTGACAAATAAAAACAGGAATGTCCCCCCTCCCCTTCACTGTTTGATCACATTGCATTGCCCTTTGATGTCAAGGGCACTGCTTGTCACTGGCCACTCGGGTATTTCCTTTCTTCCTGGTAGTGGAAATTTGAATAAAGAATCATGCACCTTGTGTTTTTTACTGTGTCTCACACCTGCACACGCACAACATGGGTGCTGGGGAAAAAAAAGCACTACTGCAGTTAGGCAGTAGTGTGTGGAGGTAAAAGAAAAAGAATAGGAATGTCAAACATCCTAGGGAAAAAAAGAAAAAAAGAAGAAAAAAATTGACAAAAAATAAAAATAAACAGGAATGTCAGACATTCTGTTCACTCCGAGACCTGGCTCTGAGGAAGCTGGATCAGTGTCAAGGACTTTCCACGTGTAAATAAAGGGTGACTTGGTGATGGGATACCAGCCTCTGTGAAGTTACTTCAATAAGATTCATCCAAGAATCTTCTGCTGTATCTTCATCCTGCCCCAATGTTTGGAGCTCATTGAGTTTTTATGTTTTGGTTTTTCTACAGCCAGCTCCATGTTACAACATGTCATTCCTACCTTAAACATCTTTCCTGAGTGCCATGAAAGACTCAACTCGCATGCTTATCCTGCAGGACAATCATTGCAATATTGTCCTGCTTAATCTCTAGACTACAGAATGAAAATTGTGCACATGACACCAGTAGTATTTGAAGTATAGATATTAGGTGCATAGAAAGTGCCTTCAATTATCTTTTCATTGTTCATAATAAACTATTGACCTTTTAAGAACACACCATTACATACTTCAGCACTTTCAGCAGTGAGAAACCCCCACAATTGTAAGGAATATTAAATGACGCTTGTTAACACTCCCTTCTTTTCTACTGCTTTCACTGTGCATATTAATGGATGCTAAGCAAAAATTCAAAGATTTAAATTTATCCTACCCCTATGTTTTTGTCCATGCAAGTGCTGACTTCTTTCTGTTATCAAGTTTGAATGAGATGCTGGGCACAGATAAAGAACAGTTGTGTTTGATAAGAGCAGCAAATTAGCATTCAGGTGAGCAAATACCACATGCCTTGCTGTCGATAAGCAAGAAACAGTATGTAATATTCAATCTGTATTTCACATTTATATGCCCTGTTCCAACATATTCACTCTGTGTATAGTTAGGAAAGCCAACATGAATCATATTTTTCAGTTCCAAATATAATGATTGAAATTTATCTTTTTTTTAACCCATCATGAGATATAGGCATGAATAATACAGCTAGCATCTCATCCCTAATCGCATTTACAAAGACAATGATGGTGAGCGGCATTGTTGAATGCTCCAAAGCATTGCTGGAGACACTCTAGTACTGTTAGATAAGGAGAAAGTGAGGTCTGCAGATGCTGGAGATCAGAGCTGGAAATGTGTTGCTGGAAAAGCGCAGCAGGTCAGGCAGCATCCAGGGAACAGGAGAATCGACGTTTCGGGCATAAGCCCTTCTTCAGGAAGGAGGACTATCAAAAGTTTGATGTAGCAACTATGAAAGAACAGCAGCATATTTCAGAAAGGTATATAACTTGGAGTGGAACTTGGAGTGGTGTTCCCAAGCACATTTTTAAAATTCATTTGTGGGACATGGGCATTGCTGGCTGATAAGCCTTTATTGCTTGTTCTCCTAGTTGCCCTTAAGAAGGTGGTGCTATGCTGCCTTCTTGAACTGCTGCAGTCCATGTGTTGTAAGTAGACCCATGATGCCCCTAGGGAATGAATCCCAGAATTTTGACACAGCAACATTGAATGATCAGCGATATATTTTCAAGTCAGGATGTTGAATGGCTTAGAGGGGAACTTCGAAGTGGTGGTGTTCCCAATTATCAACTACCCTTGTCCTTTTAGATGGAAGTGATCATGGGACTGGAAGGTGCTCTTGAAAGAGCCTTGGCGAATTTCTGCAGTACATCTTATAGATAATACACACTGCTGCTACTGAGTATTGGTGGTGGAAGGTGTGGACGCTTGTGAATGTGGTGCTAATCAAATGGGTTGCTTTGTCTTGGACGATGTCAATTTTCTTGAGTGTTGTTGGAGCTGCACCCATTTAGGGTGCACTCCTGACTTATGCCTTGTAAATGAAGAACAGGATTTGCAGGGAGTCAGAAGGTGAGTTATTTGCTGCAGTATTCCTAACCTCTGACTTGCTTTTGTAGCCACTGTATTCATATGGCAAGTCCAGTTGCATTTCTGATGAATGGTAATCTCCAGGATATTGATAGTGGGGGATTCGGTGATGGCAATACCATTGAGTGTCAAGGAGTAGCATTTATATTGTCTCTTACTGGAGATGGCCATTGCCTGACATATTTGTGTGGTACAAATGTTGTGTTGTTGTTTTAATTTAGGATAATATCGCAAAATAATGAGGGTGTGGAAGTGGTCACTTTGGTAATGAAATTACAAGATTCACACTAACGATGTGACAAGAGTGGAGGTTATAAGACTATAAGAGATTAAGCAATGGGAATGGGAGTAGGTCTCTTGAGCCTGCTCCACTATTCCTATGTCCACTGTAACACTTGGTTCGCTGACTGATGAAGAATCTATCTATCTCAGCCTTAAATTGACACAAGGACTCTACCCCCACAGCAATTCTCAGAGAAGAAATTTCTCTGTATCTCAGTCTTAAATTGACACACTTTGTTTTCTGAGACTATGCCCTCTAGTCTTAAACTCTCCCATGAGAGGAACTATCCTCTCAGCAGGAAGATTTAGGGCAGAGTGGTAGATGTTGTCTACATGGACTTTAGTAAAGCCTTTGACAAGGTTCTGCATGATAGACTGTTTAGTAAAGTTAGAATCAAAAGTGTGGCGCTGGAAAAGCACAGCCAGTCAGGCAGCATTTAAGGAGCAGGACAGTCAATGTTTCAGGCATTAGCTCTTCTTCAGGAAAGTGGGAGGGTTGAGAGATAAATGGGAGAGGTTGGGACTGGGGAAAGGTACCTAGGAATGCAATAAGTAGATGAAGGTGGGGGGTGATGGTAATAGGTTGGAGCAGAAGGTTGAGCGGATAGGTGGGAAGAAGAGGGCGGTGTTGGAGGTTTGGATCTGGGATAAGGTGGGGAGTGACGAGATGAGGAAACTGCTGAAATTGATAATTATCCCATGTGGTTGGAGGGTCCCAAGGTGGAGGATTAGGCATTCTTCATGTAGGCATCGGGTGGCTAGGTTTTGACGGTGGAGAAGGCACGGGACTTGCATGTCCTTGGATGAGTAGGAGGCGGATTTGAAGTTACCTGACATGGGGTGGGGGGGTGGGGGAAGGCTTATTTGGCGCATGTATTCCAGAGACGTTCTCTGAAACATTCCACAAGTTGACATCCTGTCTCGCCAGTGCAGAGGAGACCACATCAAAAGCAACAGACACAGCTGATGGGGTGTTTGGATGTGCTGGAAAATCTCTGCTGAATATGGAAGGATCCTTTTAACCTTGGATGGAGGTGAGGAGGGGAGGTGTGGGTGCAGGTTTTACACCTCTTGTGGTGGCAAGGGAAGGCCCGGAGAATGGAGGGTGGGTTGGTGGGAGGGGGGGTGGGGGACCTAACGAGGGAGTCATGGAGGGAATGATCTCATCAGAATGTTGAAAGAGGTGGGGAGGGAAATATCTCTGCTTATGGGGCCTGACTGTAAGTAATGGAAATAGCGGAGGATGATGCACTGTATCCGGAGATTGGTAGCGTGGTGAGGACAAGGGAGGTTCTATTCTTGTTGCAGTTGGAGGGTTGGCGTTCAAGGGCAGAGGTGCAGGAAGTGGAGGAGATTTGCTGGAGGGCATTGTTGACCATGTGGGAGGGGAAATTGCGGTCCTTGAAGTAGGAGGCTATCTCGGATGTTCTGGAGTGGTATTGATCCTCCTGGGATCAGATGGAGGTGGAGGAATTGGGAGTAAGAGGTAGCATTTTTACAGGATGGAGGGGTGGGAGGAGGTGTAGTCCAGTTAGCTGTGGGAGTTGGTGGGTTTGACGTAGATATCTGTGTTGAGTTGGTCACCAGAAATGGAGATGGAGAGGTCCAGGGAGCCGAGGGAAGTGTCCAAGATGGTCCAGGTGAACTTGAGGTCAGGGTAGAAGGTGTTTATGAAGTTGATGAATTGTTCATCCTCCTCATGGGAGTGCAAGGTGACGCCAATACAGTCATCGATGTAGTGGAGGAAATGGTGGGGAATGGTGCCGGTGTAACTGCGGAAGATGGACTGTTCCATGTACCCGACAAAGAGACAGTTATAACTGGGGCTCATACGGGTGGCTAAGGCTACCCCTTTAGTCTGATCACATGGGATTTAGGGAGAGCTTGCCAGCTGGATACAAAATTGGCTTGATCGGAGATAGAGAGTGGTGGTAGAGAGTTGTTTTATGGAATTGAGACCTGTGACCAGCGGTGTTCTGCAGGGATTGATGATGGGTCAGTTTTTTAAATGTTTGTCATTTACATAAAGTATTTAGATGAGGATTTAGGACGCAATGGATAGTAAGCTTGCAGATGACACCAAAATTGGTGGTAAAGTAGACAGTGAAAGAGGTTATCTAAGGTCACAAAGGGATCTTGTTCAATTAGGTCAATGGGCCAAGGAGTGGCAGATGGAATTTAATTCGAATAAATGCAAGATGTTCCATTTGGTAAGATCCACAAGGGCAGGATTTATTCAGTTGATGGTAGGGCCCTCGGGAGTGTTTTCAAACAAAGGGACCTCGGCGTGCATGTGCATGTGCATAATTCCTTGAAAATAGAGTCATAGGTAAACAGGATGGTAAAGAAGGTGTTTGGCACACTTGCTTAGACCATTGAGTATAGGAGTTGGGACGTCATGTTGTAGTTGTACAGGACATTGGTAAGGCCATTTCTGCAGTACTGCGTACGGAACAAGCCGCCCTGCTGTATGAAGGATATGATGAAATTGGAGAGAGTAGAGAAAAGATTGATAAGGATGTTACCAGGACTGGAAAGTTTGAGTTCTATGGAGAGGCTGGATAGGCTGGGAGTTTTTTCACTGGAGTGCAGGAGTTTAAGGAGTGACCTTATAGAGATTTATAAAATCATGAGGGTCATGGATAAGTATTTTCCCTGGGATGTGGGAGTTCAAAACTAAAGGGCATATTTTTAAGGGGTTAGGAGAAAAATTTAAAACAGACCTAAGGGCAACCTGTTCACACAGAAAAGGTTATGGAAAAGGTTTGTTTATGAAATGAACTGCCAGAGGAAGTTGTAGATGCAAGTGCAGTTACAATATTTAAGACATTGAACAGGTAGAATTTAAATTTATTGTCATATGTAGTTGTTATAAGTCGCCCTACCATGGCATGTATAATAGTGAAAGAAGTCACAAGTAAAATGATAATTTACAAAAAAGTAAATTTAAGACAAAAGTTCATCAAAGTCCATTTAAAGGCTTCTGGTCCTTAGAAAGATGATCAAGATTTGATACACATAGCTATCCACGACAAGAATGACACACTGGGACGTCGGAACACTGAGCCAGAAGCGCTCGCCAAAAATTAAGCCGAGCAGCCGACAAGACCTCATACCTGGACAAACCCTTCAGTCAGAGATCACTCTGCAGGGCCAAGACCATCACGCCGGGAAAGACCACTACTCCGGAACTCCAGAAGCAATCCATCACGTAGGAGAAGCTCTTGGCTGAAACTGTTAAGTGAAACTAGGATGGATTTTGATGTTAACTATACTATTCTATACTAAAAGTAAAGGTGAATGGGGAAGATGAGCAACAGGCTCCTGGGTTGAGGAGCAAGCATACTATACTGCTACTCAGCCACTGCCATCTTGACTAGGATGGTACATGAATAGGAAAGGTTTAGAAGGATATGAGCCAAATGCAGGTAAATTGGACTGGTTTAGTTTGGGAAACTTAGTCAGCATGGACAAGTTGTACAAAAGGTTCTGTTTCTGTGCTGTAAGACTCTATGACTACAGCATTTACCTTATCAAGATTATTAAGATTCCGTTATGTTTCAATGAGATCACCTCTCATTCTTCTAAACTCCAGTGAGTAGACCCAGCCTGTTCAGCCTTTGCTCATAAGACAATCCCTCCACACCAGGGAGCTTCCTAGTGAACCTTCTCTAATAAATAATATCTTTCCTTAAATACAGTATTCTAGATGTGATCTGTACAGTTGCGGTAAGACTTCCCTACTCTTATTCTCCAATCCCTTTGAAATAAAGGCCAACATTCCATTAGCTTTCTAGATTATCTGCTGCATGATGTGTAATGATGATGCGCTTTGGTTGATGATCAGTGTACTTTTAGATTACTTACAGTGTGGAAACAGGCCCTTCGGCCCAACAAGTCCACACCGACCCGCCGAAGCGTAACCCACCCATACCCCTACATTTACCCCTTTACCTAACACTACGGGCAATTTAGCATGGCCAATTCACCTGACTTGCACATCTTTGGACTGTGGGAGGAAACCGGAGCCCCCGGAGGAAACCCACGCAGACACGGGGAGAACGTGCAAACTCCACACAGTCAGTCGCCTGAGTCGGGAATTGAACCCGGGTCTCTGGCGCTGCGAGGCAGCAGTGCTAACCACTGTGCCACCGTGCCGCCCACTGCCACCGTGCCGCCCACGGTGTACTTCTCCTAACACAGGACAGCACAGTCATAACAGCATGTGTATGGGTATGGAAGTGTTTGCAACTATTAAACTATTCTCAGGGGCTGTTAAGGGCAGAAAATACATACTGTCCAGCCCACATCCTAGAAAAAAATAAATAAATAAGGGAGATTGTGTTTACAGAAGCTCCAGTGGTCAATAGCTAATGAACATGGAAACATAGAAAATAGGAGCAGGAGTGGACCATTTGGGCAGTCAAACCTGTTCTGCCATTCAATATGATCATTCCTGTTGCCCTAGTTCTTCTAAAGGTAGAACTCACAGATTGGAATATGCTGTTGAAGGAAACTTAGTGAATTGTTACAGTGCATCTGGTCAGCGGTACATACACAAAGGTGTGATGGTGGTCAAAGCAGTCAAGGTTTAAGGTCATGGATAAGAAACTTAGTGGGTTCCATTATCCTAAATAGTGCCGTATATAGGTGTGAATAGGGTTAATACTCCACTGAGAGCAGTAAAGTCTATTTACTATGATGATATCATAGACACTTTGGCAGAATAAAAAAGGAGTTTATAAGAGACAGACCTAGGGATGGCATGCTCTGAACTGTTTCTGCCATAATGTAAGTGATACTAGTGTAATTTGAAAATAGTTGCAGTGATGCAATAAACTTTATATTTTTTATTCAACAAGACTCCGCTAGTTTCACCAATAAGGTGAATATCCTTTGGGCTAAAAGGTACCCATGCACACCAAATAGTATTTAATTTCTTGACTGCTGTTGTGGAGTCACACAACATTTCATTACCTGAGTGACTCGCACCTTGCAGTTTGTGGAACAGCTCTGGGAAGTCAAAAGGTGAATTACTTGCTCCAGAATTTCATAATCTAACCTAAGAGAAGTACTGCATTGTTGAAGATGCATTATTTTAGAGGAGATCTTATACAAAACTTGATCAGAACTAAATTACAGGATGATGAACTCAGGGTCAATGGCCTATTGAGTTGCAATGAAATTCAAGCCAGGGATGGTGGGCATAATTGTTCGCTTGACCAAGATAAGGCCACAGTGTGTCTCTGTGACTGCCATAAGAAACGATAGCCACAGAAGCATAGTGACCATGTTACTTTACGAACAAAACCAAAGGCCTGGACTAAAAGCTCATAAATGCAAGTTCAAATTCCACCATAGCAGTTGGGAATTTCAATTCAACTAATTAAATACATTTGGAATAAAAATCTGCTATCAGTAGTAATGACCACCAAATTAGCACACTGTCGTAAAACCTACCAATTCATGAATACAACTCAGGGAAGCAGATCTGCTGTCCTTACTCCATCTAACTGATATATGGCTACTCCTTAACTGGCTCCTGAAAGGGCCAAATGACCCAATATATTGAATTTTTATAAAAACTGATGTAGTAAGTTGAATCTGCACAGCCTACAACAATCCAAGAAGGGGCTTATCAGCTTCTCAAAGTGCTGAATGTTTTAGATTTACAATAGATCTACTGGCTCAAAACTGGACATCCATAAGGTTCTGTGGGTCATGAGCTGCAGCATAATTGTATTCAACTACAATCTGCAATCTCAGGGCTTGGCATTTTTTAAATTCACTTGTGGAATGCGCGCATTGCTGACTGGCCAGCATTTATTGCCCAAACACAGTTTTCCCTGGGAAGGTGGTGATGAGTTGCTGCAGGCCATATGCTGTAGGTCAACCTACAATGTCCTTGGGGAGGACATTCTCCACACTACCATTACTACCAAGCCAGGATACCGACACTGGTTCAGTAAGGTATGTATGAGAAAAGGCCAGGAACAGAATTAGCCATTCCTAAAAATTCGAGTCAACTAATAAACTACAACACAGGGATTGATACATTCCAAACAGTGGAAGCAGCATGTGATAGACAGAGCTAAGCAATCCTATGAACAGTGGGTCAGATCAAAGCTCTACAGTCCTGCCAAATTCTGTCTTGAATTGTTTTGGGTAATTATATAAACGTGGTTAGTGTAATGTGCTGGAGCCAGTTTGGTAAAGGACCTTCATCTTCCAAATGTTTTGGGGAAGTCCCATGCTGTCATATATCTTGGCGAAGGTGTTAATGATAGTTGATGCTCAACCTTTGAGTTTGCACAGATGCAAGTGTCATCTGTACACTGTAGTTCAATGACAGGATGAGACAACTTTGGATCTGGACTGCAAGGAGCAGAGGTTGAACGTTTGTTCTGTAGATCAGCTCCACTTCAACAGGGAGCTTGATAAGGGTGAGGTGAATCATTGTGGAAAGAAAGAGTTAATTTAATTAAATTTACTTAACACAATAAAGATAGCATATCAGGAGATGTGTCATGACTACAGCATGACTCCTGGATTCTATGGCAATTTCTAGTAAACACATCTGTGATAAGTATCTGAAGCTGATGAGCTTCAGCTCAGAGTTTTTGAGCAAGAGGCAAAGCTGCAAGCATGTAACCCTTTGGGGAGAGGTTAAGATACCCAGGCACTTTGTTCCAGAATGCAACCACATCCCTTTGATTAGCGTTATTTGACTTTGTCAGTGATCAAAAACAGGAGCGTATGACTGTGAGTCAGGTAGCTAAGGGTATAAGTAGGTTGGAGTGGAGATCCCTTACAATTGGTCGACAGTTCCGTTTTTTGCAGCTTGCATGGGCAAGATGGAAGGCTGCAGTATGAATGAATTGATAGACCATAGTACCATGGTACAGTCGGTTCTTCTATTATGCGATAGTTATGTTCTTGTGCAACCCCACGTTATAGAAAAATTACACTTTAGAAACAGCACTTAAAGTGTTGGCACTTTAATTGCATTACAGCCAACACATGTTGTAAAAGTTTACGCTGTAGAAACAACATCTTCAACTTGTCAATTATGTTACAGCAAATTTGAGGTGATGAAATGTGCGTTATAACAGAACGATCTGTCCAGGAAGCTATTCAACAAGTATTAACAGGAATGCAGCAATCATTGGGAGTAGTATAGTTAGGGGCATAGGCACCATTGTTCAGAGCTGAGGGTATGAATCCAAGTTAAAGCTGTGTTGTTTGCCTGATGCCAGCGTTCAGGATATCTATTCAGAGCTGGAGAGAAATTTGTAAGGATGTTCCAGGTATGTACGACCAGGTAAGCACCAACAACATAGGTAAGACTGGAAAAAACATTCTGCATAAGGCAGTATGAAAAACTAGGCACCAAATGAAGCACCCTGTAAATTTAATGTGTGGCTCAAATTGAAGTATATTCTGCTTCATAGGGCATTGGTACTTATATTGGAGAAAGAAGGGGATCGTACTGTTGGGATGGACTTCACCCGACATTGCTGAGGCTGATGTTTTAGTGAGTCAGGCAGCATCCAGGGAACAGGAGAATCAATGTTTCGGGCATAAGCCCTTCTTATGCCTGAAACGTCAATTCTCCTGTTTCCTGGATACTGCCTGACCTGCTGTGCTTTTCCAGCAACACATTTTCAGCTCTGATCTTCAGCATCTGCAGACCTCACTTTCTCCTCAATGATGTTTTAGTGAGTCATGTCAAAAGGCCCTTAAACTAAATGGAGGGAAAATTGTGATTTCAAACATGAAGAGTGTGCCAGTAAGTAGAACCAGAGTTTACAAAAATAGTCAAAAAAAAGAATTAAGCGTTCTGCATCTGAATTCCCACAGCATTTGCAATCAAACAGTTGAATCGTTAGTTGAAATAGAAGTCCATACATGCCCATCAGTTACTGTTGTTAGATGTGTCTACAAGGGAGACAAAATGATGAAATAATTGAAATAACTTCTCAGAGACCAGTATCCCATCACCAAATCATCCTCTATTTACACATGTATTTCTGTTCATTAAAGGGGGCATTAGCTCCTGTAGCGAGAGATGACCTTAGTTCTAAGATTCAAGATGCAGAATCAGTTTGGTTAGACTGAAGAAATAATAAGAGGTAAAGAAGTTAATTGGGAGCTGGTTATAAGCACCAAACAACAGCGACAAATTAAATCATTCTATACATCAGATAACAGAGGTGCATGTAACAAGGGGAATGCAGTAAGCATGGGTAAATCAACTAGGAGAAAGTGAGGACTGCAGATGCTGGAGATCAGAGCTGAAAATGTGTTGCTGGAAAAGCACAGCAGGTCAGGCAGCATCCAAGGAGCAGGAGAATCGACGTTTCGGGCATGAGCCCTTCTTCAGGAAGAAGGGCTCATGCCCGAAACGTCGATTCTCCTGCTCCTTGGATGCTGCCTGACCTGCTGCGCTTTTCCAGCAACACATTTTCAGCATGGGTAAATCAATCTACATATAGACTGGACAAACTTAATTAGAACTAATGTTGTGAAGGATGAATCTTTGAATGTATATGAGGTAGGTTCTAGAACAGTACTTGAGGAACTGACTAGGGAATGAGAAATCAAGTTTGACAAGTTAGTTGGAGTTTTTTGAGAATGGAGAGATAGATATATAGAGCCTTGGTCAGATCACACTTGGAGTACTGTGTGTCACTTTGATCTTCTTACCTAAGGAAAGATATGATTGCTATTGATAGAGAACAACAAATGTTCAACAAAGTCATTCCTGAGATGGTGGGATTGCCCTATGAGGAAGGATTAACTATATTTTGCCAATGATCTTGAGACATTAAGAGAATGGGAGATGATCTCAATCAAACATGAAAGGTTCTTATAGGGATCAACAGGAGAGATCCAGGAAAGCTGTTTCCCTTGGCTGGCTGAGGAGTCGAGGTCTAGAACCAGGGATAAAGTCTAAGATAAGGGGCAGTCGATTTAGGAAGGCAATAAAAAGGAATTTCTAAACTCAGAGGGTGATGAATTGTTTGAATTCTCTGCCCTAAATGGCTATAGAGACTTAGACATTGAAAATGTTGAACACTGAAACTGACAGATTTTCACATTTGAAAAACATAAAAAAAAAAGATTGTGCAAGAAAGAAGTGTTGAAATATAAGAATAGCAAAGATGTCATCAAGTTTGAAGGCTGAATGGCCTACTCCTGCTCCTATTTCTTGTGTTTTTTGTTTTCCTAAACTCCCCGCCATTAGAGATGGCAGTTTTCAGCTGATTTAATTCACTCCATATGACATCAAGAAATTGCTGAGCATACTGGATACAGCATAAGCTTTAGGCCTTAAAAAAAAAATCCCGATATTAGTGCTGTAGATTTGTACTCAAAAACTAGCTGTGCCTCTCATTTCAGTACATCTACAATATTGATATCTACCTGGCAGTTAAAAATTGCCCAACAACGTCCTGTTCACAAAAATCTTTGACTAATCAAAGCTGGTTAACATGGTTCTGTCAGGTAAGTATCCAGTCTATTCCCAATCATCAGCAAAGTGATATACATTGTTGCTAACAGAGCTGCCAAAGTGCACTTCCTCTCTAATAATTTGCCTATCGATTTTCAGTTTGTGTTCTACCAGGACCACTGTTGCAGAAACCTCGTTACAGCCTTGATCCAAACATTGTCAAAAAATCTAAAATTGAAATGAGAGCGACTATCCTTAATGCAAACCAAATGTGGCATGAAGGAGACAAAATTGAAATCAGTGTGGAGCAGGGGAAAATCTCTCCACTGGCAGGAATCATTTCCAGCACATGAGATGATGGTTATGATGTTAGGGGTCAATCATCTTAGTCCCAGAAAATCACTGCATGAGTTCCTCAGATCCAAAATTCTTCAATGTTTTTTTTCTGGGATCTGCCCTCTAGTGTAAGGTTAAAAGTAGGAATGTTCACCAATGATTACAATTTTCAGTTCCAATTGCAACTCCACAGATAATTAAGCATCTTTTTGTGTGCAGAAACATGGACACCATTCCAGCTTAGGCTGGTAAATGGTAGGAAACATTTGTGTTGTGTAAATATCAGGAAATCTCCAAATAAAGAAAGTCTGACTGCCTCCTCTTGACATTCTAAGGCATTACATCATTAAATTCCCCATAATTAACATCCTGACAATCACCACATAAATGCTGTAACTAAGAACAGGTTTAAAGCTGAATATTAAGACAGTAAGTCATCTCCTGACTCCCCACAGCCATTTATTTCCTGCAAAGCACAAGTCAAGAGTGTGATGAAATGCTTTCCTCCTGTTTGAATGAGAACTGCTCCAATATATAGCTCATCAAAACTCAACGCTATCCATGACTCACTTGACTGGCACTCGAATTCACTATTGTAAACATTTACTTCTTCCAGCTCCACTTCACTATGATAACATATTTACCATATTAGCATGTTTTGAGAATATTTACCATAGATAAGTTGTACACAGAAACTCACCAAGGTTTTTTTCATATCATGGTCCAAAACGCTACTTCTACTATGGATGGCCAAGGCCAGTAGGCAAATGGGAACACACCAACCCTCTATTCTACTCCAAGGCATGCACCATCCTGATTTGGAAATATCATAATTCTTTTATCATTTGTGACTCAATATCCTGAGAACTCTCTAAAGATCAGTTCTGCAGAAATGTCTTCTTCATATGGATTATAGTCATTCCAAATATTCAACTCCATATTCCGAAAGACCTGTCCTGAACAAATAAAACAAATCAAAATACCTTTCAAATCAAATGCCCTTTCAGCGTCCAGGGGGCTTTATAGTCTTTTGTCTTTATAGATTTGTTAGATGCAAAACTTTTAATTCATATGTTTTAATTCATTATTGGATGAAAATGCCAACTAAATGTATGTATATGTGTTACCCTAATATTTGAGTGAAAATAGCAGACAATATATCTACTGTGAAACTTTACTTTGGAAAAGTCCATTGTTGGCATCCTGCCACCTGCAGAAGATGATTGACATGCAGTAAATCAAATCAATTGGGAATGGGGCAACTTTGCTGAAAGCTGAAGAGACCAATCTATAAAGGTCAGATTCTGTTGCAAATGTGACATGTGAAATGGTTAACAGATTGTATTGTAGATTACTATTTTCAGTGTTAGTGCCTATAGCCATTATCATTATGGTGGCCCATACAATGGCCCACAGGTGATGCTCCCATTTTCTTTCCTGGGCTTGTGTCTCCCAGGTGTGAAGGCTATTGTTTAGGGCCTTAAAGGCATGCTTGCAACCATTCTTGATGTTCAGTGTAAAGGATTCTACTGGTCTTCTGGTTCTGACTTCCTTGTCTTGCAGAAAATACCTCCACATTTGTTTACGCCTGTTTTCCATCCTGCAAATGTGCCTGAGCCAGCAAAGCTCTCTCACCTTGATGGAAGCTAAAATTCTGAGGAGGTTTGCCTTTGAGAAGATTGCACCATTTGAGATTCTGTGCTTTCATGAGATGTTGACACAGTGAAGATGGAAAATGTTGAGTTCTCTTTCTTGATAGTTGTAAGTCATCCATATAACATGGCACTAAGGATGCAGGCATCATAAACTAACTATTGGCCCTAAGGATCAGCTTGATTTTATTCCATGCACATGTTGTGTGTTGGCAAAAGATGGTAGCTATTTTACCTATTGATGTACTGAAAAGACAGACTGCCTGTCACTGTGAATCCAAGGTAGCAGAATCGAACAACCACTTCCAATAAGCTGGAGGTGCTGGTTTTGGACTGGGGTGTACAAAGTTTCCTGAAGAAGGGCCTGTGCCCGAAACGTCGAATCTCCTGTTCCCTGGATGCTGCCTGACCTGCTGTGCTGTTCCAGCAATAAAGTTTCAACTTTGATCTCCAGCATCTGCAGACCTCACTTTCTCCTGTACAAAGTTACAACCACCTGATTAAGGAGCAGCGCTCCAAAAGCTAGTGCTTCCAACTAAACCTGTTGGACTATAACTTGGTGTTGTGTGATTTTTAACTTCCAATGAGGTGTTACTTATAGCACAATCAAGGATGGAGATGACACATCCTGTCCTATACTTACTCTTATCTTGATGTTTGTTATTACAGACATGAGAGGAATAATCCACAAGTCTTTGTAGCTAAGATTATGTGTGAGTCACTAGCACACCTTCATTGATGTACCTGAGTGCCACATCAAAATGTGCTATATTTCTGTGTTTGCTTTTAGCTATGACTGACTGTAGATTATCATCCAACTAAGTATACTGGTAAACTCCTTCTGTATCTATAGGGCTGTCAAAAGAACAGAAACATGATGAAAAACAAAATGTGGAAAAGGACACAACCCAAATTCACTCCATTCTTCACTAAAAACTGTCAGATGTTGTGCCATTATAGGGCAGTTGACCATGAAAGGAATGACTGAGGCTGAGGAGTTTAGATGGACAATCATTCTTCCCAAAATCATGGACAGTCTTGCTTTGCTGGACTACAACATAGTAATTATTGAAATGATGCTAGTTTGTAATAATGCTCTGAATTCTCAGTTTTGAGCATGATAGCATTTATCTGTTATCTATAAATAGTGCACTATTTGGAGTTTTTGGATTTTTATTTGGTTCTGCTATTTTTTGTATTAGTCACAGAAGCGGTTTGCTCATTATCTTTCTGTAAGAAGTTTGGACAGGTGATTTTGAAAGGATTCAACATAGTTTACATTTCATGAATTTAAATAAGACAGTAAGTTTAACTGCACTCAAAAATTGCAGAAAAAAATTTGCACTCAACTGGGGTGTCCATTAAATTTATGTACACAAACCATATCATTAACTGTTGCATAAGCACCACTCCATCACACTACTACAAAACATTTAGTAATATAACACAACCCCAAGTTGTTGAATGTAAAAAATCACACATCACCAGGTTATAGTCCATTGGAAGCACTAGCTTTCAGAGTGCTGCTCCTTGTACACCCCAGCCCAACACCGGCATCTCCAAATCAAGTTGTTTTCTGCAGCTTGTGTCTATTTGCTATTTGCTACTACAGTGTTACATGGGAGGAGTTGCAGTAAATTTAATTTAAGGCCTGCTCAAATGTGTATGAGCCAACATCAGGAAACATTAGCTGCACTCTTTCAGAGAAAATAGTGGGATCCCAGAATAGTAGTATTCAGGTCTTCACTGTTTCTGCAGAGTGATAAGCATTGCTATTTTTGGCTCAAGTACATAGATTGTTTAGTTACATAATATTAAAATGCATTTCCTCATTCTGGCAGATCTGTTGGAAAATAATGACTTTTGTTCTATTTTCATTCATGTGCTGTCACCCTACGATTTAGTTCAGCAGATCATTTAGTAGCCATGAAATCCAACTATTCCTTAAAGCTTTTACATTATATAGTGTTTTTTTTTAAATTTTCAATAAAATATTTTTATTTGGTTATGTGACCTGCATTTATGGAAATGAAATTTTAAAAAAGACTTATCTTTCATGGTAAAATACCAAATGTATTTTTTCAGTAGGTTGCTGATTTTCTCCCTCTTCTCTCTGTCTCCCTGTGCCTAATGTAAACTCTTTAAACTGTTTTACTTTTGTTACTGCAAACCAAATTATGTTCTCAGAAATCCAACAAAGAACCTGCATCCCTGCAATATTGTGATTTTTAACAGGAAGACAGAACAGTTCAAATAGTTTATCAGGAATTTCACATATTAGCAGACCTCATTGTTTATCCTTTTGAGTTAAACTGACCAGCTGTTCAGGAGTTGTTTTGTTATAGCTTGAATGTTGCATGGTAACCACAGGATGACATAGATCATTTCCCTTCCAGAGGTTTTCAGCCAAGTTGTTCATTAGATGGATGATCTCATGATTTAAAAAAGGGTGTTCTGAGTATAATGTGCGCCAGAGTCCAGCTGTGAAAGCTGAAAGACTACAGGGCATTAGTTCTTTGCCCTTCTGTTGTCATTTCAGGAGTTAATATTATTGTTTATGCCCCTTACAATGTGCCATCTGTTTTAAAAAATAGATTCCATTTTAATTGCTCCCTCTGAAACCTCAGAAAAAAAATACATTTTATCAGAGTAATATTATACTGCTTTTGTTTGATTCATTCATGTTCACAAGGATAGTTTAAGTTTTAATGCGCTGTTAATTAATATTTAGTAAAAACTGCATGTACAATTATAAATCAAAGTTATTGATAAATTACAAAAGCAAAACACTACAGATGCTGGAAATCTGAAATCAGGACAAAAAATGCTGGAAGAGCTTCATAAGCCAAGCAGAATCTGTGAAGAGAAACAAATTTTAATGTTTCAGGTCAATAGAACATCTTTGGTAAAAGCTAAAGTTGGCATATCTTTCTTAAAATAAGAATTGCAGGATTGAACAGCCTGTACCCTATGCAGTCAATGTGCATTCTACTAAATTTAGAGATGTAGAGGACAGTTTTAAGCTGTAGGTGAAATTATATATTTTGCACTGGCTTATATGGCGAGATTTATTTTCCAAAAATATAATGCACTATTAAAAGACTTTACTGTATAGAACTAGGTTTCAGAAAATACCATAATTCATAGATCTAGAATAAAATGGTTAACGTATACAAGTACTTTCTGGCAGAGATCCTGTGATAGATTCAGAGCAAAATACTGGAAATAAGTTAAAAATAGAAAATGCTAGAAATACTCAGGAATTTTGGCAACATCTATGGTAAGTCAAACAAAGTTAATGATTCAGATTGGTGACCCTTCAGAACTGTAATGTCACATTTGTTGTATTTTCTCCGATGACCACTGCTGGCTCCTTGCAGTATTTACTATCTTTACCAGTGAGTCTAGTGCTGGGTAGGGGTTGTTTGACATAGATCACTGCCACCAATCTTCCTTTGCTTTTGCATTATCCTGAGCCTATCCAGTGATTAATTGGAGTATCTACAGAAAGGCATAGTTCTTAGATAACAAGAAGATCCATTGCATGATACCAAAAAGTAAAATTACATTTGGTCAGGAATGGTTACAAGGACCTTAGACATATTGTACAAATATATATGTTCTCCCTGCAAGCTAGAGTACAAGTCTGTCTCTACCAACAGACTGTGTGGCATTCGTGGAATAAGTGGAGCCAATATATCAAGAACAATAACCACATAAAATCTTATACAAGATATTCATTGAATATTTATTTCCTCTAGATTCCCATGATACAATCATGTATATAGCTATTTAATATTTACTATTATCTAGCCTAAAGTCACTGACTTCACAAAGGCAAATGGTCTGGATATTTTGCACTTTTCTCAGAATACACTGTCTTTGGATTTGGGAGAATGCTAGATCTCTTGCTTAAGAACTGTTGACCCTGGTTCTGATCTGTGGATCATTTTTCCACTGGAGCAATTTTTAAATCTCTTGATTTCATTTGTAGAAGGTATTACTCTTTGCAGACATTTTTGTTGGTCCATTACCTTATTTGGAGGACCCTTCTCCTGAATTTCCTTCCTGGAAGACAGCTGTTCTGTTGAAATAAGCATATTTTCCTTGTGGTTTCCTGGATTTCTGGACCAGATAATTGCTCTCTAACCGGAAGAGGTAGTTTCTTTTCTCAGTGTTCTGAATGTTTTGACCAGGCCGTTTCTTCTTTTTGACTGTGTGCTGGATCTGTGGAAATTGGTCTGACTCCCATGAATTCACATGCAGCTATCTCTCTCAAATTGTTGACTAGACATTTCAGTCACCCATTGTAATTGTTTGACTGGCACTGGCTTCTGTTTTAGAAGACTTACGATTTAACAGTTCCACCATTTTAGCAAAATCTGTGACTTCCAATATGTTAACAATGTTAAAAATTGTTTTATACCAACATGTGACCTCACTTGATTCTTTCAACTCTACTCTGACTCTAGGAAGCCTAATAAAATCTTCGATAAATTGCCCTTGACCATTTGGTTGACAGCTTTGTTTGCTGTTGGCCCAGTTGTTCTTTGGGAAGTAATCAATCTCAAAGCTGTGTCATGCATGTAGACTCAAACGTGAGGAATGTTGATTGCAAAAGTTGTACACATTTTCAGCAAATGAACACATGGCTGAAGAAATGGTGCTTGAGTGAAGGCATCTCCAGGCATTGGGATCATTTCTAGAGTTATAGCAGGACTGGGCTAATATCCTTGCAGGGAGATTTGTCAGTGTGGTTAGAAAGGCTTTTGTATGATCTAGTTGAGGGAAAGATGGGTGGCACAGTGGTTAGCACTGCTGCCTCACAGCGCCAGCGACCTGGGTTCAATTCCCACCTCAGGCGACTGACTGTGTGGATTTTACACATTTTCCCCATGTCTGCGTGGGTTTGCTCTGGTTTCCTCCCACTGTCCAAAAATGTGCAGGTTAGGTGAATTGCCCATGCTAAATTGCCCGTAGTGTGAGGTGAAGGGGTAAATGTAGGGGAATGGGTCTGGGTGGATTGTGCTTCGGTGGGTTGGTGTGGACTTGTTGGGCCGAAGGGCCTGTTTCCACACTGTAAGTAATCTAAAAAAACTCAGAATTCAGAGAATAAAAATAAAGCAGTTTATAGGAAACAGAAAACTGTGAATGAAAGTATAAAGCAACAGAACTGGAAATCAACCAGATTTATCTTTCAGAATATCACAAAGAAAGCAGAATTAAAAGCATACAATCTGAATGTGTACAAAGTTTGCAACATCATAGGTGAATTGGTCGTGTCAGTCAAAATTAAAAGGTATGATTTCATTGTCATAATGGAGGTGTGGCTACAGGGTGAACATGGCTGGGAAATGAATTTTAGTTTTTCAACATTTAGGAGGGAGAAAAGGAATTGGGGTGGTGCTGATAATAAGGGATAGGATAAGTGTATTGGTGAGAGATGATTTTGAATACTAAAAAAAATATAGAATTTGAAAATGCTGGAGAAACTCAGCAAGTCTGGTAACATCAGTAGAGAGAGAAACAGATTTAATGTTGCAAGTTCAACAGAACTCTTCTTCAGTTCCAATGAAAAATCATATTGGTTTCAAAAATTGAATTCTGTTTTTCTCTCTACAGGCACTGCCAAACTTGCTGAGTTTCTCCATCACTTTCTGTTTTGATTTCAGACTTGCAGCATCTGCAGTATTTTACTTTTGTGTGGAACTGAGAAACAGCAAGGGGCAAACCACATTGGGATGAATGGTTCTCAGCCACCAAACAGTAGTATAAATCAGGAAGTTAGTGGTACATATTGCAAGAGGAATGCAATAATCAGACATGATTTCAACCTACATGTAAACTGAGTAAATATAATAAGTACTAATGCTCTGGAGGGAGAATTCTGAGATCATGATTGAGACAGTTTTCTGGAGCAATTTTTTGAGAAACCAAGTAGGGCCCTGACTATTTTTGATCTAGTATTCTGCAATGAGTAAGGACAAATGAATAATCTGGCCAAAGAACCTTGAGAGAATAGTGACCATAGTGTGATAGAATTGCCTATTATTTGCAAAATATTCATTCCATCTGAAACTTGGGTCTTAAGTTATGAAAGTTTGAGGAGAAAACTGGCTGTGGCTGTATGATGGTAGATAGGCAATGACGAGTATTTAAAGAATTAATGCTTGGTTTTGAAAATGTACACATTCATTTCAAACAAAAATACTCATCTGGAAAAACAAGAGAGCCATGGCTAACAATGAAAGTAAAGCATTAGATTAACAGAGGAGGCCTATATAGTTGCCATATAAAGGTTATAAGCCTGAGGACAGACTTTATTTTAGAACGCACCAAAAAAAGATCAATAAATTAGTACAGAGTATAGAATATGGATATAAAGTAGCAAGAAGCATAAAATTGCATTGGAAGAGCTTGTAAAGGCATGTAAAAAGGGGGGTGGGGGGAAAGCAAAGACAAATGTGAATCTGTTACAGGCAGCGACAAATGAAATTATAATAGGAAATAGAGAAATGGCATTCCAGAGGAAGACACAAAAATCTTCCTGAAATAAGATCCAAGATCCAAGAGCGTGTGAAACTGAAATAAACGAGCATCAGTGAAAAAGTAGTATTGGAAAAATTTATAGGAATGAGATTTGACTAATCCCTGGGTTTCAGTGACCTTCTCTCTGGAGTGTTGAAAGAGATGGCTACAGAGATACTGGATGTATTGGTGATCATGCCACTGTTACATTGAGAGCAAAAACAGAGAACTTCAGACCAGTTCGTCTGATGTCAATAAAAGGGAAAATATTAGATTCTAGGCGGGAGGCCTGTCACCAGCAGTGTTCCATAGGGATCGATTCTGGGTAATTTATATAAATGCTTTGGATGACAATATAGGAGGCTAGGTTAGAAAGCTTATGGACGACACCAAAATTGGTGGCACGGTAGACAGTGAAGATTTTCTAAGATTACAAAGGGATTATCATCAAATGCACCAATGGGCTGAAAAATGGCAGATGGAGTTCAATTTGAATAAATGCGAGGTGTTGCATTTTGGTACAACAAACAAGGGTAAAGCTTATACAATTAATGGTAGGGCCTTGAGTAGTGTTGTATAACAGAGGGACCTGGGGGGCAGGCACATAATTCTTTGAAGTTTTTGTCACATATGGACAGAGTGGTTAAAAAAGGTGTTTGGCACACTTGCCTTCATTGCTCACTCCTTTGAGTATAGGAGAGGGTTGTACAGGTCTTGCAAAGATCATGTTGAGGTTGTACAGGACATTGTTGAGGCCTCTTCTGGAATACCCAGTTATAGAAAGGATATTATTAAGCTGGAGAGGGTTGAGAAGAGATTTACTAGGGTGTTGGCAGGTATGGAAGGTTTGAGTTATATAGACAGGCTGGGACCTTTTTCACTGGACAGTAGAAGGTTGAGAGGTGATCTGATAGAAGTTTATAAAACAATGAGGAGTATAGATAGAGATAATGGTAGTTGTTTTTTCCCTAGAATGGGATTTCAAGAGTAGGGGTGAGAGGAGAGAAATTTTAAAATGACATTATGGGCAAATGTTTTACCGAGGTTCATGAGTGGATTGAATTTCTTGAGGAAATGGTGGATGTGGGTACAATTACAACGTTTAAAAGACATTTGGATAAGGGCATGAATAGGAAACGTTTGGAGGGATATGGGCCAGGGTCAGGCCAGTGGAACTAGTTTAGTTTAGGATTATATTCGGCATAGACTGATTGGACTGAAGGGTCTGTGTCTGTGTCTATGACTATGTGGGTATTGGATCTTTAGAAAATAACTATCTGATTTGACAGCGTCAACTTTGATTCAGGAAGTGGAAATCATTTTTGACAAATTAGTGTTACTACCATGTCAGCAAGGAGTATTAGTGCATATTTGGATTTTCAGAAGACTTTTGATTAAGTCCCATAGAGAAGTTTAGTAAACAGCATTAAAGTACATGGAACTGGGGGTGAGATGTGAGCATGGATTGCGAAACAATTAACAGACAAAAAACAGTGAGTAGCAATGAATGGGCCATTTTCAGCTTGGTAGAGGAGTATTGCAAAAATCAGTAGTATTCCATTGATTTGGATGTGAAGGCCAAATGTATTTTATTTATCAAATTGAATATGTTTCAAAGAGGCTTTAAGGGGATTTAGGAGAAAGTGAGGACTGCAGATGCTGGAGATCAGAGCTGAAAAATGTGTTGCTGGAAAAGCGCAGCAGGTCAGGCAGCATCCAAGGAGCAGGAGAATCGACGTTTCGGCAACTTCAATTCCTGAAGAAGGGCTTATGCCCGAAACGTCGATTCTCCTGCTCCTTGGATGCTGCCTGACATACTGCGCTTTTTCAGCAACACATTTTTCAGCTTTAAGGGGATTTAAACAGGCTGAGTGAATGGGCAAGGGCATGGCAAATGGAATATAATATGGATAAGGGTGAGGTTATCCACTCTGGCAAGGTGCTGAGTAATTCTTAGTTAGTTCGAGGTTGGAAAGTAATGATGTCAAAGGACCTAGGTACTTTCATTTATAAGTCATTAAAAGCTAGCATATCAGTGCAGCAAGCAATTCATGGTGCATATGGTATGTAAGCCTTTATTGCAAGAGTAATTGGATATAGTAGCAAACAAGTCTTGCTTCAACACTGGTAAGACCCAACCTGTAGTATTGTGCATAGTTCTGGTCCTCTTTGATATTCATCCTACAGAGGGACAGCTGCAGATGTTCATCAGAGTGATTCCTGGATGATGGGACACTCCAATGAGGAGAGATGGAGGAGAGTGGGCCTGTGTTCTCTGGAGTTTAGAAGAATGACAGGTGATCTCATAGAAACTTGTAAAATTCTTAAAGGGATAGATGAGTAGATGCAGAAAGGATGTTTCTCTTGGCTGTGGAGACTGAAACCACAGATACAATCTCAAAATAAAATGCAAACTATTTAGGACTGAACTGAGTCTGAATCTATTTATTTATTTGTTTGTTTGTTTCATGGGACCTGGGCACCACTGGCTGGCCAGCATTTATTCCCATCCATAGCTGCCCGATGAGAAGATGGTTATAAGCTGCCTTCTTGAACTGCTGCAGTCAATGTTCAGCAGGTAATCCCTCAATCCCATTAGAGTGTGACTTTCATGATTTTGGTCCTGGATTTTAGCAACACTGAAGGATCAGCAATATATTTCCAAGTCAGGATGGTGAGTGGCATGAAGGGCAACTTGCAGATAGTGGTGTTTTCATGCACCTGCTGCCCTTATCCTTCTAGATGAGATTCCCTACAGTGTGGAAACAAGCCCTTTGGCCCAACAAGTCCACACCGACCTTCCAAAGAGTAACCCACACAGATCCATTTCCCTCTGAGTAATGCACCCTACACTATGGGCAATTTAGCATGGCCAATTCACCTAACCTGCACATCTTTGGACTGTGGGAGGAAACCAGAGCACCTGAAGGAAACCCACGCAGACACGGGGAGAATGTGCAAACTCCACACAGACAGTCGCCTGAGGCTGGAATCGAATCTGGGACCCTGGTGCTGTGAGACAGCAGTGCTAACCACTGAGCCACCGTGCCGATGGAAGTGATCATGGATGTGGAAGGATCTTTGGTAAATTTCTGCAGTGCATCTTGTAGATAGTACACACTGCTGCTACTGAGCATTGGTGATGGAGGGCTGCACTCATTGAGGCAAATTGGGCGTATTCCATCACACTGCTGACTTGTGCCTTGTAGACAGTGGATAGGCTTTGGGGAGTCAGGAGGTGAGTTACTCGCTGCAGTATTCCTAGCCTCTGACCTGCTCTTGTAGCCAGAGGATGGTGAATCTTCGGAATTCTCTAACAAAGAAGGCTGTAATAGCTCCGGCATCTATCCTTACATTCCTATATCTATTGTAAATCTGTGTTATCGAGATGCTGTTTGTAATCTGCTGTCTTCAAGCTTGTATTTTTGTACTCAATCAATTCTATTCAAATTCTATTGCTGCAAAGTTTGTGAGACACTGCAATGTTGTAGTGATTTCATTATTTTCCATTCTTTTAAAGTATATCGATTATAAATTACCTCATAAAAACAGAAAATTCTGGAGAAACTCAGCAGGTCTAGCAACATCCGAGAAGGATAAAACTACTAAAATTTTCAGTCCAAATGCTTTCCACGGAACTAAGAAGTGTGTATTTCTGAAATTCTGTACTGAATTCTTTTTTTTCAATTGGCTGTTCTGCAAGAATTACTGACCAGAAATGTTTTAAGATCTGTTCATTGCAATATTATAACTCATTTGGTTTTTCCCCATTTCTGTATGTTTTTCTGCCTCTTTTAACATCTAGTGGCTTCCCACTTCTCAAATTTCTCCACCTTCAGCGTACAAGATGGAACATTTCTGCTTCATCCTGGGCAAAATGGACATTTTCCCACTTACTGTAGCTAAGGCATTACAATTCCACATCTTCCAAACCTTTTTTTAAAGTGCTTCCCTTTTCCAGACCTTTCTTCTTCTGTTAGACCCTTTCACTGGATTTCTTTTAATTAGGTTCTTTTCAGCTTAAGTAAATTTTAAGGCCTCACCAGTTCTGTATCCCTGTTTAAATTTATTTCCTAGCCCTTTCAGCTACATCTTATGGAACCTAATGTTGAAGATGACAATGCACATTATGAGTATACAATGGCTTTAAGAGGTGCATTTTGTCCTGTTTTTTGCTGCTTTTAATCATAATTCAGATTGTTTCATTTCCTTTTCAAGTTTCAAGCTGTTTCATTTTCAACCTCACACTTTGATCTATGATAATACATCCCCTATTATATTTCATCTATCACCTTGTTACTCACTCTTTTAACCTATTTACATGTCTTTGGAACCTTTGTGTATTTCTCAGTGTTTTCTCAGTTCCAGCACAACTTTCATGTTTATAAGCTCTAGGTCATGAATATTAAAGTACTTTCTTGACCATCTTGTCTTTGTGAAATAAAGTGCAAGTTTCCTCTGTCCTCTGCGTTTTTCTGAAACCTAACAATATTTCTATACTCCTGTCTTGTCAGCCAAGATGTATTATGTTATACAACTAAAGTGGTCCAGATTTCCAGAATCTGAAATATTTTGCTTTGATAATTCTCTATCTTTCAAGCATAAAACAGGACTCAATAAACTAAAACACGTCTATTACAGCACTTATATCTGAACAAGTTCAAAACTACAATCAAAAATAAAGCATAATGAAAATTATGTAGATGTGAATTCTGGACTTCATTGGAGCTAGCTCCTGCTTTGAGTGAATGTTTTTGACTGTATGGGGGGGGGGGGGGGGGGTAGTAGTAGTACAATCAGTGCATAGCAATGCATAGTTAATGTTCTATGCCATCTAGGGTGTAAGCTTGGTATGGTGAAATAAATCATGAAAACAGAGATAGTGAGTATTTAACACAAGCTATAATGCTTCCCAAAGACAAGGTTGTGATTTCAATGTAAAATATGTATGTTTAGAATACACTGCACCTATCAATGAGAAGATAAATTACAGTTTTAAATATTGCTTTATGTAATTTGTCACATTTTCTCTTGGTTACTTGGCATGGCACTTTCCAAACAGATAAGCAGTGACACTTGAATGCTCATGACTATATGCAGAATCAGTCCAATTTTCAAACTGACATGCTAATTGCATCAAAGCTAGAGACACTGTGTAACTTTATAAACATATCTCAGTATGTTGTTTTACTTTTAACTTTATTCTGTGTGCACACTAAAATTTCACTCCAACTAGCAGAGACACCAGTTACAATGCTCTTTCTCCATTTTCCCCCAATCCTGGCAAAATCTACAGCTTTATTCTCTCCTACATCCTCCCCCAGAAGACTCTAGTTACAATTCTCACACACTATCTCCTCCCAAAACCCAGGAGAGAATCCAATTGACTCCGCCTCCTCCTCCACTGCATTATTATCAAGACTGGCCTCTAGTGGCCTTTTATAAAAGAGACTTGTTGTGATGACTTAAAAAACACTGAGTTTGAGTTCAGCAACACAGATTACTTACAAGCATATGCTGGAGACACACTAGTAAAAGTCTCTCTGAAACATGGTCAGCATTACAATTTATAGACTTAACTCTCACATTTCATTCTGATATTTTTACTGTTCATTTGTTATTCACTATCTTTGCACTTTCATCACAGCTCTCAACAATAAACAGGCTTTTATGTTTTCACTATGTCTCCTGCCTAGCCCTTTATCACTCTATCACTGTTGATTCAAACCATAAGGTTATTCAGTTTTAAAGTTGCATTTTTTAGCGAGCTTTCCACTGAATTTGTTTCATAATCACTCCATGGGGTAAAAACACTGACTGCAGATGCTGGAAACCAGATTCTGGATTAGTGGTGCTGGAAGAGCACAGCAGTTCAGGCAGCATCCAAGGGCTTTTACCCAAAACGTCGATTTTGCTGCTCTTTGGATGCTGCCTGAACTGCTGTGCTCTTCCAGCACCACTAATCCAGAATTTCATATCACTCCATGCCTATAGTATTCCTTTCATGCTTAGAAAAAATGCTCATACTTACATTTGTCTAAGGCAAAAGAGTGCATTTAAATATCAATCAGTTGTCATACTTCAGTCCCTCCTGTTAACTCTTAGAAGTCCTTTCTAATGTATTCAGAGTAACAGCCTTCGGATAGCACATCAGTAAGTTTATGAAGTTACATTAAAGCATTCTAAATTGTTAATAATATCTGTACAAATTAATAACAGTCTTGTTCTTCAAGTCCTGGTTTCTGTGAGATCTTAATCCTTCCTTTGACATTCCTTGTATCATTCGGGGCCTTTCATAGTTATCTCCTTTCTGCTTTTGCATGATTACATGTAATACTCAGGGTGTAGGCAGATCTTGCTGACATACAGAGTGGGTGTTTCTTATATGGTGCGGTGTGTTCACTGACTGCCATTAATCTGGCAGTTTGTCTGAAATAATGCATTTAAAAGATCTGCTTCTGGCCTCCTGATGACAGAAACAGAACTCGAGACATTTAGCTTGAGCTGAGACGATTGGGAGTGATTTTACCCGGCATTTTTCCTCTTACAATCTCTCTGCACAGAATATATCTGAGCTGACCCACAGGACTGTTGTTTTCATATTTAGTCAATGTTTCCAAACAGTTATTAATAACCAATAGAATCATAGTCATAGAAATGTAGAGTACAGAAACAGACCCTTTGGTCCAACTCGTCCATGCCAAACAGATATCCTAAATTAATCTAGTCCCATTTGCCAGCATTTGGTCCATATCCCTCCAAATCCTTTCTATTCATACACTCATCCAGATGCTTTTTAAATGTTGTAATTGTGCCAGCCTTCCTCTGGCAGCTCATTCCAGACCATGTATCACCCTCTGCATGAAAAAGTTGTGCCTTAGGCCCCTTTTAATTCTTTCCCCACTCACCGTAAACCTGTGTCCTCTAATTCTGGACTGCTCCACCCCAGGGCACTTGCCTTTCATAAGTGGCACTTTTCATTACTATTCATGTGATTAGGGCTGGGAGCTTCCTCAGCAGTGGCACAGGAGCAGTTTAATTCCTGATCACATACACAAAATTTATTCATTCTTTTATTTTATCATCTGTGGGATACACGTGTTGCTGGCTGGCCAGCATTTATTCTCTGTCCCTAGTTTCCCTTGAGAGGGTAGTAGTGAGTTGCCTTCTTGAACTGCTGCAGTCCATCTGCTGTGAATTGACCCACAAGGGCATTACAATGACCCACAATGCCATTAGGGAGGAATTCCAGGATTTTGACCCAGTGACAGTGAATGAATGATGGTATATTTCCAAGTCAGAATGGTGAGTGGTTTGGAGGGTAACTTGCAGGCTGGTGTTGCCATATAATCTGTTGCCCTTGTCTTTCTAGATGGAAATGGTCATGGGTTTGTAAGGAGCTTTCTGAGGATCTTTGGTGAATTTCTACAGTGCATCTTGTAGATAGTACATACTGTTGCTATTGAGCATCAGTGGTGGAGGGGGTGAATGCTTGGAGATGTGGTGCTAATCAAGCAAGCTGCTTTTTCCTGGATGGTGCCGAGCTTCTTGAGTGCTTTTAGAGGTGCATTCATCCAGGTAATAAGGGAATATTACATCACACTTCTGACTCGTGCCTTGTAGATGGTAAGTGGGCTTTGGGGTGTCAGGAGGTGAGATATTCGCTGCAGTATTCCTAGCCTCTGACCTGCTCTGGTAGGTGTTTAAGTGGTGAGTCCAGTTGAGTCTCTCATCAATGATAACACCCAGGATTGGGGAATTCAGTGATGGTAACACGATCAAATGTCAAGGGGCAGTGGTTAGATTGTCTCTTATTAGTGATGGCCATATCGTCAGAGCCTGGCCCTTTTGTGTGGCGAGAATGATACTTGCCACTTGTCAGCCCAAGCCTGGATGTTGTCCAGATCTTTTTGCATTTGAACATGGACTACGTTGGAATCTGAGGAATTGTTAATGGTGCTGAACATTGTGCAACCTTAGGCGAACATCCCCACTTCTGACCTTATGATGGAGGGAAGGTCATTGATGAAGCAGCTGAAAAATGTTGGGCTGAGGACACTACCTTGAGGAACTCCTGCAGAGATGTCCTGTAGCTGAGATGACTTTACCTCCAACAACCACAACCACTTTTCTATGTGTCAGGTACAGCTTCAGCTATCGAAGGGTTTGCCCCTTGATACCCATTGCTTCCAATTTTGCTAGGGTTCCTTGATGTCACACTCGGTCAAATGCAGCCTTGATGTCAAGGGTTGTCACTCTCACCTCACTTCTGCGAATTCAGCTCTTTTGTCCATGTTTGTTCATAACTATAATGGGAGGAAGAACTGAGTGACCCTGGCAGAACCTAAACTGTGCTGCTTGATAGCACTATTGATGACACCTTCCAATTGGCCGGGTTGGATTTATCCTGCTTTTTATGTACAGGACATACACTGAGCAGATTTCCACATTGTTAAGCAGATGCCAGTGTTGTAACTATACTGGATTAGCTTGGCTGGAAGGCTGGGGCGGGAGGAGGTTCTGGAGCATGTGTCTTCAGTAATCTGGCTCGAATGTTGTCAGGGCCCATTGCCTTTGCAGTATCCAGTGCCTCCAACTGTTGCTTGATATCATGTGGAGTGAATCGAATTGGCTGAAGACTGGTATTGATAATGCTGGTGACCACTGGAGAAGGCCAAGATGTATCAGCATTTGGCACATCTGGCTGAAGATTGATGCAAAATCGTCAGCCTTTTATTTTCATCCTTATCTTAAATGACTTCTTTGTTTTGGGAATCAATTCCAGCAATACACTTTGTCTCCTTCTCGTGGAATACTTCCTATCCCTGAACTTTGTTTTCATGTCGCTTAACAAATTCCATTAATTACTACCTTATCTCATTCAGGAAACCCAGAGAAACCGACAGGCAAATATATAGTTAATAAAATGCCTTCAAAATCAAAACTCAAACATTACTATTTGATTTTGCTTTGTTTTTCCCTCTTGGATGACACCTTCTGTTTTTCCTTAACAGCAACTTGTTTAATTATATTTTGCATCACCAAATCAACACAATTTAAATAATAGTGTTCATGGGCAGACATTTTCCCTCCAAAATTGAAACTATTTCTCTTCAAAAGAACGACTTTTTAAAATCACATTCATTACAACCATCAAGATAGTGTGTTGATGGGCTGAGTCTTATCTTGTTTTGGCAAAGTGTTATTTTTGTCAAGTTTCATGGACAGTTTCTGTCCACAAGACGTAGTAGGTTTTCTCATGCTTTCATCCCAACCACATTACAGTAACTATTTATAAAATTCCTCTTGTAACTGAGATGTAACTGCTGTACCCCTTGTTGTCTGCAGTCTGGATTTTCTCACCCACTGTAACCAAAAGTACTCATCACTGCCGCAATATTCTGGGATCCTTTAAAAGGATGTTGTGTATCTGAGTAGATCTGTTAGTTTGGAGTTGTGCTGCATGGTTCGTGATATTTGCAGAAAAGGGGAAATTGGGACTCTACTTTGCAGGCAAGAATATTGAAGCCATGGTGGATGGGCAATGCCGAGGAAGGACACCCTCTTCCCACTGGCCCATCAGAGGAGGCCATGTCAGTCTGGTTTGAGGTTGCCACCCGTGTCAGTAGACTTAGCAGCTTAAAGGAACACTCAATGGTGCAAAAAAAAGGTTTGGTCTGCTAGGGTAAGTGCCACCATTTTCTCTGTCACCTCACACTCTACTATCTGCAACCATACGTCTCCGACCAAGGCTCACGGTCTACCACTTTACACTATTGCATTCTACATCTTCCCTCACTTACTCTCCCCACAAAATCCACCCCACATGACTAACCTTGCATGGCCTCTCTGCTACCTACTCACTCACTTGAGACACCTCACCATCTTTCCATCACACCAAGTGTCCCTGCAGCAGCACCGCAATAAGAGATATCAGTGCACTCCAAAGTGCAGCATTAAAGTGCTAAAGCATACTGTAAGTGGATTGGACATGTGCCATGATAGCGAAGAGAGATTTGCATATGTCAGCCTGCGCTTGTGGGGTGCAAGTAGCTGTCTGGAGCATGCCCTGTGACATTGATGCAGATGTCTAAGATGGAGGTCCAGAAGAGCAAGTGACAACCCAGAGTCACAAGGTACCCCATCAGACTTCCAAGTTGGTAATTCTTGGAATTATCAACAGATAGTAGAATGGGACTTTGCATATTAATGAGGTGAGATTAGGTGGTAATTTTTTTATGCACTCGGATATGGGCATTGCTGGCTGGCAGCTTTAATTGCCCATTCCTAGTTGGCTTTGAGAAGTGGTGGATAGCTTCTTGAACTGCTTCAGCCCCCATACTGTAAGTTGACTTACAATGACCTTAGGGAAGGAAGTCTCTATTTTGCTCCAATGACAGTTAAGGAATGGTGATACATTTCCAAGTCTGAATGGTGAGCAGTTTGGAGGGGAGCTTGCAGGTGGTGGTGTTTCCATGTATCTGTTGCCCTGGTCCTTTTAGATAGAAGTGGTCATAGGTTTGGAAGATGCTGTCTAAGGATCATTGGTGACTTTCTGTGTGCATCTTGTAGATGGTACACACTGCTGCTACTGAGCATTGGTGGTGCAGAGAGTGGATGCTTGTGGATGTGGTGCTAATCAAGTGGGTTGCTTTATCCTGGATGATGTCAAACTACTTGAATGTTATTGGAGTTGCACCTATCCAGGCAAGTGGGGAATATCCATCATAAATTAGGAACGTTCTGAGGGAAATGCACAACAGAAATGTGGAGTAGGGAAGGTGGAAAAAGAGAAAATGCTGGAAATTCTCAGCAGGTCTGGCAACATCTGTAAGGAGAGAAAAGAGCTGACGTTTTGAGTCTAACTGACCCAGAGGGCTTTGACAAAGGGTCAGTTAGACTCAAAACGTCAGCTCTTTTCTCTCCATACAGATGCTGCCAGACCGGCTGAGATTTTCCAGCATTTTCTCTTTTGGTTACAGAAATATAGAGGTTGTTTAGGAAGCACTTGCTGATAGTGCTGGACAGGTTTGTCCCACGGAGGCAAGGAAGGGATGGTCGGTTGAGAGAACCTTGGGTAATAAGGGATGTGGAACATCTAGTCAAGAGGAAGAAGGAAGGTTAGTTAAAGGTTGAGGAGGCAAGGATCAGACAGGGCTTTAGAGGAAAGAACAGAAGAGTGGACTTTGGAGAGCTAGAAGAAGGCATGAAAATATGTTAGCGGGTAGGATTAAGGAATACACTCAGGCATTCTACACTTATGTGAGGAACAAGAGGATGGCCAGTGAGGGTAGGGCCGATCAGAGATAGTGGAGGTAACCTCTGCCTGGAGTTACAGGAAATAGGGGAGGTCCTTAATGAATACTGTGCTTCAGTTTTCACCACTGAGAGGGATCTTGACATTTCTGAGGACAGTGTGAAACAGACTGTTATGCTAGAAAGGTTGGTGTTAGGAAGGAGGATGTGCTGAAAATTTTGAAAAACATAAAAACAGATAAATCCCCTAGGCCAGACAGGATATACCCAAAATTACTACAGGAAGCAAGGGAAGAGATTGCTGCACCTATGGCGATGATCTTTGCATCCTTACTGTCCACTGGAGTAGTACCAGATGATTGGACGATGGCAAATGTTATTCCTTTGTTCAAGAAAGGGAATAGGGATAACCTTGGGAATTGCAGACCAGTCAGTCTTACATCAATGGTGGGCAAAGTATTGGAGAGGATTCTGAAAGACAGGATTTATTAATACTTGGAAAATCATAGTTTGATTAGAGATAGTCAGCAAGTAGGTCACGCTGCACAAACCGTATTGAATTCTTTAAGGATGTGACAAAACATGTTCATGAAGGTAGAGTAGTGGATGTGGTGTGCATGGATTTAAGCAAGGAATTTTATAAGGTTCCCCATGGTAGGCACATTCAGAAAGTAAGGAGGCATGGAATACAGGGAAATCTGGCTGTCTGGAATCAGAATTGGCTGGCCCATAGAAGACAGACGGTGGTGGTAGATGGAAAGTATTCAGCCTGGAGCCCGGTGACCAGTGATGTTCCGCAGGGATTGGTTCTGGGACCTCATCTCATTGTGATTTTTACAAATGACGTGGACGAGAACATGGAAGGGTGGGTTAGTAAGTTTGCTGAGGACAATGAAGGTTGGTGGAGTTGTGGATAGTGTGGAGGGCTGTTGTAGGTTGCAATGGGACATTGACAGGTTGCAGAACTGGACTGAGAAGTGGCAGATGGAATTCAACCTGGAAAAGTGTGAAGTCATTCACTTTCGAAGGTCAAATTTGAATGCAGAATACAGGGTTAAAGGCAAGATTCTTGGCATTGTAGAGAAACAGAAGGATCCTGGGATCCACGTCCATAGATCCATCAAAGTTACCAGTCAAGTTTTTTTTAGATGATAGGATTTGTTAAGGTGGCATATGGTGCGTTGGCTTTCATTAGCGGGGGATTTACTTTTAAGAGCCGTGAGGTTGTGCTGCAACTATTAAAGTCAACCCCCTTCTAATGAAAGCCCTGGTTAGACCACACCTGGAATATTGTGTTCAGTTCTGGTCGTCTCATTATAGAAAGATGTGGAAGCTTAGAGAGGATGCAGAGGAGATTCACCAGGTTGCTGCCTGGACTTGAGGGCATGTCTGTGAACAATGGTTGCAGGAACGAGGGCTTTTCCCATTGGAGTGAAGAAGGATGAGAGGTGACTTGAGAAAAGCATACAAGATATTGAGAGGCATAGATAGAGTTGATAGCCAGAGATTTTTCCCATGGCAGAAATGTTTATCACGAGGAGGCATAATTTTAACGTAACTGGAGGAAGGTTTAGGGGAGATGTCAGAGATAGGTTTTTACATTACATTACAGTATGGAAACAGGCCCTTCGGCCCAACAAGTCCACACCGACCCGCCGAAGCAAAACCCACCCATACCCCTACATTTACCCCTTACCTAACACTACAGGCAATTTAGCATGGCCAATTCACCTGACCCTGCACATCTTTTGGACTGTGGGAGGAAACCGGAGCACCCGGAGGAAACCCATGCAGACACGGGGAGAACGTGCAAACTCCACACAGTCAGTCGCCTGAGGCGGGAATTGAACCCGGGTCTCAGGCGCTGTGAGGCAGCAGTGCTAACCACTGTGCCACCATGCTGGGTGGCACACAGAGAGTGCTGGGTGTGTGGAATGCTCTGCCAGTAGTTGTGTAGAGTCAGATACATTTGGGACATTTACGTGACTCTTGGATAAGCACATGGAATATAGTACAATGAAGCGTATATCAGTTAGTCTGATCTTAGAGTAGAATAAAAGACTGGCACAAGATTGAGGGCAGAAAGGCCTGTACTGTGCTGTACTGTTTATGTTCCATGTGTCAATGTCATAACACAATTTCACAGCCAATTCCTCCTTCTTCCGCTTATGATCATTTCCTTGATGTTGCTAAGTCATGCACAAAAGCTAGTTCATTAAGGGACTAAGCTGCCTTTGGTTTAGACAGTGAGCAATTCCATTATACATTAACCATCCATTTGCTGGTACCTGCTATGTGGGAAGCAATTAGTGTGTTGATGTAGGTTTGCTTGCTGAAAAAGGTTCATTTTCAGATGTTTCGTCACCATATTAGGTAACATCTTCAGTGAGCCTCCAGGTGAAGCACTGCTGATGTTTCCTGCTTTCTATTTATATGTTTTGGTTTCTTTGGTTGGTGATGTTATTTCCTGTGGTGATGTCTTTCCCTGTTCTTTTTCTCAGGGGGTGGAAAATGGAGTCCAAGTCAATGTGTTTGTTGATAAGAGTTTCGGTTGGAATGCTATGCTTCTAGGAATTCTCGTGCATATCTCTGTTTGGCTTGTCCTAGAATGGATGTGTTGTCCCAGTCGAAGTGGTGTCTTTCCTTAGCTGTATGTAAGGATACTAGTGAGAGAGGATCATGTCGTTTTGTGGCTAATTGATGTTCATGTATCCTGGTGGCTAGTTCTCTGCCTGTTTGTCCAATGTAGTGTTTGTTACAGTTCTTGCATGGTATTTTGGAAATGACATTAGTTTTGCTCGTTGTCTGTATAGGGTCTTTTAATTAGTATCTCCACAACACACGTCACGAGATTAAATTAGATTCAGATTTTTTTTGTGTGTTAAACACGAAGTGTGGCCACATCCAGCACCATCTTGAACCACTGCACGATTTTACTGCAATAGAGTCCATCTTTCTCTCTTCTTCTTCACTATTGGGGTAACATAATTCAAATCATCCCATTACTAAGTATTTTGGAAAACAAATTACTAACTGATTTGCTCCAATTGAGACTTGTGCTTCCAATGTACTTTCACTTTCATGTACATAAAAGAAATATTGCTGATTATGATCATTTCACAAGGTCTTATTCACCTTAATGTGAATCTTATCTTCTCTTTCTATAGTGCTAATACCAAGAGTAGGTGACAGAACCCAACCCTCCAGGAATCACAAACATCCTACAGTTGGAGAAAAGGCCAAATTAAACAAAATGAATTATCAATGTAGGAGGTGCTCACATGAAAAGATGCTTGGTTTCTTTCTTCAATTATATATTCTTGCCAGAAAAATGCTAGTTAGGTTTTCCATTCATTCAATTGAGAAGCATATATCTGCCAAAGTACTGTAGAAAGCTCCCGGGCATTAAACACATTGGTTACATCTTTCATCTGACAGAACAGTGTGGTTCAAATTAGCACACACGTTAATGCTGGATGCAGTTGCTCATAATAATTAATTGCTTAGTGAGGCAAAATTCAGATTCACTGACTCACAGCTACAAGAAAACCTCAGAACTCATTTCTCGGTTGTTAAAAAAAATTTATTATTTTGCCATGCCACAGCACCTTGCAATCAAATGTTGCATTTCTTACCTCCTCAATTTTAAGTTGAATATATTTGTAGAGTCTCAAATTGTAGAAGCAACATTTTAAAACACTTGTTTTAATTAAAATATTTTAAGTCATAAAATAACCTTTTTTATATTATGCCAGCTGTAAAATGGAGGCAGTGAGTTACTTATGCATCTCTGACTTGTACAAAACTCCATTATTTATTCTTTCACACATCAGCCAAGTTATGAGTGCTTTGGTTCTGTGAACACAACTGAGTTATAAGATTCTGAAAATTAGCTACATCCACACGGTAGCTATTTGAAAAAAAAAGGTTTTGGTGAGAGAATGATGCAACTTAGTGAATTAAGAATCTTGCTGTGTCGAGTGAAACTCAAATGCAATACAGTGTAGAAATTAATTTTGACTATATTAAATGATGTAAAGCAGCAACAATTATAAAATACCTTGATGAAGGAGAGGGACATGAATGCGTTTACTGAGGAAATTCCAAAGCACAATTGCAAGAGAAGGTATAATCAATTATGGTGGAGAAATAAGGCCAAATTCAGAGGAACAGCTTTCAAAGGGAAGTAGCTATAAGCCATGAGAAGGTGCAAAGTCAAGAAGGGATTTAGACACAAACAATTAGATTATCAAGGGCAGGGTTACAGGTGAGCAAGACAATTTGTGAAATAGGATCCAGGCAGCAAAACTTCTGAAGAGTGTAGTTTGTGGAATGGCTGATGGTTTAACAAAACTGCTTTAGTTGAGGATGAAAGTGGGCAAAATTACAGAGGTGGAAGTGGGAACTCTTTGTAATGGAGAAGATATGGGAATGGATGCTGTCATGGACCTAAATAGGACACTGAGGTTTTGAATAGTCTGGTTCAGTCCAGGAAGATAGCCTGGGAGTCGAGTGGCGAGTCACTGTCAAGAGCATAGAGTTTAATATGCTTGTAGGACATTGCTCTGTTTATTTTAGCACAGACATTAGCTTATTTATTTTAACTGCATTGATTCCAATACTAAAATAGATCACAGAGAAAAACCATGCAAACATATTAAGCATTATTCTAGTAATAACATTAACAGTCACTTCTAGTTTCTGGTGTCTTTAAACCTCATCTAATCTTTGGGAAGGTAGCCTTTTTAAATAATTGTAAGGGGAAAGAAAAGACTAAAGTAGGGTTTTCCACAGGTATCACTTAAAAACAAATCAGGAGTTGTAACCATCTGTACACCATTAAATGGACATATTTTGTGCATATCAGCTCACCAGCGGAGCAGAAACAAACAGTTGCTGTAAAACAATAGGCAATTTTCACTATAAAGACTATTTTCAAAGTTTTTACAGTTAATTTTCATAGATTATCTTAAAGCTTACAATTAAGTAAATTGAAGGAAAACCTGAAGTATATTTCTAATATAAACAAATCACTGAAAAGAATAGAACTTCAGCCCATTGTGCTACACCATACGGGGACTCTGTCTAGTTTGAAATGATGTCTTTCACAGTTTTCACTATTGCCTTTGCATCAATCTCAAACCTTTCCAGTAGCTCTGCTGGTGTTGCACTAAATGGTACACCAGACACTGCCAGGCGGTGTACTATAATGGTAGGTTCTGAAGCAAGAGCAGCTGCCACTGCTTCACCAAGACCACCTGCAAGCAAATAGAAAAGCTATTCATGTCAACAATTTAAGAATAAATGCATCATCTGAAACAGCATTTGTTAAATATATACACATCAAAAAATAAATACTAATTCTGCAGTGGTTGTTAAAGTACCCCTGTATATGAGTAGGCTCCGGTATAATAATTATCTCCAACTGTTAACGAAGGCTATAATGTGAATATTAAGTTAGTTAAGGAAGTTTCAGAAAACAGTTATATGAATTGGGGAGGGATATGGATGTATTGGAAGAAGATGAGCAAGCAAGTCCATTGATCACAATTTCGCACTTGGGAGTACAATAAACAGCAATCAGATTTTATTACTTTAAACTGAGAACAAGACATAAGTTAGATATTGTTATAAAGCAGTAACATAATGACATTACATTATGAAGTCAGAGATTATGTTCTCACAGAGACAACTAATAATTTTGCCTCCTACTATGTTCAAACAGTCAACAAGAGTAATTTCAGAAACTGATAGTATGGTTTAGTCTTCCCTTTCTGGCACCAGATGCCAAATCTTTGCTGCTGTCAATGTTCTTAGTAAGACCCAGATTCAGGAAGCATTAACACATCAATTAAAGATGATTCTGCATTTATACGAGTGTAGTTTATCTTCATCAGTTATACATTGCACCCAAGAAGTAATCTGTTTCTATATTTCTGCCATTTGCTGTCACTTGGAAACTCCATCATGAGCTCTTGTAAACTGCATTTTAAAAAAATAGAGGAAGTGCCATGTAGGGGACACACAGGTCATGCACAAAGTGTGATCCCTTTAAGAATGCCGTATGCCAATTTTAAAGAGCATGTAAAGTGCAAGAATTAGGTTGTATATAGCAAAGGGAAATCAGCGGGGATATTGGCTCGAGAGAAAAGGGAACAAAGTGGTAATATACAATGCTATAATAATAATAACAAAAGAAAAGCTGAATAAAATCTTATCTATCAGAATTTCATCTATTATTTCTAACAATAGTATTGAAGCATATTCTGTAGTTTCTGAACATTTCTATAACATTGTACAGGGACTTGTGGGATAAACTGAATTGATCTTTTAGAAAAACTGGCATGAATTGATGGGCTGAATAATTTCCTTCTGTGTTGCAACCATTCCATTATTTGACAGATATTGGAGTGCTTGGTGATTTGCCTTGCTATGGCTGTCGGATCTTTTTAAAACAGATATGCTTCTGATTTCCCGAGATGGTCTACGGTATGCAACCTATGATTTTACACTGCATGCTTTTTTTTTTAATCTGTGTTCTTGCCAGCATTTATTGAGTGTAAGATGGGTGATCTGTCTCAATCCTAACAAAACTTTGTGAATTGGCTTATTCAAAGACAGACAGCAGCAGTAGAAGGACATTTTTCTGATTTGTGACCAATGGTATTCCACAGGGATCAATGCTGGGACTCCTGTTGTTTGTAATATATAGAAGGAGAATGTAAATGGCCTGATTAATAAGTTTGCAGAACACACAAAGATTGGGGGAGCTGCGGATAGTGAGGAGGATTGCCAGTGGATGCAGCAGGATATAGAGAAGCTGGAGTCTTGGGTAGAGAAATGGTAGATGGAAAAGAAATTATTCAGACAATACAAGGTGATGCATTTTGGAAGATCTAATGTAGGAGGAATCGGCACACTGTTAATGGCAGAACCTTTAGTAGCATCAACATATAGAGGGATCTAGGCATACAGGTCCACAGTTCCCCAAGAGTAGCAACACTAGTAGCTAAGAATGCTTGTCTTTGTTGGAGGGGGCACTGAGCCAAAAAATTGGCGAGTTATGTTGCAGATGTATATAAGTATTGTTAGACCACATTTGGAATATTGTATACATTTACCAGAAGGATGTGGAGGCTTTGGAGAGGGTACAGAAATGGTTTACCAGGATGTTGCCTGGTTTGGAGAACATTAACTTTGAGGAGAGATTGGGCAAACTTCGTTTGTTTTCACTTGAACATTGAGCAATGAGGGGACGACCTGACAGAAATTTACAAAATTATAACAGGCATGGATAGAATAGATTGTCAAAGTCTTTTCTCAAGGGTAGAAATGTCAATTATTCGGCAACATAGGTTTAAGGTAAACGGGGGTAAGTTTAAAGGAAATGTGAGGGGCAAGTTTTTTTTTTACACAGGGTGATAAGTTCCTGGAATGTACTGCCAGAGCTGGTGATGGAGGGGGAAACAATAGCAATGTTTAAGAGGCACCTTGACAGATACATGAAAAGGCAGGGAATAGAGGTATATGGAGCAATGAGAGGTGCAAGATATTTAGTTTAGAAAGTCATCATGTGTTGGCATAGTCTTGGTGGACTGAAGGAACTGTTTCGGTTCGAACAAAGAACGATACAACACAGGAACAGACCCTTCTGCCCTCCAAGCCTGTGCTGACATTTTTTTTAAAGATTAGATTAGATTACTTACAATGTGGAAACAGGCCCTTCGGCCCAACTGCCCCGCCGAAGCGCAACCCACCCATACCCCTAACCTAACACTACTGGCAATTTAGCATGGCCAATTCACCTGACCTGCACATCTTTGGACTGTGGGAGGAAACTGGAGCACCCGGAGGAAACCCACGCAGACACGGGGAGAACGTGCAAACTCCACACAGTCAGTCACCTGAGGCGGGAATTGAACCCGGGTCTCTTCCATTTTGCCCTTCCATATTAAAAATGTCATCATTTAAAGGATCCATAAGTTTCTATTCCCTTCCTGTTAATATATTCGTTGTGGTGCTTCTTGAATTCCACTCGTGACTGCTTCCATCACATCATCTGGCAGTGCATTCCAGGCACTCACCACCCTTTGTGTGAAAAGGTTGCCTCGCACCCTCTTTTAAACTTCCCCCTTGCATCTTGAACCTGTGACTCCTAGTAATTAACTTCTCCACCCTGGGAAAATGCAGCATACTTTCCATTCTACGTCATTCTCAATCTTATAAACTTCTATCAGGTCATCCCTTACCCTCCTATGTTCCAGTGAAAATAAATTTAATCTATCCAATCTTTTTTCACAACTAAAATTCCCCACACTAGACAACATCCTGGTAAAACTTTTCTGCACCCTCTCCAAAGTATCCACATCCTTCTGGTAGTTGGTGACCAGAACTGTATGTAATATTCCAAGTGTGGCTTAACTTAAGTTCCATAAAGCTGCAGCATAAGTTGCCAATCCTTATGCACAATGACCCTATCAATCAAGACAAGCATGCCATTAGCCTTATTTACTAGCTTATCTACCACACTGCTACCTTTAGTGATGTGGACCTGCACACCCAGATCCCACAAGCTTACCAATACTGCTAAGGGTTCCGCCATTCAGAGTATAATTTTCACCCGTACTTGACCTTCCATAATGCATCACCTCACAGGTCCAGATTAAACTCCATCTGCCATTTTTCTCCATATGCCTCCAACTGATCTATACCCTGCTGTATCCTCGGACAATCCTCTTCACTATCTGCAACTCCACCAATCTTTGTATAGTTCGCAAACTTGCTAATTAGACCAGCTACATTTTCCTCCAAATCATTTATGTAGACCATGAACAGCAGATGTCCCAGCACCAATCGCTGGGGAACACCACTAGTCACAACCCTCCATTTTGAAAAGCATCCTTCCACTGCTACCCTCTGTCCCCTTTGACTAAGCCAGTGTTATATCCATCTTGCCAGCTCACTCCTCATACCATGGGACTTCAGCTTTTATACCAGTCTGACATGAGGGACCCTGTCAAAGGTTTTACTGAAGTCCATGTAGACAACACTAGCCACTTTTCCCTCATCAACTGTTTTTGTAACCTCCTCAAAAAACCCAATCGGGTTAGTGAGGCACGACCTCCCTCGCACAAAAAACATTGCTGTCTAACGCTAATAAGTCCATTTGCTTTTAAATATGATAGATCTTGTCGCGAAGAATCTTTTTCAATAATTTCCCTACCACCGATGAGACTCACAAGCCTGTAATTTCCAGGATTATCCCTGTTACCTTTCTTAAACAATGGGAAAATATTAGCTCTTCTCCAGTCCTCTGGGACCTCGCCTGCGGCCAAACAGGATATAAAGATGTTCTGTACTGTTCTTTGAAAATGCAAAACATTTGGCTCATACAAGGAACTTTATGTGGAACCGCAGGAGGTGGCCACAGATACTAAATGAGTATTTTGCATCAGTATTTAGAGTCAGAGTCAGAGATGTGCAGTATGGAAACAGACCATTCGATTCAACTTGTCCATGTTGACCAGATATCCCAACCTAATCTAGTCCCATTTGCCAGCAATTGGCCCACATCCCTCTAAACCTTTCCTATTCATATTGTGGAAAAGGACATGGAAGATATAGACTGTAGGGAAATAGATGGTGACACCTTGAAAAAATGCCCATATTACAGAGGAGGAAGTGCTGGATTTCTTGAAACACATAAAAGTGGATAAATCCCCAGGATCTGATCAGGTGTACCCGAGAACTCTGCGGGAAGCAAGAGAAGTGATTGCTGGGCCCCTTGCTGAGATATTTGTATCATCAATAGTCACAGGTGAGGTGCCAGAAGACTGGAGGTTGGCTAACATGGTGCCACTGTTTAAGAAGAGTGGTAAGGACAAGCCAGGGAACAATAGACCAGTGAGCCTGATGTCGGTGGTGGGCAAGTTGTTGGAGGGAATCCTGAGGGACAGGATGTACATGTATTTGGAAAGGCATGGACTGATGAGCACGTGGCTTTGTGCGTGGGAAATTCCTTTCCTGAAGAAGGGCTTATGTCCGAAATGTCAATTCTCCTACTCCTCGGATGCTGCCTGGCCTGCTGTATTTTTCCAGCACCACACTTTTCAACGTGGGAAATGAGGTCTCACAAACTTGATTTGAGTTTTTTGAAGTAGTAACAAAGAGGATTGATGAGGGCAGAGTGGTGGGTGTGATCTATATGGTCTTCAGTAAGGCGCTCGACAAGGTTCCCCATGGGAGACTAGTTAGCAAGGTTAGATCTCATGGAATACAGGGAGAACTAGCCATTTGGATACAGAACTGGCTCAAAGGTAGAAGACAGAGGGTGGTGGTGGAGGGTTGTTTTTCAGACTGGCGACCTGTGACCACTGGAGTGCCACAAGGATCGGTGCTGGGTCCACTACTTTTTGTCATTTATATAAATGATTTGGATGTGATCATAAGAGCTTTCGTTAGTAAGTTTGCAGATGACACCAAAATTGGAGGTGTAGCGGCAGTGAAGGTTACCTCAGATTACAAAGGGATTTTGATCAGATGGGCCAATGGGCTGAGAAGTGGCAGATGGAGTTTAATTCAGATAAATGTGAGGTGCTGCATTTGGGAAAGCAAACTTAGCAGGACTTATACACTTAATGGTAAGGTCCTAGGGAGTGTTGCTGAACAAAGAGACCTTGGAGTGCAGGTTCATAGCTCCTTGAAAATGGAGTTGCAGGTAGATAGGACAGTGAAGAAAGCATTTGGTATGCTTCCCTTTATTGGTCAGAGTATTGAGTACAGGAGTTGGGAGGTCATGTTGCAGCTGAACAGGACATTGGTTAGGCCACTTTTGGAATATTGTGTGCAATTCTGGTCTCCTTCCTATTGGAATGATGCTGTGAAACTTGAAAGGGGTCAGAAAAGATTTACAAAGATGTTGTCAAGGTTGGAGGATTTGAGCTATAGGGAGAGGTTGAATAGGCTAGGGCTGCTTTCCCTGGAGTGTCAGAGGTAGAGGGGTGACCCTATAGAGGTTTACAAAATCATGAGGGGCATGGATAGGATAGATAGATAAAATCTCTTCCCTGTGGTGGGAGAGTCCAGAACTAGAGGGCATAGGTTTAGGGTGAGAGGGGAAAGATATAAAAGAGACCTAAGGGGCAACTTTTTCACTCAGTGGGTGGTAGGTGTATGGAATGAGCTGCCAGAGGAAATGGTGGAGGATAGTACAATTTCAACATTTAAAAGGCATCTGGATAGGTATATGAATAGGACTCCCATTGGCCCATCTGATCAAGATCCCATTGTAATCTGAGGTAACCTTCAGTGTCCACTACACCTCCAATTTTGGTGTCATCTGTAAACTTATTAACGAAACCTCTTATGCTCACATCCAAATCATTTATATAAATGACGAAAAATAGTAGACTCAGCACCGATCCTTGTGGCACTTCACTAGTCACAGGCCTCCAGTCTGAAAAACAACCTCCACTACCACCCTCTGTCTTCTACCTTTGAGCCAGTTCTGTATTCAAATGGCTAGTTCTCCTTGTATTCCGTGAGATCTAACCTTGCTAATTAGTCTCCCATGAGGAACCTTGTCGAGCGCCTTACTGAAGTCCATATAGATCACACCCACCACTCTGCCCTCATTAATCCTCTTTGTTACTACTTCAAAAAACTCAAATCAAGTTTGTGACACATGATTTCCCACACACAAAGCCACATGCTCATCACTGGGCTGGTCCAAGCACATTTTAAAATATTACCTTCGTAATAGTGATCCTCCACAGTGATAACATGCTTTTTCTTGGTGCCTTTAGTACAACATACAATAGTTTTATCATCAAGTGGTTTAATTGTAAATGGATCAACCACTCGGATAAAGATATCTGTAAAATGAAACATATTTTTGATTAGATTATCATCTGTTTATACATCATGCAAACACTTTGACTATTTCTAACTGCAGTTTCTGGATACCCCATGCTCACAAGGAAGATAGATTAAGTAGAACTGAGAGAATTTGAAATCTCCAACTTTTTGCAGGAGGATTCCCAAGACACTGAATTCCTTGTTCTCATCTAGAAATCCCCTCATGCTTTTGTCCCCAACCTCCTCCTATCCTACATCTTCCCACTATTGAAACCCCCCTTGAAACAAGCTTTCAATTATCCATGGTTGGACAGCAGAGCCCACATTGACTAACACAAAATAAGTAAATAATAATAATTATGGATGTAGGTTTGCTCACTGAGCTGGAAGGTTCGTTTTCATAAGACATTTCGGTAGTACCTGTTTCCTTAGGCATTCATGAAGGAATTACAGCTGTTAGCAGGTGGTGCTCTGTCGGATGGCATTGGTTTCCCATTTTCGGGCCAGTATGTGCCCATAGGTGTTAGCAAGTTTTGAGATTTGTCGCTCAGGTTGAGGTTCTGGATGCAGGTTTGCTCGCTGAGCTAGAAGGTTTGTTTTCAAATCAAAGATTAATCTTCCAGCTCAGCGAGCAAACCTACATCCAGAACCTCAAACTGTGCTACATATCTTCTCAAAACTTGCTAATAATAATAATTATTAGTTGCACACTAATTATTGGATTTGACTTTTTCTTTAACACAAATCAATGTACTACTACAAATGCTGAAAAGCTAAGCTAAAAGTAGATAATGTGGATACAGAAATAGTGAACAGAATTAATGTCTCTTTCCACAGATGCTATCTAACCTGCTAAACATTTCTAACATTTTCTGTCTTTGTCAACTTTCTTACCCGGTACTTATTTAATAGAATGAATATTAATCTCTATGAATTCCCACCCAGACCTTCAGCAATGAACCTAGTTTAACCACTGTCATTCTAAAGGGAGTGATGCATTGTCAGATGTTGCAGTGCTACACTGTACTCACTAATTCATGTAGAAATGAAATTCTTATTCAATGCCAAGAAAATCATTTTTATTCTAGGAGTTAGAAGTTAATGAGAAGGATTCTATAAAGAGGTAATTACATCACATAATGTAAGATGCATCTCAGTGTTAGTTTTAATATGATCTAATAGAATATGATCAATTGTGATACAAAAAATACTGTAGCGAAGAATTTGCTTGTACAGAGATTGCTCATTAACTTTAAAACCAGCAAAGACAAATTTACTTTTATATACTTTGAACACCAATTATTTTATATTTACCCTCTTCAGCTAATTTAGCAGCTGCAGTCAACGCTTCCTGCATTGTCACCCCAGCAGCAACAACGGTAACCATATCCTTATCAGTCTTCTTCAGAACCTGTCAGAACAAACAACTACCTTTTACAATTGCTAGAATTTACAAATTTAAATAATTATAGAATAGGCTCCACAATTAGCTTGTTTTTTGGAAGGCATGGCAGAGGTGAAGGGCCTGACCACCTTTGGAGTGACTTGAGAGGAGTTTTCTGAAAGGCCTATGCCTGGTTCTTCCTCTTGCTGGGTTTAAAATCTCCCTACTTTGGCATGTGATTAATCTGTTTCAAATGTGTAGAGATGGAAAGAAGTCAATGCTTCAGAGAATGCAGGTGCTCAAGAAATGTTCACCTAAATCATTAACTTTGGCTTAGTGGGACGGGAACTCTTAGGTGACATATTTTTCTCTTGGACCATAGAACTGTAGACCACACATGAGGTACTGACAGATGGAATCAATACAGTGGCTGCAGAAACATTTATTAGGAATCAAAAATGTCACTTAATTGCATTGTCCACTAATTTATTTTGAAACTGCTGTTTTGTCTCTCTTCCAACGTCATGGAATCCACATATAAAACAACCAGAATCTCGTAAATGATCTGTAATTCTTTGGTCTAGAAGGCTTTGAATCCATCAACATTGACTTTTCTGCAGCAGCACTTCTACTGCCTTTTCTGGGGCAATGGTTCATCCAGCAATCATCAGCTCCTGCCTTGACACAGGTGATGCAAACATCCTTGTCTTTATCTGAATATGGAACTGCATAGTTAACAGGTGTCAATATCCGCAATAAGGTGTTGCCATGAGGCACATTAAGTTTGTGTCTCTGATAAAACAGGTTGTTATTAACAGACTATGCTCTGGCCATTCTATGAGGAGGATTGTATTGGTGTTTCTTATCAATCACACTTTTCAAAAGGTTTGTGTCCCTCCAAACTCCAGCACCGAAATCACCAAGGTTAAATTATTTTTTTTCCCTTTAGGACACGGGACAAAGGCTGATCAATGTTTGAGTTGAAGAGCAAGATAATGCATGCAGTGAAAAAACAAAGGGTTTGAGGCACAAATTGCGACATAAAAATCATTTAAATGCAACAAGAAGGGTCATGGAGAGAAACAAGACAAAGACCAACCCAGCAAAGTGCAAGGAAAAGTGGGGAAGAAACGCAAGAGTACAGAACAAGACAGAGATAGAAGGTAGGATCCAAGTTATTGAGTCCAGGCTACTGAGTGGTGAACGACAAGATGTTGTTTCTCATTCAGAGCTAAACTGGTGAGCTAAACTTGGTCACTGCATCCCTGGTTAAGATGCTTTCCGCATCTTAAAAGTCTACCAGTTGAGGGTTACTCCTGAGGAGAACCAACTGTGTGATATTAGTACTTTTCACACATGGTTGGGGGTTACAGGGAGAGTGGGTTGGGGATCAGAGACCATCTTGATCTCCCGGATCTGTGCCTCCGACTGTCCCCAGTTTAGGAAAATAGGAGGGCTCACATAACCCAGCAGGCAGGTCATTTTGGCTTTCCAGTCCAGAAATGAGTTGCTTTTCTCATCCCTGTGGGGAGAAAATGGCAGGTCAAGACTCTTTCTTCCAGTCGGGACGGTAGTGGAGTGGGATGCTCTAACTAGAGCTCGTCTGCTCCTTCAGTTTCCTTCTCTTTTTTTTCCCTTTTGTCTCTCGGTGGCCTCGGTCAGGTCTCTTGACTTGTGGTGGGTCCCAGCTTGGTCTCTTGGCAGCTCATGGCTGATCCCACATTGCTCACCAGCTCCCAGCCTGGTCTCATGGTGATCTGTCAGCTAGTGTCTCAGCTTTGCATGCAAGATGGACCCTGCCCGGGTACGGTCCCAGGCACTTTGGGAGATCGGGCAGGTGGCAGTTTCGGCAGCAGCGACAGTATCTGTTGCAGCGATGTCGAGAACAGATAACAGAGCAAGATCAATGGAGGACTCAAAGTCTGTTGAACTTTCTAACTATGTTAAACTAGTTTAAATTTTAAAAACTCTAATGTGAACTATTACTAAAGGAAGATTCGAGCCAATCAAAGACAGTAGTGGTAAGTTGTGTCTGGAATCTGAGGACATAGGAGAAGCGTTTAATGAATACTTTTCATCAGTATTCACGTTGGAGAAGGGTAATGTTACTGAGAATATGGAGATACAGGCTACAAGATTAGATGGGATTGCAGTTGATAATGAGGAAGTTTTAGCAATTTTGGGAGATCTGAAAATAGTGAAGACCCCTGGACCAAATGGGATTTATCCTCGGATTCTCGGGTAAGCCAAGGAAGAGATTGCAGAGCTTTTCATCTTTATGTCATCATTTTCGACAAGAGTAGTGCCAGAAGACTGGAGGATAACAAATGGTATTCCCTTGTTTAAGGAGAGTCAGGACAACCTTGGTAATTATAGGCCAGTGAGCCTCATTTTCAGTTGTGTTAAGGTGTTGGAAAAGGTTATAAGAGATAGGATTTATAATCTGGAAAGGAATAATTTGATTAGGAGTAGTCAACATGGTTTTATGAAGGGTAGGTCATGCCTAACTAACCTTATTGAGATGTTCGAGAAGGTGACAAAACAGGTGGATGAAGGTAAAGCGGTTGAAGTGTATACGGTGGTGTATATGGAATTCATTTTGAGAACGCTTTTCATAAGGTTCCATACGGTAGGCTATTGCACAAAATACAGAGTTTCGGCATTGAGGGTGATTTAGCGGTTTGGATCAGAAATTGGCTAGCTGAAAGAAGGCAGAGGGTGGTGGTTGATGGAAAATGTTCATCCTGGAGCTCAGTTACCAGTGGTGTGCCACAAGGATCTGTTTTGGGGCTTTTATCAATGATCTGGATGTGGGCATTGAAGAATGGGTTAGTAAATTTGCAGATGACATTAAGTCAAGCAGAATTGTGGATAGTGCAAAAGGATGTTATGGGTTACAGAGGGACACAGATAAGATGCAAAGCTGAGCTGAGAAGTGGCAAATGGATTTTAATACGGAAAAGTGTGAGGCAGTTCACTTCGGAAGTAGTAACAGGAATGCAGAGTACTGGGCTAATGATAAAATTCTTGGCAGTGTGGATGAACAGAGAGATCTGTGTGTCCAGGTGCGAAAACCCTGAAAGTTGCCACCCAGGTTTAAGAAGGCATTTGGTGTGTTGGCTTTTATTGGTTGGGGGATTGAGTTTTGGAGCCACGAGGTCATGCTTCAGCTGCACAGTACATTGGTAAGGCTGCACCTGGAGGATTGAGTGCAGTTCTGGTCACTGCATTATAGGAAGAATATGGAAGCTTTGGAAAGGGTTCAGAGGAGATTTACTAGGATATTGCCTGGTATGGAAGGAAGGTCTTATGAGGAAAGGCTGAGAGAACTGAGGTAGTTTTCGTTGGAGAGAAGGTTGAGAGGTGACTTAATGAAGACATATAAGATAATCAGAGGGTCAGATACAGTGGACAGAGAGAACCTTTTTCCTCGGATGGTGAAGACTAACACAAGGGGACATAGATTTAGGACAGATATCAGGGGTAGTTTCTTTACTCAGAGAGAAGGAGGGGGGTGGAACTGCCTGCCTGCAACAGTAATAGACTCGCAGACGTTAAAGGCAGTTAAATGGGCATTGGACATACTTATGGATAATAATGGAACGGTGTAGGTTAGATGATCAGATTAATTTCACAGGTTGGCGCAACATTAAGGGCTGAAGGGCTTGTACTGAGCTGTTTCTATGACCTGTTTCTTTACTTTTCTAATATTCTAAGAAGTAATGTTTAACTTTTTAACTGTTGTTTCTCTTTCTACTTTGTACCTAAGCTCTCTTTGTACTTAGGTACCTTGGTATTAAAATGGCACTATGTGTGGTGACATTCTACACTTTGCACTGTACTCCTGTACTTGAGTACACGTGACAATAAAATCTAAAAAAATCTTACATGACACATAACTGACCATCTGAAAGCTTTGTTTGTTGACAGGTCGAGAAAGTCACCCATGCAACTTCTCACCCAGAATTTAATTAGTGAGATGGCAAGAAGGGAAAATGTTTCTTGAGGACCAACCCATCCCATTATTTCCCCTTTTCACCAATTCCAAGGAAATGAAAACTGCACTTTATATGTTGTTCCACAGTTTAAACAAAGATAGTCAGACATACACACTGAAAAATACAGTGCTCTAATAATCAGAATTTGAACCATAAGTCCAACAGATAGAGAAGATTAATATTTTTAGGTTGTAAAAGGTGTTCTGGAAACAAAGAAGAACAAAAGGAAAAAAGTGGAGGTGTGGTGGCATGGAGAAAAGATGTCCCAGAGTAGTAAAGTACAGATTACTTGACTAGAACTGAAGATCAAAAAAGAGCATTACATCTGTTTGTAGATTCTATAGGCATCAATTAGTGGGAAAGATGTAGGGAAAATAAATTTGCAAGGAAATTACAGAGGTGCAAGAATTAATAAGATGCTGTAATACAGGACTATAATCATCTGTACATGCACTGAAGTTGTAGTAGTGTAGTCAAGACAGCAAATGCTCCCAGGGAATGTGTAAGAGAATTTTCCACAGCAGCTTATTTCCAATCCAAAGAGAATGGAAGCACTTCTAGACTTGGTTCTCAGGATCATGCGCAAGTAGAAGATCATTTTGGGAACACTGAACATTACAGACATTTTATGGCAAGGAGGAGAGGTGGCAATATGCTGGCATCACTGGACAACTAATCCAGTCTAGTGCTCTGAGGACATATGTTCAAGTTCCACCATGGCAGTGGGTGAAATTTAAGTTTAAATGATAAAAGTCTGAAATCGAAAACTAGTCTCAGTGATGGTGACCATTAATTGCTGTTAAAATCATTAATATATTTCCAGTCATAAAAGCCCAGCTAGTTTACCAATGCCCTTCGGGGAAGGAAATCTGCCATCTTCATCTAGTCTAGCTTATGTGACTCCAGACGCAGAGAAATATGATTGAGTTTTAACTTTCCCATAAAGCGCCAAGCAAGCTACTCAGTTCAATGGCAATGAATGATGTAAACAAATATTAGCCATGCGATCAACAAGAAAGAAAAAAGAAAAAAAGAAAAGAAAAGAAGAAATAAAAGAAGAAAGAAAGACAGAAAGAAAGAAAGAAAGATTAGCAAGAAAAAAGACAAAGAACAATCCATACTAAGAATAATTAACTGGGTGAAAACAAAATTCAATGGCTTGATAAACTGGAATCAAAAAATAGGCAAAACTGTAACCGAATCAGGTGGCAGAACTGATGGTTCAGATGCCAAAGTTCATTTCTTTAAAGGAAAAAGGTAGGGCAAACAAATCAAAAGCTTCAGGGATGGGGAAAAAAGAAGAGAACCAAGCTGAATATAGAACGTTTAAAAGAAAGTGAAAAATCATGTAAGGGAAGCAGAGAGATTTTATAAGGTGACAGGTTCCAAACATAAATGGAAAACCTTTTGTACAGTGGTGAATGCTATGTAATTTATCAGGATAGTTTTAGAATATTGATTTCAAACTACAGGCGTATGAATGTTGGATACTTTTGTGAAGGGTTTTTTAAATTCATTTATGGGACGTGGGTGCCACTGGCTGGCCAGCATTCATTGCCCATCCCTAGTTTCCCTTGAGGAGGTGGAAGTTTGTTCTGTCCTTGAACTGTGGCAAGTTCATGTGCTGTAGCTTGACCGAAAATGTCTTTAGGGAGGGAATTCCACAATTCTGACTGAGTAACAATGAAGGAATAGTGATATGTTTCCAAGTCAGGATGATGATTGATTACAACTAGGAGAAAGGGAGAACTGCAGATGCTGGAGATCAGGGTTGAGAGTGTGGTGCTGGAAAAGCACGGCAAGTCAGCCACGATACTGATATATGCAAATTACATAGCATTCACCACCGTACAAAAGGCTTTCCATTTTTGCTTGGAGCTAGTCTCATTACAAAATCCCTCTGCTTTCCTTACATGGTTTTTCACTTTCTCCTCATAAGCCTGATTCCTGATGAAGGGCTTATGCCCGAAACGTCGATTCTCCTGCTCCTCGGATGCTGCCTGACCTGCTGTGCTTTTCCAGCACCACACTGTCGACTGGTGATTGGTTTCAAAGGGAACTTGCAGTTAGCGGTTGTGTTCCCAGGTATCTGCGGCCCTTCTCCTTCTGGTTGGAGGTTCAGAAGGTGCTATCTAAGGACCTTTGGTGAATTGCTTCAGTGCATCTTGCAGAAAGTACGTACTGCTGCCACTGAAGATCAGTGCTGGAGGGAATGAATGCTTGTGGCTGTGGTGCCAATCAAGCAGGTTGTTTTGACATGGATGATGTCAAGACATGAGTGTTGGAGTTGCATCCATTTCGACAAGTGGGGAGTATTCCATCATACTCCTGACCTGTGACTTTGGGGAGTCAGGAGTGGAGTTACTTGCCAGTGTTCCTCGACTCTGGCCTGCTCTGAAAGTCTGTGTTTATATGGTGAGTCCAGTTGAGTTCCTAGTCAATGGTAACCCCCAGGATATTGATAGTAGGGGATTCAGTTATGGCAACACAGTGCAGTGGTTGGATTGCCACTAATTAGAGATGGTTATTGCCTGGTATTTGTGTAGTGTAAATACCACGTGCCTCTAGTCAGCACGAGTCTGGATATTGGCCAGATCTTGTTGCATTTGAACATGGACTGCTGAGGAGTTGCGAGTTGTGATGAACATGTGCAATTATCAGCAAAATCCTTCATTCTGACCTCATGATGGACGGAAGGTCACTGATGAAGCAGCTGGAGATGTCCGGGCCTAGGACACTATCCTAAGGAATGCATGCAGAGATGTCCTGAAGCTAAGGTGACTGACATCCAACAACCATAACAATCTTCCTATGTGCCAGGTATGACTCTAACCATCAGAGTTTCCCCTGGGTCCCACTGATTCCAGTTTTGCTTGGGCTCCTTGATTACACAGATCAGTTGAATACAGCCTTGATGTCAAGGGTTGTCACTCGCACCTCCACTTTGGAATTTAGCTCTTTTGTCCTTACTTGAACCAAGACTGTAATGAGGTCAGGAGCTGAGTGGCCGTGACAGAAACCGAACATGGCATCACTGCACATGCTGCTTGATGGAAAGTGTCATCAACAATGCTATCACTTTACTGATGATCAAGACTGGACTGATGTGGAGGTAATTGGCTGGGTTAGATTTATCCTGTTTTTTTGTGAACAGGACATACATGGGTAATTTCCCACATTGTCAAATAGATGGCAGTGTTGTAATTGCACTGAAATAGCTTGGCTCAGGGAGTTGTTAAGTTCTGGAACACGTCATCATTACTATTGACAGAAAGTTGTCAGGGCCCCTGGGCTTTGCGGTATCCAGTGTCTGCAACCATTTCTGATGTTATGTGGAGTGAATCGAATTGGCTGAAGACTGGTATCTTTAACGCTGGGGACCACTGAAGAAGGCCAACATGGATCATTAACTCGGCATGTCTGGCTGAAGACTGCTGCACGTGCTTAGCCTTAGTTTTACCTCTGATGCGTTGGGCTCTTCTATTGCTGAAAATGGGGACATTTGGGGAGCCTTCTCCTCTAGTGAGTTGTTTAACTGTCCATCATTCAGAACTGCAGAGCTTAGTTAAGTCAGTTGGTTGCAACATCACTTTGCTTTATCTATCATTTGCTGCTTATGCTGTGTGGCATGCAAGTAGTCCTATTTAATAGCTGCACCAGATTGTCACTTCATATTTTCTCCATTGAACTAGGGCTGATTCCCTGGCTTGATGGAATGTTTGAGTAGGGGATATGCTGGGCCATGAGGCTGCAGATTATGGAGTATAATTCTGCTGCTGTTGATGGCCAACAGCTTCCTGTGGTTGGAATGTAAAAAAAATGATTACACTCTGAGTTTATGAGAGGCAAGGTAAACTTTTAAGACCATGAGCTTTGTTTGAAAGAATCCATGATTCAGCCAGTTTTCTTGTTTGATTAGTAATCAGGGGGTTATTAACATTGAGAAAATTTGGCTTTCAGAATGTGAAAAATTCATTTCAGCAAATTTAAGAACAACTCATTGAATTGTCTTCGTCATCTATATCAAAGACACTGCAATGAGTCAGTTAAAGTTCAAGCAGTTAATTTTTCCGGACTTGAGCCTCTGTAATGGACAGCATTCGGAAAAAGGTTGAAAGTTTATTTTCCTTTGTGCTTTCAATTTTTTTAAACATCTCCATACTTAGATAGATAGTTCAAAAAGATTTTCAGCCCAATGTGCAAATATTTCAGTTACTAGTCACCATGTTACCAAACTAAACAGAATACTTATGATCTATCAAGCCAGGCTCCTTCTAGGATTTGACTTGCCCAGTAGGACCATCAACTGGGATAAGAAGCATATGAATAGTAAAAGTTTAATAATAACAGTAATAGTGGGGTTGATTAGAAACCAAAAAGGGGCATTTTTGAGGTAATAGATTAAGTTAAAGTTAGAAATACATCAGTAAAGGATGAGGCACAGAGGTAAGAGACAGTGGAAATCTCAGAGGCAGTTGTTATAATTTTCTAGTTTTCTTTATACTTAGGAGTGGTACAGGGGATGCGGTGGCAATGTTAAAGTATTTGGGAAACTGGTTAACCAACTAATCAATTTATGATAGTAACTACAATTTACGATTAATGATGGCTGACTTTTAGAAAACAAAAATTCAGGTGAAAATTGACAATCATTTGGGGAAATATCGTTTAATTTAGGAAAGTCAGCATGGATTCAGAGTACATCATGTTCAATTACTTTACTTCCCTTACCTTTGCTGAGTGACAGTCATTAGATGTTTTTTGGATCGATAGAAGGTTTGTAATGGAGTTCTCCAATTATCATTTTTGGGATCTTTGTTCTCCCGAAATACATGAAAACCTAAACCTTCATGTACTGGGAAAGCGCAGCAAGTCAGGCAACATCCAAGGAGCAGGAGAATCGACATTTCGGGCATAAGCCCTCTACAGGAATGAGGAGGGTGTGCCAAGCAGGCTAAGATAAAAGACAAGGAGGAGAGACTTGGGGGAGGGGCGTTGGGAATGCGATAGGTGGAAGGAGGTTAAGGTGAGGATGATAGGCTGGAGAGGGGGAAGAAGATTGCAGGTTAAGAAGGCGGTGCTGAGTCCGAGGGTTGGGACTGAGATAAGGTGGGGGGAGGGGAAATGAGGAAGCTGGAGAAATCTGCATTCATCTCTTGTGGTTGGAGGGTTCCTGGGCGGAAGATGAGGCGTTCTTCCTCCAGGCATTGTGATCCCATGGACTGGCGATGGAGGAGGCCAACGACCTGCATATCCTTGGCGGAGTGGGAGGGGGAGTTAAAGTGTTCAGCCACGAGGCGGTTGGGTTGGTTGGTGCGGGTGTCCCAGAGGTGTTCTCTGAAACGTTCCGCAAGTAGGCGGCCTGTCTCCCCAGTATAGAGGAGGCCACATCGGGTGCAGCGGATGCAGTAAATGATGTGTGTGGAGGTGCAGGTGAATTTGTGACGGATATGGAAGGATCCCTTGGGGCCTTGGAGTGAAGTGAGGGGGGAGGTGTGGGCACAAGTTTTGCATTTCTTGCGGTTGCAGTGGAAGGTGCTGGGAGTGGAGGTTGGGTTGGTGGGGGGAGTGGACCTGACGAGGGAGTCGGAGAGGGAGTGGTCTTTCTGGAACGCTGATAGGGGAGGGGAGGGAAATCTATCCTTGGTGGTGGGGTCTGTTTGGAGGTGGCGGAAATGACTGAGGACTATACGATGTATCTGGAGGTTGGTGGGGTGGTAGGTGAGGACCAGTGGGGTTCAGTCCTGGTGGCGATTGGAGGGGTGGGGTTCAAGGACAGAGGAGCGGGAAGTGGAGGAGATGTGGTGGAGAGCATCGTCAACCACGTCTGAGGGGAAATTGCGGTCTTTGAAGAAGGAGACCATCTGGGTTGTTCGGTATTGGAATTGGTCCTCCTGGGAGCAGATGTGGCGGAGGCAAAGAAATTGGGAATATGGGATGGCGTTTTTACAGGGGGCAGGGTGGGACGAGGTGTTTGGACTACGTTCAGACTGCATGGACTCCGGACTACATTCAGACCACCTGTCTACAGAACTGACTGACCCCGCATGGACTCTGGACTACGTTCAGACACAGCCACATCTCCTTCCTCAGCACCTATCTATGGAGCCGAATGACCCCGCGTGGACTCCGAACTACGTTCAGACCCTCAGACGTGGTTGACGATGCTCTCTACCGCATCTCCTCCACTTCACTCTCCTCCGCCCTTGAACCCCGCCCCTCCAATCGCCACCAGGACAGAACCCCACTGGTCCTCACCTACCACCCCACCAACCTCTAGATACATCATATCATCCTTTGTCATTTCCACCATCTCCAAACAGACCCCACCACCAAGGATATATTTCCCTCCCCTCCCCTATAACCGTTCCGGAAAGACCACTCCCTCCTTGACTCCCTTGTCAGGTCCACACCCCCCAACAACCCAACCTCCATTCCCGGCACCTTCCCCTGCAACCGCAAGAAATGCGAAACTTGTGCCCACACCTCCCCCCTCACTTCCTTCCAAGGCCCCAAGGGATCCTTCCATATCCGTCATAAATTCACCTGCACCTCCACACACTTTTACTGCATCCGCTGCACCCGATGTGGCCTCCTTTACATTGGGGAGACAGGCCGCCTACTTGTGGAACATTTCAGAGAACACCTCTGGGACACCCGCACCAACCAACCCAACCGCCCCGTGGCTGAACACTTCAATTCCCCCTCCCACTCCGCCAAGGACATTCAGTTCCTTGGCCTCCTCCATCGCCAGACCATGGCAACACGATGCCTGGAGGAAGAACGCCTCATCTTCCGCCTAGGAACCCTCCAACCACAAGGGATGAATGCAGATTTCTCTAGCTTCCTCATTTCCTCTCCCCCCACCTTATCTCAGTCCCAGCGCCACCTTCTTGACCTGCAATCTTCCTCCCGACCTCTCCACCCCCAGCCGCTCTCTGGCCCATCACCCTCACCTTAACCTCCTTCCACCTATTGCATTCCCAACGCCCCTCCCCCAAGTCCTTTCTCCCGACCTTTTATCTTAGCCTGCTTGGCACACCCTCCTCATTCCTGAAGGGTTTATGCCCGAAATGTCGATTCTCCTGCTCCTTGGATGTTGCCTGACCTACTGCGCTTTTCCAGCAACATATTTTTCAGCTCTGATCTACAGCATCTGCAGTCCTCACTTTCTCCTTCATGTACAGGGCACAATTTAAAATTTTACAAAAAGCACCATAAATGGAAACAGTGAACTACGAGGAGGATAGCGTAGAACTTCACAGGACATCAACAAGTTGTGAAATGTGAAAAATAAGAGACAGATGAAATTTAATGCAGAGAAGTTATGAAGTGATTCATTTTGTAGGAAGAATGCAGACAGACAACATACAATTAAGGGCATTACACTAAAGGGTGTGCAGAAGTCAAGGGACCAGAATGCATATGTGCAATAGTCAATCAAGGTGGCAAGACAGGTTGAGAGGGGATACGTAGTAAGCATAGGGACTTTATTAAAACAGCATAGAGTAAAAGAACAAGGAGGTTACATTAAATTTGTACAACACTGTTCAGCCTCAACTGGAGCATTGTATCTAATTCTATACGCTTTACTTCAAGAAAGATGTGAAGACCTTAGAAAAGTTTCATGAGAACAGTTCCAGGGATTAGGAATTTCACCTATGTAAATAGATTGAAGAAATTGGTACTTTTTTTCCTTGGAGAAGGTTAAAAGAAGATCTGATAAATATACTGAAAATCTTGAGTGATCAGGACAGAGCAAACTGGGAGAAACTATTCCATTGACGGAAAGATTGAGAGCAAGAGGGCACAAATTTCAGATAAGTCTAAAACAGCATTAGGGACACCATTACTGGACACAAGACTCCACTAAGTGAGAGAGACAATTTACTTCAGGGAAGGAGGTTGGTGTAGGAACCAAGTGAATGGTTCTGCATGGATAAGAGGCATGGTCAACGTGAGGTCAGGTCCAGTGATGTATAAAGTTTGGGTAGGTGCAACAGTTCTGAACAAGTATGTGAACCATATGAAAGCTGCAAACTTGCAAATAGAGCAGGTAATGGCACTGGAGAAAATGCTCATTCTGAGAGCCACTGCAGTGATCAGTCACATGCGATGATAAGTTGATTCTGATTATCTCAACTCTATGCTAGAGACATCGAAAGATTCCGTCTTAAGATTATTGTCATCATAAATTCAGCAGTTAAATTTCACCTGGGTAAATTTTTAATTTCTCTCCATAGCCGTGTCCCTGTATGATCCATTTGAAATTACACCAAGTGCTGTTAATAATTATGCAACTTGACCCATTCTAGGGAATTGGGTCATAGACTCCCTACAGAGCAGAAAGAGGCCATTTGGTCCACCAGGTCTGTACCGATCCTCCGAAGAGCATTTCACCCAGACCAAAACCATTCTGTAACTCCACATGGCTTTTTACCATGGCGAACTTACTGCCAGCAGCTCACCCACATTTGTGGGAATGGCTGGATAAACCCTAGACTCAATTACACATCGACTATGCAGGTTCTTTCATGAGCTCAACATTCTTAGTCATTGTGGATGCCCACACTAAATGGTTGGACGTACAGAGTTCATTTGTAAAATATGGGGACAATGACAGAAATGGCCAGGCTGTGCAAAATCATGAAATTGTGTCTTGGTCAACATGCAAGGTGGCCTTCACCCCTTTGATAATCCCTAGACCTTCCTGAAAGGTTTCCAGGTATTTAATTAGGACTTCACTCAGGCAAGCATTTTCTAATTGAAACATGCTGAGCCAAGCTTGGTGAATCTTTTCAACCAACTCTGCCCCAATAAGCTTGGACCTGAGGATTTTTACTACAATCAGCTGCTTCTCATAACAGATTAGAACCAAAGTTGTACCCTTAATCTGTAAATGTTCCCCACTATAGATTCTCAATCCAGCTAAGGTCTTGTGCAAACTTAAGTGTTGGAGCCCACAGCGAATTTTGTTAACAGCTGCTTCTGAGCACTGAACAGCCACGTCATTATGGACTTTAGTTAGAACCCAGTGACCATGCAACCAGCTTATTTTGACTGGTTCTGATTTGGATGTTGCTAATTTGTTCAGGATATGTCCTGAGCGAGGTTATGCAATTGTCTTCACATAAGTGGTGTTCCCCAAACCAGATTTAGGTGGACTTTCCAGGGTATGCACTACCCTGGATCGCAGCCTATGAGTTCTCTTACTCAATTTAAATTTAGTGTCTCGGGTTCGCATACCGACAGCAACTACAATGCCTTGCTGGCCCGGATCCTGAAGAAAACTTTAGCTGTGTGGCCGAGGCTTGGCTTTGTTTTGGAGTTTTCCTGTGTCCCTCTGTTCAGGATATGTCTGAATAAGGCGTTACATTTGTCTTCACATAAGTGGTGTTTCCCAAGCTGTCGGACTGGAAAAGGTATCCACTTCCATCAGAATACCCTGCAACTCGTATGGTCCACTTGCCACACTTTCCAATGATAAAGCCAGTTGTAGTACTTGTTTGAAGTCCAGTTAGACTTCAGCTAATAGGTGCTTTCGCATGATTAGGTCATTAATCCCACATATCAAATGGTCTCTCAGCATCTCATTAAGGTTAAACCAAAGTCACGTGCCTCTGCCAGTCATCTTAACCTCAACAAAAATGTAAGTATGGATTCTCCTTGTTCTCAAATTGCTGAGTAAAACCAATAGCATCTCAAAATTAGAGATCGCTTGTGTTCGTAATATTCCTTAACTAAATCTTTCAACTCTTGAAAGGTTTTAGTACCTGATGCCCCAGGGAAAGTTAGGCTCCTAATAACCAAAAAGGCTACAGGTCCACAAGCTGTCAGAATTACTCATCGCTTTGCATCTGCCCTAACATCATTTGCCTGGCAAAAAAAAAGCATTCCTTCCATAAACCCAGTCTTCAATGGCAGGATCTAATGAGTCAAGCTTCCCAAATATTAGCAGGATGCCAGAAATGCTTACCCCAACTCAAAGATGACTGCTGCAAGTGAATTTCTTCAGAAGCGTGCTTTACTCTTGTCGTCATTGAAATTACTCCAAAGAGGCTGGTATCTTGTCACCAAGTCACCCTTTACTTACACGTGTGAAGTCCTTGACACCGATCCAGCTCCCTCAGCGCCAGCTCTCAGAGTGAACAGGATGTCTGACACTTCAGTTTTTATCTGTCACCTGGGCTCCCTGGTTGAGCCAGATTAAGAAGAAAGGTTGGGTAGACTGGGCTTGTTTTCACTGGAAAGCAGGAGGTTGAGGGGCAACCAAACAGAAGTTTGTAAGATTGTGAATGGATAGAGCGGAAAGTATGAGACTTTTTCCGAGGGTAGAGGGATCAATAACGAGAGGGCACAGGTTCAGTGCAGGGGGCAGGGTTTAAAAGGGATGTGGTGGTGAGTTCCTGGAACGCGTTGCCTGAGGTGGTGATGGAAGCAGCATTTATGAAGCTACCGAATGAATACATGAAGAGGAAGAGAATGGAGGGATACGGAAACTGTAAGTGAAGACAATTTTAATATGGAAGTGCAAAATGTGTCAGCTCAGGCTTGGAGGCCCAAACGCCTTGTTCCTGTGTTGTATTGTTCTTTGTTCCAACAGCCCCAGTCAGGGAACTCATGTTCTACGATGACCACCTGGCTGACTTTGTTACAATCACTACACAAACATTTCAAGATAAACTGCGACAGTTTTTGAAAGAACAAAATCCTAATCTCGTTTGCTAGCCAACAGTAGTTGAATGCTCATTCAGACACTGGGACAAAGCCAAGAAACAAAAACACAATTAAAGATTTTACATGAATTATTTTTATTTCATCACCTACCTTAGCTTTTCCAACTTCAAACATTTCAGTATTTTTATAAATTATAGTAGTTTCTGGTCGGGTAGTTCGGATGAAGCAAATACCCTGGAGGCATAAAGCAAGGATTCAGTTGTGAAGGATTCAAATCTTACAACTTGATCTATGGAGAAGATTTTAAAAATCGAGTTGATTATAAAACAAGAAAAAATAACTCTTTGTAGTTTTATCCATTATTTAAGTGTATGCATCATGTCAAACTTCAACAAGATGTGCTATTCATGAATTTGAAGTCTTAAAGATTGTTCATTACTGCTAACATTTGCTAACAGATTTTACTTTGAAAGTACTTTCTGAACAATGACAGTATGATTTTACGGTAGCACTGTATTACAAATGCTGGGCATTATATGATCGTGATGTTTCTGAATATCCCCTTTATCTTAAGGTAAAGCTTAGAATTCTGGAAGCATCCAAGTTTGAAGACATTCTGGTGAAACACAAGCACATACCTACTGACAGCAAACCCATATACTGTAAAGCACTTCTTTTACAACAGAGAGGAGTGGGCAGGGCAGGGAAGCAACTACAAATACATGAAGAAACAAGGCAGCTGGTATCATGAGGGCACAGAAGGACTTGTATGTGCTTTCAACAAACAGGATGCTTCTAAGACTCAGTGTTCTGTTTGTAAGGAAGGAGCTAGAACCGATGGACTTTGAGATTTAAGAAATAAGCAGTTGCTGCTTTAGGCCTTGCCCACAGAAGCCAGATTTGGAAGATTCTGGCTGAGAGGAAAGGATAACAGACTCCAGGGAGAAGCAAGTCTGTTGTAGAGCTGGGAATAACATTTGGTCTTGTAATGCTATAAATCTATCAGAACTACTGTGCACTGTTCGAGAGAGACTTTAAAAAAGTGTTAAGTCCCATGTTCAGCAGCATAAATTGACCTTTATTCAGAGCTCCTTCCCAACACAGTGTGGGAAAGGTCTCTTGGAAACAAACTTCAACATACTCTGACGCTCCAATTAAAATACACAATATTTATATATTCTGCAGTGCAAAGATTACAGCAACATTTACATCAGTGTTAGCCACATCCCCTCCATCCAATCCTTTGAACAATCAACTCAGCATGTCTGGCAGCATCTGTGAAGAGAAATCAAAGTTCAAGTTTCAGGTCAGGTGACCCTTTCTCGTGTTCTGAGGAAGGGTCACTGGCCCCGAAAAGTTAACTTTGATTTATCTTCATAGATGCTGCCAGACCTGCTGAAGTTTTCAACCAACCTCTGTTTTTGCTTCCGATTTACAGCATCTGCAGTTCTTTCAGTTTTTAAATATGTGATCAATGATGGACAACTTCATGGATAACCCTAAGTCTTCCCATGTTCTCATGATGTTTGCCATACATTCTCATTATCTATCCTTGGGGTCTCTCAATACATCTTACACCGCACCTATTATTCATCCTGCCTGCTATCAAGTCTGCCTGCTATCAAGTCTCCCTGCTATCAGGAACATTCCAACACCGACTGCTGTGTTCAATTTATAATTCTCTCCAACCATCTTATGTTAGCTAAAAATCACAGTCAGCCATTTAATGTTATCTTCAGCCACTGACAGCTCAAACAGCACAACAAAAGGGCTTAGAAGACTTAACTCCATTGTTTTTAATTAGTTAATGCAAAAATAGCTTTTTAACAATATTGTGGTAGTTGCCTGTTTGTTTATGATTAATCTATTTTGATTTTAGCTTGTTTGTTACAGAAGAAGCTTTTTTTTAAAATATATTTATTACTTTTTTTAACTTTACAAATATATAAAATTATTGAAAAAATCACAAATATCAGTATAATAAAAAGAAATAAAACACAAATTACAATACAACTACTATCTACTAACCTACTCTATAATACAAAGCAAATCCTAACACTGTGCAAAGCAACACCAAAAAAAAAGCAAAAAAACCCAAAAAACTCACAAAATACAGAACAGCTATGCTCGGCATAAGGCTCCCAAACAAAGGAACGGGAGCATTGTATACATACCCGTATTAACTCGGGAGACCCCCTCCAGGGCCCAGGGCTTGACAAATCTAATCATCCTGGTTAAACAAAGGCCCTAGTTAAGATAACTGATAAATCTATATCCAAATAATTCAAGTAGGGCTGCCATGTCTTATAAAAATGGTCTGTTGTGTGGTGGACCACGTTTGTGAAAAAGTCCAAGGGAACGTGCTCCATAATTAATTTCTGCCATCCAAGCAAGGCCAGTGGCTTCTCAGACACCCAATTCATCAGAATATTCTTCCGTGCACAGTATGCAAGAATGTTAAATAGTTTCTTCCTATGCCCGTCCAAAGATGGTTAATTTGGTAGACCTAAGAGGAGAGATATTGGGACTACTTTGACTTCAGTCCTCAATATCCTCCCTATCTCTCCCGCTACAGCACTCCAATAAACACGGAGCCTGTGGCATGTCCAGAAGCAATGGGTAAGAGTACCTACACTTATTTTACATTTGGGGCACACTGAAGATGCCCCTTTTTTAAACTTCGCCAGACAGTCTGGTGCCAGATGAGCCCTGTGCAGAACTTTTAACTGCGTAGCGCATGTTCTATTACAGATTGAAATCTTTCGAGTAATCTCCCACATGTTCTCCCATGTTTCAGAAGAGATCTCCACTCTCAGCTCTTGCTCCCAGACCTTACATAACCGGTTAATATCCTGCCAGGCCTGCCACCCAACAGGCAATAGAGAGCACTAACCGAAAGGGTGCTTGTGGAGCGTAGCAACAACCTCTCTGTATTGGGCTTATAGGGCTTAGTGAGAAGCGTAGTCTTCTTCTGGATGAAATCCCTAGCCTGAAAAAAATGGAAAAGGTCTCTGCCTGGCAACCCGTATTTGCGGCTCAGTTGCTCAAAAGACATCATAACCTCCCCCCTCAAACAAGTCTCCCAAACCAGAAACTCCCCTCGCTGCCCATAGTTTGAACCCTGAGTCCATCATCCCTGGCATGCCAACTAAAGGTGTAAGAGGTGAAGTCTTGGATAAACAACTCTCACTCTGACGCATCACCCTCCATGCCTTGATTGTACTAATGACACTGGGGTTCCGGCAGTGGTCCATGACTGTCCTCATCTTATCCATGAACAATAGATTAATAAGAGGGCATTTTGCTTGGGAGGCCTCAATATCCAGCCATATTGAGTTTGGATCGTTACCTACCCAATCGCAGACAAAGGACAGCGGGGAACTCAATTGATACATTCTGATGTTTGGGAAATCAACTCCTCCCCCTCCTTGAGGCAACTGCAATTTAGTAAGTTTGATTAGGGGCCACCCACGATGCCCAAGGAACCAAACCACCCTATAAGCTTCCGCAGCGTTGACCTGGGAAACATTACAGGGAGCATACACATGGGATAAAGCAAACGAGGAAGAACATTCATCTTAATGAGTGATACTCGGCCCATTGAAATTGGTAAAGCCTCCCATCTCTGGAGCTCTCACCTAATATTGTTGGGCAAGTGAGCAAAGTTAGTCCGAAATAACAGAGCTGAAAATGTGTTGCTGGAAAAGCGCAGCAGGTCAGGCAGCAGCCAGGGAACAGGAGAATCGACGTTTCGGGCATAAGCCCTTTTTCAGGAAGGGCTTATGCCCAAAACGTCGATTCTCCTGTTCCCTGGGTGCTGCCTGACCTGCTGCGCTTTTCCAGCAACACATTTTCAGCTCTGATCTCCAGCATCTGCAGACCTCACTTTCTCCCGAAATAACAGATCAAACTTGGGGATGGCAAAAAACACCGGTATGCCTTGGCTGTTAGGCAGAGCTGTCCACAGCAGTTCTACAGAATCGCCGCCATCTGCCGAGTCGCCACCATCTTGCCGAGTTGCCTACAGTCGAAGTTTTAATCTGTGAAATACTGTCCACTAGTTTATTTTTGTTGATTGGAAATTCATCTCTCTTTCAAGGTTATCAGTCTCTTCTGGGATCTAAATGACTATCACCTTCAAGTCAGAATTGTGGTGCAGTTTCACTCCAGAACCTGAGCACACAACCCAAACTGGCACTTAATGCCAAATTAGTAATAACATATTGTCAGGGTAGTTGTCTTTAGAATGTTTAATGGGTATGCCTGCTGGTGTGGATCAGAAAGATTTCATAGCCTTATCCAAGCAATCTCAGCACTTCATTAATTGCTCAGCTAAGTACAATGAAAATATTACTTAGTTATTTATCCAATTTCCTGTTTTCTGAGGCCTTGTAATGCTCGTGGCTACAAAGCAGTGACTATACTCTGAGAGTAATTAATTGCCCACAAAATGCTTTGGGACAGCCAAGATTGGGAAATTATGATCATATCTTTCTTTCTTAAAAATAAATGAAAGGCTCTGTTAATAAGCTCAAAGCTTTGTTTGGATTTAAAACCATCCAAACCAACAGCTGTCGAATGACTTTGAGCATGTGCCCTCCATTACTGGAGATAAAAATTGTCAGACTGCCATCACCAATTTGTTGCTTTAGGTGAGGTTTGATACTGCCTCTCGCAATGAATGCAGTACATGACTTCTCAAAAAGTGGAAGAATTGGTCTAATAAAATATGTGGCTTTAAAACTGGTCAACAATTAGGAATAGTGCAATTTTAGATTGCACTGTTAAACAGTGCATTATGTACCTTGGTATTAGCAGCCAGTTCTACTGCCCGTTCAGTTGACACAGCATCACTTGGATAAAAAATTGTTGCTGTGGGAATGGCTCGGAATAAAGCAAGATCTTCCAAACCCATCTGGGAAGGTCCGTCCTCACCTTAGAAGAATTAGTAGCATTAGAAACATTCTCACAGTCCATCTCTCGTTGTTCAATTTGAAGATGTATTGTAGAATCAGCAACATACAAGATTCAAATTTAGGTTTTGTTCAGTTAGCCAATAAGAACAATATACCATAGGAAAATCAACTGTGGCTTGCACTTAATCACTGTCCACTGACCTCTACTAGAATTGAATGTCTGGACTTTTAAGTGAGCTCAAGATAATTAAACAGCCAGCTAACTGTTTTCTTCACTTACGTGCAAATTATGATCACTTACACAAGGTACTAAACTCCTCTGCAAGCTCAGTCTTCAGGACAGGTACAATGCTGCAGAAGGACAATAAAGGATGATCTTCCTGAATAATTAGCAAGTAATCTTGTGAAGTTAGTAAAATTAAACTCACCAATTGAGACACCACAGTGGGATCCAACAAGATTGATATTGCTTTCAGAAATTGCTGCCATGCGAATTTGATCAAATGCTCGGGAGAAAAAAGTAGAAAAAGTGCTGACAAATGGAACGGTCCTGTCCCGTGCACAACAACCAACACCAACACTTACCTGTAAATGAAATACAGGACCAATAATAACTATTTGCCTCACAACAACAGCAGAATGAAACAAAGGTTCCTTTTCCCTTCATTTCTGCCCACTTACTATTCTTCACAAGTTGCCTACATCAAGTGGTGAAGGAAAATAAAGCAGGAAATTCTATCAAACAGACTAAGGTCACTCAACTCTGAAATATTTTAATTAAAGAATACAAAGGAAATTCTTTTATATTCTCAGGATTTTCTAATCTATATATTTTACAAACTATCTTGACAATAAATGACAACTCAAGTCTTAACTTTTTTGCCAAAATTCATCCAAAAGTAGTTCATGAATATACTAGTGGCAGCCCAGAGGCAAGGTCTCAACTGCTGATACACTCAGCAAGGATAATACAGTGACATGAAAAGATGAACACTACAAATTAACAGAAAAGTTAAAAAGACCAAACCTGTGTATATTTTTGTTTACTTTCATGCTATATTATGTGGAATAAAACATAGAAGATGTTAAACAAAAACAGATATATCTGGAGAAACTTAGTAGGTCTGGCAGCATCAGAACAGATAGATCTGAACAAGGGTCACTAGACTCAAAACTACTATAACTAAGCCTCGCAATCCACTTCACCTTTAACGACAGGATCTACAAACACATCAACAGGATCACCAATATCAGAACTTATCGCAGAAACAGTTATGCAGATATTAGAACGAACAGTCCTCCCCAGGATCCAACTCAAGCTTTGTGTCATCCACATAGCTGACCCATTTCTCATCAGACTAGGGCAAACTAGAAGAAACCCACAAGCACATAAACACCATCCTTACCGGTATAAAGAGGAATGGAACAATAACCAACTCACCCTCCTAAATGTCACAGTAGAACGAAAAGCCAATGGAGAGCTGCAGCCCAGTGTTTACAGGAAAGTCTCACACACTAACCTGATACTCAACTACAGGAGTTGCAGGGGGACATTATTTAAACAGACTACAACGCATTGCAGCACCCAGGAATAAGAAGCCGAGAAAAAACACCTTTACAATGTACTCGGGAACAACAGTTACCTGATAAGTGCAACTCACAACAGACGTAAACAGGAAGACGCAACATGCCCAGTGAAGCCAGCCATTCTATCATACATCAAACACATTCCAGAGATGGCTACCAGACTACTCTGGCCCCTAGGCATCATAGTGGCCCACAAATCTACCAGCACACTTAAATAGCTCCTGATGAAGTTAAAAGACACTGTACCCACAGCCAGCAGAACGAACATCATATACAAAATACCCCACAAGGATTGCAACAAACATTATATTGGACAGATGGGCAGGAAACTAGCCACCAGGACACATCAGCACCAACTCGCCAGCAAAAGACATGACCAACTATCAGTGGTATCCATACACACAGATGAAGAGGGACATCGGTTCAACTGAGACAATACATCCATCCTGGATCAGGCTAACCAAAGATATGCACGGGAATTCCTAGAGGCCTAGCATTCAAACTGAACTCCATTAACAAACATATAGATTTGGACTCCAATTACCAAGCTCTCAGAAACAGAACCGGAAATAATATCACCTACCACGACAAAAAAAGACACATTAATAGCAAGCAGGACACAACATCAACCTTTCACCGGAGGCTCAATGGCAATGTTACCTTACATGGTGAAGAAACATCTGGAACAAACCCAATAGCTCAGCAAACAAACTTACAACCTCAAAACCTTAACTCTGCTTTCTCTCCACAGATCCTGCCAGACCTGCTGACCTGCTTTAGTAATTTGGTTTTGCTTATGTTATGTGGAATTCATCTACTCCAGTTGTCTGTGGAACGTAAGAAAATAAAGAAGTAAAATAAAAGTTACCATGTTCTGTTCTGCTATGAAACATTCAATATAACGCTTGGGGTATTCCTTTTTAAACATTTCTGAAAATGTTGAGTTCTTTGTATCCCCATCTAATGCAATAATACGGTCATTGCTATGACCTATTTTTGCCAGGGCAGTTCCAAAGGCTTTTCGTGTGGCTACCTGGAAAAATAAAAGAAAAGGTAAATTGCACTTAATAAATGAATACTTAATTTTCATTTTTAAAAAGGATGAAGCTTTGATACAGCAGTAGGTTATTCCTTTCGAGGATGTGTGTTGCTAATATATACTGAAGGAGATTCCGTAAAATATGTTTTGAAGGGAAGAGTGAAAGAAATTTATTTTATGTCCATGAAATGTTTCTATTTCAACCCTCAGAGTAAAAGGTGACATGCAGAGACTCTTCAGTGCCTTTTCTAAAATATTTACATGCAACACACATGCCTCAAAAGTGGAACTATTTATCAAAACCTGAGAAAACCTCAAGAAAATAGAAACATTTGTTTAAATATAGGTAGTTCTCCTATAATATCGTCGTTGCGTTCCAGCAAAACCTCACTTAATAGAAAATTGCTTAACAGAAACAATGGGGGCTACGGGCAAAGTGGGGTTAAGGGCAGACTAGCAAAAAAAAATCATTTACGATAGCTCAAAAATCACCCAAAAGTCCAATGCAAAGTACAGCACAGCCTTAATGGAGGCTGAAATTAACGAAACAAAAGTAAATTTAACACAGTACATTTTTAAAAATGTAAGAAAGGTGCTTTCTCGAGTATTTCTCACAGAATGCCGCTCTTTCCGCAGCTGACATCAGCGCGTGCGCAGAACGCACGAAGATCAGCGCCGACATCGCGCATGTGCAGAACAGCAAGAACACCAGCGCACAGGCAGAATGGAGCAGAGGTTTCAGCACGCACAACGGCGCATGCATAGTACAAAGCAAGCAAATTGAACTCCGCTGGAATCACACTATTGCCAACAGAGGTAAGAGTTCTCCAAAATATTGTTCCCTAGTTCATCAGCAACATTATCGCCAAACCGCGCTGCCGACACGTGTCATTCCAGAACTGCCTGTACACTATAACCAAGTAACAAGAAATGATACAGTAATCTTGGGTCATCTAAAACCTTCAAAAATGATGTAAATGAACTATATTGCATAAGCACATGGCTGTAACACAATTAAAGATAGTTTTTTAAATAACTCAATGGTTGTGTCCTTGTGCCATCCCGCATTAGAGAAAAATTGTGCTTTAGAAACAGTGCTAAAAGTGTAGACGATGTAATCGCGTCACAGCCAACATAGGTTTTAAAAGTTCGCACTTTAGAAACAGTGACCCTAATTCGACAATTGCACTACAGTGAATTCATGTTAACGAAATTATAGCAGAATAACCTGTACATGATTTCATTTGTTTCATTTTATGCAATCTGGATCAAGCTTTTCTCCATTTCTCACTAGTTTGCAATACTTAAATTTAACAGAGAAGAAACTCTACTGGGATCAAGCTATAACTGAAAAGAAAATGTTGAATTGCACCTGTTGAACAGCAAGATTTACCACTTTGGCTCAATTTACAAGGAGTGAGCCAATAAGTTACAACTTGGATTCTCTGACAGACTTGCATCCCACATTTTGGCTGACTTACTTCTGATTCTAATGTAACAGCATAGGATTAAATAAAAAACAAATTCTAACACATTACACTGCTTATTCCACAGGATTACTAAAGGGCAAAACAGCGAGTCTACTCCCATTAGTTAAAATGACTCGGATTTTTCATCAGCATTATTATAGAGCAAGCTGAACAACAAAGTCTAAGTCCACACAGACACAGTTAAAACAAGAAATCTAGAGCTGCAGCCTGATATTCCCTGCTTCTCCACAAACTGCACCAATAGAGTCAGCATTGGAAATCACATATTTACCCAATATAAAAGATTATCAGAAAACTTAAGGCTAATGCATTCAATGTATGCACATTTTTAACATAGTGATATATCTTAATGACTAACACAGCTTCTGGCATCAAACATGAGCATTTAATTATTCTGGAGAGATTCAGAACTAGGAGTCAGATGAGGAGAAACTTCTTTACACGGAGAGTTTCTAGGATTTGGAATGCGCTCCCTAGGAGAGTGGTGGAGGTGGATTCTATACAATGTTTCAAAAGAGAGCTGGGTATGCATTTGAGATTGATGAATTTAGCAGGCTATAGAGATAGCGTTGGAGGATGGGACAAGCTGAGTTGCTCTTTTGGGAACTAGTACAGACATGATGGGCCAAATAGCTTCCTTAACTGTAAAATGAATAATTATTGCTTTTATTTTTCCTAAACCTATCTTTCTTTTCTGTTTCATTTCCTGTACATGATTTTACCTGCATATTCTAACATACATCTATTGTTGAAATTCTGTATGTCTCAGGGAAGCATTTTCAGATGAACAACGAAGGAACAGCCGAGCCTCTTCGTAGGTTGTTGGTTAATTTGAACATTAAATAATAAATAACATCACAAATATCTCACTAAACTATTGTTTCTCAGCAAAATCTGCCAAACACTGGTTAACCCTTAATCTTGGGTTTGATCACTGAAGTAATTAGTGTCATAAAAGAAACATGAGCCATTTAAAACAAAGGATTCAGATTTCCATTAATATAAAAGAAAAATCACTTTTCTTTAAGATACATATGATAATGCAGCACAAAAAGAGGCTCTTTGGTCGACCATGATAATTCTGGGTCTTTGAAGGACCTTGCTAATTAGTCCCATTCTTCCAATCATTGCCCATAGCACAGCAATTATTTCTTGTTCCAAATGTTTATTAAATTATCATTTGACAGTGATTATGCAATCTGCTCCTCCTTATAAGTACCACCTGAATTATCATAAAGTAAGTCTGTCTGTTGCTGATGATCATGAACGGAGACTTCATCATAAATTAGAGCAACATGGTTATTTCCATCGTTAGAGTGAGCAGGCCGCATATATACTTGACACGAGATGCATCATAAAAATCTTCAGAGCAAAAGCAATATTACTCTGAACTACCCTCTGAAATGGCCCAGCAAGCCACGCAGTTGTATCAATTGCTATGGAGTTTTGACAAAGAAATGAAACTTGACAGACCACCTGGCATCGACTTAGGTACCGGAAATGACAATGGCAGAAACAGCCCGATTAACCCTGCAAAGTACTGCTTACTAACATCTGGGGGCTAATGCCAAAATTAGGAGAGCTGTCTCACAGACTAACTAATCAACGACTTGACATAGTTATACTCCCATACCTTACAAATATCACCAACACTATCACTGATATCTCCGGTCCTACAAGCAGGACAGATAGTAGATGTGGTGGTATGTTAGTATATAGTCAGAGGGAGTTGCCCTGGGAATCCTCAACATTGACTCTGGACCCCATGAAATCTCAGCTTCAGGTTAAACATGGGCAAGGAAACCTCATGTTGATTATGACGTACCATCTTCCTATGGTTGATGAATAGTAGTCTTCCATATTGAACAACAATTGGAGGAAGTATTGAGAATGACAAGAGCACAAAATGTAATCTGAGTGGGGAATTTCAATATCCACCAACTAGAGTGGTTCTAGCACTACTGATTGAGCTGGTTGGGTCCTGAAGCTGATTGGATCTGTAGCAGGTGGTGAGGAAACCAACAAGAGGAAAAAACATACTTGACCTCATCCTCACCAATCTGCCAGCTGCAGATGACAGTATAAGTGTAAGGATGACCACCGTAAAGCCTTTGTAGAGATGAAATCCTGCTTCCAAATTAAGACTATCCCCATCGTGTTGTGTAGCAATATCACCATGTTAAATGGGACAGACTTTGTACAGAGCTGTCAAAGACTGGGCATTCATTAGGCGCTGTGGGCCATCACAGCAGCAGAATTGTACTCCAGCACAATCTGCAACCTCATGGCTGAGCATATACCCCACTCAATCACTACCATCAAGCCAGGGGATCAACTCTGGTTCAAGGGAGAGTGCAGGAGGGCACCAAAAGAGTAGCAGGCATACCTAAAAATGAGATGTCAACCTGGTGCAGCTACCACACAGAAGTACTTGCATGCCAAATAACATAAATAGTAAGTGATAGGCAGAACTGAGAGATCCCTCAACCAACAAATCAGACTTAAGCTCTGTAATCTTATCACATCCAATTCTAAATGCAGTGAACAATAAACAACTCACTGGAGGTGGAGCCTCGACAAATATGCCCATCCTCAAATGATGAAAGAGCCCAACATATCAGTGCAAAACACAAGGCTGAAGCATTTGTACCAGTCTTTATCTAGAAGTACCAACACATTACGGGCTACTCCCACTGGTCCCCAGCATTACAGATGCCAGTTTTCAACCAATGTGATATCAAGAAACAGTTAAAGACAGTAGATACTGCAAAGGCTAAGGGTCCCAACAATGTTCTGTCAGCACTAAAGACTTGTGCTCCAGAATGTGCCACTGCCCTTGCCAAGCTGTTCCAGTACAGTTACAACACTGGCATCTACTATGTGTAAAATTGCCCACGTTGTCCTATACACAAAAAAAGGACAAATCCAACAAACCAACTACCACCCCATCAGTCTATTCCCAAATATCAGTAGGAAGTGATGGAAATGGTCATTAACAATGCTATCAAGTAGCACTTGCCTAGCAACAACTTGCTCACCAATACCTACTTTGGATTCTGCCAGGACCGCTCAGTTCTTGACCTCATTACAGTGTTAGTTCAAAAACGGACAAAAGAGCTGAATTTCGGAGGTGAGTGAGATCAACAAACCTTGACTTAATTTGACCAAGTGTGGCATTAGGAGCTTTAGCGAAACTGGAATCAATGGGAATCAGGGTCAAACTCTCCGCTGATTGGAGTCAGACCTAGAACAAACAAAAATTGTTGTGGTTGTTGGATGTCAGTCATCTTCGCTCCAGAACACCTCTTCGGGTTGTGTCTCAGCCCAACCATCTTCAGCTGCTTTATCAATGACCTTCCCACCATCATAAGGTCAGAGGTGGGGACATTCGCCAATGATTGCACAATGTTTAGCACTATTAGTGACTCTTCAGAAACTGAAGCAGCCCATGTTCAAATGTAACACAATCTGAACAATCTCCTGCGCTGAATCCTAAATATTATGTTTGATATGCAGTGAGTATCTCCTGAATGATGTGTGAACAATTCGAGGATCAGAGGCAGAGCTTCTCGATGGTATATTACACCACTTCAACCAGGATATTGATTTGTGACTTTTCAAACTGTTATTCTTTTTGATTTTGACATTATGGATGTATATGGTATTAGCCTTCAATATTAAAAATATTTTCAGGTGTTGAAGATAAAGAAAATTGGCATGGCAAGGCCATTCCAAAAGATAATAGTTGTGCCACACAGACACTAGGCAATGATATGTCCAAAAAGAGAGAATCTAACCACCACTTGGTGACATTCAATGCTTTTACCATCACTGAATCCCCCTCTATCAACATCCTGGGGATTACCATTGACCAGAGATTCAACTGGAGTTGCCATATAAATACAGTGGTTACAACAGCAGGTCACAGACTAGAAATACTACAGCCAGTTACTTACCTCCTGACTCCACAAAGCCTGCCCATCATCTGAAAGGCACAAGTCAGGACTGTGACTGAAAACTCTCCACGCTACCAAAAACACTCAAGACTCTTGACATCATCCAGAACAAAGCAGTCTGGTTGACTGGCATCAAATCCATAAACATCCATTCCCTCCACCACCAACACTTAGTAGCAGCAGTGTGTACTATCTACAAGATGCACTGCAGATATTCACCAAAGATGTTTAGGCAGCACCTTCCAAACCCATGACCACTTCCACCGAGAAAGGGAAGGACAGTAGTTCCATGGAAACATCACCACCGGCAAGTTCCCCTTCAAGCCACTCAACATACTCACTTAAACATATATCACAGTTCCCTCAGTGTTGCTCAGTCAAAATCCTGGAATTCCTTAAGGGCATTGTGTATCTACTAACAGCACATGGACTACAGGAGTTCAAGAACGCAGCTTGCCACCACCTTTTTGAGGGTAACTGGGGACAGGCAATAAATGCTCGCCAGCCAGAGGTGCCCACATCCACGAGTGAATTAAAAAGAATTGAACCACTTGAATAATGTCAAACATATAAAGGAGGAAATTTTCTTTCATTACTAAAGTGCAAACACTGAGTTTAAATCAAGTGATCCCTTCTCCAACTGAATAAGCTTTATCAGAATTGTCCTGGGGATTTCAAAAGACCCACAGCAGAATTTAGGACAGCTTTCTTGTCCAGGAACTCACTTCAATGTGTACCACTGAAGAAAAAGAACGGTTTCATCATTTTGAGGCTGTCTTCAGATGAAAACCAGTGAGCTCAAATTATAGGGGCGGCACGGTGGCACAGTGGTTAGCACTGCTGCCTCACAGTGCCGGAGACCTAGGTTCAATTCCTGCCTCAGGCGACTGACTGTGTGGAGTTTGCACATTCTCCCCATGTCTGCGTGGGTTTCCTCCCACAGTCCAAAGATGTGCAGGTCAGGTGAATTGGCCATGCTAAATTGCCCACAGTGTTAGGTAATGGGTAAAGGTCGGGGTATGGGTGGGTTGCGCTTCGGCGGGGCGGTGTGGACTTGTTGGGCCGAAGGGCCTGTTTTAAAGTGGGCGGCACGGTGGCACAGTGGTTAGCACTGCTGCCTCACAGCGCCAGAGACCCGGGTTCAGTTCCCGCCTCAGGCGACTGACTGTGTGGAGTTTGCACATTCTCCCCGTGTCTGCGTGGGTTTCCTCCGGGTGCTCCGGTTTCCTCCCACAATCCAAAAATGTGCAGGTTAGGTGAATTGGCCATGCTAAATTGCCCGTAGTGTTAGATGCAGGGGTAAATGTAGGGGTATGGGTGGGTGCGCTTCGGCGGGTCGGTGTGGACTGGTTGGGCCGAAGGGCCTGTTTCCACACTGTAAGTAATCTAATCTAATCTATCTATACCCTTAATCCCCACCACCCTGCCACAAATACTGAGTAATCTGATCACTAAACCCTCCCAGCCTGCATATATTTCAGGTCCATTGTCTATGTAACCAAGGTTCTACATCATTTGTGGCAGAATGTTAGAGATGTATAATGTTAGTTTGAATGTTTACCTTTTCAGCATGCTTATATTTGGGTGGCGCACCAAGTTGGATGTCTTCAATATTCACAGTTGATGCACTTTCCACTGGCTGCCCTGGGGTAAGTTTCTTGCCCTCTAGGATCCTACATTTGATTGCTTGAATAGTTTCTTGCAGCTTATCTTTTGGAATGGCCTTGCCATGCCAATTTTCTTTATCTTCAACACCTGAAAATATTTGAAATATTGAAGGCTAATACCATATACATCCATAATGTCAAAGTCAAAAAGAATAACAGTTTGAAAAGTCACAAATCAATATCCTGGTTGAAGTGGTGTGATATACCATCGAGACGCTCTGCCTCTGATCCTCGAATTGTTCACACATCATTCAGGAGATACTCACTGCATATCAAACATAATATTTAGGATTCAGCATTCACATTGAGATATATTTTCTGGTCAGTAACTCTGACTTTTTGGAATAATGCGGCATTACTGATGGGAAAATTTGGGAAGACTTCCAATTTTGAAACTCATCCATATCACATATCATGCATTTTCATTACCAAGTAAATAAATGCAGAAGTTCCAGACTGAAATAGGCCAAGGTGTTTCTTGTATGTTATCTTACAATTCATTTTGACTGTCATACTTGAATTTTTTTTTTAAACTGTTTACATTGGTTGGGGGGGGTGAACAGAAGAGCAAACCGAATTTTTCTTTTACAATATTATTGGTTGTATCAACATCTGTGACAGCTTTTGTCACTGATGAGAAAACATGGTATCAGAGCAGGTTGTTAAATGTAAATTAACCTGAGGCCTCTCACCAAAATGGAAGCTCCAAATAGAAATTTCTTTTTCTAATTTTATAGTTATGAGGCTTCAAACAAGCCTCAAAGAACAACCTATATAAATGCAATAACTTTAAATTAATAGAGTGGAGGAGGTATGCTCTCTATTGAGGTTCTCTTCACCTGTTAACACATGATATTATTTGCCAAATGATGTGGCCCTGGATCTCTTTGCTCTTATACCTCAAAATATAAGGTGCACTTATTTGTCCTGCCAAAATGTACCACTTCACAATTATTGATATTGAAAATTGATGGTATTTCTGATCTCACACATGCATATACTACTCTGTACACCAGTAATTTCAAGAATAGATTCCACTCTCTCTATTCAGTTTGTTCACATTGCTTTACCAGGTATTCACAATCAGTTCTTACTTCCCAAGCAGCAGTTGTGAATCTTACAGCAGCCCACAGTCCTCCCAAAATATGAATCTGCTTCTGACTTTTTTTTTGCCCTGGGTTTAAAGTCTCTGCACACACTGAAAAACCTACTTCTCATCAGCAGCTTAACAGACACATCCCTTCTGAAATTCCATACTTCCAGAAATGTATTAATTGCAACTTCTGCTGCTGAATGATGTTCTGACCTTCACACAGCAGAATGTGAATTTTAGACTACAGTATCAGTTAATGTCCCAGTACACGGTTTCAGTGAGCATGATTATCATCAAGTTCTGATTTTTGGGAAACAAAAATACAGACAGTAGTTTGTTTGCTTTCACTTTAGTGCATTGACTAATTCTCTAAAACAAAATGAAACAGTTCCATACAAACCAGTATGTATTCAGTGTACCTTCAATGCCTTTTCCTTTAGTGGTCTTAGCAATAATAACACATGGCTTGTTTTCGACCATGGTGGCCTGCCAAAAGGCTTTGCAGAGTTCATCAACACTGTGCCCATCTACCACTTCAGTAGTCCAGCTGTACATAAGAGTTTAGAATTCATAATTAAGCCATTACAACTCAACTCAAACACTAATCTGAGCAGTAAAACATAAGGAGAGAAATGCATGATACCATTGTCGGTTTCCTGTTATACAATGTATTTGTATGCAAAAGAAAACACATACTATTTGCAGTAGAGGCAGTTCAAAAACAGACAAAATGGAAGTGAGTTCAGTTAAAATAAAAGCTCTTTGGCAGATGCAAATGCAATTGTCTTTAAGAACACAAATACAAAAAGAAATAATTATTTGCTAAATCTGTACCCCTGCTAATCATTTCATCTCGACCTTGTCATAATCTCAGCATTCTATCTGGCTCTAAAGGAAGTTCCTGACTTCTTATACTAACTGTCATAAACACACCCTTTTTAAAATTCATTCACACAGATCTCTGAAAGTTGCCACCCAGGTAAATAGTGCAGTGAAGAAGGCATATGGCGTACTGGCTTTTATTGGTAGAGGAATTGAGTTCCGGAGTACTGAGGTCATGTTGCAGTTGTATAAGACTCTGGTGCGGCCGCATCTGGAGTAGTGTGTGCAGTTTTGGTCGCCATACTATAGGAAGGATGTGGAGGCACTAGAACGGGTGCAGAGGAGCTTTACCAGGATGTTGCCTGGTATGGTAGGAAGATCGTATGAGGAAAGGCTGAGACACTTAGGGCTGTTTTCATTGGAGAAAAGAAGGTTTAGGGGTGACTTGATAGAGGTGTACAAGATGATTAGGGGTTTAGATAGGGTTGACCATGAGAACCTTTTTCCACGTATGGAGTCAGTTATTACGAGGGGGCATAGCTTTAAATTAAGGGGTGGTAGGTATAGGACAGATGTTAGGGGTAGATTCTTTACTCAGCGAGTCGTGAGTTCATGGAATGCCCTGCCAGTAGCAGTGGTGCACTCTCCCTCTTTATGGGCATTTAAACGGGCATTGGATAGGCATATCGAGGATAGTGGGCTAGTGTAGGTTAGGTGGGCTTGGATCGGCGCAACATCGAGGGCCAAAGGGCCTGTACTGCGCTGTATTTTTCTATGTTCTATGTAGTCATCATTTACTATGCAAGCATTCACTGCCTGAAGGGCATTAGTGAAATGGATGGATTTTTAGCAGTAGTCATATGTTCACTGAAGCTAGCATTTTATTTTGCTGACTTTAAATTTCACCAACTGCCATGTGCGATTCAAACCCATGTCCTCAGAACATATGCTAGTTGCAGGATGCATGGCAAAGCTGATTTTGTCTGATCACATTATGATTTTCTAAATGCTTCATTCAGTCTTTGTGTTAAAATAAAACAATTGATTAATTATTTAGGATCTTACGCATTCTAAATTACATCAAATTGCCTAGGCTAAGTACCTGCACATTAAATGAATCATTAGAGAGCACATTTAGCAATCCAAGGAACTGAATATCAAGTATGCCTTCATCAAAGTATTTAAGTCCTTTATTTGAATCAATAATGAAGTCAAAAAGATACGAATAAGATTAAGTGGTAAAAAGTACAGAGTGGAGAACGTATACATGCCATAATTTCTACCAAATGGTCAGGACGTGTATTTGTTGCGGATCAGCATGAGTTTACATACCTGCTGCTGATTAGTCAATTGCAGAATGGGTTGCTGTGTTGGAATAATTTAGTCAAATGTTGAGGCCTACAAATTCCAAGGAACTCTTTTGGTAACCATTGTTCTTTTCAGAGCAAATTTTGCATGGTTTAATTATAAAATGTTCTTTCTTAACACTACCGCTCACTATGAAAATGGTCTCACAAGTTTTCAAATCAGAAACATGGCAAAAATATAATAGTGCTAACATATAAGACTGTAGGATTTAGGAGCAGATTTAGGCCATGAGTCCACTCCACCATTTAATCATGGATGATATGTTTCTCAACTCAATTCTCCTGCCTTTTCCCCATAACCCTTCATCCTCTCACCACTCAAGAATCTATCTTTCATCGTCTTATATACATTCAATGACTTGGCTTCCACAGCCTTCTGCGACCATGAGTTCCACAGCTTCACCACTGTCCAGCTGAAGAAATGCCTCCTCATCTCAGTTTATGATTATTATTCTATTATGTGATTTGATTTGGTTTATTAACTTTCAAACCTCTCAAGAGAAAATCAGTTAAAAGTGACATGAAAAAGTGATATTGCTATGGATTTTGCCATTTATAATTTATTATTTTTACATTTAGAAATTTTATTCAGTGTTATTTCCCCCATAACCTATAACCTAGGTTCCTATTCAAGTATCCACAATTGAAAGGTCAAATATTACTCTTTGTTTACTCCTATAGCAGTCATCTCGTGAAATACGGAATATGAACTACCAAGTTGAAAACTTACCCAAAAGCTTCACAACGTTTGCGGTAGGCTTCAACTTTGTGCTGCAGTGGCGCAGGGTCACTTTGACCCAGGCGGTTAACATCAATAATAGCCAATAAATTGTCGAGTCTGTAGTGAGAAGCAAATGCCATTGCCTCCCAGACTGAGCCTTCAGATGATTCTCCATCTCCCAACAGGCAGAATACACGGTAACTGGAGGTTGGAAGGGAAACAAAATCAGTAATTCCACACGAGGTTAATATATTGGCTACCTCTGACTCTAATACTTTTATAGAATCCCTACAGTGTGGAAACAGGCCCTTCGGCACAACAAGTCCACACTGATCTCTGAAGAGTAACCCACCTGGACCCATGCACCCAAGTAATACATCTAACTTACACATCCCAAACTCATGTGCAATTTAGCGTGACAAATTCACCTGACCTACACATCTTTGGATTGTGGGAGGAAATTAGAGCACCTGGAGGAAACCGAAGCAGACACGGGGAGAATGTGCAAACTCCACACAGTCACCTGACGTTGGAATCAAACCTGGGGCTCTGGCTAACCACTGAGCCACCATACTGGCCTTAAAGTGGGCTACATTTCTTTCAGTTCCACAGAAATTGAGAGATAATTTTGTGAAAAGACATGAGAGATCATAAAAAACATCCAAGTTTGGGTTTTTGACCATTTACAAATAAATGAAATATAAAACAAGGAAGTTGAAATTCTTCCTTCACACCAGTTTTTAAAATTGTGCAATCAGCCTTGACTTATCCAATTTAAATAAATAAAAATTTGAGGCTGATAGTAAACAAAGTCACGTTTCCTGCTTATTCATGACATCATACAATCCTTACAGTCCGGATGCAGGGTATTTCATCCATTGAATCCACACCGACACTCCGAACAGCATCCCATCCTATCCCTGTAACCCTGCATTTCCTATGGCTAACCCACCCAGCCTGTACATGCCTGGACACAATGCGAAACTTAGCATGGCCAATCCATCTGACTTGCACATCTTTGGACTGTGGGAGGAAACTGGAGCACCTGGGAGAAACCCACACAGACTTGGGAAGAAGGGGCAAACCACACAAACAGTAGGTCCCTGGCATTACAAGGCAACAGTGCTAACTACTGAACCACTATGCCGCCCAAGTGCTTATGCCCAAGCATTTTTCAATCAGCATTTCAGATTTAATAACGCAATATTCTCATAAAAAGCCAAACACAAATGGCTATTTCTTCAGAGTTGAAATGAAAATGGTGAACTTAATATCTCCATATGAATAAGGACAAACTTGTTCTTTATTTGGCATATTATACTGGGATGTAACTACAGAAAAGAGTCAGCCCTAATGATACATCCTTGGAAATTGGTACACAATTTAGGTTACTCAATTATTAAAGACAGTACCATACTTTAACATCATTTACTTTCTTGAAAAAACAGCAGATCATACCCAGAGACAGGATATGATCCATGATGGGTTGAGAATTACGAGCTTACACTTTTCAGTAAAACAATTATTTAACATATCTAATTAAGCTTTTTGCAGACACTGTTTTGGTCAATTTTGGGGTGTAATCATAACAAATGTAGTACCAATCTCCTGTTTATAATCAATGTTCAATGAATATGTAACACTATTGTAATGTTATAACACTGCTGAGACTGTTGCAAGGTGGTTATTATGCAAAAATAAGTTACTTAACTCATCAGAACAAAGTATATAAGATGCTGTTTAGTTCTGTTTTGTTGAAGCATTAAAATCTGGTGCAACGAGCAAAAAAAAACCAAAGTACTATAATAGTCCCAAAAGGTCTCTTATTCATGGGTCCTTACTTTAATATGTTGCAAGAAGAAACTGTAAGCTCTTTAACAGAAAAGCTATCAAAACCTAAATAGGTAGTCACTATGACTAAGCAGATTTCCTTATTTTAAAGTGACTGGATCTCATGGCAGTAGTTCATGCACAATAACTGATGCATAATAACTTCTCACCAGAGTCTGTTGTGCCAGGTTTGGGTCCCCATCTACTAACTAAAGTTGGTGAACTTCCAAAAGAAAGAAACCAAGACAATTGCGGATTTATTAACCATATTTTGTATGGTAATATTGACAAAGTGATGACTGAAACATTTAAAAACGTTAACAGAGATTGGAAGGATAAATGTAAACAAATTAAATCCTGAACAACACAATGTTCTGACACACCCTGGTCATCTCAACGAATTCAAATATCAGCCTAAACATTCTACCCTCACCTGGCCACTTGCCCTCACTTAAAACTTTCCAAATTTTTAACAGCTTTACAGCATTTTACTATTTCCTGCAGTAGTAGTGTTTGTAGTTATCATGGCTTTTATAAAGTAGCACCATATGCAGTAATGGCATAAAGTAACTTTTAATACAACACAATGAGATGCATTGAGTCTAAAGATTATGATGGAGGTAAAAACAATGACTGCAGATGCTGGAAACCAGATTCTGGATCAGTGGTGCTGGAAGAGCACAGCAATTCAGGCAGCATCCGAGGACAGGCAAAATCGACGTTTCGGGCAAAAGCCCTTCATCAGGAATAAAGGCAGAGAGCCTGAAGCGTGGAGAGATAAGCTAGAGGAGGGTGGGGGTGGGGATAGAGTAGCATAGAGTACAATAGGCGAGTGGGGGAGGGGATGAAGGTGATAGGTCAGGGAGGAGAGGGTGGAGTGGATAGGTGGAAAAGGAGCTGGGCAGGTCGGACAAGTCCGGACAAGTCAAGGGGATCATGTTGCTGGAGGTTAGAAACTAGGGTGAGGTGGGGGAAGGGGAAATGAGGAAGCTGTTGAAGTCCACATTGATGCCCTGGGGTTGAAGTGTTCCGAGGCGGAAGATGAGGCGTTCTTCCTCCAGGCGTCTGGTGGTGAGGGAGCGGCGGTGGAGGAGGCCCAACACCTCCATATCCTCGGCAGAGTGGGAGGGGGAGTTGAAATGTTGAGCCACGGGGCGGTGTGGTTGATTGGTGCGGGTGTCCCGGAGATGTTCCCTGAAGCGCTCTGCTAGGAAGCGCCCAGTCTCCCCAATGTAGAGGAGACCGCATCGGGATCACCTTCATCCCCTCCCCCACTCACCTATTGTACTCTATGCTACTCTATCCCCACCCCCACCCTCCTCTAGCTTATCTCTCCACGCTTCAGGCTCTCTGCCTTTATTCCTGATGAAGGGCTTTTGCCTGAAACGTCGATTTTGCCTGTCCTCTGATGCTGCCTGAATTGCTGTGCTCTTCCAGCACCACTGATCCAGAATCTAAATATTATGATGCCTGATTTAGATTTACATTAGAACTAAGTGAATGGAGCAAGCTGAAGTTAACAATGAACTGTAAAGCAGCAAAAAGATTCAAGTATCCATGTACACAAATCACTAAGAATTGGTGCATAGGCACATAAAGTAATCAGAATGTTTAGCAAAACATCATTTTCAAATCTACTTCCCTTGGGAAAAGATTAAGTGATGGCTCAGATGGATAGAACATTGGTAGGGCCCACATTTGCAATACTGCACCATTTGGAAATATATATTGTCTTTGAAGTGGATTCAGCCCATAGTTACCAGAATAAGTGCTTTAACGCTTATATTTTCAAAAAAATATACATCCACAGATTTTGTTTGTGTGAGTAGGTTAAGAGTGATCTGGTAAAGACATTCAGAATGATAAAATAAGACTCAATAGATGTTAATAGAGAGAAAGAATTTCCTTGGGCAAAGGAATCCAAAACAAAACAGAATATTCTTAAAATCAGAGCTTTGTTATTTATGAGCAAATCCATACAAAGCTGGTGCAAATCTGGAACTCTCCTTGCAAAAAGACAACGAAAATCGGATCAATTGAAGTTTTCAAAACTGAAACTGGTTAACTTATTTTTTGGTCAGGCAAAAAGGGGAAGGATCTAAATCAAAGGCAAGTAAATTGATGATGAGGTCTGGTTAACTATAGGAGAAAGTGAGGACTGCAGATGCTGGAAATCAGAGCTGAAAATGTGTTGCTGGACAAGCGCAGCAGGTCCGGCAGCATCCAAGGAACAGGAGAATCGACGTTTTGGGCATAAGGGCTATGCCCGAAATGTTGATTCTCCTGTTCCTTGGATGCTGCCGGACCTGCTGCGCTTTTCCAGCAACACATTTTCAGCTCTAGTTAACTATAATCTATTAGTTGAGTGGTTTACAAAGAATGAAGGTCTGAATATCCTGCTCTTGTTTCTAAATTTGAAAAATAAAAGATCAGCCTTTCAGTTTAGTGGTCTTATAGTAGATTTAAATTAACATAGAAAGAGAAGGCTAAGGAGTTTTTTTAGAATTATTCAATAGTGGAATGTAAGTATTGTTACCACCCATCGTTAACGGCCCTTGCGAATATGGTATGTCATCTTCCTGAAACACTGCAGTCCACATGCTATACGTATACCCACAGTGCTGGTAAGAAGGGAGCTCTGAGATTGTGGGGTGACGTGGTGTCGAGATAATGTCACTAGACTAATAATTCAGAGATACAGGACATATGTCTGGTGACACAAGTTTGAATTCCACCAAGGCAGATGGTGAAATTTGAGTTCATTAAAAGCTGAATTTATTTCTGATTAACACCAGATTCACTAATATTCCTTAGGAAAGGAACTCTTATCCTTACCTGGTCTGGTCTACACATGACTCCAAACCCATGCAATATGACTGACACTTAATTGTCCTCAGTTAGTTCAAAGAACAATTAGGGATGGAGAAGCAACCGAGTTCCAAGTCAGTGTAGTGGGAGACTTAGAAGGGAAACTTATTGGTGGTGTTCTTCTGATGCATCTGCTACTCTTTATCAACTAGGTGTGGGGTTGAGGGATTTGAAATGTGCTGTGAAGATTGGAGATTGAAGTTTTCAACATATCAACACATTTAATTTAAAACATAACATTCAATACAAACAGCAGATAATGGCTATTTTTGAGAGATAATGATATAAAACGTTCACCTGGCTTTATCAAAATATTTCCCAGTATAAGCCATGCCAGCAGCAGCTCCTAGACCCTGCCCCAAGGATCCAGTAGCAACATCAACAAAAGCTAGTTTCTGAAAAGACACGAGAGGCAAAATGTGACTTCGAAACAAATAAAATAGAAAACAATACCCATGTAAGCAGCTTTAGATAAATATCAATTGTATAAATAGACATAAATGTTTATCACTCCTCTCTCTCCCAACCCTAAAGAAGGTGTCAAGTATCTTAAGGTCTGTAGCTCCTCTTACTCTTCCTCGAGCTTTTTGTTTCCTAAAGCATGTTGTCATGGATTCAGAGAGCAGGCCCGTACCTTGAGCCAGGCTGCAAAGTTTTGAAAATCAAGGAGCGACACTCGTTGCTCCCATTTTCTAACATAATGCTGATGGTATGTCTTTTTTTTTAAGATTACCTTTCCTTTTCAGAACTCTTCTCAAAGTAAATTAATGCGATATTTTCTTAAGACTCACCGGAACAGGGTGCCCTTCAAGAATGGAACCCATTTTCCTCAGTGTTAGCAACTGATTTACATTCAGGTAACCAGCTTCTGCCCAAGCTGCATACAAAATTGGAGCTGCATGGCCCTGAAACACAGAAAATAGAATTTTGACACAAACTCCTTAAATATGCATCTTGCACTTTTAACTTTGTCATAGGTGATCAGCTGTGTTTTTCCATGCCCAATTCTGTAAAATACTGGAATCAAAAATCAACACAGAAATTTCTAAATGCTTGTTCTTCCACCAGACTTCTAACTGTCTTATGCACAAGCCTTGCCAAGAATTCTTTGCACAAAAGGGTTGGTTGCTCTCAATATTTTAAGCGTCATTCCACGGACTTGCAGGGAGAGACGGTAAGGTAGAAATTTGGAAGCAGCATCCTGCCCCTCCCTCAAAGAAGCAGTTTGTTCAATCTGAAGGTGGAGATTATTTAAAAATTGAAAATCTATTTATAATCGTAATTTTTCAGAGTACAACTGATTACTTGGGGGATTGATTGTCATTCAGAGACTTGCTTGGAGCCCATTTATACTAGGGAACAGAATTAACTAAAATAAACTAGAACACAATAGGGTTTCACCTCTATGTGTTTTGAGAGAGAGAGAGAGAGAGAAAATGTCTCAATGGACGAGGAATTGTTAAGGGCATGTCTCAATGGATGAAGAATGGTTAAGTGACTTTGTCCTCTGGTGTTATATATTCACCACACTTTATCCCATGAGAAAGAATGAATAGAAGGCAAAAACAGATCCATTCCAAATTCCAATCTCTTTGCTGACATATGCTGTCAGCAAATGCCCAGAAGTTATAGATACATGATTAAAGTTATGGCAATGCTGTGATCAACAGTTCAAATGCAAAGAGAAATTGATTAAGCAATCAATATGCTACAGTTAGCACACATTATACAGCCAAATGTATGACATTATACATGGCACACTGCACTCATAACAGGGATCAAAATATTTCTTTCCTCACAACTGCAGCTCTTGAGGCTCTCCCAAGGGTGACCTTTGGATTTTCAGGGGCTCCTTTTTCATTCTCATTAACTCGTTCATTAGGTGATATAGTTGATTTGTAATATCACCTGCTGCACTTGAGCTGACATAATGGGGAATTTGAATTCACACAGAATCAGAATTCGAATAATTTAACAATATACTCAATAATCATCATCCATTAAACTTAAAGCCACAGTATCCAAGGAAAGCATTAACTTCAAACACAACTGTATTTACATTGGACCTTTTTAACTGGCCAAGATAGCAACAAATGCTTTTCTAAAAAAAAACCTGACTCACCCATAATAAAAGAATCATTATATACATAATGATGGTAAGGGTCACTACAAAACAGTCACAGGTTTGTCTCTAAAACAGTCACTGCACTTCAAGTAATTCATAGCACATGAAACACAGATATGATAATGCACGCAAATGTAAATCTTTATGAAATAAAACTGTTTTGCAAGAAATTATCTAATTGGCAATGTTCATTATAATAGTAATGTTCATTCTATTCAGGTCTCACTCCCCAGCTGCAGTGTCACTTCCTACCAACCCTCTGTTCAGACCTTCCAAAGACAGTAACTCCTGCCTTAGCTAATGGGGAGAATGGCTCAGGCCCTATTCAGTGAGGATGACCTGAACCATTTGTTCACCATGCAAACTTGATGCTGTAATATGGCACATTAATTCTATCCTGCAATCTCAGTCAGATTATTTCTCACTCTATATCATGTAAGCAAATGAAGTGGCCGAAGGCTGTTCACCTTTGGTTCTGAGAGGTGCCTAGTTTATCTCCAATTATCCTAGAATCATGCAAAAAATTGAGCAATCTGAAAATAGCTACTCATGTGAGTCCTTTGCAATTGCATAAGTGGTGCCTGCCAGCAAGAAAATGCTGCTGTCAAGCCAAAAAGTCATTCTGTCGACTATGCAAATGAGATATATGAATTTCAGTTCCAGTATGACACGAGGTTAGCCATACACTCCAAAGACTGTCAGGCTGAGTCAAATAATGTATCCCTTTGGTTGTTTGCAATAGGCAAGGGAATTACTGTACAGAAGCAGCCGCTGCTTATAAAACTCAAAACAGTGTGCAACACTAGACATAGTTCTGTAATTGGATAATATTTGCTAAATACTCACAATTATGTGAAGAATTATGATGCCAACCTATTTAAGATTGTCTATAGGGACTTCCAATATTGAGTAGTGTGAATCTGGAAGCTAAATATATTAATACACATGGCTCTGTCCTTTATAGATAGAAAGTACATGAACACACAGCATGCTTGTTTCAACAAAGCAAATAGGTGGAAGTGATTTTCCGGTTAATTTTTCAGGGCAATGCCTCTATCAATCAGAATCGACTTGCCAACCAACTCAAACTCTTTTCCATTACAGTATAGATGTTGCTTTCCTTTCAATTGGTATTTCATGCAAATTATTACTATGGGTACAAGATGAAAAGCTTCAAAGTGTCTCTTTTCAACAAGGTTAAATGATTTTTTATTTGTTAATCAAAAGCTTGATGAACTGTCGTTATAGTTACAAATGTTTCAGCTAAACATTTTAGTTGGTAGCACTGCTGTTCTTGTCCCTTTTCATCTGATAAGTAATTTCATACATAATACTTCCCTGAAAGGATTTTAACTGAACAATTATTTTGTATTTCAGATAAGATTCATTTTGAAAATCAGCACAAAGCTGTAGAGTCAAAATCCACGTGCTATAAATTAAAGTCATTATGCACTTGCCTCTCATTCAAAATTTTAGTTATGTTAATTTTTAACAAGAAAATCTCAGATTATTACATCTTCTCAATTTACCAGTCTATACAATAATATACTAAATTTATAGGTCCGTGACTCTCAGGAAAGATTACAACGTTACATGTAGTACCTGCTTTCTTAGTCTCACTTGCTACAGATAAAACTTCAATGGCCCTTCCTGAATGGCAAATTGATAACTTAAGTATACAATAAATTTTAATGTAAAATATGATGTCAAGGTATATTTGTAATGTTTACAGCAGCGATTCTTACCTTTGAGAGTACAAACCGATCATTGTTAGGGTTCTTAGGATCATGTGGTTTGTACTTCATGGCATGGAAGAATAGCACAGACATAATCTCGGCACAACTGCAGCATGATGTGGGATGTCTGTAAATCAAACAACATGCTGACACGTCACACAGTTCATGCTCTGTTATTGATGGTTCAATTCTGCAGCATTTCCTTTCAGAGTAAGCAAAAACTTGAGATTTGTTTTATCTTAATTCAGCAACTCCTACAAAATATCATCCCAATAAACTGCGTTCAGAAATGCAGGCTATTTTTAAAATTTGCAAAACTGGAATACATTTAAAACTAAAATTATGTTGTGAAACTGTGCTGTAATGATTTGTGTGTAAAATCTTTGCAACAAGGAAAATCTGGGAATATACAGAGTACCAATAAGCTCATCATTACTTATTAAATCATAATAAACTGAAAGCACAGATTTCTGAGCACCTTTTAAACTAACTCTTTCCTTCTTTTGTACAGAGGAAATAGATTTTTCTTAGTATCTTAAACATACAAAAACAAACAGAAAATGGTATGCTGTAAAGTTTCAGTTAAACTAAAATAAAGTTTTACTTTTAAGAAACAAAACAATAATTCAAATTACTTTAAGGCACAGGTGCCAACATTCCTTGGATTCATGACCTTCCCTTCCTAGAATTCAAACTTGTCAAAAATCAAACTTGTTAAAACATTAATTCAATCAAAATTAGTCAAAATATTTGTTCTGTCAGACTTCGATTTGCTAGCATCTGGAAGGAAATGCTGTCCAACCCCAGAGATATTATTCGCAACTAATGAGCAATATTTTAATTTGTTAAGTAGATAGAAACATTTATTTACTTTAACAGAAACTTCACTGGATCAATAAATTGGTGCAGCAAACCACATTACAACTTTTTTTAGTCCATACTTCTCATGCAGGTTAGAACACATTCCATGTTGCTTATATCCTCAATTCCATCAGACAAAATCTCAAATGGAACTGGAATACTTAGACAAACTAAACGTTTATTAATATTAATGTTTAACATACTCAAACCTTAAGTAATCCTTTCATGCCATACTTAACCATATTTCCATCAATTCTGCATCTTGTTAATGTGACCTATACCTGGAACAGTACAAGGGCAATAAGAATAAAAGTAAAATATCACCAGTTTTTAAAAATATGGGATGTTGACTTTGCGAGCTGGGCATAATTTATTACCTATCTGAAGTATCCTCTAGATGGTGATGGTCGGCCTTCATTCTGGTGAATATAACCCAGCAGCTAGGCCATTTCAGAAAGCACAAAGAGTCCAGAAGACATAGGAGAATGTGGAATCACATATGGGGAGAAACAGGTAAGGGCAGCAGATTCCTTACCCTAAAAAGAACATTGGTGAATAAGATGTGTTTACGTTTAATGTTTTCATAGTCACCATTACTGATACTATTATTGTATTTCAGCTTTATTTTATTGAATTTAAATTATGCTGCTGCCATGTTGGATTTTGAACTCAAATCATTAGTAGATGATCTATACTCTCAGCATAGCCACAATGTTACCATATCCATAGTGACGCCAGCATAAAGCACAGATGACCAATTATTTTTCTGACAGCTTGCTTTTGGAATGGCAGCTAATAAGATAAGGTCCATGCTGATTCTGCAACGGACTTTCCATGGTGAAACAACACTCAGCTTGCATAAATTAGCACATTTATTTTTTACCAGCAGTTGTAAACACTCTTTGAATAAATACTTCAATTCAATCTTCAATTTTGTTTGTATTATAACCAAACCGCTCTGAGGAATTATTTATATTGAATTATGCTCTGTGCCTCCTTGCTACTGGGCAAGGCAACATAATAAAATCAAGTATGTCTCCATGTGTTAAAGAATAAATAAATAAATAACATAATAAAGATGGGACTGTCTGTAATTTGATATCTGGTCTGTGCTGAATTAGCATATTTCACTGGGTCAGCAGTTCCACAAGGTTCCACAATTGGTCTCAGCACCCTGAACCTGTGTTCTCAACCACGAGCAGAACTTTAAGGTCATCTAAGTGGTAAGCCAAACATTGATTTGTTTGCTAATGAAATGTAACCACAGGTTTTTCTATTGACTAAATCGTTATCTGATTTTTAAAAAAATATAATTTAGCAATAAAACTTATTCACAGTATATCATTGGAAACTTTAATGTCCTTAAAAATTTCAATTATTTTTAATATAGTACTAAAATACATGCAAATGTAAAAATACAGCCTTTAGAATGTTGGGTTTTGTTTTTATTATGGTGGGACCAGGTTTTATTTAAAAGAATGATTGGTGACACATCAAGTGCAAAAGGTTGAGAACCCTGTCCTTGACAAAATACAGAAATATGTCAGCAAGAATTGCTGATTCTGATGATGATCCTGGAACGTCTTTGAGAAAGATTGGGAAAGCATAAGATTAGTCTTGGTGATCTGCATGATGTGCCTCATAAAGGTGATGGCCTACTGGTACTACCGCTCAACTATTAGTCCAGAGGTCCTAGTAAAAGGACCCAAGTTTCCATCCTGCCATGATGGATAGTGGAATTTGAATTTGATAAATCCCTGGAATTAGGAATCTATGGTGACCATGAAACCATTGTCACAAAAACCCACCTAGTTCACAAGTGCCCTTTTAGGAAACTACCATCCTTACCTGGTCTCGCCGACATGTGACTCCAGATTCACAGCAATATGTTGACACTTCTGGGTAAACAGAGATAGGTAATAAATGCTGGCCTGGCCAGTCATGCGTACATCCCATGAATGAACTTAAAAAATCAAATTTGAAACTAAATGTCATTAGCAGCAACGTGGTGGTGGCAGCAGCGGCGGTGGCGGGGGCAGCATCCATAATCACGAAGTTGAAACAATGAGGGGAAAAATGTCTAAACTGCAAAATGAAACAGGCTTACAAACTGTACACTATACAATCTTCATTTTACAACAGTAGCCATTGTTTATGAACGATGCATCTTTACCAATGATTGTAAAACCAAAGAAAAGGAATTAATTTGGATTAATTCACTAGATTTACAAAACACCATTTCTGCAGTATTTCACTGTTATATTTGGCATTTTCAGTTCTGCCTCCTTACCCACTTTTTTCACTGTGGATCTTTTACTTAGAGTCCAAAAAGATAAAATTATTATTCTTGAAAGCTAGATTCATTTACTGAAGGCATTCATTCCTTGACAATGTATTTACTGGTATTGAAACTGTTCCAAAATAGACATTCCTTGACCACAGAGCTCGAAGACTTGTCAGTTAAAGACGTATCACGACTAAGGTCATTCCTGTTTTCACTTAACATTGACACAAACAATGATCATCAGTTGGCAATTAAGAATGATGCTGCTTACAACCACGCTCCTGGATAAATTGTAGCGTCCCCAATTATAATAAGCCCAGAGTTTTAAAATTAAAATTTGGACTTACTCAATGTGCCACTGGCAGGGAATCAAGGAAATCACTGATTACAAGGAAACTCACAATAACACATAATCCACTAAATATTCCATAATCGTATCATTAAATCACGCTTACCACCCCAGAGAGGAAAACATGAGCTTCTACGAAGATGGAATATTGCATTAGACTGATTAAACAAGAATTGACGCACAGTAAGCAACATAAAGGCAACTATAACAACTCAGTAAAACGATGAAAAATAAATGCTAGAATTAAATCGTTGAATATCAAAAAGTCCACATTTATTCTCCTGGGAAATATATTAAGACTCCCCTGTTTCAACACAGTCCTCTGGTCTTGGGGGCGTTACCCAAAGATGACAAACAAACCAATATCAAAGTAAGAGCACATCTGCAGTCCTCACTTTTCCCCAATATCGAAGCAAATCCACTGCAAAATGTTTTACGGATAACAGTAAATTACAGGTGTGGGTTAACTATCTGGCCGGAGAGGGTTCTCCAACTCCACTGATCGCCAGATCGTTGAAGTTTGGGCGGTGCTGGAGGAAGAAAAAATAATTTGCAAACAAACAGGGTTAGAAGCTGGTGATGTGAGGGAGCCCTGGCCTCGCCTCCACCGCCAGGCCCCGGCAGCCATCACAGCGAGAGCGCGCGTCCTGCCCCCTGCCAGGGCACACAACAACCAACAACATTTACTTTATTATCATCACCACCACCATCATCATAATAATTAAGAACATATCTTGACATTTTCCGACATATTGTTTCCCCTTCACTTTCTGACCAGTCTGGAGGGTTATTTTTAAAAAATGTTCACACATGGCGGCGGTTAAGATTTAAATCTCAGCTCAGCTTCCCGCCCCCCGCCCCTTTGGATTCAAGCTGCTCCCCAGTGGACGGGGTGGGCATTTAAACTGAAACTCCCACTCGAGGCAGCAAACTTTAAATCTTCCGGTGATTTTGTGATCTAACCACCGCCGGTTGGGGCACCTACCCCGATCCGGCCTCGCTGGTGGCAGTTATGGAGTGAATCCTCAGAGTGTTGGCCATGTCCTTCAAGGCCTGCAGGGTGTTCGCGTCTGGTCTATGATAACACGCCATGGCCCAGCTCACTGGCTCTTGTCAGCGGTGATTGAAAGAGCTCCGAGACGCTGATGGTATGTGAGAGCAGAGAGCGAACTACACGACAACCCCCGGCTTGTCCCCGCCGCCCACCGACGCCGACTGAGAGGCGGAGCGTTGATGAGCCAACCGCCTCCTACTGGCTTCCACCGACAAACTGTCAGTGCCTTCTCACCTCAGAACACATTGTAAACTACACCGCGCAGAACTATCTATCTGTGTCCTAAAGTTACCGCATTCATTTAACTTTCATCAAACCTCGAATACGAGCGGCTTATAATCTAACCGTATAGTTCGGTAACGGTCAGGCACTGATACAACCAAACAGAAAGAAAGACTTTAGGGAAAAGTGTTGGGTAAAAGTGCTCAACATTTTCAAATCAGAAAATGACAGAACTGTTACGGAACAAAAGGTGACTGTTCAGCCCATAGTGCCTGCACTCTGAATGAGTATTATGACTTAATTACTCTTTAGTTATACATTTTCTTCTCTTGACTATTAGCATATGTCTGTGCCTTCTCATTCATAAACACTTAATGATTGTGAAAACTTCTATCAAATCTCCTCAGCCACCTTCTCTCCAAGGAAACTAGTCTCAACTTCTCCAATTTATCTTCACAACTGAAAATCTATTCTCAAAAACCTTTTCAGCACTCGCTACAATATGTTCACATTCTTCCTAAAGTATGGCACCCAGATATAAATACAATACTCCACTCAAGGTCTAACACAAGTTCAGCATAATCTCCTTGCTCTTGTACTCTACTACTAAAGCTAAGAATATTGTATGCCATGTTAACTGGTCACTCTACCTATGCAGCCACCTTTAGTGACCTGTGCACACATACACCCATGTTTCTTTGCTCCTCACAGATCCATTGTTTTCTTTCCATCAGATAGCTAACTTACCAATTCTGCACAATGAACTTCATCTGCCCACTACACCAATTTATCAATGTCCTTTTGAAGTTTAACACTGTACTCACAGTTTAAAGTGCTTCCATATTTTGTGTCATCTGCAAACTTGGAAACTGTTCCCACATACCAAGACTTAGGTCATTAAAATGTTAAAACAAAATATATTGATCCTAAAATGTCTACCTACGGAACTCCATGATCATTCTTCCACCAACCTGAAAAATTCCATTAATCATTACGCTTTGATTTCTATGCCAAATTGAAATTTGTATTCATGTTGCTACTCATCCATTTATTCCATGAGCTACAGAGTTTCTTTCAAGCATATTTAAGGGCACTGCAGTGAACAAAGAACAAATACATATGTTCAAAAGCATTTCTCATCATTGAAAAAAATATCAATTTTTAAGCCCTTTGTATGCCATGCACTTTTCCTCAGATGTAGGGAAAAACACATGTTTTGGTTAGTTGCTGTGCTAAGATTATGTTATGGCTGCTAGAAGGTACGTTCCTCAAAAAGACTATCCTGAGCTTTGCCATTCCCTACCTGTTTGACATCTTCCACATTGAAACTGGAAACTAAATAAACACACCAGTCAGTGGCATATCTTGTAGAAACACTAATAGCACCAAATAGCAACATTTCTAAGTTTAAGATCACTTGTCTTTCTAGATGGAAGTGCTTGGAGGTTTGGAAGGTGCTGTCTAAAGATCTTTGGTGGCTTTCTGTAGTGAATCTCAGTAGAGAGTATGCACTGTTTCTACTGAGCATCAGTGGAGAGAGTAGGATATTTGTAGAAGTGTAGCCAATCAAGTATGCTGCTTTTTCCTGGGTGGTGTTATGTTGTTGGAGTTGCATCCATCCAAGTAAGTGAGTAGGATTCCATCACACTTATGAGTTGTGTTCTGTAGATGGGGCTTTGGAAAGTCAGGTGGTGAGTTACTCACCATGGTATTCCCAGACACTCACCTGCTCTTGTAGCCACTGTGTTTCTATAGCAAGTTCAGTTGAGTTTTTGGTTGATGGTGACTCCTAGGATGTTACTAGTGGGGGGTTCAGTGATGGTAACACCAGTGAATGTCAAGGGACAGTGTTTAGAGTGTCTTTTATTGGAGATGTTTGTTTCCTTGTGTCTGAAACTCAGCTGTACTCACCGTACAAACAAGAGGAAGACCACAAGTAACTCCAATAGAAAATGTTTTTCTGAATCGAATAGTACGTTTATGTAGGTTCCTTGTTATGCCACTTGGTTTTTTTAATTTTCCTGATTTGCTGTTAATTGACTGAAAGTAATCAGAACTGAGGAGGTGTGAACTGCACAAATCAAAAACAGGCAAAATGACTGGTCCATAGAAGTTCTGAGGAAACAATTGATAGTGGAAGATTTTCTTTGATCTTTTGGCATTAACAGAGTGCATTGCTGTATGCGTAATACAAGAATAAAATCAGCAACGTGGCTTAGGTACCCTCACAAATGAACGAGTTTAATTTCTGCAGAGTCTGATTTTAATTGTTAAAAAAATTTCCCAGAAAAAGCACTCAGGCTTATTTATTTTGAAAGGCAAAACATGCAATCTTAGCTTTTTCCAATTATTCAAGTGGAAAATGATGTTTTCACTGTCTGTTAGTGTCAATTGGATAAATCAGCACTTTAATTTTGTGTGCTTAAGTATGCAAGCATAATCAGCCATCTTAATCATTAAAACAAAACTAGTGAGACACTGGACATTACTTCTAAATTAAAAACCCATTTGTCTGTATGGCTTCATACCATTTCCTTTTATACTTATGCCCTAATATGTACATACTTTCCTGGTACTTTGAGCATCAAGTCTGTCCACAACAGTAAAACCAGGGCTTTGGTGGCCATAAGGTCCAGATTCAAGCCTGACATGTGCTGGACATGTCATGAATATGTCTAAACAGGTTGACTAAAAATATCTACAACAGTAAAATTACAGTATAAAAGTTGCCCAATTTCTCATAATTGATTTCCTATTGGATTTATGAAAATAAGAGGCAAGAGTACAATGATTTATTAACAGACATTCGTTTCTCTTTACTCTTTGTGAGATGTGGGTGCCATTAACAATGCCAGCTTTTGTTGCCCATTCCTAATTGAACTTGACATTAGTAGCTTCCTATGGCTGTTTATAGGGCAGTTAAGAGTCAGAGTCAATCATATTGCTGTGGCTTTAGAGTCACATGGCCAAATCTGGCAAGGATGACAAACTTCCTACTACTTCATTCCCGAGAGGACGTTGTGCTTCAAAACTCGTTTGTGTAATGATATTTGACCTGTATCACAAAGAAATGTGGAAATATTATGTTGTAGCCGGAACACGAACCTGGTTCAAGGCAGGGTGTTAAATATTTCTGGATACATGTTCATGAAGGAAAGGAAAAAATGGTGAGGGGTCAGTATTGTTGTACTGCTGAAGATATCTCAGAAGGGTCAATATGACAGAAGTTATTTGCCTCCGAGATAAGGTGTTGTTTATAAGGACATCAACTGTGGAAAGCATGTACAGGAACAAAATGTTCAAGGAAATTAAGTTTCTCTTTTGGTCAACCAGGGAGCTCTGAATTTATGAAAGGTGCAAAAATTACAGGTTAGTTATAACAAATGACTTCAATTGTCCAAATATTGACTGGGAAAAGAGTGTTGTGGGTCAGTTAGCTCAGTTGGCTGGAGGGCTGGTTTGTAATATGGAGTGATGGCCATTATGGAGGCCCAACCACAGTGGTATTCTTTTTCGTCTAATGAGAAAGGAAGCACTTCTAAGACATGGTTCTTGGGAATGAGGTAGATCAACTGTTCATAGATGATCATCTAAGGGTTTGTTGTATCATGTGGTGTAGGCTGGTTCCACAAAGACAAAATAATCCAGAGTAGTAATAATTATTTGAGAAAAGCCAAATGGATGAAGAATGTATGAAATCAGTTGGAACCAAAAGCTGGCAGCAAAAGCTGGCAGTTGGAACCAAAAGCTGGCAGCAAAATCACAGTAGCTGACCTAGAGATAATTCAGATAGTTGAGGTATTCTCCCGCAAAACAGAAAGGTGGGACAAACAAATGTTGAACTCCCTGGTTTTATAAAATGAATAGAAATTAAGATAAGGACAGAAAAGTGAGCTTTGACAGATGTCAGATAGAAAATACAATGGAAAACAAAGCTGAAAGTTAAGAGGAGATAAATAAAAGTAAAGAGTATGAAAAGAGACTGGCAGCTAGCATAAAAAGGAAATCCCAGAGTTTTCTATTGGTGTTAGAGACCAGACCCCCTCAAAACATTTCAAGTAGCCCACAGCCGAACTTTTCTAGTTGTTTTAAGCAAAGTGGATGTTCCAGGAGTGACACAGCTGGCCCAATCAGTTAGTTTTAGACAAAACAGAATTTATTTGCAAGATTACAAAATGAAATACAAACAAGAGAGAACAGAATATAGAATAACAACCTATCCGAAAACCGAACAGATTATCCCAACTTAATGATGTTGTTTCAACTATTTGCAACAATCCCCAAAAATACCCCTTGGCACAAAAAAAAAGGAAAAATTAAACATTGGGTCTTACAAGAGAGATGGCAGAGAGATTCAGGATGGAATACCTTCTTCCACATAGCGGTTTCTTTGACCAGCAGCCTCAAAACTGACACTGCTTGCTCTGAACAGCCAGATTGCTAAAACCAAACCAAATTAAAGCTGAGCTGGGAGAACTGGCCACTCCCCTTTCATTGTACAGTATGTTTTTTTTAAATTAAAAGCTTCCCCAAGTAGATCAATCCAGACATTTTGCAGCCTGTGTCTTTAGTACCTCCTAGAAAAAAAAAAGGACAACCTAACCTTGTTAAAAGCAGCAGGAGCATCATATTGGTATACAAGTTGAAAAAGTGTGTTAAAAGGAGGGGAGCTGATTAGGAACTAGAAGAGTTTACACATGGTGGTAGAGAGCATAGCTCAGGTATTGAATGATTACTTTAAATCGGTCTTTACCAAAGACGACAACATTATTTTTCAGTCTTTCTTAGATTTGGTGGTGTTAGAGAACTGCAAATGTTGCACACTTTTTTTGAAGGAGAATGTGAAGATAAGCTGAGAAACTATAGGCCAGTCAGTTCAATTTCATGGTGGGGAAACTTTTAGAAACAATAATTCAAGACAAAATTAATGGTTACATGAACAAATGCATAGTGATTCCTCCATTCATTGTCAATTCCAACAATATCCGTCCTGGAAATGACTTCACACCTCTTGACAAGTGTGGTACAAACCCAATTCAAGAGTATGCATATAAGTTATGCATCTTTATTGCACAAACAATAAGTTAGACAAGACTTGACAATTTAGAATTCACAAGTTAATCTATGTGTTGCTTATTAAAAACATCACAGACCAGTACAATTTTATCATAGGTTTAAAGAACAAATTTATTAGAAAAATATAATTGCAGAATTACAAAATGAACTTGATCAAAATACCCATTGTTCCACAGAATAGCTATTTTCTGAAAAAAAATTGTACATAAGGAGTGAAAATCCACAAACGTGGCATACATTCCACACATACAAAGCAAACAACGAGTAAGTTGTGAAATGGCTAAATGATGGATTGACGTTTTGTTTTACAAAATGCTGTCATGTTCCATATCTTAACTTGGCAGGAGGAGAAGTATGGGGGAAGAGAAGAGATGTGCTGAGTACAAGCATTTTATACATAGTATAAAAAGGTCCCCATTGTGACCAATCACTGGACAGCACAAACAAGAGTATTTCAACATGCTTTTCCCTCTAAAAATGTTGCTGGGAAAAAAGAGAGATAAGGAGGGAAGGAGTCTTGAGAAGATTAAGTAAAAGGGAAGGTTAAACCCCAAAAACATGCAGATTGTTTAAACAAAATTGTGAATTTGAAAGATATTTTTGCTAATTGGTTGCAAACAGACATGCATTAGGCCATATCAATTTACTAATTAAAGCCATCACAACTAATATCTACCTAAATTTTCCTCAAAAAACAAGTTATAATCATGGTACATTGAGAAATACGATCCAACCCTTGGATTTTGATTTACTAAAGGATGTGACAACAGTATGATAAAATGTTTTTAGTTTATTGAACAACTGACATACATTCTTCTAGCTGAAGATTCTGCTTCACTATCAAATGGAGTTCACAATAATATGCTGGTATAATGCAAAAAGACACCATTATGAATTGACAGTCACAAATTGAGTGTTCAAGTAGAAAAACTGTTCCCATCAGCTCTCTTACAATGATTATACATTTGATTTGTACCTTTGATAAATTTACCCTTACAACAAGTTAGATGTTTCCACTAATGTCAAACTAGGGACTTGAGTTACAGAACAAGGGGACAAAATTTAAAATGGAGATACAAAGAATTTTCTTCTCCCAGAGGGGAATGATATCCAAAAACTCTGTACTTAAGAGTGTTGTGGAAGCTAGATCATAAAGGAGGTAGATTTTTAATATATCAGAGCTGATGGCTTGCATTCGATCAGCCAATAACATTGCTAAATATCAGGGGCAGACCTCAGTGACCAAATGGCCTGTTCCTGCTTCTACCACTTTTCAAAATCATGGAGTACAAGTTTAATCAGGTCTTTAAGGTGACCCCTTTCTTCTCGCCCTCAAAGTTTAAAGATACATCCATTCTGCATATCAGATACTTTTTAAATGACTTTTTAAATGACAACTACGCACAGTAGCAATTTTATTTTTATATTCAATGTACAGGTTAACTCCCCATTGGTGGGATTTTTCCAAGTCTTCAAAAGGTGAACTTGTATATTGACACTACAATAAGTTTACCAGTTTACTATTTTTAGGATCAGTGACTACAAATAACTTTCAGATATATTATTTTAAACAGTCTGGTGTATTGACAGTCTTGAATTGACTATTACATATCATGCAAACCTATATTTTACTTGCTTAGATGGGAAATTCCCTTTTGATTTTGACATGCCTGAAAAGATGTAAAAGCAGCCACAGTTTGTATCAATTCAATATACAGCTAGTAATATAGGGTAGAGGTTTGTGCCATAACCAAGAAAGTGTCATCAGATTTTCCTGCTTACAGTGATTGTAATAGACATGCAAACATGCGCAAGTTTATTTTATTATAAAACATGGTCAGTTTTGAACTCTCTTCATTTCATGACTGCTTTTCTTTAAAAGTTTGAATTGAATTTGCAATGTACAGTAAGCATACAGGGTCAGTGGAATAAGAACTAATTAATGATTTGAAAAGGAATTTAGTGATGTCCATAAATAGACTAACTTAACTTATATTGCATATTTATTTGAAAGGAGAGTCTGTCACTCAAATACAAGTTTGTAAAGCATTTCAAATTTACTTAATTGGAAAATCTACCAAAAAAACTTTCCTCTGCATCGAAGCAATAAAAACTACTATTGCTTTTGAAAGTGTACAGCAAGTTGTATTTTCAAAAATTGAGAATTCCACAGAATACTTGTTTTATGACTAAAATATGACAGAACAACTGAAACAAATAGATAAACAAAAGACAAATTCCAAAAAGGTACCAATGTAAAACCACGTCATTTTACGTGTTCCTTATAGAGAAAAAATAGGAATAACTCATTGTACCTTTTAAGGCATCGTATATATGTATAATATATACACACACATCTGTTTTACCAAATATTTTGAGAAGTGCTTATGATATTTAAACTGAAAATAGAGTAATACCTTTTCGATGTAAACAAAGACTGATGCTCACAAAATACGAATGTAGAAGTCAAGACAATTAGTATCATGAAGTAAAGTTGTATTTTCACAGTATAAATGTTGCTCAGTACAGCAATTTGCATTATTTGTACTTGTGAAGACCTGTTACTCCTGTAGTTCAAAGTAAGTTGTTTTTCATAATTTGATATTACCTACATTCTTTCGAAGAATTTGTAGATAGGCTTCATGGATTGTGTTCAGAAAATCAGAGTCATTCTGAAAGTCAAAAGTTCATAATTTAATAAAACAAACACACCATTGCTTTATTCAACTGCATAAGATTACCCACATTTGTCTCCTATTCCAATAAACATGTAACTTAATTTAACTTGCAATTTAAGGGTAGACCCACAACACACCTGAAAGAAATGAGAGAAACTGCTTCTTTCAACATCAAAGCATTCAAGTTGTTCAAGATTTCCCAATCTTGTGTAGTGTATGCTACATGCATCATATGAGCTAGCTCCCTTCATTTTGCAACAGGTGTCAATAGTGGAGAAAAAAATGCTTTGCTTTTACCCAATTTTCTCCAGCAAGTGACTTATTACAAAGCCTGGAGCAAGCAAAGATCGAAGAGGAAGAAAAACCTTGAAGGGCTTTTCTGGGTTGCAAAGGCTTAGATCATAGTGTGCCAATCTGCAATGGATCTTGGGACAATATGTTCAGCCCAAGGATGAAGTACTAGAGTCAAAGTTGGTAGCGGATCTGGAGACAGTGGATAATGTTCTGTTGTGAAAAAGTCATGATTAACCTCTATGGAGAAAGTCATCCACAGCTTAGAAGACTCAGAAATGTGCTACAAGTATAATGTAACAAAAATCAATCCACATTGTAATTTTCTTGTGTTCCGATGTCATATGTCCATGCCTTATTCACAAGAAAAAAAACTAACATTCAAAATCATAATTTACATCCGGTTCCCTTGTAATCCTGCTGCCTTTAATTATGTTTAAAATTATCACAGCAAAAAGGTAGGTAATCTTACTTTTATCAAAAACATTCCTTCAAAAATGGAAATGTTCATATTTACATTAATGACCAATACACCATGCAAACATTTCATGTAATAACCATCATGAATCTAGACGACAATTGATGGAGCTTCAAATCTTTTTGTTAGTCATTCACTTCATCAATTGACAAGACACCAAGGACGTGTACATATCGGAGAGAACGCAGAACTGGTTTAACAAGTATGGTTCCAAGGATGAGAAACTTCAGTTAGGATAGATTAAAAGAAGTGGAGACTATTCTCCTTGGAGAGAAGGTGGCAAAGAGGAGACTTGATAAAGGTTTTCAAAATCATGAACAGGCTGAAAGAGCATATAGAGAGAACTGTTTCCCTCATGAAAGGGGCAAGATGACAAATTTAAAATGATCAGCAAAAGCAGCAAGAATGACGTGAGAAACATGTTTTCGCTCAGCATGTGGTTAGAGTCTGGATACACTACCTGGAATTGTGGTGGAGCAAGGTTCAATTGAGGAATTCAAGAGGACATTAAATATTATTTAGATAAAGGAGAGTGTGCAAGGGTATAAGGAAAAAGCAGGAGATTGGCATGAGGTAATGATTTTTGTTTGAACAACTGATGCAGGCATACTGGGCCAAAAAGCCTCCTACTGCACCCTAACACTTCAGGTGATTCTACAAAGACAAATTTCTTGCTTGAGACATGAGATTTAATTTTACAAGTGCATTTTGTCACAAGCATTCATATAGAGAGATGCAAGTTTACACCAGGGAGTTGGGCATTTTATCGACTATGTTCCAGACATTGTTTTATCATGAATTTTCATATCATCTGTAGACATGAAGAAAGTACACATTGTGGAAGGCCATATGGTAAGGATAGATTATCTTTAATAATAAAATTGGTCCAAGCTAGCTGCAGGTCATATTGAAAACTTGACCAAGAATAAATAAATCTGTCATGCACAGATAGTTGTTATTTGACGAAACGAACAATTTAGTAGCCACTGAGGAAGATTCGTGGCTCAGAGGTAGAGTCCTGCCTCTTGGACTCAGAGGCCTGGGTTTAAAGTCCCACCTGTTCTAGAGGTATAACATCTGAATACATTGATTAGAAAAAATTTTTTGAAAGAATGATATACCACTGCCTTAGAACTGTAGTATTATGCTGGAGTGATTTTTAAAAAAAACTTAAGATTTTGACAAAGAGCAATACATATTCAACCTCATCAGTTGCTTTCCCGTGCTCCCATTTCACAAAGTTTCGTTGAATAGCTTCCTAACTCAACTCACGCTTAGATGCAGGATTATTAGTCATCTGATAGAAAGGCATGCGTCACTACAATGGGGACGATAAACTTCTTGAAATGAGACAAGTGTGAATGTAAAATAGTTAATTAAGTTTCCAGAAGACCATTTGTAATTTCACAAGGTCTTTGTATAATTGAATTCTAACTTGTGCATAATCTAAAAAAACAGATTAAATTCTAATGTCAACGCAACCTGAAGTCAAGGTTTGGTCTTAAATTTCTTTGGAAAAAGAGCCCATTAATTCCAAAAACAAAAATTAAATCACGTGGAGATAAAAGGGTTCCCAAGAAAGATCAATGGTCCCAAAACTTTTACTCTAATTTCTTTTTACAAATGCTAACAGACTTAGATTTTCCTACAATTTCTGTTTCAGATATCCAGCACCTGCAGTTCTTTCAGATTTTTAAAAAACTCAATTCTTAACATTTTCAATATTGACTTTGTTAATGTAAAACCACGATGAATTTTCTTAGTCGTTTCTGCTGCTACCAGGAATGTTCACCATAAAATACTACTAATTTGTAGTACTCTATCCCTATGCAAAAAGACGAGTTCACAAGAGCTATCCGAATTTATACAAATAACTTGCTGGCATAGATTTAATGCTCAAAGACCATTCAGCCCAACGTCACCAGATGTCACTGTATTTAGAAATTGGTTCAACCTCCTTCACATTTCAAAGAAAATTCATCTTGAACAATGTATGTCCTTGTGATACAGAAATATTTTTAATCTCCATAAACCATCTTCTATATATGTTAAGGGTTATTGATATAGAATGGTCTCAACGAAAATTCTTCTGTACCATGGAGAAGCAATAGAGACAAGAAAACCATAGAGTGAAGTGCCATGGCTTTAAGATGGCAGTCATAGTCATTCTTCCCAATGGTCACCACTGTGTTTGCACTTGTTGTACAGATTTTGTTAACGGATAAACAATGAAAAGGGGATACCAAGAGAGAGAAAGTGAATGGTGTTATGGGCAAATTAAGAGGAAAATGCCTGATGTAATGTGCAAAAATGAGCACCGGACCTGCCCTTGAGCACATCAGTTCTCCCTATAAACACAGGCAAACAGGCCTTTTCAGCTATGTCAAAGAAAAAACAACTTGTATAAAAACATTTTTGGTCACCAGCTGCTTTGACATGATACTGCAACCTTCTTACAATAAACACCAGTCATTCACTATTTTGTTAATAGTTTTAGTCAATTTGTACTACAACTATGGTTTGATTTACATGCATATATTCAAGAACTATTGTCAAAAAATAAAATGTGTACTTATTAACAAACAGATGAAAGAGGATGTTGAGAAAATGTGTATGATGGCCTTTAGAGCAGAAAGCTTGCTACATTTAAAGTGACATTCCATCTTTGTTATTATTCCACGTTGAACAGGACTATTCACTTCTACAAAAAGAGATCAGCTGATTTTTTTAAAGCATTTCATTATTTTGAAAAAGGCATGAAAGGTTAGTCCTCGTGGTCATCCAACAATACCATTCAAGGGGCCCACTGCTTCTGAACACATAGAAAATGGCTATGCATTCTGGAAAGCAAGTTTAAGTTAACCAAATATTAAGTCAACAATCGTAAAACAAAGCTCCAAAATGCTCCATAACCCACTCAGTAAAAACCACTGCAGATCTCAACACACAAGGTGCTGTATAATAAGTCGGCACCATTTTAATCTGTTGAAAGTCCTATCAGTTGATTGACAAATTTAGCTTGGTGACTGAAATCACCTTTACCCTTGTATCTCAAGACAAGATGGACGAGCTATTAAAGCAGAGAACTCAACTACAAGTATACCTGATATTGCATGTTAACATCAAATTGATAACAATCATGAGTTCACTGAAAGATTGTACGACATAAAGGACTTAACACTTCACTTGTTGAAATATCCAAATGTTTATTTTGTCATATGCAATTTTGTAGTTTACACTTAATATTTCATGAAATATGATGGTTTATGTAACACTGGGACCAGAAAAGGAATTAGCCAGATTGAATGATACAATGTCAGAAGTCAAGAGGAGGCAATTACACCATTCATGTTCAAACCGACTCCATTAGTCTCTGTTCTCCCGTACTTTCCACAGAGCAATACAGATCGTCAGTGTTATAAATGCTGACACTGTTAAGGTTCAACAAGAACAGTTTCAGGTTTGATGCCAATTGGAGTTCTCTCCCCACTCCTGCACCTTCAATGGTTTGCATTGCCCGCAACAGGCTTCACATGTAAATTATTCAATTGGAAACACAGGTAATTTACTGGTCGTGGTTAATAGATGGAAAAATAACAGGTGGTTTTGTGATGGGGAGAATAAAATAATCAGTTGTGTGCAAGAGTATTTCCAATTATACAGAGCAAAAGAAAAAAAGTTAAAAAGGAAGAAAAAAAAAAGCAGCTGTGTTCTTTCCCAAAACTTTTTTACCCACGTTTGCTGATCTGCAGTGTCCTTTGCCAGGCATTGCATGTGAAATGATTCAATTGGAAAATAAGCATGATTTGGTAGTGTTGTTGGTGCTGGTTTGGTAGTGAAAATTGCCAGAGGTGATTTCACAATGGGAAAAGCTGTTGAGTTGCGTAATAGCACTCTGGATATATAAAAGAAGAGCTGAGTCTTATGTATTAGCACTTTGTTTTACCACTGGGTGGCAGCAGACTCCAGTCGAATGCTCTCCATGCAGGAATCGTCCCACTTTCTGTGTGGAGAGACATGGAGAGGAGGCTATTGCATGCAGGAGAGTCCTGCAACTGTAGATTAAGGTGTTCATTTTATGGCGTGGAGTATGTATACTCATGTATATGTTCGTTTGGCAGTTGCATTTCCTTATTTTTGGTTGCATATCTGCCCCACATTCCTGATCTTTGGACATAGTGTGGTGTGGGTAGAGCAGAGGAAATCTTGTGCGTTTGTTCCTGGGCCTGACCAAGGTGACGCTCAATAGGCCCAGGCAGCAAGCAATGGAGGGGGATATTGTACTAGACTGCTTGCCCCTCTGCTGCAACTATGTCTGTGCCCAAGTGTTCTTAGAGAGGAAGCATTTGGAAACACTAGCTTTTGGAGCGCTGTCAGCTACCTGATGAAGGAGCAGCACTCCGAAAGCTATTGCTTCCAAATAAACCTGTTGGTACTATGACCTGTTGTGATTTTTAACTTTGCCCACCCCTGTCCAACAAAGACTCCTCCACATCAAAAAAAACAGATTGTCATCCATGGTCATACTCATGTCAAAGATTCCCAGTGCTGATTTCCTTCAATTCAGCAGTCTCACTTGACCTTTGGCTCCCTAATATTTCCACAAGGTTATTTGTGCCCTCTTTTGGGAAGGCAGAATGGTGTTCAATGTTTCTGCCATTTGCCATTTATTTGTTCCCCATTACAATTTCTCAATCTTCTGACTGTAAGGAATGTACATTTGTCTTTACTAATCCTTTCCCTTCATATTTTTACAGAATATTCTGAAATGGAAGGGCAAGTAGCCAGAAGACATAAAAGAGGTAAAAACAATGACTGCAGATGCTGGAAACCAGATTCTGGATCAGTGGTGCTGGAAGAGCACAGCAATTCAGGCAGCATCCGAGGACAGGCAAAATCGACGTTTCGGGCAAAAGCCCTTCATCAGGAATAAAGGCAGAGAGCCTGAAGCGTGGAGAGATAAGCTAGAGGAGGGTGGGGGTGGGGAGAGAGTGGCATAGAGTACAATAGGTCAGTGGGGAAGGAGATGAAGGTGATAGGTCAGGGAGGAGAGGGTGGAGTGGATAGGTGGAAAAGGAGCTGGGCAGGTCGGACAAGTCCGGACAGGTCAGGGGATCGAGTTTCTGGAGGTTAGAAACTAGGATGAGGTGGGGAAGGGGAAATGAGGAAACTGTTGAAATCCACATTGATGCCCTGGGGTTGAAGTGTTCCGAGGCAGAAGATGAGGCGTTCTTCCTCCAGGCGTCTGGTGGTGAGGGAGCGGCGGTGGAGGAGGCCCAGCACCTCCATATCCTCGGCAGAGTGGGAGGGGGAGTTGAAATGTTGAGCCACTGGGCGATGTGGTTGATTGGTGCAGGTGTCTCGGAGATGTTCCCTAAAGCGCTCTGCTAGGAGGCGTCCAGTCTCCCCAATGTAGAGGAGACCGCATCGGGAGCAACGGATACAATAGATGATATTAGTGGATGTGCAGGTAAAACTTTGATGGATGTGGAAAGCTCCTTTGGGGCCTTGGATAGAGGTGAGGGAGGAGGTGTGGGCGCAGGTTTTACAGTTCCTGCGGTGGCAGGGGAAAGTGCCAGGATGGGAGGGTGGGTTGTAGGGGGGCGTGGACCTGACCAGGTAGTCACGGAGGGAACGGTCTTTGCGGAAGGCGGAGAGGGGTGGGGAGGGAAATATATCCCTGGTGGTGGGGTCTGTTTGGAGGTGGCGGAAATGTCGGCGGATGATTTGGTTTATGCGAAGGTTGGTAGGGTGGAAGGTGAGCACCAGGGGCGTTCTGTCCTTGTTGCGGTTGGAGGGGTTGGGTCTGAGGGCGGAGGTGCGGGATGTCGATGAGATGCGTTGGAGGGCATCTTTAACCACGTGGGAAGGGAAATTGCGGTCTCTAAAGAAGGAGGCCATCTGGTGTGTTCTATGGTGGAACTGCTCCTCCTGGGAGCAGATACGGCGGAGGCGGAGGAATTGGGAATACGGGATGGCATTTTTGCAAGAGGTAGGGTGGGAAGAGGTGTAATCCAGGTAGCTGTGGGAGTCGGTGGGTTTGTAGAAGATGTCAGTGTCAAGTCGGTCGTCACTGATGGAGATGGAGAGGTCCAGGAAGGGGAGGGAGGTGTCAGAGATGGTCCAGGTAAATTTAAGGTCAGGGTGGAATGTGTTGGTGAAGTTGATGAATTGCTCAACCTCCTCGCGGGAGCACGAGGTGGCGCCAATGCAGTCATCAATGTAGCGGAGGAAGAGGTGGGGAGTGGTGCCGGTGTAATTACGGAAGATCAACTGCTCTACGTAGCCAACAAAGAGACAGGCATAGCTGGGGCCCATACGTGTGCCCATGGCTACCCCTTTGGTCTGGAGGAAGTGGGAGGATTCAAAGGAGAAATTGTTAAGGGTGAGGACCAGTTCGGCCAAACAAATGAGAGTGTCGGTGGAGGGGTACTGTTGGGAACGTCTGGAGAGGAAAAAACGGAGGGCTTGGAGGCCCTGGTCATGGCGGATGGAGGTGTAGAGGGATTGGATATCCATGGTGAAGATGAGGCGTTGGGGGCCGGGGAAACGGAAGTCTTGGAGGAGGTGGAGGGCATGGGTGGTGTCTCGAACGTATGTGGGGAGTTCCTGGACTAGGGGGATAGGACAGTGTCGAGGTAGTTAGAGATGAGTTCAGTGGGGCAGGAGCATGCTGAGACAATGGGTCGGCCAGGGTGGTCAGGCTTGTGGATCTTGGGAAGGAGGTAGAACCGGGCAGTGCGGGGTTCCTGGTCTATGAGGTTGGAAGCTGTGGGTGGGAGATCTCCTGAGGTGATGAGGTTCTGTATGGTCTGGGAGATGATGGTTTGGTGATGGGGGGTGGGGTCATGGTCAAGGGGGCGGTAGGAAGAGGTGTCCTCGAGTTGGCGTTTTGCTTCAGCGATGTAGAGGTCAGTGCGCCAGACTACCACTGCGCCCCCTTTATCCGCTGGCTTGATGGTGAGGTCAGGATTGGAGCAGAGGGATTGGAGGGCTGCGCATTGTGAGGGTGAGAGGTTGGAGTGGGGGAGGGGGGTCGACAGGTTGAGGCGGTTAATGTCCCGGCGGCAGTTGGAAATGAAGAGGTCGAGGGCAGGTAATAGGCCAGCGCGGGGTGTCCAGGTGGATGCATTGTGTTGGAGGTGGGCGAAGGGGTCCTCGGAAGGTGGGCGGGAGTCCTGATTATGAAAGTAAGCTCGGAGGCGGAGGCGACGGAAGAATTGTTCGATGTCACGGCGTGTATTAAATTCATTGATGCGTGGACGGACGGGGACGAAGGTGAGTCCTTTGCTGAGGACTGATCGTTCGTCCTCAGTGAGGGGGAGGTCTGGGGGGATGGTGAAAACTCGGCAGGGCTGGGAGCTGGGAGCTGGTGTGGGTGTAGAGCTGGGAGTGGGGTCGGAGCCAGTACCTGGAGTGGGTGTGATGGTGGGGGGAATGGAGGTAGAGTCATGAGCAGGGGTAGTGTTCCTCTCGGGGTTCTGGGGGGTGGGGATAGTGACAGTGGGGTCTGTGGGGGGCGTGTCAGCAGCATGCAGGTGAGTGGCGCTGGTGGGGGCGGAAGTGGTGGCAGACACGGCAGTAGGGGTGGCGGAAGTCACTGTGCATGTGGCATTGGCGATGATGTGAGGGCCGGAAGTGGCTGTGGGAGTGGCCATGATGGGGGCAGAAGTGACATCATCAATCAGCGTGAGGGTGGTAGCTGCATCAGCCGCATGGCTAATGGTGTTTCCGAGGCCAGGGGAACCTTCTGGAATGTTCAAGGAGCGCTGGTTATGGAGCTGGGTAGATAAAAGTTTGTTGTACTTACAGTTCAACCAACTCCCATTCCTCGACATGATGGTACAGAGAACACCGAATGGAGAATTCACCACAGAGGTATACAGATAAGCCACACACACAGACCAAGTCCTGAACTACGAAAGCAACCACCCCAATACACACAAAAGAAGTTGCATCAAGACACTATTCAAAAGGGCCACAACACATTGCAGCACACCAGAACTGCAAAAAGAGGAAGAAAAACATCTCTACAATGTATTCGCAATTTCATCAACAGATGCCGAAGGGAAAGTCAACCGAATGAGGACATGCCAAAACCCAAAGGACTAGCCACGTTACCATACATCAAGAACATTTCTGATCTGACAGCCAGACTACTACGACCACTAGGATTCATAACAGCACACAAACCAACAGCCACTCTCAGACAACAACTCACCAGGACAAAGGACCCAATACCCAGCATGAGCAAAACCAACGTGGTGTACGAAATCCCAGGCAAGGACTGCACAAAACACTACATAGGACAAGCAGGAAGACAGCTAACGATCCGTATCCATGAACACCAACTAGCCACGTAACATGAGTTCAACTAGGACAACACTACTATTATGGGACAAGCCAAACAGAGAACAGCTAGGGAATTCCTAGAGGCATGGCACTCATCCACAGATTCTATCAACAAACACATCGACCTGGACCCAATATACCGGCCACTGCAGCGGACAGCTGGAACTGACAACCGGAAGCGGCAGAGACAAACCACTGTAAATGCCAGAGGAAACAACACAGAAGCGCTTCACAGGAGGCTCCCAAGCACTGAGGATGTCACCTAGACAGGGGACGAAACGTCTGCAACACGAATTCCCAGCTCGGCGAACAGAACCACAACATTAGGTGATAAGTTCTGATAGAAGAAGTATGTAACATAAGAATGGATAGCATGGAATATAATAGGTTTTTCCCATTGAAATGTCAAAAACCTGTGTGTCTCGGTTTAATGCGAAAGGGGGAAGTTTAAAAGCGAGGCAAGCTCGTATTTATTTTTACACAGAGGGTGGTAGATGGCAAGGGAAGTGGTGGAAGCAGAGATGAAAGCACCTGGGCAGGCATGAACAGGCAGGGGATAGAGGGATATGAATCATGTGCTAGCAGATGGGATTAGTTTAGACTGGCATCACAGTCAGTCGAATGGCCTGTTCCTGTGCTGTACTGTGCTAAGCTTTAATGGTCAGTTTCTTTGTGCCCTGTAATTTTACTGTGATACTCTATTTTCCCTTTCTTGATCCTCTTTTGCTGAGCTGCAAAAAGGTTTCCAATCCTCACATTTGGTCTTTATTTTGGCAGTTTTGTACATCTCTTTGCATCTAATATTATCCCCAATTTCTTTTGTAAGCCATTGTTGGGCCACCTTTCCTCTCATTTTTCTAAGTCTTCACCAAATTCAACTCCCTGCATCAAGAAATGGATGCAAGCACTAAATATCATTAAATTCCCCAGCAGTACGCAAAAAGCAGGACAAATCCAACCCAGTCAACACCATCCCACATACAAGCAAATGATTGCAGATGCTGGAAATCACAGCAGGTCAGGCAGCATCCATGAAATGAAAGCAAGCTAGCCCCGAGACTAGATGAATCTTCATCAGATCTGATGGGACACCAGCAGCTTCAAAAAAAGAAGAGATTCTCAGTCAATTTAAACATAATTCAAAATTGGCTGTTAAGTTTCTGGAGCTTTCAAATATGACCTGGGAATTAGGATGCTCAGTCAAACGTAATTCTATACCAAAAATCTTTTCGAGGAGATTTCAATGCTATTGTAATTAGTCATACGAGATTTGGACAGTACAATGAGGCTGCTACCAAGGATAAGATGGATCAACAGAGGAGTCTCAAACAGCTTAAATGGCTAAGCATACAGAAAACATCTAAAGCAAATTTTCACAGCTGGAGCTTAGTCTGGCCACAAAGAAATTCCAAAGGTGAGTAGATAATACCTTATAAAAAGCTTGAAAATAGAGAATCATATGCTGAAATCGGAGTTCTGAGTGATTTCAATAAGATAATGATAATCTTTCTTGATGATGCCTTGCACACAAATCTTGGTGATGGGTTTTCCAGTGATCGTTCTTGTGGTGGAAAGAAGGAAAACGTTGGACCTTGTCAATGGGAAGCCAAGAAAATAAGAGTGCAGAAGATCTGTGTACCCACTGATGCTTCTTGCCACTATGTGGACCTTTTGAATCCTGTGCACAGCAGGGCCTTCCAGAACAGGAAGTCAGTTGGTTGACACACCAGTGTGTGGGGAACCTGAGCCATTGCATGCCCATGAAGCTTAGAGGGAACATTGGTGAAGAGCACAGTAACCATTGTAAGTCTGATTCTCATAGATTCTTTTGATATTACATTCAACATTCGCATATTGGTCTGTGAAATGAAAATATTCAAGAACTTTGACAATGGAGATGAGTGAAGAAATAAATTGTGCTGAACCATGCCTCAGGAAGTGAAATAAATGTTATAATGTTTACAGTACACAATTTGTACAAACAAGTTTGATCAATTGAATAATTTTATCATGGTTCGAGATGTGTTCTTCTGAATTAGAGAGTAATCAAGCACTGCTGGAGCTGGGGGAAGACTGTCACGTTAAATAGTGATCCCAGGGAATTTGAAGAAGTCTACAAAAAAAACCTAGTTTTCAGGATATTCAAAAGTCATTGTTTCTTTTGACAACATCACATATAAACTGCCTTAGGTTTTTCTACCTTAAACATGGCCAGGAACTTGGAATCAAAAGGGGTTAGAGAGTATTACATCATACACTTGTCATAGAGTCAGAGACGTGCAGTACGGAAACAGACCGTTTGATCCAACTTGTCCATACCGACCAGATATCTCAACCTAATCTAGTCCCATTTGCCAGCACTTGGCCCATATCGCTCTAAACCTTTCCTATTCATATACTCATTGAGATGCCTCTTAAAATGTTATAATTGTACCAGCCTCCACCACTTCCTCTGGCAGCTCATTCCATACACACACAACACCCTCTATGTGGAAAAAGTTGCCCCTTGGGTCTCTTTTATATCTTTCCCCTCTCACCCCAAACCTAAGCCCTCTAGTTCTGGACAAACACACTCCAAGGAAAAGCCTGTCTATTTGTCCTATCCATGCCTCTCATGATTTTGTAAACCTCTATAGAGGTCACCCCTCAGCCTCCGACACTCCAGGTAAAACAGCCCCAGCTTATTCAGTTTCTCCCTGTAGCTCAAATCCTCCAAGCCTAGCAATATGCTTGTAAATCTTTTCTGAACCCTTTCAAGTTTCACAACACCCTTCGAATAGGAAGGAGACCAGAATTGCACAGAATATTCCAAAAGTGGCCTAACCAATGTCCTGTACAGCCGCAACATGACCGCCCACCCCCCCCCCCAACTCCTATACTCAAATGCTCTGACTAGTAAAGGAAAGCATACCAAACACCTTATTCACCACCTGCAACTCAACTTGCAAGGAGCTATGAACCTGCACTCCAAGGTCTCTTTGTTCAGCGACACTCCACAGAACCTTCCCATTAAGTGTATAAGTGCTGCTCTGATTTGCTTTTCCAAAATGTAGCACCTCGTATTTATCTAAATTAAACTCCATCTGATGCCACTCAGCCCATTGGCCCATCTGATCAAGATCCCATTGTAATCTGAGGTAACCTTCTTGGCTGTCCACTACACCTCCAATTTTGGTGTCATCTGCAAACTTACTAACTATACCTCTTATGCTCGCATCCAAATCATTTATATAAATGATGAAAAGTAGTGGACTCAGCACCGATTCTTGTGGCACACCAGTCTGAAAAGCAACCCTCCAGCACCACTACCCTCTGTCTTCGATCTTCAAGCCAGTTCTGTATTCAAATGGCTAGTTCACCCTGTATCCCGTGAGCTGAAAATGTGTTGCTGGAAAAGCGCAACAGGTCAGGCAGCATCCAAGGAACAGGAGAATCGACGTTTCGGGCATAAGCCATTCTTCAGGAATGAGGAAAGTTTGTCCAGCAGGCTAAGATAAAAGATAGGGAGGAGGGACTTGGGGGAGGGGCGTTGGAAATGCAATAGGTGGAAGGAGGTTAAGGTGAGGGTGATAGGTCAGACTGGGGTGGGGGCCCCTTGACCTCTTTCCACCTATCGCATTTCCGACGCCCCTCCCCCAACTCCCTCCTCCCTACCTTTTATCTTAGCCTGCTGGACAAACTTTCCTCATTCCTGAAGAAGAGCTTATGCCCGAAACGTCGATTCTCCTGTTCCCTGGATGCTGCCTGACCTGCTGCGCTTTTCCAGCAACACATCTTCAGCTCTGATCTCCAGCATCTGCAGACCTCACTTTCTCCTGTATTTCGTGAGATCTAACCTTGCTAACCAGTCCCTCATGAGGAACCTTGTCAAGCGCCTTACTGAAGTCTGTATAGATTATGCTACTTGGGCAATCCTGTTTCTCACAATCATTACACAAATTGCCAACGGCAAAGTTTTATGTGCAGGGTGCAGGATATCAAACATAAATTGGATAACACATAATATTTGAATTCCACACAGTGGTGCTAGAAAAATGATGAAATCCTAAGCAGCATGAATTCAGAGGCAGTAATATTAAAGATATGATGCTGTATGTTTGCCAGCAACACATCACTATGTTATGAAGTAATGTTAAGTGAGTTGAGCTTGGAGTGAGCATAAATCAGAAGCAACAGAATGCCCATTATTAAAACGGATGATAAAATACTTTCAGCCCAGATGGAGGCCATTCATCCCACTGAGTTTGTGCTAAAAATTAATTTCGCTATGCCATGTAATGCAATTAGGTTGAAATCACAGAATATGCCTAGAATATTATTCTTATTAATAAACCAAAAATATGCCAGTTCAGATTTTATTCAGCTTTTCTTTAAATACAATTGCAGAACTCTTTCACATTGCTCTTTCCACCTACCAAAGTTTCCTTTAACTTCCCTGCATTGTGTATAACCTATTTCTTGTATTATATAGGCGCTTGAAAATTGCCACATTGCCCTCACATGCACATCTTAAGAGTCATTCTTTTTTATATGAACGCTTCATCCTGTGTGGCACATTCCTGATAAGGTTTACAGGAGACAAGACAAATGACAGGAAACAAGATCGTACTTACTTATCATTTAAAACAAAAAGCCAACTGAAGAAGATAGAGTGCATTCATATAAAAGGCTTTTTATTACCTTTATTAGATGAGTTAATGCTTCCTGAAGCTGAGTCTTACTGAGAACAGTTGGTAGCGGTGAAGATCGAGATTCTGATGCCAATGTTAAAGGGGAAGTTGAACCGTATTTCCTTTCAGTTTCTGAAATCATTCCGGTTGAATGTTTGAACATACCAGGAGACAAAAGCATGGATGGACCAACTGAGGAGGTGGTAGTTGGTGTGAGAACCACCTATAAAAGAACAACAAAATTTAAGTACATTTTGTGGCCTGACAAAGCTGGAAAGATAAATTCTACCCTCTAACCTACACCTTCTTTGTTGGCATCTTCATGTATTTCTTGTAAATGCATTTGTTGTCAGCAAAAAACTGATTAGGCTGATTTCAGGCCAATCCTAATATTCTAATCAAAATGCACAATGAACGGAAGTAAAATAATGCAATGATGATAAAATATTTGAATATAAATCCATGTTTTCTTCAAGTTGGCTTATGAAATCTGAACATCCGAATAAGTGAGATTTTAAATTTTTCCATACTTATTTCATAATTTGTCAATAGAATGAACACATTAACAACTGATGTTTTACAGTGCATATTGGGACTGAAGTAAACCTTTTACAAATTACAGTTTTAAAAATACAAAGCTAACGCGGGGTTCAAAATTTTGGGTTCTAAACGCACCATTTTCCTACAAAAACAGAAATTGCTGTTAAAAATTCAGGTCTGGCAATTTCTGTGAGAGAAAAAGACAATTTCATGGTTTGGGAGTAAACAGATTAAAATCATACAAATACTGCTTAAAGTATTTTGTTTCATCACACAGAGGAAGCCCACTAACTACATTTGTTTTAGAGACAATTCACAATGATATAAAATTATATAAAGCTACAAAGTTTGCATAGGATATTATTACAAATAAGTTATGAAGACTTGTCATTGAATAAAGGCTTCAGTTTTTCTTGAATTACAATTGCAGAATTGAACAATCCCAGTTTATTGGAATTTGGGATTTAAACAATATTTTTTCCTCATCGTCAAGTATATAAATAAGAGGCGTCAATGGTCAATAATGTTTCAGAGCAGGAATAACTTCATTACCATAATGCCCCATAAGTTCAGACGATAAAGCTAGTTTTTCAGAAACTCTGAATGCTCCTACATAAAGGATAGCCATGTTTTGATTCACTGCATAGCACCATATGTAAAGCATCTCTATTTTCATGTTAATACTCGTTATTATCAGATAATGGGAGAATACTTCATTACAAAATTCTTCCTGGTCCCAAGAATCCTGAGACACCTCTGCATCAAGTTTATTTTCTTATTAGTGGAAGTTAACTCAAATACAATAGCTGACTACATATTTCATTTCATTGTTTATAATCAACTATATTTTTTCATATTATTCAATGCACTCTCAGTAAAAGCAGTTTAGGGATCAATTCGTGAGTAATTGTAGTTCATAGTGTTATGAAAGTGTAGGTGTGTATTGTACCTTCAAGAGAGAGAGGAAGCTAGCAAGGACTGACTGAAAGCACAAAGTGCTGAACAAGATAACAATGTAACGTTTGGTTGAAACAAGTAGTTGGCATTGGGTTACCATGGAACAAAAACAAATTCAAATTCAGCCAATTTAAATTATGCTCAAGATACCAAAATCCAATCGAATTTGAATTTCGTGTTTTGATTACATCAAACCAATTAAACGATCTGACATTTTGAACAGTTAGGGAGAGACCAAGTAAAGACTGCTAGCCAAATAGCTTACTGAAAGGTACCTGTCCGTAAGAAAAGTTGTGCAGCAGAAGGCAGAAGAGATGACAGATGACCATCAACAGAGCTGACTGGGTTTGAAATGTGATTTTTTATGTAATCGGGTTTTTAAAAAGAATTGGACCTGTATTGTAGAGTGGTATGTAAAATATAGGTTAAGAGAAATGAGGTGTAATTAGTGGTTTTAATGTTCTCTGTTGGACTTCGAATAAAAGTGTTAATTTTTACTTTAAGTAGTGAAATCTGGGTTAGTTCTTTGCCTCTCGAAATTTAACAGATTACGACGCGAGATGGACTTCTATGTGTCGGGTTTAAATTAGCAGAGGCATTGACCCAATGTTGTAACAATAGCTTCATTGATCAAGTGTATTATTGACCTGAACATGTATAACAGTAGTCAAATAGGCAAAAGAGAAAAAAAAAGTATGGGGCTCACATGAGCCCTATAAAAATATAAAATAACTTCCTTTTTCATGTATTCCATCCTCTTCTAATAAAGTCCAACATGATATATGCTTTTGTAACTGATTGCTGCATCTACATGCTAACATTACATTCCCTGTGCAAGCAAGTATACCCAAACCCCTCTCACCATCAACAGTTAGAGGTTTCATGCCTTTTAAACTATTTTCTATTCTTACGAAAGTGACTTAAGTTCGCACTTTCCCATAATTATGCTCACTAAGCACTCCACTCATCTTTTTGGGTTTGCGTCCTTCTCACAAACTTACAATCCCAGCTAGCTTTAGAACACCGTTAGAGACCAAATTAACTGCAAAGAGAATCCAAAGTAGACAAGGATGCAGCCAGAAGACCACAGCAAGCCAGGCAGCATCAGGAGCTGAAGAAGTCAACATTTCCTGGAGGGAGGGAGGGTTATACTTGGGACTGGAATTTGGGCCATAGGTTTACTTTTTTTACTTTGAAGTAAAAGCTTTCGCAGTGCTGCTCCTTCATCAGGTGCTAGCTACCTGGAGAGCTGCTCTGAAAGCTAGTTCTTCCAAATAAACCTGTGGACGAGAATCTAGCATTGTGATTTTTAACCTGGTCAGCTTTGTAACTCTAGCAGACTCAGACACATTAGTTTATTCTCCTCAATGACAATCAGCATCAATATAAACCATAAATTGCTGTAACCCCAGCATTGATCCTTGCTGCACTTCACTATGACAGCCTAACAACTTAAACAATTTATCCCTACCATACTTCCTCTTTATCAATCAATCCTCCTACATAACTAGATTTGAGAATTTTAAATGTCAGTCATTCAAAAAGATGAAAAGATAAGCCCAACAATTAAAGGCCAGTGAATATAAAACATTATATTGTGGAATGTGGCAATATGGATGCAAAAGTAGCTGAGTTACAGTAAACAGAAGATCAGTGAACACAGTTTATTTTGGGACTGGAGCAAGTTATATAGTGGAGATTCCCCAGGGACTGGAATTTGGACCACAGGTTTCCAGAAAATCTATATTAATGATCTAGCATTTGGTATGATGGGTATGCAGGGCAAAGTTTCAAATCTGAAGATAACAGAACTTTGAAATATCATGAACTCTTAGAGGAATAGAAGTACAATTTAAGAGGACATAGGCTGGTAAACTGGACAGACATTTGACAGATGAAATTAAAATATTGAGAGAAAGAATGAAGAAATGTAATAAATAATCCAATTCTGAAGGTAATAGGAGCTGAGGGATATTGAGTTATATGCACAGAAATCAGTGAAAGTGGAAGGACAGGCTGAGAAAGTGGCCAAGGTATACAGGATCCTGGGCTTTTTCAGTCAGGTCATACAATACAAAGAGAAAGCAGTTGAGATGGAAAGTATTAAAAGCTGATTTAGCCTCAACTGGAGCAATGTGTCTGATTCTGGACACTACAGTAAGGCGGCTTTAGAGAGGGTGCTGAAATGATTTCCTACAATGGTTCCAGGGACGAGGCACTTTTGTTACAAAAGGATAGATTAGAGAATTTGTAGCTACCTTCTTAGAGAAGATGGAGAGATTTGATAGAGCTGTTCGAAATTGTGAAAAAAGGTCTGCACAGATAGGTAGGGAGAAACTTATCCCATTGTCAGTTGGGTGAAGAACCAGACAGCACTAATTTAAGGTTAAAGGCAAAACGGAGAGATAATAGGACAAATTTCTTTTGCACCACACGCAGTTAGCAAGTGTGGTCAAAGTATATTTGATTATGGCTTTTAAAACGGGTCCTGGTTAATTATCTGGTAAGAATTAAAATTACAAGGCTACAAGGTGAAAGGTAGGGAAGTGTGACTACCAAAATTGTTCTTGCAGACCCTGCATGAATTCAACACACCAGAAAGATTCAATTTGTGGTGCAGCTATTTGATGATTAGGTAATTAGTACAACTTCTAAAAAATATTATAGCAATAAATCAAATTCTACTTTTAGCATAAATTTAATGGAACTAATGGATCCTTCTTCTCTTTGCTTCATCCATACAAAATAAATTAGTCAATAAACAAATGAATTAAAGAATAAACAATAAAACTAGAAAACCCTACCTACTTACTTGATCTTGTGGAACTATAGTTGATTGATTCCCAATAATCAGGACTGCATGTGTTAAAGCTTTAGCCTAAGATAACAACTTGAACTCATTATAGTGGGATTTCATTATAAAAAGAAAATAAAACAGTTGGGCTGAATGTTTTTCTTCCCCCCCAGTTTTACCTTGTTAGTAACAGGGAATAAGTCCTGGATGAGAATTTTTTTGGCAATTGGCTATACCCATCACATGCTCTCTGGTGTTTGTCAATTTGACACATTCAACTAGATCACATTTAACTTCAGAATCTTAACTAATTTCTTAAGTAAAATAATTGGTTAAGATCATAAAGGACACAAAAGCCTTGCTTGCTTTTCCACTAGGTAATAGATTTTGATATTGCCTGCTAGGGTAATATCAAAAGCAAGGTGGTTTGAAAGTTTTGCTAAGTTTTCTTTAAAAAAACAAAGGTAGCCTTCCGTGATGTGTCTTAATTTTTTTCCAGAAGGGGCAAGTCTCTTCGGGATAACAAGCTTGGCAGATGATAAGCAAGCTTGTTTTGTGTGTCCATACTCTATTGGATCAGCAATCTGAATCTGGCTCCATCTTTTCCCGTATAGATTGGGAAAACAAACATTAGTCAATTTTGCACTGAAAAAAGGGTAACTGAACATGGAGGGTATTTATGTGCCTGGCTTCTTCACATTTGCATTCAAATACTTGGATTCCTTTTATGCCAATGACTTAGTGCAATAATCTAGTTTATTGCAAAGCTGACTATATTTCTTGACATCTACCTTCTCCCTTGCCCTCCTGTGACTAACCAACCACCCACTCTTGAAACCTTTGACTTCAGTACTGAACTTGGTCTTGATTCCTAGTTTGCAGCATCCCAGGAGATTAACTGTAAATGACATTTCAAAAGTTTGTACCTGTAATGAAGTTTCTGTGGTCCTTACGTTTGGTTCTTTAAAGCTTTCTGGTGTAACAAGTATTGGAGAAAAATTGGCCGCTAATGATGGTTTGCCGAGATGCTGCTGATCATGCTGTTGTGTCAGTTTGAGTTTCTGAAGCAGCTCATGACCTTGAGATCCAATATCTGAAGTGCTTCTTTCACCAGTGCTGTTCTGTGGAGTTGGATTACTTCCTGAAGGCAGGTTCTGGTTAGTGCATGTTATTTCAGAAGAAGCTGGGCACATCAGTGGTGATACTGCTTTGACTTCTTGTTGCAAATTCTGACTGTGGCCATTAGTGTTGATGGTGGCAACACTCTGATTAGAAGTAGCTTCAAAAGTTAGCGAAGACTGAAAGAGGGGACTGGCAGAAATATTGTACAAAGGATTAGTTTTTACATCAGATTTTTGGAGAGCAGCCGGTGTCATCAATACTTGTGCAGCATCTTCTTGGTAATTTGATCGGGAAAAGTTGATTTTGTTATTCAGACTCTCGGGGCTTCCCAACTGCTTAAGTTCTGTCGCATGTTCATAAGGGAGTAGCAAACCTAAGTTTTGACTTCTTAATTTGGTGTCTGGCTGTGTTGCCAATAATATTTCTTGGTTAGAATTCATTAAGTGCTCTTTTGAAACAGGTGTTCCAAATAACTCCTCTACTGTCAAATGTTTGGTACCTGAAAGAATATGCTAAAAGAGGAAATAAAGAATCAGTATTAAAATATTTGCTTACATCTTCATTGTCATAATTATTGGAGAAGTAGAAATTTCCTCTAATTAAGTACTGACCAAAGGCAGTGGTTCCTGCTACACAGGCGGTTCTCTAGTTCTAGAACTACTCTTAATGGAGTCACCAGACAAGACAAACCAGAGAGTCTGAAATGCAAATCGGTTTTTGATTCCATGCCCATCACCAAAAATGAATGTTGTCTTTTCTACAGTTTTTTGCTATTAACACGCTCATCCACCTCTTATTTTGACAGCTCACTATTTCAGTGCACCTGGTCAGCCTTCTAGGTTATACACCCTGAATAAAATGGAGGCAATTCAAAACATTGATGTCTGATTCTAACTCACGTGAAGGACCATTTTCATAGTTTTCTTGTGCTTGCTGATTTACATTGGTTCTCAGCCTGGCAATGTCTCAACTTCAAAACTCTCATTTAAGTTTTCAAATCTCTTGGGTCTCAACGTCTTCCCATTTCCTCCAGTCCTTTAACCCTTTAAGATCTCTGCACTCCTCCAGTTGTGGCCTCCTTTATTTCCATTACTTGTCATCGGTAGATGCATTTTCAGTGATCCTGCGCTCTGGTATTTCTTGTTTAAACCCACTTTCATGTGTCCCAAAAATCCTTGTGGCCCAGCGTCAAAGTTCTATTTGATAAAACTCCTGAATAGTGTCTTGGGATGTTTAGTACATTCAGCTATTCTATAAATCCAAATTGCTGTTGTTAAAATTATCACTCAGTAAAACTACCTTGTTGTGGTGCTGGGCTGGAGAGGAGGTAGGTTCGTCTATTGACTTTTTCACTGCTAGGCCTACAGAGTTGTGTATGCCTGGAGAACTTGATAAAATACTTGAGTCACCAAATTGACATGTCTAAAAAGAAAAAAAAGTCAAACACTATATTCAATATTGAATCAACTATTAATATTTTAGCAGTGGTGATATTAGCTAATACGACAGAAAGGACTAACAATCCAAGATCAGACTACAAAACATAACTGATCAAATGGAAAACCTCAAACTACTCAAATTCTTGTATCTGCTTTCATTGCACGTCACTAGATGGTTCACAAACAAAAATGCTAATTTAATATACAAAATTTAATTTAGAACTGATACAAACTAAATGTGATTATTTTCAGCATTTATGTACTTTGATGTAGCAGCAAATGTTTAATTGTAAATCTAACTGATTACAAGAACATAAAACCAGGCAAACAGAATACACAATTCAAATGATTTGACTTAATCTTCAAAAGGAAAAGTCAGGGAGAGCAGGAAATGGTGGCAGAGTATGTTTTATACAATGACATTACATGTTAAAAAAATTCCTTTTATTTTCAAAAAACAACCTTTCTCAGGGTGACTGAATTCCTGTGACAGGGCTATCAAAGCTTTTGTACTCGAGCAAATAGATAGGTACATAAAGCCATGTTGACAAACAAAATCCCATCAATTTTTATACAGTGCGAATGTTGGTATATTAATACATGGTGTTCTGGAACCTCAAAATTTAAAGAGGACAAGGCAGCCAAACAAAAAAAAAACAGAAAGCAGAAACAGGACTGAGCTACTTGAGCTCAGGAGTCACACACTGTAGGGTAGATGCCCCTGAAGTACAAGATTTATTTCCAAACCAACTTACTAATGGCTCCAAAGGCATCCAACCTCAAAGTCATTCTTAAATCAGAAAAGCCTGATGAATGGCTCAATTTTCTCTAAGCTTGTCTAAATTGTTAATTTAAGATAAAGATGCAGATTTGGGTCTTCTGCACATTGTATGATTCATAATCAAAGTGTAATTCCAAACCACAAACTTTAATATCACAATCATTATAGATAGCGTTTTTTTTTTAAAAATCATGTCAAAATACATCTTTGTGCAGTTTTGCATTTTCTTTCATTGTTTGTATTTTCACTGTCCAGTGTGGTTGACATAGAAATACCAATTTTTACAAGGTTGTACAGGTACTCTTAGATTAAATGAGGTTAAGTTTACTTTTTTTCCTTTGACTTAAAGTAATATTTTCATATCAAAAATGGTGAATACAATTTGTTTTTGCTTTTTCATAAAATCTAACTGGAAAAATGTGACTCTTACAGCATGGGGACAAAAATAATCTTCCGGAGAAAGATAAAAAATATTGACAAGTTGATTGCACAAAATAGGAATAAATGCATCAATATGGAGTCTCAAATTTTCAATGTATTACCCTCATCTGAAAAAGATCAAAACAGCTTCAAATTATTTTGCAATAACCAGATGTCACTAAAGAAGCTCTCACTTTAATATTTGAAACCAGGATAGACAGAAATCCGATTAACAGCTCAGATTAAAATCATGCATCAAAACCATTTTTGCTCACTTCAGAATATCAATGACATTCTTTGTGAAGTATTATAAAGATTCCAAATAATTCTTCTGAAAATTCTGATTTACAAAAATGATGTTTTTCATTCAAACCTCAATTGTCCAACAGAACTTTCATATTTTAATTATTAATTTATGAACTCCCCAGAATTTCATGTTGTCAGAATTATACTGATTTCAGTAGATGGAGGGATTTTCTCCTGGAGGTTTTAAAACTGTACCAAAGCCCATCAAACTTCACAGAACAATTCCAAAAGCACATGCCGGCCACTTGAATTTTTAAAAAATTACAAAATCAGCCTGTCTCTCAGGTCTATTAAAAAAATGCACAGAGTTAATAAGGTTTTCTAATTCATTCTATTATCCATTACTTTTCCTGATATGCAGGAGTGAGCAACTGAACCATGGTGTCCCAAACCTCCACAGACCACTGACAATTTCTGCCTCAGTGCTTCCCAACCATGGGAGATGGCTGAACAACTGACTAGCAGTATTAAACATGGCCAAGCAGTTAAAGTCTGACCAGTCTCTGAATAAAGACTTTGCACAAAATTGTTGACAGCTTCAGCTAGTAGCCCTTTCATATCTCGACTCAAAAAGATGAAAATTAGCCAACAAAATTCAAAGTAATCTTTTGCGAAAAAAAACCTAAGAATTATACTAATTCATAGAATTACAAAACAGGTAGAACTATAGAAAGGTTACAGCACTGAAAAAGGTCAACCAGCCTATTGTATCAGTGCTGGGTGCATAAATTAATTGCTCATTCTAAGCCCATTTTCCAGCACCTGGTCCGAAGCCTTGGAGATTACAACACTTCAGGTGCAGATTTCAATTCCTTTTAAATGAGTCAAGGGTTTTCACCTCAGAAACTGGGCATCCAACATGGTGAAATAAAAGTGTTTCCGCATGTTCCTTTTAATCCTATCAATCTCCTTAAATCTATGCTCCACTCTGCTCGAGGAGATAGTGTGAACAGGGAAAAAAAAAATCAATTTAATTGCCCCATTATTTTGTAACCTCAATTAAGTCACCCCCAGCTTCCTGTTCTCGAAAGAAAACAATCTTAGCCGTCCAATCTTTCTCATAGCTGCAACTTCAAGTTTTTGCAAATTTAAAATAAAATATAAATATCCTCTGTACTCTCGACCAATTACATTCCATTGTTATGTTCTTTCTGGAAAACTGCAGCCTGCAGCCAATTTAGGACAATGTTTATGAAGAATCAAGGCCTCGAAGAGTATGCACAGGAAATTGAATGTACTGCTACCAAGGATGAAAGACTTTGGTTGTGTGGAAAGACTAGAGAAAAATGGGATTATTCCTCTGCTAAACGGAGAACAAAGGAAAATATGATATATGCATTGAAATTTTAATAAGTTTGGACAAGAAGAAGTAAGAAGAAACAGGTTCTAGTGACCAAAGGATCAGTAAATGGAGGACACAAAGTGTAATGCAAGAACCAGAAGTGATTTGAGAAGAATATTTACACTTCCAGTTAGGATCATTTAAGAGTTAATTTGACTTGAAAACATGATAGGAGATTTAATAACAATTTTAATAGGAAACTATATCTCAGAAAGGAAAGATTTGCTGAGTATTGAGGATGATGCAGGGGAGCAGAATAATGGGATAACTGTCAAAAAGACAATACAGGAGTGATGGGCTGAACAGTCTCCCACTGTTTTCCACCATTCAATGATTCTCTGACACACCAAAATTGTGATCCATTTTAGGGTCCAACAGCCTTAACTACTGTTTTTTTCTCAGAAGCATGGAGATTTAGAAACAGAAAATGACCTTTTCGTTCTTCAAGCCTGCTCCACCATTCAATATTATACCTTAACTAGTTGTGGTCTCAGCTCCACTTTCTTGTCCGTGCCTCCCCCACTTAAAAAAAATAAGTTGAATTAGATGAAAAAGCCCAGTATCCACTACATTCTGGCGAAGAGATTTCCCTTCTGTCTCAGGAAGGGAGAGCTTTTATTCTTAAATAATGCCCATGGTTTTAGTCTCCCCTACAAAAAGGAAGAACAGTTGTTGTTTTTGGGTTAGTTAGAGCATTTACACTCACTTTTACTGACTGTACGTTTACCAACACTAGCACACTTCATTGAAAATGTTCTGTTTTGATTAACTACTAATTTCATTTAAGAAACCTGTTTGTCAGACTGTTTTTTTAAAAAAAATTTGGGTAGAGATAAGCAATTTAAATGGTCATCTTGGTAACTGGAGAAAGTACTTTTGTTGTGGATCAGTGGAAATTGAGTGAAGATTTATTCCCCAGCCTCAAAACAGCATGTAATCCTCGTTTGTTGAATTTTCATCATAGAAATACTCAACTGTTCTTCAAATAAATAGACACATAGGTTTACAAGTTTACTTAAAAAGAAACTGAATATTCTCATCTAAACACAAGTCATGTGAAAGTCCATCATCCAGAAAGATAATGGTTACGAGTCAACTTCTAGTCTTCATTCTTGAAAATTCTAAGATATTATAAATCCTCAGTCTTTGAAAGCCAAGCAAATAATCTTGATACAAATATGCAGAATAAAAATTCTTGTTGAATTTATGTATTGCTGAGTGGTGTTTCTAGGACAGTTATTTATTAACTAACACAAGGTGGAATGACTGATCATTGATAATTGCTTCAAACAATTTAAATCCTTACTTGTTCATACTCTTCCTTGGCTTTGCTAAGCATGTCTAAGATATCAATAGGATTTTCTTCATCGTATCCACTGGGCTTGTTTGGAGTGGTTCTTCCTGGAGATTCTTGCTGAGCTCGCTGTGCTTCCATTTGTACTACTCTAAGAAGGCACAAACATATGTATCACAACAAGTAATTACCTAGGCACAAACATTACCCCACTCCAATCAGAAGGTCTAAATTTGAGCACTGATCAATTTTTAATTTAATCTATTTTGGTGTGGTACACACTTTAAAAAAAAATTAAAGTAATTGACAAGGAAGCAGGGGAAGAAACTGGAGAAGCGGAGGCATTGTTCTGTTGATTGTAGCAGAGATCTGGATAGCAGAGTACACTTGGGGACATTTGGGAAGAACAGAATCAGGTGATATCTCCTTTGTCTTAATTAGTCACGGATGAAACCTTCCACAATGTATTTATTATCTCAAGAGATCTCAATTAAATCATTTCCCAACAGAGTAATACAGTCTTTGAAAATTTATTTCTTTTACCTCAAAATTTTAACATATTTCAGAGTTTGTGATTTATAGAATGGATGTATTTAGTTGTGGAGGACTCCTGCAAAAGCTTTGTATGAACCCAATTCACATAGCGTCATTGAGATGTACAGCATGGAAACAGACCCTTCGGTCTAACCCGTCCATGCCAACCAGATATCCCAACCCAACCTAGTCTAACCTGCCAGCACCCGGCCCATATCCCTCCAAACCTTCCTTTTCATGTACCCATCCAAATGCCTCCTAAATCTTGCAATTGTACCAGCCTCCACCACTTCCTCTGGCAGCTCATTCCATACACTTATCACCCTCTGCGTGAAAGGTTGCCCAGTATGTCTCTTTTCATATTTTTCCCCTCTCACCCTAAACCTATGCCCTCTAGTTCTGGACTCTCTGACCCCAGGGAAAAGACTTTGTCTATTTATCCTATCCATACCCCTCATAATTTTGTAAACCTCTATAAGGTTACCCCTCAGCCTCCATTGTTATCTTACACAGCTACAAAACGCAATGTTTTCACAGTTGAAGTAAACTTTACATCACTTAGTTCCAAGTTGCACAATTACATTTTGGTCACATCCAACAAACTAGTCTGGTAGTCCAAAAGTGCCTGTTCTTCAGCGTCAGAACAACGATTAACTAATTTCTCATCCCCATGACTCGAGATTTTTAGAAGTTCATGACTTTTACAGTCTCAAGTAGTAGGAAACCCTGATATTAGATACAAGATCACTGAATGAACATCAGTGATCTTGTATCATTTATGGGCGGCACGGTGGCACAGTGGTTAGCACTGCTGCCTCACAGTGCCAGAGACCCGGGTTCAATTCCCGCCTCAGGCGACGCTCTGTGTGGAGTTTGCACATTCTCCCAGTGTCTGCGTGGGTTTCCTCTGGGTGCTCCGGTTTCCTCCCACAATCCAAAAATGTACAGCTTAGGTGAATTGGCCATGCTAAATTGCCCGTAGTGTTAGGTGAAGGGGTAAATGTAGGAGAATGGGTCTGGGTGGGTTACGCTTCGGCGGGTCGGTGTGGACTTGTTGGGCCGAAGGGCCTGTTTCCACACTGTAAGTAATCTAATCTAATCTATTTTGGAGGGATTACATTATACTGATGACAGGGGAAAATTATTGTCTGAGGTAACTATCACTTTATTGGCAATCCAGAAACACAGGGTAACAGAAATACTTTCAAATCAACATGTTCAGAGATGTCAGCACACACCTCCAAAGGTGGTGGGACTTGAACCCAGGCCTCCTGGCTCAGCCCTGCCTAATGGATTAAAACACAGTAATTTAACAAACCTGTTTAAAACTTGCACTCCAATTGAACATCTCTGAAACTAACAAAAATGCCCAGGCCAGGCAGTAAAAAATAAGTTTGACCTCAATATGAAATTTTGGAATGGAACATTATAATTGAAAGCACAATAACATCTTATGTGTTAAACTGATTTAACAGTATGCAATTTTTCAGGTCTTACTTTGACATGAGTTGTGCAATTCGTTGACAGTCATTCTTGTCATAAAACCAGATGCTGTAAATGGACACTAATAAAAAAGATAAAACAAAATCAATTTTTACACCTCAAATGTTTTTCAGAGAACTTTAATTTCTTATGCTAAAGATATTTACATATACAGAGGAACCTCGATTATCCGGCATTCGATTATCCAAATTTCAGATTATCCGGACAAGATTGCAAGGACCCCACGCTTGGCTAAACTGCATTATCCGGGATTCGATTATCCGAACAAAATACTGTTTGTATTTTGAACAAAATCTGCCCTGTGGCAGTCAGATAATCCAGGTTCCTCTATTATTCGAGTAATGCAAATTTTTTGTTGACTAGGTGAGTAAAGATCCAATGACAGTACCTTCTAAACCCATGACACTTCCTTCAAGAAGGATGAGGACAGCAGATAATGTGGGAAGACCACCATCTGCACCTTGCCCTCCAAGCCACTCACCGTTCTTACTTGGAAATGTATTGTCATTCCACTGTTGCTGGATAAAACCCTGGAATTCCCTCCCTAACATTACAGGTCTACCTCTAGCACATGGACTGCAGCAATTCAAGAAGGCAGCTCACCACCACACTCAAGGGCAACTATGAATGGACAATAAATGCTTGTCCAGCCAGTGTGTCTCACAGTCATAATTATAGAGCGAGAAATCATTCAGCACAGAAACAGATGCTTTGGTCCAACTCGACTCAGTCTCCCAAACTAATCTGGTCACACTTGCCTGTGTTTGGCCCATATCTATTCATTTTTTTAAAAATGTAACTGTACCAATTCCTCTGGCAGTTCATTCCACATACCAACCATCCTCTAAAAATGTTGCCCCTCAGGTCTCTTAAGTCTTTCTCTCCTCATCTTAAAATTATGCCGTCTAGTTTTCAACTCCCTTATCCCCCAAAAAAGCCTTTGCTATTCATCTTATCCATGCCCCTTATGACTTTATAAATCTCCAAAGTCACCCCTCCAGTATGCTCCAGTAGAAAGAGTCCCAGCCTCCCTTATAACTCAAGCCCTCCAGTCCTTTATGACTTTCCAAATGTTTTATTACTTCCTTAATAGATTTCAATACTTTTCCAACAAGTGGGAGGCCAATCAGCCCATAGTTACCCACTTTTTCCCCTCATTCATTTTGAACAGGGGCATCACATTAGCAATTTTTCAATCCTCTGATACTTCTTCAAAATCCAATGACTTTTGGAAACTTACAATCTATGTATCCACTCTGTCTGAGCTACCTGTAGGAACCTAAGATGAAAAAAAGGTAGCACTGTTTGGCAACCAAATGGTCTCCTAACTTTTATTGCCACGACCAAGGGGAGAAAGGTTGCATGAGGTCTATATACACACACCCCAAACACACACATTTCACCCAGAGGGGGGAAAAAAACATTTCTCCAATTGTTCTTGGATATCTAGTGATCACAGCATGAGCATAAGTGGCAAAGATTTAACAGCAAGCCATCTGTCCAACTACTTCAGTTAATAGTGCTGAATGGAGGAAGAAAAATAACTAACAATACGCAAGTAGGAGGGATCTCAAGACCATGAAAAAGATAAAACAAATACTCAATTTTAAACTCACCAATTCACAGCAATTTGCTAACTCTTTTGAATTTTTTTAAAAAGTGCATTTTTAAAAACTTAGCTGACGGTGGATGATAAAGCAAATGTTAGAACTGCTTGTATTTAATGGTCAACAAATATTTTTTCTACACTGAACTCCTTCACTGCATAATCTTAATGGCCCAACAAGCTTTTATCGGAGTTACATGGTTGCTAAAAAAGCAGACATACTAAAGATATGTAATCATAAATGATAGCTTAATGGGCAACTTAAAAATGTGAACTGATTACTTTAAGAGAGCCACCAGCTATATCAGCCTGTTAGCTGATATCTCACGTTGTGTTTCTGGCAGGGTTACCATTAGTTCTATTTGTACTATTGAAGAACACATACAAATGTGACATTATATTATATATAGTGTTCATCACCACAACTGTTCATCAGTTTATTTTGTAACATTTTTGCATGTAGTTACAATTGAAGCTTTAAAACTTTTTCACTTAGTCATAGAGATGTACAGCATAGAATCAGACCCTTCGGTCCAACCTGTCCATGCCGACCAGATATCCCAACCCAATCTAGTCCCACTTGCCAGCACTTGGCCCATATCCCTCCAAATCCTACCTATTCATATACCCATCAAAATATGCCTTTTAAATGTTGCAATTGTATCAGCCTCCACCACTTCCTCTGGCAGCTCATTCCATACACTTACCACCATCTGCATGAAAACGTTGCCCCCAAGGTCTCTTTTATATCTTTCCCCTCTCACCCTAAATCTAATGTCCTCTAGTTCTGGACTCTCCGACCCCAGGGAAAAGACTTTGTCTACTTATCCTATCCATGCCCTTTATAATTTTGTAAACCTCCATAAGGTCACCCCGCAGTGTCCGACGCTCCAGAGAAAACAGCACCAGCCTGTTCAGCCTCTCCCCATAGCTCAAATCCTCCAACCCTGGTAACATCCTTGTAAATCTTTTCTGAACCCTTTCAAGTTTCACAACATCTTTCCGATAGGAAGGAGACCAGAACTGCACGCAATATTCCAACTGTGGCCTAACCAATGTCATATACAGCCACAACATGACCTCCCAACTCCTGTACTCAATACTCTGACCAATAAAGGAAAGCATACCAAACGCCGCCTTCGCTATCCTATCTACCTGTGACTCTACTTTCAAGGAGCTATGAACCTGCACTCCACGGTCTCTTTGTTCAGCAACACTCCCTTGGACCTTACCATTAAGTGTATAAGCTGAAAATGTGTTGCTGGAAAAGTGCAGCAGGTCAGGCAGCATCCAAGGAACAGGAGAATCGACATTTCGGGCATAAGCCCTTCTTCGGGCTTATGCCCGAAACGTCGATTCTCCTGTTCCTTGGATGCTGCCTGACCTGCTGCACTTTTCCAGCAATATATTTTCAGCTCTGATCTCCAGCATCTGCAGTCCTCACTTTCTCCATTAAGTGGATAAGTCCTGCTAAGATTTGCTTTCCCAAAATGCAGCACCTCACATTTATCTGAATTAAACTCCATCTGCCACTTCTCATCTGGTCAAGTTCCTGTTGCGGTAACCTTCTTCGCTGTCCACTACACCTCCAATTTTGGTGTCATCTGCAAACTTACTAACAGCATCTCTTATGCTCGGATACAAACCATTTATGTAAATGACAAAAAGTAGAGGACCCAGCACCGATCCTTGTGGCACTCCACTGGTCACAGGTCTCCAGTCTGAAAAACAACCCTCCACCACCATCCTCTGTCTTTTACCTTTGAGCCAGCTCTGTAGCCAAATGGCTAGTTCTTCCTATATTCTGCAACATCTAGCCTTGCTAATCAGTCTCCCATGGGGAACCTTGTCGAATGCCTTACTGAAATTCATATAGATCACATCTATCGCTCTGCCCTCATCAATCCTCTTCGAATTTTTTGAAGAAGTAATAATCAAGTTTGTGAGACATGATTTCCCACGCACAAAGCCATGTTGACTATCCCTAATCAGTCCTTGCCTTTCCAAATACATGTACATCCTGTTCCTCAGGATTCCCTTCAACAACTTGCCCACGACCGACATCAGGTTCACTGGTCTATTGTTCCCTGGCTTGTCCTTCCCACCCTTCTTAAACAGTGGCACCATGTTAGCCTCCCTCCAGTCTTCTCGCACCTCACCTGTGACTATTGATGATACAAATATCTCAGCAAGAGGCCCAGCAATCACTTCTCTAGCTTCCCACAGAGTTCTAGGGTACACCTGATCAGGTCCTGGGTAGTTATTCACCTTCAAGACATCCAGCACTTCCTCCTCTTGTAATATGGACATTTTGCAAGGTGTCACCATCTATTTCCCTACATTCTATATCTTTCTATCAACTTTAATTAAGAATATCTTGTTTGAGAATAATTCACAACAAAATTCATTTTAAAATATACTTAATTCGACAAACCTCCATGAAAAAAACACAAGAACCAGGTACAGGGGCATCAATTCAGTCCCTCAGGCCGACACTGCTATTTCTTATGATCATGGCTGATCTCATCTTGGTCTCAACTCCGCTATCTGGTCTGCTCTCCATAACCCTTCAATCCATTATTAATTAAAAAAAAAATCTTTTCTTGAAATTTACTCCATGTTCCAGCATCCACTGCACTCTAGGGTAAAGAATTCCAAAGATCCATGACCTTTAGAAAGAAGTAATTTTGCTTCATTTGTTTAAATCTGCTACTCCTTAGCCTAAAACGGTGACCTTTATCTACTGGTTCTTAAAGATCCATTTAAAATGGCCATACTATAGAGGAGTTGCTTCCATGTGATTAAAGTGTTTTTAAAAAGCAATTGTTAAGTGACTTCTAGTTTACTTTAGGTCATCTGCCTGTATAAGCTCTGAAACAACAATGATTCGACTCAACAAGCCATGGTAAGAAAACAGAATTAACAGAGAAACATATACTGGCCAAATTGCATTCTTCTGGGCTTGATGTTCAAACATTTGTTGCGAATTGAAAAGTTCTATTACTATTCATGGGAAAAGAATATAAATCTAAGTGTTATGATATTCAGTAAGTTAAAACATTTAATTTTAAGGGTTTATCATTATATTACACTTACAGAACCATATGCTATTGTTAGCAAACTGACCAGTAACTTGCATGGTTTCCTGTTTTGCACTTTCTTAAAAAAAAACTCGATTCACTGGTTATTGAACTAGATTATGATAATGCAAACAAGTAAAAATTCATCAAGAAATGAAATCCATTCATAGTTCTTGTTTTCATTTTGAAAATGAAAAGAAAATGTAGTCAGCATGTTGACAAAAGCAAGCACATATTTAAAGTAGTACAAAATAAGTATTTAGTAATGCTGCACAGACATACAAATCCATAGCCACAACTCTCGATATACAAATCTCCCAATCCCAACCAAGATTCCATGACATTTGTATGAATCTCCTAAAATGGATGATTTTGCTATCAATTAGCTATAATTCTATACAATTGAACGAATGCAGTTTAAGCTGAAGACAGACTATTACAGAATTGAAGCAGAGAACAGGAAAAAGCAATTTCTTTTCAAGTTTTGCCTCTCAGATGCAGATTACTTCTTTTGGAGTCTTATTTATTATTCTCGTTTTGATTTAGCTTTCTCAATCTCTATTATTGATGGATACAGTCCTGCCCAAATAATAAAGAATGGGGGTAATTATTATAAAACAACGCTAATTCCACTTGAGTGTATAATGATTTAAAGATTAATAAAATGCTCTAATAGTAATGGAAAAATATAGCATGGGACTACATGGAAATTACTGCAATCGGATGTGTGATGCCAATAACTGTTCTAAGACTTACTCCATTAACATTGACTCAGAGGTGCCGGTGTTGAACTGGGCTGGACAAAGTTAAAAATCAAACACCAGATTGGGTTTATTTGGAAGCACTAGTTTTCGGAGTGCCGCTTCTTCATCAAGCGGTTTGAAGGAACGGCGCTCTGAAAATGAGTGCGTCCAAATAAACCTGTTGGACAATAAACTGGTGTCGTGTGACTTTTAACTCTGTCCATTAGCATTCTTACAGAAGCTTTGGTTGAAAACTTAGAATGAGTGTATTTGGAAAATAAACTTTTGCGTTCTAAGTATTTTTTTTGAAAAAGTTAAGTGATCTTATCTGTACACTTGTACATATTTAGCTTTATTCCTCGGTGTTAAACATTTGATCAGATTCTAATATACACACACTATCCTGTGCACATTTTAGCTTATTACTACCATTGCTCTAGTTGCTTCAGATTTACAAATGAAAGACAACACACACAACACACAACACAGTTATACATCTATTAACACACACACAGTTATACATCTATTACAATTCACACAACTAAGTAACTAGATGCTACACAAACTTAAGATCGTGGCTGGGAAAATTAAATCCAGTGTGCAAAGTCCAGACGTGTCATGTTTAAAAACGTGTAATGTTAAGAATCTAATATCATCAAAGGTTGTCAGTGTCCAGTTAATCATTATTGGATAAGATTGGACATGAATATCTGATAAGAGTACAAGGTAATCTCATATTGGACTGGGTACATCAGTTGAATTGAAATTACTTTATATATGACATTTCCCTCAGCCACAAACCTTTGCCTCAGGGTGGGCCAGAAACAATGTCAGGATAAACATTACCATTATAAGTCACAAATGCCTCACATATCTGTTGTCACTGATAAGGTTAGCTGCCATTACATGTCTCTAAATCAGGCATGCATTAACTGTGACACTGCATGTCTACGCGCATTTAAACTTATTGAAATCTGTCTCCAACAACTGGAGAGTGGATTAAAGCAACTGAATCATCCGTGCTGTGCTTAAGTGCACTTGGATGGAGATACAAGTACAACAGACTGACATTCACAGTGGGCTGTTGATTTGAAGTGGCTTCTATTTTCAAGGATGGAGCTGGATCTACTGCACAAAATGCTCCAAAAATTTTTTTTTTTTTTAGAATTGTACTTTTATCAGTAGCTAGATGGACACCATTCCATCTATCCACAAATCTTCAGTAATATGACTGAAACATAATGTTTACTCAACACAGTTTTCACCTCTGATCCAATCTTTGGGTATTGGACTCCTCACTAAAGAAGATGGATTTCAAAAATCTTTCAAAGAAGCTACTTTTTAAAAAATGGGGTTCTTGTCAAGAACTCTGTGCCAAATATACAGGGAATGTTATAAGTGAAAGTGATATAGTACCATATAGTTTTAAGACCAAAGCAGGTAAGTGTTCACTTCGTTTCCTGTTTGAAAAAAAGTGTTAATATTTTTAATATCACAGAACAGCAGAGTAACAGTATCCCAAACATGGCTGTTTGAAAACCAAAACAGTTAAATAAAACAAAAGTACAGACTTGGGAATTGCCTAACATTTATGCAATTGACCCTGCCCTTTTGTATTCAATGTTTATATTTAGCCCTCCTGTCTTGGATCCAACTCAGAATGGTGAATTGGTGTTCACACAAAATGCAGAATTTAAACAGCTCAAGACTGTATTGTGGGTTCATGTGTGTTTGGAACAGGCAACTCAAAACCAATAGAAGTCTGAAATCTGGCACTATCAGTTTAATGGATATCAGATGTGGGACACTAAAATACCAATGGAAAATTAATATGCTTAACCCTTTTCGATATTAATACTGTATGAATAATTGATTTATCCTATCTTGTAAAACATTTCTGACAATGGTATAAGTATATTTACTGGAATTAGGTTGATAGTTGTTCAATGATTTACTGAATTTATTGAAAATTTATAAAACAAAATTGTTTTGAAAATATTTCAAAATACAGTGTAAGAACTTTCAAAATCTTTACTTGTTGAAAGCCTATTTTCTCGTTCACCATTAAATGTGATTTGCAAAACCAGACAATACAAATAATTGTTTTAAATTCTAAAACATATGGATATGGAAGCAACGATAAAAGCAAATATATTGAGGTGTAGATCATTCATTGTTTCAGGTGTGTTTAACAAAAATTCTTCCGGAATGTGCAAACTATTAAAGTTTTGAACAAAGTTGGGTTATTATCTTTTAGCTGCAGAATCAAGATTAGAATGGTGCTGGAAAAGCACAGCAGGTCAGGCAGCATCCGAGGAGCCTGCCTGACCTGCTGTGCTTTTCCAGCACCACTCTAATCTGGAGTCTGATCTCCAGCATCTGCAGTCCTCAATTTCACCTATCTTTTAGCTACATTTAGGTGGAAGAACACAACTAGTTTAAAAAAATGGACGTGACCCTATTATAACTAATTCATTAAGTTGCAGTAAATAAAAAAAAAGATTGTTGTTGTTATAACTTGTCCTTCATATAGCAGATGTATATAAATACCAAGGACAGCTGTGAGATGCAGCAAGATTTATCTCTATATTGGAAACAGTGCCCCAGTAATAGGGAGTAGGATTTTGGATCTACACCTGGATCAAGGCTAATAAAGTCAATGATAATCATGCTGCTACCATACAGGCCAATATTTATTGCATGGAATCATGTGACAAAACTGACAAGCAGAGGGTGGTATGTATATGGAATGAGCTGCCACAGGATGTGGAGGAGGCTGGTACAATTGCAACATTTAAGAGGCATTTGGAAGGGTATATGAATAGGAAGGGTTTGAAGGGATATGGGCCAGGTGCTGGCAGGTGGGACGAGATTGGGTTGGGATATCTGGTCGGCAAGGACAGGTTGAACCAAAGGGTCTGTTTCCATACTGTACATCTCTGACTCTAATGACTCTAAATAGTTGCTGGTTTTCTTCACTGATTTTTCTTGAGTTGTTTTACACACATTTAGGAGAACATAAATTTTTTTTGAAAAATAATCAATTTTCATTATTTTAAACTTGAACATAGACAGATTCTTTCTTAATACAACATTTTTTCCATATCTGGTCAAGTAGCTAAAATTAGTGCTCCATTCTGACTAGATCTAATATATCCCATATTCATTGTAGTGTTGGAATGAACTCAAGTACTATATAAAGAATTCTGAAATCATCATACCCTATTAACGACTTGTATGAGGAAAGTGAATGTACTACAGTCATGTTTGCAGATGACAAAAAAAGGCAAGTGATGAGGATGACAGTCTGCAGAGGGACATAAAACAAGTTAAACAAATGGGCCTACTTCTGCTTTTACATCTTATGGTCTTTCACAGCCGAATGACAGTCGTAGGAACAGTTGATATCTTGTCTCAAATTCACAAAAATAATTGTTGTCCAGTTTTATAAAATCACCAATTAAGAGAAAAGGAAAGCAATGTTTTATAACATGTAAATAATTCTATTGTAAACACATAAATGAGGGCATTTAAGGCTCAAAACATTTCAATAAACTACAAAATAGCTAAAACCATGTTACAATTAGTCCAGGTTTAATGTGAGTTATTCACTACAGTCTATTTGTTAGTTATATATTCATAATTTCAATGACAAGTAGAAAGATATAAGAAATGGTGTTAGAATTCAAAATAATAATGACTTATAATTATTAAACTAATCCTAGTTTTAAGAGCAAATTGCTTATCCTTTAAGATTAGGATATTACTCCACTTCAAAGCAACCAAATACCATTTTTGCCTGATCACAATTTCATAGCTAAACATTTCTGCCATGTCAGGTTTTCTATTCAAGTCTGGGATGATTAAAGGGCCAAGGACTTTTTTCACTATCTTAAAGATGCTTCCCAAAAAGGTTGCACTCATTTTATGCACCCTGTGGCCAGTAAGGATATACCTTTCTCAAAACAAAATCCAAATTGAAAGAAATGAAAAACTTGCATTGCATGGTGCCTTTTGTGACCACATGGCATTCTTCAAGCCAATAAAGTACTCTTGAACAGTACTCTTCTGTAGGAGGTGCAGCATTTAATTTGTGTACAGAAAGATCATACAAATTGCTGTGAAATAAATTACGGTGGTCTGTTTATTAAGCAGTTGAGGGGAATGTTGCAATGTGAGCTTTTACATTCACCTGAAAAGAGGATCTTGGTTTAAGGTTTAACTTAATTGGTGCAAGTCTAAAAGTGCAATACACACTTAATACGGAAATATCTTGTGGTACAGTGGCAGTATATCTTTGAACCAGGAAGCCTGGGTTGAAGTCCCAACTGTTCCAGGTGTGTAATAACATCTCTGAATAGATTTATTAGAAAATAATCACCACGTTTTCAAATCTGTCATGTTGGAATTACTGTCCTCTTACTCAGAAGTAAGATTACTACAGTGGAGTTAAGGGAAATCCCTCTTCCCATGTGAAGAAATTACAAGGGGAGAAACAACTTAAATCAGGAGAAAGTAACAGAAAATCTTATTTTAAAAATGTAACTTTTGATTCACTGATAGAAAATCTCAGAACTGTTTCCTAACGTACTATTAAAAAAGTCATGAAAAATGTCACTAATAACAAAGCGTATTACTGAAAGTTCCCTTCTTTCCAGACCTTACCCTCCATTTCCATTTGAACTAAATTTGAATGTGCGCTTTGACTTTTTTGAGCTTCAAGTATTTATGTGGACTGGATTGAAGTGAATACTATGTATCTATTCCAATGCCCCATGTCGGCATTTAACAAGTTTTCAAAAACACCACCATAAAGTAACAATTAGATTTCATTCTTTTGGGTTAATTTTCCACCAGAAATTATCACCTCCACTGTGTTGGTTGCTGAAGGACGAGATATCTATGTGTATTAATCATTGAAGGTTGCATGATAGATTGAAAAAAAGTAGTTAGTAGAGCATATAGCAAGTTGGTTTGATCAATAATTGCAGAGTACAAAAAACAAGGAGGTTATGATACCTTTATTGGCCTCAACTGGAGTACTGTGTTCAGTTTTGGGCACGACATGAGGAAAGATATGAAGACATTGGAGAGGTCTGCCAGGACCATGACTTTTTATTTTTAAAATTGTGGATTGAAATTAGAAAACTGTTTTAAAAACCAGTATTTGAAAGCATTGCTGTATATTTTGAAATCAAGAACCCTGACAACCATTACAGACATTGTATAAACAACTGTGTGAATAAACAGAAAAATTAGATATTATAGGAAACCTAATTTGAAAAACTTCAGAATAGCTCTCAATTACATAAAAACTTAAGCAACACACCAAAAAACTATTGTCTGATACATAATAAGTTGTGATTTATAGTTTAAATTTGAAAGGTTTTTTTTCCTCAGTTCAAGGTGTTAATGCTGAAGATTAGATTATTTTCCATTTCAGGCAGTGATGAAATCAAATGTTCCTTGTTTACTTATTGACAGTCAGATGCAGAGTAAATCTCCTTCAACACTTTGTCCAGCAATATGCTTCAGTCTTAACTTCAGATAGGCACCCCCAACTCCGTGTTTTTTTTCACAATTGACATTAATTTAGCATCTAATGAGTAGACCAGTTCAGTAACTGTCCTGAGCAGCACTTCAAGTTTAAAATAGATCAGTACTTACAGTTTGAATTTCTATAGAGAAGAAATGGGTCTTGGAGCTGAAACTCTAGATCTTTGTTGATGGGTTCAACTAAATTTTTCATGTTAAGTCGATTCATGATTGTAAAGCCATGGTAAGGAGATGCTGACCTGTGAAAAATAAGTTTTTTTAAAAATCTCAATTTTAATTTTAAACAAGACAATATATCAAATAGGTAATTAATACTTAGCACATTCCTGGAGAAATGAACACGAATTTCCATTTTATCAATTTTTTTTTACTAGTCTAAAAGGAAACTATTTTCTGAGACTATATTAGATAAGCATGCTTTTTTCCTGCTTTGGTGCCATCCACAGGTTCTAATCAGGGGCCCCTCTATAATTTTGTTTGCTGCCCTACTACATAGATTTCCAAACATCATTTACTATTTTTGTTACAGTACTTAGTAGGATATCTGCTCAGATGTATATAAATATACTTATTCATATGTGGCACAATGGCTCAGTGGTTAGCACTGCTGCCCCACAGCGCCAGGGACCTAGGTTCAATTCCAGCCGAGGGTAACTGTCTGTGTAGAGTTTGCACATTCTCCCCATGTCTGGTGGGTTTCCTCTGGCTGCTCTGGTTTCCTCCCACAATCCAAAAATGTGCAGGTTAGGTGATTTGGCCATGCAAAATTGCCCATAGTGTTCAGGGATGTGTAGGTTACGTGCATTAGTCAGGAGTAAATCTAGGATAACTGGGTAGGGGAACGGGTCTGGGTGGGTTACTCTTTGGAGGGTTGGTGTGAACTTGTTGGGCCAAAGGGCCTGTTTCCACACTGCAGGGATTCTATGAATATGCCTTGGGGATCAATATGCAAATGGATTCCCTACAATTCACCACATATCAACAATTCCAGCCACTGAATAGTAGCCACTTACCTTGGCATTTTCTAAATGCGAGAATAAGGTAAATATGAAGCAGCTGAAAAACTGTTTTTCCTACAAGTCAGCTTTTCACTATAATCATTATAATCATGGATCAATTTTATTCACACAAAATGCAAGTGCCGTCACCTCAGACAGGACAATTCAGTTTCTCCAGAGAAATTTTGTTGACCCATTATTTTCGTGAATGTTGGCTGAAATTTGTAAGACTGCATCATATTACATACTTTTTAAAAATTTACTATGAAATTACTTCCAAAATGTCTCTGAATAGGCAGGTTTCTTGAAATAAAAAGCATTTAAATTTATAAAACACCTTTCATAAACTCAGGACATCACTTCACAATCAAGAAATTTTGAAGGGCAGTCATTGCTGTATTGTAGGAAACAGAAGCCAATTTGCAAACACTATCGCACAAACAGCAACAAAATATATTAAATTGAGTCTTGGTAATATAAAGAGGGATAAATAATCAGTATCTACTAATACCATTATGTTAGCCAATAAGTGGAGTGGGACTTGCAGAAGAAATCAAATCAAGTCTATTTATGAGGCAGAGTCTGTTTTTACTCAGCATAGTCAACTTAAACAGCATAATAGTGAGCAAAGTCTATTTAAAAAGCGTGCTTCTAAACACAAAACAACTCATGACTGAAATGCCAGCATAAATTTCACATAAGAGCACTGATTCTCCAGGAAAAAGTAAAAGGTAGTTACACACGAAGTGCTCATGAAATATGAACTGAAGTCACTTCTATCAGTCTGTTCTTAGGTCATGAGTGACAAGGGAATTACCCAATACTCTCCATTTGAATCAAAAATTGTGCTTTTCCATATAAAGATGTAAATATCTGTGCTCTTGGAATAACATCACATGACCCTTTTACATCCCCCTGAGAAAATTGATATGGCCATGAATTCATGGCATAATCAAAAGACAATTTTTGGCAGTGCAGCATTCCCTCAGTGGTGGAACAGAGAATAACATTGTTGGATCGCTTTGATGGAGGTACTTCTGATGTTTGAACATTATTGAAAGTCTTGAGACCCATGTGTCAGGACACTTTTTAAATTTCTCACATTAGAGTCAGAGATGTACAGCATGGAAACAGACCCTTCGGTCCAACCTGTCCATGCCGACCAGATACCCTAACCCAATCTAGTCCCACCTGCCCATATCCCTCCAAACCCTTCCTATTCATATACCCATCCAAATGCCTCTTAAATGTTGCAATTGTACCAGCCTCCACCACTTGCTCTGGCAGCTCATTCCATACACGTACTACCCTCTGTATGAAAAGGTTGCCCCTTACGTCTCTTTCATATCTTTCCCTCTCACCCTAAACCTATGCCCTCTAGTTCTGGACTCCCCACACCCCAGGGAAAAGACCTTATCAAATTTATCCTATCCATGCCCCTCATGATTTTGTAAACCTCTATAAGGTCACCCCTCAGCCTCCGACGCTCCAGGAAAAACAGCCTCAGACTGTTCAGCCTCTCCCTGCAGCTCAAATCCTCTAATCCTGGCAACATCCTTGTAAATCTTTTCTGAACCCTTTCAAGTTTCACAACATCTTTCTGATAGGAAGGAGACCAGAATTGCACACAATATTCCAAAAGTGGTCAATGTCCTTTTATAGCCGCAACATGACCTCCCAGCTCCTGTACTCAATACTCTGACCAATAAAGGAAAGCATATTAAATGCTTTCTTCACTATCCTATCTACCTGCGACTCCACTTTCAAGAGCTATGAACCTGCACTCCCTTGGACCTTACCATTAAGTGTATAAGTCCTGCAAAGATTTGCTTTCCCAAAATGCAGCACCTCGCATTTATCTGAATTAAACTCCATCTGCCACTTCTCTGCCCATTGGTCTATCTGATCAAGATCCTGTTGTAATCAGAGGTAACCTTCTTCGCTGTCCACTACACCTCAAATTTTGGTGTCATCTGCAAACTTACTAACTATACCTCCTACATAAATGATTTGGATGTAAGCATAAATGATGAAAAGTCCTTGTGGCACTCCACTGGTCACAGGCCTCCAGTCTGAAAAACAACCCTCCACCACCACCCTCTGTCTTCTACCTTTGAGCCAGTTCTATATCCAAATGACTAGTTCTACCTGTATTCAGTGAGGTCTAACCTTGCTAACCTGTCTCCCATGGGGAACCTTGCCGAACGCCTTACTGAAGTCCATATAGATCATATCTAACGCTCTGCCCTCAATCCTCTTTGTTACGTGAAAAAACTCAATCAAGTTTGTGAGACATGATTTCCCATGCACAAAGCCATGTTGACTACACCTAAATCAATCTTTGTTTTTCCAAATACATGTACATCCTGTCCCTCAAGTTTCCCTCCAACAACTTACCCACCACTAACGTCAGGCTCACTGGTCTACAGTTCTCTGGCTTGTCCTTACCATCATCCTTAAACAGTGACACCATGTTAGCCAACCTCCAGTCTTCTGGCACCTCGCCTGTGACTATCGATGATACAAAAATCTCAGCAAGAGACCAAATCACTTGCCTAGCCTCCCACAGAGCTCTAGGTACACCTGATCAGGTCCTGGGGATTTATCCACTTTTATGCATTTTAAGACATCCAGCACTTCCTCCTCTGTAATGTGGACATTTTTCAAGATGTCACCATCTATTTCCCTACAGGCTATATCTTCCATGTCCTTTTCCACAGTAAATACTGATGCAAAATACTCGTTTAGTATCTGCCCCATCTTCTACGGCTCCACACCAATACCGCCTTGCTGATCTTTGAGGCGCCCTATTCTCTCCCTAGTTATCCTTTTGTCCTTAATGTATTTGTAAAAACCCTTTGGATTCTCCTTAACTCTATTTGCCAAAGCTATCTCATGTCCCCTTTTTGCCCTCCTGATTTCCCTCTTAAGTGTACTCCTACTGCCTTTATAGTCTTCTAAGGATTCACTCGATCTATCCTGTCTATACCTGACATATGCTTCCTTCTTTTTCTTAACCAAACCCTCAATTTCTTTAGTCATCCAGCATTCTCTATACCTACCAGCCTTTCCTTTCATCCTAACAGGAATATACTTTGGATTTGCGTTCTCATTTTTGAAGGCTTCCCATTTTCCAGCCGTCCCTTTACCTGCGAACATCTGCCCCCAACCAGCTTTCTAAAGTTCTTTCCTAATACCGTCAAAATTGGCCTTTCTCCAATTTAGAACTGCAACTTTTAGATCTGGTCTATCCTTTTCCATCACTATTTTAAAACTAAAAGAATTCAGGTCACTGGCCCGAAAGTGCTCTCCCACTGACACCTCAGTCACCTGCCCTGCCTTATTTCCCAAGAGCAGGTCAAGTTTTGCACCTTCTCTAGTAGGTACATCCACATACTGAATCAGAAAATTGTCTTGTACACAGTAAACAAATTCCTCTCCATCTAAACCCTTAACACTATGGCAGTCCCAGTCTGTGTTTGGCAAGTTAAAATCCACGACCATAACCACCCTATTATTCTTACAGATAACGGAGATCTCCTTACAAATTTGTTTCTCAATTTCCCTTTATTAGGGCATCTATAATATAATCCCAATAAAGATGATCATCCCTTCCTTATTTCTCAGTTCCATCCAAATAACTTCCCTGGATGTATTTCCAGGAATATCCTCCCTCAGTACAGTTGCAATGCTGTCCCTTATCAAATTCACCACTCCCCCTCTATCCTTCCTGTAGTATTTGTATCCTGGAACATTAAGCTGCCAGTCCTGTCCATCCCTGAGCCATGTTTCTGTAATTGCTATGATATTCCAGTCCCATCTTCCTAACTATGCCCTGAGTTCATCTGCCTTCCCCGTTAGGTCTCTTGCATTGAAATAAATGCAGTTTAATTTATCAGTCCTATCTTGTTCTCTGCTTTGTCCCTGCCCTGACCATTTGTCTTGCCTTTTTTCTCAACTGTACCAGTCTCAGATTGATTTCTTTCCTCACTATCTCCCTACGTCTGACCCCCCCCCCACTAGTTTAAATCCTCCCGAGCAGCTCTAGCAAGTCTCCCTGCCAGTATATTAATCCACATCCAATTTAGGTGCAATCCGTCCTTCTTGTACAGGTCACTGTAATTTTAGTAGAAAGGCATAAAGAATTGGGAAATAGCCATTTTTAAAATGGAAAGCTATTTATCTATTCCCTCACAATAATAACTTGCTTGCTTATTGCATTTTGAAAATGCCCCAAGATGCTTCACAAAGGCATTATTAGCACAATTTGATATTCACTATAAAAAACACGAGAACTGACAAAATAAATTTGGTCAAAGCCATAGGTTTTAAGGAGGATCTTGAAAGTAGTTAGTGTTACAACACAGGGTAAACCATGCTGCAAATTTAAACCAGATGCACAGAAAAGCTCACCTTGCACCGTAATCTGTTCAACTGAGTGGCAAGGAGCTATCCCAATTATCATTATTTAAAGAAAAAATTAACAATTTTATTCTTTAAGTCCGAAAGAGAACATTAGACAACTACTTAGAACTCCTTTCTCTTAAACCTATTTTTTACCTCCCACTCTATAATACTGGTCTGATAAAAACCCCGACAAAGATTTACAAAAAACAATCTTGTTTCAAAACCAGCTCGGTGTGTTAATTCTCCCCTGTAGATTCTTCTGGGTCATCTTTTCTTCAGTCTTCTTCTGCACAAATTTCTTATGGACAGGTACCTTTCAGAGAACTATTCTGCTCACAGTCCTTGGTGCTTGGCTGGTCTTTGCTGTTCTGGCCAACTGTTCAAAATACCCGATTCTCTTTATCCCAAAACATCGGACCATCTCATTGGTTTGATGTCATCAAAACATTAAAATTCAAATTCAATTAGGATTTTGGTATCTTGGGGCATAAGCTGATTGGCTGAATTCAAATTTGTTGTGAACCATGGCAATGCAGTTCCAGTTTTTGCGTTTCAAACCAACTGTTATATTTTTAAATTGTTTAGCACACTGTGCTTTCAGTGAGAGCTTTCACACTCTCAAGTAGTACAGTACACATCTACACTTTCATAACATTAGTACGAAGAAGGGATTTAGGGAGAACATTCCAAAATTTAGGGCAATTTATTGACAACACTCTTCCTCACCAGGATAGAGATCAATTGGTAATTCCAAAACTACTTGCTCCTCATAGCCCAAGGGGTTACTCTTTTTTTTCTCCATTTGCTTTTCTAGTTGGGGAAAACACAAAACTGAATAAGATTATTTAAATTTCCACTACTTATTCTAATGTATAGCCCAGTTTTGAAACAATCTTGATCCATGTATCCAGTTGCCATATCAAATCAACAAAGATTGTCTTCTAATTAGAGGACCAATCCTGCTGCCTCTTACTGTCAACCTTTCTCTGAGCAGATTCTAATTGTGATAAGCTGTTTATAAGTATAAAGAAATAAATGGTAAAGCAAATGCTTCAGTGAGTTATAACAGAAATATTTTGAAGTCCTAACACACAGTTATAACAGAACTCTTACTCAGTATGTGCCCTAACATCAAAACAAAGCAATCTTTAAGTTCACAACTAAGTTGATGATCTAAATTCACTTTTGCTCAAGTTGAATAATACAGAATCCATCACGAAGCTTAATTCAACCTGACATCAGAGTTATCCGCGTTTAAAAAGAATCAGCGTACAGTCAAAATCCATTACTTAAATAAAGCAGGGCTCTCTGTCTCCAAAATGTCACTTATACTTTGGAAGATATGTCTCCTACTCATACAAAAATTGATTAAATGCTACAAGAAACAACTTACCTCGTTTTTGGCAATGCCGAGGGTTACAGGAAATCAATTTGTTTTAATCCTAATTTATATTTCAGCAGGAGAAGACTTAGTTAAAAGGTAGATTTGTATATGTGAAATTGTTTTATTTTGAAGAGATGTATTCAAAAGAACAGTACAGCACAGGAACACACCCTTCACCCCACCAAAACTGTACCAATACATGACTTCCTAAACTAAAATACTTTTACCTCTATGTGGTCCCTATCCCTCTATTCCCTACCTATTTATCTGTCAAGATACCTCAAATGTTGCTGCTATATTGGCCTCCACCACCTCTGGCAGCACATTTCAGGAACTTATCCTCAGTGTAAGAAAACTTGCCTCTCATCTCCTTTAATTTAGCCCCTTCTACCTTAAACCTATGATATCTAGTATTTGGCACTTCTACCCCAGGAGAAAGACTGACTACCCATTCTTGCTTTGCTACTCAAAGGCGTGGTGACAGAGATCGGCGTGGGATCACCAGGAAGACCATCACCGACAGATTCGCGGCTTCCGCGGGGTCCACGGCTATCGGGAACAACACAATTTCTGCCGTCACCACAGCCGCTTCCGCCCCCTGGGTTGCTGTCGCCGCAGCCACTTCCGCCCCCATGCCGATCTCCATCACCATGCCTAGCCCCGCCCCACACCAATCTCAGTTTGCACGCCAAACCCCGCCCCCACACCGAACCCCACCCCGCCCCAATCTCCGTCCCTGCCCTGATTCCCGCCCCCATGCCTAACTCCGCCCCCACTCCCAGCTCCAGCCCCACACCAGGTCCTAGCCCCCACACCAGGTCCTAGCTCCCAGCCCTGCCGTGTTTTCACCATCCCTCCAGAACTACCCCTCTCTGAGGATGAAAGATCAGTCCTCGGCAGAGGCCTCACCTTCATTCCCCTATGCTCTCAGATTAACGAGTTTAACATGCGGTGAGACATCGAACAATTCTTGCGCCGCCTTCGCCTCCGTGCCTACTTCTTCAACCAGGATTCTCGCCCACCCTCTGATGACCCCTTCTCCCGCCTCCAACACACCCCACCCACCTGGACACCCTGTGCTGGCCTCTTACCTGCCCTCGATCTCTTCATAGCCAACTGCCGCCGCGACATTAACCGCCTCAACCTCTCCATCCCTCTCACCTACTCCAACCTCTCACCCTCGGAACGTGCAGCCCTCCACTCCCTCTGTTCCAACCCCAACCTCACCATCAAACCGGGAGACAAGGGAGGCGCGGTAGTAGTTTGGCGCACCGACCTTTACACCGCTGAGACTAAACGCCAGCTCGCGGACACCTCCTCCTACTGCCCCCTTGACCATGACCCCACCTCCCACCAAACCATCATCTCCCAGACCACCCATAACCTAATCAGCTCAGGGGATCTCCCTTCCATGCCTCCAACCTCATAGTCCCACAACCCCGCACCGCCCGGTTTCTACCTCCTGCCCAAAATCCACAAACCTGACTGCCCCGGCCGACCCATTGTCTCAGCCTGCTCCTGCCCCACCGAACCCATTTCTGTATACCTCGACACGGTCCTGTCCCCATCTATGTTCAGGACACCAACCACGCCCTCCACCTCCTCCATGATTTTCGCTTCCCCGGTCCCCAATGCCTTATCTTCACCATGGACATCCAGTCCCTGTACACCTCCATCCCCCATCACGAAGAACTCAAAGCCCTCCGCTTCTTCCTTTCCCGCCGTACCAACCAGTACCCTTCCACTGACACCCTCGTTCGACTGACTGAACTGGTCTTCACGCTGAACAACTTCTCTTTCCAATCCTCCCACTTCCTCCAAACCAAAGGAGTAGCCATGGGCACCCGCATGGGCCACAGCTATGCCTGCCTCTTTGTAGGATGTGTGGAACAGTCCATCTTCCGCAGCTACACTGGCACCACCCCCCACCTTTTCCTCCGCTACATCGATGACTGTATTGGTGCTGCCTCGTGCTCCCATGAGGAGGTTGAACAGTTCATCCACTTTACCAACACCTTCTACCCCGACCTCAAATTTACCTGGACCGTCTCAGACTCCTCCCTCCCCTTCCTAGACCTCTCCATTTTTATCTCGGGCGACCGAATCAACACGGACATTTACTATAAACCGACCGACTCCCACAGCTACCTAGACTACACCTCCTCCCACCCTGCCCCCTGTAAAAACGCCTCCCCATATTCCCAATTCCTTCGTGTCCACCGCATTTGCTCCCAGGAGGACCAGTTCCAATACCGAACAACCCAGATGACCTCCTTTTTCAAAGACCGCAATTCCCCCCCAGACATGATCGACGATGCTCTCCACCGCATCTCCTCCACTTCCTGCTCCTCCCCCCTTGAACTCCGCCCCTCCAATCGCCACCAGGTTAGAACCCCACTGGTCATCACCTACCACCCACCAACCTCCATATACATCATATCATCCGTCGTCATTTCCGCCACCTCCAAACGGACCCCACCACCAGGGATATATTTCACTCCCCTCCACTATCAGCATTCCGAAAAGACGACTCCCTCCTTGACTCCCTTGTTAGGTCCACACCCCCCAACAACCCAACCTCCACTCCCAGCACCTTCCCCTGCAACGGCAAGAAATGCAAAACTTGCGCCCACACCTCCCCACCTTACTTCCCTCCAAGGCCCCAAGGGATCCTTCCATATCCGCCACAAATTCACCTGCACCTCCACACATATCATTTACTGCATCCTCTGCACTCGATGTGGCCTCCTCTATATTGGGGAGACAGGGCGCCTACTTGCAGAACATTTCAGAGAACACCTCTGGGACACCCGCACCAACCAACCCAACCACCCCATGGCTCAACACTTCAACTCCCCCTCCCACTCCACCAAGGACATGCAGTTCCTTGGACTCCTCCATCGCCAGACCATAGCAACACGACGGCTGGAGGAAGAGCGCCTCATCTTCTGCCTAGGAACCCTCCAACCACAAGGGATGAACTCAGATTTCTCCAGTTTCCTCATTTCCCCTCCCCCCACCTTGTCTCAGTCCCAACCCTCGAACTCAGTACCACCTTCCTACCTGCAATCTTCTTCCTGACCTCTCCGCCCCCCACCCCCACTCCGGTCTATCACCCTCATCTTAACCTCCTTCCACCTATCGCATTTTCAACGCCCCTCCCCCAAGTCCCTCCTCCCTACCTTTTATCTTAGCTTGCTTGGCACACTCTCCTCATTCCTGAAGAAGGGCTTATGCCCGAAACGTCGATTCTCCTGCTCCTTGGATGCTGCCTGACCTGCTGCACTTTTCCGGCAACACATTTTCAGCCAACATCCTGGTTAAGCCTTTCTGTACCCACTCCAAATCTTTCGGGTAAAAAGGAGAAAGTGAGGACTGCAGATGCTGGAGATCAGAGCTGAAAAATGTGTGGCTTGAGGCATGGCACTCATCCACAGATTCAAATCAATAAACACATCGACCTGGATCCAATATACCGACCACTGCAATGGACAGCTGGAACTGACAACCGGAAGCGGCAGATTCAAACCACTACAAATGCCGGAAAAAACATCACAGAAGTGTTTCACAGGAAGCTCCCAAGCACTGAGGATGTCACCTAGACAGGGGACGAAACGTCTGCAACACAAATTCCCAGCTCGACGAACAGAACCACAACAGCTTTTAAAAGATTCCCACATGCCAGACCTGGAATTACCCTTAAATAGCTGCCCCCAATTTACATTCCCCTGACCTGCCTAATATTGTGATAGCTAGCCTTTCCTTAATTAAGTCCTTTCACCCAAGGTCTATTCTTATCTGTAATAACTTAGAACTTACAGAATTATGCTCACTGTTAATGTTTTTAAATTTATAAAAAGCTGCCCATTTTGAATGCTAATTTTGCATACTTTTATAGAATATTTGATGTAATGATCCACATACATCGCTTTCTCATTAAATCATAAATTATTTGACCAAACAAAAAACATATTTACAAATATGTTTTGGGTAACGAACCAGGCCAGGTGTTAGAATTAGAGGTAGGTGAGCACTTTGGGGATAGTGACCATAATTCGGTGATTTTTACACTCGTGATGGAGAGGGATAAGTGTGTACTACAGGGCAAGAATTATAGCTGGGGTAAGGGAAATTATGATGCGGTGAGGCATGACTTAGGATGTGTGGCTTGGAAAAGTAGACTCCAAGGCAAGAGTGTAAATGATATGTGGAACTTGTTCAAGGGGCAACTATTGAGTGTCCTTGATAATTATGTACCTGTCAGGCTGGTAGGAAAGGGTCGTGCGAGGGAGCCGTGGTTTAATAAGGAATTGGAATCCCTTGTTAAATGGAAGAGGGCGGCCTATCTCAAGATGAGACGTGAAGGTTCAATTGGGGCGATTGAGAGTTATAGGGTAGCCAGGAAGGACCTGAAGAGAGAGCTAAAAGCAGCAAGGAGGGGACATGAAAGGTCCTTAGTAGATAGGATTAGGGAAAACCCTAAGGCTTTCTATAGGTATGTTAGGAATAAAAGAATGACTAGGGTAGGAATAGGTCCAGTCAAGGATAGTAGGGGGAAGTTGCGTGTGGAGGCGGAAGAGATTGGGGAGACACTGAATGAATACTTTTCTTCAGTATTCACTCAGGAACAGGGCATTGTTGTCGATGAGAATACTGAGGCACAAATAAGTAGAATGGATGGCTTTGAGGTATGTAGAGAAGAGGTGTTGGAAATCCTGGAAAAGGTGAAAATAGATAAGTCCCCTGGGCCTGATGGCATTTATCCTAGGATTCTCTGGGAAGCAAGGGAGGAGATTGCAGAGCCATTGGCCTTGATTTTTATGTCCTCTTTGTCTACAGGAGTAGTCCCAGAAGACTGGAGGATAGCAAATGTGGTTCCCTTGTTCAAAAAGGGGAGTAGGGATAGCCCTAGTAACTATAGGCCGGTGAGTCTCACTTCTGTTGTGGGCAAAGTCTTAGAGAGAATTGTAAGGGATAGGATTTGTGCACATCTAGATAGGAATAATGTGATCAAGGATAGTCAGCATGGTTTTGTGAAGGGCAAGTCGTGCCTCACAAACCTTATTGAATTCTTTGAAAAGGTGACGAAGGAGGTTGATGAGGGGAAAGCGGTAGATGTGGTATATATGGATTTTAGTAAGGCGTTTGATAAGGTTCCCCATGGTAGGCTACTGCAGAAAATACGGAGATATGGCATTGAGGGTGAGTTGGAGGTTTGGATTAGGAATTGGCTGGATGGAAGAAGACAGAGGGTAGTAGTTGATGGCAAAGTTTCTTCATGGAGTGCCGTCACTAGCGGTGTTCCGCAAGGATCTGTTTTGGGACCATTGCTGTTTGTCATTTTTATAAATGACCTGGAAGAGGGGTTAGAAGGTTGGGTGAGCAAGTTTGCGGATGACACGAAAGTCGGAGGAGTTGTTGACAGTGAGGAAGCATGTGGCAGGTTACAGCAGGATATAGAGAAGCTGCAGAGCTGGGCAGAAAGGTGGCAGATGGAATTCAATGTAGCTAAGTGCGAGGTGATTCACTTTGGGAAGAATAACAAAAAGATGGGGTACTGGGCTAATGGTCGGATACTTGGTAGTGTGGATGAGCAGAGGGATCTTGGTGTCCATGTACACAGATCTCTGAAAGTTGCCACCCAGGTAAATAGTGCGGTGAGGAAGGCATATGGCGTACTGGCTTTTATTGGTAGAGGAATTGAGTTCCGGAGTCCTGAGGTCATGATGCAGTTGTATAAGACTCTGGTACGGCCGCATCTGGAATATTGTGTGCAGTTTTGGTCGCCATACTATAGGAAGGATGTGGAGGCATTGGAACGGGTGCAGAGGAGGTTTACCAGGATGTTGCCTGGTATGGAAGGAAAATCGTATGAGGAAAGACTGAGGCACTTGGGGCTGTTTTCACTAGAGAAAAGAAGGTTTAGGGGTGACTTGATTGAGGTGTACAAGATGATTAGGGGGTTAGATAGGGTCGACAGTATGAACCTTTTCCCGCGTATTGAGTCGGGTATTACAAGGGGGCATAGCTTTAAATTAAGGGGGGGTAGATATAGGACTGATGTTAGGGGTAGGTTCTTCACTCAGCGAGTCGTTAGTTCATGGAATGCCCTGCCAGTAACAGTGGTGGACTCTCCCTCTTTATGGGCATTTAAGAGGGCATTGGATAGGTATATGGAGGATAGTGGGTTAGTGTAGTTTAGGTGGGCTTGGATCGGCGCAACATCGAGGGCCCAAGGGCCTGTACTGCGCTGTATTCTTCTATGTTCTATGTTCTAAATTTGAAGCTTATCGCTGACTACACTAACCAGTCCCATGCTACAGGGATCTGTATTGTGTTTTCCATGGATCTTCTGCAGAGTCTAAGTTAGACGTGAGAAAGCTGAACCGAAATACATCATCACCAGACTACTTCACTTCCCAAAACATTGCTTGTAGATACTATAATTGGATGGGAAGACAAAGGGTTCACTTCACCATAAGCTAACTGGTGTCACCAAATGGCAAATGTATCACTGAACATGGAAAATGAATTTGAAAAATCTGTAGTTTTCTTAAAGTTACTAATTTTTGTTTTGGCCAGTAAATTAAATGAACTTAGGCAGTGCCCTCCAATGGAAGCTGGACAATGAAACAAGAAAATGTTTGAAATATAGCATTCATACTTTAAACATAAAGCAAATAGACTTACAAATGAACAAATCAGTTGACATAAAATCTCTTTTTGTAGATCAAAGTTCTTGTTCCTCAATGATCTTTCCCTCACAAAAAACAACAAATGATATTTTTCACATCCTGAGCATGTCCATGACTAGTAGGCATCACATGGTATACAGGGTCTTGCAGACAAATATATTTTAGCTTAATGGCAAGATATCCTTTCGTCTTTGTTGGAACCTTGTTACATTTTGACTCATTTTAGTCTAATTGGACAACATTGCTCCCTGCTGTTCCTAAACAGGGCACTTTCTGCAATGAGTGATGGGCTTTTATTAGAGAAATAAGGGTGCCAAAGTGTTTGCAAGTCAAACAATTACTTTTAAGGAACTGTCATCATTGCATTGGTAAATACCAGCAACCACTTCTTGTACAGCCAGATCCAAAGCAGCACTGACATAACTATTTCACCTTTCGAGACATTGAGTGATAACTACTAGTGAAGATTCTTCCCCTGCTTTTCTTGAAACAGTAATAATTGGATCTTTCAAATCCACACAATTAGCATCTTGACAATGCAGTATTCTTTCAGCAATATTATGAATGGTCTAACTAGATTATTTGGTCTCACTATTGTGTCTTATTTCCTTCACTGGCTGAAACTGGGACATTGAGCACAGTCACTGAGCAACATTTTAACAGTTGATTACAAATATTAGTTCACTTAATCATTACATTTAATATGGTATTGAAATATATCACTGAACAGTTTTCATTCTTCACTTGCCCCTCCAGACCAGCAAGTGGTGGTGAATTATATGCTTGTTAAAGTATGTTCTCCTGCTTTGGGATATAGAAGAGTAAACCTTGAAAAACAATTCACTGGAAGTTGCATTTAAAAACATTCCTGGTATACACAAACATACCTGGTATATACAAACAAAGTACCTTCTACATCAGTCTTCTCCTGTGGAAGAAAAGAAAACAAAGTTAAGCCATCCAATGGCAAGGCTCTCACAATTCTGAAATAAAGCATTTATTGTAACCTGCAAAACTTACCTCTTGCCCTGCAACACTTCATTTGTTAACTACAAGAAATTCTTCATAACTCAAAAGACAATTAGATTACACGCTAGTTTAACAACTAGCTAATTCAAGCTGAACGTCTCTCAATTATGAGGTCCACTACTTTCCTGCAGACTACTAGGTGCAGTATGATCGTCCACTCTGTCAAAACAGTAATATAACTGAAGTAAGTATGATGCAGACTTTAATGACAGTAGCCAAGAAGTTGTCAGTTTGCCCCATCAAGGTTCTTACCAAATGAAATGATGTGGAGATACCACTGTTGAACTGGAGTGGACACAGTCTGAAATCACGCAACAGATTGATTTGAAAGCACAAGCTTTCGGAGCTTAACCCCTTCATTCTACGCTCCAAAACCTTGTAATTTCAAATAAACCTGATGGACTATAACTTAGTGCTGTGTGATTACTAAAAGAAAACCATTCAATGGAAGGTTAAATAGAGTCATGGAATAGTCATAGCACAGAAGATGGTAATTTAGCTAGTCATGCTCACACCAACTCCCTGAACAGCAAATCAGCTAGTCTCATTCCACAATCCTTTCCACGTAGCTGTGAAACCTTTGTTTCCCTTCAAATCCTTAGCCAATTCTCTTCTGCCAATGACCCTATTCAAGACCATCAGTTAGAAGAAGAAATCCAGCTACCAGTAATTAAATGACAACTACACGACATTTCACTTGTTTAATAAAATCAAAAACTGTATTATACATCAGGAAGAATTCAACAAATTAAGCTTGATTACATCAACCCAATCACTGATTAGGACTTACGCTGTAAACTCACTTCTACCTTAAGAGTTTCCTTCCTGTACCAACTCCACAGGGTTGTTATTTTTTGTATAATCAATTCAAAAAATGTAATGGAAGTCCTTCTGTTAATTTCTCTTAAGCTCCAGCACTGACTGTTGAGTCTCCAGTAGTGGCTCAAAACATTAGAGAACACCCCTTGGTCTTCTATAGTTTCAAACCGGAACCAAGCTGATTACTTCTAGCAGGACTCCAGGTCTTCTATAGTTTCAAACCGGAACCAAGCTGATTACTTCTAGCAGGACTCCAGTTGCAACACGATTAACTGACTCTTAGAGGATTTCAATAGATTGATTTCATTAACTTATGGCTAAATAAATATTCCAACTTTTAACTTTTGCCAATTTTGGCTTATGGAAAATATCAGCTCCAAATTGCAGGCTACAGCATTGTCTATCAATCTTGTATTTATGCTGTTTAAGATGGAGGATGTCTGTTTTTCTCTCTTGTACTATAGCCAAATTTGTGGATTCCACAAGAATAGGTAGGAAGGCAAGTGGTAAGCATGGCACAAAAAGTGTCTGCACAGGTTAAGCAAGTGGACCAAAATTTTACAGATGGAATATAATGTGGGGAAACGTGAGGTTATACACGTTGGCAGGAAGATTAGAAGAGTTGAATATTATTTAAGTGAAAAAGGACTACAGAAAGTCACCAAACAGATGGATTTGGGAGTCCTTGCACATGAATCATAAAATGCTAACAAAAGTTCAACAGATAATAGGGAAGGCAAAAAGAATGTTGGTCTTTATTTCAAAGGGATCAGGAATCTAAAAAGAGAGATTTTGCGAAATCTATACAAGGCAATAGTCAGACTGCAGCTGCAATACGGTGAAAAGGGATCCAAAATTTATGTCAGGGTAGATAATTTGACACTCTCAAGATTGGAATAATAAAAACTTTCATTTTACTGAAAGTCTATTTTATTTCTGCTGTCAGTTTCATGCTGAAACACTACAAAGGTATTTTAATCAAATATAGGAGTTTGGAAGTCATGTTACATCTGGACAGGACATTGGTCTTAGAATATTGTGTGCAATTCTAGTCTCCCTCCTGTTGGAACGATGTTGTGAAACATGAAAGGGTTCAAAAAAGATTTACAAGATGTTGCCAGGGTTGGAGGATTTGAGCCATAGGGAGAGGCTGAATAGGCTGGGGCTGTTTGTCCTGGAACATCAGAGGCTGAGGGGTAACCTTTATGGAGGTTTATAAAATCATGAGGGGTGTGGATAGGATTAATAGGCAAAGTCTGTTCCCTGGGGTGGGGGAGTCCAGAACTAGAGGGCATAGGTTTAGGGGGAGATGGGAAAGATTATTTCACGCATGCATGGAATGAGGTGCCAGAGGAAGTAGTGGAGGCTGGTACAATTGCAACATTTAAAACACATTTGGATGGATGTATGAGTAGGAAGTGTTCAGAAGGATATGGGTCAAGTGCCTGCAACGGGACGAGATAAGGTTGGGATATCTGGTCGTCACGGAGGGGTTGGACCAAAGGGTCTGTTTCCATGCTGTACATCTCTATGACTGAGATAATGCTGGCATTGGAGGCAATCCAAAGAAGGTTCAGTGAGCTGATCCCAGGTACAGAGGAACGATGCAGTGAGGAGAGATTGGGCCTGCACTCACTAGAACATAGAAGTATAACAGGTCACCTCATTGAAATATGAGATTCTTAAGAGACTTGGGGTAAATGCAGTATGGTTGTTTCTTCTTCTGAGAGAGTTTAGGGCTGGGGCCTAATCTCAGCCTGAGGGGTCACACATCTAAAATTGTGATAACGAAAAATTGTGACAAGGAGAAATTTCTTCTGAAGCTAGTGAATCAGTGGAAATCTTCATTGCAGAAGGCTGAAGTTGATTTTTAATTAGTAACAAGGGTAATGGAGAAAAAGCAGGAAAGTAGAATTGAGGACACAGATCAGCTATGATCTTATTGAATGGCAGAGCAGATTTGATGGACTGAATGGCCTACTTCTACTCCCATCTCTTATGGACTTCCAAGGAACTACAACTACAGAAGACCCAAAGATAACACAGTCTCTTAGCTGCCTTATCAAATACAGTCAGTCTTGCTTGCCATGGCTAAACTGAATTTAGAAATAGATGAAAACAAAAATTTTCTCTTCATTCCAAGCATCGCAAAAGACAACGTTACACAAATGGTCAGTTCCCAGATAAAAGTTCTAATTAATTTCCTTTTTATTCCAAGACTTTTGTTTAATGTAGGAAATCACATGAATAACTGGTCAATTAGTGCAATAACTACAAACATCATAGCCAGCATTTTTCAATGGCCAGATTGTGATTTCTGCAGCCTGGAGGAGAGTGGCACACAGGAACCCTGTGGAATACCTGATGCAATAGACTCTAAAGGAATCGACTGAGAAATAGAATCTATCCTTTATACCATGGTCCTGACACCCTGCAGTCTAACCTCAACACCCAACCCTGCCATTCCCTAAATTCTAAAATCAACCCGTTTGGAAATATTTGTACATACTCCTGCAGCAAGTGAGACTGGAGCCTGGGCTTCCTCGCAACCCACTTTTTTTTCAAATTTCTGAATCAACCCCTTCAGAGACGTTATCACGTAACTCTGTAGGTGGGACTTGAACCCAAGCCTCCTGGTCCAAAGATACAGACATTCCCACTGTACCACAATAGCCCTCATTCCCATGTCTCCAGTTCTTTCATTCAGCCCACCTGCTGTTTATGATCTTAAATTTCTAGCTGTTCACTTCCTAAGTTACAATAGCCCTGATCTTTTAAGTACAATGTTGTGGCTATTACGGAGACATGGGTAGAACAGGGACAGGATTGGCTGTTGCAGGTCCCAGGGTTTAAATGTTTTAGTAGGGTCAGAGGTGGGAGTAAAAGAGGGGGAGGTGTGGCATTGCTTGTCAAAGATAGTATTACATCTGTGGAAAGGACGATGGATGAAGACTCGCCATCTGAGGTAGTTTGGGCTGAGATTAGGAATAGAAAAGGTGAGCTCACCCTGTTAGGAGTTTCTTACAGACCTCCTAATAGTCCTAAAAACGTAGAAGAAAGGATTGCGAGGATGATTCAAGAGAAGAGGGAAAGTAATAGGGTGGTTGTTATGGGGGACTTTAACTTTCCTGATATTGATTGGGAAAGCTATAGCTCAAGTTCGTTAGATGGGTCAGTGTTTGTCCAATGTGTGCAGGAGGGTTTCCTGACACAATATGTAGATAGGCCAACAAGAGGTGAGGCCACACTGGATTTGGTTCTGGGTAACGAACCAGGCCAGGTGTTAGAATTAGAGGTAGGTGAGCACTTTGGGGACAGTGACCACAATTCGGTGACTTTTACTCTAATGATGGAGAGGGATAAGTGTGCACTACAGGGCAAGAGTTATAGCTGGGGGCAGGGAAATTATGATGCGGTGAGGCATGACTTAGGATGTGTGGCTTGGAAAAGTAAGCTTCAAGGCAAGGGCGTAATTGATATGTGGAGCTTGTTCAAGGAGCAACTATTGAGTATCCTTGATAAGTATGTACCTGTCAGGCAGGGAGGAAAGGGTCGTGTGAGGGAGCCGTGGTTTAATAAGGAATTGGAATCCCTTGTTAAATGGAAGAGGGCGACCTATGTAAAGATGAGGCGTGAAGGTTCAATTGGGGCGATTGAGAGTTATAAGGTAGCCAGGAAGGACCTGAAGAGAGAGCTAAGAGCAGCAAGGAGGGGACATGAAAGGTCCTTAGTTGGTAGGATTAGGCTTTCTATAGGTATGTCAGGAATAAAAGAATGACTAGGGTAGGAATAGGTCCAGTCAAGGATAGTAGTGGGAAGTTGCGTGTGGAGGCTGAAGAGATTGGGGAGACACTGAATGAATACTTTTCGTCAGTATTCAATCAGAAACAGGACATTGTTGTCAATGTGAATACTGAGTCACAATTAAGTAGAATGGATGGCTTTGAGGTATGTAGAGAAGAGGTGTTGGAAATTCTGGAAAGGGTGAAAATAGATAAGTCCCCTGGGCCTGATGGTATTTATCCTAGGATTCTCTGGGAAGCAAGGGAGGAGATTGCAGAGCCATTGGCCTTGATTTTTATGTCCTCGTTGTCTACAGGAGTAGTGCCAGAAGATTGGAGGCTAGCAAATGTGGTTCCCTTGTTCAAGAAGGGGAATAGGGATAACACTAGTAACTATAGGCCGGTGAGTCTCACTTCTGTTGTGGGCAAAATCTTAGAGAGAATTGTAAGGGAGAGGATTTATGAACATCTGGATAGGAATAATGTGATCAAGGATAGTCAGCATGGTTTTGTGAAGGGCAGGTCGTGCCTCACAAACCTTATTGAATTCTTTGAGAAGGTGACTAAGGAGGTGGACGAGGGGAAAGCGGTAGATGAAGTGTATATGGATTTTATTAAGGCGTTTGATAAGGTTCCCCATGGTAGACTACTGCAAAAAATACGGAGGTATGGCATTGAGGGTGAGTTGGGGGTTTGGATTAGGAGTTGGCTGGCTGGAAGAAGACAGAGGGTAGTAGTTGATGGCAAAGGTTCATCTTGGAGTGCCGTCACTAGCGGTGTTCCGCAAGGATCTGTTTTGGGACCATTGCTGTTTGTCATTTTTATAAATGACCTGGAGGAGGGTTTAGAAGGTTGGGTGAGCAAGTCGGAGGAGTTGTAGACAGTGAAGGATGTGGCAGGTTACAGCGGGATATAGATAAGCTTCAGAACTGGGCAGAAAGGTGGCAAATGGAGTTCAATGTAGCTAAGTGTGGGGTGATTCACTTTGGCAAGAGTAACAAAAAGATGGGGTACTGGGCTAATGGTCGGATACTTGGTAGTGTGGATGAGCAGAGGGATCTTGGTGTCCATGTACACAGATCTTTGAAAGTTGCCACCCAGGTAAATAGTGCGGTGAAGAAGGCATATGGCGTACTGGCTTTTATTGGTAGAGGAATTGAGTTCCGGAGTACTGAGGTCATGTTGCAGTTGTATAAGACTCTGGTGCGGCCGCATCTGGAGTATTGTGTGCAGTTTTGGTCGCCATACTATAGGAAGGATGTGGAGGCACTGGAACGGGTGCAGAGGAGATTTACCAGGATGTTGCCTGGTATGGTAGAAAGATCGTATGAGGAAAGGCTGAGGCACCTGGGGTTGTTTTCATTGGAGAAAAGAAGGTTTAGGGGTGACTTGATAGAGGTGTACAAGATGATTAGGGGTTTAGATAGGGTCGACAGTGAGAATCTTTTTCCACGTATGGAGTCAGCTATTACAAGGGGGCATAGCTTTAAATTAAGGGGGGGGGGGGGTTAGGTATAGGACAGATGTTAGGGGTAGGTTCTTTACTCAGCGAGTCGTGAGTTCATGGAATGCCCTGCCAGTAGAAGTGGTGGACTCTCCCTCATTATGGGCATTTAAGCAGGCATTGGATAGGCATATGGAGGATACTGGGCTAGTGTAGGTTAGGTGGGCTTGGATTGGCGCAACATCAAGGGCCGAAGGGCCTGTACTGCGCTGTATTCTTCTATGTTCTATGTACAAAAACTTCTAAGCCTGTTTGAATTTTATTTACTTCAGGGTTATTTTACCAGGTTCTCAACCAGATACCACCATTTTCTGCAAATGAAAACATTAATCCGAAAATCCAAGAGTTATATTCTAAAATATACAATTATAGATTAGATACTCAACATTTTTCAAAACACAACTGAATCAACCTCCACTACATGCTCAGGGGTAACATTCAAGATCCTTCTGTTTGACTCTAAGATGAGCAAAAGTCCGATAGCACGGAGATAGGCCCTTTGGCCCAAACTGGTACATGTCAACCAAAAATGTCCACCTACCCTAACCTTACTTCCCTGCACTTGGCCCATATCCTTCTAAGCCTTTCCTATCCATGTATTTATCCAAATGCCTTTTAACTGTTGTTAAATGTGCTTGGCTCAACCACTTCCACTAACAGCTTATTCCATACGCGTACCACTCTGTGTAAAATGTTACCCCTCAGGTTTCCTTTTATTCCTTCCCCTCTAACCTTAAACTGATGCCCTCTAGTCCTCGATTCCCAAATCCTGGGAAAAAGACTGAGTGCATTCATCCCATCCATGCCTCTCATGATCTTATACACCTCTAAGGAGCTCCCTCAGTCTCATATACTCTAAAGAAAAACGTCATAGCTTGTCCAACCTCTCCCTATAACTTAGACCCTCGAGTCCTGACAACGTCCTTGCAAATTCCTTCTGCACTCTTTCCAGTTTGATAACATCCTTCCCACAGCAAGGTGACCAAAACTGAACACAATACTCCAAGTACAACCTCACCAACATCCTGTACAATTGCAACATAACTTTCCAACTTCTATGAAGGCCAGTGTGCCAAAACCTTTCTTCACTGCCCGATGTACCCATGACTCCACTTTGAGAGAACCTTGCACCCGGAGTCCAAGATCCCTCTGTTCCACTACACTCCTTAAGGCCCTACCATTCGCCATGAAACTCCTACCTTGATTTGACTTTCCAAAACACAAGTCTTCACACTTAGCTATATTAAACTCCATTTGGCATTTGTCAGCCCAGCTGGTCAAAGCCCTGCTGCAATTTGTGACAACCTTCCTCTCTGTCCCTATTACCTCCATCTGCAAACTTACTAATCATATCTTGCACATTCTCATCCAAATCATTGGTATAGATAATAAACAGCAATGGGTCCAGCACCAATCCCCAAGGAACTCCACTCATCACAGGCCTCCATTCCGACAAGCATCCTACCATCAAGCCAAATCATGTTGAGTTTGTTGGAGTTATATTTGCTGCAAGCTCCGGAGAGGTTTCTCATTGAATCTTACCACATTAATTGTTGTTCCCACCCCAAAGATTTGTATCATATCCATTTTTCATCTCATCCTACCACACACTGTTCTCAGAACAGCTCTCTACACACTGGATATCCTAGAACTGACCAACATTCCTGATGCAAATACCATTTTCAAAAGCACATTATACAACCAGACACACACTGTCAGTCCAGAGCTGCCTTGCATGGTTTCTGACACTGGGCTCAGACTTGGCAAATGGGGAGATCTGTGCCCCATTTTGCAGACAGTGGCCTGGAGGTCCTGCTAGAAGGGACGGCATACAGGTGGGACATCTTCTTCTCAAGGACTAGGGTTGGAAGCCATATCATCAGATCATGATAAACTGCTCTGAGTTTGCCACTGTTATAAAACACAAAGTTTGCCACCTGGAGGAAAGCCCAGCATCTTCTGTTACCTCACACTCACTCTCTGCTATTGTATTCACCTCCCTCAAAGCTTTAACACTGTATTGCCTTAAATACCTTCCTCACTTGCCATCCCCCACACCAACAATCCCCATTACCACTAACCTTGCATGCCCTTTGTGCTGGCTACTCATTCACTTGGGATACTTTCCCATTTCCACCTGCAGTATTAGTTGCGCCACTCACTTTCACCTTCAGTTTGCTGTTGGTTCTTTTGCAGTCACATTATACCAACACCCCGTGGTTCTTCACCCTTCTGCAAATTAGAACATTTTCCTCCATTTTCTGTGCCTGGGCCATTCAATGTTTCAGTCACCCTGACCAAACTTTGGTAAGCAAAACAAACCCAGCTACTCCAATTTATTTATTACTTAAAAACTGGAACAGAAATGGAAACAATAAATTCACAAGTTTTCTATTAATAAAGAATCTTTCACAGATTTCACTAAGTCAATTAAAATGAGAGTTTTCCTCAAAGTTGACATGTCATCTCTCTCGTTCTAAGTGGCCTTCAGATCTTGAAAATTTTAACTTGAGGTTAGTCACACAGAAAAAAGGATTAAATGAGCCCCCTCAAAAAAGGACAGAGAATAGAGTGGGAATTATTAGTACCCGATGTTGAGGCGTTGGGAGTGGGGGGGAAAGGTTTGTCAGATGTAATTAATTGAAACATTTAATGTAAATTGAACAGATGCTCAATATGTCAATTGCTCCAGTCAGTTGGTAAATCATAACTCAGACGATGAATAGGGTTTTAAACTAAAACAGTGGGGTGGTGGGAGTCTATTTGAAGGAAAGTTTAGAAATATAAAAAGAAACCAAGGAAACTGCAATTTCGCAATTTGGTAAAGACAAGGGAATGGGACAGAACATGATATACAGCCTACAAGCCAGTTATGCTAATCAATATGACCAATGCGAATCAGATTGTAGCCTTTGTGCCACTCTTGTTCCCTCACAACTCAAGTCTTCCAAAGTCCCAGAAAGATACTTAGGTAAGGTTATAAATATTTGAGCATAGGCTGTCCATATATTTATGAAAAGGTTCTGGGATAAGATAGCTAATTAGTTTTGTGCCTGATGCAAGGTTAATATGTTTCATGTTCTCATGGCAAGGAGGGCAGAGGAGGATATTCCTGCAATCAGGTAATAGGCTTCTTTACAAATCAATGAACATGAGTGACAATAAAGGTTCTTTGTGGTCAGAGAGAGAAAACACTGCTTGATGTTGCAAGGTACAACAGCCGGATGCAAAGGGAAGATGGTCTTTATTCAAGGAGGTATATTCTGCAATCTTCTACAAATCCTTGGAGATGGATTCTGTTTCCCCCAGCACAACAAAAGAGGCTTTGTTGCCAGTAGTAGCCTTAAGAATCATCTCCAAAAAAATGAGGAAAGCATTTATAGACATTAATCAAAATAATACTGCTCATTAAGAGCAGATAAAAACTCATTGGAAACGGAATAAAAACTGTAGACTGCTTGAAAAAACTGTACGCCCCTGGAGAGTACATAGGGTCTACGAATACAATGGTAATGTAGATTCTACAGAAGAATAGGAAAATAATGTCTAAATAGCTAGCTGGAGTTTTTTGAAGTAACAGAAAAGTTCAATGAGATTCATGCTGTTGATGTGTATATGGAATTTCAGAAGGTATTAGATTAAGTGCCAAACAACAGATTTGGGAGGAAAGTTATTGGTCATGGTATATGAGGGACAGTAACAATGTGGATACACAATCAGCATTGACAATAATGGTTAATGAATATTTTTCAGGCTGGAAGATGATTAGCAATGCGGTTCACACAGATCAGCATTGGGACCTTTCCTTTACTAATATAGAAACATAGAAAATAGGAACAGGAGTGGGCTATTCAGGTCTTTTAAATCTCCTCTACCATTCAATATGATCACTGCTAATTATCCTATGCAGCATCATGATTCCACTTTCTCCCCATACCTTTTAATCCCTTTTGCTCCAAGGAATGTATCTAACTCACTCCTTCTTGAAAATACATATTATGATCGAGCTCTTGGTGTGTAGGAGGTAATTTCAAAGTTTGTAGATAACACAAAACTTAAGAGTTGTAAAATGTAAGGATGACAGTATCAGACTCCAGGGGACATTGACAAGTTTAGGGCGTGGGCAGATAAATGGCAGATGAGTTTCAAAGCAGAGAAGAATTTTAGTAGGAAGAACATTAAGAAAATAAAGGATAAAATTCTAAGGGAGTGTAGGAGCAGAAGGACCTAGGTCTGAATGTCCAGAGATCACTGAAAGTGGTGGGAAAGATATAGAGTGTACTAAGTTAAGCATACAGTATCCTTGGGTCTTAGTAATTGGGGCATAGAGTACTACAGCAAAGAGATGAACTTGTACAAGACACTTCTTAGACATCAGCTTGAGTATTGTGTACAGTACTGGTACTACATATTAGGAAGGACATGAATGCATTGAACATAGTGCAGAAGCGGTTTACAAAAATGGTTCCAAGGATGAGGAACTTCTGTTATAAGGGCAGATCGAAGTTAGGACCATTCTCATTTTAGAGTAGAAAGCTAAGAGTATGTATGTTTTCAAAATCACAAGCAAACTGGATAGAGTGAATAGAGAAAAAAAAACAGTTCCCACTTATAAAAAAAAAGGAGCAAGAACGAAAGGCTATAGATTTGAAGTGATCTGCAAAAGAACCAGGGGTGAAGGTGAGGAGAAACCTTTTCACTCCACAGGAAGTTAGGGTCTGGAATGCACTTGAAGTGTGGTGAAGGCAGATCCCATTCAGGCATTCAAGAGAGTGGGGTTGGGAGATAATCTGGATAAAAATAATGTGCGAGGTTGTGGGGAAAGGCACTTGCTAATGTTGCCTATTAATAAGCAGGTATCGACACAATGGCTTCCTTCTGCACTGTAACACTTGTGAAAGTATAAGTTGCTGACAAAAAGGAAACAGTCTTTTAATATATTTCAATCATTTGTGACAAAATTTTAAAGTGTGAAACCTTATTGGGTAATCCTTTGAACCAGTATTGAAAATTCAAGTATCTTTTTAAAAATGTTTCCAATCTCAAATAATACATCATAGCAAATTCAAAATAAAAATTGCAGGATGCCAGGAGTCTGATGAAGAATAGGTAGATACTCTATTGATTCAACATAGATTGCTATTAATATGTACCTTCTTCCTCAATATAATTTTGATCCTGATGAATAAAACCTTTGGCGGTGCATTTGAAGAATCCCAGCATTCAATATTTAACAAGGTCCTGTCCTGCTCCATTTACTAAACAAATACTTGCCAACAGGGAAGTCACTGAATATCAATCAAATATCTGACTTTAGGTATCTCAGTCAAGTGACACCACAACAGGTATCTGGTTCAATAATCCATCCACATTATGTTAACTAAAGAGCAAATGACCTTTCTTGTTGAATTCTAACAAAAATTACAACCAATTTACAGTTATAATGCTCAATTTTTTTTGCATGCACTATTCAATCAAAGGTAATTACATATTAGTTATACAGAGATTCAGCCTATCAATCCTGTCCTGGTCATCTCAAGAAATAAGTGACAATAAAAAGCATGAAAATAAAAAGCATACAATATGTAAAAAAAACCTTGATCGACTCAGGGATATTCAAGTGCAAAATAAAGTGAGCAGAAAAAATGCAAGGGATATCAATTTTTTTTAAAATTATGTTCAAAAAAGATGGAGTGGGAGCATATCGTTAATTAAAATTAGAAAATGGTGAACATGCTTAATAATTACCTTGTATCAGCAGACAAAATAATCAGCATGCTTAACATCTAGAAGTAACTACCATTAAATGAGGGACAGTGATGAACCAAAAATAATACAAGGACCTAAAGGAAAATTGTTGCCCTGGTTAGGTAATCTGCTGAGTGGTTGGAAATGAGAAAATAAATGTGACAGCGAGGTTCTCTAATTGGCAGGATGTGACTTTCGCGTAATGCAAGGATCTGCATTGGGGACTTCAATCAATCATGGAGATGCTAGGGTAGAACACCACATATCCAAGCTTGTCCAGGATATATAGATAAGCAACACATGTTGTACAAACAAAATCATTTGCATCAATAGCTCTAATTTTATTTGAATTAACAATATTAGCAAATGAATTAATGTGGGCAACGTATGTACTTTAGCTATGCAAAGCCCTGGTTTGACAACAGCTGAACTACTATGAGCAGTTCAACCAATAGGATTGTCCCATTCCATTTCCAGTGATGTAACTTGTCCTATATTTCTTTCATGAGCTAGTCATCTGAGAATCACCTTTTGCAGCTTGTGTAGTGACAATATGTTCCCATTAACCTGAAGCTGATGGTAAAATGCTCAAATAGCAGCCAAACTTACAGACAGCAGATTCAAAATTCCATGTATTTTCATTCACTGAAAATCTTAAACACCCCATCAACCCCAGTTGAAGTGGCACTTCCTTCATTTCATTTTTAAAAAAGTTGATCACTGCCTGGACTCCACAGGTTAAATTACAATGGACAGATCACATACTAGGCGACATAGCTATGGAGAAGGAGAGGACTAGGCAAAATGGAAGGATATTTAATTGGGGAAGAGGAAACTATGATGTGATTAGACATGAGTTAGGAAGCATGGATTGGGAGCAATTGTTCCATGGTAAAGGCACTATAGAAATGTGGAGACTGTTTAAGGAACAGTTGTTGCAAGTGATGAATAAATATGTCCCTCTGAGACAGGCAAGAAGTGGTAAGATAAAGGAACCTTGGATGACAAGAGCGGTGGAGCTTCTCATCAAAAGAAAAAAGGTAGCTTACATAAGGTGGAGGAAGCTAGGGTCAAGCTCAGCTCTAGCGGATTACAGGCAGGCAAGGGAGGAGCTCAAAAATGGTCTAAGGAGAGCCAGGAGGGGGCACGAGAAAGGCTTGGCAGAACGGATTAGGGAGAACACAAAGGCATTTTACACGTATGTGAGGAATAAGAGAATGGTCAAAGAAAGAGTAGGGCCGATCAGGGATAGCACAGGGAATTTGTGTGTGGAGTCTGAGGAGTTAGGGGAAGCCCTAAATGAGTTTTTTGCTTCTGCCTTTACGAAAGAAACGAACTTTGTAGTGAATGAAACCTTTGAAGAGCAGGTATGCATGCTGGAATGGATAGAGATAGAGGAAGCTGATGTGCTGAAAATTTGTCAAACATTAAAGATTGACAAGTCACCAGGGCCGGACCAGATTTGTCCTTGGCTGCTTTGGGAAAAGAGAAATGCAATTGCTTCGCCACTTGCGAAGATCTTTGCATCCTCGCTCTCCACTGGAGTCGTACCTGAGGAATGGAGAGAGGCAAATGTAATTCCTCTCTTCAAGAAAGGAAATAGGGAAATCCCCAGCAATTACAGACCAGTAAGTCTCACGTCTGTCGTCTGCAAGGTGTTAGAAAGGATTCTGAGGGATAGGATTTATGACCATCTGGAAGAGTATGGCTTGATTAAATGCAGTCAACATGGCTTTGAGAGGGGCAGGTCATGCCTCACAAACCTTATCGAGTTCTTTGAGGATGTGACTAGAAAAGTTGATGAGGATTGAGCAGTGGATGTGGTGTATATGGACTTCAGCAAGGCATTTGATAAGGTTCCCCATGGTATGCTCATTCAGAAGGCCAGGAGGAATGGGATACAGGGGAACTTAGCTGTCTGGATACTGAATTGGCTGGCCAACAGAAGACAGCGAGTGGTAGTAGAAGGAAAATATTCTGCCTGGAAGTCTGTGGTGAGTGGTGTTCCACAGGGCTCTGTCCTTGGGCCTCTACGGTTTGTAATTTTTATTAATGACTTGGATGAGGGGATTGAAGGAAGGGTCAGCAAGTTTGCAGATGACACAAAGGTTGGAGGTGTCGTTGACAGTACAGAGGGCTGTTGTAGGCTGCAGCAGGACATTGACAGGATGCAGAGATGGGCTGAGAGGTGGCAGATGGAGTTCAACCTGGATAAATGTGAGGTGATGCATTTTGGAAGGTCGAATATGAAAGATAAGTACAGGATTAAGGATAGGATTCTTGCCAGTGTGCAGGAACAGAGGGATCTTGGTGTGCAGGTACATAGATCCCTTAAAATGGCCACCCAAGTGGACAGTGTTGTTAAGAAAGCATATGGTGTTTTGGCTTTCATTAACGGGGGATTGAGTTTAAGAGTCGTGAGATCTTGTTGCAGCTCTATAAAACTTTGGTTAGACCACACTTGGAATACTGCATCCAGTTTCTGGTTGCCCTATTATAGGAAAGATGTGGATGCTTTGGAGAGGGTTCAGAGGAGGTTTACCAGGATGCTGCCTGGAATGGAGGGCTTATCTTATGAAGAGAGGTTGACTGAGCTCGGACTTTTTTCATTGGAGAAAAAGAGGAGGAGAAGGGACCTAACTGAGGTATTCAAGATAATGAGAGGCATAGATAGAGTCAATAGCCAGAGACTATTTCCCAGGGCAGAAATGACTAACTCGAGGGGTCATAGTTTTAAGCTGGTTGGAGGAAAGTATAGAGGCGGGTTCTTTACAGAGAGTTGAGAGAGCATGGAATGCATTGCCAGCAGCAGTTGTGGAAGCAAGGTCATTGGGGACATTTAAGAGACTACTGACATGCATATGGTCACCGAAATTTGAAGGTGCATACATGAGGATCAGTGGTCGGCACAACATCATGGGCTGAAGGGCCTGTTCTGTGCTGTACTGTACTGTTCTATGTTCTATTAATGACTATTTAGAAGGTTGTTGTGGTTCTGTTCGCCGAGCTGGGAATTTGTGTTGCAGACATTTCGTCCCCTATCTAGGTGACATCCTCAGTGCTTGGGAGCCTCCTGTGAAGCGCTTCTGGTGATCTTTCCTCCGGCATTTGTAGTGGTTTGAATCTGCCGCTCCCGGTTGTCAGTTCCAGCTATCCGTTGCAGTGGCCAGTATATTGGTTCCAGGTCGATGTGCTTATTGATTGAATCTGTGGATGAGTGCCATGCCTCTAGGAATTCCCTGGCTGTTCTCTGTTTGGCTTGTCCTATAATACTAGTGTTGTCCCAGTCGAATTCATGTTACTTGTCATCTGCGTGTGTGGCTACTAAGGATAGCTGGTTGTGTTGTTTCGTGGCTAGTTGGTGTTCATGGATGCGGATCGTTAGCTGTCTTCCCGTTTGTCTGTGTAATGTTTTGCGCAGTCCTTGCATGGCATTTTGTACACTACATTGGTTTTGCTCATGCTGGGTATCGGGTCCTTCGTCCTGGTGAGTTCTTGTCTGAGAGTGGCTGTTGGTTTGTGTGCTGTTATGAGTCCTAGTGGTTGCAGTAGTCTGGCTATCAGTTCGGAAATGCTCTTGATGTATGGTAGTGTGGCTAATTCTTTGGGTTGCGGCATGTCCTCGTTCCGTTGTCTTTCCCTTAGGCATCTGTTGATGAAATTGCACTGGTATCTGTTTTTGGCGAATACATTGTAGAGGTGTTCTTCTTCCTCTTTTTGCAGTTCTGGTGTACTGCAGTGTGTTATGGCCCTTTTGAATAGAGTCTTGATGCAACTTCTTTTGTGTGTGTTGGGGTGGTTGCTTTCGTAGTTCAGGACTTGGTCTGTGTGTGTGGCTTTCCTGTATAACTTTGTGGTGAATTCTCCATTAGGTGTTCTCTGTACCATCACGTCTAGGAATGGGAGTTGGTTGTCCTTTTCTTCCTCTCTAGTGAATCGGATTCCTGTGAGTGTGGCATTCATGATCCAGTGTGTGTTCTCTGTTTCTGTGTTTTTAATGATTACAAAAGGTATCATCCACATATTTGACCCAGAGTTTGGGTTGACTTTGCAGTAAGACTGTTTGTTCTAATCTTTGCATTACCGCTTCTGCTATGGAGTCCAGAGATGGGTGAGCCCAGGGTGTGCTGGTTGTTGAATGTGAAGTGTGTTGTGAGACACAGGTCCAGTAGTTTGAGTATGCAGTCTTTGTTGATAGGTTTCCCCGTCTTGTTGTCTGTTCTGTATGTCCAGCAGGTTGGCTATTGTTTCTCTGGCTAGGGTTTTGGCTAGCCACTCTCAGACAACAACTCACCAGAACGAAAGACCCGATACCCAGCATGAGCAAAACCAATGTAGTGTACAAAATCCCATGCAAGGACTGCAAAAAACACTACACAGACAAATAGGAAGACAGCTAACGATCCGCATCCATGAACACCAACTAGCCACGAAACAACACAACCAGCTATCCTTAGTAGCCACACACGCAGATGACAAGCAACATGAATTCGACGGGACAACACTACTATTATAGGACAAGCCAAACAGAGAACAGCCAGGGAATTCCGAGAGGCATGGCACTCATCCACAGATTCAAATCAATAAGCACATCGACCTGGACCCAATATACCGGCCACTGCAACGGACAGCTGGAACTGACAACCGGGAGCGGCAGATTCAAACCACTACAAATGCCGGAGGAAAGATCACAGGAGCGCTTCACAGGAGGCTCCCAAGCACTGAGGATGTCACCCAGAGGGGACGAAATGTCTGCAACACAATTCCCAGCTCGGTGAACAGAACCACAACAACGACCACCCGAGCTACAAATCTTTTCACAAACTTTGAATTTAGAAGGTTGATTGGAACAAATAGGGGAGGTAGAGAGTCTGGTGAGTCTGATAACAAAAAGGTACAGTACAGAGAACTTGAACCAGGCATTTAAGGAGTACAATTAGAAAATACTTTTACAAACAAAGTTTAGACACTTCTTTTAACAGTAAAAGATGTAAGGTCTATCATATTTTACTTAAAGAAATTGAAGGATTTGGCCAGGGAAAAGAATATAGACTCACATCACAACTCAGTGCTAGACTAATGTTATTTGAACCTTTTTAACAAATTTTAATAACATTATTTGATGATTAATGGAAGATGTTGTATAAACATACTCGGGTGAAAGGAATAGAAGGCTACGTTTCATAATAAAAGTCTGGTGCGAACAGGTTCGTGAGCAATATGAAACTGCTGAGCATGAAGGTCTTTAAACTCTAATGCAGGCTGTTAAGTGTCTATCTTCTCATCTAACTTCGATACTCAGTGCTTCAAGATATTAGATTTGAACAAGTTTAAGTTACAGGGCAAAAGCAAACAGCAGAGACACAGCCGCGTTTCGAAATCTTCAAAGGCTTCCCAGAGAAGTAAAGCAGTTGGTACAGATCGCTACCGTTTTGCTCATTTTTTTTTCCGCACGAAATTAAGAAACACTATCTTACCCACTCACTAGCCTTTGGGTTAAAAGTGTACAACGCAACTTGGCTGGTCACATCAACGATACTTGAGATAAAAGGATCATTTTGCTTCAAAGCAGAGAGGCTTATATCGCGGCCTTTACTCAGGGCCTCCATGTTGGATTTCCTAAGCTGTGTAAAGGAGAAACTCAAAAACTGTTCCCTCCCCCTGACCTCCTTCCCGGAAAGACAAACCATTCACTGCAGCAAAATATCCGCACGCTTAAACAACTCACTTTGCAGAATCAAATGGAGGAGTTTTTTTCCCCCCTTTCAATTCCCATCAGTAAAACATTAACGCATTTTGCCTAATGAGAGGTGAAACTGTAAAGGTCTGTTGACCCAAAATAAAAAAAATCCCTCCTCTTATAATAAAGGATTTTTTTTTACGATGATTTTGCAGCCGTCTCTTCAGAAATTTCCTGGCGCACAGAATTCACTGCAAAGTTCTGACCATACCTTGAAATATAATAACTGATTAGTGTACACACGTTGATTTATTATTGAGAATTGATTTTTCAAAAATTATAAAATGCCAGTGCTCAACCACAAAAACTCCCATTTCCTTTAAACAAAAATGAACTGCGGATGCTAGAAATCAGAAACAAAAACATTAAGTGCTGGAAAAACAGCAGACCTGGTAGCATCTGTAGAGACAAGCAGGGTCAATATTTCGCGTCCAATGGCCCATCTGAAGAAGGTAATTTCTGTTTTGATATCCAAATTCTCAAGACACAGAGAACACACACAAGGTGTCCAATTCTTTATTCAATTTCCACCACAGGAAGAAAGGAAACACCCAAGTGGCCAGTGACAAGCAGTGCCCTTCTCAGAGGGCATTGCTGTGTGATCAAACAGTAAAGGGGAGGGCAGGGATTAAATCAAAATAGAGTGGCGGGGGGGGGGAAGACGTTCCAGTTCTTCTATTCTGCAGACGAACAATCTCATTGATCAAGTCTGAATAAACAATTTTGCAATTTTAGAGACATATCAATTGTTACTTGTTTGAAACAATTATTTGTTTTATTCTACAAAACTTGAGTCTTACTAAAAACAGACAAATTTTGTCAAAGCTGTTCATCTTTAAATCATCAGGACATTCCAATACATATATCATATTTTACACTGAATGAATAAAGATAAAGTGATCAAAGTTTTACCATGTCATTAAAGTGATCAAAGTCTTGCGCTGTCATTAGAGAGACAAGGGTGGTTTAACTTGCAGTAAGGGGAGAGGTTGATAAAGGTTAATCTTTTTTAGTAATTATCTATTGTGCAGGAATTGAACCCACTGTACTTAAATATTAACTGTATGTTGCAAACCAACTGAGCTGAAGGAACCTTCTCAAAGAGAGTGCTGCTTGATTGATAAATGGACTCTGTTAATAATGATTGACAGTTTACCACCAAGCTTTATTTACATGCAAACCAGGAATGTTTGCTCTGATTGGTCAAGCCATTATCCTGAGGAATGAAAAAAGGGAATACGGTCATGGTTCAGTAAAATTGTTGTGGAGAATGAAGATCCAAAGACTAGATAATAATGATTTTGAAAGTGTAATTGTAAATGAATCAGAACAGAGTTTTGTTTTCTGGCATGGTCACAAAAGGAGGTTGGGTTGTGAATGAGCGGCGAGTGAGACTGATATAAACAGACTGTGAGGTTGGACTCTTAGTCTAGGAAATGATTCTTGCTTTGGGAGTTTTGTTGAATGAATGTGCATCAGGACCTATGTTCCAATCTTGGATGAACCCTTCTGTCATGTTTCCTGTAGTCCAAGGCAAAGATTATATATAGAGAAACTTTCTCATCAACAATTGAAACATGCTGTGGCGTAATGTTCTGCCATCTGGAGGTAGCAAGAGTTCTGCAATCATTGGGTACCTCAGGGGCAGGTGTGCATCTTGTCTGTTCTCTTGTCTTGAGAAGCCTGTGTTATCTAAGGATGTATGCCTCTTTCAATATTTGAGGTGCTGTTCCTCAACATTTTGTTGCATTTTAGCCACCCAGGCAGTCAGATTGGAGGACTTAGAAGATTAGAATCCCGACAGTATGGAAACAGGCCCTTCGACCCACCCAGACCCATTTCCCTATCCTATATTTACCCCGACTAATGCACCTAACACGCTGGGCAATTTAGCATGGCCAATTCACCTAACCTGCACGTCTTTGGATTGTGGGAGGAAACTGGACCACCCAGAGGAAACCCATGCAGACACAAGAAGAATGTGCAAACTCCATACAGACAACTCGGGTTCCTGGCACTGTGAAGCAGCAGTGCTAAACATTGAGCCACTGTGCTGCTCCAGGCCACCGTGCCGCACCTGAGCCACCGTGGCGCAGACTATTTTTTAGTCTGCTCATGGAACTGGCCTTTAACAGGTCCAGTCAGTGAGCTGTTGAGGAAGTTAATTGATCCAATTATCTGATTCTTTTTCTCGGATATATCTGGTGTCTATGTAGATGGAGAATCAGTATCCACCAAGACTAGAATTTGTCTGTAATCCGTTATGAGGAGCACATAGCACCCTTTTTGAGGGATATTGGAAGGCTCCACTACAGCTATCTATCAATCATTCTCATAGTCCCATGGCCTGCTTGATAATTGCTTGAATTAACCCTAGAAAATGTTGTATTTCTCCCCTGCGTATGTGTTGGATCCCTAACAGGCAATAGCAGCTGTGTCTTCAATGAACAGCCCTTGTCAACCAATATCATTCTTGACGGTGGAATGAACAAATGTTGGGGTACCTCATTGGGTCTGACATCTGGGATTTCCTCAGTATGTAAGTGTCACAGTTGCTTGACTGAAATGTTGCAAAGACCTGGGGAATCCTTCTGTGCAGTTGCGGACAAAATGCACATTGATTGGAAGGCATTCCTGTTGATAAAGGCTGTTGGCTACATGCATGAAAACCTACACCTTGTGGGGGTGGAATCCAGAAATGTCCCTAAATCCTTCAGTACTGTCAGCCTAGCTGTCTACATTGGTACAAGAGTCCACATATTGATAGTCACTATATTCAGGAGAGCCGATCTTGATGCAGAGATGAGCTACAGACTGGGAGTTCCCACACATGTTTCCAATAGATTCCTGGAATGATCCTGAGGCAAAGAAATTCAGCACCACATCGCTCTTTCATGCCACAAACATTGAGTGCCTACCACAATGATGCAGCTCAACCCATTTGCCAACATAGCACATAGCTCTGTGCAAACCTACCTAGAGAGGCACAGTCCCTGGTGACACTATTTATCTGACAATTGAAGGTCGTTGAGGCTCAGCTAGTAACCCCTGTATGGCTGGTGACTTCTTCTTCATACAGGAAACTGGATGCTTGTTGATTAGTTTGATTTTATTCTGCTTTATTGTTGTCACATGTAACTAAGTACAGTGAAAAGTTCTGTCTTGCGAGCAACATAGGCAGATTATAGCAGACAAAGACATACAGATCATAGGGTGCTTAGACAGTGAGGCATACAAGGTTACAGCTACATAGGCAGTGCACAAAGCTTAGATCAACACTGGATCAACATTAGGTTTGAAATTTGAGAGGTCTATTTAGCAGTTAAATAGCAGCAGGGAAGAAACTGTTCTTGTACCTGCTGGTGCATGTTTTCAAGCATCTGCATCTTCTGCCTAATGTAAGATTGGAAGAGAGTATAACTGGAGTGGGAGGAGTCTTTGATGTTGGCTGCCTTTCTACAGCAATGAGAAATATAGTTGGAGTCCATCGATGGGAGGTTGGCTTCCGTGATGATCTGGGCTGTCTGTCATTTCTTATGGTCCTGGGCAGAACAGTTGACCTGCCAAGCCATTATGGACCCAAATAGAATGCTTTCTCATCTGTAAAAGTTGGTGAGGGTCCTTATTGACCTGCCAAAATTTTTGTTTAGTTTTGTTAATTGTGTTCAATTCCCAGGAAAAATGGCTGTTGCACTTTAGAAATTGTGTATTCTTGATTGCCATTTCCCTGGTTACAAAGGCGGTAGTTTATTTTGTACTTGACAAACTCTGCAACTGTTTCAATCTGTGTTCTTTGTCCTTACCTATCCTGGACACCAAAGAGGACATCTAATTAAATGCTTTGTGAAACATATACTGAGATATGGATCAAGACAATCCCATTGGAATTGTAATTTTTACCTTTTCAGAAATTACATACTTGACTCCCCACATAGCATAACTTTTAATGACTGACAATTCACTCTTTTAGTCAGTGATTGTGTTGTCATCCATTTGAAATATAATTGTATACTCTTGCCAATACAGGATACCTACCAATTGTTCTACTAATGTCTTTCAGAGCGACTGACAATTCATTAATGAAAGGAAGATACATTAGCCCCATTTGTCTCTATCTCAGCTGAGGATGTGAATCCAAACAATGCTTTGGCAATATTATGATCTCCTAACTGCTTGTACTTAATGTTTTACTGTTAGGCAGACATAATCAAAGCCTGCCTCTGCTTTCTGGTTGTTATTAAAGTGGCTACTGGTGACTTTAGATTCAAAATAGCTCTCAATAGCTTTTAATCAGCTTTGATTGTGTGAAACTACAACATACAAGTGCGTGTGAAATTGTCTCACTCCAAAACTACGGTTTCATGTTTATCTGAATATAATGTCACTCATTGGCACAAAGAGACCATGTAGCAAATGCAACTGGTCTCTGTTTATCATACATGAGGGATAAAAGTACTGTACCACCCTGTAGCTCAACATTTCAATTCCCCCTCCCACTCCACCAAGGATATGCAGGTCTTTGGACTCCTCCATCGTCAGACCACAACAAAATGACGGTTGGAGGAAGAACGCCTCATCTTCCGGCTAGGAACCCTCCAACCACAAGGGATGAACTCGGATTTCACCAGTTTCCTCATTTCCCCTCCCCCCACCCTGTCTCAGTCAAATCCATCAAATTCAGCACCGCCTTCCTAACCTGCAATCTTCTTCCCGACATCTCCGCCCCCCCACCCCAGTCTGACCTATCACCCTCACCTTGACCTCTTTCCACCTATCACATTTCCGACGCCCCTCCCCCAAGTCCCTCCTCCCTACCTTTTATCATAGCCTGCTGGACAAACTTTCCTCATTCCTGAAGAAGGGCTTATGCCCGAAACATCGATTCTCCTGTTCCCTGGATGCTGCCTGACCTGCTGCGCTTTTCCAGCAACACATTTCCAGCTCTGATCTCCAGCATCTGCAGACCTCACTTTCTCCCCTGATAAAAGTACTAACCCTGTATGGAGAGGCATCACATGCTAACTTAATCTTTTGGATGCAGCGTAATGTATGAGCATTATACCTTCTTCCAATTTAATTTTTAAAAACTGGTATGCCTCGTACCACATTCTTATTCAATTCCATGGAACACTCAGTATTAATTCAATGGTACAATAGGTTGTCAATTTTGATATAAACTTATTGTCATAATTCACTAAACCCAAAAATGTCCGAGCTCACAGACCATCTGAGGTGCATTTCTTAGTTCCTGAATATTATTTTAAGTAGGATGTGATCCATCTTTATTTACCCTGTGACTCAAATACCGTATAGAACATTGAAACATTTCACATTGGTATCCCTTACTTGAACTTCAACCCTATTCGAAATGTTGAAGCAACATATTCAGCCTGTCATCATGACTGTCAACTTCAAGCTGAAATAAGTATGCTATCTAAATACCAACTACTTCATGAATTCCTTTCAAAATTTGGTTCAATACCCCTTGAAAAATTCCAGGAGCTGAAGAAGAACTAAATGGCAGCCTATGAAACTGCAATAGACCCATGTGCGTATTAAGAATTAAATATGACTCTGACTCATCATCTCCCTCAAGTTGCAGACAAGCATTTTTTAAATCTAATTTTGGAGAAATCTGGCCACCTGACAAGATTATGAATGGATTCTTCATATTTGGCAAGGTATCAGGTGGATTACATTCTAGTACATAATTTATGGTTACTTTATTATCCCCACATATTCTTGCACAATCTTTTGACTTTGATACTACCACAATGGGAGCAGCCAACTAACTCTGTTCTATTTTAAAGATTATGTTATCAGTGTCAAGTCTTTTCAGTTCTTGATCTCTTTCTCCCTTATAGCATTGGACACTGTTCGAGGCCTGTAATAAAACCTACCTGTGTTCCTTTGTACGATGTACATTAGCCTTAAATCTTTTAATCAGTTTTCTGTTTCAGTGAATACCTGGGAAATCTTAACAATCATGTTATCATCTGTTGTGAATTTTGTTTATATGTGAAAAGCTCATTCCAATTTAATTTAAGTGCTGCTGGCTAGTTTCTTTCCTAAGAAGGTTGGCTTTTCACCTTTCACCACAATGATGTGCAATGATTCTTGAAAGCGACAGGAACCAACACATCCCCTTATGGAGATTTTCTCTTCACCATAACTTGATAACTGAGTGGTTTCTCCCTCTGATACTGACTGAACCTTTGACTTATAGAGATTTAGTATTCATGGATGCACCCACATCAAATTCCAAGTTCACCAGTCCTCCAACCACCGCTACATGAATGACAATACAAAGTGAATTGAAAAAGGATGTTCTTCTGCTTTGGATTGTACAGGCTTCAATTTATCCCTCAATGACCTCATGCTATTTGGCCACTGAATGCAAGTGACTGCCATAGGGTCGTCTTGTGCTGCAGTGGTAGTATCCCTACCCTGAACTGAGGGGCCCGGATTCAAGTCCTACATGCTCCATAAGTGTGTAATAACATCTCTTAAAGGGTGATTAGGAAAATATTTTTTCATTATGCATACTAGTCTCCTTTCTTTCTGCAATAACATTTTCACAGCTTTTACTCAAAATTTCATTCTGAATGTTTTGTCTTGGTTATGGAGATAAGGCCTCAAATTCTGCTGCACCACAGATATTAATCCAATGCACTTTGATTCTCTCTGTCACACACACTTGGAAAGGCATTTGTGTACTGTCAGTTAATTATTGACATTCGTTAGACCACATTTAAGCCTGCACTAGCAATAAATGCCACTATATAAAGAGGAAAAATAAGTATCTTGGACCACTAGTGTTTAGAATATCATTAGTACTACAAAAAGTTCCTACTCAGCTGTCAGTATTAATGGCAACATTACCAGTATTATTGGTCCCATCACCAATGTTAATGAGCCATCACCATATTACTGGCACAATAATCAGTTTTACTGGTACCATTAATGTGACTGTAATGGTACCAAAATCATTGGTAAAATTGTCAGTTTGACAGGCTGTCATGACTGGCAAGCTAGTCTTCAAAAACAGAGTTGCAAACACAACCCAGTCCTTCACACATGCCAATCTTCCATTCATTGGCTCCATCTACACTTCTCACTAGCTTGGAAAAGCAGCCAATATCATCAAAGACCCTTCCCAATCTGGTTATAGTGTCTTCTAACTGCTTTCATCAGACAGAAGGTAGAAAGCTTAAAAACACGTACCAACAGGTTCAAGAACAGCTTCTACTCTGCTGTTATTAGACTTGCGAGTGAACATCTCAAATTTCAAATCTAATATTGATCTTGCTTTTTGTGCACCTTCTTTACAGCTGTAACTTTGTATTTCTTGCTCTATTAAATCTTTGACTGCTATGACCTGCCTGTACTGTACACAAAACAAAACTTTTCAATGTACCCAGGTACATGTGACAATAATAAATCAAATCAAATGAAATAACAATTTTCTGTCAAATACAGATACTGGTATTACTGTGTTATTCCTGTTGACAATTTGAGGATATTGGGCTTCCATTGTCTTGCTTTCCATCCAAATATTCAGACCTCTTCTGCATCCCTCATCTATTCTAATGGCCTGGGGAAATTAAAATGTTAGTAATCACCATAAAGATGATCTATGTGAAAATCTGGATTCACAGGGAAGGTGAGGGGATATTAAAGCAGAGAGAGGATCCACAAAGACAGGAAGAATCAATAAGGAGATTGTGGTACCTGCTGCCCTAAATTTCATATCAAAGCTCTGTTTGTATTTCAGTAGTGTGAATCAGCCTGATAAATTGTTTAGTAGGGTGGGTTCATTCAGCTTGACCCACTTAGCTTCTGGGCCTGAATCAAGTTTCAACGTGGACCAATCTTCCAACATATATGTATCTTGACAGGAGATAGTTATTAAAAATCTTAAGAATCACACAACACCAGGTTATAGTCCAATAGGTTTATTTGGAAGCCATAACTTTCAAAGCGCTGCTCCTTCATCAGGTAGCTGTGGAGCTGGATCATAAGACACAGAATCTATAGCAAAAGATTACAGTGTGACACAACTGAAATGATATATTGAACAAACCTAGATTGCTGTTAAGTCTTTCACCTTTTAGAATGGGTTTTGATTGATTAATATATACATCACAGAACTTCTTTTAAGGTTAATGTTCCAGTATACAAATACTATGGGAAGGATAGAAAGAGGGGCAAGAGAGGAGGGGGAGTAGTGTTTTTGATAAGGGATAGCATTACTGCTGTACTTAGGGAGGATATTCTTGGGAATACATCGAGGGATGTTATTTAGGTGAACTGAGAAATAAGAAAGGGGTGATCACCTTATTGGGATTGTATTATAGATCTCCTAATAGTCAATAGGAAATTAAGAAACAAATTTGTCAGGACATTTCAATTATCTGTAAAAATAATATGGTAGGGGATTTTAACTTTACAAACATAGATTGGAACTGCCATAATGTCAAGGGTTGAGATGGAGAGGAATTTGTTAAGTGTGTACAAGAACATTTCTGATTCAGTATGTGGATTATCTACTAGTGAAGGTGCAAAACTTGACCTATTCTTGGGAAATAAGGCAGGGCAGGTGACTGAGGTGTCAGGAGGGCAAAAGGGGACATGAGATAGCTTTGGCAAATAGAGTTAAGGAGAATCCAATGGGATACTATCAATACATTAAGGTCAAAAGGGTAACTAGGGAGAGAATAGGGCCCCTCAAAGAACTGCAAGGCAACCCATTTGTGCAGCTGCGGGAGATGGGGGAGATACTAAACAAGTATTTTGCATCAGCATTTACTGTGGAGAGGACATGGAAGATATAGAATATGGGGAAATAAATGGTGACATCTTGAAAAATGTCCATATTAGAGAGGAGGATGTGCTGGATGTTTTGAAACACACAAAACTGGGTAAATCCCGAGACCTGATCAGGTGTAACTTAGAAATCTGTGGGAAGCTTAGGAAGTGATTGCTGGGCCCCTTGCTGAGATAAGGAAAAGCCAGGGAACTATAGGCCAGTGAGCCTGACATTGGTTGTAGAAACATTGTTGAAGAGAATCCTAAGGAACAGGATTTACAGGTATTTGGAAAGGCAAGGACTGATTAGGGATAGTCAGAGCTTTGAGTATAGGAGTTAGGAGGTCATTGTTGTAGCTGTACAGGACATGGGCTAAGCCACGTTAGGAATATTGTATGCAATTCTGGTCTCGTTCCTATTGGAAGGATGTTGTGAAACTTGACAGGGTTCAGAAAAGATCTACAAGGATGTTGCCAGGGTTGGAGGGTTTGAGCAATAGGGAGAGGCTGAATAGGCTGGGTCTGTTTTCCCTGGAGCATCGGAGGCTGAGGGGTGACCTTATAAAGATTTATAAAATCATGAGGGGCATGGATGGGATAAATAGAAAAGGATTTTTCCCTGGGGGAGTCCAGAACTAGAGGGCATAGATTTAGGGTAAGAGGGGAAAGATATAAAAGGGACCTCAGCGGTAACTTTTTCATCCAGAGGGTGGTATGTGTATGGAATAAGCTGCCAGAGGAAGTGGTGGAGGCTGGTGCAATTACAGCAATTAAAAGGCATCTGAATGGGTATATGTATAGGAAGGTTTAGAGGGATATGGGCCAAGTGCTGGCAAATGAGACAAGATTAGGTTGGGATATCTGGTCAACATGGACAAGTTGGACTGAAGGTTCTGTTTCCATGCTGTACATCTCTATGATTTTATGACTCCAAGTCACATTCTCGAAATAACTTAAGGTTGTTTAAAAAAAAGGTGACATCTCAGGTCAGACAATGTATTAAAGGTGTGAGGTTGAGTCTGTCTGTATCCCAATCTTGAATCAGACTAGTTCTATTTCCAAAAGGAATTTATAAAATATTAAATGGATTAACTGCCTGCAGATTTTGTGCTTTTTGAGCAAAATAGAATATGTCTGCAAATATAATTCTACGAGTACAAATTCACCCCATATACTTATATGTGTGCGTGCATGCATAAGAAAGAGAGTATGTGCATTTGATTGTGAGTGCATGTGTCACCTTTTTTATAAAACCTTAAGTTATCTAAAGAATGTGACTTAAAAGAAGTTCTGGGATTTACATATTAATGAACCGAAACCTGCAAGACATTGTAAAAGATAATTTAGGTTTGTTCAATATATCATTTCAGTTTCATGACACTGCAATCTTTTGCCGTAAATTATGTGTCTTATGATCCTGCTCTACAGCTACCTGATGAAGGAGCAGTGCCCCAAAAGCTAGTACTTCTAAATAAACACGTTGGACTATAACCTGGTGTGTGATTTTTAACTATGTCCACCCCAGTCCTACACCAGCTCCTCCACATCATTTGAAAAATCTTGACATTTTTCACTTACAAATTGACAAACGAAGTAAAGGAGGTATGTCTACCCCTTTAAACTTCAACTATAGTAGCGATCAGATTTTGCATAGATTAGCATGCAACACGAATTGAATGCATCATATGAGACCGCACTGCATCATCACCACCCAGGCAAAACAAACTGAGCCATCTCAAGACCGGGTCACGAGCGGGCATGTGTGCTCGCTTTAGTCAGTGTCTATATAATTGCTTACTATTACTTTTTATTCTTTTTTACAAACATTTTATGGCTTCTGTCCAATTCATGACATAATTTGTCCGCATGTTTGCAACAAACATTGCAATTAAAAATGTAGAACGGTGTTCAGTCACGTGGCTCTATAATTTGCTCTTCGTTTATTCCTTTTTATCAAATTACAGTAAAGGTTTAACTGATACCTTTCGTCATGTAATCTGATCATTTTCATTGTAGTCGACTGTATTGTGCAATTTTAAGGTTTTTCTTTATAATTAACAAAGATCCAATAGATACGTCTTAATAAATAATTCATCTTTAATAAATGCGATACGACACATCTCATTCTGCCTATATATTATTTAAAACCAGAGTCTTAAATAAGTGACTTCACATTTATAGGCTTTTCTTATTCAATGTTAAAGTTGTGCCATAAAACACAAACAATGAACTTGATTGTTGTAATAATTGTTGAATTCGATTTGCTTTTTTGACACTATCTAATGTTGGAGTAAAGTGGGTCATTACCGCGTCTCTATGTTTCGCTCGAGTAACTCAGACGAATTAATAATTCATGTATTAAGCTCCGAGGAACAATGATTTCCTGCAACCTGAAATCCAATATCCGACAGTATTTTACATCGTGGTTTTACATTCGTTTATAACTGTAGTTGTAAGCCCAGCGGAAAGTTATGTTCCCTTTCCAAAAACATTACCGATAGCTTTATTTCCTTCGTGAGACTTTGGAACATGGCTGTATCCCATGTTGAATTGAGCAGGCAAGTACGATTTTTAAAATTTCATTTCCTCAGTGGTATAAAACTTTGTTCCCCGCCCCCTTCTTTTTATGTTAACTTCAATCATACTTAATCAAAATGTAAGAATCGTCCACTCACTGACAGATTCTTAAAATTCATTAACACAATTAGTTTAATATACATTTCGAAATATTTCATTAACGCTTTCATAGTGCAGGCTACTGTGTCTATGTCCGAAATCCGATAATTGTAAATAGTTTTATTATTGCAAATAATAAAAACAATAAAATAAACTATAATAACAGTATAATTACTGCGGGTGCTGACACAAACACAAGGAATGCTGGAGAAACTCAGCAGGTCTGGCGGCATTTAGGGAGAGAAATACCTCTGTTATAATTCTTCACCGGACTCCAAACGTTAATTCTGTTTATCTCCACAGATGCTCCCGCACCTGCTTCGTTTCTCCAGCATTCTCTGTGTAGTTTGATGAGCTGAACTGTTGTCTTTAGATACAGCATTTTAAAAAACTAAACAACAAACTGGAGAAAAGTATCTTTAATTCTTAGATAAAACAATGACCTCAGCAAATGTGTCTAGAAATATTACATTTTACAATATCTCGTCTTTACTAATAACCTACTTATTCTATGTGACAATTAATTTATTAATCCTGAACAAAATATTGAATTGTAAAAATATAAATCTCAGCTTCTTGGTTTCTGAAGATGTAGATTTCAATTACATCTTCTTGATCTAATTGTTAAATGCACTTGTTTACATTTCTAGGTCTTAACAGTAGTCAGTAGCTGTAACTTAATACTCTCAACATTTACTAATTAGTTAAACCTTGTTTAATTTTAATCAAAGGTTTTTTCAAAGATGTTGTGATTTTATATATTGATTTGCAGTATCTGCAGCACTTTTATGGTGAACTAATTTAAATGAAAACTTGCTTTGAAATCAATGTGTTTTGCATCCCTTACTTTAATTCTGTATGTATCAAAATTATTTATAGTTGTGCACTATTACATTAATATTGAACATACACCATGTTAACATAATGAACTTTTGTGTGTAGTCCATTGTATCTGCGATAACATATTTTATGGGTGCCTTATTGTCAGCATTTTTACCATTTGTAATAAGTGTGTTGTCATAATTGAAACATTTTCCTAATTTTGAAGGAATTGACTTAAAAAAATTACTTAATGCATTGCCAAAATTTAAAATAAACTCTCCTCTGCATGGGAATAATAGTACATATTATAGTTGTCATATGTAGAATAATTTGACTCCATGATTTATTGAAAATATAACTATTTTGGCAGGAATGTTACTTTTTTAAAAAAATCCTAAAAGGATAATGCAATATATTCTTAATTAGTAATGTACAAGTGTGAGTTGAAATAGATCCAAATATGTCAGTGATGTTGTGTAGATTTAACATTATTAAATATTGCTTCATATTAACAAGATAAGGGAAATAAAAGAAGAAAAACAAACAAATTTGGGCAATTAAAAATAAATCAGCAGAGTTAGGAGGGTTTAAGACTTTAATTTGTGCTTTTTTTCTGTTTGTAAAACATATGTCAAAACTGAGGAATAAACACATGGGGAAAATAGTAAAACCTGTTTCCATCAATGCTCCTTGAAGTAAGTCAAATGTCAATGTTCTCTCTGTTAATTTTTGTGAAAAAGTAGATATTCATAGACTGGCAACTGTCAGAATGAGCTGAAAATGTGTTGCTGGAAAAGTGCAGCAGGTCAGGCAACATCCAAGGAGCAGGAGAATCGACGTTTCGGGCATAAGCCCTTCTTCCTGAAGAAGGGCTTATGCCCGAAACGTCGATTCTCCTGCTCCTTGGATGCTGCCTGACCTGTTGCGCTTTTCCAGCAACACATTTTCAGCTCTGATCTCCAGCATCTGTAGACCTCACTTTCTCCTCAACTGTCAGAATGAAGTGCCAATGGACAGCTCTGATAATTGCTACCCTGTCCAAACATGATTAAGAAGCACAACAATTATTAAGGAGAACAGCTAACTGGTACCTCTTCCAAAAGGGAGCAAGACACATGACAAACATTAATTAAACAACTTTTATTAGGACAATATTAAAGAATTTTTGATGAACATTTGCAACATCATACAGCCAGAAAATTAAATTCTGGATCAGTAAGTTTAATCACGGGGAATTATTCAAAGTATTACACAGAAGTGCTTGTAATGAGGAATTTCCCATTAGTCAGAATGGGTATAGTGGCTATTATTAACATATGAAAACATTTTAAGGTGCTTCACAAATGAGAATATATGATGGCGAGATGTGCTGTGCAGTACCTTGGGTAAAAAGATAGGCTTTAAAAGGTTTTACAGATGGAGAGAGAAATGAAGATGAAAAAATTTATGATTTTCCCGTATCAATAAATAGAAATATGTATTATGTGACATAAAATAGAAAACTTTATTCCTTACACTTTTCTGATTTACTTCTTCATTATGTTTGCATTTTCTTTGACATATTTCTCTTATTTTGTTGCTATTTCTTGCCTACTATTAAATGAGACACAATATTGTAATTGGAAATGGAGTCATCATCACACAGCAGCAGGAGGAAAAGGCAGCCCTGGGACTACAGAGAACAAAAAAACTCTGTGTGATTCACAGTAGGTGCTGCTATAGGCAGCAAATGCATTTAACAGAGTCAATTACTTAAGCATAATGAATAAGCTGTGCATAATGAGAAACAGACTCATCAAAGAGACTCAGGCTGATCTACGCCACATTTGCCATAAATGCCTGGGGGATGGTCATCAGTAGAATTTAGAATTTAACTTATTATCATGTATACTGGGGCATAGCGAAAAGCTTTGTCTTGCGAGCAATTTCGGTAGATCACATAGTTAAATAGCATAGAAGCAAATAATAGGTAAACAGTGGCAAAATCAAAAACACAGAAACAGACGTATGTTATGTATTACCAATGGCATTAAAGGCAATCACCTACCCTCTCCACTTATATCACAAAAATATTCCATGTAATCACAGGGGAAAGCCTCAGACTTAGACTTTTCTTTAGGTTTATGAACATTCAACATTTTTTAGTGTACAGTATAATGAAAGAATGACAAACAAATGGTGTGAATTTATGTTACTTTGTTAGTTACTATGTTTTTTTGATTTTGTATTTTTGCCTTTGATCATCATTTTGCCCTTTTGATTCAGATACCTTAGTAATAAGTTTGCTTTTAGTGAGGAAACAGCACTGGTGGATGATTACATGGACAACTGGCAAGCTGCAGGGCATTTGGAAAGGTGCCATTTATACCATGACTAACTCAGAAGGACTTATCCTACTGCCAGAGATCTGCTTCATCTAGTGTTATTTGTTAATGCTTTGTAAGGGTAAATAATTACCAAAGATGTGAGTATTCATCAGCTGCTCCTATGCAACTCGATATGTGCCATTGGTGGAGGGCATTGGCTCACATTAGACATTTATCTGAGTGAGCAAAAAAGTAGTGTTGCCTACAACTCTTCAGTAAACATCCTGAAGCTGAACATAATTACATGGTGGATTGTGGGAACAAAGTCTTAGTATTGCAGTATAATAATCCATGAGATACTCCCGAAGTACTCATGTCATATTTAACCAAGACATACACTGCAAAGGCCATTGATTTTTCCAAGTACTCAGTGGTATCCTGTAATGCAAATCCTGCCACACCATCTAATTATGTGGGAAATGGAATTACTGTGTGGCTGTAAAGTTGGTCAATATTCAAACCATCTTCCAATCAATGCATTGAAGCAAATAAACTCTAAGTGTGATGCTGCTGCTCTTACACTTTTTGTTTGAAGGGAGCAACATGAAGATTTTTATTTCCACTTACTTGTAGGACAGAGGTTCAGGATACTATCAATCACTTTCCATCACCCCATGACTTGATACCCTTTAGGGGTGACTCACCTTTTTTATGAGCAGCTCAAAGAGTGATTTGGCTTTTTTTAAAAGCCCTTCTTTGTCAGTCATGAAAAATGTGTTTATTTCTTTTTAGAATGGATTGGATGAATAGACAAGGTCTTTACTCCAGGTGGGGGAAGTCCAAAACTAGAGGGCATAGGTTTAAGGTGAGAGGGGAAAGATTTAAGAGGGAACTAAGGGACAACTTTTTCATGCAGACGGTGATGCTTGTATGGAATGAGCTTCCAGAGGAAGTGGTGGAGGCTGGTACAATTACAACATTTAAAAGACATCTGGATGGGTATATGAATAGGAAGGATTTAGAGGGATATGGGCCAAGTGCTCGCAAATGGAACTAGTTTTAATAAGGATGAATAGTTGGCATGGACGACATGGACCAAAAAATCTGTTTCCATATTGTATAGCTTTATGACTCTATGTAGTTTTCATAGTTGAATTAAAATGTCACAGAAGTTGAGTTGAAATTACGAAACAAATTATAAAGGCTTATTAAGTGAAATAAAAAGGAATTTTATTATCTATTAAGTTCTAGAAAAAGGTTATAAAATTGCAACATCAAATACATATACAGGTACATGTGGTAAGTTTAAAAAGGAGTGTGTATCTAGTACAGACAAGAATAATAAACTTTATACAGTTTGAAAGTCCTTAGATTGCTTGCTGTGCTCAATTTTTAACCTAAAACTAGAGTTGTTTAATTGTTGATTGGTATTCTCAGCAGTAATAAAGTTTGTAGATGTCTTTATGTCCTTGGGGAATTATTGTTTCCACAATTCACTTCTTCACTGGGGACAGTCTTTTGAGAGAGTGAGATGGGAGTGGGACTTTCAGCTTGTTGTTCCAAATTCATTTTTCTTTCTTCCTGCACAAAAACAGTCAATGAAATTTCGTTTGATTGTATATTCCCAAATTTGGCTTCATTGTCTTCTCAAACTGAACATTTTGATGTCCAATATATATACTTGCTATACAAATGTGCATGAAGGTACTTTTGGCACAGTAATAATGTCGCAACTCTGAGCCAGGAGGCCCAGATTCAAGTCCCACGTACTCCAGAGGTGTGTAATACCATCACTAAATAGGTGATTGAAAATATCTAGAAGTATAAATTACCCAGGAGATGTGAATTTTTTAAGGCTGCCCCATCTGCCTGGTTTCAATGACTTCAGACAAACATGGGAATATCCATTCAACTAGTTTTGTTTCCTCCCATATTAGTTTCCTGAAACTGCTTCAATCTGTGGTCAGGTGATCATGGTAGCCATTTTAAGTCAGTGTTTTGTTTTAATCTATTTGTGCCTACAGAATGTCTCACGTGTAATAATCAGATGATGCAAGTTAACATTTGATAATGCATGATTGTAGTGGGTCTCATCAGCAGTAATAATGAGTCAGCATACATAGAGGAGGTGCATTGGCTAATGGACTGGTGCAGAGCCAACAACTTGTCTCTGAACATGGACAAAATAAAAGAGATGGTTGTTGACTTCAGGAGGGCACAGAGCAACCACGCTCCACTGGACATCGATTGCTCCCCTGAGGAGATCGTGAGCAGCACCAAATTTCTCACCTGGTTCCTCACCACCAACTCCATAGCCAGAAAGTCCAGCAGTATCTTTACTTTCTGCGTAGACTGAGGGAAACCCACCTCCTACCCCCCAGCTGCACCACATTCTACAGAGGGTTCATTGAGAGTACCCTGAGCTGCTGCATCATTGCTTAGAATTGCACCATCTTGGTTGTAAGACCCTACAATGGATAGTGAGGAGACCTGAGAAGATCATTGGGGTCTCTCTTCCCTCCATTACAGGCATTTACACCACACGCTGCATCCAAAAGGCTAAGAGCAATGTGAAAGACCCCACGCACCCCTCACTCAAACTCTTCTCCCTCCTGCCATCTGGCAGATAACGGGACATTCGGTCTCTCATGGCCAGACTGTGCAACAGTTTCTTCCCCCAAGCCATCAGGCTCCTTAACACTGTATGACCGGACTCTTTTCCATCTGAAATTCTTTGCACGACTTCGAATTGCTGCTAGAACAATGTCTATTAATTATCATTAATTGTAATTTGCGTGTTTTACACTTCTTATATACTTTATGCTGCCCTTTGTATGATCGTGTATTTTGTGCTGTCCATGTAGCACCTTGGTTCTGGAGGAATGCTGTCTCATTTTTTACTGTATCAGTTGTATATGGTAGAAATGACAAATAAAAACTACTCTACTCTACTCTACATTCACCAGTATTATAATACCCATTGTATGATTGTTATCTTTTCCTATGGTACATCTATCTGTGCTGATCTCTGCTTAGAGGTGGAGTACTGAATGTTATTCAGGGTCACCTGACGAACCACTGTATTTTCTTTTCTCAATAAGGAGAATGGGTGCAACATACGTTTATTTATCCATCGAAGGACAACATCACTTAACATGCATTATTTATCAGTTACACACAATGTGTAACACACATTGATGAAACATTTTGAAAAAGTCATAAAAGACATGAATATGGAATATACCAGTCGTCTGTTAACATTTCCAAATTTCACATTACTAATTTCTTTCAGATTCTCTGTCTAAATATGTCAACTTTTATTTCCTCATCAATGGGCAATTTTCACAACAACCTGTATTTATACATGCAGTCTTTTTAACAATGAAAAACATTTCAAGATACTTCATAAGGATGCAAGGAAAACATCTGAATGTAGATCCAGAGATGAAATTAGAGGGGAAAAGTAACATTTTGCAAAACTGCATTTTAAAGAGGCAAGGGAGGTAGAGAGTTTTAAAGAGAAAATTCCATGATTCAAGAGACACCGCTGAAAGCATGCCTACTATTTGTTGGATGAAGAGGAGGTGGTGTACAAGAGTCTGGAGTTACAGGAGCAGAACATTCAGGGAAGAGGGAACATGGTGGTGCAGAAGTGACAAATACAAGGAGTTATAAGACCAAGTAATTCAAGTACAAGATTTAAATTGTCATTTAAATAATACATTATAAATTGAGAAAAAACATATTTACATAAATAAATCTGTTTTATTTCTACTACTTCACTACATTCTTGCTATTTATGTACCAGTAAACTACAATTTTCAACAAGGGATCATATATGGGATCATGTTTATAAGTTGGAAGTTCATTTATCAGGGACCCCTTGAGCAAATTAAAACATTTATCTCATTATAAATTCTTCCTTACACACATGCAGACAGATAAACAGTTAGAGGGAAATAGTTATAGGCCAAGGTAGTTCAGTGGTTCCTACTCATGGGTTGCTGAGATGATATTTATGCTGGAAAGAACATTGTCTTAGAGTTGTCTGTCCCCAGATGGTTCCACTGACTTTTCAAGAAACACTAATAAAAGGTAGCTGACTTACCAATTAAAAGTCACAGCTTTTACCAACTGCTGAAGAAAAGATGAATTAGTTTTCTTCAGGTTTAAAATGGTTCTTAACTGAAGAGAACAGAGAGACAGTGTCTGAGGTGGAGATCAAAACACTTTCTATCTAGCTTGTTCCCAGCCTGAGAACCAATCACACAGTTGTTGGAAGGAGAAAGGATTTTGTCATTGATAATTGGTCACTGGTCCAGAAACTAATCAACTTCTTGTTGCCACCCATCTGTATCTGTACCATGAACCCCTTGGCTCTAATTTGCCCGCATTCACTTCAATTATTGCTTGTTCAAACAGACATTTGCACAACACTTGCAGTAAGTCTCAGGTTACTTGCTTTGCAAAACATGCAACAATCCTTTAAAATACTAGTTTTAAAACAGTATTTTAATTATTAATCCACAATTCTGAACAGCATAAAAATAAAAAGACACAGACATTACAAGGTTCATTAAAGGATTTATTTATACGTTCTTGAGAATTGGCATCACTCAAAAGGCCAGAAGTTATTTCTCATCCTTAAGTTGCCCTTTGTGATGATGGTAAGCAGCTTTTTTGAATAGCTGAAATCCCTGTGATAAAGCTACTCCCAATGTGGTGTTAAGTTGAGAGTTCCAGAAATTTGGCCAACAACAGTGACAGTGAAAGATGGACATCGATTTTGAAGTCAGGATAGTCTGCACTCAGAGGAGAATTTGCAAATGATGCAGTTCCTATTTGCCTACTGTTCTTGCAATCATGATTGTCATTGTTGCTCTTAAAGTTTTATTCTGAGATATTGTTTCAAAGCAATACCTCTTTTTGATTTTGTTAGCTGATCATTGAAGTAAATGCATGGGAACTCATTTCTCCAAGTAGAATTTCTTAAATGACAAAACAATAGCTGAATTCTGATTCCAATTTAAAATATTGCACATTACTTTTGATTTAAGATTTTGGAGAAGATTTGTAGCTCAGGTTGTGAGTCAGTTTGTCAGTTTGCTCGCTGAGCTGATGGGTTTGTTCTCAGACATTTCATCAGCATGCTAGGTAACATCATCAGTGAGTCTCCAGTGAAGCGTTGGTGTTTTGTCCTGCTTGCTATTTATGTGACTTGGTTTGTTGTGATGGGTGATATCATTTCCAATTCTGTTTCTAAGAGGTTGGTAAATGGGGTCCAAATCTATATGTTTGTTAATAGAGTTCTGGTTTGAATGCCAGGCCTCAAGGAATTCCCCACATGTCATTGTTTGATCTGGACCAGGATGGATCCCAGTCGACCTGGTGTCCCTCTTCGTCTGCGTGTATGGATACCAGTGATAGTTGGTCATGCTAATTGGTGGCTAGTTTGTGCTCATGTATCCTGGTGGCTAGTTTTCTGCTGATTGTGCAATGTAATGTTTGCTGCAGTCCTTGCAGGATATTTTGTATATTACATTCATTCTGCTGGCTGTGGGTATGGGATCATTTAAATTCATCGGTAGTTGTTTTAGTGTGGCAGTAGGTTTGTGGGCTAGCATGATGCCAAAGGGCCAGAGTAGTCCAGTGATCATCTCTGAAATGTCTTTCATGTATGATAGGGTTGCTAGAGTCTCCTGGCTTGTTGTGTCTTGCTGTTTTGGTCTGTTGTGCAGGGATCGGTGGTCTGCACTTATCATACTTCCAGAGTGCTGCAGTGTGTTGTGGCTTGTCTAAATAGTGTCCTGATGCAGCTCCGTTTGTGGGTGTTGGGATATTTGCTTCTATAGTTGAGCATCTAGTCTCTGTGCGTGTGTCTTTTCTGTAAATGCTCAACAGCAGTTATTCATTGGCTTTTCGTTCTACCATGACGTTCAAGAAGTGGAGTTGGCTATTATTCTCTTCTTCTTTGGTGAACTTTAGACTGATAAGGATGTTGTTTATGTGTTTGTGGGTTTCTTCTAGTTTGTTGCATTTCATGATGACAAAGGTGTCATCCACATAGTGGATCAAAGCTTGGGTTCGATCATGGGAAGGGGTGTATATTCTAACCTCTGTATAACTGCTTCTACTATAAGTCGTGATATTGGTAATCCCACAGGCAATCCATTGATTTCTTTGTATATCTATTGTTGAAGGTGAAGTGGGTTGTGAGGCATAGGTTCAGTAGTTTAAGGGTGCTGTCCTTGCTATGGAGTTGGTGCTGTCAGGCATTTGTATTGCTGGTTTGTCTGGCAGTGAGGCAAGTGTTTTTTTGGCAAGGGTGATGTTTATTGATTTGAAGGAGACCATAACCTCGCCGTCCTCTATCTTGGTGTCTTTGATGGTGTTAAGGAATTCTTGGGTGGAGTGGATGAAGTGAGTTGAGTCTTCTGCCAGGTGTTTTAGATTTTTTGCAGTTAGTTTTGAGTCCATTCAAAACATTAATTTTATCTGTTATAATGTGCTACTTTTACTTTTTTATTAATTTAATTTACATTCAGAGACAGACATCAAACCGGCAGGTAACTAGCCATCAGGATCTATGAGTACAAACTAGCCACCAAAAGGCATGATCATCTATCACTTGTATCCACATACACGGACAAAGAAGGACATCACTGACTGGGACAATGCATCCATCCTGGGACAGGCCAAACAAAGATGCGCGGGAATTCCTAGAGGCCTGGCATTCAAATTGGAACTGCATTAACAAACATATATATTTGGACCCCATTTACTAACCTCTCAGAAACAGAACTGGAAATGATATCACCCAACACAACAAATCAAGACACATAAATAGCAAATGGACACAACACCAATGCTTCACCGGAGGCTCACTGATGATGTTACCTAGCACGGTGACGAAATGCCTGAGAAGAAACCCAACCAGCTCAGTGAGCAAACTGATAATCTGAACTTTTGGTTTAATTAAGTTCACTAATTTTAGCTGAATATCTGTTATAATGTATAATAAAAACAGAAAGTACAAGATAAATTAGGCAAGTTTGTTGCAAATGTGGATAGAGAAACAGTTATTTTTGAGTCCCTTCAAAACATTTATTTCTTCTGTAACAATATGTTGCTTTTATTTCTTTTTTTTACATTCAGAAACTAAATTAACATTTTATATTTGATATTTATTCTGAGCCCACTGTATCTTTCATCTAAGTATTATCTGTATGACAGCCACAAGGGAGTGTTACATAGAACATAGAAGAATACAGCGCAGTACAGGCCCTTCGGCCCTCGATGTTGCGCCGATCCAAGCCCACCTAACCTACACTAGCCCAGTATCCTCCATATGCATATCCAATGCCCGCTTAAATGCCCATAATGAGGGAGAGTCCACCACTGCTACTGGCAGGGCATTCCATGAACTCACGACGCGCTGAGTAAAGAACCTACCCCTAACATCTGTCCTATACCTACCCCCCCCCCCCCCCTCTTAATTTAAAGCTATGCCCCCTTGTAATAGCTGACTCCATACATGGAAAAAGATTCTCACTGTCGACCCTATCTAAACCCCTAATCATCTTGTACACCTCTATCAAGTCACCCCTAAACCTTCTTTTCTCCAATGAAAACAACCCCAAGTGCCTCAGCCTTTCCTCATACGATCTTTCTACCATACCAGGCACCATCCTGGTAAATCTCCTCTGCACCCGTTCCAGTGCCTCCACATCCTTCCTATAGTATGGCGACCAAAACTGCACACAATACTCCAGATGCGGCCGCACCAGAGTCTGATATAACTGCAACATGACCTCAGTGCTCCGGAACTCAATTCCTCTACCAATAAAAGCCAGTACGCCATATGCTTACACTCCTAGGCTCCCATTGAAATAGTGCCACTTATTGTATTTTGAATTCTTCTTTGAAATTCATATACATATAACTGTGTTACTAAACATGTCAACACAAACAAAAACAGTATTTATTTCTATTTAAAATAAACTTCATATTCAATATCAAACAAGTGAAGAGGGGACTCAGTAGCGCACACACTTCCTTCAAGTTGTGTTAACTCAACCTATTACCATAACGTGGCACTGGGCGGCACGGTGGCACAGTGGTTAGCACTGCTGCCTCACAGCGCCAGAGACCTGGGTTCAATTCCTGCCTCAGGCGACTGACTGTGTGGAGTTTGCACGTTCTCCCCGTGTCTGCGTGGGTTTCCTCCGGGTGCTCCGGTTTCCTCCCACAGTCCAAAGATGTGCAGGTCAGGTGAATTGGCTATGCTAAATTGCCCATAGTGTTAGGTAAGGGGTAAATGTAAGGGTATGGGTGGATTGCGCTTCGGCGGGTCGGTGTGGACTTGTTGGGCCGAAGGGCCTGTTTCCACACTGTAAGTAATCTAACCTAAGTAATCTAATCTAATCTAAACGTAACTTTTCCTTGATGCTTTTCTGTACCTTGATGATGCTTTGTAATGACAAAGCTAATAAAATAAATATTTTAATTAAGAACTTCCTTCTCACTGATCAAGCTTTACACCAAATCACACTCACCAACTTGCGATGAAAACTCTGTTTAAATCTGTATGGCTATATGATGTTTTACGACATCAGCTGAGACAATCTATGATATTCTGAATCAACAGTGCACAACACTTGTGAATGTTTCCTATCTCTCAATGTTAGTGGATTCTTTAAAATATTCAGGTGAGATGTTAAAGGATTATTTTTTTCTGCTGCCATGTAAAGAAATTGAATGTCCTTGGGGATGTGTTTTTCTGTCTTGCAGGCAGGATGTGACAATCTAATCACACTGTTTTAAGGAATAACCTAATCACTTTACATTGCTTTTGAGTGGCATGTGACTATGGGGGAGTGGCAGGGGGTTGTGTCTTGCATGCATGACTGACTGTGATGGAAAATCCTGTATAAAGGGAGATGGTTCCTTTGTTCAGGGAGCCTCACTTGACACACTCCGCAAGCATCACGAAGAGTGTTAAGTGATCCTCCAAAAGCTGAAATTAATTGTGGCTGTTTGCAGAGGTTGGTGTTTTGCAGTTGCATTAAGTGTTTAAAATCTCAAAAAGGCAATCTAACATTTGGCGATAAGTGTTGGATTCCAACATATATGGAGCATCTAGGCGGACTGAGTAAATGATCGCCTGCGGGACATAACGTGAGACAGATGGGCCCACTCGGTAAGATTTACCTTGATCTCTCTCACTAACCAATCACTCAGTTGACCATTCTTCTCCAGGACTCTGTAGTGACTGAATCTCTGAGATAACTTACGCATTTGTATGCCAATGAGTTCGTCCCAGGGAAGTTCAACTCCCCCTGAAGTTTGGAGGTGAGAGTCCTCAGAACTATAAATTACTGGAAAGTGAGGTTCGAGTCCCCCTGGAATTCAGAGGTGGGACTTGAGGCCCTGGAACACTGTACATTGATAAAGGATAACTACTATGTCTGTCTCAATCACCCTCCGTCGACCGGCTGTTAAGAGGGAAAATCCCTCACGCGAAGGTCAGGACCAGGAAGTGGGTATAGAGGACACTGAACTAGTACATAGAGATAAGTTAGGAAGTTGAGACATTAAAAAATGGGACAGACGTTGGATAAGTCAGGTGTCTGAACCCCTCTGCATTGGTTATGCCGGGAAGACCCCCAAAATGAGGAACGATCCAGGCACCTGTCAGGATGCTCAAATAAAAAAATTGGGAAATGAAATTTGGCTGATGGGAGGGACTTGGGACATAGAAAAATGTTTAAAAGCAGAGGAGGCAATTTGGAAATGTAATACGGGGACTAATTGGAAAACTTCAATATCCATATGGAGAAAGTTAAAAATCACACAACACCAGGTTATAGTCCAACAGGTTTAATTGGAAGCACACTAGCTTTTGGAGCGACGCTCCTTCATCAGGTGATTGTGGAGGGCTCGATCGTAACACAGAATTTATAGCAAAAATTTGCACTGTGATGTAACTGAAATTATACATTGAAAAATTGATTGTCTGTTAAGCCTTTCATCTGTTAGAATACAGTGATATTTTCACTTCTTTCATGTGTAAATCACAAAACCCTTTTTTAAAAAGTTGCATTCTCGGGTTAGCTGTTAACAATGGTGATAGCTAGACAATATGTTGAAGGTGTTAGCCCCCTGTGTTCTCTGACTATGACCTGATGTTTAGATTGATTCTAATCTAAAAAGTGAGATAACAGAGTTTTACATAAATTCATGCAGTTTTTGAGCTCAGAGTTCTACCTGAATGTATGCAGCTTTTGAGCAAAGTGCAATGTAACTCTGCAAGTACAAATTCACCACACAAAATATATGTGTGCATGTGGGTCTTTGTCTGTCTGTGTGTGTGTGTGTCTGTCTGGGGTGGGGGTTGTGAGTGTGAGAAAGTGAGTGTGAGAAAGTGTGTGTGTGTGTGTGTGTGTGTGTGTGTGTAGTGAGTGCAAAGTGTCTTAAGTCTGTGAGGGGGTGCATGTGTGAGTGTGGGAGTGTGTGTGTCTTTCAGGGTGTGTGTCGGTAGCTAAGTTCGATACCCATAGGGAGGGCCTCAACCGGGACTTTGGGTTCATGTCACATTACAGGTGATCACCATTGCACTACACACACACACACAGATATTCCTACACACACATACTCTCACATACACACGGACACAGGTAGATACAGACGTGCACACGGACACCCACACACACCCTAATAGACACACACACTCCCACACTGACACATGCACCCCCTCACAGACTTAAGACACTCTGCACTCACACACACACATGCACACACGCACACACACTTTCTCACACTCACAAACCCCACCCCAGACAGACACACACACACACAGACAGACAAAGACCCACATGCACACATATATTTTGTGTGGTGAATTTGTACTTGCAGAGTTACATTGGACTTTGCACACTTTCCTCGTGTGTGATCATGAGGGAAACCCTAAGTCTTGGGAGGTGCTGAAGAGTCAGTGTGAGGATTATGATATTGTACAGAAAAACAGGAAAAATTGAGAAAGGAAAGGCAAAATAAGGAATGAGGGTTGAAATGCCAAGCCAGACTATCAAGTGGGAATAAAATAGAGGTACCTCCTGGCATGTCTGGTCTGCCAATAATGTTTCAAAATCATGACACCAATGACCAGCTATGGTCACAATGCAGATTGCTGACCTCCTCAGGGACATCTATTCAGAACTCACTATATGTCTGAAATCTCCTCAAAGCTATCCTCCTCCCTCAGCAATTGGCCATAATCAAGTGTGCTGCCCATGTAATAGTTAATACAGACATCAGCAATGGCAATGCTAGAGCTGATCGAGCTGCCAAAGACATGGCAACAGCCTGCAATTCTTTGTGCCCTCTGTGAACCGCAAGTGCTAAATCGATTACCTGCCTCAAAAACAATGGGCATACCAGACATCGTCACAGTGCAGCGTTTCCGGGGGGACATCCCTGACCCAGAAAAACAAATATGGAAGGTGCATGAGTTTTCACACTCTGCACCAAAACGCATCTAGATCACTCCAGTTCGCCAAGTGTGTATACCTGATTCTTTGTCACCAATGCTTATTGACTATGTTCATACTGATACCCACCTTGGCAAGGAGGGAAAGAGGGAGGAAATGTAAAGATGCTTTCAGCAGCTAACATAATCTCTAAAGTTTCTCCATTCACAGGTAAGGGATGCCTTCGGACTACCGCCCGCCCCTTCACAACCTGATCCAAGTCCCACTTGACTTACCCATCCCCCTGGAAATGTTACTCATTGCGCACTCAGCGGCATAGTCACTTTCCTGGGAACCTTGCTCAGTGTTTCTGGTGGACAATTGACCCCAGAATGTCTTGCACTCATTCTGGCAATCCCTCCTGCTCTCCCAGCACCAGCACTGTCTGCTGGACTAGGGGGTCACAATGGATTCAATCAGCTCCCTACTCATGAGCACGAAAAGTGATGAAGCTAACAACAGTGAAGAAGAGGTCTGTAGGCTTTTTGTCAGTGGCTTTCCTATGGATATTAAACCACGTGAACTTCACTTTCTCTTTCGACCAGTTAAGGGTTATGAAGGTTCACTGATCAAGCTAACATCAAAACAACCAGTTGGCTTTGTTACATTTGACAGCAGAGCAGGAGCAGAAGCAGCAAAGAATGCATTGAATGGCATTCAGTGTGATCCCGAAAATCCTCAGATGCTCCGGTTGGACTTTGCAAAAGCGAACACAAAGATGGCCAAAACTGATGGCTCCACCTTACCCCACAAATATACACCCTGCCTTGGGAGCACATTTCATTGCATGGGATCCTTACAACCTTGCAGGAACAGTACTGATCCCTGCATCTCTGGAGGCCTGGACTCCCTATCCACTATACACAACAGAACTGACCCCTGCCATATTGGATTTTGTTTTCAGGTTGGGCTTTACTAAAGGAGATTTTAGATAACTGGCTCGATTCCAGTGAACTTGGAGGGGGTGGAGTGGTCACTAAGGACTGTGGATTTAAGAACTTTACTGGTGAACACTTTTTTTTCCACTTGGGAAGACCCTGGGGATCTAGTAATTCTTGTTGTTATAGTCATTGTATGTGTGTGTCAATAACTTGCTGAAATTCTGGCTGTCAGATTCTTATGAATAAGCTGGTAGCGCCTTTTTCAGCCCCATTTAGTTAGTTATCATGGAATCATAAATGGAGGGAATTAGATGTTTAAAGGTTAATTTGTTCTTCTGACATGTAAGAAAATTGGATGCCCTGAGTGGTGTGTTTTGTCTTGCATGGGCAGGATGTGACAATCTAATCATACTCTATAAATGCTGTAGTTTAAGGAATAACCTAATCACATATTGTTCTAAGGAATAACCTAATCACTTTACATTGTTTTTGGGTGGCATGCGACCAGGGGGAGTGGCTGGGAGTTGTGTTTTGCGTGCATGACTGACTGTGATGGAAAACCTTGTATAAAGGGAGGATGGTTCCCTTGTTCAGGGGGCCTTGCTTGACATGCTCCGCAAGCATTGCAAAGAGTGTTAAATGATCCTCCAAAAATTGTACTTGCTGAAACAAATCATGGTTGTTCACAGAAGTTGGCGTATTGCAGTTGCATCAAGTGTGTAAGAATCTCAAGAAGGCAACCTAACACAGAATCGAAATCTATATTGTTGCCAAAAAGCTAATCAGTACTTCCTTTGCCGATACCATATCTGTATTTCAAGTTTTACTGAAATCCATCCATTTCTTTTTGACTAATGCTTTCTCCAGTGATAGTCTCCAGACAGGCATTTACTATAAACCCACAAACTCCCAAAGCTACCTGGACTACACCTCCTCCCACCCAGTATTCTGCAAGGTCCTGTTTTCCCATTTCCTCTGCCATATCTGCTCAGATGAGAAGACATTCCATTCCCAAGCATCCTAGATGCCCACCTCTTTTGAACAACATGCTGATCCCCCCTCTGTCATCCAGACAGCCCTCCACTGCACCTCCTCCATTCCCTGCTCTACTGCTCTTAAACTGCCCCCTCCCCGCCAAACACAATAAAGACAGGGTTCCTGTTGTCCTCACCTAACACCCCACCAATCTCTGCATCCAACGTATCATTCTTACACATTTCCATCAACTCCAATTCGACCTCACCACCAAGAACATCTTCCCCTCCCCACCCCTCTCTGCCTTCTGCAAGGTCTGTTCCCTTCTCCAATCCTTGGTTCGTGGATCTCTCCTCATCAATCCCCCTGAATCTCCAGGTATCTTCCTCATAACCGTAAAAGTTGCAAAACCTGCCAACACACTAACCCCTCACCTCCATCTAGGGCACCAAACAGTCCTTTCAGGTGAGACAGAAGTTCATCTGCCTCTCCTCCAACTTAGTTTACTGTATCTGGTGCCCCCAATATGTTCTTCTCTACATCGGTGAGAGCAAACATAAACTCAGGACATGTTTCACTGAGTATCTCAGCAGGGCCCGCAGGAGTTGACCTGACTTCCCAGTCATGGCCCATTTTAATTTCCCTTCCCACTTCCTTTCCAACATGACCAACCTTGGCTTCCCCTATTGTCACAGTGAATCAGATCGCAAATTGGAGGAACAACACCTCATCTTCCACCTGGGCAGTCTACAGCCTGGAGGACTCAATTTCAAATGACCTCCCTTCAGATCCCCTGACTCCCTTTCCAGCCCCTCCCCCACCCTTCCATTCCTCTGATTGATCCCTCCAGCTACCAACTGGATTCATTCCTCCCATTGACCAATCAGATGGTACCCTCTACTTGTGTTCACCTTTCCTACCTCACCATCCCACCCCTCTCCCCACCCAAAACCCTCCAATATTCCCCCTTTTGTCTGCAGCTCCCCTTACACCCACTCCCATCCCTGAAGACGACTTACACCTGAAACATTGACTTCTCCACTTCCTGATGCTGCCTGGCTTCCTGTGTTTTTTTAGCCACCTGCTGGTCTACCTTCGATTCCAGCATCTGCAGTTTTTTTGCCTCTAACATTACCTCGCCTACCTTCAGTACAATAACTTTGTCTAATTCTGTATATTTGAGCTAATTCATTAAAATCCTTTGTTGTAGATATTCACAACCTCTTTGTCACATAGATGCAATAGCTAATGATTTCCCAATGCATTGCTCACAGTATGTTGGTAGGGGAGTATTAGAAGTGGGGTACTTTAGATAATGGACGACTTCAGGTTTGTGGTGAATATTAATATTTAAGGTCAATTAATGTATATCAATCATTTGGTCTGCTAATGTCAACCTTTATTGTAAATCACAGGATACAATGACTCCGTAATGTGTTCTATTTTCTCTATTTCCTCTTCTGTTCTCCTGCTTCATTTATTCACCTGCATAACTCTCTATAGTCCTGAGCTTTTACAAAGGGTCAGTTCGACTCGAAACGTCAGCTCTTTTCTCTCCTTATAGATGCTGCCAGACCTGCTGAGATTTTCCAGCATTTTCTCTTCTGGTTTCAGATTCCAGCATCCGCAGTAATTTGCTTTTATCTCTATAATCCTCTGTTCTCTCTTTTTTTGTCTCCTTTCCTGAGTCTTGCTCGATCCTGTTTTCCCTTTCCCACTCTCTTATTTTGGTCTAAAATGTAGATCTTGTTCAATAGGTAGTATAAGCAATGGTCCAGAGAAATGTAGCCTAAGTTAGATTTCGAGATGGGGAGCAACAGAGCTCTGAGTTAGAAGTTCCATAATCCCCTCCTCCCTCCCCTAATCCTTATTATCCCTTTGTTCCCTCTCCCTCACTCCCCATTTCCACTTCTCTTCATCCACCACTTACAATTTTAATTGTCACTCTTACCCCATCTCTCACTCCTGCATCAGTTTTGTCCCAAAGCCATTTTTTTTCCGGAATTGAGTCACAAATTTTTCAAATTGTTTTTTCTTTAGGCATTTAGTCTATCATAAATACATTTTAAAATAAAAAACACTGTTAAAGATATTGTTAGTCTCACTGCTTAGTGCTGTGCAAATGGTGAAGAGAAACCAGCTCATTGCAGTGCAAATCAAGACTTTGTGTTCAGCCTCTTGAGCATGGGATTTAAAATCACTGAAACCCTTTGACTCAGGAAAAAGCGAAACACAGCTGACATTAGACTCTCTCATGTCTGCAGAACATTTTATCTCTTGTAAGTTTGTTATTTAAGATGACCAGGCAATCTAAATGGTAGAGGTTAAACTATTCATCATAAAGGGGTAGAAATTATGTATTGCTGATATACAATAAAAACTGGGTATGGGAAAAATGTCTGTGCCAAAACAAGTAGGCATAAGGCCCAATCAAAATTGCATCTTAAACTACACTTAGACTGTTGACTGTAGACCCAAATGCATAACTCCAGATAGCTTGGTAGCCAAGCAGACATTATTGTTGAGTTCTTTGTTCTTTTTGTTTATCATTGAGTATATATGGTCCAGATAGCAGCTTCTGATATGCCCGAGAAGACGTGGAGTGTCACAATGCTTATGGAGTTTATAGAGCATATTCCGCTTTCTTGGTTCTTTTTCTTTGAAGAAATTTTGCCACTTTACATTCATTGGTGTTGCCACAGTTGCTGAAGAACATTGAGTGGGACAAGGTTCAATGTCTATTTTTAATGCCTGAAAGAATGGGCATCACAAATTTAGAAGTGAGACCAACAACTGTGCAGAATGAATGCAAGCAGACTCATTGTTAAATTGGTATGCTGTGCATCTGAAACAAAAAATCCACAAATAATTCCAATATCAACCTGAATATATTCACAGGGAGATGGAAGAAGTAATGTTTGATAAACTTATACCTAATGTGGAAAATTCTATGTGTGGAGGGGTTTGGACTTGCTTTTATCACTCACAATCATAATTATAAGAAGCATGGAAAGGTTCAATCAATAAGGTTTTTTATGTGTTATGTGTTATAAGGTTCTTCGCTATTATTTGTGTCTTGAAAATTATTTTGAGTACGCCATTATGTGTGCAACTTTCAAGCTTTGAAACACTGACGATTTCTTTCCGATTAGTTAATATACACATTTGGACAGAAAAAAAAATCAAAGGTACGCTGAAAAAACAAAGTCCTGCCAGTTTTCTGATGTAGGATAATAACGTTTTCTATTTCACTCCTGGAACTATTGACACACTGACAGTCCCAAGTTGCTGCCATTAAAAGTAGAACGCTTACCTGAAATGCTAGTCTTATTTGATACACGGCTAAAAGCAGATGCATACTCCTTACGCAAATATATCCATTTGAACAAATGGTGACCTGCTGCAGAGGTGGGGGTAAATGATGGTTCTCCAACCCCCATCTTGTCCCCGGTTGCTTGGCAACAGCACTTTTGCCCACTGTAACTCTAGGCCGATTGGGATTCAGATGCCTCTGCCCTTCGGGAGAGGGTTCGATGCTTGGAGATGGGAGGGGTGGCATTTTCCATTCCTCGCCCCCCCCCCCTTTCCTAAACCAGGGATGATGTTCAAATGAAGCGAGAGAGGACACCTGAAAGCGCGCTCCCGTCACCCCGGCCGAGAGCGTCCTCCTCCTCACACGAGCGCGCCCCTTATCTCTGTCACACGAGCTCGCGCCCTGTACCATCGAGCGCGCTTTCTCAACGTCTCCCCACGCGCCCGCATCCCCCAAATACCTCCCGACCCCGCACCTCCCACCATCTCGCGCGCACCCTCAGTCGCCGCTCGAGCCCAGTGTGCAGCTCATCCCTGCTCCGCTCCACTGCTCGCACGGTTCCTGTCAAAGTCAGGCCGACAGCAGCGGCCGGGGGCCGGCAGAGAGAGGGATACAGGGACAGGGGCGCACCGAGCCAACAACGATGAAACCCGTCGGCTAAACACCAACGGAGCCCGGATGTTACACAATGATGCTGGATAAAAAAACGGAGGGAAACGAAATAGCGGCCGCTGTTTGACTATCATGGGGGTCTGGGGAAGAAAAGCCGCCTCGTCATTTCATTTTTAGTAAATTTATTTTTCGATGCAATACGAAAGTGGCGAGAATGTATGAATTAAAGGAGCCCTACGAAGGCAAGTGATGTGAGGTTGATTACAGTTGCACAATCGAGGATGCTGTAGTGACTTTGAAGGTTTTAATTCATATATCTGACATTCGCCCTAAGCTATTTTCTTTCTATTTGATTTACGGTAGATATTTCACTTCTGACAAAGGAGCAGAAGAGTCGACCGTTCTTTCGGATTATAGCATAATTCGGTTAAACCTGGTGGTTAATAAACATTTGGATTTTAAATAACTTTTTACTTAAACAGTTTTAGTCCATCTAAGATTTAATTATCGCATCATGCTGAATAGGGGGAAACACCCTTGGTTGTGGATATTGCAGACTTCGATTTCAGTATACCTGCTTCAATGGAATACATTTTGTGACAGTTAATGTGCCAGAAAGATACACACGCCGTCCTCGTCTGTTTAAATAAACACAATTTGTTTCAGATTGGTGTGTAAGGCAGTGGTGACATGAAGCCTCTGAATGTAGCCTTAAAGTAACCTCGCAATAATGCCAGCTGTTGAACCGTTGTGTTGGATATTTTTGCAGTTTTCACATGTTCGCTGTTGTTGGTTTTAAATACAAAATCATGGTGTGTTTACTCTCGACGATTTCAAAAACGGGTTTGTTATTTAGTTTGAAGGATTGCTTTAAAGCATTACACCTGGTAAACATACCACCCTTTTAGATGAAAAGGTCACTTCCACATCTGATTATGTCTTTCTTTCACAGGAGTAAATTATGCCAGCAACAGACTCCCTCTATCTAGCGACGGACGGGGTTTCCAGTCAAACTCCGAATTACCCAGGCCAGCAGCACTATCCTGGCAAGCTGCTATTGACGCGGCTAGGCAAGCTAAAGCTGCCGCAACCATGAACTCGACCACGGAATCCAACAGTGCAGCAGCCCAAAGAAAACGCCAGCAATTCGCCAAGAGCAAGAAGCAGCAGGGCAGTACTGTGAATAACAGGCCAGCCCGTGCCCTATTCTGTTTAAATCTCAACAACCCCATAAGAAGAGCATGTATTAGTATTGTAGAATGGAAGTATCCTTTTTCCTTTGCTCTTTGTCACGCGTATGATGTGCGTAAGAGCTTTAACACAACACCGTGAAAAATCAGAAGCTGCGTGTTCTACTTTTTGAGTATCTTCCTGCAAGGTCACCGCAGCATTTACATATTGCACATAAAATGCGACTGAATATATAGGATACTGTATTTGCAGGCAAAACGGTAGCAAATCCTCAGCAAAACTAATTCTAGTGGAAAATATCATTCAGCAAATTACATGTAAGGACAATATGCCATCAGCATTAACCTCAAAGTTTCTTGCATCGTTTTATAAAAATAACAAAATCAGGGCAAATTGAATGAACTGAATTCAATTGAACAAAGTGTTTTCTTAGGAAATCTATGATACTTCAATAAGCCCAATTACAGTACGTTACGATTGGCTATTTATTTGAAGGTGAACTCAAACTTTGGCACGTTGTATCTGGAAAACTTTTCAAGCTCATTCATTATGTATGTTCCATAATAGTGACAAACAAATATGTGTTCTTGTAAGTTAATTGCGCAACCATAATTTTCTAACATAAGTAATATTAGAAAATGCTGTAAGTACTCAGAGGTTAGGCAACATGTGTGGAATGAAAAACAGAGTTAACATTTCAGCTGGATGGATGACCTATCATTAAAACTCAGTACCAAACAACTGATTCCCTGAAATGGATATCTGTTGGCACCAAACATTAGTGCTTCAATATTTGAAACATTTTACACTTAGTCATAGAGTCATAGAGATGTACAGCACGGGAATGAGACCCTTCAGTCCAATTCGTCCAAGCCAACCAGATATCCCAACCTAATCTAGTTCCATGTGCCAGCACTTGGCCCATATCCCTCTAAACCCTTCCTATTCATATACCCATCCAGATGCCTTGTGGGCGGCACGGTGGCACAGTGGTTAGCACTGCTGCCTCACAGCGCCAGAGACCCGGGTTCAATTCCCGCCTCAGGCGACTGACTGTGTGGAGTTTGCACATTCTCCCCGTGTCTGCGTGGGTTTCCTCCGGGTGCTCCGGTTTCCTCCCACAGTCCAAAGATGTGCAGGCCAGGTGAATTGGCCATGCTAAATTGCCCGTAGTGTTAGGTAAGGGGTAAAGGTAGGGGTATGGGTGGGTTGCGCTTCGGCGGGGTGGTGTGGACTTGTTGGGCCGAAGGGCCTGTTTCCACACTGTAAGTAATCTAATCTAATCTAAAAATCTTGTAATTGCACCAGCCTCCACGACTTCCTCTGGTACCTCATTCCATACATGCACCACCCTCTGCGTGAAAAAGTTGTCCCTTAGGTCCCTTTTAAATCTTTCCCCTCTCACCTTAAACCTATGCCTTTTAGTTTTGGACTCACCCACCCCAGGGAAAAGACCTTGTCTATTTACCCTATCTATGCCACTCATGATTTCATAAACCTCTTTTAGGTCATTTCTCAGCCTCTGACGTTCCAGGGAAAATAGTCCCAGACAATTCAGCCTCTGATTATAGCTCAAACCATCGAACTATGGCAATATCCATGTAAACCCTTTCAGGTTTCACAACATCTGTAGCAGGAAAACCAGAATTGCATGCAGAATTCCAAAAGTGTCCTAACTATGTACTGTGCAGCTGCAGCATGATGTCCCAATTCCTATAGGATCCTTAGAATTCCTCCAGTATGGAAACAGGCTCTTTGGCCCAATGAGTCGATACTGACTATCTCAATACTCTGCACTGACCAATAAAGGCAAGCATACCAAACATGTTCTTCACTATCTGATCTGCCTGCAACTTCACTTTCAAGGAACTATGAATCTGGACGACAAGGTCTCTTTGTTCAACAACACTCCCCAGGACCTTACCATAAGTCATGCCCATTTGTCATTCCGGAATACAGCACCTCACATTTATCTAAATTAGAGTGTGTCTGCCACTCCTTGGCCCATTGGCTCATCTGATCAAGATCCTGCTGTACTGCGAGGTAACCTTCATTGCTGTCCACTGCACCTCTCATCTTGGTGTCATCTGCAAACTTACTAACTATGCCTTCTATGTTCATATCCAAATCATTTATAGAAATGATGAAAAGCAGTGCACCTAGCACTGATCCTTGTCTGAAGGGCAACCCTCCACCACCGCCCTCTGTCTCCTACCTTTGAATGGTATCCAAATGGCTAGTTCTCCCTGTATTCCATGTGATCTAACCTTGCTAACCAGTCTACCATGAGGAACCTTGTCGCATGCCTTAGTGAAATCCATATAGATCACATCCATCACTCTAACGTCATTAATCTTCTTTGTTACTTCGAAAAACTCAATTAAGTTAGTGAAACACTTGTATGCTAACAAAATATGTAATCAATTTTAATTGGCCACAAATTTGTTTTCTTTTGCATAATGTTTTCCAAAATTACTTGTAATGAAACTACTGTATTTCATGACTCAGAGATTTGAAGGTGAACCCAATCCAGATTAGATTACCTACAGTATGGAAACAGGCCCATCAGCCCACACTAACCCTCCAAAAAGAACCCACCCAGACCTATTCCCCTATCCATCTCTGACTAATGCACCTAACACTATGGGTAATTTAGCATGGGCAATTCACCTGTGGGAGGAAACCTGCACATACCCAGGGAGAATGTGCGAACTCCATACAGGCAGACACCCAAGACAGGAATTGAACTCAGGTCCCTGGTATTGTGTGGTAGCAGTGCTAACCACTGAGCCACCATGCCACCCACAAACTATCCAGTGATTTAAGATGTTTATGAAAAATTAAAGGATTTTGTTGATCTTCATTAATTATTTAGTTTAATTTTCATTGAATCAGTGCATTCCTTAACAAGACGTGCAGGCCATTTGATATCTTTATATTGATTGCTATTTTTGCCAATTGTGTGGCCTTAGCTGTTTACATACCTTTCCCAGAAGATGACTCAAACTCAACTAATCATGACCTGGTAAGTGCTCTGATTACTTCTACCTAATTACTCCTGTTAGTCTTATTTAAATATAGATAGATAAGCAACAGAAGAATCTTACCATGGGCTCAATTCTGCCTAAAAAGGCAACATTACTATTGTGGTCCAATATTCTGGATATAATATTGGATATAATGTTGCTATCAATGAAAACACCTCTAGATGCACAGATTGTCAAATTTCTTAAGATGGTACAATGTTTTCTTGTGCAGTGCAGTGCAGTGCTCACTTTCTGCAGACTTGATTGATTTTCATAGACTACACTTATTTTTGTAAAAGGGCAGGTGTATTACAAAGTTTGTGTTTTTCGTTCAGAATTGCAGAATTATACAGTGAAAAGTGAATTACTTTCCAATGTTGATATAAACTCTTTTCCTGGTGGTGATAAAGTCTTTATTAATACTGCTGTTAGTATTTAAATATTTGAAGCAGGGAAAATGAAGTGTAGTGAAGTGTAGTCCACAGTAATTTTCCTAGCATTTTATATTGTACTGCTTCTTGACTTTTCTCCCCAAATCTCATTAATGCATCAAGATTGTTTTTCTTTGAACTGATTATGCTTACTTGTTGGTCTGCTAGAGCTGAATAATGAGTTGTAACAGTAATCATGTTGAATAATTTCATTCATAAGTAATTAATTCATTAATTCCAATCATAAAATAAAGATCAAACAGATAAGCAAGTACTCCAGATATGAGCAATTTGTTTGTGTTGGGGAGTCTTAATTGGCATTGTGATTGTAGAGGAGCCTTTTGCAGACAATGTTGTACTATTTTCTGTCTGATGTGGTTAGAATTTAAGTTCAGCTTTGATACCAATCAGATGAATAATACTTCAAAAATTTTTTCCCTTTCCTTTTGCATGTAAAAAAAAGTTTAACTTCTGAATGTACATGTGGCCAAATGAGTAACAATGGTGCTCATCAACATGCAAGCGTTGATGGGATGTGGCTACACAATAGGTAAAAACAATGACTGCAGATGCTGGAAAACAGATTCTGGATTAGTGGTGCTGGAAGAGCACAGCAGTTCAGGCAGCATCCAAGGAGCTTCGAAATCGACGTTTCGGGCAAAAGCCCTTCATCAGGAATAAAAGCAGTGAGCCTGGAGCGTGGAGAGATAAGCTAGAGGATGTTGGGGGTGGGGAGAAAGTAGCATAGAGTACAATGGGTGAGTGGGGGAGGGGATGAAGGTGATAGGTCAGGGAGGAGAGGGTGGAGTGGATAGGTGGAAAAGGAAATAGGCAGGTAGGACAAGTCCAGACAAGTCATGGGGACAGTACTGAGCTGGAAGTTTAGAACTAGGATGAGGTGGAGGAAGGGGAAACGAGGAAGCTGTTGAAGTCCACATTGATGCCCTGGGGTTGAAGTGTTCCGAGGGGGAAGATGAGGCATTCTTCCTCCAGGCGTCTGGTGGTGAGGGAGCGGCGATGAAGGAGGCCCAGGACCTCCATGTCCTCGGCAGAGTGGGAGGGGGAGTTGAAATGTTGGGCCACGGGGCGGTGTGGTTGATTGGTGCGGGTGTCCCGGAGATGTTCCCTAAAGCGCTCTGCTAGGAGGCGCCCAGTCTCCACAATGTAGAGGAGACTGCACCGGGAGCAACGCATACAATAAATGATATTAGTGGATGTGCAAGTAAAACTTTGATGGATGTGGAAGGCTCCTTTAGGGCCTTGGATAGAGGTGAGGGAGGAGGTGAGGGCGCAGGTTTTACAGTTCCTGCGGTGGCAGGGGAAAGTGCCAGGATGGAGGGTGGGTTGTAGGGGAGCGTGGACCTGACCAGGTAGTCACGGAGGGAACGGTCTTTGCGGAAGGCGGAAAGGGGTGGGGAGGGGTCTGTTTGGAGGTGGCGGAAATGTCGGCGGATGATTTGGTTTATGCGAAGGTTGGTAGGGTGGAAGATGAGCACCAGGGGTGTTCTGTCCTTGTTACGGTTGGAGGGGTGGGGTCTGAGGGCGGAGGTGCGGGATGTGGACGAGATGCATTGGAGGGCATTTTTAACCACGTGGGAAGGGAAATTGCAGTCTTGAAAGAAGGAGGCCATTTGGTGTGTTCTATGGTGGAACTGGTCCTCCTGGGAGCAGATACGGCGGAGGTGGAGGAATTGGGAATACGGGATGGCATTTTTGCAAGAGGTAGGGTGGGAAGAGGTGTAATCCAGGTAGCTGTGGGAGTCGGTGGGTTTGTAAAAAATGTCAGTGTCAAGTCGGTCATCATTAATGGAGATGGAGAGGTCCAGGAAGGGGAGGGAGGAGTCAGAGATGGTCCAGGTAAATTTAAGGTCAGGGTGGAATGTGTTGTTGAAGTTGATGAATTGCTCAACCTCCTCGCTAAAAGCACGAGGTGGCGCCAATGCAGTCATCAATGTAGCGGAGGAAGAGTGGGGAGTGGTGCCGGTGTAATTACGGAAGATCAACTGCTCTACGTAGCCAACAAAGAGACAGGCATAGCTGGGGCCCATACGTGTGCCCATGGCTACCCCTTTGGTCTGGAGGAAGTGGGAGGATTCAAAGGAGAAATTGTTAAGGGTGAGGACCAGTTCAGCCAAACGAATGAGAGTGTCGTTGGAAGGGTACTGTTGGGAACGTCTGGAGAGGAAAGAAATGGAGGGCTTGGCGGCCCTGGTCATGGCGGATGGAGGTGTAGAGGGATTGGATATCCATGGTGAAGATGAGGCATTGGGGGCCGGGGAAACCGAAGTCTTGGAGGAGGTGGAGGGCGTGCGTGGTGTCTCGAACGTATGTGGGGAGTTCCTGGACTAGGGGGGATAGGACAGTGTCGAGGTAGGTAGAGATGAGTTCAGTGGGGCAGGAGCATGCTGAGACAATGGGTCAGCCAGGGTGGTCAGGCTTGTGGATCTTGGGAAGGTGGTAGAACCGGGCAGTGCGGGGTTCCCGGACTATGAGGTTGGAAGCTGTGGGTGGGAGATCTCCTGAGGTGATGAGGTTCTGAATGGTCTGGGAGATGATGGTTTGGTGATGGGGGGTGGGGTCATGTTCGAGGGGGCAGTAGGAAGAGGTGTCCTCGAGTTGACGTTTGGCTTCAGCGGTGTAGAGGTCAGTGCGCCAGACAACCACTGCGCCCCCTTTATCCGCTGGCTTGATGGTGAGGTTGGGATTGGACAAGAGGGATTGGAGGGCTGCGCGTTGTGAGGATGAGAGGTTGGAGTGGGGGAGGGAGGTAGACAGGTTGAGGTGGTTAATGTCCCGGCGGCAGTTGGAAATGGAGGTCGAGGGCAGGTAATAGGTCAGCGCAGGGTGTTCAGGTGGATGCGGTGTGTTGGAGGTGGGCGAAGGGGTCCTCGGAAGGTGGGCGGGAGTCCTTATTGTGAAAGTAAGCTCAGAGGCAGAGGCGATGGAAAAATTGTTCGACGTCACGGCATGTATTAAATTCACTAATGCGTGGACGGAGGGGGATGAAGGTGAGTCCTTTGCTGAGGACTGATCGTTTGTCCTCCGTAAGGGGGAGGTCTGCGGGGATGGTGAAAACTTGGCAGGGAGCTGGGATCTGGTGTGGGTGTAGAGCTGGGAGTGGGGGCAGAACCTGTAACTGGAGTGGGTGTGATGGTGGGGGGAATGGGGGTGGAGTCATGAGCAGGGGTAGTGTTCCCCTCGGGGTTTCGGGGGGTGGGGGTAGTGACAGTGGGGTCTGTGGGGGGCGTGTCAGCAGAAAGCAGGTGAGTGGCGCTGGTGGGGGCGGAAGTGGTGGTGACAACGGCAGTTGGGGTGGCGGAAGTCACTGAGCATCAGCGATGATGTGAGGGGTGGAAGTGATGTCATGTGTGATGCATGAGGAATTGTGAGGGGTGGAAGTGGTTGTGAGAGTGGCCATGATGGGGGCGGAAGTGGCATCATCAATCAGCGCGGGGGTGGCAGCTGCATCAGTCGCATGGCTAATGGCGGAATAGGTTCTGATGCCAGGGGAATCTTCTGGAATGTTTGAGGAGCGCTGGTTATGGAGGTGGGTGGATAAAAGTTTGTTGTACTTACAGTTTTTGATGTTTGAGATGGAATTGAAATGCTGTTTGTTGAGAGTATGAATTCTCCTGAGGATGTAGTACAGAGTGGGTCCTTTGCAATTCTGAGAGAGTGTGGCCCTCCGCTGAGGCAGGGCTGACTGTAGCGAGGTTAGGTGCCGGCGCATTGCTGCAAATACAATAGTACAGTTGAACTGTAGGAAGCCTGATTGGAGCCAGTATGAACATTCCCCAATGCTAATGTTGTTGGTTTGGAGAGAGAGAGGTTGAATGGGGATTGTGATAGAGATAGCAACAGAAGACTTTAGATTTGATTCTGGGACCTGTAGGAAACCCTTGGACCAAAAGGGAAAAAAAATTGTAACAAACCAACATTGCTTGTTCTCATGGAACCAGATCTGTGTTCAGGGATGTGCAGGCTAGGTCAATTAACCAGGTAAATGTGGGTTTATGGGGATGGGGCAGAAGTGGGGTGTGGGGAGGTGGGTTTTGGTTGGGATGCTGTTCAGAGGATCGGTGCAGACCCAATGGGATGAATGGCTTCTATCTGCACTGCGGAATTCTTTGATTCCATGACAATTTGTTTTGTTGGGGAAACAATGTGGCTTTGCAGTTCAATGCTCTTGTTTGGGCTGTGATCAGGAGTTGTCTTAATATCATCATCAGATCCTCATCTGCATCTTCAAATGGTGACCCTAATTGCTTCATGCAAGTGTTCTTGATCCTTGTAAGATTAGATGGAAAGCCAGTGGTGAGTCTCCCATTTAATTTTAACTGCGCCTCTGACTAGTTTCAGTTGCTTGTTGAGAGTTAAAATTTCTTTCAGACCTTGATTAAGAAGACAAGCAGCTGTTCTGCTCTTAATCCTTTTGCAGTTTTGTCTGTTACAGAGAGCTGTAAATTATCCTATCTATCTGGGGAATGATTTTTCCTGTATTCTGGCTCTGCCCAGTTAATCAGTTATATCATGTTCAAATATGCAATGCATCAAGCTGCTAGCTCACACCAATTTCCATCTCCCTGCTCTTGTGCATGACTTAGGAGAAGATCCAAAGGGCTTGTTCTCTAATTTTCTGCCATCCCTTCATGAAGTAAACTTATTTCTTCGATGTCACCCCGAATATGTTGAGAAAAAATGATCATAGCAATGTGGTCACTGAGCACAAGTCCATGATATGCTTATCCACTGTGTTAATGTACCTGTGTATCATACATCTGTGATGCTGCCAGACCCACTGAGATTTTCCAGCAACTTCTGTTTTTGTTTCTGACTTTAGCATACACCCTGTTCCCTGCCTAACATCTCTGTCTCAGGCTTGCTGCAGTGGTCCACCAAGCTCAGCACAAGATGGAAGAACAGCATCTCATTTTCCGCTTGGGAACCCTCAGCCTTGTGGTGTCAATATTGAGTTCAATAACTTTAGGGCCTGAGCTCTCCTGTGTCCTTACTGCAACCCCCCCCCCCCCCCCCCCCCCCCCCGGCCTTGTCGTCATACAATCTGTCATTACATACAACCCATTGTTAGTCACGAACAGTCCCCATTAATATCTATTCACCCCATAGCCAGATCGTTATCCACTCCTTCGGTTGTCCAACTGTTCTTCTCTCTCTTTGGACTCTATCCCCACCTATCATTTATGCCCTTCCTCCTCCCCACACTCTATCTTCTGCATATAAATCCATTTTACTATCTACCATCAGTCCCGAGGGAGGGTTGCTCTCCACACAAATGTGATACTTTGCAGCTAAGCAGTTCCGTAATATTCTTTATTTGTGCAAAGTTTCTCAGCAATTCTATCCAATAAAGTCTTCCCCCTTTGGGTTTCATGGGCAGCAATGTAAACGTTTATCAATCCTCTCTCTGGCTCAGGGTTGCAAGTCCTTATAGTTACATTTTCCAGTATTCCCTTTCAACTGACCTTAACTAATGACTCCTCATTTGTTGTTTGGGCACTTCTACAAAAACTCTGAGCTCTATATGGCCTTTGAGCTATTTATACAGCTTTACACATTTCTGACAGTTTTAGACAGCTCATCAGGTACCTCCAAGAGCTCCTGTCTCCTTTTCTGATAAACCAGAAAAAAGGACCTTATTCTGAAGGCGATTTGCTGCTGCTTCCAAGAATTCCCTTGTTTTCATTTTTTCTGTTTGATTTCTCTTCCATCTATATCTGTGTGCTAATCGTCTTGACCCTCCAGCTTCACTACTTGTAGCTCTTCTTTATGCCTGTCAGCCACATGACTTCTGATTTTAATTTCTTCCTCTTGGTACTGTTTCCTGGTTCAGGTTCACATGATCGCAGGGACCGTTATTTCTTATCAACTAAAATTGAATTTTATCTTTATAATCGATTCAGACTCTATGAAGTCCTTTCCAAACAAACATTCTTAAAATCAACAATGTATTCAATAGAAATTAATTTACACATTTTCCTTACTGTACTGCTTTTGGGTCAAAAGCCATCACAGGATACAGGCTGTTCATGTGATTAATTGTTTCAGCATGCTTTTCAAAAAAAAGTAACTAGTACAATGGTGCTTTGCTGTTAAAATTCTTACACAAGAGATTATTGACAAACTTATTGAAAAGGTCTCAAAAAATCAAATTTGAACTATAAATTTAAAATGTGGCCTAACAATGTTATAAGTTTTTCTTAAAAGTTAACAAATCTATAGAAATGGGCATGCTAGAGTATGAAAAAATTGGTTGATAGATTTATCTGTGTAATTGTCAGAAAATATCTCCAAATCACATGGGATATAATCACATTCAGTGTGGGTGGGCTTAAGCATATATATTTCAAGTACTGTTCTATTAAATCCCAAACGTTTTTTGCTGTAGTCATATTAAAAATAATAGGGTGGTGAAAAGGGGATTTAAACCCAACAGAAGATTTGCCCATGAAGGTAAAGGACATGGCTAAGGTACTAAATGAGCACTTTGCATTTGACTTACCAAGGAGGAAGGTGCTGAAAAAGTCATCATAAAAGAGAAGCTAGTTGAGTCATCAGACGGGCTAAAGATTGTTGAAAAGGAGGCACCAGAGAGGCTGGGAATATTTAGTCTCAGGGACTGGATTAGGAACATATGGGAAATGCAAAGGTGAAAATTTAGAGGGATATGGCCATAACCTTCCAGTCTCCCTGGATAGAGGTGGTGCCAGAGGACTGGAGAATTGTCACTGTTATAAATTTGTTTGAACAATGCTTAAGGATAAGAACAGCAACTATATACCAGTCAGTTTAACCTCTGTATTAGGAAGCTTTTAGAAATGATAATTTGGTCACTTGGATTAATTAATGGGGATTAGTTAAGGAAAGTCTGCATAAGTTTGTTGAGGACAAATAATGTTCGACAAATTTGCTTGAGAAGATTGTGATGAATGCATTTGAAGTGGTATTGTGGATTTCCGAAAGGTATCAGAGAAAGTAGCAATAGACTTGTCAGAAAAGTTGAAGTCATAGAGTCATACAACATAGAAACAGGCCCTTTAGCTCACTGTGTCTATCAACAAATACCAAAATGCACTAATTCTGATTACCTGCACTTGGGCCACAGCCTACTTTGCGCTGGCATTTTAAGTGCTTGTTCAGATGCTTCTTAAATATGTAAATGTATCTGCCTCCACCACCTTCTCAGGTACTGCATTCCATATTTCTGCTACTTTCTGGATGAAAAAAGCTTTCCTCAGATCCCTCATAAACCACTTACTACTCATGGTAACTTATGCCTACTGGTTTTGGACACATCTGCCATGGGGAAAAGATTCTCACAGTATAGCCTATGTATGCCTCTAATAGTTTTATTTGCTTCAATTGGATCTCCCCTTAGTCACCACTACTCCAGGGATGACAATCCAAACTTATCCAGTCTCTCTTCAAAACTCAGACTTTCCATCCCAGGCAACATCCGAGTGTATCTCCTCATGATCCACTCCAGTACAATCACATCCTTTTGGTAATGTGGTGACCAGAACTGCACATAAAATTCCATCTGTGGCCTGACCAATGTTTTATGAAGGGGACTTCCATGCTCCTACATTCTACACCACACCCAGTGAAAACAAGCATCCCGTATGTATTCTTCACTCCCTGTCCTGCCACCTTAGGGATCCATGGACTTGTACACCAAGGCCATTTTGTTCCTCAGTACTCCCTATGGATCACCGTTCACTATGCATATCCTTCCCTTATTAGACTTCCTAAAATGTATCATCTCATACTTATTGGGATTAAATTCCAGTTTACTCTGACCAGTTTACCAGCTCATCAATAATGTAGTCTGAGACCACCAATGTTTGTGTAATTGCAAACTTACAAATTAAACCTTCTACATTCACATCCAAGTCATCAATAGCAAGTTTCCCAGCACTGTTCTCTGTGATACACTGTTGGTCACAGGCTTCCAATCACTCAAACAATCCTCCAGCTTCAACCTTTGCCTCCTATTTGCAAGCCAGGTTTGGATCCAATTTTGTGTTTGATCCCTTGGGTTCTTACTTTTTGGACCAGCCTTCCCTGTGGGATCTTGACAAAGGCTTACTGTAAACCATATCAACTGTACTTACATCAACTATATTTAATCACATTTTCAAAAAACTCAAATTAGTCAGACAGGATCTTCCTCCAATAATTCCAGTGTTAACTATCTCTGTTCAATCCCTGCCTTTCCAAATAATCCTGTCCTTTAGATTTCTTTTCTAATAATTTCCCCACCACTGATATCGGAATAAATGGTCTGTAATTACTTGGACTGGCACTGCTGCCCTTCTTAAACAAAGGGACCAGATTAGTACTTGACACTTGATTTGTGGCTAGTGAATTATTAAATATCTCTGTCCAAGTCCCAGAAATCTCCTCCCTTGCCTCTTGTATCAGGCTGGGATGCATCTCATCAGGCCCTGGGGATTTATGTACATTTATGCCTGATAAAACATCCAGTACCTACTCCTTACTAATCTTAATATGCTCTAGAATCTCATCACCCCAACTGAAATCTTCAGCCACAATGTTTTATGCTTTGAGAATAAAAATGAGAAATATTTACTTAAGACCTCACATCCACGTCCTCTGGCTCCAAGCACAGATTGCTCCTTTGGTCTCTACCTGGCCCTTTCACTGCTAATCCTCTTAGTATTAGTATACTTATAAAATACCTGGGATTTTCCTTAATCCTATGTGCCAATGGCCTGGAAGAAATGGAATGATGGCAGCATGGACAAAAAGTTGGCTGAGTAATGGCAGATTAGTGATGAATGATTGATTTTCTTTTTGGACAGAAGGATGTTAAATAATGCTGTTTTCCAGAGGTTTGTATTATGATAACTACATTTTTTGATCAGTATTAATGATCAAGATTGTATATGCATGCCACAGTTTCAGAATTTACAGATGACACAAAGTATGGAAGTATCACGAACTATGAGGACAACAGCAATAGATTTCAAAAGAGTATCGACAGGCTGGTGGAATGGGCATACAAATGGCAGGTGAAAGTTATGCTCTGAAGTGTGAAGTATGCATTTAGGTATGAAGAAAGAGGAAAGGCAATGTATAATAAAATATATCATTCTAAAAGGGATGCAAGACCATAGGGGCCTGAGAGTTTCTGCGCAAATGCTTTTTTAAAGAGAATTATCTGTTGAAAAAGCAATTAAGAAAGCACAAATAGCAGCATAGAACTCAAGACAAGTTATGGTGAATGTTTATAAGGCAGTGGTTTGATCTCAGCTGGATTGCTGTATCCAGTTTTGGACTTGAAACTTGAGGGATGATACTATGGCATTAGAAAGGATGCAGAAAAGGTTGAAAAGAATGGTTTCAGTGGTGAAGTACTTAAATACATGGATAGATTGGAGAAACTGCTATGTTCTCCTGGCGAAGACAAAGTTGAGAGGAGATTTGTTTGAGCTGTTCAAAATCATGAGGGGTCTGGGTAGAGTAGATTGGGATAAACAGTTCCATTGGAGGAAAGGTTAAGTACCGGAGGGCATTGATTTAAGGTGAATGTGCTTTGAGTTCTAGTCTCTCCTGTAAGTGAACGCATCATCTCATCATCTACCCTGTTAAGGATTTTGAGAGTTGGGAGGTGAAACTAAAATGGCAGGGGTTTGGAAACCTACACAGGGATACAGAAGCTCTTTTCTCTCCTTACAGATGCTGCCAGACCTGCTGAGATTTTCCAGCATTTTCTCTTTTGGTTTCAGGTAAGGATGGCAGTTTCCTTCTGTAAAGGACATTAGTGTCATGAGAGGCTCTTGGGGAAGAGTGACCAAATTACCTGAGAATGAGAACATAGAATGCCTTTAGAATAGGCACAGGATAGTGATCTATAGTCATTGATTTTGAGACGAGGGTCCTGAATGTATATAAAGGGAACTACGAAAGTATAGGGCATGAGTTGGCTAAAATAAATTAGGGAATGAAACTTAAAGGGATGATGGTGGATAGGCAATGGTAAATATTTAAAAAGTGCATAAAGAAACTGCAACAGTTGTTCATTTTTGTCTGGCACAAAATTAAACATTAAAGACGGCCTGACAATGACCAACAAAGGAAATTAGAGATTGTATTAGATTCAAGGAAGGGGCATACAAATTGGTTGGAGAAAAGCAGCAGACTTGAGGAATGGAGCTAATTTAGATTTCGGCAAGAGAGGACAGAGGTATTAATTGAGAAGGGAAGTAAGCTGATTGTAAAAGCTTCTATAGGTGGGTGAAGACAGATGTAAGTCCCTTACAGTCAGAAAGAGGGGAAATTATAATGTGGAACAAAAAGCAGCAGACATATTAAATACATGTTTTGATTCTTTCTCCACAAAAATGGACAAAATAACATCTCAGAAACATTGAGAACACTGGGTCTAGTGAGAGGGAGGAACCAAAAGAAATCAATATTAGTAAGGAAATCATGTTGGGAAAATTGATAAAAGTAAAGGCTGATAAATGCCTACGGCCCAATAGTCTACATCCCGGAGTACTTAAAGAAGTTGCCGTAGAAATAGTGGATAATAGAAATGGTGGTCATCTTTCAAAATTCTGTATCTCTGGAGCAGTTCACATGGATTGGAAGGTATCTAATGTTATCCCACTATTTAAAAAGGGAGGTAGAAAGAAAATGGAATGTAAGAATGGTTAGACTGATATTGTTAGTATGGAAAATGCTACAGTACATTATAAAAGATTTAATAGCAGAATACCTGAAAAACAGTGGCAGGATTGGACAGAGTCAACATGTATTTATGAACAGAAAATGATGCTTGACAAATCTACTGGAATTTTTCAAGGATGTAGGTAGTAGAGTTAAAGGGGAGTCATTGGATGTGGTTACTTGGACTTTGCAAAGGCTTTTAAATAAGGTCCTTTATAGGAGATTAGCATGTAAAACTAAAGCACATGGGATTGGGGATAGTGTACTGACATGACAGAGAACTGGTTGGCAGACAGGAAATAGCGTAGGAATAAATGGATAATTTTCCATGTGGCAACCAATGACGAGTGGGATATTGCAGGGATCTATGTTTGGACTCCAGCTATTCATGATATGTTAATGACTTAGATGAGTGAACTAATTGTAATATCTCCAAGTTTGCAGATGGCAAAAAGATGGGTGGGAGGGTGTCCTGTGAAAAGGATGCAAAGTTGCTTTGGTGCGATTTGGACAAGTTGAGGTGGCAAATGCATGGAAGATGAGATATAATGTGAATAAATGTGAGGTTATCTACTTTGGAAGCAAAAACATGTGGGTAGATTATTATCTGAATGGCACTAGAATGGGAAACTGAGGTGGGGAGAGAGGTGTGCACGGGACCTGGGTGTTCTTCTACACTAGTTGCTGAAACTAAGCATGAAAGTGAAGGTAGATGGTATTTTAGCTTTCATAACGAGAGGATTTGATTATACAGGGACTTGGTGAGACGATGCTGAAAGTATTGCGTGCAGGTTTGGTTTCCTATAATGATGAAAGATGGCTATGGAGGCAGTGCAACAAAGTTTGACCAAACTGATTCCTGGAATGGCAGGACTGATGTATGAAGAGAAACTGGATCAGTTAGGACAATGTTCCCTGGAGTTTAGACGAATGAGCGAGGATCTCATGGAAACCTGTTAAATTCTAACCAGGCAGGGTAAATACAGGAAGGAAGTTCGCAATGACTGAGGAGTCCAGATCATGGAGCCACAGTCTAAGGATATGGGTGAGCCATTTAGGACTGAGATGAGGAGAAGGATCTTTACCCAGAGAGTCATGGGCCTGTGGAATGGATTGACAATTAAGAACAACAAAACAGATATCACTGTATAAAAAGTATGGGATATAGCTATATATGTTAAGCATTGATTGTTTTAAACTGCATGATGAATTTGAGAAATGTCAATAATCATATTTTGTAATTAAGGGAGGCTGCAAAATAAAATAAGAGGTCATAGTTTTACGGTAAGATACTGGCATAGATCGAGGATTGACTAACAAGCAGAAAGTAGAGAGCGGGGATAAGGGGGTCTTTTTCAAGATGGCAGCTGGTGATTATTGGAGTTCGACATAAATTGGGCAGTTTTCAAAAAGATATATTCTATAGGTGGAATCTTGACATCAGCATGCAGGTGAGATTCTGTTGGGATAGCCATTTGTGTGGGCTTTAGTTTTTAGGAAAAAGGTAAAGTGAAATTTACATAATTAAAATACCAAAGTAGTCAATACATTTTGATGTATTTTGATTGGCATAGAAGATTTGGTCCACTAAATTAGAACATAGGTATTAAGCCCACTATATCTTTATAATGTTCATTACATTAATTACAATGTTAATATAACCTTGCTACAAAGATCAAATGTTTATCTTGCAACAAAAAAGAGAAATATATTAAAATTGAGTTTCTATGTGGCAAGAAAATTGTAATTGTACTCATTCTGCATAACATGTTTTAATTGCTACAATATTCTAATCTAGGGCCCTTCAAACACAGTTGATGGGGGCAGGTTTTTAATGTGTTTAACATTAATAATAATCTGTCTCTAAAGATTTATTTCTGCTGTGTTAGGATGAAATGATGTGAAGTAACATGTATGGTAAGTTAGTTTTATACATTGTGCCTCAAAAGGAAATTCACCATTGCATTTGAAAACAATTTAGATGATTTGCTTTCGCTATTATTTATTTACACTACTGCATATTTGAACATTGTCTTTGTTATGTTCAATTACGATATATGGCTAAATTTAGATAGTGTAGAAAATTGTACATTGTATACAATGCAGATACACTCAGTGTTTTATTAATAATAGGATTTAGTCAATTCATTTCAATTAGCATTGTTTGTTTGGTTTTGGTATCGAATGATCTCTGTTACTTTCAAACCACTTACTACTTCATGTACTGGGTTCACATCCTTCCATCTGAAAATGGTGTCTTTAATTTGGCTTTTACAGGTGTTTGTAAAGTGTATAATACTATTCCATCCAGTATTACCTGTTTTGCCTCATTTGAGTTGAACTTTCTAAAATTATCTTTGCTTTCCTTGGTTGGGGGCGCTCCTGATTTTTGGATTCACAATGAGCTCTAAGTTACTTTGGTTTACCTTCATTGTCACATTATGGTTAACTTTGATCAATGGAGGAATCATACAATGAAATTTGTCTAATTTGGAGCAAAATATTTCATGTTGTTTGGCACAATGCTCATGGATTTATTAGTGGTGGAGGAAAAATGAATGAGGTTTTAGAAATGCAAAACACCCATACTCTTGTATAAAGGCCTTAATAGAACAGCAGCTCATAGCTATCATGTGTAGATAGTATAAATGAATTGTGCATAACCTTGAAAACATTTCCAATACATAACCAGGATAAGAAAAAAAAAATAGGAGGTGTTAAACTCACTGTTTAGTTGTTTTTCACCTGATAAATAGGCAAATGGTAATTTAAACATTTGACTTGGACATTTTGCATTCATTTTAATAGATGGGGAAATTAACTTTTTTTTCAGAGAAAGCCTGGTAATAAGTCAGCAACATTCCTGTCCAAAACAGTTAGGGTAGTCGCTTAAACATTCAAGCAGTGGTCTACATCTGTCTGTAGAACTTCAAATGCAATCTTTAAGAAGAAATGGATGAAGCATGCAAGGTATTGAGGCAGGTATTGAAATGCCTGATGAGTAGATCTCAAATTAATCTTTGGAGGTTTTGCCCAAAAAGTAAGTGTCTTTTTTTTAAGGTTTTAGCAAGGATGAGTAGGAGCCAACAATAGTGAGTTTACCACTTACTAACTTTATTGTTGAGGGGGTTTGAGGAAAACCCTTTGACTGTATTGTGTGACAACCATCTGAATCACCAGAGCAGTAGATTCTGTTTAGCATTTCACTCAAAGAAAAACACTTTGAATGATGTGACACTTTACTCATTATTCCAGCAGAATGTCACTTTGATCATGTATTCATGCCTTGGAGAGTGGTTTTAAGCTCCATGTTTTCAATTGAGAAACAGAAGTATTGCTAATTGAGCCAAGGTGCTATAGAAGCAGTGTTGCATTCAAATCATCTAAACGGGATCAGTAAATTTATCCAAAGTGCAGCTCTGCATTACAAATTAAATACTTGCTGATTCAGTTGTCTTACTCCCAAAGGGTGTCAAGTCACCAGTGCTATAAACTGTAACAGAAAATAGTTGCCAAAATTCCTGCTCCGGTTCATTATTTACTTGTTCTTTCTGAAAGGTCAGTGTGTGGATGTCTAATAACAGACCTGTTAATTTCTTTTTATTGTCATGTGTTCCGAAGTACAGTGAAAAAGTTTGTTTATTGTAGAATAACTTGGTAGAATTCAATGCAAAACTTATATGTGAATAAGATACTTGGAAAAGGTGTGTGACTGGTCAAAGCTAACTCCATCATGGGCCTGATAACTTTCTAGTGAAAAGGTGTCAAAATTGGCAAGATAAACATACATAAAATAATAGATTTTTTCTAAATTGGTGACTTGGCAAGTATTCCAGTACATTACTGTAGATTGCCACCAGCCAGTTGGAAAACCCAGGCCACGATCATTTTGACTTCTAATATGTATGTTTGGCATCATCATAGTTCTTTTTATATTTCAGGAGATCATTTACTTTTGGGAGATGCATTATTAAATTAAATTTACATTTAACTTGGGAGGGTGATGATGTAGTGGCATTGTCACTGGACGAGTAATTCTGAGTTCCAGCTAATGTTGTGAGGATATGGATTTGAATCCCACTTTGGCAGGTGGTGAAATTTAAATGCAATTACAAAATTTGAAATTAAACATTCGTCACATGGTGACCATGTAACCATTGTAGATTGTCATAAAATCCCATTTGGTGCAGTAATGTCCTTTTAGAGTCGAAAAACTTTCACCCTTGTCTGTTCTGTCCAATATATGCCCTCTGAAATGGTTGAACAACCTGCTCAGATCTACTAAACTGCCACAAAGGCTAAACAAAAAAAAAGCAGATGGAACACTTGGCATCAGTCCATACATCGGAAATGACAGTGGCAAACCTAGCCCAGAGGATAGTGCAAAGTCCAACTTGCTAACATATGGGTGTTTGTGTTAAGGAGAGTAGTCCTTATACTAGTCAAGCAACAGCCTGACATGGTGTGACAAAGGCTTATTATTGTTGTTATTATTTGAAAACTTGGGTTATAAGGTGGAGGAAAAATAGATTTAAGATTTGTCTGAATTTTTAAAAAGGTCAAAAAGCAATTTTGGACTGAGCTAAAGACAGCATTTCCAAGAAATCATATGACTTTAGCTGAATGAATAGGAAGTACCCCTGGTGAGATAATCACAAAGATGTTTGCTGACATGAATTTTACAACCCAGAAAGAGGCGCTCAAAACAGGTTCATTCAGAGGAAACAAAGATCCATAACAGCAAAGGTGCTGTGAGCAGCAGTTACAAACAGTCCATGCTGGAGAGAAGTTATGAGTTGGTTGGAAGAAATCTCTCGAAGCAGAAGGCTGTGGAGATGTCACAGAGGACATCGTCCTACAAGTCTGTTGAGGATAAGTTTAAGAAACTCTTATTCAGTGTTATGTTGATCTGAGGTAGTAGCTTAGAGTAATAGAGTCAAAGAGATGTACAGCATGGAAACAGATCCTTCGGTCCAACCCATCCATGCCGACCAGATATCCTAACCCAATCTAGTCCCACCTGCCAGCACCCAGCTCATATCCATCCAAACCCTTCCTATTCATATACCCATCCAAATGCCTCTTAAATGTTGCAATTGTACCAGCCTCCACCACTTCCTCTGGCAGCTCATTCCATTCCTGTACCACCCGATGTATGAAAATGTTGCCCCGTAGGTCTCTTTTATATCTTGCCCCCTAATCCTAAACCTATGCCCTCTAGTTCTGGACTCCCTGACCCCAGGGAAAAGACTTTGCCTATTTACCCTATCCATGCCCCTCATAATTTTGTAAACTTCTATAAGGTCACCCCTCAGCCCCCGACGCTCCAGGGGAAACAGCCCCAGCCTGTTCAGCCTCTCCCTATAGCTCAATTCCTCCAACCCTGGCAACATCCTTGTAAATCTTTTCTGAACCCTTTCGAGTTTCACAACATCTTTCCGATAGGAAGGAGGCCAGAATTGCATGCAATATTCCAACAGTGGCCTAACCAATGTCCTGTACAGCTGCAACATGACCTCCCAACTCCAGTACTCAATACTCTGACCAATAAAGGAAAGCATACCAAACATCTTCTTCACTATCCTCTCTACCTGAGACTCCTCGTTCAAGGAGCTATGAACCAGCACTCCAAGGTCTTTTTGTTCAGCAACACTCCCGAGGACCTTACCATTAATGTATAAGCCCTGCTAAGATTTGCTTTCCCAAAATGCAGCACCTCGCATTTACCCGAATTAAACTCCATCTGCCACTTCTCAGCCCATTGGCCCATCTGGTCAAGATCCTGTTGTAATCTGAGGTAACTTTCTTCGCTATCAATTTTGGTGTCACTGCAAACTTACGAACTGTACCACTTATGCTCACATCCAAATCATTTATGTAAGTGACAAAAAGTAGAGGACCCAGCACTGATCCTTGTGGCATTCCACTGGTCACAGGCCTCCAGTCTGAAAAACAACCCTCCACAACCACCCTCTGTCTTCTACCTTTGAGCCAGTTCTGTATCCAAATGACTGGTTCTCCCTGTATTCCATGAGGTCTAACCTTGCTAATCAGTCTCCCATGGGGAACCTTGTCGAATGCCTTACTGAAGTCCATATAGATCGCACCTACTGCTCTGCCCTCATCAATCCTCTTTGTTACTTCTTCAAAAAACTCAATCAAGTTTGTGAGACATGATTTCCCATGCACAAAGCCATGTTGACTATCCCTAATCAGTCCTTGCCTTTCCAAATACATGTACATCCTGTCCCTCAGGATTCCCTCCAACAACTTGCCCACCACCGAGGTCAGGCTCACTGGTCTATAGTTCCCTGGCTTGTCCTTACCTCCCTTCTTAAACAGTTTGCCAATCTCCAGTCTTCCGGCACCTCACCTGTGACTATCGATGATACAAATATCTCAGCAAGAGGCCCAGCAATCACTTCTCTAGCTTCCCACAGAGTTCTAGGGTACACCTAATCAGGTCCTGGGGGTTTATCCACCTTTACCCATTTCAAGACATCCAGCACTTCCTCCTCTGTAATCTGGACATTTTGCAAGATGTCACCATCTATTTCCCTACAGTCTATATCTTCTATATCCTTTTCCACAGTAAATACTGATGCAAAATACTCCTTTAGTATCTCCTCCATTTTCTGCGGCTCTGCACAAAGGCCACCTTGCTGATCTTTGAGGCGCCCTATTCTCTCCCTAGTTACCCTTTTGACCTTAATATATTTGTAAAAACCCTTTGGATTCTCCTTAACTCTATTTGCCAAAGCTATCTCATGTCCCCTTTTTGCCCTCCTGATTTCCCTCTTAAGTATGCTCCTACTTCCTTTATACTCTTCTAAGGATTCACTCGATCTATCGTGTATGTACCTAATATATGCTTCCGTCTTTTCCTTAACCAAACCCTCAATTTCTTTAGTCATCCAGCATTCCCTATACCTACCAGCCTTCCCTTTCACCCTGACAGGAATATACTTTCTCTGGATTCTCGTTATCTCATTTCTGAAGGTTTCCCATTTTCCAGCCGTCCCTTTATCTGCGAACATCTGCCCCAAATCAGCTTTCGAACGTTCTTGCCCAATACCGTCAAAATTGGCCTTTCTCCAATTTAGAACTGCAACTTTTAGATCTGGTCTATCCTTTTCCATCACTATTTTAAATCTAATAGAATTATGGTCACTGGCCCCAAAGTGCTCCTCCACTGACACCTCAGTCACCTGTCCTGCCTTATTTCCCAAGAGTAGGTCAAGTTTTGCACCTTCTCTAGGAGGTACATCCACATACAGAATCAGAAAATTGTCTTGTACGCATTTAACAAATTCCTCTCCACCTAAACCCTTAACACTCTGGCAGTCCCAGTCTATGTTTGGAAAGTTAAAATCCCCTACCATAACCACCCTATTATTCTTACAGATAGCTGAGATCTCCTTACAAGTTTGTTTCTCAATTTCCCTCTGACTATTAGGGGGTCTATAATACAATCCCAATAAGGTGGTCATCCCTTTCTTATTTCTCAGTTCCACCCAAAGGTTTGAGGGAAAGGCATGAATTAAAAAAATACTTCAAATTAATGCAGAGATGTTTGCTAAAGGAAACTAATTAAAACTGCCAGCTGAACAAGAAGCTTTGGTGTGGAGACAGGAGTGACCCTTCACTTCGGTATTATTGGGTGAAATAGTTGAATCTTTCTTTCTGATATTTGGCATGAGTTAATTTCAAATAGTTCCTAAATAGTATAACATTGTTTGTAATTTTATGTGTAATTATCTTTTTTTTGTTAAGTATATTGGCAGCCTCTTATGAATATGTTCAGTAACTGACCTGCAGAATAAGTAAAATCACTCTGGGATCTTTTCCGATATTACCATTATTTGGCATCATGGATCACAATGACAGTCATACTGACTGAATCACACCTTTCAGCTATGTTCTCCCTAATTTCTACAACTGCCATGTGGACGCAAAGTCAAGATTAGAGTGATGCTGATTTTCCTTGGATGCTGCCTGACCTACTGTGTTTTTCCAGCACTACTCTAATCTTGACTCTAATCTCCAGCATCTGCAGTACCCTCTGCATTCTGCCCATGTGGACTCAGAGGTCAGTCTGTGGCAGTGGCTGGTGAAACCAGAATTGAGTGCCTTGGACCATTTGCATGTGTAAACCCTCAGAGTGACTGCACACCCTGTAGTTTAGAGCAAGGTTGCCTTCCTGAGAATATCTCATACGCCACCGTCAATTTCCTTCATCTCTTCTGTCCCATCAGCAGAATATATTCACCAAAGGTTGTGACAATTGACATGTACTTGGGAAAAAAAGTCAAGGTGGTCGACCTTAATATGACTCCAGATTCTGCTAATTAAGCCATTCATGCTGGCTGACAAATCAATACTCCTCCATGTTGAATGCCACTTTGAACAAGCACTATGAGTGGAACATGCACAGGATGTTGTCTGGATGGGGGACCTCAATTTTCATGATCCAGTGTTGTTTGGTAGCATCACATCTATTGGCGCTGGCTGATTCTTAAAAGACATAGCTGCTGGATGTGTCCACGGCAGGAAGCACCAGAGGAACAATTTACCTGACCTTGTACTCACCAGTATACCTGTTGCAGATGTGAATGTTGATGATACTATCAATAATGGTGACCACTGCACAATCATTGAGGAGATGAAGTTCCATCTTCACATTGCCTGGCATTACCGCTGTGCTGCGTGGGACAGACTTTAAACAGATGTAACATTTCAAATCTGGGCATCCATAGGTGCTATGGGTCATGTTTGTTGCAGAATTATATTCATTCAGAGTCTGTAACTTCATGACCTACCCAATCCCCATTCTTTATTACCATTAACCTGGATTCAGTGAACAGTGCAGGAAGACATGCCAGAAACACTCAATGTAGTATCAAGAAATGGGTGAGTCCATTGGCTACTGCAAATGCTATTGACTCTGACAATCCAGCAGCAATAGTACTGAGGTCCTGTGGTCCAGAATTAGCTGCACCTGTAGCCAAGCTGTTGCAATACAAGATTGATGTCTTCCTGACAACATGGAAAATTAGACAGCCAGGGGATTGGAAGAACAGAGCAAGCCAGGCAGCATCAGGAGGTGTAGAAGTCGACATTTCGGGTCTGAATGTCGACTTCTACTCCTCCTGATGTTGCCTGGCTTGCTGTGTTCTTCCAGCCTCCTGCCTGTCTACTTTGCATTCCAGCATCTGCAGTTTTTTGTCTCTATCCAATATGGAAAATTACCCAGGCATTCCCTGTCCAGCAAATGAAGAATGACTCCAAGCTGTCCAAGTAATGCTCCATTAGGCTACTCTCAATCATCAGTAAAGTGATGGAAGGGGTTGTTAACAGTGTTATCAAGAGGCACTTGCAAAAGAAAAATGTGCTCACTGACCATCAGTTTGGATTCCACCAGAACCACTTATCCCCAACTCTCATTTCAGTCTCAGTCCAAACATGGCCAAAGGAGCTGAACTCGAGGAGTGACTCCAGGAGTCACTCCAAGAGAGTGACTGCTCTTGATATAATGACTGCATTTCACTGAATATGGCATTAAGAATATCTTGCAAAACTGGAGTCAGTGGGAATCAGGAGGAAACTTTCCATTGGTTGGAATCATACCTAACACAAAGCAAGGTAGTTGTGGTTGTTGGACATGAAACATATCAGTCCTTTGCCATCTCTGCAGGAATTCTGCAGAGTGACCTTGGCACAACCATCTTCAGCGACTCCATCAATAACTTTCCCTCCATCATAAGATCAGAAGAGAGGATATTTTCTGATTGCACCAAATTCAGCATCATTTGTAACACACCAAATACCAAAGCAGTCTGTGTCCATCTGCAGCATGACTGGACAACATGCACGCTTTAGCTGCAGTGGTAGGTAGCATTGTCTGGTACTTGGGTGGAGCAAATAATAATATCCAACAGTTATCACCCTTTCATGCTTAATGGCATTGCCATCAATGAATCCCCCACAATCAACAATCTAGGGATTACTATTTAACCAGAATCTGAACTGGGTCTATTGTACAAATACTGTGGCTACAAGAGCAGTTGAGAGAATGGGAATTCTGCAGTGAGAAACATATTTTCTGCCTCTACAAGGTCTATCTGCTTGCCTGGATGAGCAGCACCATTTGAGAAGCTTGAATTCTTCCAGGATAAGGCAGTCCACTTGGGTTGGTGTCTCATTTGCCAACCTCCACATTTACTCCCTTCACCACTGATGCATTGTGGCAGCATATGTACCATTGACATGACATTTCTGCAATGACACCTTTGACCTTTATTTCCTTGAAGCACAAGGCAGTGTGAGAGCACCTTCACCTGTAAGTTCTCTTACTAAATTTCATACCTTCCGGACTTGGAACTATATTGCCGTTCCTTCACTGTTGCGAGATCAAAATCCTGGAAATTCCTTTTAAATTGCGATATGGGTGTTTCACACCTAAGATATGCCAAAATTAATTAAATGTTAGTTTTAATGTGGTACTGGTTTGTTATTTTGGTGGCATATCCAGAGGTCAATAAAGAAGTGTCCCAGCTGATTTTAACGTTGAAGCTTATTTAATTTTGCAAAATCTGCCTCTTAATCCATGGTTAGGCAGGGTTACATCTTGAGATTACTTTCTAAGCCATGTGCCAGTGCAGTTAGGGACAAGAAGATATTGCAGTAAAATACATGGCTAAAAAGTTGGTGTAGTTGGGAAGGTTTCGTTGGAATGTCTTCAGGGGCAGGTGGGACCAATACAAGAAAGCCAAGGTTGCACTTAAACTGGAAGGGCACCAATATCCTGGCAGGGAGCTTTGCTAATGCCATGCAGGAGGGTTTAATCTAGAATGCTGGCAGTGAGCGGGGGTGGGGGGGTGGCGGGGTTGGGGGACTGTGGTGGGAGCCACTACAGTAGGTCAGCAAGTAAAATGACTGGGGGAGGAGTCAGACACTAAGGCCAGTTACCAAAATGCTTTTGAAAGTTTTGCAACTAATAAATTAGTGGTCTCAAAAATCAGGGTTCTGAGCTGTATTTGTTTTAATACATAAAGTATGACAGGTAGGGCAGATGAACTTAGAGCTTGGATTAATATATATCGCTATTATTTCACTTGAATGTTGAAGGATAAAGGGCAACAAAATTATGAGAGGCATGGATAGAATAGATAGTCGGAATCTTTTTCCCAGGGTAGAAATGTCAATTACTCGGGGACATAAATTTCAGGTAAAAGGGGGTAAGTTTAAAGAAGATGTGAGAGGCAGGTTTGTTACACAGAGGGTGTTAAGTCCCTGGAATATGCTGCCAGAGAATTAGAATTAGATTTTGCTGTCATGTGTACTCAAGTAAAGGAATACATATGTACAGTGAAAAGTGTACAAAGTTGCCTTTCCGAGGGGGATATAATAGTAAATTTTAAATAGCATCTTGACACATAAATAGGCAGGGAATAGTGTGATATGGACAGCAAAAGTCTTAGTTTAGAAAGGCATTATGTGTGGTGTAATCTTGGTGAGCCAAAAGGCCTGTTTCGATGCTGTACTATTCTTTGTTAAATTTCTGCTGTACAAATCCAGGTAATGATCATCTCCAAAAAAAAATCCAAGCATCTTCACTTGACACTCAATGGCATTGCCATTGCTGCATTCCCCTACTATCAATATCCTGGACATTACCATTTACCAGAAACTGAAATGGACAAACCATCTAAGTATTGAGGATGCAACAGAAGGTCAGAGGCTATGAATTCTGCAGTGACCACCAACCTCCAATCTCTCCAAAACCTGTCCACTATCTCCAAGGCTCAAGTCAGGAGTGTGCTCTCCACTTGCCCTGATGAGTGTAGTTACAGTAACTCTGAAGTTCAACACAATCAAGGATGAAGCAACCTGTTTGGCTGCCCAAGCTACTTAAAGGCATTCAGAGAGGCCACTGTGTACATCATCTTCAAGATGCATTGCAGCAACTTGCCAAGGATCATTTAACAGCAACTTTCAAACCTACAACTGATTTACTGCCTAGAAGAGAAAAGGCAAACGATATCGTATACCATTCTGATTTGGAATCTTAACGAGCTTCTTTCACTGCCTTTTTCCACTTGGTTTAAGGAGCAAATAGGAATGGGGAAAGATGCTTATCTTACCAGCGATGTTCATATTCCAGGAAAGAATATTAAAAGAAATGTTACGACAGAATGTACATGGGGGCATATTTGGATATTATGGATCCATTTGCAATTACTGAGGCAATGTAGCAATTGTACCTGTATGTAACAAGATCTGGACAGCATCCAGCTTTAGCTGACAAGTTGTAAACACATGAAAGAAGTGAAACTATCACTGTATTCTAACAGATGAAAGGCTTAACAGACAATCAATTCTTCAATGTATAATTTCAGTTACATCACACTGCAAATTTTTGCTATAAATTCTGTGTTACAATCGAGCCCTCCACAATCACCTGATGAGGGAGCGTTGCTCCGAAAGCTAGTGTGCTTCCAATTAAACCTGTTGGATTATAACCTGGTGTTGTGTGATTTTTAACTTTGTACACCCCAGTCCAAACACTGGCATCTCCGAATCATAAACAAAGGTTGTTACTCACAACTGACAGGAAATGACTATTTCTGAAGAGAGAGTACAATCATCTCCTTTTGATATTTGATGACATTAGCATTGTCACATCTCCCATGAGCAACATCCTGTGGACATCAGTCAGCAAGACCTGAAAGCTTGAAAGAATGAATGTCTGCTGAAGAACCAGAGGACAAGCATTTTTGAAGTTGCAGAATACTATCACTGTCTTGACTGAGCACACCACAGGCTTGCTAGAACTAAAATTAAGATGTATTGACCAGTCAAAGATTGCAATGTGTATCCAATCAATTTGTTCAAATTTGTGGTGACATGTTGTATTTTACATATCTACAAAGAAGTATTGTTTTGCAGACAGTTACAGTGACATCAAGAGGGGTGACAATGAGTCTGGTTGAGGAGTTTGGCTATTAAGGAGGCTTGTTAAGGTGGATGAGGAGGCATTAGGCTTGAAGAGTTCCAGAGCATGTAATTGAACAAATTACAGGCTGAGAAATTAGTTGTGGGTCAGATGTTAGGTACAGAAGGTCACAGACAGGAAAAAAAAACAGAATGGCAGGAGTTGTCAGACTGGAGGAGGTTTCGAGAAAAGGAAAGATTCTGCCATGAATTGGAGAATGGAAATTGTGACCTGTTTTGGGGATGCTTCCTTAGGAAATTCAGAGATTCTTTGTTGCTTTACAGTAATATGAATACAAAGTTCTGTGTTTTGATACTGAAATTGAGAGTAAGAAATACAGTTGAAGATTTCATGGGAAGATTTCTAAAATTGCAAGTAAAAGGTTTGTGGTGGATACTATCAACTGGGGTTTGAGGAAGAGAAGTTTCACTATTGTGTGACTATGCACTGTAATGATCCTCGCTGCTATTATTACTAGACAAATCATTTCCCAGACTGAAATCTGGCTTGACAGGTCATATAGTATTTGTTTTAGTTTTAATAAGGTCCTTCACTGAAACACATGCATATAATGCTGCAGATTTGATTTTAACATTAAAACAGTGATTTATGATGCAAAAACAACCTAGCTATTTCCATATTACTCAAGATTAACAATTTTAGAAGCTTGATAAAATATAATCCATTAACCCTAACTTGAACCCAACAGTACTCTCTTGTGTTGCTAATGCTAGAGAGAATTCCTTTCCCTGTTATATCTGTAGAGGTTAGTTTAATTGTGATCTCATTATGCAGTCTTAAATCTTATAATCTCTTCTTTGAGTCTTCATACAATTGAGCTTAGCCTTTCTTAGCTTCGAATAACTCCTCCAGGGTTTTAACTGATCACCTTTGGTCTGGAGCTTTCGAATTAAACACCTTACATTAAAGTACTGCATTTCACAGTTATAAACCGTCTCCCTACTTTAGTACCACCAATTTATACATCCAGCTTAGCTGAAGCAAATGGATGTTTTCCCAGCTATGAGTGTTTACTCCAAGTCAAAAAATCTGGAACCTTCTAACTGAAGCAAAATGCACCACTGTGTACTCTGTTAGCTTGTAAAATTCTCCCAATGTAAATAAATTCCCATTAGCTTCTCTTATAATGTTACTTATAGAGGTAGGTTTGCTCGCTGAGCTGGAAGGCTCGTTTTCAGATGTTTTGTCACCATATTAGGTCACATCTTTAGTGAGCCTCAGGATGAAGCACTAGTGATGTACCTCACTTTCTATTTATATGTTTGGGTATCCTTGGGTTGGTGATTTCATTTCTTGTGGTGGCGTCATTTCCTATGGTGATGTCATTTCTGGTTCTTTTTCTCAGCGGGTGGTAAATGGGATCCAAGTCAATGTGTTTGTTGAGGCATGGCATTCCAACCAGAACTCTATCAACAAACACATTGACTTGGATCCCATTTACCATCCCTTGAGAAAAAGAACAGGAAATGCCATCACCATAGGAAAGATGCCGCCACAGGAAATGACATCATCAATCCAAGGAAACCCAAACGTATAAATAGAAAGCGGGCTATACTACTGGTGCTTCATCTGGAGGCTCACTGAAGATTTGACCTAATATTGTGATGAAACATCTGAAAATGAACCTTCCAGCTCAGCAAGCTACAAATCTTCTCAAAACTTGCTGTTACTTAAATTACCATATCTACTGAAGTATTTGGAAGTTTTTCATTAAAACCACTCACAGACTCATACTAAAATCATGCCATTAGTTCAAAATCCAAATCCTGAATGAAATTACATTAAAATATATAAATCTCACAGCTTGCATCATAGCATTCATGATCTACAGCTTGATAGCCAGTCATGTCAGCATGTCAAATGCAACTTTGCTTAGATGTTTCCAGAGTTTACAAGTAGTTGTCACTCTTTCAGATGAACATAGAAGTTCTTTATTTCTACACTTACTTAAATAGAATAGCTTTAGTTAGATTAGGAAAATTGAATCCAACATAATAAATTCAGAACTGCCCAATTCTCTCTCTTATGCTAAAACGTAATGATGGAGTGCTAAGTTACTTTGCCTTGGATTATGTCAAATTCCTTAAGTGTTGTTGAGCTCAACTCATCCAGAAAAGTGGAAAGTATTCTATCACAGTTCTGATTTGTGCCTTGTCAATGATAGGCTTTGGGGTCAGTTGGTGAGTTATGTGCCACAGAATTTCCAGTCTATGACCTGGTCATGCAGCCATAATATTCAATTGACTGGTCACATTTTTGGCTAATGACCCAGGATGTAAGGTATGCCAGTTATCAGTCTCAATGTTGTCCAGGTCTTCCATGTGACCATACAATGTGATAGTATCTGAGGAGTTGAGAATGTTAATAAATATGAATATAATAGTTGCCAAATATTCCCATTTCTAACCTTGTTTCGGAGAGCAGGTAATTGATAAGAGAACTGAGCATAGTTGTATTTGGGACAGTACCCACTCGGATTATTGCAACGATGCTCCAGTGCTAAGATGATTAACCGCCATCAACCACAACCTTCTTCTTTTGTGCTGGGTGTGGATATTTTCAAATTAACTTGATCAGAGATGTTGGGATACACCTCTGGAATAGGCAGGTCTTCTGGTTCAAGGGTAGAGATGCTGCCACTGGACCACCAGAGCACATTGTGCTAGGTATGATTACAACCATTGGAGGGTTTTCCACTTGTTCCAGTTAACTTCAATTTTACTATGCCAATTATTTAAATTTAATGAATAAAGCAAGGAAGAAGACCCTGTGATAGAGGCAAAGTATTTGAACTTTTTAATAAGGCTGGGCTATTTTGGACTAAATTCACAAAATGTTTTTTAGACAAATATGCAGCTCTCAGGAAAGGCTGTGGATGCTTTGTAAAGTGACATTTTCAGGACAGAGATTATTAGATTGTTGCTACGTAAATGCTTTAAGAAAGTTGGGAAAAAAAGTAAATTGGGTTGAGGTCTTAATCAGCCATAATCAAAATGTATTCTTCAGCTTAAATTGTTTTTACGCAATAACTGGTTGGGATTAGATTAGATTCCCTATAGTGTGGGGCCAACAAGTCCACACTGAGCCTCCGAAGAGCAACCCACCCAGACCCATCTCCCTCTGACCAATACACACAACACTATGGACAATTTAGCAAAGTCAATGCACATCTTTGGATTATAGGAGGAAACCTATAATCAGACACTGGGAGAATGTGCAAACTCCACACAGTTACCCAAGGCTGGATTCAAATCTGGGTCCCTGGTGCTGTGAGGCTGCAGTGCTAACCGTTGAGCCACTGTGCTGCCCTCTATTATAAACATATCCATCATTTTGAGGGCAAAAGGGCATCTGGGACCTTTAATGAAGGGCGGGACCAAAATCAAATTCCTCCATGAAGGAGAATTGGGGATTGAGAAAAACACAAAGAGGATGAATTAGAGTAAGTAACGAAGAGTTAACTTGAGGGCTATTATGGACCAGGCCAGACTCTGTCGAAATATTTCAAGAAAGTAGCCCGGACCCTTTGCTAGTGGTTTTAAGCAGGTGTAAGTGGATATTCCAGGAGTGATGCAATTGGCTCAACCGGGGAGAAAGTGAGGTCTGCAGATGCTGGAGATCAAAGTTGAAACTTTATTGCTGGAACAGCACAGCAGGTCAGGCAGCATCCAGGGAACAGGAGATTCGACGTTTCGGGCACACTCAACCACTTAGTTTTAAACAAAACAGAATTTATTTGCAACATCACCAAATTAAACACAATCAAAAGAGAACAGAAGAAAGAATAACTTAACCTATCTGAAAATCCACAGATTAGTCCCACTTAACGATGCTGTTCCAAATTCCTGCAACAATCCCCATAAACACCCCTTGGCTTAAAAAGGTAAAATCAAACACCGGGTCTAACAGGAAAAAGGTCAGACAGAGAGAGAGAGAGAGAGAGAGAGAGAGAGATAGAGGATCAGCATGGAACTGCTTCTTTGACCAGCAGCCTCAAAAACTGACTGACTGCTTGCTCTGAACAGCCAGACTGCTAAAACCCAAACCAAAGGAAAAGCTGAGCTGGGAGAACTGGCCACTCCCCTTTTATTATACAAGTTTTTTTTTAACTTAAAAGCTTCCTAAAGTAGATCAATCCAGATATTTCAGAATCTGTGTCTTTAAGATCTCCTGCTTATAAAAAAAACAAGGACAACATAACCTTGTTAAAGGAGCAGCATCATCACACCTCCCTCCCTTAAAAAAACAACCATCAATATTCAAAAAAGGCTTTGTTTTAAAACCCCTCCATCTTACACAATTAGTATGCTACAACACCCATATACATTACATTGACAACAATCATGGAAAAGTGCATTACTATATTCTGTTTCAGTTCATTTACTCCTGCACCAAATGTCTCAATTTCTCATCCAAGTCTCGATAATGCATAGACAGTCACGTTTTCTCGCCCTGCCACATGCACAATTTTCAAAATGAGTGGCTGTAACAACAAGCTCCATCTAAACAGTCTGGAATTTTTCTCGTTAAATTTCCCACAAACTTCAATGGGTTATGATCAGTGTATATGATTGTCTCAGATACATTAATGGTAACATAACATTGAAATGTTGTAACGCAAACACCAAGCTCAAAGTCTCCTTCTCAGCTGTAGAATATTTCTGCTGATGAATGTTCAATTTCCTGAAGAAACACCCAATAGGTCTTGTTATTTTCTTGCCATCTTCCTGTAAGAGCACAGCACCGACGTCCACATCATTCACATCGATAGCCATCTTGAGTGGCTTTGCATAATTAGGCGTGGCTAACACTGGGGCAGTGGTTAACACATCTTTCAGGCTGTCAAATACCTCTGACAGTCCGCTGTCCACTGAAACCTATTGCCTTTCTTTTGCAATTTAGTGAATGGAGCAGCTACAACGCTAAAATGTGGTACAGATTTCCAATAAAATCCTCTCAATCTCAGGATTGATAGAACTGCTCTTTTTGTTGATGATATAGGAAACTTTCCATTTACCTTTGCTTTTGCATTCTGCGGGGCCATTTGTCCATGTCCAATAACATGGCCCAGGTAGGTGACTTGGGCTTTGGCAAATTCACTTCGTCAGGTTTATCACCAAGCCTGCGTCCTGTAGCCGATCAAACAATGCTGATAAATGTTGCAAATGTTCCTTCCGTGTGTGACTAAAAATCACCAGGTCATCAAGACAAACTACACAATTGGGTAATCTGGAAATGAGATTATTGATTAGTCTCTGAATTGTGGCTGGCGCATTTTTCATACAAAATGGCATGACTTTAAACTGATACAGTCCATTCGGCATTGCGAAAGCTGAAATTGTCTCCGCGCTCTCGGACGAAGGTACCTGCCAGTATCTTCTGAGCAAGTCCAACTTAGAAATGTAAGTTGCTTGTCCCACCTTTTCAATACAGTCTTCAAAACGTGGAATTGGATATGCACCAGTCTTTGTAACTGCATTGCCTTTGCAATAGTCCACAGATAACTGTTGGGTACCACCTGGTTTTGGCACCATTACTATGGGTGAGCTCTGGAAGGTAACTCAATAATTTATCTCGATTTTTGACAACTTTCTCATTGTCCAATTTAATTTGAGGAACGTCCAATTCAGAATCCTTTGTATTGTAACCAATAACACATTCTCCTTTTGCTTTTCTTCCCAATCCAAATATCTTTTGAGCATATTCGCATGACACACACTGAGATTTCTTTCTGTCTGGAGTCCTTATCAAATAGTTCACCTCACTCAGTCTCCTTTTGACTTGACAAGATCCACTAAGCCTTGATTTTAAAGGTTCACCTATCACTGGGAGTATCACTGACACAATATCTCCAATAGCAAAATTGCCAGTTTTTAATTTCTTGTCTGCTTCCTGTTTCATTGTACGCTGTGATACATTTAAATGCTGTCTAGCCAGCTCATCAGCTTTATTTAATCATTCCCTAAAACTTGACACACAGTCCAAATATGTGGTTTCTGAATTCTGACTTACCAATTTCTCCTTAATCAATTTAGCGGTTCTCTCAGTTCATGCCCAAAAATGAATTCAAATAGAATGAATTTGATCAATTCATTTGGTGTGTCTCTGATCGCAGAAAGTACAAACGGAATTCCCTTATCCCAATCATCTGGATAGACTTGACTCGAAGTCCTCAACATGATCTTTAATGTCTGATGCTACCTTTCTAGTGCACGCAGCAACTCTGGATGATATGCAGTTGATTTGAATTGTTTTATTCCTAAACTGTCCATAATTTGCTTGAATTATTTCAATGTGAAGTTTGACCCTTGATCCAATTGTATCTCTGTGGGTAGTCGTTTCTAATGAAAGATTTGAGTAACCCCTCTGCAATCCTTTTTTGATATTGCTTGATAGAATGGCCTTTGGAAATCTAGTGGACACATCCATTATTGTTAACAAATACTGATCAAATAGAGCAGGTGAGTTGGCTAGATAGTATTTGGAAGTAGCACAGCAAGTGACGAAACAGGCAGCAGAGCAGAGTTCAAATATTCATAATTTTGCTTGTGGCAATCAAGTGTTACTATTACTTCCAGTGGTAAGTGGCAAGGCTTAGTGAGTCTTATTAAATCGAAAGGCAATTGATTGAGGTGAACTATTTAATAAGAATGACAGGCAGAAAGAAATATCAGAGAGTATGTCATGTGAATATGCTCAAAAGATATTTTGATTGGAAAGCAAGGTAAAGAGAATTTTACTGGTTACAACACAGAGTGGAGAGCTAAATTCAGATGATTCTGAATTGGACATTCTTCAAATTAAATTGGATAATGAGGAAGTTCTCAAAAATTGGAATACATTATTGACTTAGCTTCCAGAGGAAATTTGAAATGACTTAAAAGGGTTATTGAAAGCCATGGAAAGATATGTAGGAATATGCTGGGCAAGTTATTGGAGGGAATCCTGAGGAACAGTATTTACCTGTATATGGATAGGCAAGTCAACATGGGGATAGGGATAGTCAATGTGGCTTTCTTCGTAGGAAATCATGTCTCACTAACTTGATTGAGTTTTTTGAAGATGCAATGAAGAAGATTGGTGAGGATAGAGCGGTGAATGTGATGTATATGGGCTTCAATAAGGCGTTCGACTAGGTTCCTCAGAGTAGACTGGTTAACAAGGTTAGATCGTATAGAATATAGGGAGAACTAGCCATTTGGATACAGAACTGGCTCGAAGATAGAAGAAAGAGGGTGATGGTAGTGGTGCGAGGTTGCTTTTTAGACTGGAGGCCTGTGACCAGTGGTGTGCTACAAGGATCGGTGTTGGGTCCACTACTTTTCATCATTTATATAAATGATTTGGATGTGAGGTGTAGTTAATAAGTTTGCAGATGACACCAAAATGGGAGATATATAGTGGACAGCGAAGAGGGCTGCCTTAGATTTTGATTAAATGGGCCAATTGGCTGAGGAGTGGCAGATAGAGTTTAATTTAGATAAATGTGAAGTGCTATTCTGGTAAGGCAAATCAGGGAAGGACTTAAAAACTTAATGATAAGGTCCTGGAGAGTGTTGCTGAATGAAGAGACCTTGGAGTGCAGGTTCACAGTTCCTTGAAAGTGGAGTCTCGTGTGGATAGGATAGTGAAGAAGGCGTTTGGTATGCTTTCCTTTATTTGTGAGAGCATTGAGTATAGGAGTTGGGAAGTCATGATTCGGTTGTACAGGACCCTTTTTGGAATATTGTGTGCAATTATGGTTTCCCTCCTATAGGAAGGATGTTGTGAAACATGAAAGGGTTCAGAAAAGATCTGCAAGGATGTTGCTAAGAGTTGGAGGATTTGAGCTCTTAGAAGAGATTGAATTGTCTGGGGCTGTTTTCCCTGGAGCGTCAGACTGAGCGGTGACCTTATAGAGGTTTATACAATCACGTGGGTCATGGATAGGGTAAGTAGTCAAGGTCTTTTCCTTGGGTTTGGGGAGTCCAGAATTAGAGGGCATAGGTTTAGGGTGAGAGGGAAAAGATTTAAAAGGGACCTAAGGGGTAACTTCTTCATGCAAAGGGTGGAACAATTACAACATTTAAAAGGCACCTGTTTGGGTATATGAATTGGATGGGTTTAGAGGTATACGGGGCAAGCATTGGCAAATGGGACTAGAATAATTTAGGATATCTGGTCAACATGGATGAGTTGGACCGAAGGGTATGTTTCCGTGCTCTACATCTCTATGACTCAAAGACAATACAATCAAAGTGAGTTGCAGCAAATGAAGCTCACCTATTGTAATGGTGCTAAAACCAGATGAAAACCAATGATTGTATTGCAAAATCAGTGCAGTTGCAAAGTCTGGTTCATACCCTATTCCACATTTGAAAGACTGTATTGAGATGTTGGGACGAGCAACTTATATTTTGAAGGTGGACTTACTCAGAGGACACTGGCAGGTACCTTTATCCAAAAGAACAAAGGAAATTTTGGCTTTCGTGACCCGGAAGGACTGTACCAGTTTAAAGTTGTGCTTTTTGATATGAAAAATGTGCCAGCCACATTTCAAACAATAACCAATAAAGTCATTTTGAGATTACCCATTTGTATGGTGTGTATCATTGATATGATTTTTAGTCACTCATGGAAGGAACATTTGAGGCATCTATGGGAATTGTTTGATTGACTTTAAGAGGCAGGCTTGGTGATAAACCTGGCCAAGAGTGAGTGCATAAAAGCCCAAGTCACATTCCTTGCCATTGGAGATGGGAAAATAGCCCATGGAATGTAAAAACAAAAGTAATTGGTGAGTTTTCCATTCCATTGATGAAGAGGCAATTGTTTGCCAGATACGCCTGCAGGGAATAGAGCGATATGGACCATGTGCAGGCAGATGAGATTTGTTGAGAATGGCATCATGGTTGGCATAGACACGGTGGGCCGAAGGACCTGTTGCTGTGCTGTACTATGTACTATGCTTTTGTTTTCCATTTCCTTGCCCAATTATCTTCAGTAAATTTCAATCTGATTATAATAAGTGCTGTAAGAAGGAGCTAACTGCTAAATAAGATCAGACAAGGTTCTTTAAGATACCCAAGGAGCAATCACAATCATTTTATTCAAGACTACTTTCAATCACCTAATATTTGACCTATTAGGAACAATAATGTTGCCATGGGTCAATGCATAGCACATGGAGATATCACTGCTCTATGGGCCTTTAGTTTCATGTCAAATCTGAAAACTGAAATCTAGTGAAGTGAGAGTGACTTCCCTTGACATCATAGCTAGATTGGACAGAAGGTGGCATCAAGGAGTTCTGCCAAAAACTGGAGTCAATGGGAATTGGAGGGAAGACTCTTCGCTGGTCAGTCATACCAGGCACTCAGAAAGATGGTGTGGTTGTTGGAGGTCAGCCACCTCAGTTCCAGGACAACTCTTCAGGAGTTCTCGCATGATCTCTCTCATGCTCTCATCTGCTCTCTCACACTCTCTTGCTGTCACATTGTCTCTCTTGTGTTCTCTGTTACACTCTCTTTTATTCGCATGCTCTTTCGCACTCTCTCTTTGTCAGACTGTCTCTCTCACATTCTCTCTTGCACTCTATCTCTCTCATGTGCTCTCTTGCAAACTCCCCCATCACACTTGCATTCACACTGTCTCCGTTGCGCACTCTCAAATTCTTCCTCGCATTCTTTCTCATGCTCGCTCCCTCTCATGTTCTTTTTCTCTCACGCTCTCTCTCATACACTCTGTTGTGTACTCTCTCATTCTTTCTTGCATACTCTCTCTCGTGTGCACTCTCTCTCACGTGCTCTCTTTCATGCACTGTCCCCCTTATGCTGTCTCTGTCTTTCGCAAGCTGTCTGTGTCATGCATTCTTTCTTGTACACACCCTCATTCTTTCTCTTGCGTCATGTGCTCTCTCTTGTCTGCTCTCTCAGAAGCTCACACTCTCATTGCTCTCTCATGCCCGCTGTACTGTGTACTTGCTGTTGTACTTTATCTTGTGCTCTTCCTTGTGCTCTTGTAGGATCTCACTCATCATCTCTCACATGCTCTCTCTTGTGATTTGTTCACAGGCTGTCCGTCAAGTGGGCTTTCTGTCATGCACTGTCTCACTCATTCCTCTCATTCTCTCTGTGTGCTCTCATTCTCACTCGTGTGCTCTCATTCCTTTTCGTGTGTTCTCATTCTCCTCTCTCTCTCTCACTTGCAGGCTGTCTTGCTGTTTCACTCATGCACTCGCTTTTTCATGCTCTCATTCTCTCATGTGCCCTCTCTTGTGTCTCTCTCTCTCTCTCATGCTGTCTCTTATGCTCTCTCATGCACCTTCTTGCATGCCTTCAGTTGCACTCTCTCAATTCTCTTTTGCCCGTGCTTTCTGTGTCGTGCTCTCTCTGTCTCGTGCTCTCTCTCATGTGCGCTTTTGTTGTCTCTAGCGCACGCTCTCTCTTGTGCTCTGTCTCTCACGCACTCTTTCTTGCTCGGACACTCTTGCTCATACACTGTCTCGCGTTCTTGCACTTTTGCGTTCTCACTCTCGCATTTTATCTCTCTCTCTCTCATGCTCTCTTGCACGCTCACCCGCTCTCATGTGCTGTCTCTCTCTCTCATGCACACTCCCCCTAACTTTATCATGCTCTCTCTTTCATGTGCTTGCACTCTCCATCTCACATGGTCACACTCTCACACTCTTGCTGTCTTTCATGTGTGCTCTCTCTTGTGCTGTCACACATTTTCTTGTGCCTCTGTCTCACTCGTATGCTGACTCTTTCGACAGTAACATTTTATAGCATTTTGTGTGTACCTACACTAGTTAGAATCCAGTGGTTGAGTATGGCAACTTTCTTCTACCTTCTCAAAGGCAATTAGCAATGTGCAATTAATGCTGGCCTAGCCAGTGATCCAATTTCCATGAGTGAATTAAAAAATGGTACTTTTCTTGCTGCTATACTCTGTCACTGCGGAGAAATGATGACTTGATTTATATATTTTGTCCCAAGAATGGGGCTTACTATCATACTCTTCTGAAGATGAAAGCTACCAGTGAGCCAATAGTAGAATTCTGGATTAAAAATAATTGCATTTATTCTTGTTCAGAGAGAACCTTGGTTGGACCACCATTATATACTGTGTGTAGATTTGTTTGATGCATTATAAAAAAGATGAGGAGGCACTGGAGGGAATCAAAAAGATTTATAAGAATGTTACCAGAATTGCAAAGTTGTACCTAACAAGAAAGAATAAACAGACCGTATCTCATTTCTCTGGAAATAGAAGGGTGAGAAATTGATGTAATAGTGGTCTTTAAAATTGTGAGGTTTCGATAGACTTAATACGAAGTGTTTCTGCATGTGAAAACACAGAAACCCAGAGACCAGCAATATAAGAGTCATCAAGAAATGAAACAATGAATTTTTAAGCTATTTCCTCACCAAGACAATTGTGGCAAAGTGTAATTTGCTACCATGAAGAGTAATTGAGATGAATAGTGCAGATGCATTTAACAGGAAGCTAGATAAACAGAGGTGGATTATTCTGAGAGAGTTAATTCGGAGGAATGATAGGAAGCTAAAGCCGAGCACAAATGCATGGGCTTAATATTGGGATATGACATAATTTTGTGTCAAGATTTGAGAGCACAAAAGCAAGTCTCTGTGGAAAATATTTTTAAAATTTCTGTTTGTATACATGAGTCCAATTGCCTCACCCCATGACAAATGTACCTGCTTTTGACTCTGACTTCTAAGTGTGATGTCACCTTCAGGAAAACAAAAAAAAACAAGATGTTGCTATATAATTGGAAGCAATAAATAGGAGAAATTGTACAATATCCTATTATGGTAATGGAGAAATAATTAAATTTTGCCTGCACCTGTAGTATTTGAGAGCACAATTCTTACTCATAGCTGAAACATTTAGTATAATATTAAACATGGACTATTCAGTAATACAAATACCTGATGTATACAGGCACATATTAAAGCATAACTTCAGCTTGAACCCAAATCTTTCCTCAAGCTTTTTTGTGAAATATTGTGATTAGTCTACATGCATGGTTTGTAGGTTTCAAAAAATTGGACTTCACTGGATTGAAAACTCCTTGCCGATGGTTTTTTCTATCTAATATTGATTTTGTTTAGTGTGTACATGTAATACTATTTATATTAGATTAGATTAGATTAGATTACATTACAGTGTGGAAACAGGCCCTTCGGCCCAACAAGTCCACACCGACCCGCCGAAGCGAAACCCACCCATACCCCTATATTTACCCCTACCTAACACTACGGGCAATTTAGCATGGCCAATTCACCTGACCCTGCACATCTTTTGGACTGTGGGAGGAAACCGGAGCACCCGGAGGAAACCCACGCAGACACGGGGAGAACGTGCAAACTCCACACAGTCAGTCGCCTGAGGCGGGAATTGAACCCAGGTCTCAGGCGCTGTGAGGCAGCAGTGCTAACCACTGTGCCACCGTGCCGCCCACAAATATTGTTTATTTGAATTAGATGACAATATTTCTTGCATTTCCACCCACTAGATTAACAATATAGTTTCCATGTATTGCTGTCAGTAACTGGAAAAAATTAAATATATTTCTTTTATCCTCATGCAAGCATAATTTCTGAACAACTCCCATTGAAACGTCACGAAGAGAGGATTTCCTTTTAATATATGGGTTTGTTGTACTGCTGGTTAAAATGCACCATCTTAAAATTTTACCAAAATGGGGCGATTGATTAAAGTACTATAGTAGCTACTGAGGTGGCTAACTGAGTTAGTTGATGGTAAGTTTGCAATGTAGACTAATGCTAACAGCATGGGTGTAATTCCCAAACAAGTTACCATGAAGGATTTGATTTCTCAGCCTTCCCCTTACCTGATGCATGGTGACCCTCAGGTTACATCACCACCAGTTCTCTCTCTCTAATGAGAGAGCAGCTGATAGTGCTACTTTACTGCAAAGATAGCTGCTGATTAGGCCGTAATTATAACTGGTGACTTGCAATTTATGAAATATTTTTATTCTCGTAAAACTGAACAATGGAAGTCAAGATCTTCTTATCCATTAGTTGGATCAATCACTTTGTGCCAACATTTGATGCCTTAAAAAGGGAATTTAGTCATGTTGCAGCAGGATAATGCCTAATATTAACAATGTTGAAATAATTTTTAAAAAGTCATTTCACGCTCTCATATAAATTCCTATATCTTAATGGCAGTTATCCCTTTAAGAATGAGTCAGCAGATATTTTCTTAATCATCCTGGTCAGAGGTGTGATTATACACCTCTGGAGCAAATGGGATTTGAATCCAGGCTTCCTGACTCAGAGGTAGTGACATTACCATTAACCACATCTGCCTATCAGATTCATAGAGTACAGCTGATTATCATTGGAGCATATGTTTAAGGACAGTTTTCTGCTCACTTGAGGTGCAGTGGTGGTGTCCCTATCCCTGGACTTGCAGACCCAGGTTTTGTCCCACTTGCTTCAGAGGTCATAGAGTAATAGAGTCATATAGCATGGAAACTAACCCTTCAGTCCAACATGCTGAACATAATTCCAAACTAAACTAGTACCGCCTCCCTGCTCCTGGCCCATATCCCTCCAAATGTTTCTTATTCATGTACTTATCTAAATATCTTTTAAATGTTGTAATTGTAGCCTACTCACCACTTCCTCGTGAAGTTCATTCTAAAAGTGAACTACCCTCTTTGTAAAATATTTGCCCCGCATGTCTTTTTTAAATCTCTCTCCTCTCCTTAAAAAGATACCCCCTTGTCTTGAAATCACACATCCTAGGGAAAAGAAAACTATAATTATCTCTATCTACACCCCTCATTATTTTATAAACTTCTATAAGGTCGTCTCTCAACCTCCTATGCACCATTGAAAAAAGTACCAGCCTATCCAGACTTTCTTTAGAACTCAAACCTTCCATACCTGGCAATATCCTGGTAAGTCTCTCTGAACCCTCTCCAGCTTAATAATATCCTTCCTATAACTGGGCGACCAAAACTTAACACAGAATTCCAGTAGAAGCTTCACCAACATCCTGTACAACCTCAACATGACTTCCTATACTCACAGGACTGAATGAAGGCAAGCATGCCAGATGCCTTTTGAACCAACCTGTCCATATGAGACAAACTTCAAAGAACTATGTACCTGGCCCCCAGGTCCCTCTGTTCTACAACACTACCCAAGGCCCTACCATTCATTGTATAAGCCCTACTCTTGTTTGTTTTACCAAAATGCAATACCTTGCATTTATGCAGATTGAGTTCCATTTGCCATTTTCAGCCCAATGACCCATTAGATCAAAATCCCTTTGTAACCTTAGAAAACCTTCTTCACTGTCCAACAATTTTGGTGTCATCTGCAAACTTATTAACAATGCCTTCTATATTGTTTTATAAATGACAAACAAGGAGACCCAGAACCGATCCCTGGGGAACACTGCTGGTAACAGGCCTCCAGTTTGAAAAACAACCCTCCACCATCACTCTGTCTCCTGCCGTTAAGTTAATTATGTACTCAATTGGCAAGGTCACCCTGAATCCCATGGGACCTAACTTTACTAACTAGTCTACCATGCAAACCTTTTCGAAGGCTTTACTAAAGTCCATGTAAACAATGTTATTGAGTGTGTTGAAGTAAGTTTTAAAAAATCATTATAACTCTCATATAAATTCCTTACCATTAATGACGGTTGTCCCTTTAAGAATGAGTCAAGATGGCAGTGATCTAGGAAGATAGCATTGTAGGGCTCTGCACCGCATCGCAAGCGGGATGAAGAACTAGCCTGCCCTACCCGGGCCACTGCGATATCCTGGGACTCTGGAAAGATTGTGGAGTCTCAGGAAACGGTCAGAGAGCATCCTACCTTGATTTTTGCTGTCCAGGGATACTGAAGAAGGGAGGAGGTACGTCCGAGGCCGGGCCCACGCCCCAGCCTGCAGGATGCTCGCGCTTGATTTCTTACGAGGTCCTGGTGAAGAAGCTGGCGAAATCTCACAAGATGTTGGGCAAGCAGATAGAAGAGAAGTTGGACCTGATCTCTATCATGCTGCAGAAGCATGAATAGCAGCTGGGAGACCTGGCGAAAAGGGTGGATGAGGTAGAACACAGAGTCACAGTGGTGGAAGTTGATACCGGTTCCTCCAACGTTAGGATCCAGGCCCTGGAGTCTGTAATTTGCTTGACCAGGTTGATGACCTCGAGAACAGAGGCTGGAGAAAAAATATTTGGATTGTCGGTCTGCCAGAGGGTAAGGAAGGTGAGCGGCAATTGGAATTTATTGAGGACTGGTTGCCAAAATTCCTGAAATTGGAGGCTGGAATGTGAGGCTTGAAGATTGAGAAGGCTTACTGGGTCACGGCGCGGAGGTAAGGTCTGGACCAATGTCCTTGTCCTATCTTGGTGCGATTTCATCACTATAGAGATAAGCAGAGAATCGTGGAAGCTTCCAGAATCCAGGGAAAGGATCCAAACACCTGAGTTTACGAGGGTTTAAGATCATGTTTTTCCAGGACTTCTCAGCAGCAGTGATCCATAAGAGAAAATCCTATGATGGTGACAAGAAAAGACTGAGGGAGCTGGGGATCCAGTACTCTCTGAAGTATCTGGCAGTGCTTTGGATCACCTTAGATGGATCTGTATATCTCTTTGACACGTCAGAGAAGTCAAGAGACTTTGTGGACAAGTTAACTTAATCTGAACAATTTAGTATGTACAAATCGTCGTGTTGTTTGGGTATGCCTCTGTTTTTCTTTTAAAAAAAGAGGAAGTCCAGTCGGAGCTTTGTTTTCCTTTTTTTATTGACAATAATCTGGTCAAAACTATGATCGGGGGCGGTTGGGATGTGTACTTTCAATTTCTAAATTAAGTCATACCAGAGAATAGATAGAGTACTTGCCCTTTTTTTCAAAATTTCGATGTTCACATTGTTATTTCATGGTGTATTTTCTTTCTTTACTGCTTGTGTTTGCGGTGCGGCTCTAGCTAGGAGGAGGGAAAACGGTTGGGATGGCTAGATGCCTACTTCCTGAAGAAGGGCTTATGCCCGAAACGTCGATTCTTCTGCTCCTTGGATGCTGCCTGACCTGCTGTGCTTTTCCAGCAACACATTTTTCAGCTCTGATCTCCAGCATCTGCAGTCCTCACTTTCTCCTACGGGCAGTTTATGCCCAGTTCAGGTATTTAAATGCCCTGGCTGCAATATTGGCAGTAGGATGGGAATTTGAGTTCTGGGATGTGTAGTTGCCCCCTTTGGCCAGGGGGTGAGTTTCCCAATTCAGCGCCACTGGCGCTTTATATGTTGGTTTGTTTTTTCTTTGTTATAGATAATGTTTGATAGCTTTGTAGGTTTGTTATCTGTTGTGTTTTAGTTTATGGAGTTTTTATGTTTGATGGATCTTGCAACCCCTAGGCTTGGCGATTCCTCTCTGGAATCTAAATGTTACTGCAGAAGGTTATGGCTAATGACTTGATTAAATGGTGTAACTGGAACATCAAGGGGAGTCACTCACTAATTAAGAGGAAGAAGGTCATTTTGAGTCTTTGAAAGAAAAAGGTGGATATTGCTTTATTACAGGATGACAGGGAGCATTTGAAACTACAGCAGAATGGCTTTGATCGAGTTTACTTTTCATCTTTTAAGTGGCTATATTGGTTAGGAGGACTCTCCCATTCAAGTTACTAGAGTGTGTTAAAGATACACACGGGAGGTTTGTAATCCTCAAAGCCCTTATAAACGGGGAAGAATATGGTGTTTTAAATGTCTCTTGCCGTCTGGCCATCCCCTCAAATTTCTGGTCGATGCGTTCTCTAAATTGATTAGTCTGAAGTCTCGGCATATCATTATAGCGGGAGATTTTAATTGTCTTATGGATCCCACACTAGACAGGTTGCCCAAAGGCCCCCAATTCCGTCTGTACAAACTAAACAATTAGTGGATCTGTCTATGGAGTTAGAGTTGGTGGACATCTGGAGGCGTCTCCACCCTACAGGCAGGAATTTTACGTTGTTTTCCAATCCACACAGATGTCACACCAGGATTGATTTTTTTTCTGACCCCCATGGTAACCCTGGACTTGTTGGCATCTTGTACAATTAGTAATATTACTATTATTAGTAATATTATTAATATTAGTAATATTATTTGATCACACTCTAGTATACCTGTTGGTTAAGATTAAGGATGCTAAAGAGGGCCCGAGGCACTGGTGAATGGATCCTTTTATCCTTAAGGATAATACGTTTGTGGAGTACTTCTCTAAGGAATTTAGGGTTTTCCTAGACATTAACTCATGCTCGGTTAGTAGACTGTCAGTCCTTTGGGAAACTGCCAAAGCCTTTCTCAGGAGGTTAGTTATTTCCTACTCTACCAAGAGGAAGTGGCAGTAGGGTGAGCAGCAACGTCTCCTCAAAGTACGGTTGAAGGCAGCCGAGAAGGCTTACTTTGACAGGCCCTCGTTGGCCAAGCTTTAGAGGATTATGGTGCAGTGGTCTGCGTTGAATTTCATGCTCACGCAGACAGCAAAGAAGGAGTTTACTTTCGCAAAACAATGGTTATATGAGAGTGGTGACAAGTTGGGCAAGTACCGAGCATATCTCGCCAGGAAAAGGAGTGCCCCTCAAGCCATTACGTCGATTAGGGAAGGGTCTGGGAACCTAACACGTGATTCAAAAAGATGAATATGGCATTCCAGAGATTTTGCTCTGAATTGTACGAAACTGAGCGTTCCGAGGAGGGGTGGGACAAGATGGAGTCTTTTTTCAAGGATCTGGAGCTCCCAGGTGTGACTCCCATACAAGAGTCTTTTCTCAATGTCCCTTACCAGAGCAAGAGGTGCAGGAGGCTGTGGAGCAGATTCAGAGTAGAAAGATGCCCAATCCTGATGGACTTGCCAGCAAATTCTATAAGGAATTTATAAACATATTGTCAGGCTTAATACTTAACATATTCAATGACTCGTACAGTCATGATTGCCTCCTATCATCTCTAAGAGAGGCTAATATTTCACTTATTCTTAAAAGGAAGGTCCCAGAGGACTGTGCTTCTTACAAGCCCATTTCAACTCTTACATGTGGACTTTGAAATCATCTGGAAGACTCCTGCATTAAGGCTGGAGACCGTGTTACCTTCTATTGTTAAAGAAGACCAGACGGGCTTCATAAAGGGCCACAGATCCTCCAATGATGTTAGGAGGCTACTTAATGTAATTCAAGCATGTCAACAACAGTCAATACAGGGTTTGGTGATTTCTCTAGATGCGGAAAAGGCATTTGACCGAGTTGAGTGGCCGTAACTCTTTCACACTTTGGAGCGATTTGGCCTGGGTGAAACCTTTATACGATGGGTAAAGTTTCTCTACAGTGACCATCTTGCTGCGGTCATCACCAATGGGGTACGATCAAATAATTTTAACATTTTTAGGGGTGGCCTACAGGGCTGCCCCCTTTTGCTACTGCTTTTTACATTGGTGATTGAACTGTTGGTGGAGGCCATCCATAGGGATCCTAACATATCAGCTCCAGAAGTGGGGTCAAAATTACATAAGATTTTGTTGTACATGGATGGTGTCCTCATTTTTTTTTCCAAATCCAGCAGTTTCAGTGCCTCACCTCATACAGTGCATTAGCTCATTTGACACCTTTTCCGGGTACAAGATTAATTTTGCAAAATCAGAGGCTATGCCTATGGATGGTCTTATGAAGGTGCTAGGTCTTGAGGGTGAATCTCAATTCCCATATAAGTGGTCACAGGTGGGTTTTATGTATTTGGGCTTTTTCATTACTCCAGTTCTTGATCGGTTGTTTAAAGCTAATTTTGTTCAATTATTCCACAAAATCAAACAAGACCTTCAACGGTGAGAGGCGCTTCCGGTCTCATGGTTAGGTCAGATAACGCATATAAAGATGAATATTCTCCCCCGTTTGTTGTACCCTGTATGGATACTCCCCTTGATTTTCAATAAGTAAATGTTCAACAGACTGAACGGCTGGTTCAGCTCTTTTATCTGGCATTGTAAGCGGCCCCTTATTAAATTAGCTAAACTGCAATTGCCTCACAGACTGGGGAGTGGATCTGCTGGACATTTAAAAACTATCAACTAAGCTTGCTTTTATCTTACGTGAGTGATTGGGCTTGTGGGGACCCTCTTTCAAGATGGTTAGATATTGAAACCTTTCAGGCAAGGTACCCCCTTACTAGCTTGAAGTTTTTGGACAAATTGAGGACAGTTAAGGAATATTGCCGTAACCCAGTAGTTATCAATACTGTTAAAGCATTGAGGGCAATTCGGCAGAGGGAAGGCAATATTGGAAAAATATCTTCTTTTACACCTATAGTGTGTATGCTGGTTTTTCAACTGGGGATGATGGATTCAGGACTCAAACACTGGGCAGCTAGGGGTGTGTCTTGCATAGATGATTTATTTGAGGGAGACACAATGATGTCCTTTGATCAGTTAGCACGGAAATATGAGCTATCTAACTGGGACCTCTTTTGTTTTTTTCAAGTTAGCGATTTTATTTAAAAAAATCTACACTTTTGACTGAGCAGGAGAATCGATGTTTTGGGCATAAGCTCTTCATCATTCCTGAAACATCGATTATTCTAATCCTTGGATGCTTCCGGACCTGTTGTGCTTTTCCAGCACCACTCTACTCTGATCTGCAGTCCTCAGTTTTTACTATACTTTTGACTGATCCCTACAAGTCTGACATATAGAGAAGTGTGCTCTCAGTGCTAAGAGTACACTTTCTGTTAGTACTTTATATTATCAATTAGGGGGGCAGCGCCTCAGATGAGTTTGATCGACTCTGCAGGGTGTGAGAGAGAGAGCTAGGCATTGGGGTCTCCTGAGATGCATGGGAAGATATTTTGGAAAAGACAAGAAAGATGTCAATTTGCGATCGGACCCATGATTTCCAGTTGAAGATTCTCCACAGGGTCCACTTGGCTCTGGATAGTTTGTCAAAATTTAAACCAGGGGTATCTTCAGCATCTCTCAAGTGTAAAGTTGGTACGGGCACTCTTATCCATTGTCTCTTATCCTGTGGTAGGTTTCAAACATACTGGAGCGCTGTGGCGAGTGCAATGGAGGGGATTTTGGGTGCAAAGGTGGAGAAGGATCCGATTTCTCCCTTTCTTGGCCTGCCCAGTGTGTTCCCTGTAGATGCGCATAAGACAAAACCTTTCAATATCCTCACTTTCTGCGCAAGAAAGAATATCTTTTTCCGAGAAACCCCAGGCCTGTCGGGTTGGTGGAAGATTGTTATGGAGCTTATCCCTTTGGATTTTCTCACAAGTATGGTACACCACAAAACTGAGAATTTCTATAAGACATGGCAGCCCTTTTTGGAATACATGTAACTGATTTGTCTGCCACACTAATTAGAGCTTTTATATAGCCATAACGATTGTGTTTTATGAGTCCAATATCCAGAGAGAGGGAACTGTGAATGTATCAATAGGTGAAAATTAATGTTGTCAATATTTGAGTTAGTGTTTTGTTTGGCTGCGCTGTATTTTTATTATTTATTAGTTTGTTGTTAGTTTTTTTTAGTTAAGTAATTTGGGTTTTTATTATATATCTATATTTTTATATACGTATTTATACATTTGGACATGAGGGCGGTTTGGGTTTTTACATTTCTTTTGGTGTTCTTTCTTTGTATTGTTTTGAATTGTATTGCATTGTATTTGTGTTAATATTTAAAAGTCTATTTTTCAATAAAAAGATATTTTAAAAAATGAGTCAGCAGACATTTTCCTCATCATCTTGGTTAGAGGTGTTATGCTCTGCTGTCATCAATCGTTTTGGTCACCTCCTCGCACAAAACCATGCTGACTATCCCTAATCAATTTTTGTCTTCCGACATGTCCATAAATTTTATCTTTTATAATCACCTCCAAAAATTTACCCATAACCGAAGTCAGACTCCTAGGTTTATAGTTCCCCGGTTTCTCCTTACAACCTTTCTCAAACAAAGGTGCAACATTAGCCACCCTCCAGTCATCAGGCATCTCACCCGTAGTTAAAAAGGTGCAAATATTTCTGCTAGGGGTCCTGCAATTTCTCGCCTAACTTGCCACAATATCCTGGGTACACTTGATCGGATCCTGGAGATTTCTGCACCTTTACATCCCAAACCACCTCTTCTGTAATGTTTTTGAAGCATCAAAATTTATTTCTTTACATTCTCTGGTCTCCATTTCTTTCTCCACAGTAAAAACTGACATGAAATATTCATTTATTTTTCTCTCTTACCTTGTGGAATTTAACACAAAGATGACCTCTTTGATCTTTAAGGGCCCCACCTTCTCTCTCGTTACCCTCTTGCACTTAATGTATTTATGCTATATCTTTGGATTATCCTTATCCTTGTCTACCAATGCACTCTCATATCGCCTCTTTGCCTTCCTGAGTTCTTCCTTAAGAATACCCCTACATTCTTTATATTGGTAAAGAGATTAAATTGAACTAAGTTGTCAATATCTAAAATAAGATGCTCTTTTATTCTTGACGAGAACTTAAATATCTTTATTCATCTATTGTCCCTTAATCTTACCAGCTTTACCCTTCACTTTAACAGATACATAATGCCTCTGAACTGTCGTCATCACACTCTTGAAAGCCTCCACTTGTCAGATGTCCTTTTACCTGCAAACAATCTACTCTAATCAGCTTTTGAACGTTTTTGTCTCATACCATTAGAACTTGCCTTACTCCAATTAAAAAAAACTTTTATGGAAGGCTTATGCTTTTTCATAACCATTTTGAAACTAATCGAATTATTATCGCTAGAATCAAAGTGTACCCCCACTTTTACTTCCGTCACCTGCCCTGCTTTATTGCCCAAAAGAAGATCCAGTTTGTGTGTAATGAGAAAAAAAAGGCAGTTTTCTGTCTTTTCTTTCTGCGCCTCTATATATAAGTAAATAGAAAAAATATATATAACTAGAAAAGAAAAAGAAAATGCAGTTTTCTGTGTATTAATTTTCTATCCCACTGTAAAAAAAAGCAAAATATGGAATTAACCAGGGGTAATTTGGTAACAATGGAAAAAAAACACTGATGCAGGAGCCCTCTTGTAGCGCAATGGTCATATACCTAGCCCAGGACCAGGAGGTTTGTGGTCAAGGGTAGCATGGTGGGTCAGGGGTTAGCACTGCTGCCTCAGTACCAATGACCTGCGATTGATTCCAGCCTTGGGCAACTGTCTGTGTGGAGCTTGCACGTTCTCCCTATGTCTGCATGGGTTTCCTCTGGGCGCTCCCATAAATTGAGCTGAAAATGTGTTGCTGGAAAAGCGCAGCAGGTCAGGCAGCATCCAGGGAACAGGAGAATCGACGTTTCGGGCATAAGCCATTCCTGAAGAACGGCTTATGCCCGAAACGTCGATTCTCCTGTTCCCTGGATGCTGCCTGACCTGCTGCGTTTTTCCAGCAACATATTTTCAGCTCTGATCTCCAGCATCTGCAGACCTCACTTGCTTCCATAAATTGGCCATGCTAAATTGCCCATTGTGTTCAGGGATATGTAGGTTAGGCGCATTAGCCAGAGGTAAATGTAGAAAAACAGGGTAGGAGAATGGATCTGGGTGGGTTATTCTTCAGAGTGTCAGTGTGAACTTGTTGGGTCGAAAGGCCTGTTTCCACATTGTAGGAACTTTATTCTATTCTATGAAGTTACATCTGCTCTAGAGGTGTATAATAACATTTTTGAACAGATTGATTAGAAAAGCAAAAAGTAGAAGGGTGGAAAAAAAGGGCTTTTGGGACCTTCTTGTGGAACATTGAAAAGAACAAGGTGGTTTTCTTGGGGCCCACTTGTGACACAGTAACATAATGTCCCTACCTTTGAGCCAGAAGGCTGGGATCTAGTCCCATCCACTCCAAAGGTATGTATTAACATCTTTGAATAGGTTCATTAGAAAAATAGGCTAAGAAAGGACAGTGCTCTCGTGGCACTGTAGTATTGTCCCTACTTTTGAGCCAGGAGGTCCAGGTTCAAATTACACACACTCCAGAGGTTGTAGGAAACCTCTATTTGAAAATAGATTAAAAAAGGCTTTTTTTTAGCACTGCCTTTAACAAAGACTTTGTTTGTAAATTAGTTAAGCAGAAAACCAGGGTCATTCACTGGTGGTCGAAAAGTGTGGCTGGGAAAACACAGCAGGTCAGGTTGCATCTGAGGACCAGGAGAACTGATGTTTTGGGCATAAACCTGACCTGCTGTGTTTTTCCAGTACCACACTTTTCGACTCTGATCTCCAGCACTTGCAGTCCTTACTTTCTCCTCATTTACTGGTGGTGGTGAATAAATGCAAAAATACCATGGGTGATTTGTTGATGGTAAAAATTTGTTCAGTTGCGTGTAAAAGCTCTTCTGGATATTAAAAAATAGTGGTTTTCTTGCATTGCCTTAACAGGTTTTGTATGCAAATTTGATTGGAAAACACAGGTGATTTACTGGCGATGAATAATAAGTTTAAAAATACTGTAGGTAATTTGTTTGGGGGGAAAAAAAGTCAGGTGTGGATTAAAATAAGACAAGGATGGTTTTCTTTGAGGGCATTTGTGGTACAGTGGTTCTGCTCCTACCTCTGAGCCAGGCAGCTTGAGATCAAGTCTCACCTGCTGCAGAGGCGTGTAATAACATATCTGATCAGGTTGATGAGATAAACATTTCACACTCCTCTGCAATGTCAAATAGATTGTTTCAGTCAACAAACAATTAGACTTTTCAATTGTATTACTCAAAATCATAACAAGTGCAGTTTTCTTTGAGGGGGATCTTCTGGCACCAAAGAAGTGTCCCTATCTCTGAACCAGGAGGCCCAGGTTCAAGTCCCACTTGCTCCAGAATATATAATAACATGTCTGAACAGGTTGATTAGAATTTTTTTAAAAAGGTCAGCTTTCCAAATATCTATAATTGAATAGTAAGGCAGGCTTGCAGGTCTTAATAACCTCTTCCTGTTCTTAATGGTGTTACCAATTGTGTGCACTTTTGCTGAATGAGTATTCACTGAGGACTTCTGGTGACAAAAAGCTTTTTGCTGGTGGGTATTGAAACTGGAAGGGTGGTTTTCTACATTGCCCTTGCTGAACTTTGTAGAGGGCATAAGCCCTCAGGCATAAGCCATTCCTGAAGAAGGGCTTATGCCCGAAACGTCGATTCTCCTGTTCCCTGGATGCTGCCTGACCTGCTGCGCTTTTCCAGCAACAGATTTTCAGCTTGCTGAACTTTGCACAAAGATTGATTAATTGGAAGCATGTTGATATAGTGGTGGGGGATAATCGATGAAAAGTATCATGGGAGATTTGACACTGAGAGGAAAACCATTCAGTTGTGTTTAAGAACAGTCTGCATTTTAAATAAAGAGGGAGTTTTCAGTTTATCCAATGTGGAGGGGGCCATGGCAAGTCAGAAGACTTATTTGTTCCCCACACCCAGGCTTAGCTAAATATGTCCAGACAGTGGGCTGTGAAGGGGGCCATAGTTCCTGACTGCCTTCCCTTTGTCTGTAGTTATGTTTATGCTTGGCTGTCTTTGGAAAGGGAGCACACAATGTCCACCAGTGCTGTCAATTCCTTCAGAGAGAGGTGGGCACTGCAGGGGGTGGAATTCCTTATTTCCCCTTCAAATCCATTTTGATTTATTCCTCTCCTCCTCTCCCTATCTTTCCCTCACTTTTGATGTTATTGCAGTGCCCTGATAGGTTTTTTATACAAATTGGTAACTAATTGGAAACACAAGTGATTAGGTTATCAGGTCATTGAATTGTACAAAATGGAAACAGACCACATAGTCCATGTTGACCATGTTCCTAAGCCAAACTAGTCCCACTTGCCTGCTTTAGGCCCATATCCCTCCAAATCTTTCCTATTCATGTACTTGTCCAGATGTCCTTTAAATTTTGCAAATGTATCTGCACCCACCACTTTCTCTGGCAGTTCATTCAACACATTAACCACTGTGTAAAAACGTTGCCCCTCACGTCCTTCTTAAATCTTTTTCCTCTCACCTTAAAAATATGCTTCCTAGTTTTGAACTCGCCCACCAGAGGGAAAAGACTCTTGCTATTCACCTTTTATAAACCTCTATAAGGTCACTCTTCAACCTCCTACCCCAGTAAAAAAATAATCCCAGCCTATTTCTATAACTCAAACCTGCCATTCCCAGCAACATCCTGGTAAGTCATAGAGTCATAGAGATATACAGCAATGGAAATAGATCCTTCGGTCCAATCTGTCCACGCCGACCAGATATCCTGACCTAATCTGCCAGCACTTGGTCCACATCTGTCTGAACCCTTCCTATTCATATACCCATCTAGATGCCTTTTAAATGTTGTATTTGTACCAGCCTCCACCACTTCCAGTGGCAACTCATAGACGCACCAGTCCCTGTGTGAAAAAGTTGTCACTTAGGTCCCAAATAATCTTTCCCCTCTCACACAAAACTGATGCCCTCTAGTTCTGGACTCCCCCACCCCAGGGAAAAGATCTTGTATATTTACCCTATCCATGCCCTTCATGATTTTATATATTTTATAAGGTCACCACTCAGCTTCAGATGCTCCAGGGATAAACAGCTCTAGCCTATTCAACCTCTCCCGATAGCTCAAATCCTCAAGCCAACATCCTTATAAATCTTTTCTGAACCCTGTCAAGTTAATATCTTTCCAATAGCAGGACGTCCAGAACTGTACACAGTGCTCCAGAAGAGACCTCACCACCATCCTGTACAACCTCAACATAATGTCCCAACTCCTCTACTCCAAGGTTTTAGCAATGAAGGTAAGCATGCTAAATGCCTTCTTAATGACCCCATCTACATGTGATGCAAATTTCAAAGAATTATGTACATGAATCCCTATGTCTCTCTGTTCTATAACACTACCCAGGGCCCTACCATTAACTGTGTAAATCCTGTCCTTGTTTGTTTTACCAAAATGCAATACTTCACATTTACCCAAATTAAGCTCCATCTGCCACTCCTCAGCCTATTGACCCAACTGATGAAAATCTCTTTGTAATCTTAATTAACCTTCTTCATTGTTCATCATACCACCAATTTTGGCTGTGGTATATGAATATGGAACATAGCATGCTGATTTGCTGGTGGATATAAACCATTCAGTGATATGTGAAATCACTTCTGGATGTAAATAGAAGAAAAAAAGGGCAGTATTCTACCTCATCTTTGAGCACACAATCAGGGAGGTGATGGGGTTGGGTGACAGGGAAGTGGTGCATGTGTGCGCAAGTCAGAGGTCTTCCTCATGGGTCTCCTGTGTCTGGTTAAAGTAGCTATCAATAGGTCCAGTCAGCAGGCCATGGAGGGGTTCATAATTTCCAACTATCTGCTCCTCACTATCTGCAACTACATTTGCACCCACATGCCCTTTGAAAGGGAGTATCCAATATCCACTTATTCTCTCAAAAGTTTCAGAGACAGTTAGGCATTATGCTGGGTTTTAAAAGAATGAGGGCAGTTTTCCCAGTAATGGGAGTTAATTGAGAAGAGTTGTGAGCAGACTGGAGTCTGTAGTGAACTATGGAATGCAACTAAACAATTGTAGCAAACAGATTTGACTCCTGCTTACCTATTTAGTTAATGGATAATTAACTTGTAACAGCAAAGGGTTAACTTTGATTTCTTCAGGTGAGTAGATAAATAATAATGTTTTTTCTGATGAAAGTATTGTTTCCAGAAGCTCTTGACGTGAAATGGTCGTCGTGTTTTTGTCTCTCCCCAACTGTGATTACCCATCAATATTTTTGGAATTTGAGCCATATGAGCAATGGAAGAATGAAGCGGAAATGTGGCAACTGATTATTTCCCTAATTAAGTAGAAGGTGCGTCTTTGCTTTGTCTTTACCAGGCAAAGGTAAGATCAGAAGTAAAGTATTTTCAGAATGATGCCAGTGACTTGGGTACTGAAGAGGGATTTCAATTTATGGATAAGATTTACAAAGAAGACTGATTTATTGGGAGCCGACAAGGCCACGGTTGACTGTTAATAGATTAAATGAGATGGACAGCCAGTGCTATTGAGGAATGTATAATTGATTTTGATAGGTTATTTAAAAACTTAAAAAAAAAACTACATGTTCCTGGGACTGTGCTTGTGTTATAATTATTACAATGTTCACAAATCTCACATATGGATAGATGCTTGGTTTTAAGAAGGGTTCAGCTTTATAGTAAATATTATATGTCAGAACAAATGCAGGTAGTACTGAGGAAGTGGGGAGGCTGCAGCAGGTAGTACTGAGGAAGTGGGGAGGCTGCAGAAGGATCTAGACAGTCTGGGAGAGTGGTCCAGGAAATGGCTGATGGAATTCAATGTGAGCAAATGCGAGGTCTTGCACTTTGGAAAAAAAAATACAAGCATGGACTACTTGCTGAATGGTGAGAAAATTCATAAAGCCAAAGTGCAAAGGGATCTGGGAGTGCTAGTCGAGGATTCTCTTAAGGTAAACATGCAGGTTGAATCCGTGATTTAGAAAGCGAATGCAATGTTGTCATTTATCTCAAGAGGGTTGGAATATAAAAGCACCATTGTGCTACTGAGACTTTATAAAGCTCTGGCTAGGCCCCATTTGGAGTACTGTGTCCAGTTTTGGTCCCCACACCTCAGGAAGGACATACTGGCACTGGAGCGTGTCCAACGGAGATTCACATGGATGATCCCTGGAATGGTAGGTCTAACATACGAGGAACGGCTGAGGATCCTGGGATTGTATTCATTGGAGTTTAGAAGATTAAGGGGAGATCTATAGAAACTTACAAGATAATACATGGCTTGGAAAGGATGGACGCTAGGAAATTGTTTCCGTTAGGCGAGGAGAGTAGGACCCGTGGACACAGCCTTAGAATTAGAGGGGGTAAATTCAGAACAGAAATGCGGAGACATTTCTTCAGCCAGAGAGTAGTGGGCTTGTGGAATTCATTGCCGCAGAGTGCAGTGGAGGCCGGGACGCTAAATGTCTTCAAGGCAGAGATTGATAAATTCTTGATGTCACAAGGAATTAAGGGCTACGGGGAGAATGCAGGTAAGTGGAGTTGAAATGCCCATCAGCCATGATTGAATGGCGGAGTGGACTCGATGGGCCAATGGCCTTACTTCCACTCCTATGTCTTATGGTATTATGGTCTTAAATAAATGCTTTCCTTAAGAACCTTTTGGGAAAACAGCCATCTTACTAGATTTTTGAATCAAGACGAAAAAACTAGATTGGGATGGCAGTTGAAAGTGAATGAATCCTAGCATTGCATTGGGAATGATTAGGTGTTCAGTGTGAGTCAGGTGTGTGCCAGGAATTGCCCAAAAACCAGGAATTGAGTATTTGAAATCACTCATGATCTGAATAAGGTTATGGAAAAATGAATCAGCACTGATATTGGAATGGCAATGAAATTTCAAATAAAACTTATATACAGTAGTATGTAAATGATGTGATCAGGAACATGTGTGAGAGTGTAAATGTTATAGTTGTGCACATTGCTGCTAAAAGTCGATTCAGTACTGTCTTTTTGTGAGAGTAATCCTTCAGCCACTGATGAAATGTTATGCATGTTTATTGTGGATCAGCCAAATTGCAAGCTGCACATGGCTCTGGCTTGGGCAGCACTTGCCAAAAATTCTTTGTAAATGACTAGGGTCTGTCGTCTGTATCAATTTGCATATGACGATAATCTAAAATTGCCTCATAATATATGTGATCCTGTGATCATGATTGAGCAAAAATAGACACCAAGCTTATTCAAGAATTGCCTGTCTAAAGTAGATTTTTGAGTAAATACCAGTGGAGTAAATACCAGAGTAAAGACAAGTAGAGGAGTCTATGGAAAATACAAACTTTTCCAAGAGGAAAATCAAGTGGTAAGGCTATTGTGATGAAGCTGTTGCTTTAACAGTGTTATGCTGTCTTTGGCTTTTTTTTCCAGCAAGGTTGTAAGAGACAAACTCCAAAAAGTCTGAAGGGTGAAAGGTTTGAGGACCAATTTGTCTATAGTTAACAGATACTGCCTCAGGCAGAAGGATTTCAAGTTTTAAAAAAAATTGTACAATGAAATGGGAGTGGCCAGTTCTCCTAGCTCAGCTTTTCTCTGGTTTGGTTTGGTTTTAGAAGGTAGTGCGAAGAAAGGCTGCTGGACACAAAGAAGCAAGTCAAGCCTGGTAGTCTCTCTCTGACTTCTATCCTGTAAGAACTTGTTTGATTTCACTGTTTATGCCAAGGGGTGTTTATGGGGATTGTTGCACATATTTTGGAACATCATCATTAAGTAGGATGATCTGTTGGGTTTTCAGATAGGATAAGTTATTTGGTATTCTGTTTTCTGTTCTTTGTGTTTCATTCAGTAATCTTGTTTAAAATGAGGTGGTTTGACCAGCTGATTCTCTCCTGGAATACCCTCTTTACACCTGCTTAAAACAACTTGCAAAGTTAATGTCAGGACTACCTTCGTGAAATGTTTTGAGGGGCCTGGCCTGGTCCATAAATGAGTGGGGCTTATCCGGGATTTGTTCTGTAGTTCCAAATTGGGATTCAAGTTGTTGGACTTGACGTCAGCGAGTGGTAGGTGTTAGTGTCTTTTGTTCTGGGTGTTGATTTTGTTTGGTTTAAATAGAGCTTGGGATAGCAATGGCTCTTTCAGTCACCAAGAGATTTCTGGGGGAGGAAGAAGTGACCTTGGGGGTTTTACAAAAGATGATTTAGGCTAAGCTGCTGGAATTAGCAGACAAGATGGGGTTGGAGCTGTCCCTTCCATGAGGAAAGGAGAGATAATTACAGCAGTAGTTCAGCATTTATATTTACTAGAAACACAATCAGAACCCTTTAGAAATGGCTAAAATTCAATTAAAAATGAAACAGCTTGAGTTAGAGGCAAAAGACAAGGAATTACGATTAAAAGCAAAGGAAGGATAAAGAGAGCGAGGAGAGAGAAAAAACGAGAGAGGAAAGGATGAAAGAGAGCACATTTGACTTCAGAAATTGGCACTTAGACAGGAGTTTAAAAATGTGCTTCCTGGAGTAGGGAGAACTCATGTGGAAGAGCAGAGAATAAAAATGAAAGGACTAGCAGCTGAAATGGCAAATGATTATGAGTTGGTCCAGAAAGCAAAGCTTGGCTTTCAAAATCAATTTCAAGCCATGAGGGATAGAAATTGAGGAAAAGAGAAATTCTCATGTGGAGAGGGAAAGGTAGATCTTGTGAAGATCATGTGGATAACAACATAGGTAAAAAGTAAAAAGAGGTGGGCGGCACGGTGGCACAGTGGTTAGCACTGCTGCCTCACAGCGCCAGAGACCTGGGTTCAATTCCCGACTCAGGCGACTGACTGTGTGGAGTTTGCACATTCTCCCCGTGTCTGCATGGGTTTCCTCCGGGTGCTCCGGTTTCCTCCCACAGTCACAAAGATGTGCGGGTTAGGTGAATTGGCCATGCTAAATTGCCCGTAGTGTTAGGTTAAAAGGGGTAAATGTAGGGGTATGGGTGGGTTGCGCTTTGGCGGGTCGGTGTGGACTTGTTGGGCCGAAGGGCCTGTTTCCACACTGTAAGTAATCTAATCTAATCTAATCTAAACCCTTGAAGGGGACAGATCAATTAAAAGGCTCCAGTGTTTGCACTACAATAAAGTAGGCCACACAAAATCATAGTGTTGGTGGGTTAGGAGAAGCACTGGGAAGCCAGATGTAAGAAAACAGGATAAGCCAGGGAATTTTGTTGGAGTGGTATAGAAAACACAGTGGAGACTAGAAAGTTGCACGAGAATGTTCAAGCTGGTTGGAGGTTGGTTAAGGAGGAAGTGCCAGATCTTCTTAAACCATATACCTGCGAAGGTTAAATTTATTCGCATAGGGCAGGAGCAACAGGCAAAGAGGTTATAATAACAGGATCCTCTCAGTCCATGATGCTCTGATGAGAATGAGGAAATATGTACTTCTGAAGGACTACTGCCAGAAAAGATGCGATAAAAAAATCCGCACTCTTAATACGTATACTGGCATTTTAGGAACCTTTTACAAGAGTCTCAGTTGTTTGCATAGGTACCCTACCTCAAACAAAAAGTGGGAATAAGTATTTGTTAATAATAGTGGATGTGTTGATTAGATTTCCAGAGGTCGTTCCATTGAGCAATATCAAGGCTAAAAGGATTGTAGATTAGTTACTCAAATTTTTCACTAGTTACGGACTACCGACAGATATATAATCAAATCATGGTCAAACTTCTCATCAAAATTATTCAAAGAAGTTATGGAGAACTTAGGAATAAAATAATTCAACTCTACTGCATACCATCCAGAATTGCAAGGAGTGCTTGAAAGATGGCATCAGACATTAAAGACCATGTTGAGGGCTTATAGTCAAGACTGTCCAGATGATTGAGATAAAGGAATTCTGTTTGTGCTGTTCACAATCAGAAACGCACCAAATGAATCAACCAAATTCAGTCCATTTGAATTAGTTTTTGGACATGAAGTAAGAGGACCGTTAAAATTGATAAAGGAGAAATTGGTAAGTCAAAACTCAGAGACCATATATTGGGGCAATGTGTCAAATTTTCAGGGACGATTAAACAGTATTTAAAAGTATCACAGAATGCAATGAAACAGGAAGCAGAAAGGAAATCAAAAATTTGCAACTTTGCTATCGGGGATAAGGTGACTTCCAGTGATAGGTGAACTTTTAAAAGCAAGGTTTAGTGGACCTTATCAAGTCGACAGGAAATTGAGTGAGCTGAACTACTTGATAGGGACTCCCAACAGAAAGAAATCTCACAGAGTGTATCATATGAATCTGCTCAAAAAATATTTTGACCAGGAAGGAAAGCAAGAAGAGAATGTGTTATTGATTACAACACAGAGTAAAGAACTAAATTCAGAGGATTCTGAATTGGGGCATTCCTCAAATTAAATTGAACAATAAGGAATTTGTCAAAAATTGGGCTAAGTTACTGAGTTGCCTTCCAGAGGAAAATCAAAATGACCTAAAAGAGTTAGTACAATCACATGGGGAGATATGTGGAAATAAATGGGGAAGTACTAATCTAATCATGCATGATGTTGATACAGGAGATACTGTTCTGATTAAGCAACATCCTTAGATGCATAACCGTCTGAAGTTTGCACAGGTTCAAAAGGAGATTGAATGCATGCTCCAAGACAACATAATCAAAGTGAGTTACAGTGATTGGAACTCACCCATAGTAGTGATGCCAAAGCCAGATGGGACCCAACAGTTATGTGTGGACTATCACAAAGCCAATGCAGTCACAAAGAGTGATGCATATCCAATTCCGCGTTTGGAAGACTGTATTGAAAAGGTGGGACAAGCAACTTATGTTTCAAAGTTGGACTTGCTCAGAAGATACTGGCAGTATCTTTGTCCGAAAGAGCGAAGACAATTTTGGCTTTTGTAACACTGAATGGACTGTATCAGTTTAAAGTCATGCCATTTGGCATGAAAAATGTGCCAGCCACATTTCAGAGACTAACCAATAAGGTCATTGCCAGACTACCCAACTGTGTCATTTATATAGATGACCTGCTGATTTTTAGCCACATGTGGAAGGAACATTTGCAACTTTTATCAGAATTGTTTGATCGACTTCGGAAAGCAGGTTTGTTGATCAACCTGGCTAAAACTGAATTTGCCAAAGCCCAAGTCATCCTCCTGGGCCATGATATTTTGTCACCGAGAAATGGCTCCACAGAATGCAAAAACAAAGGTAATTAGGGAATTTCCCATACTATTAACAAAAAGAGCAGTTAATACGGTTCCTGGGATTGAATGGATTTTATCAAAAATTTGTACCAAATTTTAGCAGTGTAGCTGCTCCGTTCACTGAATTGCTAAAGAAAGGAAAGAAGTTTCAGTGGACTGCAGACTATCAAAATGCATTTGACAGCCTGAAAGCTATATTAACCACTGACCCCATATTAGCCACACTTAATTGCGCAAGTGATGTGGGTGTCGGTGAAGAGAAGTAGATGATAGAAAAACATAGCGGGTATTTCTCCTGGAAGTTGAACATTCATCAGCAGAAATATTCAGCAGTTGAGAAGGAGACTTTGAGCTTGGTGTTGGCATTACTACATTTCAATGTTTATGTTACCAGTAATGTATCTGAGACAATCATGTACACTGATCATAACCCATTGAAGTTTGTGGAGAAAATTAAAGACAAAAATTCCAGACTGTTTAGATGGAGCTTGTTGTTACAGCCATTTAATTTGAAAGTTGTGCATGTGGCAGGACGAGAAAATGTGGTTGTTGATGCATTGTTGAGACTCAAATGAGAAATGGAGGTGTTCAGTGGCAGGAGAACCTCAAACTCAAATGGGATGTAGTTGTGCATGTTTGTACATTTATAGTCAGTGTAATGTATATGTTTGTTTGACAATACTAGCCAGTTTTTTTAAGGAGCTTTAAAATGAAGCCGTCTTTGGATATTGATGGTTCACTTTTTTTTAAAAGGGCAGTGTGTGACAAAGCTGTTCCTTCAACAAGGTTATGCTGTCCTTGGCTTTTTTTTCCAGAGAGTTTGTAAATGACAGATTCTGAAAAGCCGGAAGTGTGAAGAGATTTAGGGTCAATTTGTTTTGTAGCTGACAGATACTGCCTCAGTTGGAAGGATTTCAAGTTTAAAAAAGAACATTTGCACAATGAAATGGGAGTGGCCTTCTGCCAGATCAGCTTTTCTCTTGTTTGGTTTGGTTTTAGAAGGTAATGCAAAGAAAGGCTGCTGGACCCTGAGAAACAAGTCCAGCCTGGTATTCTGTCTCTCTGACTTCTACCCTGTAAGAACTTGTTTGCTTTTATTGTTTGTGCCAAAGGGTATTTATGGGGATTGTTGCACATATTTTGGAACAGCATCATTAAGTAGGATGATCTGTTGAGTTTTTGGATAGGATAAGTTATTTGGTATTCTGTTTTCTGTTCTTTGTGTTTCATTCAGTAATCTTGTAAATAAATTCTGATTTGTTTACATTGAGGTGGTTTGACCAGCTGATTTTCTCCTGGAATACCCTCTTTACACCTGCTTAAAACAACTTGCAAAGTTAATGTCTGGACTACCTTCTTGAAATGTTTTGAGGGGTCGAGCCTGGTCCATAAAACTATGGATTGACAAAAGGAGAATACAAGAATGGAGAATGAAAAAATGTAGTTCAAGTTGGAGTAATAATTCAGGAAATATTTCTTGGAGGAAGAAAGTGTTGCATATAGAGGAATTGTCTAGAGATGTTGCAGCTTGTCAAGGTTACATATTGGCAAAAAGTGGTACAGAAGTAAAAGTCCCCATGATCAAGAGGTTTTTGTAACCACCAATAGATGAGAAGATAATGTGGTAAGCGAGGCTTAACAATAAAGTTTGAAAATTGAGAAGAAGTTTGGTAATACTCAGAGGCTGCAGATAAAATGTGATTTGCTTTTGAAAAGACCATTCAAAAGCTGAGAACCAGTAAGGCCATTGGTGCAGACAGAATCCCTGTTGAAATCTCTTCTTTTTGGAAGGAGAGTATGCAAGGGAACCTGAGACATCATATTAGAAGAAAGAACAATACAGCATAGGAACAGGCCCTTCAGCCCTCCAAGCCTGCACCTACCCATTTTGCCTTTCCATACTAAAACTGTCATCACTTACGGGATGCAAATCCCTCTATTTCCTAGCTATTCATGTATCCACCCAGGTGCTTACTGAATGCTACTAGCGTGTCTACTTCTACCACTTCCTCTGGCAGCGTGTTTCAGGCACTCACCACCCTTTGTATGAAAAACATGCCTCACACATCTCTTTTAAACTCCCCCCCACACTCCTTGAATCCTTATACTCAGTGCTCCTTCCAATGAAGGCAAGCATGCATAGGTCTTTTTTACGACATTATCTACCTGCATTGCCACCTTTGGAGATCCGTGGGCTTGAAAACCTCAATCTCATTGCATATCAATACTGCTAAGAATTCTGCCATTCCTTGTATAATTTTCACTTGTACTTGACCTTCCAAAATGCATTACCTCACATTTCTCCGGATTAAACTCCATCGGCCATTTTTCTACCCATGTCTCCAAATGATCTGTATCCTGCTGTATCTTCTGATAATCCTCCTCACTCTCCACAACTTTGTATTTTCCACAAACTTACTAATTAGACTAGCTACATTTTCCTCCAAACAATTTATATAGATTACAAAGAGCAGAGGTCCCAGCAATGATTCCTGTGGGACCCTAGTCACAATCCCCCCCCATTCTGAAAAAACATCCTTCCACAGTTACCCACTGTCTCCTATGATAAAACAAGTTCTGTATCCATCTTGATAGCTCACCCCGATACCATGTGAATTCATCTTTTGTACCAGTCTGCCACGAAGGACCTTGGTAAAGGCTTTCACTGAAGTCCATGGAGACAACTTCAACCGCTTTTCCCCTATCAATCATCTTCATCACCTCCTCAAAAAACTCGATCAAGTTATTGAGGCACGACCTCCACCTTCACATAAAACCTTGCTGTTTTGCTCATCAGTCCACTTATTTCTAAATGCATATAGATCTTGTTTCCAAGGCACTTTTCCAATAATTGCCCTACCACTGATGTGAGGCTGACAGGTCTGTAATTTTCTGGATTATCACTGTTACCCATTTTAAACAATGGGACAACATTAGCTGTTCTTCAATCATCTGGGACCTCACCTGTGCCCAAAAGTATTCAAAGATGCATGTTAATGCAACTTGTTCTCTTATTTCCCTCAATATTCTGTGATAGAGCCCATCAGGACCCAGGGGCTTATCATATATACTCGAGTAATAGTCGATTTCATGTAAACATCGACCCTCTATTTTTGGACAAATAACCTGGAATTGTCCACATACCTCGTGCAAATGTCGATCCTAGTTCTTCACAGATACAGATCAATGTTTATGAGTCAGTGTGCCGGCCATCACGTCCCGCTCCAACTTTCCAGTCTGCCGGTTGTTCCACTCCGCTCCTGGTCTTCTAGCTGAGTGGCACTCCAGGTTTTCAGAATTATCGTAATTCATTTTTTTCTTTATTCATTTTGAGATCAATTGGGTTTCTGCTAATGATACGTATGAATTTTGATAGGCATGAATTTCAGCCCCTCAAAAGTAATATTCATGTAATAGTCGGCCCATAAATTTAACCTTAAAAAGTAGTCAAAAAAATTTGACCATTGCAGGCACTTGAATATAAACGGTATCTAGCTTAATACTTTTTAATACGTACAACACCTCTTTTTTAATAGGAACTAGGCTTAGAAATGTGACAAATTAAAAATTTGTCATGATCTTCCAGGAAGGAGAAAAGCCTGCATATGGTATCTATGGGAAGGTATCTACAGGGAGGTATCTCCACTGATTGTCACAGAAAGGGACATTGCAAACATCTTCCTCAATTATTGCCTCCCAGTGGCTGAAAAGCTCTTTTCAGACTTAGATTGTGCCTTTGTATTGTATTGTATGTGATCTTGACAACTAGGCAAATTAAGAAAAAGTGCAGAGAGCAGCAGCAATCTCCATACTTTCTCCTATTTGACCTTGCTCAGGCCTTTAAGAAGTTTGATTTAAAAGCGCGTACCTCCGAGGTTTCGACCTCAGTGCTACAGCGGGCGCACAGAGAGGGGAGCCGGAAGGTAAGTGGAGACCAGTTTAAATTAACGTTTTTCTTTTTGCAGTCTGTGTTTTTTTTTCAACGAGGAGCGGGAACCCGGAAGTCGTCAACAGAGGCTTCTGGGAAGGTAAGAAGTTTGAGTGGAGAAGGAACCTGAGACACTACACGTGTAGTGTCTCTCACCCTCCCTCCTCCTCTAACCTAACAAAAAGGACTCAGTCAGCTGAACAGGTAAGCTACTAAGTGTTCTTGTTTTGGAGACTAAGTGTAGAGTTATGGCAGCACAGGCAGTGGAATGTACCTCCTGCAGGATGTTTGAGGTAGGGGTGACCACCGATGCTCTTGCCGACTTCGCCTGCAGGAAGTGCAGCCAGTTCCAGCTCCTCACAGACCGCATTAGGGAACTGGAGCTGGTGTTGGATGAACTGAGGATTATTCGAGAGGCTGAGAGGGTGATAGATAGAAGCTACAGGGACATAGTTACGCCAGAGAACAGAGGTAGCTGGGTAACAGTTAGAAGTGGGAAGGGGAGGAAGCAGGCAGTGCAGGGATCCCCTGTGGTCGTTCCCCTCGACAATAAGTATACCGCTTTGGAGACTGTTGGGGGGACGGCCGAGCAGGGGTAAGCTGCAGTGACCGGGTCTCTGGCACGAGGTCCGGCTCTGAGGCCCAGAAGGGAAAGGGGGAGAGGAGGAGAGTGCTAATTATAGGAGACTCTATAGTTAAAGGGACAGACAGGCGGTTCTGTGGACATGGGCGAGACTCTCGGCTGGTTTGTTGCCTCCCGGGTGCCAGGGTCCGAGACGTCTCGGACCGTGTCTTCAGAATCCTTAAGGGGGAGGGTGTGCAGCCAGAAGTGGATGTGCACATTGGCACCAACGACATAGGTAGGAAGAGGGGTGGGGAGGTCATTCAGGAGCTCGGAGTTAGGCTGGAAGCTAAAAGCTAGGACGGACAGAGTCGTCATCTCTGGGTTGTTGTTGGTGCCACGTGACAGTGAGGCAAGGAATAGGGAGAGAGTGCAGTTGAATACGTGGCTGCAAGGATGGCGTAGGAGGGAGGGCTTCAGGTATTTGGAAAATTGGACTGCATTCTGGGGAAGGTGGGACCTGTACAAACAGGATGGGTTGCACCTGAACCAGAAGGGCACCAATATCCTGGGAGGTAGGTTTGTTAGCACTCTTCGGGGGGGTTTAAACTAATTTGGCAGGGGGATGGGATCCGGACTTGTAGTCCAGCAAGTAGGTTAGCTGTTTTTCAGGATGTCCAAGAATGTAGGGAGGCTGTGGAGAAGGTAGCACTGACAGGAAATACTTGCGGACACAGAGATGGGCTCAAGTGTTATACTTCAACGCAAGGAATATCAGAAATAAGGTGGGTGAACTTAAGACGTGGATCGGTACTTGGGACTATGATGTTGTGGTCATTACGGAAACGTGGATAGAAGAGGGCAGGAATGGTTGTTGGAGGTTCCTGGTGACAGATGTTTCAGTAAGATTGGGGGGGGTGGGTGGTAAAAAAGGAGGGGGGGGTGGCGTTGCTAATTTGAAATGGAAAACGGCTGCAGAAAGGAGTTCGAGGGGGATCTGGCTTTGGAGGTAGTATGGGCTGAAGTCAGAAATAGGAAAGGAGCAGTCACCTTGTTGGGTGTTTACTATAGGCCCCCCAATAGCAGCAGAGATGTGGAGAAACAGATTGGGAAACAGATTTTGGAAAGGTGCAGAAGCCACAGGGTAGTAGTCATGGGCGATTTCAACTTCCCAAATATTGATTGGAAGCTCTTTAGATCAAGTAGATTGGACGGGACGGTGTTTGTGCAGTGTGTCCAAGAAGCTTTCCTAACTCAGTATGGAGATTGTCTGACCAGAGGGGAGGCCATATTGGATTTGGTACTTGGTAACGAACCGGGACAAGTGATGGGCTTGTTAGTAGGTGAGCATTTTGGTGATGGTGACTACAATTCTGTGACTTTCACCTTGGTTATGGAGAGAGATAGGTGCGTGCAACAGGGCAGGTTTTACAATTGGGGGAAGGGTAAATACGATGCTGCAAGACAGGATCTGAGGAGCATAAATTGGGAGCATAGGCTGTCAGGGAAGGATGTCGTTGAAATAGAACATAGAACATAGAAGAATACAGCGCAGTACAGGCCCTTTGGCCCTCGATGTTGCGCCGATCCAAGCCCACCTAACCTATACTAACCCACTATCCTCCATATACCTATCCAATGCCCGCTTAAATGCCCATAAAGAGGGAGAGTCCACCACTGCTACTGGCAGGGCATTCCATGAACTCACGACTCGCTGAGTGAAGAACCTACCCCTAACTTCAGTCCTATATCTACCCCCCCTTAATTTAAAGCTATGCCCCCTTGTAATACCCGACTCCATACGCGGGAAAAGGTTCACGCTGTCAACCCTATCTAACCCCCTAATCATCTTGTACACCTCAATCAAGTCACCCCTAAACCTTCTTTTCTCTAATGAAAACAGCCCCAAGTGTCTCAGTCTTTCCTCATACAATCTTCCTTCCATACCAGGCAACATCCTGGTAAACCTCCTCTGCACCGGTTCCAGTGCCTCCACATCCTTCCTATAGTATGGCGACCAAAACTGCAGACAATATTCCAGATGCGGCCGCACCAGAGTCTTATACAACTGCATCATGACCTCAGGACTCCGGAACTCAATTCCTCTACCAATAAAAGCCAGTACGCCATATGCTTTCCTCACCGCACTATTTACCTGGGTGGCAACTTTCAGAGATCTGTGTATATGGACACCAAGATCCCTCTGCTCATCCACACTACCAAGTATCCGACCATTAACCCAGTACCCCATCTTTTTGTTATTCTTCCCAAAGTGAATCAACTCACACTTAGCTACATTGAATTCCATTTGCCACCTTTCTGCCCAGCTCTGCAGCTTCTTATCCTGCTGTAAACTGCCACATCCTTCCTCACTGTCAACAACTCCTCCGACTTTCGTATCATCCGCAAACTTGCTCACCCAACCTTCTAACCCCTCTTCCAGGTCATTTATAAAAATGACAAACAGCAATGGTCCCAAAACAGATCCTTGCGGAACACCGCTAGTGACGGCACTCCATGAAGAAACTTTGCCATCAACTACTACCCTCTGTCTTCTTCCATCCAGCCAATTCCTAATCCAAACCTCCAACTCACCCTCAATGCCATATCTCCGTATTTTCTGCAGTAGCCTACCATGGGGAACCTTATCAAACGCCTTACTAAAATCCATATATACCACATCTACCGCTTTCCCCTCATCAACCTCCTTTGTCACCTTTTCAAAGAATTCAATAAGGTTTGTGAGGCACGACCTGCCCTTCACAAAACCATGCTGACTATCCTTGATCACATTATTCCTATCCAGATGTGCATAAATCCTATCCTTTACAATTCTCTCTAAGACTTTGCCCACAACAGAAGTGAGACTCACCGGCCTATAGTTACTAGGGTTATCCCTACTCCCCTTTTTGAACAAGGGAACCACATTTGCTATCCTCCAGTCTTCTGGCACTACTCCTGTAGACAAAGAGGACATAAAAATCAAGGCCAATGGCTCTGCAATCTCCTCCCTTGCTTCCCAGAGAATCCTAGGATAAATGCCATCAGGCCCAGGGGACTTATCTATTTTCACCTTTTCCAGGATTTCCAACACCTCTTCTCTACATACCTCAAAGCCATCCATTCTACTTATTTGTGACTCAGTATTCACATCGACGACAATGCCCTGTTCCTGAGTAAATACTGAAGAAAAGTATTCATTCAGTGTCTCCCCAATCTCTTCCGCCTCCACACGCAACTTCCCACTACTATCCTTGACTGGACCTATTCCTACCCTAGTCATTCTTTTATTCCTAACATACCTATAGAAAGCCTTAGGGTTTTCCCTAATCCTACCGACTAAGGACCTTTCATGTCCCCTCCTTGCTGCCCTTAGCTCTCTCTTCAGGTCCTTCCTGGCTACCCTATAACTCTCAATCGCCCCAATTGAACCTTCACGTCTCATCTTGAGATAGGCCGCCCTCTTCCATTTAACAAGGGATTCCAATTCCTTATTAAACCACGGCTCCCTCGCACGACCCTTTCCTCCCTGCCTGACAGGTACATAATTATCAAGGACACTCAATAGTTGCTCCTTGAACAAGCTCCACATATCATTTACACTCTTGCCTTGGAGTCTACTTTTCCAAGCCACACATCCTAAGTCATGCCTCACCGCATCATAATTTCCCTGACCCCAGCTATAACTCTTGCCCTGTAGTACACACTTATCCCTCTCCATCATGAGAGTAAAACTCACCGAATTATGGTCACTATCCCCAAAGTGCTCACCTACCTCTAATTCTAACACCTGGCCTGGTTCGTTACCCAGAACCAAATCCAGTATGGCCTCACCACTTGTTGGCCTGTCTACATATTGTGTCAGGAAACTCTCCTGCACACATTGAACAAACACTGACCCATCTAACGAACTTGAGCTATAGCTTTCCCAATCAATATCAGGAAAGTTAAAGTCCCCCATAACAACCACCTTATTACTGTCACTCATCTCCTGAATCACCTTCCCTATCCTTTCTTCAATGATTCTAGGACTATTTGGAGGCCTGTAAAAGACTCCTAACAGGGTGACCTCACCTTTCCTATTCCTAACCTCAGCCCAAACTACCTCAGATGGCAAGTCTTCATCCATCGTCCTTTCCACCACTGTAATACTATCTTTGACAAGCAATGCCACACCTCCCCCTCTTTTACCCCCACCTCTGACCCTACTAAAACATTTAAATCCTGGAACCTGCAACAGCCAATCCTGTCCCTGTTCTCGCCATGTCTCCGTAATAGCCACAACATCGAAGTCCCAGGTACCAACCCACGCTGCAAGTTCACCTACCTTATTTCGTTTACTTCTTGCATTGAAGTATACACACTTCAAGCCACTTTCCTGTTTACAGGCACCCTCCTTGGAAATTGATGCCATGTTCCTAACCTCCCTACACTCCAGGCCCTGCACCCTGAAGCTACAATCTGGGTTCCCATGCCCCTGCAGAGTTAGTTTAAACCCCCCCCAAGAGCACTAGCAAACCTCCCCCCAAGGATACTGGTGCCCCTCAGGTTCAGGTGTAGACCATCCTGTTTATAGAGGTCCCACCGTCCCCAGAAAGAACCCCAGTTATCCAAAAACCGGAATCCCTCCCTCCTGCACCATCCCTGTAGCCACGCATTTAAGTGTTCTCTTTCCCTATTCCTCGAATCTCTATCACGTGGCACGGGTAACAAACCAGAGACAACAACTCTGTTCGTTCTAACTCTGAGCTTCCAACCTAGCTCCCTGAAAGCCTGTCTAACATCCTCGGCACTCCTCCTACCTATGTCGTTGGTGCCAATATGGACCACAACTTCAGGCTGCTCTCCCTCCCCCTCCAGGACCCGGAAAACACGATCAGAGACATCACGTACCCTTGCACCTGGGAGGCAACATACCAAACATGAGTCTCTCTCGTTCCCACAAAACCGCCTATCTGTGCCCCGAACTATCGAGTCCCCAATTACTACTGCTCTGCTCTTCTTCATCCTTCCCTTCTGAGTAACGGGGACAGGCTCCGTGCCAGAGACCTGAGCCCCGTTACTTACCCCTGGTAAGTCATCCCCCCCACAAGTATCCAAAACGGTATACTTGTTCTTGAGGGGAACGGCCGCAGGGGGTCCCTGCACTGGCTGCTTCCTCCCAGTCCCCCTCACTGTCACCCATCTATCTGCCATCTTTGGAGTTACTACTTCCCTATAACTCTGATCTATGACCCCCTCTGCCTCCTGAATGATCCGAAGTTCATCCAACTCCAGTTCCAAATGTGGAACTTTTTCAAGGAACAGATACGACGTGTCATTGATATGTATGTACCTGTCAGGCAGGAAAGAGATGGTCGTGTGAGGGAACCTTGGTTGATGAGGGAGGTTGAATGTCTTGTCAGGAGGAAGAAGGAGGCTTACATAAGGTTGAGGAAACAAGGTTCAGACAGAGCATTGGAGGAATACAGGATAGCCAGGAGGGAGCTGAAGAAAGGGATTAGGAGAGCTAAGAGAGGGCATGAAAAATCTTTGGCGGGTAGGATCAAGGATAACCCCAAGGCCTTATCGTATGTGAGAAACATGAGAATGACGAGAACGAGGGTAGGTCCGATCAAGGACAGTAGTGGGAGACTGTGTATTGAGTCGGAAGAGATAGGAGAGGTCTTGAATGAGTACTTTTCTTCAGTATTTACAAATGAGAGGGACAGTATTGTTGAAGAGGAGAGTATGAAACGGACTGGTAAGCTAGAGGAGATACTTGTTAGGAAGGAAGATGTGTTGGGCATTTTGGAAAAACTTGAGGATAGACAAGTCCCCTGGGCCTAACGGGATATATCCTAGGATTATATGGGAAGCAAGAGAGGAAATTTCAGAACCGTTAGCAATGATCTTTTTGTCTTCACTGTCAACGGGGGTGGTGCCAGGGGACTGGAGAGTGGCAAATGTTGTGCCCCTGTTCAAAAAGGGAATAGGGATAACCCCGGGAATTACAGGCCAGTTAGTCTTACTTTGGTGGTTGGCAAAGTAATGGAAAGGGTACTGAGGGATAGGATTTATGAGTATCTGGAAAGACACTGCTTGATTAGGGACAGCCAGCATGGATTTGTGAGGGGTAGGTCTTGCCTTACAAGTCTTATTGAATTCTTTGAGGAGGTGACCAAGCATGTGGATGAGGGTAGAGCAGTGGATGTAGTGTACATGGATATTAGTAAGGCATTTGATAAGGTCCCCCATGGTAGGCTTATGCGGAAAGTCAGGAGGCATGGGATAGTGGGAAGTTTGGCCAGTTGGATAGAGAACTGGCTAACCGGTCGAAGTCAGAGAGTGGTGGTAGATGGTAAATATTCAGCCTGGAGCCCAGTTACAAGTGAAGTTCCACAGGGATCAGTTCTGGGTCCTCTGCTGTTCGTAATTTTTATTAATGACTTGGAAGAGGGAGTCGAAGGGTGGGTCAATAAATTTGCAGACGATATGAAGATTGGTGGAGTTGTGGATAGTGAGGAGGGCTGTTGTCGGTTGCAAAGGGACTTGGATATGATGCAGAGCTGGGCTGAGGAGTGGCAGATGGAGTTCAACCCTGTCAAGTGTGAGGTTGTCCATTTTGGAAGGACAAATAAGAATGCAGAATACAGGGTTAACGGTAGGGTTCTTAGTAAGGTGGAGGAGCAGAGGGATCTTGGGGTCTATGTTCATAGATCTTTGAAAGTTGCCACTCCGGTGGATAGAGCTTGTAAGAAGGCCTTTGGTGTATTAGCATTCATTAGCAGAGGGATTGAATTCAAGAGTCGTGAGGTGATGTTGCAGCTGTATAGGACCTTGGTAAGGCCACATTTGGAGTACTTTGTGCAGTTCTGGTCGCCTCATTTTAGGAAAGATGTGGAAGCTTTGGAGAGGGTGCAGAGGAGATTTACCAGGATGTTGCCTGGAATGGAGAATAGGTCGTACGAGGATAGGTTGAGAGTGCTAGGCCTTTTCTCATTGGAACGGCGAAGGATGAGGGGTGACTTGATAGAGGTTTTTAAGATGATCAGGGGAATAGATAGAGTAGACAGTCAGAGACTTTTTCCCCGGGTACAACAGAGTGTTACAAGGGGACATAAATTTAAGGTGAAGGGTGGAAGGTATAGGGGGGATGTCAGGGGTAGGTTCTTTACCCAGAGAGTGGTGGGGGCATGGAATGCGCTGCCTATGGGAGTGGCAGAGTCAGAATCATTGGTGACCTTTAAGCCGCAATTGGATAGGTACATAGCTGGGTGCTTAAGCTAGGACAAATGTTCGGCGCAACATCGTGGGCCGAAGGGCCTGTTCTGTGCTGTATTGTTGTATGTTCTACGTTCTATGTTCTACGTTTAATTCTGTCAAGTGGGAGGATTTATGGAGTGTGATGATACTGCTCCTTTAACAAGGTTATTCTATCCTTGTCTTTTTATAGATATTTTTATTAGAAATTTAACATTTTTACAAGTTTACAAAAATAAACAAAACTCTCAGATATAAACATTGAGATACAATTAACTCAAATATACAATAGCCAAAATTTAACAAGAGACAGAAAAAAAAAACGAAAAAGAAGAAAAAAACACAAAACTCAACTATCTCCTAATCTAACCTACAACTAACCAGAGTGTATATTTAAGTCTCTTACACGCTCGGAATGTGTTAACATCAGAAGTAATAAAACCCGTATTCGTGCGGGATTCCTCTCCCGAGCGGCCCCGGACCAGCCAGGTTTGTAATCTCAATTAACTAAAAGCCCTTGTTAGGATAGCCGAAATATCTGTATTTATGTAATTCAAGAAGGGCTGCCATATTTTATAAAATAATTCGGTCTTTCGGTGCACCATATTTGTGAGGAAGTCAAGGGGAATACATTCCATAATTAATCTGTACCAATTTGAAAGTCCAGGGGGGCCCTCAGCCACCCAGTTTACCAAAATATTTTTCCTTGCACAGACAGAAAGAATAGAAAATAGTATCTTCCCGTGCGTGTCCAGGGAGGGAAAGTTCGAAAAGCCCAAAAGGAGGGATACAGGGTCCACTTTAATTTCCGTTCCTAAAGTTTCTGTCAGGGTACTTGCTACTTTAGTCCAATATCTACGGATCTTATGACAGGTCCATAGGCAATGTACAAGAGTGCCCACCTCTATTTTGCATTTAGGACACATTGGAGATGCTCCTGCCTTAAATTTGCCAGTCGAACCGGTGCTATATGGGCCCTATGAAGTATCTTCAGCTGGATAGCCTGGGTTCTGTTACAGATAGTAATTCTTCTAGCATTTTCCCAAATATCATTCCACGTTTCTATAGAGATTTCTAGTCCCAAATCCTGATCCCATGTTTTAAGCAGATTATCCATATGTCCCGATACTTCATCATGTAGCAAATGATAAATAGTACTGACGGAAGATACCCCCACTGGTCGTAGGACACTACATTCTCTATCTGATTTATAAAGACTATCTAATAACGTAGTCTTCTTCTGTATATAATCTCGAATTTGGAAGTATCGAAAGAGGTCTCCATTAGGTAATCTGAATTTCTGACGCAGCTGTTCAAAAGACATCAGGACCCCATCTTTAAATAGATCACCTAAACATGAGATACCCCTGGATCTCCAGAGTTTAAAAGTGGCATCTGTAAGCCCCAGTTGGAATCCCCATGCTCCCACTATCGGTGCATAGGGGGATGTTTTATGTGAGTTGCCCTCATTTTGCCGCATTATATTCCAAGCCTTGATTGTATTTAGTATTATAGGGTTTTTACAGTGATCTGTAATGATTTTCCTCTTGTCTGAAAATAAAAGGTTAATAAGTGGGTATTTTATTTGAGAGGCCTTGATGTCCAACCAGATTGATTGTGGATCAGACAAGACCCAATCAGCTATGTAACTTAATAGGGAACTTAACTCCTATTTCCTAAAGTCTGGGAAGTCCAATCCTTCCCTTGTCTGTGGAAGCTGTTGCTTCTTCAGCTTAATGAGTAGCCGCCTATGATTCCAGATAAAGGAACCCAGCCAGCCATGTAATTTACATAAAGCCGTCCTCGGCAACATCACCAGAAGCATTCTCATAGGATATAGGAGACGGGGCAGGACATTCATTTTGATTAGTGCTATTCTACCTAGCCAGGAAATTGGAAGGTCTCCCCATCGCTGGAGGTCCTGCCTTATCCTTTCCAGTAAATGCACAAAATTAGCCTTATACAACTGACCAAATACTGGAGTAATAAAAATGCCTAAATATAAGAAGCCCTCCAGGGACCAACGAAAGGGAAAAAGGGATCCGTCCACTAAGTGGGGTATCATAGCAAGGCCACCCATTGGCATAGCCTCCGATTTTGAAAAATTAATTTTATAGCCTGAGAATGCGCTAAATGTATTAATAACTTGGATTAGGCGAGGTACGGACATCAGAGGATTACTGAGGAATAGAAGAACATCATCTGCATAAAGGGTAATTTTATGTTTACCTGTACCAATCCTCGGGGCCGTTATATTAGGATCAGCTCGTATAGCTTCTGCTAGTGGTTCAATTATTAGGGTAAATAACAATGGCAAGAGGGAACATCCCTGACAACAGCCCCTACCCACACTGAAGCTATCCAAACCTAATCCATTGGTAACCACAACCTGCTTTGGGATCACGATACAATGTTGAGACCCATTTGTAAACACCTGTCTAACGCCAAACCTTTCCAATGTGTAAAACAAATATGACCATTCAACCCTATCAAATGCCTTTTCCGCGTCTAATGAAACCACTACTCCTGGTATCTTTCCCTGATGACAGGCTTGAATCATATTCAAAACCCTTCTAATATTATTGGATGATCTACGGCCCTTAATAAAACCCGTCTGATCTTCCTTTATAATATGTGGCAGTATCCTTTCTAGTCTCAGTGCTAACGTTTTAGAAAGGATTTTAAAATCTACATTTAGCAAGGATATTGGTCTGTATGACGTACAATCTTCTGGGTCCTTTCCTTTTTTAAGGATAAGAGAGATATTTGCCTCTTTCAGCGAAGGCGGGAGACAGCCCTGACTATATGCATAGTTATACATGTCCATAAGTGGACCAGCCAATATTTCTGTAAATTCTTTATAGAATTCAGCTTGAAAACCATCTGGGCCCGGTGCCTTACCACTCTGAAGTTGCCTAATTACATCAAGTATTTCTTGGACTGTAAGAGGAGCATTTAGGACCGATACTTGTTCCGGAGTTAGGCCTGGAAAGGTCAAAATTTTTAAAAATGACTGCATCCTCCTCGTCCTATCTTCATAATCCTGCGATTTATAAAATTCAGAATAAAATTCTCTAAAGATCGCATTAATCTTTTTATGATCATGAGTCAAAATACCCGTACTTTCCTTGATAGACGTAATAGTCTGAGGGGCCTTATTTTTCTTTGCAAGAAATGCTAAGTATCTACCCGGTTTGTCACCATATTCATATAACCTTTGTTTTGCAAATAATATTTCCCTCTTAGCCATTTGAGTAAGCGTAGTGTTTAGAGCTGTCCTAAGAGCCGTAATGCTTTGCAATTTAATAATAGAAGGTCTATCAGTGTATGCTGTTTCAGCTGCTTTTAAGCGAGCTTAAAGCAGATGCTGTTGTTCTCCCTTCAATTTCTTCTGGGTTGCTGAATAGGAGATGATCAAACCTCACGTGCAAGCTTTGGTGGTCTCCCACATCATTGATGGGTTGCTAGCTGTACCTGAATTAATTTCTAAAAAAGTTTTAAATTCTTGAAAAGTACTTTACAAATTTACTATCTTTCATTAGGAAGGGGTCCATACGCCAATGCTGAGGGGATGTCCCATTGTTCCTCGCCTTAGTTTCCATATATACAGCAGCGTGGTCGGAAATTGCTATACTACCTATTTTACAGGATGATATGGAATTTAAAAAAATCGAGGGGGCAAAAACATATCAATTCTGGTATGACATTTATGTGGATTAGAGTAGAAAGAAAAATCTCTGCCCTGTGGATGAAGACATCTCCATACATCTACTAATCCTAATTCTTTGTTCAGATCCATCAATTGTCTAGATCTGGGAGATACTCCTGCAGTACTCCTGGGAATCTTATCTATTTCCGGATCCATAATACAATTAAAGTCTCCCCCTATAATTATATGACGGGCACCAAAAGCCATCAATTTTGAAAAGGCTTCCGTTATAAATTTAAAGGGGTGTGCCGGGGGGGCAGTACAAATTTAAAATCCCATATTCCTCTCCATTTATGAGGGCTTTAATCAAGATATATCGTCCAGATTCGTCTTTTATCTGCTTTAGGATTTTGAAAGGGAAATTCTTTCCAACAAGAATAACAACTCCCCTGCTTTTTGAGCTAAAAGAAGAAAAAAAGGCCTGGTCAAATCCACCCTGTCGTAATTTCAAGTGTTCTTTATCCGACAGGTGTGTCTCCTGTAGGAGAGCTATATCAACTCTTTCCTTCTTAAGATTTGATAATATTTTCTTCCTTTTGACTGGCGAATTACTCCCCTTGACATTCCAGGTGTACCACTTAACCGACTGATCAACCATAATCATCTGGGCCAATCCGAGACCCCTCGGGAGAGGGAACCCTATCCAGAACATCCCGAGCATAGAGCATATAAAATTTACAAAAATAAAGCCTCTCTAATACACCCACAACAATACAATAAAAAACCATTTCTAAATAAAAAAAATATAAAACGTATCTAAGTGGAGATTTTCCCCCTTGTTCCCAGGGGGTGTCACTTCCTCTCCAAAAGTCCATCATATCCTCTCCAAACCAATGCCCCACCCTTGACCCAGGCACTCCTCAATAAAATGAGGAGAATTCAAATATAATACAAAGCTCGAGTTAACAGTGAGCACCCACCCCCACCCACCCCAACACCTGGATATATTTGGTAATGTTAATACCATATATAAACATATAACTATAAAATTACCACCTCAACAAATAATAATTAAATATAATAATACAAAATAACAAGGGAAAATAACTCCGCTCCTATGGACAGAGGTAAAATTGAATAAACTAACCACCTCTCCCCACCAACATTAACCAAAGCCCCCAGCTTTTATATATATAGATATATATATATATATATACACACACACACACATATACATACATCCCTCATATATACATAAAATAATAAAAGAAAACAACCCCGGTGGGGCGGGGGGAAGGGAGAAAATCAAATCCCTCTCCCCACTCCCCATGATAATATTAAACAATAAGGTAAGAGAGAAAAAAAAGGGGGATATAAACCAAAGTGGAGGGAAAGGCAAACCAACATCCATTATGTCCTACAGTTTATCTAAGAGAGTCCAAGAATTCCTTAGCCTTTTCTGGCGATCCGAAGTTATATACGGATCCTTCATGGTTAAAGCGTAACATCACTGGGTAGCGTAAGGAGTACTGAATATTTAAGTCCCTTAAACACTTCTTCGCCTCGTCAAATGCCTTCCTCTTTCGAACCAGAGCCGGGGAAAAGTCCTGGAATAACATGATCTTGGATCCTTTAGAGATCATAACTTGGGGGTCTTTTCCGAGATTTCTAGAGGCTTCTAGAAGTATCTGCCTCTCCTTGTAGCTCTGCAGCCGGAACAGGACCGGGCGTGGGCGCTGGTTCGAGCCGGGCCCGCGTATTGCGACCCGGTAGGTCCATTCCACCGTTACCTGGCCTGTTCCAGCCTCCAGATTTAAAAGCTGTGGCAACCACTGCTGGAGGAATGCTGTAAGCTGGCCTTCCTCTTCCCGTTCGGGAAGGCCCAGCAAACGAATATTTTTTCGGCGACCTCGATTATCGAGGTCGTCAATGTAATTCTCTAAGGTCCGGACTCGCTGTTCGAGAGTCCGGACCTGATCCACGGCCGATTGTGCTGTAGTTTTGGAGGTCGCGGCCTTTAGCTCCGCTCCTCCGACTCGGTGCTCGATTTCTTTAATGTCTCGGTCGTGCTTCTGCAGCGCGGCCGAGAGTGAGTCCCATCGATTTTGGGACTCCTCGATAAAAGCGTCAATCTTCGTATCCAGCTTGGAGATCATCTCCACAAGGCTTGTTACTGTTGGTAAGTCCCCCGGGGCGGCTGCGGACGCCTCTGCTGCAGCTGGAGAGTGGGGGAGGGGGTCCTGCTTGTTGAGAGCTGCGGGCTCCCTTCCCTTTCGTCATTTTAACTAAAGATTAGATTGTTTAAGTTTAATATTAAACAACTAATTAAATTAAACAACTATTATAAATGATTTGGCGAGTGTGGTGGGGGTGGGTGACCCACTTACCCAAGTCTTGGGAGGAGCACTGTAGACTCAGACTTGCTGGGTCGCCGCCATCTTGGATCCCCCCATCCTTGGTTTTTTTTTAAAGAGGGGCCGTGAAGACAGAGATGCTAAAATGCCTGAACTGGCTACATTAATATTGGCTAACAGATGCTGCCTAAGTCAACAATCAGAAAAGGCTTTCAAGTTTTCTTTTAAACTACTTGTACAATAAAGGGGGAGTAGCCAGTTCTCCCAGTTCAGGGTTTTATCTAGTTTTGGGTTAGTTTTAGCTGGGGACCCAAAGAAACAGCTCCATGCTGATTCTCTCTCTCTCCCTCTCTGACATTTCTCTCTTGCAAGCACTTGTGTTTGAAGTTACTTTTTTGCCAAGGGGTGTGTGTATGGGATATTGCAGGAAATCGGAACAACTCTTTGTTGAGTTGCGTTTTCATGTTGGTTGGGTTTTCAAATAATTATGTAATTCTAAATTTGCCTTTCTTTTGCTCATGTGTAAATAAATTCTGTTTTGTTTAAAACTGGTGTCCCTCCTGGAATATTCACCTTGAATCTGCTTAAAACACCGAGAAAAGTTTGATTCTGGGCTACCTTCTTAAAATGTTTTGAGGGGATCTGGCTAGGTTCATAACAGATTGGGGAGTCTTTGCAGAATCAAATCTATAGTTCCAATTTTGGGATTAGTGTTGTCGGTGTTACTATCTTTGGTACCGGGTGTAGAATTTGGTTGGTTCAAACAGTGCTTGGTGTAGCAATGGCTCTTTCAGTCACTAAGAGTTTTCTGGTGATGGAAGAAGTGACTTGGAGAGACTTGCCAAAGGTGAACAAGGCAAAGCTGCTAGTTTTGGCAATCAAGCTGGAACTGGAGTTACCTTCTCTGTAAGAAAAGGGGAGATAATTACAACAATAGCTCAGTGTTCAAATTTGCTGGAAATGCCATCGGAATCTTTGGAGATGGCAAAAAATTCAATTGACAATGAAGCAGCTTGAGTTAAGGCAAAAGGAAAAGAAAGAGAAAAAGAAATGAATGCTTTTGAATTAAAAGCAGAGGAAAGAGAAGAACGAAAGGCTCCAGGAGAACAAAAGGAAAAGGACAGAATCACTTTAGCAGAACAAGAAGAAAAGGAGAGTAGAAAGAAGAAAGAGAAAAGGAGAAAGGGGAAAGAAAAAGAGGGGGTTTGAACTTCATAAATTGGTACTGAGACAGGAAAGTCAGCTTAAAAGTATAGAGATGAAAGCTGAAGGTAAGCTTAGTGAGGAAGAGTGTGAGGATGGGCAAATCTATGGGGGCTTATAATCAAGTCTATCCAGATGACTGAGATAAGGGAATTCTGCTTGTACTTTTTGCGATCAGAGAGACACCAATTGAATCAACCAAATTCAGTCCATTTGAATTTGTTTTTTAGCATGAAGTAAGACAACTGCTAAAATTAATCAAGCAGAAATTGGTAAGTCATAATTCAGAGACCACATATTTGGACTGTGTGTCAAATTTTAAGGAACGGTTAAATAGAGCCGGGGAGCTGGCTAGACAGTATTTAATAATATCACAGCATACAATGAAACAGGAAGCAGACAAGAAATCAAAAACTTGCAATTTTGCTATCGGAGATATTGTCAGTGTTACTTCCAGTTATATGTGAACCTATAAAAGCAAGGCTTCGTGGACCTTATCAAGTCAAAAGGAGATTGAGTGAGGTGAACTATTTGATAAGGACTCCAGACAGAAAGAAATCTCACATAGGATAAATTTTTGAGTTACATTCCAGGTGAAAATCGGTATGACCCGAAAGAGTTATTGCTATCGCATGGGAGGATAGTGGAAATAAGGTGGGAAGTACTAACCTAATTATGCATGATTGAGAGATAGATGGTGCTGTTCCAATTAAGCAACACCCTTCAGGCGCAACCTTCAAAGGTTGATACAGGTTCGGAAGGAAATTGAATGCATGCTTCAAGGTGACATAATTGAAGTGAGTCGCAGTGACTAGAGCTCACCCATAGTAATGGTGCCAAAACCAGATAGTATCCAATGGTTATGTGTGAACTATTGCAAAGTCAATGCAGTTACAAAATCTGATTCATATCTGATTCCAGTTTGAAAGACTGTTGAAAAGGTGGGACGAGCAACTTATATTTCTCAATTGGACTTGCTCAGAAGATACTGGCAAGTACCTTTGTCCGAAAGAGCGAAGATAATTTTGGCTTTCATAACGCTCAATAGACTGTATCAATTTAAAGTCATACCATTTTCTATGAAAGATGCGCCAGCTACAATTCAGAGACTAACCAATAAGGCCATTTCTGGGTTATCCAATTTTGTGATATATTGATGACCTTTTAGTCACACATGGAAGGAACATTTGCAATATTTATCAGAACTGCTTGATCGACTTCGGGAGGCAGGCTTGGTGTTAATCCTGACTAAAAGTGAATTTGCCAAAGCCCAAGTCACCTCCCTGGGCCATGTATTGGACATGGACAAATGGCCCCACAGAATGCAAAAACAAAGGTAATTGGGGACTATCCCATACTGTTGACAAAAAGACCAATACGACAATTCCTGGGATTGAGTGGATTTTATCAGAAACTCATACCACATTTTAGCAGTGTGGCTGCTCCACTTGCTGAATTACTAAGGAAAGGCAAGAAGTTTGAGTGGACAGTGGACTGTCAGAAGGCATTTGACAGTTGTGTTAACCACTGTCCCAGTGTTCGTCATGCCTAATTACTCAAAGCTTTCTATAGATACGGGTGATGTGGGTGTCAGTGCTGTGTTCTTACAAAAAGACGAGAAAATGCAAAGACCTATCGGGTATTGCTTCAGGAAATTGAACATTCGTCAGCAGAAATATTCGACAGTTGAGAAGGAGACTTTGAGCTAGGTGTTGGCGTTACAACATTTCAAAGTTTATGTTACAAGTAATGTATCTGAGACAATCATATGCACTGATCATAAACTATAGAAGTTTGTGGAGAAATTTATGAATAAAAATTCTAGACTGTTTAGATAGAGCTTCTTGTTACAGCCATTCAATTTGAAATTGGGCATGTGGCAGGACGAGAAAACGTGATTGCTGACGCATTGTCGAGACTTGGATGAAAAACGGAGGCGTTCGGTGACAGGAGTCAACAAACTGAAATAGCATGTAGGAATGTATGTTTGCATGATTATAGTCAATGTAATGTACATGTATAGTAGTGTCCTAACTATGTAAGATTGAGGGTTTTAAAATGAAGCTGAAAATATGTTGCTGGAAAAGCGAAGCAGGTCAGGCAGCATCCAAGGAACAGGAGAATCGACGTTTCGGGCATAAGCCCTTCTTCAGGAATGAGGAAAGTGTGTCCAGCAGGCTAAGATAAAAGATAGAGAGGAGGGACTTGGGGGAGGGGCTTTGGAAATGCGATAGGTGGAGGGAGGTCAAGGTGAGGGTGACAGGCCGGAGTGGAGTGGGGGCGGAGAGGTCAGGAAGATAATTGCAGGTTAGGAAGGCGGTGCCCCTCTCTCTACAAGGTTTTAAAATGAAGCCAACATTGGATATTGATGGTTCATTTTTTTAAAATGGGGAGGTGTAACAATGCTGCTGTTTTAACAAGCTTATTCTGTCCTTGTTTTTTAACTGTGAGAGGGGTCGTAAAGAGGTGCTGAAATGTCTTAACTGGCTTCCTTAAAAATGGCTAACGGATGGTGCCTAAGTCAACTATCAGAAAAGACTTTAAGCCTTTTTTTAAAGCACTTGTAGCTTTAAAAACTTGGGGAGTAGCCAGTTCTCCCAGTTCAGGGTTTTTTCTAGTTTTGGGTTAGTTTTAGCTGGGGACCCAAAGAAACCACTCCATGCCGATCCTCTCTCTCTCTCTCTCTCTCTTTTTCTTTCTCTCTCTCTCTCTCTCTCTCTCTCTCTCTCTCTGACATCTGTCTCCTGTAAGAACCTGTGTTTGAATTTACCTTTTTGCCAAGGGGTGTGTTTATGGGATGCTGCAGGAAATCGGAGCAGCTCTTTGTTAAGTTGCATTTTCCTATTGGTTGGGTTTTAAAATCATTGTTATTCTAAATTTGGTTTTATTTTGTTCATGTGTAAATAAGTTCTGTTTTGTTTAAAATTGAGTGGTTTGATCAGCTGCATCACTCTTGGAATATTCACTTTTTATCTGCTTCAAACAACTAGAAAAGTTTGGCTCTGGGCTACCTTCTTAAAATGTTTTGAGGGGATCTGGCCTGGTTCGTAACAGGAGCATCCTCCTCAAATTTGTTTGCCTCCAGAAATTTATTATCATCCTTTGCTTGCTGCATGTCATGGTTCTCGCCAATATATTTACCACAGTCCCAATAAGTGTGCAAACTGGGGTCTTCAGGGCTATGTCAAAGTACTAGTGTTCTTTTCCATCTTGCTTTCCCTAAAGTTCCCCAACCACTTCATATCCACAAAGCCTCTTGTGTTGAGATAATCTACAGAATAGGTGTGAAACTGTTAAACCTGTGTCACCTCCAGTCCTTAGCTAAGACAACCTCAATCTCTGTTGTTGAGTTATATCATGCAGACAGCGCTCTCTGTGCATACACTCTGGGTACTCTCCAATTGTTGGTGAGGCATATGAGAGAATAGACTTTAAGCTAAACATCTCGGAGAGCAAGCCCTCTACCAGCCAGTTTCCACTGCACAATACCGTCCCAACTTTGAAGATTAATGTCCAGCTACTAAATTATATGCATCAATTCCCATTCTTAGGAGCCTGCTCTCAGTGAGAGCATCCATCGAAAGTGATATTCAACAACCCTGACAATGTACCAGTGTAGCCTTTGGCTATCTGAGGAACAAAGAATGTGAAGATAAAGTTCTCCAGCCTGACCACAAGCTCATGGTCTACAGGGCAGCAGTGAAACCAGCCCTGCATTGTGCATTTTAGACATGGGAATGTAAAGCAGGCATCCAAAATCCCTTGTATCACCAGTGATACCTCCAGAAAGTCCTACATGTCACATGATAGGATAGCTGCACCGATGTCAGTGTCCTCTCCCAGATCAACATCCCCAGTATTGAAGCACTTAGAATGATCATTCAGCTTCACTGGATAGACCATATTGTTTCCATGCCTCACTTGAGTCTTCCCAAATGGTGTTACCTGGAGGGCAGAAGAAACGCTTGAAGGACATAAAATGCAATATCCCCACTGAATCATTGGAATCTTGAGCTCAAGCTCTAAACTTGAGAAGAAGAATATGTAAAAAGTGGCAGTTGTTTCAAGCATCACCAACAAGCCCGCATGGACATCAAGCAGAAACAATGGAATAAACATTTGAAAACTTGAGCTTTCCATTGTGACGATATTATGGCTTTAAGAGGTGTATTTTGTCTTTTTTTTTAATAAGGAAAGGTTGAGGCAGAGTTGCAAAGCAGTCTGTTCAAAGCCAATGGAGTAAACAGCTTGTGAGGCCTTTGGTTTTTTTTTAAAGGTTGGAACAAGAGAAGCTGGTGCAGAGGAGAAGGGTTCACATTTTTGGATCATTGGAATCTCTTCTGGGATGGAAGTGACCTATATAAGAAGGATCGATTGCACCTGAATTGGAAGACAACTGCTATACTAGTAGGGAGATTTCCTAGAGCTGCTTGGGAGGATTTAACTATTAAGGTGGGTGGTGGGGGGGAGAGGGGGTGGAGTGAGACCCAGGAGAAAGAGATCAGTCTGAAACTGGTCCAGTTGTGCAAAGGAGCAAGTCAAACAGTCAGGGCAGGCAGGAACAAAGCAGAGAACGAGGAAGGACTGATAAATTAAACCACATTTATTTCAGTGCAAGAGACCTGACAGGGAAGGCAGATGAACTCAGGGCATGTTTGGGAACATGGGACTGGCATATCATAGCAATTACAGAGATGTGGCTCAGGGATGGAAAGGACTGGCAGCTTAAACTTCCAGGATGCAAATGCTATAGGAATGTTAGAAAGGGGGGCAAGAAAGGAGCAGGAATGGTGTTTTTGATAAGGGATAACATTACGGCTGTACTGAGGGAGGATATTTGTGGGAATTCGTCCAGGGAAGTTATTTGGGTGGAACTGAGAAAAAGAGGGATGTTCACCTTATTGGGATTATACTATAGACACCCCAATAGTCAGCGGGAAATTGAGAAACAAATTTGCAAGGTGATCTCAGTTATCTGTAAGAATAATAGGGTGGTAATTATATTGGATTTTAACTTGGCAAACATAGACTGGGACCGCCATAGTGTTGTGAGTTTAGATGGAGAGGAATTTGTGAAGTGCGTACAAGAGAATTTTCTGGTTCCGTATGTGGATGTACCGACTTGCAAAGGTGCAAAACTTGACCTACTCTTGGGAAATAAGGCTGTGCAAGTGAACTGAGGTGTCAGTGGGAGAGCACTTGGGAGTCAGTGGGACCAGTGACTATAATTCTACTAGTTTTAAAATACTGATGGGAAAGGATAGACAGGATCTAAAAGTTAAACTTCCAATTTGGTGAAAGGCCAATTTTAATGGTATTAGATAAGAACTTTAAAAAATTGATTGGGTGAGGATGTTTGCGGGTAAATGGACGCCTGGAAAGTGGGAAGCCTTCAAAATGAGATAACGATGGTCCGGAGACCGTATGTTCCTGTTAGGGTGAAAGACAAGGCAGGTAGGTGCAGGGAATGCTGGATATCTAGAGAAATTGAGGTTTTGGTTAAGGAGAAGAAGGAGGTTTATGTCAGGTATAGACAGCAGAGATCGAATGAATCCTTAGAGTACAAAGGTTGTAATAGTATATTTAATAGGGAGTTCAGGAGGGCAAAAAGGGGACATGGGATAGCTTTGGCATATAGGGTTGAGGAGAATCCAAAGGGATTTTATAAATACATGAACGACAAAAGGGTAACTAGGGAGAGAATAGGACCCCTCAAAGATAAGCAAGGCAGTCTATGTGTGGAACTGCATGAGACAGGGGAGAAACTAAATGAGTATTTTACATTAGTGTTTACTGTGGAGAAGGACATGGAAGATACAGAATTTGGGGGAAAAGATCATGACATCTTGAAACATGTCCATATTACAGTGGAGGAGGTGCTGAATGTTTTAAAACACATGAAAGTGAATAAATCCCCAGGACCTGATAGGTTGTACCCTGGAACTCTGTGGGAAGCTAGGGAAATGATTGCTGGGCCACTTGCTAGATATATGGGTCATCGATAATCACAGATGAGATGCCGGAAGACTGGACGTTGGCTAACGTGGCGCAACTATTTCGGAAAAATGGTGAGGAAAAGCCAGGGAACTACACACCAGTGAGCCTGACATTGGTGCTGGACAAGTTGTTGGAGTGAATGCTGAGGGACAGGATTTACATGTATTTGGATCGGCAAGGACTGATTAAGGATGGTCAACATGGCTTTGTGAATGGGAAATCATGTTTCACGAACTTATTGAGTTTTCTGAAGAAATAACAAAGAGGATTGATGAGGGCAGAGCAGTAGACGTGATGTGTATGAACTTCAGAAAGGCATTTGACAAGGTTCCTCATGGTAGAGTAGTTAGCAAAATTAGATCACATGGAATACAGGGAGGACTAGCCATTTGGATACAGTACTGGCTTGAAGGGAGAAGAAAGCGGGTGGCGATGGTGGGGATTTGCCTTTCAGACTCAAGGCCTGTGACCAGCAGTGCGCCACATGGATTGGTGCTGGATCCACTGCATTTCTTCATTTATATAAATGATTTGGATGTGAACATAGGTGGCATAGTTAGTAAATTTGCAGATGACACCAAAATGGGAGTTGTAGCGGACATTGAAGAACGTTACCTCAGAGTCTAATGGGATCTTGATCAGATGAGCTAATGGGCCAAGGAGTAGCAGATGGAGTTTAATTTAGATAAATGTGAGGTGCTGCATTTTGGAAAGGCATATCAAGGCGGGACTTGTACACTCAATGATAAGGTCCTGGGGGGTGTTGCTGAACAAAGAGACCTTGGAGTGCAGGTTCACAGTTCCTTGAAAGTGGAGCATCAGGCAGATAGGATAGTGAAGAAGGCATTTGGTATGCTTTCCTTTTTTTTGTGAGAGCATTAAGTATAGCAGTTGAGAGGTCATATTGTGGCTGTACAAGACATTTGTAAGACACTTTTGGAATATTGTGTGCAGTCGTGGTCTCCCTTCTATAGGAAGGATGTTGTGAAAGTTGAAAATGTTCAGAAAAGATTTACAAGGATGCTGCCAGGGTTGGAGGGTTTGAGTTCTTCGAAGAGGCTGAATAAGCTGGGGCTTTTTCCCCTGGAGCTTGGGAGGCTGAGGGGTAACCTTATCGAGCTTTATAATGTCATGAGGGGCATGGATAGGGTAAATAGACAAGGTCTTTGCCCTGGGGTAAGGGTGTCCAAAGCTAGAGGGCATAAGTTTAGGGTGAGAGGTGAAAGATTTAAAAGGGACCTAAGGGCCAACGTTTTCATGCAAAGGGTGGTGCGTGTATTGAATGAGCTGCCTGAGGAAGTGGTGGAGGCTGGTATAATTCAACATTTAAAAGGCATTTGGATGGGTATATGAATAGGAAGGGTTTAGAGGGTTATGGGTCAAGTGCTGGTAAATATGATGAGGTTTATTTAGATATCTGGTCGGCATGGATGAGTTAGACTGAAGGGTCTGTTTCCGTGCTGTACTTCTCTATGGCTGTATAACTCTAAGTAGCCTCAGTCAGTGGGGTCAAGGTCCCATAGAACCAGGATTTTTAGTTTCAGCTTTCAGTAGTTGCAGGGTTCTTAAGCTGGATGTGAAAGTATTTATTCCTCTCCTTGTCATAGCTAAAAGCTGGGATTCTATTTGTTTCTAGAATTGTACATAAAACAGTCTATTTACTGAATTTGCCTTTGCCAAGCTTGTGTTCATGGGATGATACTTTTTTGGAACAGTTAATTAATAGTTGTTAATACATATTTTTTTTGTCAAGCATTTCCATAGTGTACAGTTAGGCCAATTATTTTATTTTTATTTTGTATTTAGTTTAACTGAAGTGTAAAAATAAAGTGGGTTTGCTGAAAGTAGATAGTTTGACCGATTGAATTGCATCAGGAACACAATGTTTGACACTTAACCTTTAAAATAAGAAAATGTTCGGGTCTAGACTATCTTCTGAATATATTTTGAGGGTGTTCAGTCTAGTCCATAACGCCATTCACGCATTCCAAAGAAGCTTTCATACATTTGAAATGTTAACTCTGTTTTCTGTCCACAGATTAGCATCTGTGATCTTCTGATTTTCTTCAGCAATTTCCATTTTTGTTATTGTTCTTCTGGAAAAACTGGGCAAGGACACAGCAAATGCTGTAATACGAATCTTCAGTACTATTGTTGGAATGTTGTCAGGGCCCATTGCCTTTGTTGTATCTAGTGCCTTCATCCATTTCTGGATATCAGATGGAATGATTCAAATTGGCTCAAGACTGTTGCTAGGAACCTCTGAAGAACTCGGCGCTTCTGGTTGTTTGTTGCAAATGCTTTGAATTTATGGGCTTGTTCCCCCGTAATTGGGGTAGGGATATTTATGGAGCTGTCGCCATCACTGAGTAGTGTAATTGGCCACCAGAATCCAGGACTGGTTGTGGCAGAACTGCAAAGTTCTGATCTGTTGGATGTGCAATTATTCGTCCTGTCTACCATTTGCTACTTATGCTGTTTAGCATATGTTGTAACTTCACTTGGTTGACCCTTCATTTTTAAATAAACCCGGTGTGCTTCTGATGTGCTATCTTGCACTCTTTCTTGAGATGGGGGAGGTGACGATCTTGTCACTGGACAAGTCATCTAAAGACCCAGCTGGTGCTCTGGGAACTTGGGTTCAAATCCCACTGTCGTGCAAATTGAATTCAAATATAACATTTTGGAGTAAAAGTCTAATGATTACTGTTAAACCATTGTGAAGAACTCACCTGCTTCCTTAATATCTTATACAAAGGAAATTTTAGTTGGTCTGGCCTGTAGTGTTTCCATAGCAATGTGGCCAACTCTTAGTTATCCCATGAGAGCACTCAGTTCTGACAAACTGCAAAGAATTCTCAGAAAAGTTATGAAACAGAACTGACTACCTGATACTGACCTTACCAAACAACGATGGCAAGCATGTCCCTGTTAACGCTGCAGAGTTTCCTTTCCAATGTCAGGCTGAGTGCTAAAATTGGAGAGCTGTCTCACAGACTGATTAATCAATGCCCTGACACAGCCATGCCCATGGAATCACACGTTTACAGACAATGTTCCAGAAAGCACCATCACCATCCATGGGTAGGTCCTATTCCATGGCATGCAGGTGTGCGCTGTTGATTCTGGACCCAGTGAAATCTCATGGCATCAGGTGAAGGATAGGTAAAAAAATCTGACCATGGTATATATATAAACTGCCCCACCGAGCAGACAAAATTTATTTGATTAATTTGTAACCACCATAAAAAGGAAGCACTGAGAGTGGCAAATGTACAAACTGTACTCTGGTATGGGATACTTTAATGTTCATTAGCAAAAGTGGCTTGGCAGCACCAATACTGACCTGGCTTGTCCTGTTCTGAAAGATATAATTGTCAGACTGACTTTGTGGCAGATATTGAAGACTCAAAGAGTCATCCTCATGAACTCATTCTCACAAGTCTGACTGCTGCAGATATATCCATTCATAACAGTTCAATAGGAGTGACTACTGCACAGTCCTGGTAGTCAGAGTCTTGTCTTCAGCTTGAGAATACCCTCTCTACTGTATGGCATGGTCATTGTGCTAAATGGTATAGATTTCAAACAGATCGAGTAACTCAAGACTGAGCATCGGTGACACACTGTGGGCCATCACCAGCGACAGAACTGCAGTCCACAACATGCAACCACATTGTCTGGCACATCTTTCGCCTTTTAAAATGTCTGAGGCTCAGTGGGATTGGTAAGCCATTTGAGGTCTATACCTTTGGAAACAAAATCCTCCTGGTTAGCAAAGACAGTCAGAAAGTAGGTCAGCTTGAGGAAGGGTGGGACACTTTTTTGTAGGTAAAACTCAACAGCCTTTGTTATTCACAGGAGGTGAGGTATGAAGTTGGGCTAAGATTCAAGGAGGAAATGGAGGTTGCCAATATTCAGATTCCATTTGAGTTAATAGCTACGGCATTGGATGTTGTTTCTTGTGAGACTGGCACAGAGTGACTTTGGTCTTGGCAATATTTCACTGGAGGAAATTATGGCTTATCCACAACTTAATGACAGGTAGTCGGACAGCACAGCAGCATTAATGGTCGTGCTAAACTAGAAAGGCACAATATTTATGCTTAGACACTGTTGGACTCCAAAATCTGCGAAAAGTCAGTAGAATTTGGTTTCAGGAGAATCAGTTGATCCTTTTGTGTGACTATGATTTATTTAATTAGCTAATGACAGTTTACTATAACCAATCTTAATTATTGCTTTTGCCATATCACTGACTATACTCCGTGAAGTGCTACCATAGATTTTAAGTAGGAACTCTAAACTCTTAAATTTGCTGTTAGAAAGATATATTCAGCTAGAAGTCATTCGGTGACCCTTTCAGGTATAGTTCGTTTGTGAACAGTTGTTTCAGCATTATCTGATGAGATATTGTGATTTCAAAATGATGTTACATTGGTCAACGTACAGTCCTACATGTTAATACCTTTGTTCCTTTGCACAATATATTAATATTCAATTCAGGAAATTTAAACAATAAAATCCACTGATTCAATATAGAGTCATAGAGATGTACAGCATGGAAACAGACCCTTCAGTCCAACCCGTCCATGCCGATCAGATATCCCAACCCAATCTAGTCCTACCTGCCAGCACCCGGCCCATATCCCTCCAAACCCTTCCTATTCATATACCCATCCAAATGGCTTTTAAATGTTGCAGTTGTACCAGCCTCCACCACTTCCTCTGGCAGCTCATTCCATACACGTACCACCCTCTGTTTGAAAAGGTTGCCTCTTAGGTCTCTTTTGTATCTTTCCCCACTCACCCTAAACCAATGCCCTCTAGTTTTGGACTCCCCAACCCCAGGGAAAAGATTTTGTCTATTTATCCTATCCATGCCCCTCATGATTTTGTAAACCTCTATAAGGTCACCCCTCAACGTCCGATGCTCCAGGGAAAACAGCCCAAGCTCCTTCAGCCTCTTCCTATAGCTCAGATCCTCCAACCCTGGCAACATCCTTGTAAATCTTTTCTGAACCTTTTCAAGTTTCACAACATCTTTCCAATAGGAAGGAGACCAGACTTGCACGCAATATTCCAACAGTGGCCTAACCAATGTCCTGTACAGCCGCAACATGACCTCCCAACTCCTGTACTCAATACTCTGACCAATAAAAGAAAGCATACCAAACACCTCCTTCATTATCCAATTTATGTGTGACTCCATTTTCAAGGAGTTATGAACCTGCACTCCAAGGTCTCTTTGTTCAGCAACACTCCCTAGGACCTTACCATTAAGTGTATAAATCCTACTAGGATTGGCTTTTCTAAAATGCAGCACCTTGCTTTTATCTGAATTAAACTCCATCTGTCACTTCTCAGCCCATTGGCCCATCTGGTCAAGATCCCATTGTAATCTGAGATAACCCTCTTAGCTAACCATTACACCTCCAATTTTGGTGTCATCTACAAACTTACTAACTATACCTCTTATGCTCACATCCAAATCATTCATGTAAATGACAAAAAGTAGAGGACCCAGCACCGATCCTTGTGGCACTCCACTGATCACAGGCCTCCAGTCTGAAAAACAACCCTCCACCACCACCCTCTGTCTTCTACCTTTGAGCCAGTTGTGTATCCAAATGGCTAGTTCTCCCTGTATTCCGTGAGATCTAACCTTGCTGATCAGTCTCCCATGGGGAACCTTGTCGAACGCCTTACTGAAGTGCATATAGATCACATCTACTGCTCTGCCCTTATCAATCCTCTTTGTTACTTCTTCACAAAACTCAATCAAGTTTGTAAGACATGATTTCCCACACACAAAGCCATGTTGACTATCCCTAATCAGTCCTTGCCTTTCCAAATACATGTACATCCTGTCCCTCAGGATTTCCTCCATCAATATGGGCGGCACGGTGGCACAGTGGTTAGCACTGCTGCCTCACATCGCCAGAGGCTCGGGTTCAATTCCCGCCTCAGGCGACTGACTGTGTGGAGTTTGCACATTCTCCCTGTGTCTGCGTGGGTTTCCTCCGGGTGCTCCGGTTTCCTCCCACAGTCCAAAGATGTGCAGGTCAGGTGAATTGGCCATGCTAAATTGTCCGTAGTGTTAGGTAAGGGGTAAATGTAGGGGAATGGGTGGGTTGCGCTTCGGCGGGTCGGTGTGGACTTGTTGGGCCGAAGGGCCTGTTTCCACGCTGTAAAGTAATCTAAAAAAAAAATGACCACCACCGAGGTCAGGCACCATGTTAGCCAACCTCCAGTCTTCCAGCACCTCACCTGTGACTATCGATGATATAAATATCTTAGCAAGAGGCCCAGCAATCACTTCTCTAGCTCTCACAGTGTTCTAGGGTAAACCTGATCAGGTCCTGGGGAATTATACACCTTAATGCGTTTCAAGACATTCGGCACTTCCTCCTCTGTAATATGGACATTTTGCAAGGTGTCACGATGTATTTCCCTATATTCTATATCTTCCATATCCTTTTCCACAGTAAGTACTGAAGCAAAATATTCGTTTAGTATCTCCCCCATTTTCTGCGGCTCCACACAAAGGCCGCCTTGCTGACCTTTGTGGGACTCTATTCTTTGCATAGTTACCCTTTTGTCCTTAACGTATTTGTAAAAACCCTTTGGATTCTCCTTAATTCTATTTGCCAAAGCTATCTCATGTCCCCTTTTTGTCCTCCTGATTTCCCTCTTAAGTATACTCCTACTGCCTTTATACTCTTCTAAGGATTCACTCAATCTATCCTGTCTATACCTTACATATGCTTCCTTTTTCTTAACCAAACCCTCAATTTCTTTAGTCATCCAGCATTCCCGATACCTACCAGCCTTTCCTTTCACCCTAACAGGAATATACTTTCTCTGGATTCTCGTTATCTCATTCCTGAAGGCTTCCATTTTCCAGCTGTCCCTTTACCTGCGAACATCTGCCTCCAATCAGCTTTTGGAAGTTCTTGCCTAGTACCATCAAAGTTAGCCTTTCTCCAATTTAGAACTTCAACTTCTGGATCTGGTCGATCCTTTTCCATCATTATTTTAAATCTAATAGAATTATGGTTGCTGCCCAAAGTGCTCTCCCACTGACACCTCAGTCACTTTTCTTGCATACTTCACAAGAGTAGGTCCAATTTTGCACCTTCTCTACTGAATCAGAAAATTTTCTTATACATACTAAACAAATTCCTCTCCATCTAAACCCTCAATACTATGGCAGTCCCAGTCGATGTTTGGAAAGTTAAAATTCCCGACCATAACCACCCTATTATTCTTACAGATAGCTGAGATCTCCTTACAAGTTTGTTTCTCAATTTCCCTCTGACTATTAGGTGTCTAATATTAGATTAAAATGGTAACATTGTATGTGTCTATGATTGTTTTGCTATGTCAGGATCTGTGTAATTTGATTCTAGTAAGATATTTTTGGTGGCTTCATGACATGAAAAGTCAGGACTAAATAGAAGCCTGTGTACCGTTGATACCTTGCTGCAGCTGAGAGTGGAACGAAGGAATTCTCCAAGCGATATTTGCTAGATACAGTTGGTAAAGCTGGGATCCAAGAGAAATTCACTGGTGACTGTATGAAGTTAGCTCTTTGATACAAGCTGGAATTGTATTTGCAGTAGTAGAGGCAGTTGTGGGGAATTCAGCCTCGAGTGACAAGACCAAACTAGCAAAATATGAATCGTTCTCGAAGCAGTCAATCAAGAGGTGTTTTGAGGATGTTCCAAGGCGAGGTACAATTCGTTTGCCTATAATGCGCGTTTCATCAACACGATTTGGCTCTTCCGCGATTGGTGAATTGGGGAATGATTTTTTTTAAACTCGAACTCCCGTTGGCTATTTAGAAGAAGACTACACCTTAGATCAAATCTTGAATTTGGATGAGACAGGTTTATACTGGAAGTGAATGCCATCCAAAATTTACGTTTCTGAGAATGAAGGACACGCCTTAAAGTTGCAAAGGTTTGTATGACTGTGTTGTTGGGTGCCAATGCCAGTGAAGAATTAAAGCATAAGCCTGTGTTGGTGAACCACTCAGCCAAACGATTAGCCTTGAAAGCTGACCTTAAGTCCACTCTAGGTATTTACTTTCAGGCCATGCAAAATAGATGGGATGACAGGGCAATTTTTTTCTGACCTTGTTGATGTTTTTGAGGATGTTTTTAGAAGTTATTGCAGGAGAAAAAAATTTGGATTTCAAAATTCTCCTCATTCTGGAAAATGCACCAAGTACCAATGGTGATCTTTTTGAAAACATCAAAGTGCTATTTCTACCTCCAAACATAACCTCTCTCATTCAAATGATGGACCAGTGTGCAATAGCAGCTTTTGAAGCTTCTTATTTAAGGTGTACATTCAGGAGGCTGATACTCAGGAGGATAATGAGGACAGTGTTCTTCAATTTTGGAAGAGCTTTAACATTAGGAATGCTATTGACATCACTGTGTATGCTTGGGGTTATGTCAGTTAGGACTGCTTGCATGCAGTTTGGCAGAAGCTTCTCCCAGATTTTCTTCATGATTTTAAATCTGTTAAACCATCAGAGGAGCTTCCAGTAATCAAAGAACATTGTGCCACTTTTGCAAACTAAGTTGGATTTGTAGAAGTGGAGACTGAGGATGTCGAGGAGCTGCTCGAGTTACTTGTTGCTGTGGGGGAAATTGAAGTTGGAGATGAAGACGATGAAGCTCAGGGTGCAGCACCGTGAGAGTTTTCCACTCCTCTTTTGTCTTCTATCTTGAGGGAAGTCGAGAAACAGTTTTAGCTCTTAGAAGACAATGACCATAATGCAGAATGCAGCAGGGTAGCAGTTTGTGGCATAAAGTCTTATCTGGTACCCTTTGAACAACTTCTTCATGAAAGAAGAAAGATGGCAAAGCCTCAAAAAGTAGATGCCTTTTTTCAGCCAACCCCAAGGAACAGTCTAAGAGCAATGAACCACAGCCCCTACTTCCAGAACTGCACCTGAAAGTGATGATGATGCTGATGATGACCTTCAGCCCCTGTCTTAATACTGTATTGTAACTCAGCAAACTCAGAAAGCTCTTCAAATTACTTTCCAGTTTTTCAGGGTAAAGTGTTAAACTTATTGTATTATTTCATTAAAATATATTATTTTGACATTTACTTAGACTGGGCTATGATTTATGTTCGGTTAACTACTATTTTTGTTTAAATTTTTATTGAGATTTTTGGTGGTCCTCCCCAACCCCATTTTCCCATAGGTACTGTTATTTCTATTGCATGATTTTCTATAACGTGAGGTCAAATGAGAACGCAACTATCATGTTGGAGAAGCACAGATTATATTTTGAAATGAGGAATTTGAATCCCTTGGGAAGGAGAGAAAATTTTGATGAGATTTGGTGACATAAATTGTCACCAATATTTGGAGATGTTTTACCTTGACTGTACCTGCCATTTAAATTGCATTCTGTGCAGTGTTTGGCCACGGTTTGTCTGATAAATTGTATTTATAGCATGTTATTCCTGAATGTTAGAGTTGAAGTTGCACATGTATAAACATAGAAAATAAGAGCAGAAGTAGGCTTTTGGGACCTTATGAGTCTGCTCTACCATTCAATATGATCATTGCTGATCATCCACCTCTGTAATCTGTTCGTGCTTTCTCCCTGTAGCCCAAAGGACTTCATTTAATTTTCTCTTGAAAACATTCAATTCCTTAGCCTCAACTGTTTTTGTGGCAGAGGATTCTCAAGGATTAGTACTCAGTAAAGAAATTTCTCCTCATCCCAGTCCTAAAAGGCCTACCCCATATTGTTGGACTGTGACCCCTGGTTCTGGATTTCCCAGTCATCAGAAACATCCTTCCTGTGCTTACCCTATCTATTCTTTGAATTTTATAGATTTCTATGAGATCTTCAACTCCTCCACTCTGTGGTAAACCTTGGTATGCTCCCTCCATAGCTAGATCATATTTCTTCAGATAAGGAGATAAAAACTGAACTCAGCAGTCCACATGTGGCCTCACCAAGACCTCATTCAATTGCAGGAGAAAGTGAGGACTGCAAATGCTGGAGATCAGAGCTGAAAATGTGTTGCTGGAAAAGCGCAGCAGGTCAGGCAGCATCCAAGGAGCAGGAGAATCCTGATTCTTGAAGAAGGGCTCATGCTCGAAATGTCGATTCTCCTGCTCCTTGGATGCTGCCTGACCTGCTGTGCTTTTCCAGCAACACATTTTCAGCTCATTCAATTGCAGCAAGACAACCCTTTTCTCCTTCACCACCTGCTGCACTTGCATGGTTACACCCAGGTCTGCTTGTACCTTCTTCTTTCTCAATTTATCACCATTCAGATAATTTGTCTGCTTTTTTGCTACGAAAGTGGATGACCCAAAGTGGAGATTCCAAAACATTTTTTCCAGATACATTAAGGACAAAAGGGTAGCTCGGAAGAATAGGGGCCCTCAAAGGTGAGCAAGACGGCCTTTGTGTGGAGCCGCAGGAGATGGGGGAGATACTAAATGAGTATTTTGCATCAGTGTTTACTGTGGAAAAGGACATTGAAGATATAGAATGTCTGGAAGTAGATGGTTACATATTGAAAAATATGCACAATACAGAGGAGGAAGTGCTGGATGTCTTGAAACGTGTAAAAGTGGATAAATTTCCAAGACCTGATCAGGTGTACCCTAGAACTCTGTGGGAACCTAGGGAAGTGATTGCTGGGCCACTTGCTAGATATATGGGTCATCAGTAGTCACAGGTGAGGTGCCGTTGGCTAACGTGGTGCCACTATTTAAGAAGGGTGGTAAGAACAAGCCAGGGGGCTATAGACTAGTGAGCCTGATGTCGATGGTGGGCAAGTTGATGGAGGGAATCCTGAGGGACAGGATGTACATGTATTTGGAAAGGCAAGGAATGATTAGGGATAGATAACATGGCTTTGTGTGTGGGAAATCATGTCTTAAGAATTTGATTGAGTTTTTGAAGACGTAACAAAGAGGATTAATGAGGGCAGAGCTGTAGATGTGATCTATATGCACTTCAGTAAGGTGTTCGACAAGGTTCCCCATGGGAGACTGGTTAGCAAGGTTAGATCTCATGGAATACAGGGAGAACTAGCCATTTGGATACAGAACTGGCTCAAAGGTAGAAGACAGAGGGTGATGGTGGAGGGTTGTTTTTCAGACTGGAGGCCTGTGACCAGTGGAGTGCCATAAGGATCGGTGCTGGGTCCAGTACTTTTCGTCTTTTATATAAACAATTTAGATGTGAGCACAAGAGGTATAGTTAGTAAGTTTGCAGATGACACCAAAATTGGAGGTGTAGTGGACAGCGAAGAGGGTTACCTCAGATTACAACAGGATCTTGACCAGACGGGCCAATGGGTTGAGAATTGGCAGATGGAGTTTAGATTACTTACAGTGTGGAAACAGGCCCTTTGGCCCAACAATCCACACCGACCCTCCGAAGAGCAACCCACCAATACCCATTCCCCCACACCTAACACTACAGGCAATTTAGCATGGCCAACTCACGTTACCTGCACATTTTGTTTGGACTGTGGGAGGAAACCAGAGCACCCAGAGGAAACCCATGCAGACACGGGGAGAATGTGCAAACTCCACACAGACAGTTGCCTGAGGTGGGAGTTGAACCCGGGTCTCTGGCGCTGTGAGGCAGCAGTGCTAACCACTGTGCCACCGTGCCGCCCCAATTCAGATAAATGCGAGGTGCTGCATTTTGGGAAAGCAAATCTTAGCAGGACTAATACACTTAATGGTAAGGTCCTCGGGAGTGTTGCTGAACAAAGAGACCTTGGAGTGCATGTTCATAGCTTCTTGAAAGTAGAGTCGTAGTTAGATAGGATAGTGAAGAAGGCGTTTGGTATGCTTTTCTTTATTGGTCAGAGTATTGAGTACAGGAGTTGGGAGGTCATGTTGCGGCTATACAGGACATTGGTTAGGTCACTTTTGGAATATTGCATGCAGTTTTGGTCTCCTTCCTATCAGAAGGATATTGTGAAACTTGAAGATGTTCAGAAAAGATTTACAAGGATGTTGCCAGGGTTGGAGGATTTGATCTATAAGGAGAGGGTGAACAGGCTGGGGCTGTTTTCCTTGGAGCACCGAAGGCTAAGGGGTTTATAAAATCATGAGGGGCATGGATAGGGTAAATAAACAAAGTCTTTTCCCTGGGGTGGGGAAGTCCAGAACTAGAGGGCATAGTTTAGGGTGAGAGGGGAAAGATATAAAAGGGACATAAGAGTTATTCATGCAGATGGTGGTACGTGTATGGAATGAACTGCCAGAGGAAGTGGTGGAGGCTAGTATAAGTGTAACATTTAAAGGGCATCTGAATGGGCATATGAATAGGAAGAGTTTGGAGGGATATGGGCCGGGTGCTGGCTAGTGGGACTGGATTAGGTTGGGATATCTGGTCAGCATGGACGAGTTGGAACAAAGGTTCTGTTTTCGTGCTGTACATTTCTATGACTCATATTCATCCACTTTTTACTTTATTAGCCATACGTGTGCCCATTCTCTCAACTTGTCTATATAATGCTGAAGCATTTCTGCATCTTCCTCATAGGCCACCCTCCCACTCAGCTTGTGTTGTTGCGAACTTGAGATAATACATTTAGTCCTCTCGTCTAAATCATTTAATATATATTGTGAATAGCTAGGGTCGAAGCACAGATCTCTGCTGTAATCAACTAGTCACTGGCTCCACTTAGAAAATGAACTATTTATTCCTAATCTTTGTTTCCTGTCTGTCAGCTAGTTCTCTATCCATGTCAGTACACTACTCTAATCCCACGTGCTTTAATTTTACATGCCAATCTCTTCCATGGGACCTTATCAAAAACCTTCCAAAACTCCAAGTAAACTACATCCAATTGCACTCCTTTATGATCACTACTAGTTAAATAGTTGAAAAATTCTGGTAGATTTTCCAAGCATGGTTTCCCTTTCGTAGATCCTAGTATGTCTGATCCTATCACTGTTTCCAAATGCTCTATTGGATCTTTTTTAATGTTCTGTGGTATTTTCCTCCTGCCACATCAGGCTAACTGGTCTATAACTCCCTGTTTTTCTGTATGTCCCATTTTGAATAGTAGAGTTACAGTAGCTACCCTACAATCTATATAAACCATTCCAAAGTCGTGAATCTTGAGTAATTTGTCATAACTTCTTTGGAGATCATTAATCTTAATTAACTGTGATGACATTTGATCACCATACTGTTGCATTAGATTTTAAAAATTGTTACAAAGTCAATATAAGAAATATATTTGTTGAATGGCCAGTCAATTATCTCCCAGAGCTCTTTAGCAAGGTCTTTCATGACATCAGTAAACTAAAACACAATCCATAGTATAATCTGATGTAAAGCAATAGCATTAATAACAATGCTCTATATCTACTGCGATTATGTATGAATCCTTTCAGTGAAACATTTTCATGGAAGTAAGTAAATGTGCTATTGTAATATCGTATTAAATTTGGGTTAATAGATTCAGCTTAACATTGAACCAAATGAAATGTAAATCGTGATGATATTATAATTGAGATGATTATCCTAAAGGTTGTTTAGTTATTTATTTGCACTGTTTGGTTAATGCCATCAAGAATATAATTTATAGCAGATCTTTAGTTGCCCATGGTGGTGAGACACCTTAAATCACTGTTTACTATCTATAGGTTTGATGGGTTGCAGTCTCCAGAATTCTGACTTGCCAATGATGAAGGAATGGTGTAAAGTATTTCCCAGTTAGGTTGGTATGTGACTTGGAGGGGAACTTGAAAGTGCTTGCATTTCTATGAATTTTCTATGATTCTTGCTCTACATAGTAGATTTGGTTAGTTGAAAAGGTACTGTCAAAGAAATGTGGGCAGCACAGTGGCACAGTGGTTAGCACTGCTGCCTCACAGCGCCGAGACCCGGATTCAATTCCCGTCTCAGGTGACTGACTGTGTGGAGTTTGCACATTCTCCCCGTGTTTCCTCCCACAGTCCAAAGAAAATGTGCAGGTTAGTTGAATTGGCCATGCTAAGTTACCCATAGTGTTAGGTGAAGGGGTAAATGTCGGGGAATGGGTCTGGGTGTGTTGCGGGTCGGTGTAGGCATGTTGGGCCGAAGGACTTGTTTCCACATGGTAAGTAAGTAATCTAAATGTTGGTGAGTTGTTGCAGTGCATCTTGTGGATAATACACATGGCTGTCATGGTGCAGTGATGTTTGAGGAAGTGAACTTTAAGTTGGTGAATTGGCTGTTGATTAAATAGGCTGCGATGTTGTCAACTTTTGGAGTACTTTTAGTTATGCAGCAATTTAGGCTGGAGGAGAATATTCCATCACAATCCGGACTTGTTCCATGGTGGTAGTGGAAAAATTTTGGGGAGTTAGGTGATGTATCATTGCAGAATACCCAGTCTCCATACCTGTCATTGCAACCACAGTACTTAACTGGCAAGTGCTGTTAAGTGTTCAGTCAACTGAATTTTAAGGTTGAATGCTATAAACTCAATAATGAAGCAGTGGGTTGATTCTACTATTGACAGATAATTCTTACTAGAAATAATTGTGTGGTGATTACGAAACCTAAATAAATGAGAAAACTACAAAGGTAAGAAACATATACATGATTAAAAGGAGAGGAATACAACTGGATTGTAACTAATTTATTTAGTTCAATCCATTTTAAACCTTCACAAAAGAAGTAGATTACACTTTCTGTGAAGTTATGTTGTGTGGTTAGAGATCTTTGAGCAGACATAATAGGACTGTTGATATTATCCATTGTTTATTCACTACTAGACATTCTTAGTCTTCAAAGTGTGAAAACATATTAAAGATTTAGTTGGTCATTTTATTGAGGCCAGTATGTTCATCTTTGGGATTAGTGTTCTGAGTTAGGTGGAAGAACAGTGTTTCAATAATTGTCATCCACTTGATAATTGCTGATAAATGGCAAATATCGTTCCTGCTACTTGAGTGGGCAATGATCATCTCCAGTGAGTGGGAATTTAACCATCTCTCCATGATATTCAATGACATCATCGTCATCATTGAAACTGCTACTAACGACAACTTGATGATTACCATTTACCAGAGACTGAACTGTTGTGAAACGAGAAGGTCAGAGGCTGGAAATTCAAAGTAACTCTCCTCCTTACTCCCCAAATTCTGTCTACCACAAATGAGATTTTTATGGAATAGACTCCACTGGATGACTGCAGTTCTAACAACACTCCAGAAACTCAGCACTACCCAGGAGAAAGCAGACTGCTTGGTTAGTAACCTAACTAGCACCTTAAATATTTGCTCATTACATCACTGATGCAGAGTGTTTTACATACAAGAAGCACTGTAACAATTCACGATGGCTCCTTTGACAGCACCTTCCAAACCATCAACCCGTATAAACTGAAAGGACCACAAATGCATGGGAACATCACTGTCTGTAAATTCTACTCCAAGACATTCGGTCATATGGATATAGTGTGGAAAAATTACATTGAGGAGCTGATCAACCAAGATTTGGAATTATGGGTCAGGCTGGATTTTCCTGTACTGATGTTCAGTGTTCAAGGCAGCAGTGAACCTGATGGCTATGAGCGGAGGATGGTGGGTTATTGTGAGAGCTTATTGTGTTTTGGTTTGAGGACACAAATGTCTGTGACCATCTAGCTGGAGCGTGGCAGTCTCCTGGTCCTTGGTGAAGTCCAGGTAGCTCCATCTTTGATCTTGTTTGCTCTGAGGTTATGACATTTATTTTCTTCTTGGCTCATCCTCCCGTACCACTATCTTGACGTATGGGTTTCAGTCCTTCCTGCAAAGATGTTTCACCCCGCCTTGTGTTTTGACCAAACATTTGAGAGAAATACACCCAATACCAGCTGATACATTGCTTATGTTTATGCCACGAGTTGTGGTTGGAATTCTTGTGCCACAGTCTCAGCACGTATTTCTCCATAGCTGAGTTCCCTTTGTGTTCTTCAACCAATTAATTAAGGGTCTATATAATTTATACATATGGTCATGACTGTATCTGCTTATTTCAGCTATTCAGTCTTTGATAGATCAGGTAGGCCATGCTATGTGTGAAAACCACAGTATCTAATCCTAATTTATACAGGTCTTTCTTTGGGATCATGGTGTCAAGGCCTCCTCCCCTTGTTGAAATAGCGAGTACTGGAATGGACATGACAAAGTTGACAAGCTGCCAAACTCTGGCAATTTTGACTTCTGCCAAGCTCTGTTCATGCCCCAGTGAGATTTGAATATTTTGCCCACAATGCATAGCAGGCATAAGTCACTATAATTTTTAAAAAAATATATTTATTCGCAAAAAAAGATTTTTTGACTTTACAAAAATATAAAGTTATTGAAAATACAACCAATAACAAATACCAGTATAACAAAGAGGAAAAAAACCCCACAAATTCCAATACAACTACAGTCTACTAACTACTAACTTACCCTGCAATACAAAATAAAACCTAACACTGTGCAAAACAACACCAATAAATAAGTATGTGACCAAAAAAAAAGAAAAGCAAAAGAAAACACAAAATAGCCATGCTTGGCGCAAAGCTCCCAAACAAAAGAACAGAAGCATTGTATATATACTCACATTAACTTGGGAGTTCCCCCTCCAGGGCCCAGGGCTCAACCAACCGAACCATTCTGGTTAAACAAATGCCCGAGTTAAGATAGCCAACAAATCATTTGCAAGTAACTCAAGTCGGGCTGCCATGTCTTATAAAAATGGTCTGTTGTGTGGTGTTTGTAAAAAAAATCCAAGGGAATGTGCTCCATAATTAATTTCCACCATCCCAGCAAGCCCGGCGAGTTCTCGGACACCGAATTCATCAGAATATTCTTCCGTGCACAATCTGCAAGAATATTAACTTGTTTATTCCCATGCCTGGCTAAAGATGATAAATTCGGTAGACCTCAGAGGAGAGATATGGGGTCTCCTTTAACTTCAGTCCTCAGTACCCTCCCGCTCTCTCCTGCCACAGCGCTCTAATAAACACGGAGCCTGTGACATGTCCAGAAGCAATGAGTAAAAGTACCTACACATATTTTACATTTGGGGCACAATTAAGACGGCACTTTTTTAAACTTTGCCAGATGGTCCGGTGCCAGATGAACCCTGTGCAGAACCTTTAACTGCGTAGCGCATGTCCTATTACAGATTGAGATCTTTTGTTCTTCATATTTAGATTTAGATTTAGATTAGATTACAGTGCAGAAACAGGCCCTTCAGCCCAACAAGTCCACACCGACCCGCCGAAGCGAAACCCACCCATACCCCTACATTTACCCCTTACCTAACACTACAGGCAATTTAGTATGGCCAATTCACCTGACCCTGCACATCTTTGGATGGTGGGAGGAAACTGGAGCACCCGGAGGAAACCCACGCAGACACGGGGAGAACGTGCAAACTCCACACAGTCAGTCGCCTGAGGTGGGAATTGAACCCGGGTCTCTGATGCTGTGAGGCAGCAGTGCTAACCACTGTGCCACCGTGCCGCCCACGGTGTTCTTACATGTTTCAGAAGAGATCTCCAATCCTAGCTCTTGCTCCCAGACCTCACATAACCAGTTAATATCCTGCCAGGCCCTGCCACCAAGCAGGCAATAGAGGGCACTAACCAAAAGGGTGCTTGTGGAACGTAGGAACAACCTCTTTGTATTGGGCTTATAGGGCTCTTCTGGGTGAAATCCCTAACCTGAAAAAAACGGAACAGATCTCTGCTGGGCAACCCGTATTTGCGGCTCGGTTGCTCGAAGGACATCGTAACCTCCCCCTCAAACAAGTCTCCCAAAGTGGAAACTCCTCTTGCTGCCCATAATTTGAACCCTGAGTCCACCATCTCTGGTCGGAACCTTGGCATACCAACTATAGGCGTAAGTGGTGAAGTCTTGGATAAGCAACCCTCACTCTGAAGCATCACCCTCCATGCCTTGACCATACTAATAACAATGGGGTTCTGGCAGTGGTCCATAACTGTCCTCATCTTATCCATAAACAGCAGGTTAATAAGAGGGCACTTTGCCTGGGAGGCCTTGATATCCAGCCATATTGAGCCTGGATCATTACCTACCCAATCGCAGACAAAGGACAACAGGAAACTCAATTGATACCCCCTGATGTCTGGAAAATCAACTCCTCCCCCTCCTTGAGGCAACTGCAATTTAATAAGTTTGATGAGGGGCTGCCCACAATGCCAGACAAAGGAGCCGAACTAACCCATAAGTTTCTGTAGCATTGGCCTGGGAAACATTATAGGGAGCATACACATGGGATAAAGCAAATGAGTAAGAACATTCATCTTAATGAGAGATATTTGGCCCAACCATGAAATTGGAGAGCCTCCCACCTCTCGAGATCCCGCCTAATATTGTCGAGCAAGTGAACAAAGTTAGTTTGAAATCACCGATCAAACTTCGGGGTAATAAAAATGCCTAGGTATCGGAACTCCACCCGTGACCACTCAAAAGGGAACCTAGGGTCACCTTCAATCTCTGGCACTTCCTTGATGTTCCCCAAAGGCTTAGCCTCTGATTTTGCAACGTCAGTCTTATATCCTGAAATAGCCCCAAATGAATTGATGCATTGTATCAGATGGGGTACGGAGGTCGTGGGTTTGATAAAAACGGAAGGACATCATCCACATACAGTGTAATCTTGTGTACTCTCGATCCCACTTCCAGAGTGATTGTGTGGGCATTCTGATGAATGGCCTCTGCCAGTGGTTCTATCACCAACATAAACAACAATGGTGAAAGGGGGCAACCTTGCTGACTACCCCTACCAATCCTAAAGTTCCCAGACTTCACCCCGTTAATGATGACCGTGGCCAGAGGATGGTAATATAAAACATCCACCCACCTAGCAAAGACCCCACCCAACCCAAACCACTCTAAGACATAAAAAAGATATGAGCTGAAAATGTGTTGCTGGAAAAGCGCAGCAGGTCAGGCAGCATCCAAGGAACAGGAGAATCGACGTTTCGGGCATAAGCCCTTCTTCAGGAATAAAAAAGATATGGCCATTTCACCCGGTCAAATGTTTTCTCTGCATCTAAGGAAATCACTAACCCCTGAATCGATCGTTGCTGACAAACTTGGACCATATTCAGCAACCTTCTAATATTATTAGAAGACCTACAATCCCTTATAAAACCTGTCTGTGTCTCTTTAACAATATCGGGCAACACCTTTTCCAATCTTAGACAGAATCTTGAAATCTGAATTTAATGGAGAGATGGGCGTATATGGGGCACAATCCTCAGGAACTTTCCCCTTCTTAAGAGTGAAGAAAATATTAGCTTCGCTCAAAGATGGTGGTTAGCATTCATGCATATAGGAGTGAGTGTACATCTCCAACATTGGCACTGACAGAATCCCTATGAACTCCTTATAAAACTCACCTGGGAGACCATCAGGGCCAGGTGCTTTCCCACTCTGAAGTTGCTTAGCTGCCATCTGTATTTCCTAAACTGTAAAGGGGACATTAAGGAGACAAGCCTGTTCCAAGGTTACCCCTGGGAGGTCCAGGTTCTTAAAAAAAGGCCTCCATTTTAGCCCACCTGTCCTCACAACCTTCAGACTGATACGATTCAGAGTAAAAACTCCGAAAAGCCTCATTAATCCTTTTGACATCGTATGTAAGGACCCCAGCACTGTCTCTGATTGCAGTAATGGATTGGGGAGCACGCCTTTTCCTAGTCAGGTACGCTAAAAACTTCCCTGGCTTGTCCCCATACTCGAACAGTGTTTGCCTAGCAAAAGCAAGTTCTTTCTTTGCGATTGGTGTAAGTATTGAATTCAAGGCAGCCCGGAGGGCCATGATCCGTTGTAGTTTAGTCTCCAAAGGCTACGCAAAATGTGCCACCTCGGTGGCTTTCAACTGTCCCTCAAGTGGATGCTGCTGTTCCCCCTTCTGTGGTATCTGGCTAGCCGAATATGAAATAGCTCATCCCCCAGCAAAGGCCTTAATGGTCTCCCATAGAATAGACAGACTACTAGCCATGCCTGAGTTGATAGTCAAGAATTCCTGAAACTCCTTCAAAAAGTATTCCACAAATTTGGAATCCTTAAGGAGAAAAGGGTCCAGACATCAGTGTAGACCCTCACTCTTGGCTTTAACCTCCAAATATTCTGCCGTGTGATCAGAGATAGCCATCCTCAATTTTACAACCCATAGTCGAATCCAGAAGGGCTGAGGGAGCCAGAAAGAGATCAATCCTCATGTGACATTTATGTGGGTTTGAAAAAGAGGTGAAGTCCCTGCTGGTAGGGTGAAAATATCTCCAAATGTCCACCAGCCCCAACTCCTTGCATAAGTCAGTCATCTGCTTGGCCTGGGAAGAAATAGTTGGGGACCCACGAGGCATCCTGTCCACTGTTGGATCCAAAAGTCATTGAAATCTCCCTTTATAATAATGTGCCATGTTCCAAAGGCACTCAGCTTAGAGAAGGCACTAATCAAAAATTTGAGGGGTGGCGCCGCAGGACAGGAGACATTTAAAATGCCATATTCCTCCCCATGTATCAGGGCCTTAAGTATCACAAACCACCCCTGCTCATCTTTCACCTGCTCTAATAATGTGAATGGAAGATTTTTCTGGATAAGTACTGCCACTCCCCTACTTTTAGTAGTAAAGGATAAAGAATACTTGGTCATAACCCCCTTGTTGTAATTTCAGGTGTTCCCCGTCATCAAGATGGGTTTCCTGCAACAAAGCGATATCAACCCTTTCCCTGTTAAGGCTAAAAACACTATTTTCCTTTTTACAGGCGAATGATTTTCCTTAATGTTCCAGGTGCATGATTTAACAAGACACCTAGCCATACCCCCTCTCAAGAGACTCTTGAAACCCTGGGAGGGAGAACCCTGCTTAACCCCGCTTAGTGGGTGGCACGGTGGCACAGTGGTTAGCACTGCTGCCTCACAGCGCCAGAGACCCGGGTTCAATTCCCGACTCAGGCGACTGACTGTGTGGAGTTTGCACATTCTCCCCGTGTCTGCGTGGGTTTCCTCCGGGTGCTCCGGTTTCCTCCCACAGTCCAAAGATGTGCAGGTCAGGTGAATTGGCCATGCTAAATTGCCTGTAGTGTTAGGTAAAGGGGTAAATGTACGGGAATGGGTGGGTTACGCTTCGGCGGGTCGATGTGGACTTGTTGGGCCGAAGGGCCTGTTTCCACACTGTAAGTAATCTAATCTAATCTAATCTAAAATGCGCCGAGCACAGGTAAATGAAGATTCATAGAGTTGAAGAATTGTGTATACAAAAACTACTCTATCATAACTACAAACAACTATTACTATCAAATAACTACAAAGAAAACCAACTATAAAACCTTGAACAGAAGACTCTCAGCCCTGTCCCTAGGGGGCGCACACACTACCCATCCCCTCCTTCACAGCTCCTTCAAGCCTGGACTGTGCCTCAACCTTAGGGGAAAAAACAAGGAGATGATCCTTAAATCAACAAAAAAAAGAAGTCAGGATGAGCACTCTGCCCATTCCCGGTTTCATGTCACTCCTACTTGTGACTAAAAGAGAAAGAGAACAAACAAAAAAAAGGAGACAACAAAGGGCATCCACAAAATTTCCCATAATAAAATCCAGTTATTAAAAAAAGGAACAACATATTCCAAGTTCTTTTTTAAATTATTAGGGAGAGAGAAAGAAAAAAAGGAAGGAAAAACACAGGGAAAGAATGAAAAGAGGACGAACATTAACCATATTCTTCAGACCAGTCCATCTCTTTAAAAGTGTCGATAAAGTTTTAGCTTTACCTGCTGAGTCAAATGTATAAACTGAGTTCTCATGACTGAAACAGAGCACTGCAAGGTACCTCATGGAGTACTGGATACCCAGGTTCCTCAGCTTCTTTTTAACTTAATTGAAGGACTTCCTCTTTCAAATTAAAGCTGCCGAGAAATCCTGGAAAAATCATGATTTTTGACCCCTTATGCAGCAGTGCCTGTGGGTCTTTCCCCAGCAATCTGGAGGATTCTATTACTTTTTGCTTGTCCTTGTGAGTGGAAGTGCATTAGGACCAGGCGGGGGCGCTGTACCGGCCCAGACCTGTGCACAGAGATCCGATAAACCCTTTCAATCTGCAGCTGGCTGGACTAGATTTGAAGGCCTAGGAAGTAGCTGACTGGCTGCCCACCTTCTTCACCCTCTGGGAGCTCAACAATCTGAAGATTCATCCTTTGACCTCGATTTTCATGCTTCTGTAACATGGACGCGATGGATCTGGGCACAAATCTCCTCAAGCGCAGCCCCAACCTTTGAGGTAAGTCTCTCCATCCCCGCTGCCAATTCCTGTGAGTCTGTCAGGTCCCCGGAGGGTTTGGGAGAGACTGCTGCTGTTGCAGTCTCTGGTGTGCCCGGTGCTGCAGGGCAGCTGTTTGCTCACTCCTTTTCCTTTTGGCATCCTTCCCACTCCCAAATATTAACAAACGTGTTCTGTAAGGTTTTAAACTAATAATTCCTTCACATAATTTGGTCAGGGATGGCAAAAAACACCAATCCGCTTTGGCTGTTAGGCAGAGCCGTCCATGGCAGTTCTACAGAATCGCTGCCATCTTGCTGAGTCCAGTCATTATATATTGAAGTCATTTATTGCTACACAATCACTGATATGGAGTATGTCCAAGGACTTCTTCAAGTAGTACTAGTGCATTTTTTAAAACAAAACACAATGTACATTTTAGAGTGCTTTGATACCTATCCAGCCATAAATGTAGCTTTGTTTTACTGAAAATGAATACAAATACTATGCAAATATGTAATTTATTATGCTTCAAAATCTACAAAGATTGGCTAAGATTTATAAGGAATGGATTTATGCACTTTTCAAAAACAAAACTTAATTGTGATTGTAACAGTAAACGTTTGTTCATTTTCCATTAAATTGAAACAAGCAACCAATTGTTAAGAATTTGTCTGTTGTAATTTTCAAAATGCTGTTTCTTTCATTCACCAAATATGTAAATCATTATGCAAATTATGCAAGTGGAATTACAATAGTGAGAATAGTGTGAAGATTGAAGTGGTGCTACCCTGAAAACATGGCTGATGTGTTTTTAGTAATAGGAGCTGTTTAAAAAAAATTGCTTTTTGAAAATGCTGGTGACATATAGTCATAGAATTCTTACAGTGTGGAAAGAGGCTATTTGGTCCAACAAGTCCATACTGACCCTCCAAAAAGTATCTCAACCAGACCCATTCCCCAACCCAATACTCTACATTTCCTATGACTCATACAACTAACTTACACATCCCTGAATTCCATGGGCACTTTAGCATGGACAATTCATCTAACTTGCACATCTTTGGACTGTGGAGGGAAACCGGAGCACCTGGAGGAAACCCACACAGACATGTGCAAACTCCACACGGACAGTTGCTTGAGGCTGGAATCGAACTCAGGACTCTGGTGCTGTGAGGCAGCAGTGCTAACCACTGAGTCACTGTGCTGCGGGTAAATAGGATCAAGAAAGCATACAAAACCTCAAAGGCACAGGGTGATAAAATTGAAGAGCACTGGTTTTCAATGCAACATGGTTTGCTAAATCTCTAGTAGTTCGAGAACTTGTTGGCTTGAAGCCAAATTGAAATTGGGTCTTGAGTATCAAGAGGACTGCAGGTGTCAACAGGGTGTTGCAGTGTGGCGTGCTGATGAGCGTCTCAGAATTTAGGATGGCCGATCTTGGTGTGGGAAGAATATGGAAACTAACATGTGATGTGTGATCTGCCCCAATCTGACCCCCTGTATTTCTGTGAAATCAAATCTGTTACTGACTGGACAGAAATTAACTAAATGTATTCTTTTTGTTGTAGCCTTACAACTGCCCATCATGCAGACTTGTTCGGCAACTTAAGGCCTTGATAAACCATATCGAACCCAGGTTGAATTCAGTTTATGAGATGTTTCGATTGAAATTTTACAACCTTATTAAGGCCTGTATTTGTAAATGCAGAATACAACCAATGTTTTCTTTTTAACAGGTAGAATTGTTAAATTCTAGTGAATAAAGAACTATTATCCGATATGTTGTGTTATTTGTTTGTCTTTTTCAATTTGTCTTCTATGCATAAATTTGCAGAGAATACAATGTGTTTTAAAGATTACAAGTACTATTTTTCTGTGCTTTTCATTCTGGATTGAAAATACATTTTAAAACCAAGATTGTGGAAGGAATTTCTGCACTTTTTTAAAGCAAGTTCCTGAAACTCATTGTAAGCTGTATTTATACCACTGCTTTGTTCAAACAGGGAGTGAGGCTGTAGATATGCTGGCACCCGAGGGTGTGTGTACAAAGTTAATTTCAACAAGTAGTTGATCAGTGACAGTTCACAAACCAATTGTGAATGACAAGTGTCATCAGCCTGACAACTATCTGAATTGTTTCTGGAAAACTGAACAGCTTGAGAATGTGAACAATATAGGCAGAAGCGTTTGGGCCTCTGTAAAGGTAGATGACTTTTTTTCCCAGTAAAATAGCTAAAGCCTGAAGAAGCCAATTTATTTTCCCTCACCAACTGCTATAAGCTTTAGCCTTTAACAAGTAGCTAACATTCTTTTCAATGAATGGGCATATTGCTTGTACCTTCTGCAAAGAGATGAAAAGGAACTGGAGAAGGAAGATTAATGAACAGCAAGTCCCAGCGAGCAAAAGGTAGCCAGACATCTATGGATCCTGTGGCTGGGGCCCTTCAATTCCTTCCCATTTGTTCCCTAACCTATAACACTAAATTCCTTTCTTTGTCTGTATATATTTGTGTCTGGGGATTTTAGAAAGGGTTCGAGTTTTAACTGAGAGAGTTATATGTTGACAGTTCATAAGATTCTGACCACCACAAAACAACTATTAGCACTGAAATAAATTGGTAATAATTGTTAAGTACAGAAACCTGGTCTACATTTTTGATTAACCTAAGTATATCAGTCAAGTAAATTAGGGACATTGTGTACTTCAGTTAAAATTGTTTACTTTTGTGAGGACTCCATAATAGTGGAGCTTAATTTCTGGTGTGCTACCCCAATAAGGCACAACAGTGTCTGTGGAGTTAAAGGTTAACTATAATTTCACCCCTAAGTATAGCAATTGAGCATATGCATAAGGAGAAAGTGAGGTCTGCAGATGCTGGAGATCAGAGCTGGAAATGTGTTGCTGGAAAAGCGCAGCAGGTCAGGCAGCATCCAGGGAACAGGAGAATCGACGTTTCGGGCATAAGCCCGCATGCATAAGGAGTTGTGTTCTCGTAATGTCAGGTCACATGGAACTGGAACTTGAGTTCCTAATATTCCAGAAGATACCCTTGCATACAGCCCCTTGTATATAGTTATGTTTAATAAAGCCTTTTAACTTTTAATGCTCATTTCCAATAATTAGCCCTTATCCTATTACATGATGATAATGGTGACGAGACCAATGGCACCAAAGGCGAGTGGCAAAGATCAACTGAAGTGAAAACCAGAGATAGAACAATGCTGTGGGTGAAGGACGAGGCCAGCACAACAATCTGACCCGAGAGGTGGGAGGGGAACTTAAAGAGCAGCAACGAGTGATGGTCTTTAGAGCCAAACTAAAGTATCAAACTAAGAGAAGGAAAACCTACGTAGAAGCTGAAAGTGTGAGATAAACCATACAACAGAGTACATGGAAAGAAATAAGAAAATCTTTTGGCTCCAGTGAGTAAAGCCATTCAGAATCAGAAGCCATTCAAGAGAATGGGGAAGAAACAAGCACTCAAAAAATTCACCAGTGACTAGCACACACAGAAACAAGGTTGGAGCTGAGGGCATTAGTTGTGTTTGTGCTGAGTCATAAGTCAAATTCTGATCTCTGAAAATTATGGTTGATGAGGAAGCTAATTTTAAACTAAATGCTGGGGCGTTTGAATTCATGCTTTTAGATGGAGCATCATGGATAATATTAGGAGTTCTTCAAACATCTTCCATTCAACTTGGGACATGAGAGTATTCAAATCTGTTCAAGGACAAAAACACACTATACTTCATTACAGTTGGACAATTCACAGCAACTGTGTGTTGTTTCTAATCATGACCCTTCTTTATTGAGTGGCGCTACTATACAGCTTTAAACCTTCTTAGTTTATCTGATGTTAAGGTTACTGAGGTTTACTCAATGAACCTGGGGCAGTCTCCACTTCAGAACTTTCATCCCTAGGATGGCTGAAGATATTACAGATCTTGCATTTCCTTAAAAACAGAGGCTACAGATAACGGAAAAAGTGAAGCCTGCAAATACTGCAGATGCTGGAGATCAGAATCGAAGAGTGTGATGCTGGAAAAGCACAGCTGGTCAGGTTGCATCCAAGGAGCAGGCGAATCAACTTTTCGGACATAGGCCCTTCATCAGTCCTGATGAAGGGCTTATGCCCAAAACATCAACTCTCCTGCTCCTTGAATGCTGCCATACTGGCTGTGCTTTTCCAGCACCACACTGTTCACTACAGATAATGGAAATGAAGTCCCCAACTTTGAGGGTAATCATCCACAACAGGATATTCTAGACCTTAGTTTGCTTTTTAAGGACCAGATGGAACAGAATGAAGCTGCTGGACATACTGTAGTGGAAGGAGAGATCCCAAAATTTTCCGTACCTTGGATTAGGATGCTATAATTCATAAAGATCTGATATTTTGTTTTGAGGATAATCACTCTATTGTTAAAGAGGATAGGCAAGTGGTAAAACTGTCTACTTATTCTGTGCAATAACAACATTTGTACTAGTAACTGCAAGTAGATTTAATAATTCCTCCTCTCATAAAGGCTGGAATGCTATAGGGAACTAGAAAGATACTGACATTCTAAAGAGCCCACTTACCTCAATACCTGTTACAGATGACTACAGCATTTGCCTCGCTCCAGGAAGTTCAATGAAAGACAGAGGATAGTGTTAGGTGCATTAGTCAGGGGTAAATATAGGGTAGGGTAATGTGTCTGGGTGGGTTACTGTTTGGAGGGTCAGTGTGGACTTGTTGGGCCGAAGGGCCTGTTTCCACACTGTAGGGAATCTAATCTATAAGAAACCTGCCAGTGTTTCAGGCTAAATGCGCTGAATGGCCACAACTCAAACAGTTAAAGACCCAGCTGTATAAGAAGAGCTTTAACCACAAATTAGCATTGAACCTTCAGAGATTCTTGATCTGCAAAACAGCAGCTGAAATTTGCAACTGAGATATGTCAAGTTATGGAAGACTCAGGCTTCTGTGGGTGGCACGGTGGCACAGTGGTTAGCACTGCTGCCTCACAGTGCCAGACACCCGGGTTCAATTCCCGCCTCAGGCGACTCTCTGTGTGGAGTTTGCACATTCTCCCCGTGTCTGCGTGGGTTTCCTCCGGGTGCTCCGGTTTCCTCCCACAATCCAAAAATGTGCAGGTTAGGTGAATTGACCATGCTAAATTGTCCATAGTGTTAGGTGAAGAGGTAAATGTAGGAGTATGGGTCTGGGTGCTATACGCTTCGGCGGGTTGGTGTGGACTTGTTGGCCCGAAGGGCCTGTTTCCACACTGTAAGTAATCTAATCTAAAAAAAAATGATGTGGGAGGACTAAATATAGTAATGCAGAATGCCTTTGCAAAGCTTAAAGTTGAGCTTCAAGGAAGTTCAAACAAGAATTGGAGCAATCTGACAACATGTTGTCTGACTGTTGAAATAAAAGCCAAGTTATTATCAATCCCACAAGCCTTTGTGACTGAAAAAGAAAAGCTGATAAATATTTTCTAAATCCTGTACAGACAATCTATGTTCTGATGCAAATAGCCCAGCAAGCAGATGCATTGATAGAGGAAATTATTTCTCTATCACAAATATTCAAATATTCAGAACTCCAAGATCACTGTGAGCACTTAGTTGAAGAAAACCTGCTGGTACAATTCATGAGTGATGACCGAAAGAAGCGAGGACTTGTTAATTATTGAGATCACCTGCAGAGTGCGGATGAGCTTTTGAAAAAAAGCTTAGCATTGCGCTGGAAAAGGCTGTGGCTGTTTTCCCTGAAGCGTTGGAGGCTGAGGGGTGACCTTATAGAGGTTTACAAAATTATGTGGGGCATGGATAGGATAAATAGACAAAGTCTTTTCCCTGGGGTCGGGGAGTCCAGAACTAGAGGGCATAGGTTTAGGGTGAGAGGGGAAAGATGTAAAAGAGACCTAAGGGGCAACTTTTTCACGCAGAGGGTGGTACGTGTATGGAATGAGTTGCCAGAGGATGTGGTGGAGGCTGGTACAATTGCAACATTTAAGAGGCATTTGGACGGGTATATGAATAGGAAGGGTTTGGAGGGATATGGGCCGGGTGCTGGCAGATGGAACTAGACTGGGTTGGGATATCTGGTTGGCATGGACGGGTTGGACCGAAGGGTCTGTATCCATGCCGTACATCTCTATGACTCTATGAACTTGCATTCTAATCTGCAGATTACACTGCTACGTAAGAACCTGTTGTAGATAATGACTTGGCAATCTTTTTCCTCCTTAATGAACTGCTATTTCTGATGGAGTAACAGAAATGTTATTATCTGCAGAGAAGTTGCTATCCCAATTCGCCCTGTGCTCATCTTCCAAGTCATTCTAAGGAGGTTCATACATGCTTCCAGAGAGCTGAGAACACTGTTGGAGATGAATGCTTCAAGTGAAGGAGATTTGTGGCAGAGAGAGACAGAAGTGGAAGGAAAGGTTAAATTTTATGATAAAAGGGGGGACCGTGGAATCACATTAGGAAGATGTGGTCTAAGGGGCTAACTAAAACTTCTAAGTATAGCTGTTGAGTACACGTATAAGGGGTTTGTCACAGTGACGTTTGATCACATAGAACTGGAGCCTGAGTCCATAAGATTTTGAATATTCTCTCTTACAATCTCTTGTATATGGTTGGGTTTAATAATGCCTGTTAATGTTCAATTACAAGAGTATAGACCTACTCTTAGTACAGTTTCTTGATTTTCTTGCCCTTTTAATGAAATGTTTATATTCAAAACTCCTTTGTTTGCATGTGAAAATGTTTTAATTATCTATTGATCAAGACTTCATATGTTAAGGTCCCACAGAACCAGGATTTTTAGTTTTTGTTTTTAAATAGCAGTTGCTGGGATCTTGAAGCTGGGTTTGGAAGCTACAGTATATCTCTCCCTGCTACTCTCTGTCACAGAGTTTTCTCGATGTTTTTCCACCTGGATTAGAGAATTACATGTGAGACAATCTATTTTACCAAATTTGCCTTTGACAAGGGTATGTTCATGAGATGTTACTATATTGGAACAGTGACTGTTAGGTAGTTAAATAGTCTATTATACTGTTAAATTTTCCAATAAAGTTGAGTTATTCCAATTCCTTCTTTTGTTATATTTTAATTACAGTGTATGAATAAAGTGTTTTTTGTTTCAAGACTGGTAGTTTGACAAATCAAATTGTATCCATAATGCAGTGCCTGTACTTGCCTTTTAAATGAGATAAAGTTAGGGTTTAGTATATCTTCTTATTATGTTTTGAGGGAATTTTGTCTGGTCCAGTACAGTAGACTTGGAGTGATTGGACTGACCCTGGGTTGCAAAAGGAAATGAAAAATAGAACATAGAACAGTACAGCAGAGGAACAGACCCTTCGTCTCATAATATCTGTGCTGACCATGATGCCATTCTAAGCTAATCTCATCTGCCTGCACATGGTTTGTATCCCTCTATTCTCTGCCTGTTCATGTGCATGTCTAAATATCTGTTAAAAATCCCCTCACGTAAACCTATGCACCATTGTATTTGACATTTCCACCCAGAGAAAAGGACTCTGAATATCCACTGAATATCCTCTGAATATTCATAATTTTCGACACTTCTATAAGGTTACCCCTCAGTCTTGAGCAAAAACAAACCAAGTTTATCTAACCTCTACTTATAGCTCATACACTTCAATCCTGGAAAACTTCTTTTACACCCTCTCTAAAGTGTCAGCATAGTTCTTATACTGTGGCGACCAGAACTGCACACACTCGTCCAAATGTGGCCTAATGAAAGCTTTATACAGCTGCAACATTACTTGCCACATTTTATACTCAGTGCTCTGACCAATGAAGGCAAGCATGCCATATGCATTCTTTTACACCTTATCCACTTGTGTTGCCACTTTTTGGGAGCTATGGACTTGCATGTCAAGTATTAAGAAGGAGTCTTTAAAAACATCAAGGTATTTATGTTCCGGTGAGAAGAACTCTGTATGTCAATGCTCATAATGGTCTTGTCATTGATGATATATTTTCTTCTTGCATTTGACCTCTCAGAATACATCATCACCACACAAATGGCATCACCAACCCAACGAAACCCAAACATATAAATAGAAAGGAGGAATGTTCAGTAGTGCTTTGCCTGAGGCCCACTGAAGATGTTCTGGATCAGTGGTGCTGGAAGAGCACAGCAATTCAGGCAGCATCCGACGAGCAGCAAAATCGACGTTTCGGGCAAAAGCCCTTCATCAGGAATAAAGGCAGAGAGCCTGAAACGTGGAGAGATAAGCTAGAGGAAGGTGGGGGTGGGGAGAAAGTAGCATAGAGTACAATAGGTGAGTGGGGGAGGAGATGAAGGTGATAGGTCAGGGAGGAGAGGGTGGAGTGGATCGGTGGAAAAGAAGCTAGGCCGGTCGGACAAGTCCGGACAGGTCAAGGGGACAGTGCGGGCTGGAAGTTTGAAACTAGGATGAGGTGGGGGAAGGGGAAATGAGGAAACTGTTGAAGTCCACATTGATGCCCTGGGGTTGAAGTGTTCCGAGGCGGAAGATCCTGGCACTTTGCCCTGCCACCGCAGGAACTGTAAAACCTGTGCCCACACCTCCTCCCTCATCTCTATCCAAGGCCCTAAAGGAGCCTTCCACATCCGAAGTTTTACCTGCACATCCACTAATATCATTTATTGTATCCGTTGCTCCCGATGCGGTCTCCTCTCCATTGGGGAGACTGGGCGCCTCCTAGCAGAGCGCTTTAGGGAACATCTCCGAGACACCCGCACCAATCAACCAAACCGCCCCGTGGCCCAACATTTCAACTCCCCATCCCACTCTGCCGAGGACATGGAGGTCCTGGGCCTCCTTCACCACCGCTCCCTCACCACCAGACGCCTGGAGGAAGAACGCCTCATCTTCCGCCTCGGAACACTTCAACCCCAGGGTATCAATGTGGACTTCAACAGCTTCCTCATTTCCTCTTCCCCCACCTCATCCTAGTTTCAAACTTCCAGCCCGCACTGTTCCCTTGACCTGTCCGGACTTGTCCGACCTGCCTAGCTCCTTTTCCACCTATCCACTCCATCCTCTCCTCCCTGACCTATCACCTTCATCTCCTCTCCCACTCACCTATTGTACTCTATGCTACTTTCTCCCCACCCCCACCTTCCTCTAGCTTATCTCTCCACGTTTCAGGCTCTCTGCCTTTATTCCTGATGAAGGGCTTTTGCCCGAAACGTCGATTTTGCTGCTCGTCGGATGCTGCCTGAATTGCTGTGCTCTTCCAGCACCACTGATCCAGAATCTGATTTCCAGCATCTCAGGCATTGTTTTTACCCCACTGAAGACATTACCTAGTAGGGTGACGAAACGTCTGGAAATGAACCTTCTAGCTCAGCGAGCAAACCTACATCCAAAACCTCAACCTGAGCTACAAATCTTCTCAAAACTCACTACAACGCCACCATTTTCATGACATCTGCAACTTTTATCACCTTCATTTTTATCCAAGTCATTTGTACATATTGCAAACAACTGATCTTTGCCAAGAAACTCTGGTCACAGATGTCCAGTCAGAAAAACACCCCTCCACAACTACCGTCTGTCTTCTATGATCAAGCCACATTTGTATCCAACTTACCAATTTAACAGTGGATCCCTTGTGACTTAATCTTCTGGACCACCCTATCTTGTCCAACCTTGTCAAATGCTTTAGTAAAGTCCATGTCGGCAACATTCACTACCCTACCCTCATCAATCATCTTTGTCACTTCTTCAACAAACTCAATCAAATTTACGAGACGACTTCCTGCACAAAGCCATGCTGTCAATCTCTATTAAATCCATTCTTCTCCAAAGGTGACTAAGTGCTATCCTCAAGAATCTTCTCCAATAATTTCACTGATAATGCTCATTGGCCTATAATTTCCTTGATTATCCCTGTTTCCCTTCTTAAACAAAGGAACAACATTGGTTATTCTCCATTTTTCTGGGATCTTGCCTGTGGCTAAAGAGGACACAAGATGTCTGCCAAGACCCAGCAATTTCCCCCCTAGCCTTCCTCCATATCCTTGCCGTCTGTATTTTGTATCCTGACAGGAAAAGGCTGCTCTTGAACTCTGATCAACAATAGAATCTTTTCACTGAGGACTTAACTACCTTTAATGTTTTTCAAGACCAGCTCCTTCTTAATATTGACTTGCCCTAGAATATCAACCTACCCCTTCCTAATTTTACCATCATCCGTGTCCTTCTCCTTGATGAAAACTTAAGCAAAGTACTCATTAAGGACCTCACCCACTTCCTCTGACTCCATGCAGACATTTCCTCCTTTGTCATTGATTGGACTTACCTATTCCCTAGCTACCCTCTTGCTTCTAATACATGTATAAAATGCGTTGGGATTCTCCTTAATCCTACTTGCCAAGGATATTTCATGGACCCCTTTAGCCCTGCTTATTCCTTATTTAAGTTTTTCCCTGCTTCATTTATATTTCTCAAGGACCTTGTCAGATCTCAGTTTCCTAAACCTTCCCTTTTTTATGACTAAACTGTTAATATCTCTTGTTATCCAGAGTTCCTGAATCTTGCCATCTTTATCTTTCAATCTGACAGGAGTATTCTGGTCCTGATGTCTGATCAACAATGGAGTTCTTCTCACTTTTCTAAAGCTCTTTTTGTGACAGAAAGAGATCATGATAAATTCACAGAACTCCATCATTTTATTATAAAGTAAATTCTAAATGTATTTCAGCATTCATGTTGCAGTACAACAAATTATTCTGCAAATTCTGGAAATACTTCAATATTACTTGATTGTATCAGATATTCAAGCATGCTGTGTTTGTTTTGCTGATGTCACCTAAAAACTATCATGTCTGTGGAAGATCATGCATAGTTGTATTGTGTAAATAAACTTTTTTGAGTGTGCAATAACAGTGAAAAGCTTTGGTCAGAAACTGGCACATTCGCTTTGCAATTAACACAAAAGGAACGTAAATTTGAACAGTTTTTTGTGTAAATGTTCACCATTTTCTTTCTATTAAATTAAAATTGCAGAAATTCATTATGAAGGAATAATAGCCTTAGTGTCCATACATCTATTAGAGTCTGCCTTGAATAAACTTTACATTGTATTTATGCAACCCTCTGAAGTAAAGAATTTTAAAGATTCACATGTCTTTGAGTGAAGAAATTTCTCGTGTCTCAATCCTTGAGAAACAGTGGTCATACCACAGTTTGAGAGCAATTTTCCATAACATTATTCACACTAAGCATGTTCCGTAAACTAATTTCAGGTATAAAATTTGCAAATTGGCACATGCCAGAATAATGATCATGACATTTTTGGTACTGTGTAAAAAAAAAATTGTTGTCAAGTTGGATTTACATTGAAGAGATTAATTGTATTTGAAATGGTCTCAGACTTCATTATTATGAAAATCTCAGCAGGTTTGCATTCACAGTATCATTTTTGATAATCTGAGAATTTATTTTTCAACTCTGATCTTTCTGACCACAGTAGGAAAAGAATGAAATTTATGTAATTTATAACAACCATAATCAACCTTCAGGTATTAATTCTTGTCAACCTTTAAAATCTTTGAGAAATTGTATTTAAAATGTCTGTTCAAAAGGTGATACAATTTTATTGACTGATTCTTGTCTCTAATTTACTGTCATCAAAAAAGAAAATCTTCAAGTATATGTGTTAACTGATGTAACTTTTAAAACTTAAAATAGTGTATTTGATCACATTTTACTTGAACAAACATGATCCAGTCAAGAAAAGCTAACATTTCATTTCTTGTGCCAGAGATTGTGTTCAGTATTCTGCATTTAGTGTAAGGGGTTAAAGTCTCCAAATCCAAGATTTAGTTTCATACTCATAGACTCATAGGAGCTTCGAAATCAACGTTTAGGGCAAAAGCCCTTCATCAGAAATAAAGGCAGTGAGCCTGGTGCGTGGAGAGATAAGCAAGAGGAGGGTGGGAGTGGGGAGAAAGTAGCATAGAGTACAATGGGTGAGTTGGGGAGGGGATGAAGGTGATAGGTCAGGGAGGAGAGGGTGGAGTGGATAGGTGGAAAAGGAAATAGGCAGGTCGGACAAGTCCAGACAAGTCATGGGGACAGTGCTGAGCTGGAAGTTTGGAACTAGGGTGAGGTGGGGGAAGGGGAAATGAGGAAACTGTTGAAGTCCACATTGATGCCCTGGGGTTGAAGTGTTCCGAGGCGGAAGATGAGGCGCTCTTCCTCCAGGTGTCTGGTGGTGAGGGAGCGGCGGTGAAGGAGGCCCAGGACCTCCATATCCTCGGCAGAGTGGGATGGGGAATTGAAATGCTGGGCCAAGGGGCGGTTTGGTTGATTGGTGCGGGTGTCTCGGAGATGTTCCCTAAAGTGCTCTGGGGAGACTGGGCGCCTCCTAGCAATGTAGAGGAGACCGCATCGGGAGCAACGGATACAATAAATGATATTAGTGGATGTGCAAGTAAAACTTTGATGGATGTGGAAGGCTCCTTTAGGGCCTTGGATAGAGGTGAGGGAGGAGGTGTGGGTGCAGGTTTTACAGTTCCTGCGTTGGCAGGGGAAAGTGCCAGGATGGGAGGGTGGGTTGTAGGGGGGCGTGGACCTGACCAGGTAGTCACGGAGGGAACGGTCTTTGTGGAAGGCGGAAAGGGTTGGGGAGAGATAGGAAGTGTCAAGGTAGGTAGAGATGAGTTCAGTGGGGCAGGAGCATGCTGAGACAATGGGTCGGCCAGGGTGGTCAGGCTTGTGGATCTTGGGAAGGAGATAGAACCAGGCAGTGCGGGGTTCCCGGACTATGAGGTTGGAAGCTGTGGGTGGGCGATCTCCTGAGGTAATGAGGTTCTGTATGGTCTGGGAGGTGATGGGGGGTGGGGTCATGGTCGAGGGGGCAGTAGGAAGAGGTGTCCTCGAGTTGACGTTTGGCTTCAGCGGTGTCGAGCTTACTTTCACAATCAGAACCCCCGCCCACCTTCCGAGGACCCCTTTGCCCACCTCCAACACATTGCATCCACCTGGACACCCTGTGCTGGCCTATTACCTGCCCTCGACCTCTTCATTTCCAACTGCCGCCGGGACATTAACCGCCTCAACCTGTCTACCTCCCACCCCCACTCCAACCTCTCACCCTCACAGCGCGCAGCCCTCCAATCCCTCTGCTCCAATCCCAACCTCACCATCAAGCCAGCGGATAAAGGGGGCGCAGTGGTAGTCTGGCGCACTGACCTCTACACCGCTGAAGCCAAACGTCAACTCTGGTATCATATCCTTCCCCCCACCACCATTTTAGCTAAGTAGGTATCTTGGCAGCTTTAGCTCTTGGGCTGGTGTTAGACATGAGATTCAAGCATCAGGTTCAGGCAGTAGCCACTGGATGCACTATCATTATGTCCTCCTTTAACCTCTTTGGGACTGGCTGTCATGCCAGCAGTGGTCACTGCTTGAGCCTGGTGTAGCTGGGTTACAATTCAGTTGGTGGGCATCTCACCAAAATGCAACTTCGTCTCCAGTTGGAGTGGAACTTTCAATTTCAGCCAAATAATTTCTCAACAAATGGGAAATCTTCCTTCTGAAAAATCCTCCCCTATAATGTATGTATTGTAATGACATTAATATTTATAATTCATGTGGCTATTGGAACGAAGAAATTTGATTATATTTGAAAACTGATTCACAGAGTGTGAACCATGTTCTTTTTCATGTTGGTGCAAACACAAAATTAAACACATAATAATGAGACAGGTATGTGTAGATTGCTTATCCTAAAAAGAAACAAAATGTGTTTCAATAAGGTCACTTAATGGCAGCTAGTCAGTGGAGATGCATTTTTGACAAGAGATGGAAGGGAAATCTATAAAATTCAAAAACAGTGAAAAGATATCATGAGAGAACATGAAACTTCTCCAATGTAGTGTTGGAAGGCCTGGTCGAGACCAAGGATCTGAAGAAGACAAGAAAGGAAGCTTGTGAGTAATGTCTCAAAACATGGAGGAGCTCTGATCCAAACTGGACTAATGCTTTGAGTTGAATATGGATATTTTTTAACTCGTATTGAGCTGGTGGACATTTTCATGAACATGACCATGACACACAGTGGCCACATATGATGAAGGGCTTTTGCCCGAGACGTCGATTTCGAAGCTCCTTGGATGCTGCCTGAACTGCTGTGCTCTTCCAGCACCACTGATCCAGAATCTGGTTTCCAGCATCTGCAGTCATTGTTTTTACATCATGGAGACTGCTGCTATCTTGATTCTGGAGAACTGCAATGCTTTTAAAGCATTTCGAGATAGTGAGAACTGCAGATGCTGGAGAATCAGTGGATGAAGAGTGGAGGTGGAAAAAAACACAACAGATCAAGCAGCATTGGAGGAGGACGGGAGTTCAGGTCCTGATGAAAAGTTCTGACCTGAAACGTCGACTCCCCTCTTCCTTTGACGCTGCTTGACCTGCTGTGCTTTTTCCAGCCCCACTCTTTATCCACTCCGCTTTTAAAGCACTGCACCACTCCTTTAAAAAAAGGGCATACAGGACCTCTTAAGTGATTTTAAAGTTGTTTATTAGAAGCAACAGTTTAGAAATGATGTCTAAACAGATAGGAATAGCAAATGACAGATGAGAACTTTTACAGAATGGGGGGGGGGGGAACAAATAGCAAAGTGTGTGTTTATCTCTGCAGCTTGTATTAGTAGCATTATACTCAGTAGCTGAAGTGCTGTGAAGTTGCTTCTTGGTCTTCCTCCATCTGAAGAAAGCAATTGTGAGGAGGACCGTCTCTCAAACCCCATTAACATAATTCATTTTAGGAGCTGGTTTGTTTACTGGTCGTCACCTTGTTTGAATAGTTCTGACCAGTGACCAAGTGACAGGTAGGTCGTCATGGTGTCCAGTACTTTTGGGTGAGGTCATCTGTTAGCTTAACATAACTCCTGTCAGGATCTTATATAGACAAGCGGGTACATGATGCCATGTTATCCACTTAGGCTTCAACATTGATGTTCCTGTATCAGGAGTGCACAATATCTGAGTCTAATAGTGCCGTTCTGGTTATGGCGGTTCATCTTTTATCTAAATCGAGGAAGAGAAAGTGAAAAACAGTCTTGAATTTTGGCGTTCCTTTAAAAATGGAATTGTCCTCGTATTTACAGTGTAAATGAGATTTCATGTAATAGATATCACAGCAGAAAATTAACTTGTCAAAATTCTAGTATATGGAAACAAAAAGAAGAATTGCAAAAAAACCCATTGAATTAGCGTTTACCAATTCATTTAGTGCTAAAGGCACCCTACCATCAGTGTATGTTTCAAGAAAATAAGAAATATTTATTCTTAGAATGGTATACTCACCCTCGGGTGTAGGGAGGGAAGGGGACAATGATCATCTGATATTATAGTGGCTGCCCTGTGAACATTGGTCAAAGGGGTTAAAGCAATTAGTTGGGTACTTGCTCCTAGAAATATAATAGAACAATAAGTGCTCGGCTTGGAGAGGAGTACTCAGGGTAGGAGGTGAAGGATGAAGCCTGCAGGGACGAGAGTGGATCTATGTTGGAAAAGCAGCTCAAGGGCAAAGAGAATTCAAGAGTCAGATTCCATGTTCCAGTTACCATGCCAGGGCTAAGTTAAATCTGTGCTGGAGAATATGTGCATTGTCCAATAATAGTGTAGAGATGGGCAGAGGGGAGTTCTTCTTGGTTAGTTCTCATCAAGCAGACCTGATAGACTGCAGTTCTCATTGGGCAGTTTGCTGAGAGCAGTCTTCATCAAGCAATCCTTAACAGGCCAATGGAAGACAGAGTTGAAACTTTATTGCTGGAACAGCACAGCAGGTCAGGCAGCATCCAGGGAACAGGAGATTCGACGTTTCGGGCACAGGCCCTCCTGAAGAAGGGCCTGTGCCCGAAACGTCGAATCTCCTGTTCCCTGGATGCTGCCTGACCTGCTGTGCTGTTCCAGCAATAAAGTTTCAACTTTGATCTCCAGCATCTGCAGACCTCACTTTCTCCAATGGAAGACAGAGCAAAGGAGGGGAGGAAGACCAAGGGAAGAGTTCAGTTAGTGAGCAGGATATTTCCACTACCACTTTATCAAGACCAAAATTTTAGCATTTGAAAACAAAAGGAAGAATTACAGAAAACAAAGAGGCCATGATGCCCATTGAATTAGTGTCAATGTTCTGTGCGACAGCCTATTTGTTGTCTTATTTCAGTGAATCATCCCCAGCTGTCAGGATTGAATAGTTTAGATATGATGCATAAATTAGCTAGATAAGCAAATTACTGCTTCTTCATAAACTCGGTTAACCATTAGAAAATTACTTGCAAATTCTTTACTGCCTAACTGTGATCATGTACCCCAATGATCAACAGCATCCTCCTCCTGGATGTTCACAATATTAGGCCTGCTAAGTCTATAATATTCTTAAATATACCATTTATTTAGGGAAAGCTAAAGTATAGTCAGTACAGTAGCTATGGTTTCACAGTTGATGTGAAGAAAGCCCTTCCTGATGAAGGGCTTATGCTTGAAACATTGATTCTCCTGCTCCTCCGATGCTGGCTGACCTGCTGTGCTTTTTCAGCACCACACTCTCGACCCTAACTTTCACAGTTGATGTACCTACTTCCGGTATTAGCATTGTATCTGGAATCTTGCTACACATCCCTTTCTTGAAAAATGACTGCAAAAGGTAAGGAGAGGATACTTGTGTTCTTTGATGAAGTGTTGTTGGTCTGGATGGTGGATGTAACGAGGGATATCACTTCCCTTGTCACTGCCAAACACCTATCAAGCTGTTCAACCCAGACCAAGATGGTACACTTTGCACCTGGCCCTTCAATGCTCATAACTACTTGATGTCAAGCACAGTAGAAGCTCAACAGCCCTTCACATTCTAAGCTGTTGCCAATAGGGATACACCAGTTCACTGCATGAGGATGAGTCACACACATAGCTGATTGTTAATAACTTCTGTTAAATATTATACACATATTGAATAAAGTAGAAAGTTTTGATTTGATTTTATAATCATAATTTGTATTGAGTGAGGGGAAGATTTACTACGCTGGAATAAAGAATTCCAATTGGGTGCTCTTAGAACAATTGGGAATGAACTGTGGATGGGAGGGGTTGTTCAAATGAAGCATTTCTGGGTGAGTTGCTTTCTGAGGACTCTGGAATTGAGAAATGTTTAATGGCAGGTGCTGCTCATACCACTTCATTGTCATGCTTTATTCCTCCTCCACCAACTTCATAAAGAAAACTGAATCCTAAATATCATGATATTAGGCAGCATGTCATGAATGAGTACAAATCTGAAAATAGCTCCTCCAAAACTAACCAGATGACAGGGGTGTTGCTTGAATACATTAACATTCTTCTCATTGACATTTCTGGTATTACATCATGGTTTTTTTTAAATACAGTTGACAAGATCAGTGTTGGGTTTGGATGGGTAGGAGGAGTTTGCAGGGTACGTGGTATTGGTGAAGAGCAAGTGGAGCAGATGTAAAGGTGCCGAGAGCAGATCACAAAGGGAGCTCAAATGGTGGTAAAGAAGAAAAGAGATATTAAATATGTCTAAATGTTATGTATGAAAACAAGGAAATGGGTCCATTTTGCTGAGAGCAAAGCTAACAAGCGTTGCTTGGAAGGGGGTTGGGGAGGTTGGTGTTGTAATCAAAATGGAGGACAGAGGTCATGTTCTTAAGCTGTTTAACTTGATGTCAAGTCCTGAAGGCTGTAAAGTGGGGCTGTATGAAAAGAGTTGTGAAGCAGAGACTGAAATGTTCTTTCATCTTCCATTGAGCTATGATGGAACAAGTGTAGCAGGCCCAAGGTGAACATGTTGGTTTGGGAGTAAGGTTGTTTATTAAAATGGCAAACAACTGGAATTTTTTCTGGAGATGCTCTGCAAAATAGTCACATAGTTTTCATTTGGTCTTGTCAACGTAATGAAGACTGCAGTCTGAGGAGTCAATACAGCAGACTAGATTGAGTACAAGTACAATATTGCTTAATTGAGAAGGAATTTAGAGCCTTGGATGGTGATGAGGGAGGAGTTGAAAAGGCAAGTGCTAAACCTTCAGCAATTGCATCGGAAGGTGCCATGGGGGTGGTAGTGAAGAGGTATTGGAAGTGATGGGGTGATAGACCAGAGTGTCACAAAGAGAATGTTATGGTATGCTGACAGTGGAGAGGAAGGGAGGGGAAAATATACAGGTGGTGGTAACCCACTGGAGGTGGCAAAAATAGCAGAGACTCATGGAATGGAAAATGGGGACAAAGTGAACATTATCATTGTCCTGTGAGGGAGGGGAAGAATGAAGGCAAAAGTGCATGAAACAGGTTGGAAACAGCTGAGGGCCCTGTCAGTCATGCATGAGAAATCCTCGGGTGACGAGAAAGGAAGACATTTTCGAGGCATGCCTTCAGAAGTGGCATTGTTGGAATATATGTTTTGGAGAAATGATATGGAGTCCTTGCAGGATGCAATGTGGGGAAGTGTAGTTGAAGTAACTGTAGTAGTTGGCGGTCTGGAATGGATATTGGTTGACAGCCTATTCCTACAAATGGAAACAGGAATTGAGGAAGGCAAGGGAAGAATCAATCAGATAGAGATGCGAGAAGGATGGAAATCAGAAGTAAAACTGATGCATTTTCTGAATTTTGAACAAGCACAGGAAGTAGCACCAACGACATCACTGATACATTGAAGAAAGTGTTTTTGCTTGGGAGGCCTTAAGTAAAATTGGAACAAGGAATGTACCACATACCCCAGAAAGAGACAGGCACAACTGTGTGTTTATAGCCACACTTTTGACTTTGGGAAAGCTAAAAGAGTTAAAGCAAAGTTGTTCAAAGTAAGAACTCGACAAGCCTGACATATCCATCCCCCATTAGGATACCCACTTCTTCCTTGAATAGACCAAACAGTCCCCATTGACCACCATCCTCTTTTGCTTGGCTGAACTTGTTCTCACCTTCACCTTGTCCATCTCTGAGCATGACCTCTGTCTTCCATTTGATTATAGCCTCTATCTTCATATTTAGTTTATGTCTTGTTGGCTTTGCTCTCAGTGGATCAGACCTATTATCTCCTTTTCACACCTATCATTTATATATATTTTACATCACTCTCCCTTCTTCACCACAATTAACACTCCTTTTTGTCTTTTGCTCAGGGTGTCCACAGCATATTAATCATCTAGATTTTGTTGTGCAGGGAGCAATTTCAAAGTTTGCAGATGACATACAGTTTGGAAGAATTGTAAACTGAGAAGAACCGTGCAGAACTCCAGAAGGATATAGACAGAATCCTTGGTTTTATGCATAGGGGCATAAAGTACAAGAGCAAGTAGGTGATGCTGAACTTGTATCAGAACTTATTAAATCTCACCTAGAGTGTTGTGTACAGTTCTAGGTGCCACATTATAGGAAGAATGTGGACACGTTGGAGAGAGTACAGAAGCAGTTTCCAAAGTTGAGGAACTTCATTTCTGAGGATAAATTAAAGAAATTGCCATTATTCTCCTTGGAAAGAATAAAGCTGAGGAGATCTGATAGAGGTTTTAAAACTATGAGTAGGCTCATAAAAGGAGCAAAAACAAGAGAGCATAGATTTAAAGAGATCGACAAAAGAAGTATGGGTGAAGTGAGGGAAGACTTTTCCATGCAGGGTGTAGTTAGTTATGAAATGCACTGGCTAGTACTGTGATAGAGGTAGGTTCAATTCTGGATTTCAAGATGATATAATTTGGATAAATCTAATGTGCAAAGGTGATGATGCTTAATGATGCTCATTTGAAGAGCTGGTGCAAACATGATGGGCCAGGTGGCTGCCTTATGCGCTGTAATACTTCTATGCTTCTAGATCTGTTCCCCTTCCACTCCGTCAACAGCATAAAGTCACCATTTTTAAGTTCCTTTTAGTTCTGCAGAAGCGTCATTTCAGACTTAAAATATTAACATTGTTTCTCATACAGATGTGGCCAGATCTCCTGAGCATTTGCAGAATTTTCTGGTTTATGTTCTCTCTCTCTCTTTCTGTCTCTGTGTCAGGAATGTGATTATCCAAGTACAGAGAGCCCCTGTAACTTTGATATACTAGTGCATAGAGAACGGAACTATCATGATCTCACCTGATGGAAGAAATCAGTGACAGAAAATTTAAGCTCGATGATGATCTTGCCCGCTGCAGCCCATGCTTTACTGCTTCAGTTTCAGGCTCAGTTTGTGGCTGAATTCTGGCAGTACCTTCCTTGCGGATACGCAGGAATTTAACTTGGAGAAATTGAGGTTAAGAAACACCATGGATATTGTTAGATATCTATGCTAAGTTAGCTGATTTTTCATTAATATTTTTTAACCAATTTTGGTTTGGAGCTATGAACTACGAGCTGAGAGTTGAAGGCGACCTTTGGACTGGAAGCAGCAATGTGCTTAAAAAAAACTTATTTGTTCATGAGGCCAAACCTGAAAGTTAATTACAGGTTGTTTCTTATCAAAAAGTGCTCTGTGGAGACTTCAACTCTGGTCTGGAGAGGTCTTAAGTTCAAACAGTTGTCAGCTGTTGAAGGTTAACTGGGACCTCATACGGAGAGAACCAGTCTTACAAAAAGAGGCCAGAGTTTGACCTGGTTTTTGGATTATGTTTTAAGTCAGAAGTATTGTGCCTATGAAAGTTACAAGACAGAGGTTTGATTGCTCCCCGATTGTCTTATCATTGTTAGCTTATTGAAAACTTGGAGAATCTGTTATGAGAATTAAGTTAATATTCCTCAGTGCCTACTGCAGGATATTTGCATACATCGGTGTCATCAGAAACCAAACAAGATATAATCATATGTGCCAATGATATTACAAATTATGGAGTACTCAAGTGAACTGACTAGTTACATCTTTTGTTTTTCTCTTTTCTTTTGTCACTGTATCTGCTTGTCTGTCTGTCTTTGAGTGAGAGTAGGGCTGGAATGAAGGAAGTCTGAGTTTAAATCGTAGACTTTAAGTAGATTACTTTGTTTAACTTTGCTGAAGTTACTTATTTTTGTAATAAATTAAATCTTTTGTTTATGCTTTAAACCTGGTGACTAGTATTGATTGTTCAGAATGTCTGGGACTGATTATTCAAAATGTTTGGTTTGGAATTATTGGGTTAATTTTAAAGGTCATTTCTAATTTTACTGTGTTGTTAATGCAGAGGTAGGAAGGCTGATTAGAAATGACTGTCTGTCTCTGTGTTGTAACATAATTGGAGGCTTGAGTCCTTGGAATGCAGACAGTGTAGGCCTGGAGTTGGATTATTAGATTACATTACTTACAGTGTGGAGACAGACCCTTCGGCCCAACAAGTCCACACCGACACTCCGAAGAGCAACACACCCAGACCCATTTCCCATAAATTTACCCCTTCACCTAACACTAAGGGCAATTTAGCATGGCCAATTCATCTAACCTGCACATCTTTGGACAGTGGGAGCACCCGGAGGAAACCCACGCAGACACGGGGACATTGTGCAAATTCCACACAGACAGTTGCCTGAGGAGGGAATTGAACCCGGATGTCTGACGCTGTGAGGCAGCAGTGATAACCACTGTGCCACCGTGCCGCCCATGGTGGTACTTAGAATGGGTAATTGGACACCAAGTTTGTTTACAGAATTAAAATGGCACTGAATATTGTTAAAGGTTTTTTGAAAGTGGCTGAAGTTTCTCTGGTATGTTGCTGGGTATGACCAAAGGTAAACTAACAGAGTTAGCCAGCAGACTGGAAATAAAGTTATGAGAGCAAACTAAGTTGGAAGACATGATAGATTTAATAACAAATCAGTTGGGTTTAGTGGAAATAGAGATGCTAAGTGGTACACGTATCACAATGGAAGCAAAAATTTTAGTTAATTTTGGGATTTAGTTTCTGCATCTTGCCCTACTTTGAATAGCTTGTTATCATGATTATATCATAGTCCTGTGTAGCTATTTATGCTTGTCGCTTTTTAACCCTACCTATCATGCTGTCTGGATACATGAATGTGCATTCTAAACTATTGTAGATTGTCTTGCATTTCCCTCTGTCTGATTCTCCTATTTGTGAACTATTCTCTCATACTACTTTCTTTGCTAGTCTTCAATGCATTCCAATTATGCATCCCAGTGCCCATTACCATGCTAAGTTAGCTTCAACCTGGTTCCACGTATGCCTGACTTTGCTGGGAGGATGTACTTTTTAAGAAAAGTGTTAGGGAAAGGTTTGGCCCTATTCCCACTGAGTAACAATCAGATGTACTCAATAAACCAATATTTCCCTTGTGTCTTGACACACTGGCCTGAAGAAAGAGCTACAGTTTCATACTTCAGCACGTTATAGAAAAATATTAGGTAAAGAAGTTAAAGTTGATGATGCATGTCAAATATATTATTCACAACAAATGGGAATGTTCATTATACTGTATTTGTACAATGAGAATGCCATGTAATGTTCTTTAACACAATCAACTTTGAAGTCACTTTTTTTATTGTGACGACAGCGATTTTTTCGTTTATAGGGCATCTGATTGACTTGAGAGTATGTGACTGTATTTTAGCACCTGCCGGGAGGCTGTGCCTAATTAATTAGCAGCAGCTGGCTGGATGAATGGCTTAGATAGAACTATTTCAAGGTCATTCATATATTTTGCTGTCTGTAAATGTTTTTCAGATTGAGTTCTTATGTAATATATTTTCTCTTTAAAGCCTCTGATATGGTATTGCTGTTTTTTAAGATTTAAGGGGGGTGTAATATTTGTATTTGCTTGTTTTGACCATGTTGCTGTTTCTAGCTACATAAATAGTCCTTTGGATGCCATTGCTGAGTTTTCATAGTTTGGAATAATATCTGACTTGGCATACTTAGTCATAATTGAAACAACATAGACGCTGTATTTAATCTTGTTCTCAGAGAACATGTTATTTAAGGAGTAGTTTCTTTGTAAAATAAAAAAAAATTAAGATCTGCCATTGAAAATTATTTGGAAATATATACCATTCAATATTTTGGTAAAATGTGAATTGCATTTGTGTTCACAGACATGTTTCTTTGATTTCTCTGTTAAATTTCTCAATATGGCTAATTCAATGGAGAATAGTCAGCATATTTATAAAATGTAAATAAAAATTGTTACTGTTTAGTAGGTAGCCATCTAGTTCTGATTAATCTGCATAACTATTGATGAGTAGTAATTTTGATGTCTTATGATACAAAAAAGTTTGGCATTTAGTGAATAATTCCATCACACGTATTGATCTATTTTGTGTAATGTGATATTACACTGTTTGAAATTAAAATCAAATAGTGAAGGAATGCTTTACAAATATTTGTAGCCAGCAGCTGGTATTGGTGGAAGTAATTGCTAAGTTACAGCTTTTATAGATGTATTTCTCAACACCTTGAAAAGTTTGCTTTTAGAACAAATCTCATCATACTTTTATTGATATAGCCATACAAAGGACTACGGTATTGGATTGTGAGCTATGAAGTGAACACACTTGCATATCGGAGAAGGTTCTGGGACTGCACTTATAAATTAAAGGTGACCCTTTTAAAGCATTATCTGACATGTGCAATCATGATCTCAACTGGTGTTGGACAGTTGCCAACTCGGTAAAAGATAGCAATTACTTTGTTTCTTTTTATTTTCTTTTCGTCCTTTTTTTGTTTCTTCACAAGTCATCGAATCATAATGCCTTTCATTTTCTCTATCTCATGTACTTTAATCCCTAACCCAATCTATCTGTACTTCTCTGACTCCTTCCTTGTTAGGCTTGATGACTCCTTGGCTAAGCTGAGAGCTGCCTTGTAAGTCAACAAAACTTGTATTCGTGAAGGATCTTAAATGTAATATTACCTTTATTTATTTATTTCAGTAATATTACTGTGTTTTTCATGACCAATTTGGAACAAAATATTACACTGAGCCTCAGGATGATAGGTAAGGTGACCAATGGCATTTTTAAAAATTCATGCATTAGATTAGATTAGATTACTTACAGTGTGGAAACAGGCCCTTCGGCCCAACAAGTCCACACGGACCTGCCGAAGCGTAACCCACCCAGACCCATTCTCCTACATTTACCCCTTCACCTAACACTACGGGCAATTTATCATGGCCAATTCACCTAACCTGCACATTTTTGGATTGTGGGAAGAAACCGGAGCACCTGGAGGAAACCCACGCAGACATGGAGAGAACTTGCAAACTCCACACAGAGAGTCGTCTGAGGCGGGAATTGAACCCGGGTCTCTGGCGCTGTGAGGCAGCAGTGCTAACCACTGTGCCACCATGCCGCCCATCATGGGATGTGTGTGATGCTGGCTTGCCCAGCATGTATTCCTGTATTCATTATCATATATTCCTAATTGCCCTTGAAAAGATGGTAATGAACTGTTTTCTTGAACCTCTGTACTTCATTTAGGTGCAGGTATAGATCATAGGGCTCATAGGTTTGGAAGGTATAGTGGAAGAACCGAGATTAGTTGCTGCAGTGCATCTTGTAGAGCACCACTCTTTTGCCACTCTTTATCATTGGTGGAGGTAGTGAATGTTGAAAATGAAGGTTGGGTGCTGAAGAAGGCATTTGGCATGCTTGCCTTCATTGTTCAGAACATTGAGTATAGGAGCTGGGATGTCATGTTGCAAATGTACAGGACATTGTTGAGGCCACGTTTAGAATACTGTGAGCAATTCTGGTCGCCCTTCTACAGGAAGTATGTTGTTAAACCTGAGGGGTTGCAGAAAAGATGCACAAAGATGTTGCCAGGACTGGAGTGTTTGAGTTATAGTGAGTGGCTGAAAGGGCTGATGCTTTTTGCTCTGGATCTTTGGAGGCTGAAGGGTGACCTTATAGAGGTTAAGGCTGACAGGGTGGCTCAGTGGACAGCATGGCTGCCTCACAGCACCAGGAACTCAGGTTTGATTCCAACCTCGGGCGACTGTGTAGAGTTTGCATGTTCTCCCTGTGTCTGCATGGTTTTCCTCCGGGTGCTCCAGTTTCCTCCCATTGTCCAGGTTAGGTGGATTGGCCATGCTCAATTGCCCATCATGTCCAGGGATATGCAGGCTAGGTGGGTTAGCTATGTGAAATGTAGATATAGGGTAATGGGGAGGAAGGGGGATTGGTGGTGAATTGATGGGATAAAGTTTTGGAGGGGTGGTGTGGACTTGATGGGCCAAGTGGCCTGCCTTCACACTGTGGGGATCTGTAATAAAAATCATGAGAGGCATAGATAGGGTGAATAGCCAAGATATTTTCCCAAGGGTGGGGTCTCCAAACCTAGAGGGCATAGGTTTAAGGTGTGAAGGGAAGGATTTAGTAAGGATCTGAGGGATAACCTTTTCATGGCGGTGCCTATATGGAATGAGCTGCTAGAGAAAGTGGTGAAGATGGGTGCAGTTACAACATTTAAAAGACGTCTGAATGGGTATATGATGGATGTGGGTCAAATGCTGGCAAATGGGACCAGATCAGATTGGGTTATCTGGTCGAGTTGGACCAAAAGGTCTGTTTCTGTGCTGTGTGATTCTATGATGCTATGATAAGGTGCCAATCAAGCAGGCTGTCATAATGTTGAGCTTCTTGAGTACTGCTGGACAACCAGGAAAATTCAGGTTATTACTCTGACTTGCGCTTGACAGGCACTTGGGGACTGATTTGCCAAGAATTTCCAGCCTCTGACCGACTGACCTCTGACTAATGACATTGGTGCCATGGTGGGGTGACTTAGAAAACATTTTACTGTATTTTTCACGTAAAAGTATACATGACAATACATTTCCATTTTATTCTATTCTACTCTTGTTGCCACTGTATTTATATAGCAGGTCCAGTTCAGTTTTCAATTAATGGTAATTGGCGGCTTCTTGATAAATATTCAGTGATGTTAATACCATTGAGTGTCAACAGGATAGTTCAATTCTTTGTTTTAAATGATCATTGCCTGGCATTTATCTGGTGTGAATATTCCTCACCATTCATCAGCCCAAGCCTGGATGTTGTTTAGATTTTGCTGCACATGAACACTGGCTGTTTCAGTATCTGAGGAATCATGAATGCTTCTGAATATTGTGCAATCATCAGCAAACACCCCTATCGCTGACCTTATGACAGAAGGAAGGTCATTGATGAAACAGCTGAAGATAATTTGGCCTGAAGAACTCCTGAAGTGATGTCATGTGGCTGAGATGATTGACCTCCAACACTCATAACCTTGATGATAGGTATAACTCCAACTAATGATAAATTTTTCCCCATTCTCATTGACTCCAATTTGACCCCTGCTGTAACATTTGGTCAAATGTGGCCTTCATTTCAAGTGCAATTATTCTTACATCACCTCTAGAATTCATGATTGAACTAAAACTGTGAGGATGTTAGGAGCTGACTGTCTTAGGTAGAATCCAAACTGGGTATCACTTGAGCAGGTTATTACTGAGCAAGTGCTGCACGGTAGCATCATCGGCAACCCCTCTACCACTTTGGTTGAAAGTAGACTGATAAGGTATTAGTTGGTTGGGTTGGATTTGTAATTTATTTCCTTGGCAAAGCAGTAGATTTTATGAGTATAAAGAAAGGTAAAGAGATGTGATTAAGGAATTTCAGTGCTTCAGACCGAGGCAAATTAAGGCACCCAAAGTTTAAGCAATTAAAATTGGTGATTCTCCAGAGATTGGAGTTGATGAACTTGGAGTATTGTTGGAAGAGATTAGGGATCAAAAGGAGTGAGGTCACAGTGAATTGAAAACAAGGACTAGCCACCAACTCAGACTCTGTCAGCAATCAACAATTTTTTTGATCATTCCCTGTAGAACATCCAATGTCGAATAAGGCGTTCACCATTCAGTCGGACCTGTGCATAATTATTTATTGCCCCAGACAGATCTTCAGCCTCACTACCGCCAATTAATTTTTGAAAATGAATATGAGTACTTGTGTTTGAATTATAAAGAAGGGTCACTGGATCCAAAATGTGAACTCTGCTTTCTCTCCACAGATGCTTCCAGGCCTGCTGCGTATCTCCAGTAATTTCTGTTTTTGTTACAGAGTAGCTTAGTTCTCTTTCAATCCTATCCTCATTCAACTATTTAAAATTGTCACGGGTTGTTGTGATCCATGATCTGTCTGATTTCAGCTCCCATTGTTTTATATTACCATGTTCCTTCAATATTTATGTGTTGCTACATCGTGAGCGTTCTACCTGCATCATCGCAAAATCACCTAGAAGCTTTCTAACTTGCTGAAAATACAGAACTCCTAGATAACCCTCAGCAAGCATGTGGAGGGATATGGGAAATTGTGACTGCAGGATCAGAATTTTATCATTGTGCAGTGGAGGAAGAGAGCACACTTCTTGGTGAATCAGTGCAGAGAGCATGAAAGAGTCAGAAATTTTCAGGCATAGCATATAAGGGACAACTATGAGAAGGGGGACAATTAGTGCATGACTGAGAGGTTGTACTTAAATGCACGTAGCATACAAAACAAAATTAATGACCTTGCAGCACAAATTGAATTTGGCAGGCATGATGTTTTGGGGATCACAGAGACGTGGCTGTGAGGGGATCAAGGGTGGCAACTAATATCCAAGGATATGCGTCCAATTGAAAGGTCAGGCAGATGGGCAGAGGGAATGAGGTCACCTTCTTGGTAAGAAATTAAATTAAATCTAAAGCAAGAACTGATATCAAGTCAGAAGTTATAGAATGTGTGTGTGTAGAGTTGAGGAACGGTAAAGAAAAAAAGACTGTTGGAGTCATGAACATGCCTTCTACCAGTGGTTTGAATGTAGGAAAGAAAATAAATCAGGAGAAAGAAAACATATGTAAGAAAGGCACTGTTACAATAATTATGGGGCATTTCAGTATCTGGTGGACTGGGAAAATCAGATTGATAGTGGCTTTCGAGAAAAGGAATTTGTGGAATGTCTAGAGCAGCCTGCTGTTCAAACCCACTAGGAAACAGGCAATTCTGGATTTGATAATGTACCATAAGGCAGACATGACTAAGGACCTTAAGGTGAAGGAACCCCAAAGGGACAGTGACCATTAACCTGCAATTTGTGAAGGAGAAGCTGGAATCTGATATAATGGTAATAAAATTGAGTAAAGATAACTACAAAGACAGGAGAGGCCAGAGTTGATTGGAAGCGGAGGCGAGCATGTAAGAGCAGGTGGAGCAGCTTTCTTGGGGGTAATTTGGGAGCAGAGCTGAAATCCATCCCAAGGAAAATGAAGCATATTAAGGGGAGATCAAAGCAACCATGGCTGACAAGGGAATTAGGGACATCATTAATGCAAAATAAAAGTATGCAATGTGATGAAGGTTAGTGGGAAGCCAGGGGATTGGGAAGCCTTTAAAAAACAGCAGAGGAAACCTAAACAAAAAAGCAATAAGGGAGGAGAAAATTAAATATGAGAGTAAGTTAGGTAGTAATATAAAAAAAATTGCAAGAGCTTTTTGGATATCTAAAAGGTGAGGGAGAGAGAGACAAGAGAGGACATTGGACTGTTGGAAAATGAGGCTAGAGTAGTCGTGGGGAACAAAGAAATAGTGGAGGAACTGAATAAGTCTGAATCAGGTTTCACAGTGGAAAATGCCAGCAGCATATTGGAACTGCAAGAGAGTCGGGGGCAGCAATGAATGTAGTGACCATCACTACACCCAGATTCACTATACTCCAGAGTTCTGAAGGGGATAGCAGAGGAAATTGTGGAGGCATTGCTTGTGATGTTTCAGGAATAAATGAAGTCAGAGAGGAGTGGAAAATGGCAAATATGCACCCCTGTTTAAGAAGGGGGTCAGGCAGAAAACAAGAAACTATGAGTCAATTAGCCTGACCTCAGTCACTGATAAGATTTGCAAGCCCATGATTAAGGCCGAGGTTGCAGAATACTTAGAATTTCATGGTAAATTAGGGCTGAGTTAGCATGGCTTTGTCAAGGGGAGGTCATGCCTGACAAATCTGTTAGGAGATAATGAGCAAGTTAGAAAGAGGAGAGCCTGTGTATATAATATATTTGAATTTTCAGTAGACCTGTGACAAAGTGACGCACATGAGGCTGCTAAATAATCTGAGACCATATGGTGTTAGCGGTAAGGTACTGGCACGAATAGAGGATTGGCTGACTGGCAGAAGACAGAGAGTAGGGATAAAGGGTTCTTTTCTCAGGATGGCACCAGTGAATAGTGAGGTTCTGCAGAGGTCTGTGTGTGACCAAAACTATTCAGGATATATAGTAATGATTTGTGAAGGAACTGTTGCTAAGTTTGCAAATAACACAAGGACAGGTGGATGGGCAGGTAGTGTTGAGGAAGTGGGGAGGCTGCAGCAAGATTTGGACAGGCTAGGAGAGTGGGCAAAGAAATAGAGAAATGGAGATGGAATATAGTGTGGGAGAGTGTGAGGTTATGCAGTTTGGTTGGTTGGAATAGAGGCATAGACTATTTTCTAATAGGGAAAGGTTTTGGAAATCTGAAGCACAAAGGGATTTAGGAGTCCTATTTCAGGATTCTCTTAAAGTTAACATGCTGGTTCTGTTGGTATTTAGGAGGAACTGAATAAGGTTTCACAGTGGAAAACACCAGCAAGTCATGAGTTCATGGAATGCCCTTCCAGTAGCAGTGGTGGACTCTCCCTCTTTATGGACATTTAAACGGGCATTGGATAGGCATATGGTTGATAGTGGGCTAGTGTAGGTTAGGTGGGCTTGGATCGGCGCAACATCGAGGGCCAAAGGGCCTGTACTGCGCTGTATTTTTCTATGTTTCTATGTTCTATGTTCTATATTGGAATTGCAAGAGAGTTGGGGGTAGTGATGAATGTAGTGACAAATGCAATGTTGGCATTTATTTCAAGAGAGATTGAATACAAAAGCAGAAATGTAATGCTGAGGCTGTAAAAGGCTCCTGTCAAACTTCATATGGAATATTGTGAGCAGTTTTAGGCCCCATAGCGAAGGAAGTGGAGGGGTCTAGAGGAGATTTGGAAGAATAATGCTGGGATAAAGGACTTGTCATTATGAGGAGCAGCTGAGGATTCTGGGTCTGTACTCTAATGAATTCAGAAGGCTTGGGGGGGGGGGCGGGATCTGGTTGAAATTTGCGGAATACTGAGAGGCTTGGATAGAGTGGATGTGGAGAAGATGTTTCCACAAGTAGGAGAGACTAGGGCCTAGGTGTACAGCTTCAGAGTGAAGGAACTACTGTTTAGAACTGAGATAAGGAGAAATTTCTTCAGCCAGAGAATGGTGTAAATAAGGAATTCATTGCCATAGAAGGATGTGGAGGCAAGTCATTGAGTGCATTTAAGACAGAAATTCTTATGTTCTTGATTATTAAGGGGATCAAAGATTATGGGGAGAAGGCAGAAAATTGAGTTGAGAAACAAATTAGTTATGATCGAATGGCAGAGCAGATGCAATGGGCTGAATGGCCTAATTCTGCTCCTCTGTCTTATGGTTTTATATTTACTGTATATCTGATTTAGGTTATCATCACCAGATTGCTAGACTAAGTTAAGCTGTCTGGTTCATCCTTCATCTGTGAAAATGGCACATCACTCCTAGATCATTCTGGGGAGCAAAGATAATGAACCATTACTTTAAACCCTTTCATTTGTTCTTTTCCCTTCAACATCTCGGCTAGTTCATTTAGGACTCTTTGTGGGCTCTGTCACAATGATTGAGATCATCTGTTGAACTGTCTCCACTGCTTCTTCCCTTCCACACTGATCCATGACTCACCCATACTTGTTATACTATGGCCTGAATCTCATGTCATTCACTAGTTTCTTTCACATCCTCTCTCTTTGCTCTTCATGAGATCTTATCTCCTCCTCCATTGGTCCAATTCATGTAAGCTACTGACCAAACTTTCCTCTTGATCTTCACACTCGCTGACACTGTTGCAGGCTCTATTTCGGATGTACTGTCTTCTTCCTGTCCAAAAGTGCCATTATCACCCATATCACATCAAAAAAGGCCACTCTCAGTTTTTCTGTCCTTGCAGATTAATATTCCATCACCACATCAGTTAAGTTCTGAGCATGTTATCACCTTCCAAATTTGAGCCCATTTTTTCTCCCTGTTTGAAATTCTCCAATTTGGTTTCTTTTCCTGTCTTGACAGGAAATCAAAGTTATGATTGAGATCCTCCGTGATTGCAACAATGGAGGACTGATCACCCTGACCCTTCTCAACCTAATCGGACTTTTACATGGCTGGGCATTCTCCAGCTCAGTGGTACAGGCCTAATTTTATTTCACTCTTCCCTGTATTTTTTTCCTTCCAACCCTGCACCATTATCTCTGGGGGTATTCCAAGTATAAAATATTAGCCCTTTCTTTTCATTCACTTGAAGATATTACCTGCCCTTAGATGGGCAACAGTTTTCTCCAGTGAAACAATGACAGGGTCCAAAACATCATCATTGACGCCCCCATCCCCCAATGCACACTAGCTTTGCCCCGATTCCTTTCCCACAAAAGCTAACATCTTAATTGAACTAAAACTGTGGTTGTGTCTCTACATCTGATTTAGGAGTTTTGGATTTAAGTCCCACTTGCCCTAGATGTATGTAATAACATCTATAAACAAGTTGATTGGAGAATATCTATAAACTGTGGTATTCTATTTAACCTCAGGCTTTCAATTCCATTTCCATTCACCAAAGAGACTGCATATTTTTTTTCTGACTCATTTTCAAGTTTGTTGATTTTTTTCATTTAGCTTGGCAATGACTCTAGACTGTTAAGTCACCTCAGTTTCAAAGCCTGTATAGTACCTTGTATGAGTTGGACCAATTGACATGGGCATTCTTTTCAGTTTGGAATTCTTCCTCCATAGCTGTTGACTGCTGTATAGACTTTTTAAATTTACTCATCAGCTCTTCATCCTGTTCCTTTAAAATTTCTCTTTCTGCTATTTCATAATGTATCTAATTTTTCTTGTCTCAATTGTATTAGAGTTCAAAACTTTCATTTCAAGATGAAGTTCCAATGGTCTGTCAGTCTGTGCTTTTAATTCTGCATTCAACCAACTCTTCTGATTCATTAGTAATTTCTTCTCCTGTTCAAGGTATTTTTAATGATACTTCATAGTGACTTCTGATGCTTAAAGTTTATCAAGTACATTAGGTTTAAATTGAAGATTTGTTTTGATTGAATTTGCTTCTTCCAGTTTATTATTTAGATGTTTCAACTCCTCATTCAAGTATTTTACTTCTGGTGATCAATACTTATTTGTTGTAACCAGTTCACATTATTCCTTTCATTCATGAACCTTGATTCTCTGATGCATTTTTCTTTAGTAGATGCTGGTTCCATTGACATTTATTCATTCCTTGGTATGTGCATCACTGGAGGAGAAAGTGAGGTCTGCAGATGCTGGAGATCAAAGTTGAAACTTTATTGCTGGAACAGCACAGCAGGTCAGGCAGCATCCAGGGAACAGGAGATTCGACGTTTCGGGCACAGGCCCTTCTTCAGGAATCACTGTCACTGTATTAAAACCCATTCCCTTTCTGGTATTGTCTTTTGTGAAGACTGGTTAAGCATTTCTATTCCTCCTACTTGTTTACATTTTTGCTTCTGACAATTTACTTTTACATGTCCAATCTTAAAGAAATGAAAACATACTGGTTAGTTAACATTATTTTTTTCGCTATACTTTTTTTTGTTGAATAGAACAACCTTTCCTAAACCCAGTTCATGCTTTCCAGTTTCCCCATCTTTGAAGTTTTCTTTCCTCCCCTACCTACTTCTCTCTCTGGAGTTCAACCTCAAACATGTCTTTCAATTTCAGGTATGAAGTTTCTCATTTATTTTTCAAACTGCGTCATCTCAATTGAATTTTACACAACTGAAGTTCCACTTGGGTTTGATTCCTCTTCCTCCAGTCCCAGATCCTGTGCTATTACCTCACCTGTATCTGCTTTCCAAGCCCCTGCTCTTAACTCTAACTCTAAATCAGCCTAAGTATAAAGGTTCCATCTCTTATACTTGTTTGTGGATTTCAGAACCTGCGAAAGCCCATAAATTACATGACAAATGTGGACCACACAAATGCATTTATGATCTGATTAGGGACCAGTGACTTTTTTGTTCAAGTAGTCATATTGTGCGATCCAGGTAAATAGTAAGAGAATAAAATCACAATACAGGGGAACCTCGATTATCCGAATAACAATTATCTGAAAATCGGAAGGAGATCTCGAGGTCTTGACAAAAACATTACATCAAAGATGTGTGTCCAACACTAATCGCGTCTTTTGTTTATAGTGATTAAAAGTGCTGCCAAGAACAGTCCTAGACTGATGGGAGCGCAGGCACCGTCTCTAAATGACTGACCTCCCACCCTCTCTCTTCCCATATTTTCCCTGGAGTTCTACACAGGCGTGTACCCTAAACCCTCCTTTTCCAGATAATCTCTCCAACATTGTCCTGTACAGGGCAAAGATGGAATCTGTCAAAAAGTTTGCAGTTAAAAAGTTGTGTGTGTGTGTGTGTGTGTGCACGCGCGTGTGCGCTCTATTTGGAGCCTCACCCCCCCAAAAGGCAGCAGCAGCAGTCTTGTTGTTGGTGTCCAGTCGAGCTGCCCCGGAGAAGTGGGGGTGGGGTGGGGGCGGACGCGGATACAGACACAGACACGGACAGAGGTTGGGGATGGACAGGTGGGGGGGTGGTGTTGGGAGTAGGCGGGGGCGGTGTTGGACGGGGTTGGGGCAGGAGAGAGAAAGAAACCAGCAAAGGTAAGAAAGTTTCAGCAAAAAAGGGGTAGATGAGATTTTTGTTTGAATAATCAATCTTTCTTTAGCACCTGTTTTCTGGCAGAAGTAAAGTAATGTGATCTAATTTTGTATTTTCCACTTTTGAAATGTAATGGTTAATCAGTATTTCCACTGGTAATGGAAACTCTGGAAAGCTCAGGGATATTTCTATAAAAATGCAAAGTCAAAGAGCCATGCCAGTATCCTATAAATCAAAACCCCACATTAAACCCATGAATTTTCCACATTATTACCTTTTGAACCACATAATTAATTCTGTAATCTGATTGACTCTATGCCGGTTTTTGTTCAGTGTTTTAATTTGGACTGTAACTCCTCAAACTCTCTCAGCAGAACATTCCTGCTTTTACCAATGTTACTGATTCCCATATGGATCACAACTAAATTGTTCCCCTTCCAGTCCAGTTCTTGTGCACACGTGAGATGTCCTTAGCCTTGGCACCTGGCAGGCAACATAACTTTGGTGTTCCCAGTCTTAACTGCAGAGAAGAGGTGATGATATCCCTGATTACACAATGTCCTGTTGCTACCATATTCCTTTTTACTCCCCACTACTGGAATGGTATCCTTCACCATAGTACCACAGTCAGTCCGCTCATGTATGCTATAATCCTTATGCATCAAAAGAAGTAGCAAGCACATTGTATTTGTGGAGGTTGAGGTACCTGCATTGCATGCTGATCCCTCATAACTGCCAGACTCACAGTCCCACCATGACCATTGACAAACTCTGAAAATTTTGCCAAACCTAACCAATGACCACCCCCCGCAAAATCTGCTGATGCATCACAATGCCTCCAAGCTGTACTCTAGCTGAGCAATGCTGGGCTAAAGTTTTTAAATTTAAATATTAAAACTGAGTGATATGTTTTGGTAAGCAGTAATATCACCCTGTTTATGGAACAATGTCTAATTGTTATTCTTGTGAAGCATTCTACGATCAAATGCTTCACAGGAATATATTGCGACCAAGTTAATGCTGCAAGGTGTTACAGAGATGTAAATCAGTGAGCTCTGATGTTATCAGAAACTGAGAATGGTTTGAATAGTTTATGAATGTCAAGGGAATCTGGAGATTATTTTACAATGATAAAATTCCACTCCAGCTCTGAATGTTTTATATATATTTATATAACATAATAGCTACAACAAGAACAGAAAATGCAGATACTTGAAATACTCAACAAGCCCAGTAACATCAGTGGAGAAAGAAATAATATTTCTGGTTGTATCTACAAAAATGTCCTTGATCTAAAATGTTAACTCTGTTTCTCTTCACAATACTTGCCAGACCTAATTTCTGTTTTTATTATATTGACTGCAGTTTGAATCATGGCTTAATGAACATTGCCATGTTGATTTCTCTTAATTATGAGGAAGAGTAAGATAATCTATTTTGAAAATGTCAGGAAACTGGGAGCTGACATATGCATTATAATTTCTTAACAAAATTTCATGAGTTGTAAAAATTCAGAATGGAAAACTAGAGTGTTTATTGAAACAACCCTTTAGAATACAATATTTATCTGTTCAAAAGTAGTATTTTGATGCAAATTTATTGAACTGGGCTTTCTTTATAACAATTTGTGAAAAAAGTATGTAACCGTAGAAGAGTACTCGTGTCTCATTTAAATTTAATTTAAAATTGCTTTTGTTGTTCCGAAGTTTATTTTATGTATCTGCATGTTAAAATGACAAAGTCGAAAACTCAATTCAGCTGTTTGTTCAGATTAGTTCACTTGCATTCGTGCAGAGGTGTGGCTTAATTTGGAAGCACAAATCAATGTTATATGTCAGTTGTAATTTGATGTAAGTGATTAATTCATGGATGTTTAATATTTCTCATTCACTAAATTTTATTTATTTTGTTTTACTTTTGATATTGAATTATTTCATCAAATAATCTTTCACCATTTTGAGTGGGGAATACGTTAATTGTTTTAGGTTTCGATTCATTTGAATCATTAGTTTTATTGTTTTGTACAACATTGAAAGTCATGCAGAGAATGTTAAAGAACAAAGAAAATTTACAGCCCAGGAACATGCCCTTCGGCCCTCCAAGCCTGAGCCGATCCAAATGTATTGTCTAAACCTGTCGGTCAATTCCGAAGCATCTGTATCCCTCTGCTCCCCATCTACTCATGCATCTGTCCAGATGCATCTTAAATGAATCTACCATCCCTGTGTCTACCACCTCTACTGGCAATGCGTTCCAGACGCCCACCATCCTCTGTGTGAAGTACTTGCTGCATGTATCCCCCTTAAACTTTCCACCTCTCACCCTGAAAGCGTGACCTCGCATTATGGAATCCTTCACCCTGGGAAAAAGCTTGTCTCTATCCACCCTGTCTATACCCTTCATGATTTTGTAAACCTCAATCGGGTACCCCCTCAATCTCCTTTTTTCTAGTGAAAATAAACCTGACCAACTCAACCTCTCTTAATAGCTAGCACCTTCCACACCAGGCAACATCCTCGTAAAACTTCTCTGCACCCTCTCCAAAGCGTCCACATCCTTTTGGTAATGTGGCGACAGTATTCCAAATGAGGCCGAACCAACATCCTCTACAATTTTAACATGACTTGCCAGCTCTTATACTCCACACCCATCCAACAAAAGCAAGCATACTACATGCCTTCTTGACCAGTCTATCCACCTGTGCAGCAACCTTCAGGGTACAATGGACCTGAACTCCCAGATCTCTCTGCCCATCAACTTTTCCCAAGGCTCTTCCTTTCATTGTATAATTCGCTCGAGAATTAGTCTTGCCTAAATGCATCACCTCACATTTGTCTGGATTGAAATCCATCTGCCACTTTTCTGCCCAACTCTCCAGTCTATCTATATCCTCCTGTATTCTTTGACAGTCCCTTATGCTTTCTGCTACTCCACCAATCTTGGTGTCATCTGCAAACGTGCTGATCATACCAACAGTGCCCTCTTTCAGATCATTTATGTATATTACAAATTTGTGCCAACAAACATGTTGGTACATGTTTGCAATTTTGATGCTTAATCTGATACTTGCATTTTCTAGAATCTTTAATAATGAATTGTCCATTCACTTTCATTGAGAAAACAGGTAGTGCAAGTATGCAGAACAGCAAATTGACTGAAATCCCTGGTTAAAATCAGGATTCAACTGTGGGTAGCACAGTGGCTCAGTGGTTAGCACTGCTGCCTCACAGCACCAGGGACCCAGGTTTAACCCAGCCTTGGGTGACTGCAAGCTCCACACAGACACATTCTGTCCTTGGGTTTCTGCCATATGCTCCGGTTTCTACTCACAGTCCAAAGATGTTTAAGTTAGGTGGATTGGCCATGGCAGATTGCCCCGTAGTGTCCATGATTAGCAATGGTAAATTTGGGGATGGTGTGGCGGTCTGGGTGGGATGCTGTTTGCGTTGGTGTGGACCCAATGGGCCAAATGACTTCTTTTGAGGAGGCTTTTAGAAATGGTAGAGGAAAAGTAAAATATCAAGGCAAAGAAGTTTAGAGAAGAACTATCACCTTACGCTGTCCCTTTCATTGCTGAAGTCAACTGAATATTTTTTAAGTATAACATAGGAAAATGGCAGCAAATCTTTGTTTCTCAAGGCTCTGCGCTGAATAAATAGCCAATAAATAAATGTTCAGATAGTTTGCTTTTTTAATAATGCTGGTTGACAAATAGGTATTGGTCAGAATTCTGGGGGAACTCCCGTGTGGCTCCATTTCAAAAGATTTAGCAGTCTTTTACATTGACTTAAATGGAATATGAGACCTTAGATATTAAACTAATCCGCCCCCACACCCATTTATCAAATTAGATTAATAATTTGGCCAAGATTATGTGCTTCAGTCATTGACTCAAAACTTATGGCCATGCCATACCAGAGGGCTAGAAAATTGAAAATTATGCTCACAGGTGAGAGTCTTGAAGAGAATGCACATGGAATGGTGATACAAAGTAAGGCAAGACCATGGAGAGAACTTTGGGCTTTCTACGAGAGAACAGGAATCCAGGGAACACTGTAAGGACGAATGAAAATTTAGATTGGAAAGGGTGCAAGTAATGTTTTGGATGAATCATACTGTCTCTTATTTTCTTCCACCTCATGCTCTATTTTTCCTCACCCTACTCATACTGCCTGACCAACTGTGGATTCTTTCGTAGCTTCAAATTTCCTCTTTTCTAACAAAGTCTCAATTGTTATTTCTGTCCTTTGCCACAAAACAACATTTGTTATCTTGCTGGAAGTGCACTCCATCCCTGGTCTGCTTAATTAGAGTGATGTTGAGGGTGTTCAGCCCTGCTCCAGTTACTTAGCTTCTCATGCCTTGGAGTTGCAAGCTATTTTTGTTGAACATAATTGTTAATACATTACATTTGCACTCAAATTTTCTGAAAAAAGCATTCAGTTGGATTTGACTCTTTCACTCCATGTGCTCTTTGTGTTTGTGGTTTTTGTGATTTTTGTCGCTGCATCCTTTTACTGCTTTCACAGAAATCGCTATATTGAAAATTATCTCTTTTTTAAAGTCATTTTTCAACTGTTAATATTTTAATCTTTCTGTGCCTATATGCTTCAGCTCTTCTTGCTGCACCACACAGTGGTTTCTGCATGAAGAAATCATTTAAATAATTTTGATTTTCATTTAGCTTCATTCTGTTCCTTTATGATTTGCATGAGTCCATGCACACAATATTAGAATTAGATTTATTGTCCATATATAAGTGAATTCATAACATGCCCAAAGTACCTAATGAATATGACAGCACTTTTTTTAACATTACTTAAACATTTTAGAATTTGTCTCTACCTGCTTCCCCTAACTTATTGCTGAGTTTTTAAAAATTCTGCCTTGATTGTAGTCTGTATCATTTTTTTTTTAGCTTGCCCAACATTCTGCAACCCTTACTTACTCCAGTCTGCTTAACATGTGGCTAATAAATACGTTTGGTGAAATTTAACTTCACATTTTTTCCACATTTCTCAACAGTCTGTTGATTCTCATCCATCTGCTCTGTTTAATTCCCTCCCGCTTAAACCCATTTTCTGCTCCATTATCCCTGTTCAAACCATGGTTGCCGCATGTTTAAAAATAAAAATAAATCAATGTCAAAATTTCTACATATTGTGGTTTCTTTCACTCTTTGAAAGCAAAATAAGGAATGTTTAATGAGGATGTACCTTTTCTAAGTGGAGATAAAGAAGAATTTAGTTTCCAAATTATTTTAAAGCTAGTTGAACATAAAATCTGAAATATTAATTCCTGTTGATTAATTTCTTGCATGTCAATCATAAAAATCAAATATTTTCACTTTCTTCCATGTGAGAATAAGTTGATATGAAGTTTTTATTAAAATAAATCATATTACATCATATAGATAAAAGTAAAAATACAACAGTGAACATCCAGAAGTGTAAGCTACTATTAAACACCAGAAATAGAGAGAGCTAATGAAGAGTATGATGTAAAAAAAATTATTAATTGAAATAATTAAGTTATTCTAAGAGAATTAGCATTTGAGAGAAAATATTTGTAACGTTTGTTTAATCAAGCACAACTTATGGCTTGTTGTTATCATCTGGAGAATTAATTTATCATTCAACTAATACTGGCTCAACTTCAAGATTTTTCATTGTGTTTACTAACAAGAGGCTTATGAAATCAAAGCGGTTCAAATTGCAATCATTTATTGATATGGCTCTGATATTTCCTTACATGTCAGCACAAACAGAAACAAAGTGGATCAGACTGAAGGCAAATGGGATCAAGCAGACAGGGATGATAAATATCTAATTTGTTCTCTGCTATTGTACAATTGTTTCTAAACAAAGTTACTGCAGTAATTTAGCTCGGAGAACAATTACTGAGATAAGTTGGGGGATTGGGGAATGTTCATATAACTTATTCAATTTTGTATTTAAATTATCTTTGTTGTTTCTGCATGCAGAAATAATTCAAACAATTTTGATTTTCCTCTTCCTTTACTCTGATCCTTTATGATTTGCAAGAATCCATGCTCACAATATATAGGCAAATCCACAATATACCCAAAGTGACCTGTTCTGCAATTTCCCCCATAACTGCAACAAAATCAATCCGATTCAATTGTCTAGAGGGTTAGATGTTTGCAGTACATCCCAGAAATTGAATACTTCAGGTTAGTATGCTGTGCTGTATTGGAGTGGTGTAATATTGGTGATAGTATCCTTTAGATGAAGCATTATGCCAGTACCCATTATGAATGTTTAGCAAACATCAGTTTGAAAAGTTCCAATTATGTCCGAGCTACTAAAAATAGTGTGGTTACTTCTGGATGTTACCATGAGATATTTTGAGTGATGGGGTCTATTATTTACCATCCATATTTGCCTCATCTTATGTTCACTTCAAGACAATTTAAAGTACAGATAAGGTTTGATTAACAATAGTTAACATTCCTGAAAATCACTGATTTAAGTGAAAGTGCATTATTTGAAATAGGTACTCCCATAGAAACCTGTGCCAATGTTTGGATTACTTCGCTGGAAGTCATCCAGGCCAATTTGACATCTTTTTCACAGAATGGATCTTCGACTACTGCATATCTTTTCATGATATATTAAATAAGACTCTCTGCATTCCCACTACTTGGGGATGAAATTGCTTGTTACCATGAATAGGCAATCTTATTGCCATCCTTTGTTGGACATTTGAAATAAGGATCATATACATTGCAGGCTTGATGTGCAACAAGATATGAAACTAGATGGATAAACAATGAAGAGAAAATAGAGATGACAGTAGTCCCAGATATAGCTCAGTGGGTTGGAACAGTGCATAGCGAGGGAGGAAAAAATGTCAATCATCCATTAAAGACCACCGCTAGCATTGCTTGTACATTCGCCACGTGTTGGTGATCAATAATAATTGTGTTATCACAAATCAGGTGTACATTATTGAATAATGCATTGGAAAACAAAATCCGTCTTATGGTGAAACAGTGTTATTTGAAATGGAAATTGTGTTAAATGAGGACTACCGTATCAAGGTAAATAACATTAAGAAAAAGTATGAAATTTTGACATGTTTTGCTACCTTTATTTTATTATTATATCTATGATTTTATCAGGGAAGGTGGTGTCTTTAAATTCTTTATGGTCATATTTTGTTTTGCTGTGTGGGTCGAGGACATTTCTCTGACCTCCACAGAAATAATCAGGCCTCTGAGTTAACTGTCTGGTTTTGCACTGATCTGAGTCTGGTGAACTACATTGTGTTACCTGCTTAGGAAAGGCAGCTTGTAATTTTATTCAGGTGGATGGCAAACCAGTGCCATTGTTGGAATGAGCAGATAGTCAATATACTGTGTTTATCGATCTTGCAGTCAAAAATTGATGGTATTCTGTGCTTCTCCAAGCGGTGGGATACCTGACCACTCCTAAGGTCTGTGAAGTTCATCCTGTCTTTGGCCCTGTACCTGATCAACAGGTGTAAAAGTTGAATCATCAATACAGTTGTCTGTGGGCAGGGATGGAGATGCAGGAATGCAGTTATTAAGGAATTACCGATCACCTTTTAAATGGCAAGTTTACTGGCGTGAGGTTTTACCTGATGTGGCAATGCTTATGTTATCTCTCTTAAAATAAGAAGCTAGGCATGGGTATTATAGTATTGAAGATTCTACCAGACATTTATTACAACTATTATGTACAAACATTATATTCCTTAGACATGTAATTTCCAGGGCTAACATTAAGCTTTAAGTTTACAATAGAGGAGCATGCTTCCAGTAAATTTTCATGTTTCAAGTGATTTGACGAAGGTTGGAGTAAGAGATCTTTTTAACTTTAGGTCACGTGCTGTGATGCAGTGAAGGTCTGATCATGTCTATTCAAAGTGTGCTTACATATTGATTATGAGACATCGCATAAGAGTGATAGTGTAGTGTGATGGGGCTGTTGCAAATGGTGTAATAAAATAAGTTAGCACCCTTTGAAGCAGAAACCTTATTGGATTTATATTGAAATACTGGATTGAGAGGAATAGAGGAAGCAAACTTTGGGGCGGTATGGTGGTTCAGTGGTTAGCATTACTGCCTCGCAGCACCAGGGAGCTGGGTTTGATTCCAGTCTCAGGGCGACTGTTTGTGTGGAGTTTGCACAATCTCCATGTGTCTGTGTGGGTTTCCTCTGGACGCTCTGGTTTCCTCCCACAATCCAATGATATGCAGATTAGGTGAATTGGTCATGTTAAAATTGCCCATAATGTAGGTTATTAGTCGGGGGTAAATGTAGGGGAATGGCTCTGCGTGGGTTACTGTGTGGAGGGTCGGTGTGGACTTGTCGGGCCAAGGGGCCTATATCCACACTGTAGCGATTCTAATTCTAAAATTTGCTATTTCATAAATCAATTTAATTCATACAGCCCCATTCATTGCAGTTAATTTGCTTTAATGCCTTCAAAAACTAAGCATTGGAAAACGGAGACCCACTTCAATGAATCTATAATCAATTGGGCTGCTTTGTTCTGGATGGCGTCAAACTTCTTGATTATTGTTTCATCCAGGAAAGTGGTGAGTATTTAATCACACTCCGAAGTTGGGCAATGTAGCTGGTGGGTAGACATTGGAGTTTTGGTGGGGTGAGTTACTTGCTGCAAGATTCAAAGAACAAAGATAAAAGAAAATTACAGCAGAGGAACAGACCCTTCAGTCCTCCAAGCCTGCGCCAATCTAGATCCTCTATCTAAACCTGTCGCCTATTTTCCAAGGATCTGTATCCCTCTGCTCCCTGCCCACTCATGTATCTGTCTTAAATGATGCTATCATGCCCACCTCTACCACCTCCACTGGCAACGAGTTTCAGGTGCGCACCACCCTCTGTCTAAAGAACTTCCCATGAATATTTCCCTTAAACGTTTCCCCTCTCAACTTGAACTTGTGACCCCCTCGTAATTGAGTTCTCTACTCTGGGAAAAAGCTTCTTACTATCTACACTGTCAATACCTCTCATGATTTTGTAGACCTCAATCAGATTCCACCTCAACCTCTGTCTTTTTAATGAAAATAATCCCAATCTACTCAACCTCCCTTCATAACTAGCACCCTCTCATACCAGACAACATCCTGGTGAAACTCCTCTGCACCCTCTCCAAAGCATCTACACCTTTCTGGTAGTGTGATGACCAGAACTGTATGCAGTATTCCAAGTGTGACCAAACCAAAGTCCTGTACAACTGTCACATGACCTGCCAACTCTTGTACTCAATACCCTGTTTGATGATGGAAAGCATGCCAAATGCCTTCTTGACCACTCTATTGACCTGCGTTACCACCTTCAGACTTGAATACCGAGATCTCTCTGTACATCAATTTTTCCCAGGCCTGTTCCATTCTCCATATAGCTCGCTCTTGAATTGGATCTTCCAAAATGCAATACTTTGCATTTGCTCAGATTGAACTACATCTGCCATTTCTCCACTCAACTCTCCAATCTATCTATATTCTGCTGCATTCTCTGATAATCCTCTTGACTATCTGCTACTCCACCAATCTTAGTATCACATGCAAACTTGCCAGTCAGACCACCTATACCTTCCTCCAGATAATGTTTGTATATCACAAACAACAGTGGTCCCAGCGTGGATCCCTGTGGAACACCACTGGTCACAGTTCTCCATTTTGAGAAACTCTTTTCCACTACTACTCTCTGTCTCCTGTTGCCCAGCCAGTTCTGTACCCATCTCACTAGTGCATCCTGGACCCCATGTGACTTCACTTTCTCTATCAGCCTACCATGGGGAACATACGTTACTGAAGTCCATGCATATGACATCTACACCCTTCCCTCATCAATCAACTTTGTCACTTCCTCAAAGTGAAAAAGCCTCTGACCTGGTCTTGTGGCTAGTCCAATGTTAGATTCTCTCTTGTTGAAGATGGCTGTTGCCCTCTGCTAGAACCCTCTTTCTTATCCATTTTTGTGATCATTTTTGGTTAAAACAATGAGCTGATGGTTGAAGGTGACCTTTTGGACAGTGATCTGCAATTTGATTTTTTTAAAAAAGAGAGCAAACACACTAATATTTATTTCTATTTGTTGTTCAAAAAACATGGCTAGGAACAAATGGAATTTTGAAGGTCATTGATTGCTTTAATTTTACTGTAATATGCAGACAGAGATAGGGAGCTGATGTGATTTTGTTGTGTGGCTGTGTTATAACACCTGGCACTGTGTGGTGTGAATGTTACTTGCCACTTATTAGCCATGTCTGGATAATGTCCATGTATGGCTGCATTTGAACCGGGTCTGCCTCAATATTTGAGGATTCTCTAATGGTGCTGAACATTGTGCAATCATCAGTGAACATCCCATTTCTGACGTTATGATTGAGGGAAGATCATCGTTGAAGGAGCTGGAGATGAGCTTGGGCTTACTGCCATACCTTAAAGTCCAGCTTTGATCGTTCATTCCTGATGAAGGGCTTTTGCCCGAAACATTGATTTTCCTGCTCCTCTGATGCTGCCTAACCTGCTGTGCTTTTCCAGCACCACTCTAATCTAAACTCTCTATCCTAGACCTGAGATGATTGAGCTCCAATAACCAAAACATCTTCCTTTTGAGACAGGTATCACTCCAACCCAAAGAGTGTTTTCCCCAGACCAGCATTGACTCTAGTTTTAGTAAGGCTCCTTGATGCTATGATCAGCCAAGTGCAGCCGTAGTGTCAAGGGCAGTCATTCTCACCACCTCTCTCAATGCCTCCGGTAATAACACATTTGTGTTTGACCCCCCCCCTTATAAAACCCATTTTCCAAATCAAGATTTTAAAAATGACACTTAAACTTTACTCATTCACTTCTTTCCTGCTTTTCTCTCTCTCATTTTTTCATATCCCAGTTTACTACTTTCTTGTGACCTGATTTGATTCTTAAATTTCCCTGTAAATTGTTCTTGTTTATTTAATCCTGTACACACTATTGGCTCTACTGCTCACTGAGATTCAGATGTCCCTTCACCCACACCATGTTGTTATCGGTTTGCACTCCACATCAGTTACACACAAAATATTTTTGAGCTGAGTGGTGCAAGAGTAAATATAATGGTACACATCATGAGACACGCTGTTCCAGCAAATTGTTTAGATCTGTAGCTTCGCCTTCCCTGAAGGTGCAGTTCTTCAGTTCTCTGTGATAATATATATTTAGCTCGGTGTACAGTAAGTTCAGTGACCATGAGCATAAACTGTATGATCAGCATGTCTTCCTGTTGACAATAGTATTACATTAGTCATTTCAGTTTTTTTTCTGATCTTATGATGACCCAGCAAGAACACCTCAGCAATTTTGAAAAATTACTGACTAAACATAGAGAATTCAAGCCACGCAGAAGTCCATGATTTTTGAAGCCTTTTTTTTCTGACAGAATCTGCAGAAAGTCAAATGGTTTGCTCATTGAAAAGAAAATAAAGAGAAAAAGAAAAAGATTGAGTTGCTGAGAATTGCCTGTCTACAATATCATTCTTAAAATAATAAAATGTTTTAAAAATGAGCCCAAATGATTTTTACTGGCTCTAATGCAACGAGGGGTACGTTGGGTTCCAAGAGGTCAATTGTGTTAGGGGATTCTCTAATCCGAGGTACAGACAGATGTTTCTGTGGCCAGCAGCAGAAAAGCAGAATGGTGTGTTGCTTCCCTGGTGCCAGGAACAAGGATGTCTCAGAGAGGGTGCAGAATGTTTTCACGGGGGAGAGGGGCCAGCAGGAGGTCATTGTCCACATTGGAACCAACGGCATAGGAAGGGAAAGGGTTGAGATTCTGAAGGGAGATTACAGAGTGTTAGGCAGAAATTTAAAAAGGAGGTCCACGAGAGTAGTAATATCTGGATTACTCCCGGTGCTACGAACTAGAAAGGGTAGGAATAGGGGGATAGAGCAGATGAATGCATGGCTGAGGAGCTGGTGTATGGGGGAAGGATTCGCATTTTTGGATCATTGGAATCTCTTTTGGGGTAGAAGTGACCTGTACAAGAAGTACGGGTTGCACCTAAATTTGAAGGGGACTAATATACTGGCAGGGAGATTTGCTCGAGCTGCTCAGGAGGATTTAAACTAGTAAGGTGGGGAGGGGTGGGACCCAGGGAGATAGTGAAGTATCATTAAAAATACCTTGAACAGGAGAAGAAATTACTAATGAATCAGAAGAGTTGGTTGAATGCAGAATTAAAAGCACAGACTGACAGACCATTGGAACTTCATCTTGAAATGAAAGTTTTGAACTCTAATACAATTGAGACAAGAAAAACTTTCCAAACATAGACTGCGACTGCCATAGTGTTAAGGGTTTAGATGGAGAGGAATTTGTTAAGTGCATACAAGACAATGTTCTGATTCAGTATGTGGATGTACCTACTAGAGAAGGTGCAAAACTTGACTTACTCTTGGGAAATAAGGCAGGGCAGGTGACTGAGGTGTCAGTGGAGGAGCACTTTGGGGCCAGCAACCATAATTCTATTAGATTTAAAATAATGATGGAAAAGGATAGACCAGATCTAAAAGTTGCAGTTCTAAATTGGCGAAAGGCCAATTTTGATGAAATTAGGCAAGAACTTTCGAAAGCTAATTGGGGGCAGATGTTCGCAGGTAAAGGGATGGATGGAAAATGGGAAGCCTTCAGGAATGAGATAACTGAATCCAGAGAAAGTATATTCCTGTTAGGGTGAAAATAAAGGCTGGTAGGTATAGGGAATGTTGGTTGATGAAAGAAATTGAGGGTTTGGTTAAGAAAAAGAAGGAAGCATATGTAAGGTACAGACAGGATAGATCGAGTGAATCCTTAGAAGAGTATAAAGGAAGTAGGAGTATACTTAAGAGGGTAATCAGGAGGGCAAAAAAGAGATGTGAGATAGCTTTGGCAAATAGAATTAAAGAGAATGCAAAGAGTTTTTACAAATACATTAAGGATAAAAGGGTAATTAGGGAGAGAATAGGACCCCTCAAAGATCAGCAATGCACCCTTTGTGTGGAGCCGCAGAAAATGGGGGAAATACTAAATGAGTATTTTGCATCAGTATTTACTGTGGAAAAGGATATGGAAGATATAGACAGTAGGAAAATAGATGGTGACATCTTGCAAAATGTCCATGTTACAGAGGAGGAAGTGCTGGATGTCTTGAAATGCATAAAGGTGGATAAATCCCCAGGACCTGATCAGGTGTACCCGAGAACTCTGTGGGAAGCTAGAGAAATGATTGCTGGGCCTCTTGCTGAGATATTTGTATCATCGCTAGTCACAGGTGAGGTGCCGGAAGACTGGAGGTTGGCTAACGTAGTGCCACTGTTTAAGAAGGGTGTAAGGACAAGCTAGGGAACTATAGACTGGTGAGCCTGATGTTGGTGGTGGGCAAGTTGTTGGAGGGAATCCTGAGGGCCAGGATGTACATATATTTGGAAAGGCAAGGACTGATTAGGGATAGTCAACATGGCTTTGTTCATGGGAAATCATGTCTCATAAACTTGATTGAGTTTTTTGAGGAAGTAACAAAGAGGAGTGATGAGGGCAGAGTGGTAGATGTGATCTATATGGACTTCAGTAAGGCGTTCGACAAGGTTCCCCATGGGAGACTGATTAGCAAGGTTAGATCTCATGGAATACAGGGAGAACTAGCCATTTGGATACAGAACTGGCTCAAAGGTAGAAGACAGAGGGTGGTGGTGGCGAGCTTTTTTTCAGCCTGGAGGTCTGTGACCAGTGGAGTGCCACAAGTATCGGTGCTGGGTCCTTTACGTTTTGTCATTTACATGAATGATTTGGATGTGTGGGATATAGGTGAATTGATGTTATTTCTGCAAATTATAAGTTCTGATACAGAGTAAATGAATTCACATTAGTCTGTGATTGTTTTCTCAGCTAGGAGCTGAGTTAGCAAAAATGGGAATTACATAGAGGAAGGACTTAGCATGAGACGTGATTACAGAACAATGGTAGAAATACAGGCACTAGATAAAATGCTGTGAAAAGAGGCCTTTATAAACATCTGTTTCCCACTTGTACAGAGACACAGGAACAAACCCCAATTAAAAGGGCTTAGTGATAAGATGCTGTGAGGGCAGCGTAGATGGAGGGAGTAGATAATGGTAAGCAAAGGATGGGATGATGTCAAACAACTTTATAGGAGGCAGAGATAGACATTTGTCACTGACAAGGCCGGATAAACAGAGGTTGTGGGATCAGTCTTAAGGAAATGAGTGACGTAAGCGGAGGAGGGAGCAAACAATGGAATAAGGAAAAAATATGGGGATTCAACTGTATAATTTTCGAGAGATTGTTGGATTTGGTGTGCATTTGTCATTGCCTTACCTGGCATTAGACATGGCACCCACTTGCAAGTGTACAAATAAATGACACTGTTTTAGATTTTTGGTCTCGGACTGAAATTATTGAAGTGAGTGAGCTTTTGTTTCTCACAATTGGGGGCTGTCCGGGATTTTCTTTCAACGCTAGGGGGAGTGGCTGGCCTTGGACACTGGGAAGACGCGTCGCGTTCCCCATTGAGGAGCGGTCTCGTGTCCCGGTTTGGTCTGTTCCCTTGGGTGACTGGTGTGAATCCTACAAGAGAGACATCGGAATCAGATAGTGATAGGAGCTCGATAGACGATACGGTGGAAAAAAGGGGCCAGGCAACTCTGTGCACAGACCAGGGTAAGAAAATTGACTTTTAAGTGTTGCCTTGGTGGCTGCGATTGAGTTTTAGTAGTTAATAAGGGACTAACGAAGGAACTCAATATGGATTGTGCTGTGGGTGAGGAAAAAGCCTCCGGGAAAACAAAGTAAGGAAAAGGCAATGGAAATGGAGGCGGGGTCCCTTACAACATACCTCCGAAAAGTCCTTTGGGCAGGATTTTGTGGAATTGGCAAAATAATACTTGTACAAGGGAGAAAGATGATTAAATATTGTTGCTTTGTATGGACTAAGGAATCCATTCTTCGTCCCGCTGTCTTCTGGCCAAAGTACAGATTGGACGAAGACTGGGTTTGTAAATATCTGAATTTATATGTCAATGTGCAAGGGAGAGAGAGAATGAAAAGAGCTGTACAGCTGGTAGGAAGTTTAACCCTTTGTGATTTGGTTTGAGTGAACATTTGTTTGTTGGTGATTGAATGTTTGTGTTTTATTCCCTGGAGCTTGAGTTCCAGGACTGTTTTGAATCTGATTTTTATTATGGAAACTTAACATGATTTCTTTTAAGGTTAAGGATTCTATCGAGATTATGAAAAAAAAATGATAACTCCTGTTCTTTTTACAGATCATGATTGCCTTACTATCAGTTTCTAACTAATCTCTTTTATCTTTACATAAAAGCGATTTATGGAGGACAGTTGAAGTTTCAGTTCAACCTTAGATTGTAGTAAAAGCAAAATTCTATGGTTACATCTGTGACCTTGGATTCAGCCATTGTTCGTGCATTAGAAGTTTTTTTAAAACTTGAGTAGACAAATTCTTTTAAGGCAGCTCTGATTATTTTACGACCTATAGTATTGTAGTTGAGCAATGATTGGTCAGGACTATTTAAGAAAACTAATTTTGGGTTTAAATTAAAGGACTAAAACTGGGTAATTGCAGTGAATTGCAAAATTGGGAACTGTATGCATTTTGCATTTTAACTATTAAATACTGAAGAAATGAACGTAAATATATAAATAAATTTATAAGTTAGGAACCGGTTTTAAAGGTTAGTCAAGCATGAATTGATGAATTGGTGTTTGAAGTTATGGGGAGCTAGAAATATTGCAATATTTCTTTAAAGAAAGAAAAAGGGGAAGAACGTAATGACTTATCCCCTTCGGGAGGTACCCATAGGGGACAAAGAGATTGGGTTTGTAAGTGCCCCCCTCACCAGTGGGGAGGTTAGAACATTTAAAAAGGAAATGAAGGTCCTGGTTGAGGATCCGGTGGGGTTGTCTGAACACATTGATCAATTTCTGGGGCCCAGTCTGTATACCTGGGCTGAGTTAATGTCTATTTTGAATATACTATTTACTGGGGAGGAAAGGGGACTTATACGGGGAGCTTCTATTAAAATATGGGACAGGGAACACCCGATTGGAGATGGGGATGCTGGACAGGGAGAGGTGAAGTTTCCCCTCAAAGACCCCCAGTGGGAAAACCAAAACCCGGAGCATAGAGAAGAAATGAGGGAATTGAAAGACCTGATTCTAAAAGGAATAAGAGAGGCAGTTCCAAAGTCACAGAATTTGACCAAAGCCTTTGAAGTTTTACAGGAGAAAGATGAGACTCCCTCAGCTTGCTTGCAAAGATTAAGGGACTCAATGCAGAAATATTCTGGAATGAACCCTGAGGACCCAGTGGCACAGGGTCTTTTGAAAGTACATTTTGTGACAAAAGCATGGCCAGACATACAGAGAAAGATACAGAAGATAGAAGGGTGGAGTGAAAAACCATTAGATGAATTGTTGAGAGAGGCACAGAAAGTGTTTGTAAAGAGGGAGGATGAGAGACAAAAACAGAAGGCGAAAATGATGGTAGCTACGGTTGATGAGGTAGTTAAGAGGAGAATGGAACCAATAGTGAGCAACCGGAGCAGCGGGTGGCAGCATGTAGGATAGAGAGGGAGAGGGAGAGGACAAGGGGGAGCATTTGATAGAGGGTTTGGGCGACAGGGACAGAGATGGAAGTCTTCACAGGCAGAATGCTATTATTGTGGAAAGATAGGGCATTTTAAGCGGGAGTGTCCTCATCTACAAAGGGAAGAAAGGGCAATTCCGCTTATGAATTTTGATGAAGAATAGGGGTGTCAGGGGTTCCTGCCCTCGGGGGCCCACCAGGAACCCTTGATGAACTTGAAGGTGGGACCCTGTAGGGAAGAGGCAGTCTTCCTAGTAGATACGGGGGCAGCACGGTCATCGCTGAATTTTAAAACAAAGAAGGTAGAAATGTCAACACGATCAATTACTGTTTCGGGGGTAAAAGGGGAAGGATTTACTGTTCCGGTATTTAAACCTATGATGATAGAAGGTCCTAAGGATAGGGTCACAGGGGAACGGCTGTATATCCCTGATATTGGAAGTAACTTACGAGGGAGAGACTTAATTATCCTCTTAGGACTAGAGATTGGAATTCAGGAAAAAGAATTAGTTGTACAACTGGCGATGTTGACAGAGGATGCAGAGAGAAAGATCGACCCTATAGTATGGGCTAGAGAAGGGAATCGTGGAAAACTACAGATCCCTCCCCTTTTAATAAATTTAAAACGGAAAGGGGACGTTGTCTGTGAATGACAATACCCTATTTCATAGAAGGTAAACGAGGATTGCAGCCAGTAATTGAGGGACTGATTAGAGATGGACTGTTGGAGCCATGTATGTCTCCTTATAATACCCCAATTCTATCGGTGCGGAAATCTGATGGAACTTATCGATTGGTGCAGGATTTTAGAACATTAAATCGAATAGTACAGATCAGGCACCCAGTGGTGCCAAACCCCTACACGTTATTAAGTAAGATCCCTCATGACCACAGATGGTTTAGTGTGATAGATTTAAAGGATGCCTTTTGGGCTTGTCCCTTGGCGGAGGAAAGATTTGGGATTATCCCCCTATGAAATCTTATTTGGATTACCTTATCTGGGAACGAATGGAGAATTGCCAATTCCCGAAACTAAAGATTTGTTTTTAAAGAAGTATATACTGGGCTTGTCCTTCTCTTTATCTTTCCTCAGTGAGTGAGCTTTTGTTTCTCACAGATGCAAGCAAAAGAAGTACAGTTAGTAAGTTTGCAGATGACACCAAAATTGGAGGTGTAGTGGACAGCGAAGAAGGTTACCTCAGATTACAATGGGCTCTTGACTGGATGGACCAATGGGATGAGAAGTGGCAGATGGAGTTTAATTCAGATAAATGTGAGGTACTGCATTTTGGGACAGCAAATCATAGCAGGACTTATACACTTAATGATAGGGTCCTAGGGAGTGTTGCTGAACAAAGAGACCTTGGAGTGCAGGTTCATAGCTCCTTGAAAGTGGAGTCGCAGATAGATAGGATAGTGAAGGAGGCATTTGGTATGCTTTCTTTTATTGGTCTGAGTACTGAGTACAGGAGTTGGGAGGTCATGTACAGGACATTGGTTAGGCCACTGTTGGAATATTGCATGCAATTCTGGTCTCCTTCCTATCGGAAAAATGTTGTGAAACTTGAAAGGGTTCAGAAAAGATTTACAAGGATGTTGCCAGGGTTGGAGGATTTGAGCTATAGGGAGAGGCTGAACAGGCTGGGGCTGTTTTCCCTGGAGCATCGGAGGCTGAGGGGTGACCTTATAGAGGTTTACAACATTATGCGGGGCATGGATAGGGTAAATAGGCAAAATCTTTTCCCTGGGGTGGGGGAGTCCAGAACTAGAGGGCATAGGTTTAGGGTGATAGGAGAAAGATGTAAAAGAGACCTGCGGGGCAACTTTTTCCACACACAGGGTGGTACATGTATGGAATGAGCTGTCAGAGGAAGTGGCGGAGACTGATACAATTACAACATTTAAGAGGCACTTGGATGGGTATATGTATAGGAAGAGTTTGGAGGGATATGGGCCGGGTGCTGGCAAGTGGGACTAGATTGGGTTGGGATATCTGGTCGGCATGGACGAGTTGAACCGAAGGGTCTGTTTCCATGCTGTACATCTCTATGACTCTATGATTATGACTCTATTAATTGGACCAAAGATGATAAAACTGCTCATATTTATGGGCTTGAAGTATCTGTCACTATTTTTCTTTCCTGATGAAGGGCTTTTGCCTGAAACGTTGCTTTTCCTGCTCCTCGGATGCTGCCTGATCTGATGTGCTTTCCCAGCTCTACTCTAATCTTGACTCTAATCTCCAGCATCTGCAGTACCCACTATCACCTATCTGTCACTATTGTCTTCTGTGGCATGCAGAAGTTTATGCAACCAAATGAATATTTGACCTTATTTCAAATCCACTTTTGCAATATTTCTAGTTATTTGTTGGATGATTAGTCTGGAAGACTGGTATTTCATACTGCTGGGAATTTTGAATTCTCTGTCATTGTTTTGAATGAAAATAGTGATTTGGGGAAGAACAAACGGCACATTACCAAAATGCTTCATTACCAAATAAACAATCTTTATCAGTGTCTTTAAATATTTATATTAATTCACATCATTTGCACTGAAAGAATAGATTCTGCAGGAACCTAAAAGTACATTAAGCTGCACTTGATCATACGTACAAACCATACGAAAGGAACTGCCAGTTGTCACCATATTCATAGCAACCAAATAGAAAAATTCTTGCTGCTTATGGAGGAAATAAAATATATTTTATTTTAATGTTCTTTCAAAATAAGACATACTCTTTTTATGTTCTGCATTATGCACTAAAGCTATTTGGCAGTTACACCAAGGGAATACTTATGTTGTTAAAGTACTCCCAAACATTCTCATCTTTTGCCTCAAATTTGGTAAATGTTTGATAAGCTAAGTTTGGATTCTTAGCAATAACTAGCAGCATGGAATAAAGCAATTTTTACATTTTTTTCAAGGAATGTAATTTTTTTAGGTAATATGTTGGAAACAAGCAGATGTGTTTTATAAAAAAAGATGCACATTGTCCCCATGTCTGCAATAGTTTCCACTGGATGCTCTGGTTTCCTTCAACAGTCAAACAATATGCAGGTTAGGTGGATTTGTCATGTGAAGTTATGGAGAGAGGATGGGATGCTATTCAGAATGTCGGTGCAGACCTGATGGGCTGAATGGCCTGTTTCCACACTGTGGAGAATCTATGATTGATTCTGTGAACCTTTGCAGGGAACTTGATGTTTGGCACAGTTATATACTATATTAAATTACTATAATCTTTCATTCTGTTCCATTGATCATGGCTGTTACTATCATGATTCTTGTCCCGTGGCTTTCACTCGTTTCAAACATTTTCACTTCAGATTTTGGCTGCAGTGTACATCACAATTAATGGGTGCTTAACCTGTGTTCCCAATGTGACTTAATCATAGAATCCTACAGTGAGGAAGCAGACCATGTGGCCCATCCAGGCTGTACTGACCCTCCTAAGAGCAACCCACATAGACTCATTCCCTCCCTAACCTTGTTCCCTGTATTCGTGCATTTCCCATGACTAATCCACCTAATTTACACACCCCTGGGCAATATGGGCAATTTAGCATGAACAATTCACCTAATTTGCACATCTTTGGATTGTGGGAAGAAACCTGATTTCTTGGAGGAAACCCATGCAGACATGGGGAGAATGTCAAACTCCACAAAGGTCAGAGGATGTATTCTAACACAAGTCCCTGAAGCTGTCAAGCAGCAGTGCCACCTCGATAGCTACGTGTTTTCTACTGTCTGCTGATGAACCATTGTGAGCCAGCAATTTTGACATCAATGTCTCTTGCAAGTCTCTGAGTAATCTGGGTCTTCTGTCACAACACTTTCGCAAAACAACAACGCCATTTAGCTGTTGTTCTGAAATCATTTGATTTAGACCACTGAAGTGTGCTGTTCTGGTTTTGAGGTAACCACCTTGATGATTATCAGACTGCATCGATAAATGCTTCCACACCAATGGCCAGTTCCTGGTCAAATTTGAACAGCGCATTTGGAGTTGGGCATCTTTTTAGGGCACATTCTTCCTTCTTTCAAATTTACACTAGTTTTTTCCGCTAACACTAAATTAGTTCACCATGTATAGTCATTTGATGAGTGAGAAAAAGTTCTGACTTTTAGTTTGAAATCAGCTTCATACTTCATATTATTTGCTCATGAACCCTGTTTCTGTTCATCATTTGTGATTGCTGCATCGACATCTTTATGTGGGCAGATCTTAAAAACACTTGCACATCTTTGATACACACCCTGTATTGCCTGCTTCATCGTCTGTGCTGACCTACAGTATAAATTAAGTAAGGTCAGAAGTTACACGACACCAGGTTATAGCCCAACAGGTTTGTTTGAAATCACAAGCTTTCGAAGAGGTAGCTCTCTGATGTCGTGTGACTTCTGACCTTGTCCACCCTAGTTCTACACTGGCACCTCCATGTTTTAAATTAAGTAAAGCATGCATTTCTGGATGAGAGATTGAGGATAGCATTTTGGAGCTGAAAAGGGGGTCAAACCCTTATCCTAATATGTGTAAAGGTATTTTTTTTGTACTGAAAAGAATTGTATTATTTCACATACTGGACCAACAATTTTTGCTGTCTTCAAAAGCGGAAAGGTATTTTGATTAAGCTGTTTGTAAAAAAAATATTGCTACGTTAGCTCTTTAAAAAGATAGTTTTAAAAATAAGTTAAATTTAACTTTCTGGTAGGAATTTCCATTGGTATCATTGATTTTTCTGCTGAGCACATGAAGATGCTGATGACAGCATGCAAGATGCATTCTATTATTATTCATAGGATCCATTTTGCAATGGGTCCCTGTTGCACATGCACTAGTTACTAGATACTGGATACACAAAGAACATGTCGTGGATGTCTAGCTTCAAATGTTTGCTGCAGTTGTTGTGTCTGTGACTACATATCAGAAATACTTCACTGACATAAACTAAATAAAATTCCTGCAATTTTATATTTTTGAGAAATTATGTAGGACTTAAAAATGTTGCAAGATCTCAATGTATCTGTGTGGGTAATTGCAATTTGAGAGTGTTTAATGTGTGTTTGTTTCTGGAAACATTCCATTATCGTTATAATTAGTATTATAATTGGTCTGACTTTCAGAGTGTTTCATTGTTATTATTGTTCTAGGAATATTTCTAAGGAAAATGAATAATCTCAGTTTTTCACAACTAGAAATGGAGTGCTTCATTCAAGCACTCCTCTTACCTATATAAGGATATAAAGGTCTGAAACGATTAACAGTGAGGAGTGCCATGTTTCAGAGTTACTTTGTTCCTTGACTTGCTCTTATTTGCTTTTTCTAATCAATTTGCGCTTTTCTGATTCAGAATTATCCTCATCTGTCTTTCTATTTCTACTCGATGTAGGACACCTGCCCCCCCCAAAAAAAACTGAATTAGCAAATCTCCCCATCAGGACATTGGTCCCTTTCCAGTTCAGGTTAAACCCATCCCTTTTGAACAGGCATTTTCTGCCCCAGAAGAAATCCCACTGATCCAAAAATCTGAATCCTTGCACATTGCACCATCTCTTCAGCCATTGGTTTATCTTCCCAATTTTTTTATTCCTACTCTCATAAGAATGTGACACCGATAGTAATCAGAGCTTTACTACCTTTGAGGTTCTGCTTTTTACCTCTTATATTCACTCTACAAAGCCTTAACCTTCTCCCTAACTGTATGGTTCCGACCACTGTGTACAACAACTCCGTCTTCTCACTCTCGCCTTGGACAATATGCTTCAACTGTTTAGAGACATCCTTAACCCTGGCAGCAGAAAGCCAACAAACTATCCTGTATTCACACTCATGGCCACAGAATTTCCTTTATAATAATTATTCTTTTAAATCTTGACAAACGCTGCTTAACATAAGATTCATTCTTACTGCCCAAGATCTGACTGCCACATGTATTTTCCTCTGAGAGACTATCCCCTTCAACAGTGCCCAAAACGGAATACCTGTTTGAGAGAGTGTAGTGATTGGAATGAGGTTGGCCAGGTGGATCTCAATAAGTATGAGTTCCCTGATTGTCCTATGTTAATAGCCCCAATCAGGGAGTCCCAGCTGACAGGTGTGAGTCTCAGGCATTCTCCTCTCTCGGGACTGGCTCTGTGCTTGCTGGGCAGAGCCCATGTACAGTGTATGTGCAAATAAAGGGTGATTTGATGACAGGATACCGGTCTCCGTGGAGTTATTTCAGAGAAGGATAGCTACAGGAGACTTCTGAACTACCTTATTACCTTTTCTGACAGTCACACATCTATCTGATTGATCCTGCTGTATAACTTCCTCTCTAAATTTACTAACCATCTCACTCTGTATCTCTTGAATGCCTTTAGTGACGTTAAGCCTAAACATAAGCTCTTAAAAGCACTTTATATATTTTTTTTTTAAAAAGCCTTTCCTTTCTCACCCACCGGTTTTAATCTTAAGCATGCAATAGATTAAAAAATTAATCATTTAAAATCTTAAAAATCATTAAGCACTTAGCTGAAACTCATCACTGAAAAAATGTCTTCTCTCAAATCCTCCATCAGTCAACTTTCAAATCTCTGGGTAAACAGAAAAAAAACCTCTTTCCAGAGCTGCAGAGCAAATACTTGAACAAGCCTTTCCCACAAGCTGTGTGTGTAAAACAATCTCTCCTTTGCGTCTTTTTCACTTTTTTTTAACTAAAAAAGTTTCAAACAGAAATATAGCCCTCTCCTTTGCATTTATTTTCACGTAGTTTCTTTTGGACTAAAGAAGTTCCAAAAAATGATTTAAAATGGAAATTTTTTGCTTCTGCTATATAATAACCATAAGAAATCCACAAAAAGCCTGCAACTCAGGAGCAGCTGAAAGATCCACACTACTCTTGTTCCACCTTTTTTTTAAGTTACACCAGCAAGTAATGTTTCTTTATTAAACCAGACCAAGTAAGCAATGTGAATCCGTAAACAGCATGTGGCAACAAAGATACCACAAGCTGATTTCCTGAAACTCAGGCCTGATTTGTGAATCGGGATTGAAATTTTGTAAATTGGTTAAATACTGCTCAAGTATTAGTTGCTGTTGGAAACTTGAGCTTTGATCCTTATGTTGTTGGGTGTTAATTTGGATAAGCTGAAGTTGAAGATTTTTTAGTGTATAGTACAAAATGTGTTTTGCTATGAGAAGGTGAACATTAATTTATTGAGAGTTGGAAGATTCCTTCATATTAATAATAAGTACTGTTTGTTTGGATTTTCAAATGCAGTCTGTGGTATTGTTTTAAACCTATTTATTTCAGTAGTTATCAGGATTGTGAGGTTGCAGATAATCTAATGCTATGCATGAAGTATAAACAGTGCATTTAACCATAGTTCAAATGTTTTACACAGATAAAACAATTAATTACTGAAGCCTGTCAAAGGATTTTGCTTAATGATGTCATAATTGAAAATGTACAGATTGTTTTATTTTCAGTGGTGATCATGACTCAGCCCTTTCCCATTGGTCTGTGCAGCAAAATCTATGATACTTTAGATTTGCGCTGAAAGGGCAGTGTTGTCTTGGTAACATGATGAATATATTAAATTTTAAGTCTGTAACAAGACATGCGTAATGATACAGTTGGTGTCAAGGGAAGCCAGTTTCAATATCAGTAATTTTGTCTGCAATGCACAGCACCTGGAAACAACAGTACAATACATCATAGAACAGAGATATATTTTTGTTGGAGATTTTCAGTTTCTAGTCTATGAAGCATTGGTGATGTTTCCAAAGCTGTCACCAATAAAAGCTTTTTGTATCTGAATTAAATTAAACTGAGCTATATTTGAGTTTCCAAAAGCCAATACAACCATTACTAAATTCAGATTCACAGAATTATAGTATCATAAATTTATTAATTGTGCAGAAGTCAGATACACTAATTTGTCAAATGCTTCATTAAACTGACTAGAAGAAATTACATGGCCATTGGTCACATTTTGGCTTTCATAATTCTCTGAGTTAGCATAGGATAAATGACAAATCAGCACATTAACATGGAAGACTCCTGAAAAGGTTTCTTTTATCAATTTTGGGCAAGTAATAGAAATTTTCCAATCAACCTGTTCAGCGATATCATTACACACCTCTGGAGTAGGCTTCTTGGCTCAGACGTAGGGACACTTTTAATGCACTACAAGAGCTTCTAAGCCTACTGCAGTTGGTATTCCAGATAATCTTCAGTCTAAGTATTAATCAGGCCTGTGTTTAAGTCCCACCTGCTCCAGAGATGTCATAACATTTCTGAACAAGGCGATCAGAAAGTATCCTCCCTACTCTGGGAGGTGTGTTATAGCATGTCTGAACAGATTGAATTAAATTTTAGAAGAGGTACTTTATCTGGCTGTTTTGATGCAGTGGTAGTGTCTCTATTTTTGAGCCAGAAGGCCTGGGTTTAAGTTCAAAGATGTGTCTTAACACATCTCTTTGGTTTGACTTAAAAATACCTACAAGATGAAATTTGGGACACTTGTAATGTAGAGGTAGTGTCATAAAATATCTTGCAATATATCAGAGATGTTATTATATACCTCTGGAAGAGATGGGAATTGAACCCAGCCTCTTTGCTTAGAGCAATCATGAGGTTCCCCATGTAACAATGGAAATTACTGTGTTTTTGAATGAGTAGATCAGTGTTTGAATGATGATACACCAAGTAAGTTTCAAAGGGAAATATGGTTTTGGACACAGCTTACCATAGAATTGTACAAGAGGAGGCTGGCCAACAAACTCTTTGAGTCTGCACCAGCTCTTTCTAAAAGCAATGCAGGGGCTCTTATGGCACAGTAATAGTGTCTGTTCCTCTGGGCCAGGGGCTTTAAGTCCTTTCTGCCCCAGACTAGTGTTATAATGTGCCTGAACAGGTTGATTTAAAATATCGGAAAGCAATCCAGTTTTACTCGCTCGCCCACTCTTTTCCCACATCTTTTAGATCTTTTCTTTTTCAAATAGGAATTTCATGTTTATCTAATTCCTTTTTGAGGTATACTTTTGAAGCTGTATTTAACACCCTATCAAACAGTTTATTCTAATATTTAAACACTTTTCACATAAAAGTTGGCTTTTCCTCTTTCAATCTCCAGTTCAATTGCTGGGTCTCTTTAAATATTTGCCTCCTGCCACAGGAAACTATTCCCTTTTACTTACTCTATCTAACTCCTTCTTGATTTTGAACACCTGTTAAATCTCCTTTTGGCCTTCTCTAGTCCAATGAAAAACATCTTCAGTTTCAGTGTAAACCTTGGAGCTATTCCAGTAAATTTCTTCTGTGCTGAACCTAAGCCCTTCACTTCTGTCCTAAGTATCTTGCCCAGAATTGAATGCAACATTCCAGCCAGGGATTAATTAATATTTTATATACATGTAGCATAACTTTCAGGGATTTCAGCTATCTCTTGTTTAACACTCCTAATGTGTTCCCAAGCAAACATCATATTCCCACGAGAAAATATGTGATAAAGATGTATCATTCTTAGACTGAAAAACCTATTGGCTGGCTTGAACCTAACTGTCCCAAAAATCCTATTACTGACTCACCAACTCTTATACTAAGTTACTTATCTCCTGCTCATTGCTTCCCACTTCTTGATTGCTACTTGCTTTCCCCTAACCCTTCCACTCAATGTTTCAATCCCTCATCCCTGAATGCTTGTTGTTTTCCTCATCTGACTCTCACACTCATGCTCTCATAATCTGGCCTTCTCCCATTCCCTCCCTTTTACTTCCTCCCCTTCTCGCTTCCTTGGCATATCTTTTTACTTCTCCTCTCCTAAGCCCTTTCTTACGGAGAGAATTTCACTTGTGGGTAGTGAGGGTCGAGGAGAAGGAAGAAGTAAGGATGAGGGTTTAAAAGGGAAGTGATGATTTTCTTTAAAAGAAACACTGTAGCCCCTGTAAAATGAAGGTGGAAGCAGTCCTCAACAGAGAATTTCATAAATTTGCAAACATGCTATTATGATGTGCTTTAAAACAGTCTAAGTATTCATCAGGCCTGTGTTTAAGTCCCACCTGCTCCAGAGATGTCATAACATTTACCTCTGTAAATAAAAGCCAGGGATCTCACAAGTTTGATTAACCTGCCTTGTCACACACGCCAGATTTTTCTGTTTCTGTATGATCTTTAAAATTGTAAAATATAGCTTTCATTTTCTCTTTCCATTTTTTTCAAAATATATTGCCTTACTTTTCCATGTTGAATTTTGTCTGCTTGGTCAATATGCCTTTGAGGTCAATTCCTGTTGCTCAACTGTTTGCTACTCTAGAGAAAGTGAGGACTGCAGATGCTGGAGATCAGATCAAAACGTGTGGCACTGGAAAAGCACAACTGGTCAGGTAGCATCTGAGGAGCAACAACATTTCAAACATAAACTCTTCACGTTCCTGATGAAGAGCTTATGCTCAAAATGTCGACTCCTCCTCCTTGAATGCTGCCTGACCGGCTGTGCTTTTCTAGCACCACACTATTTGACTGTGTTTGCTACTCTTCCAGATTTTGTGTTATCCACACATCTTTGAACTTGTATCTTTTTCTACTGATTAATATCTCATAGCTTAGTAGGGATACCAGTTTTGCTTAATTGTTTTGATGAACGAGCTGTTGAACTATGAGGAGCAGCAGCAGCCTCCTCAACCAAGATTAGCAGCCAGTGGGCCTGTTCGAAGAACACAGGTGAGAGGAATAAGGCATGAATTGATCCTCATGATATTATCTGGTTAACTTAGTTTTTTCAGCATTTTTGCTATATAGTCATTCATTGACTCATGTTTTAAATGTTTTGTGGACTGATTGGATTTATTCCTGTCAACTTATGGTATAACCTTTTTTCATGTTTCTCTGGTTTCTGGAGTTGGGAGATGGTGAATGGATCATTTACCATTTTGGAATTTTTGACTAATTTAACTTAGATACTTGATTTTTAAAAAAATATTATTTCTATTTTTACCTAAATTTACTTCAACTAATTAGTTTCACTGCCAGAATTATTATTTTGTTACTTTTAAGGCAGAAATCTTGTATTCTACTTGATTAAAATTTAATTGATACTTACTCTCCTCTCATAATTGAGTAATTTAGTTTCCAGCAACATATAACGATAAGCATGGAAATCAGAAACAGATAACTGAAAGTTAATGCTGATTTTTTGCTGGTTTTTCCATATCTTCGTTTCCCCATTCCCAACAGTGAGCAATTCTTTATTTGTTACATTTGGATGACATCATTGTCATGTGGCATTAGGAATATGTAAAATGAAATGCACCAATTAGTTCTAATTTACAAATATACATTAGGGTAATTACTTACCAGAATTTCTTCTGTAATTATTACACAAATTTTGCATTCTTACTATCTAACTGGTGAATGATGTACAGTGCACAATGAAACATGAAAGTAAATTTTCAGTTCAGTAAAACTTGCACTCACTCTACCTTTTAACCTTTGGTCAAGTGAGAAGCATATAAACATCTTTAAGCCATATTCTCTCCCTATGCACTAGGTTTTCAAAGGTAGTTACGAACAAATAAAGAATCACTGAAATTCAAGTACAGCAAGCATTTACTTGGATTGTACTCATGTGAATTCTTTAGTTCGAGCCAACTATCATAATCCTCGTCGATAATACTACATTTTTAAAAATATATATATTTTTATTGTAAAATAAGATAATTTTTTGGATATTACTACAAATACTAAACAAAATAATTCAAAACAATACAAAGAAACCCACTAATTACATAAATAAATAATAACTAATAGCTACCAACTAACTAATAAATCAAGACAATAATAATAATGCAGCTCAATGAAACAAAGTAATAGCCCTCGACCACTGACAGCATAAATTTATACATATTCATGTATTTGTTGTTCCTCCTCTCTGGATATCAGATTTATTAAACAGAATCGTCCTGGCTATATAAAGGCCCTTATTATTATGGCAGACAAATCTGTACCCAAGTAGTCTAAAAAGGACTGCCACGTCTGATAAAAATTCTCAGTTTTATGGTGCACCATACTGCAAGAATTCAAAGAGATGTGTTCCAATGACTAGTTTACGCCAGCCTGACAGCCCTGGTTAGGGTTAGGTGGGAGCTTCAGACAATCATCCTAACAGAATGTCCTTTCTTGGACAAAACGTGAGGATACTGAAAAGCTTTTTTTTGTGCACGTCTAATGGACGTGAATTAACAAGGGCAAGAAGAAGAGATACCGGGTCCATCTCCACCTTTGCTCCCAAGACTCTCTCTATTTCACCTACCACAGCACTCCAGTATGCCTGCAGCCTGTGGCAGAACCAGAGACAATGACTCAGTGTACCTGTACTCATTTGCATGTAGGCCATATTGGAGATACTCCCGCTTTAAATTTTGAAAGGGTCTGGAGACAAGTGGATCCTGTGGAAAATTTTAAATTGCAAGGCATGGGTCCTGTTGCAAATTGAGATCCTCCTTGCATTTTCCCAGATATCCTCCCATAGAGATCTCAGAAGAGATCTCAACGTCAAGCTTACTCTCCCTACCATTTGGAGCCGTTCGGACTCGTCTAATGGACCCTCTCCCAATAGATGATTGACATTGCTGACAGAAAGTATGTTCTCAGCACTCAGCACCCTCTTCTCTGTGTCAGATCTATAAGAATCAGTTAGAAGTGTGGTCTCTTTTTGTATGAAATTTCTAATTTGAAAAAAAAGGAAGAGGTCTCTACTGGACAACTCTTATTTCTGAGCCAACTGATCAAAAGACATCAGTATACCCACTTGAATAAATCACCCAGGCAAGACACAACCGTAGCTGCCCATACTTTAAATCCTGAGTCCATCATGCCAGGCTGAAAACCTGGCATACCAACTATGGTTTAAAAAAAAATGTTTTGGCAATATTTTCCTTACTCTGATGCATTGTCCTCCATGCTTTAACAGTATTAACAACTATTGGGTTATGACAATATTCCTTAACTGTCCTCATTTAGTCCAAAAACAGCAAACTAGTAAGGGGGCAGGGGGCATCTTGCCTGAGATACTTTGATGTCCAACCATAGTGAGTGAGGGTTCCCCTGGCCCAACCATTTATGTAAGATAGCAATGAGCTTAATTGATAGCATTCGCATAGGATACTGCAGAATGGGGGAGGGGTAGGGGGGGAGAATGTTCATTTTAATGAAGCTGTCCGACATAACCAAGAGATCGGAAGCACCTCTCATTTTTGAAGAGCTTGTTTGATTCTGTTGAATAAATGGGAAAAATTGGTTTTAATTCATTACTCCCGGATGGGAGTAATGAATATACCTAAGTAGAGAAAGCCCTCCTATGACCATCTAAAGGGAAATCTAGATTCATCCTCAGGACCAGGCATTTTTGGGAAACCACCCATGGGCATGGCATCTAATTTCACAAAGTTGATCATGCAAGCTCAAAAGCTGCCAAACGAATTAATGCATTGTATCAGATGAGGCATAGAAACTGTTAAGTTTGATAAAAAGACAAGAATGCCATCTGCATACAATGCAATCTTATATGACTTTGTCCCCACTTCTGGAGCAGATATATTGGGATCCCTATGTATTGCCTCTGCCAGGGGTTCAATCATCAATGTGAAAAGCAATGGTGATAAGGGACAGCCCCTAAGAATATTAAAATTACTTGACCACGCACTATTGGTGAGGACCGCGGCAAGAGGGTCAATATACAAAACCTTTACCTGATAAAGACCTCGTCCAAGCCAAATGGCTTTAAAGTATAAAAAAGAAATGGCCACTCAACCTTGTCAAATGCCTTCTCCACGTCTAAAGAGATCACTAATCCCTGTGCCAATCATTTTTGACATACTTGGATCATATTAAGTAACCTCCTGACATTATTCGACGATCTGTGACCTTTTATAAAACCCGTCTTATTTTCCTTAATGATGGAGGGCAACACAGTTTCTAGTCTTAGTGCAAGAATATTAGATAGGATTTTGAAATTGACATTCAGGAGTAAAATAGGCCTACAGGATGCACTGTCTTGCGGGACCATCCCTTTCTTAAAAATAAGAGAGATATTTGCCTCTCTTAAAGATGGTGGGAGGAGGCCATGACCACGTGAATCATTAAACATACTAAGCATCGGTCCTGATAGTGTACTTATAAATGCCTTATAAAACTCACTGGGAAGTCCATCAGGACCAGGCAACTTTCCATTTTGAAGCTGCCTCACAGCCTTCTGCACCTCTTGCATTGACAACGGGGCATTAAGGAGAGACTCTTGCTCAGGGGTCATTCTTAAAACAAAGATTCTACCCTAACTCGTCCATCCTCACAATTTTCAGACTGGTAGTTTGGAGTAAAATTTCTGAAGTGCCGCGTTAATCCTTTTAGAATCATGAGTTAAATTTCCTGTATCTTCCCTGATCAAGGTAATGGCTTGGGGAGCACTCCTTTTCCTGGCAATATATGTTAAGTACTTGCCCGGCTTATCCCCATGCTCAAACAGCCTTTTTTTGGCAAATGTCAGCTCCCTCTTACCTGTCTGTGTGAGCATGGAGTTCAGTGGGGACTGAAGCATTGTGATCCTCTGCAGTTTAACCAATGAGGGCTGATCAAAATATGCCTTTTCAGCTGCCTTCAGATGTGTCACAAGCAAGTGTTGCTGCTCACCCTTCTGTTGTTTCTTACTGGCAGAATAGGAAGTAATTAACTAGCCAGCATAGGCTTTAGCAGTTTCCTAGAGAATCGATAGATCACTGGCCAAGTCTGAATTGATGACTACAAAAAAGCCCTGAATTCAGTAAAGAAGAATTCGGTAAACTTGCTATCCTTCAGAATGAAAGCGTCCAGCCGCCAGTGTGTCGAACCAACCATAGTATCCTTACTCTTGACCATTAGATACACTGGAGCATGATCAGCAATAGTGATATTGCCAATTGTACATGACACCACCGAGTCCAAATGCGTTGCAGGAGTCCAAAAAATATCAATCCTGGTATGGCATTTGTGCGGATTGGAGCAAAACGTAAAATTCCTGCCAGTAGGGTGAAGGTGCCTCCAAACATCTACCAATCCTAGTTCAACGCACAAATCCCTTAATTGCTTGGATCATGAAGAAGATCTCGGGGACCCTTTAGGCAATCTGTCCACTGAAGGGTCTATTAGACAATTAAAATCTCCCCCTCCCCCACAATAATATGCTGAGATGCAAGGTTAACCAGTTTAGAAAGTGCATTTATCAAGAACCTGAGGGGGTTGGGCCGGGGAACAGTAAACATTTAAGATCCTGTATTCTTCCCCATTTATCAAAGTGTTAAGGATTACAAATCTCCCTTGGTAGTCTTTAATACAGTCTAACAATTGGGAAATTCTTCCCAAAAAGTATGGCCACCCCCCTCACCTCACCATTCCCAGTATTGAAAGATGAGAAATAAACCCGGTTATAACCATTTTGTTGCAGTTTTACTAGCTCTGCATCATCTAGGCGTGTTTCTTGCAATAAGGCAACATCCACCTTCTCCCTTTTAAGACTGGAATGTACCTTCTTCCTCTTGATCGGCAAGTGCCTCCCCTAAATGTTCCACGTACACCACTTGAACACACCCTGAGCCATAACCTTCAATAGCACCATTTAGACTTCAGAGAGGGAGAACTTGAACTACAAATCATTGAGCTTCAGTACAAGAAAGTCCACAAAACACAAAAACTAAATAAACTAAGACAGCTACAACCAACAAACCTACAAAACTTGCAAAAACTACGTACACCAAAAATGGAAAAACAAAAAAGCACTAAAGGCACTTTTATAGGAATTTACCCACCATTCAAAGGGGACACCTACACATCTCAAAACTCTACTAACCATCCCCACCACCCTCTTAACTTCTACTAGCTAGGGTCATGCCACAAACACAGGCAATCCTGTAAGGAAAAACAGGATTAGTAATATACACAAGTAAGTTCAATGTAAATATGTCACCCATCCCTTGGTATAATTTAACTTAGAGTTTAAAGGTAAATACTCTATCCATCCCGCACATAATTTAATACAACTTATTACCAACAAAAGGAGACTCCACTAAGTCCTCTCTAAGGAAGGACAATCCCAAACAACTGTGTTATCTGTGCCTTTTCAATCGACTGCGTGTCCACAAAGTTCCTTCCTTTCTTTGAAGAATCAAATAAATGCATTATAATTCCTCCAAAGCACCACAGGATAGCTTAGAGAGTAGTGGATCCCAAGCTCTCTCAATCTCTTCTTGATGCTGTTGTGGGGCTTCCCTTTCCGAATCACTGCTGTTGAAAAGTCTTGGAAAAACATTACCCTGGAAACTCGCCCTTGGATCCTTCCCTTGGGCTCTGGAAGCTTCCAAGATTCTCTGTTGTCTTTATAATGAAGGAGCTGTACTAGGACAGGGCGAGGGTGCTGGTCCATTCAAGGCTTTCGTATCCTGACACAGTGTACTCTCTCAAATTTTATCCTTCCCTTTTCAGTCTCCAAACTAAGGAATTCGGGAATTACTTCTCAAAGAATTCAACTGGCCGCTTACCTTCTGTCCCTTCCAGCATGCTAACAGCACGAAGGTTCTTTCTTCTGCCCCTGTTTCAAGGTCATCCACCAGATCCAGCAAACCTATGTTTCCAGGGCTTCAATCTGACTCTTAGCTGAATTAGCTCTGCCTCCACCCCTGTGGCCCAGTGCTTGAGCTCATAAGTCCTTTTTCCCAGGTCTTGCAGCACAGCAGAGACCGAGGCCAGCGTTTCCTCTATTTTTTTCTTCACTCTGCTTCCCAAGGACTGCGCAAGATTTGGCAAGCTCCTCAACCAAGGCCTGGTGAGTAAACAAGCCCGGCGCCTCAGTGGATTGAATTGCAGCCTTGGCCCTGGGTGAACTTCCTCCTTTATTCAGCATTCTCCCACAGCAAAAACTAAGTTAAGTAAAATTTTCATGTCCTGTAGCCCTTTTACTTTTTTTTTACTCACAGTAACATGAATGGGACGGGTTCTAGTTCTGTCCTGCTGATGTCATGGCGCGGAGCCTAGCAAACGTGATCCTCCTAAGTCGTTGCCATCTTGGACCCCCACCCGATTAATAATACTTGATAAATCGGACTCCAAGATGAAACCTGGTTTTATTTATCATAAGTTTAATTTGGTATTTATCAGTCACTGAACATATTCACAAAAGAACACCAAAGATTCTTATAGGGAAGTTTCTTAAAGGACAAGAATATTAGCTTTATTACATTCAACAAGAAGTTATTGAAACAGGTTTCTTACAAATATCAGAAATAGAGATGCAACCATTTTATCCTAAAAGCAATCTTACAGATACTCAAGGCTCAGTGACAGACTCTGTCTCCAACTAAAAGTTCTTGTTCAGTTGACATTGCTGTTCTAGTTGGTTTCAGAAGAATTCTTCTTACTAACTTGTAAGCCACCAGGACCTTTTATTTTCTGCCCACAGTACAGAATATTTTAGAGACTGCGAATTATAAATGCTGTGGTAATTGATCATTTCTCTCTAAGTGTCTGCTTTTCTTTGAAGAGGCCTGTACACTACCTTTCTAAATAAACTTGTGTCAGTCTCTGACAGTCTATGACATAGAACATCTTGTTGCTAGGCAATGGCCCAATTTTTTCTCTCTCCGATTTCTTTTTCAATGCAATGGACTATAAAAAAGATAATTTAAATGCATGTGGACAAACATTCAGACAACCTGACACCACTCAGATCCCTGGAGGGCTATGGGCCAAGTTCAGGGGGTGGGACTAGTTTAGTTTGGAATTATGGTCAATATGGACTAGTTGGACTGAATAGTCTGTTTCCATGCGATATGATTCTGCGATTCCATCTCAGAAATGTAACTAAAATGATGTTCTTCCCTTCTTAATTCTCTCAATATAATAATGCAAATCAGACCTAAGGCTAAACATCATTTCTTCATTTTGGATCCCATGTTCCCAAATCATAATAAATAATGAACCTTTGTCACAATCCTTTCTACCATTTTGCTCTTTGGATGTTGTCAATGCTTGGTTACATTTTCTCCTATACCTAAGAAAAGGGTAATAAGACCTTCCTGAACTGCTGTTGTCCTTCTGTTGATAGTACTGCCAAGATATTGTGATTCCAGTATTTTTTGATTTGATTTGATTTATTATTGTCACATGTACCTAAGTCAGTGAAAAGTTTTGTTTTGTGTGCAGTACAGGCAGATCATACCATACAAAGTGCATAAGAGTAATACAATAGATGAGGAATTCAATGTTACGGCTGCAGAGAAGTTGCACAAAGAGTGAAATCATCATTAAATTAAAAATTTCAGAGGCCCATTTAGAAGTCTGATGACAGCGGACAAGGAGCTGTTTGATGTAATAGTGATGAAAGAATGTTGGCATTTTTGTTATCAGTTATTTGGAAGGTGAACTTGGTGTGTTAATATTCCTATGACTTGTTTCTCCTCAGTAGTAAAGTTTTTCTGATGAAGGGTTACTGGACCTGAAACGTTAACTCTGCTTTCTCTCCACAGATGCTGCCAGACCTTCTGAGATTTTCCAGTAATTTGTTTGTGTTTCTGATTTCCAGCATCTGCAGGTCTTTTTTGTTTGTAAACCAATCTATTTACTGATAACACACATTCAGAGTTTTCAACACACAGTAACCTACATTAATTCCAAAATTCCTTAATGAATTTCAGAAGCAAACAAAATCCATTCTACAGTACCCAACAGTAGCTCTTGTACAATAACTTCACACCAAAATTCCTTTCCCTAACATCTTGATAGTTTTAAGGTAACTGTGACTTTAAATTCTAGTCCGGAACCTTTGAAAGTTTATTCCTGCAGCTGTCTGAGTTTAAACAAACTCAGCAACAAGTCCTTTTCAGAGTTTTAACCCCACATTTCCTATCTGGGAATATTAGTAGGTATAATCCAAGGTAATCGTATTACTACATTCTCCCCTTTTCAGGAGCACTGCCTTATATATCTCCATGCAATGACTTCATAGGAGAGCCCAAAACAAAGTAAAACTGAAACAAAAGTCTCTCTTTCTCTCTCTACTTTCGGTGTTTCTCTTAGACTTAAAAAAATTGAGGTCCTTGTGGCACAGGGTTAGTGTCCTTCTATCTGAGCCAGGAGACCTGGGTTCAAGTTCTACCTGCTCCAGAGGTGCTTAATAACATCACTGAACTGGCTGATCAGAAAATATCTTAAAAAGATTCTGGTCTAAATTCCTAATATAAAACCTTGAGGTATAGTTGTTTGTCTTGCTAAGTCATAAAATCCTCAAGTAAGCAAATATCTTTTAGGCTGACAAAGTAGTCCTCACAAAATCACTATGGTTACAGAAAGACCTGCAGGTTAATCATTAATTTAAGATACACAGAAAACCCATATGTTACAACTTAAGATACAAAACTTAAATTCAAAATATATGATATTAAAAACATATGCAATTTGGATAGTTTATATCACCAACTCAGGGAGGACATCTAAGTAGAATGCTCCACTGTGTTACCTAAGTTGGTCTTTGCCTCTGATTTCTGTGGTGGCATTTTAGCCTTCCCTATCTAGCCAACCACCTTGCACAATGGCTGTAATCTGCAACCAACACTGATCTCCCACTGAGATCCATTTTATTTTATATGGCAAGGTTCCGAAGCTCTGTATTTCCCGAAGGTTTCCCGTAAAATTAGAAAAATCTGTAATATTAAAGATTTGACCAGCTTAATTTACTTTCCTGCTGTATCCCATGGTAACCACCTCTCACTAACCTGACTGTCTTCAACAAGTTGGGTGCTGTTGACTCATGGGTGATTTAAAGGCATTTTGGTAAGATAAACCAGGGCAGATCTGACACAGTTAGTGGTAGGGCACTGGGGATTGTTGTTGAACAGAGAGACTTAGGGGTGTAGGTACACAATTCCATGAAAGTAGTGTCACAGGTAGATAGTGTAGATAGTGAAGAAGATTTGGCATGCTTGCTGTCATCAGTCGGAGCTTTGAGTAAGGAGTTGGAACATGCTATTATGACTATACAGGACCACGTTTGTCAAGGTATTTTCCCCAGAGTAGAGGAGTCCAAAACTAGTGGGCATAGGTTTAACGTGAGAGGGGAAAAATTTTAGAGGGACCTGAGGGACAACGTTTTTACACAGAGGGTGGTGTATATATAGAATGAGTTGCCCGAGGAAGTAGTAGTGGTGAGTACAATTATAGCGTGTGAAAGACATTTGGACAAGTTATATGAATGAGAAAGGTTTTGAGGGCTATGGGCCAAATGGAGGCAAATAGGGCTAATTCAGTATAGGAAACCTAGTCGAAGGAGCTGTTTCTGTGTTGTATTACTGTATGATGATAGATGTCTTTTGCCATCATTTTACCACCTGTTCAATCTCCCAGCCTTGATTAGGCATTAAAATTCTGGCCATGATGTACAAACAAAAGTAAGACAGAAGTGCACAGAGAATATAGAATGCACTGTTGTGTAACATTAAAGTGTTACACATAAGCAAAAAAAAAGTCATTTTTATTGCAAGGCATTCTGGGATGTAAGAAAAAAAGTCAAGAGTGTGGTGCTGGAAAAGCACAGCAGGTCAGGCAGCATCCAAGGAACTGGGATGTATGCCAGTGCTTCGAGGATTGAATTGCAAAATTCTGTCTTTTATTTTGTGAAACACCATATGTCAGTGTCCTTGATCTTCTATTTATTTCTCTCTCTTTAATGGTTTAACTGCTATCTCTTACCAATTATAAAGCAGAAGAAATGCAGCTAAATACTATTCTGTTTGAGGCAGATATTTAGCAGGGCTGGGAGAACAGGACTTAAATGGACAGGGAGTTGTTTATGGCTTTGGTATCAGAATGGTCCAAGCATTTGACTGACCAAAGGTATCATGGAGTATGTCAATATTTCAATGAAGGCCATGAAGTTTAGCAGCATGCAGAGGTGGTTGATCATTGTACAAAGAGAAGGCTGAGCAGAATTATAGAGTTGGAAGGTCAGACATGACTGAACTGGGAATTAGACGTTGAGGTTTACTGTTCACTGTATCAATTTGCAGTGTTAGAAACATTATGGCACAGATCTGATCTTGGAGGGAAGTGTGGAGTAGTCCCATGTCTCCGTGCACTAATCTCTAAGCTTCTAGAGCCCTCTCCAAACTCTAAATTCATTGTTGTGATTGGTTTTGAATTAGCTATGAATGTTGTTCTCTCTAATTTCCTCTCTCCGTCTGCTCACAGTTGTCAGTAATTACATTGTCTAACTATAAACAGATGATGCTAATGACAACCTGCTTGACTTAAAAAGCTTTCAAAATATAACTCATTCTTCAAAAGAAAAATAGCTCAAATTAGGATGGGGCAAAACATTCTTTTCATCTTTTTCTGCTTTGCAAATACTTTCTTAAATAAAGATAAATAGCTATTATTTAACAACTTAGATGAAAGCCTACCCACAAACTCATCACTCACTTTGCGTAGTGTGGTGCTGAATTTCTATGTCTCAGCATCATTCCAGGAATCTTTAGGAAATATCTATGATCTGCCATTTGTGCCATATTGCTGCATGAAAGTGCCCATACTGTATGGGCTGAAACTTGTACCCTTCCTGTGATGAATTTGGAAGTCACATTTAATCAGGTAGGAAAATAGTGGATTAAGCCTGGGTCAGTCGTTTTATTAAATTATAACTCTTTAAACTCTTTCAGCCATTGTCTACCTTCCCAGCCATTGACAATCAATGCCCAATTAAGAAGTTAGACACATCACTGTTGGTTTTACTTCAGAAAGGTTCTTGTGCAAAGGTTTTTTGTGCTATTAATAAATCATCATGTGAAGGAGAGGGCCCATTAAAAGATCATTTCTGCTTTTGCTGCTGCTTTCTCCCTTGGGCCCTCTTCCCCAGCCCTTTCCTGCTATTACTTCTGCTTGGCTCTCTCCTCACCTGGAGATCTGGAATGAGTCCAGTACAGAGGAACCTCGATTATCTGAATATCAATTATCCAAATATCGGATTATCTATTGGCAATCTCAAGGTCCCGGTAGAAACATTATGTCAAAGACGTGTTTCCAACCCTGATCACGTCTTTTGTTTTCAGTGATTAAAAGTGAACTCGGCTACTAAAATGCTGTCGAGAACACTCCTGGACGTCGATGGGAGCCCAGGCACCATCTTCAAATATCTGACCGCCCACCTTCTCTCTCTCTCCCCACACTTTCCCTGGAGTTCACCACATGGGTGTACCCTAAACCCCCCCTTCCCCAGATAATTTCTCTAGCAGTGTCCTGTACAGGGCAAAGGTGGAACTTGACAAAAAGTTGCACTAAACGTTTGTGTGTGTGTGTGTACGCGCGCACTATTTGGAGACTCACCCCCAAAGGCAGCAGCAGTCTTACTGATGGTATCCAGTCCAGCTGATGGGGGGCAGGGGTGGATGGGTTTGGGATTGGTGGCGTGGGGGTGGACAGGGAGTGGAGTGGATGTGGGGGTGGACAGAGGTTGGGGTCTCACGTGCAGTGTGCTTCTGCCTAGTCTCCTGAACAGGGAGTGGACTGAGCAAATGCTTGCTGTGTCAATCCCATTTAACTGATGGAGGTGGGCGGGGGTATGTGGTGAAGCTTGAGCAATCCTGCAGGTCCCTTACACACAAGTGTGTCTCTGCTCAGAAACAAACTCTGAGGCAGAGAGAGGGACCAAGGCAGGCAGAATGAGAAAAAAGGATACTTCAGAAAACTCGGAGCCCCAGAGGGGAGGCATTGAATCGGTTAACTGACTAATCAGTTCTCTGAACTAAATAGTGCCCGCCCATCTCGTTTGGATAATCGAGGTTCCTCTGTACTGGCAGAAGCACCCTTCTGCTCTGTGACACTGCTGAATACATAAGAACTCCTGACCTTTGATTCACAAGTAGATCTTAGCAGGCAGGACTTCTGCTTCCAATGTTTTTGATTCTTCAATGGAAGGCCTGGTAAATAACTTAGTGACACAAGATGTTAAAGGCCTTACTGAAAAGTTTTGAAATTTTGAAATCCCTGGCCCTTCAGGAAAATGCCAAGCTCATTAACTTCCTTTAGACTCTATCCTATGTGCTTTGATCCAGCCAAGTAGAAAAGACCATGGGATCTGGACCCATTACTGGGCTCCTGCAGGTTCAAGGTAACTGCATGCTATCCTGACAATGGGGGCCTCAATTCAGTGAGCGTAAAACTGACCTGTGGCCATTGCAACTGGATGCTTAGGTCTTTGCAGGTATGCCCAACGTTGCAACACAGAAAAAACAACTCTAGTTGCAAAAAACAAGGGATACTTTGATGTGGCAGATGTTTGTGAAGCTGAAGTTGAGGGTGAGGGGAGGGGCATGTGGAGCCTTGATGCTGTTGATCTGGGTGGAGTATAAGAACATAGAATAGTGCATAACAGGAATGGGCCCTTGGACCCACGAAGTTATGGCAAACATGATGCCAAATTGAACTAATCCCTACTGCTTTCCCTTGGCTATATCTCTCCATTCCTTGCATATTCATGTGATTATTTAAAAGTACCTTTAATGCCCCTATCAGTCTCCACCACCATCCCTGGCAGCGCGTTCCAGACTCCTGCCACTCTCTGTGTAGGTGTCACCTCTCTCCATTGCCTATTTAGGTGCTGGTGTCACCATCAAAGGGATTAAGGAGACGTCATCCACACCAGGAGTATCCTGAGAGATGCTGTAGCCAGCCACTTCTATATACTCTTTCAGGTCACCCCTCTCTACTCATCTGAAGAGTCTGAGGGTCTGTTGATGGATACAAATGTTTTGACTCTTCTTGCCCAACCATTGCTTACAGAGCTCATGAAGTTGGTGATAGCGGGTGCTCATCCCCCTCCACCATCCAACAGGTACTGTCCTGGATCTGGTTCTCTTATGAGTATTGTCAATTTCTTGATGGAACAAGTATATATGGCCTGCATAGACTTCTCTGTTTGGTGCACATCGGTGTGCCAGCCTCTGGAAGCTCTAATAGATCCTGTCACATCAGCTCTGTAGCACCAATATCTGTCACCATGTCGATGATGCAGGATCAGAGGCTTATCAGCCTGAAGCTCAGTATTGCTGGGCACTCTCCTAGTGATCAAAGTGTAAGTAATGTCAATGTCATTGCCTGTCAGTTGCTCAGGCAAGTCTATGCTGTGCTCACCAGACTGTGATCCTACTAAATATATGCGACTGCACTACTGATGTGAAAGTACTTCTGCTCTAGGTTGTGGGGCAATGATATTTCAGTGCACCTTCTGAGGTAATCTGATTAAGCTTGGCAGCTGGCCAGTCTCAACTCTGCAAGAGAGGCAAGAGTAATGGGAGGGCAGTGTGCATTCCAACATGTCCTTCTGATTATTCATCATCTGGAGCTCTGTATGAGCAGCGGTGCACAGACAACCACTATACTTTGTGCTCACCTGAGGGTCTTCTGTGCCTATCTGTTTGTCCCCTCAGTTCTCTGGGCCCGACACCTGTTTTGCTATCCAGATTGTTTATTTCGCTTTCATTTCTTCCAGCTCCAACATTTCTCCTTCCAAAGATGTGAAGCTTGCTATGTAGAGCAAGCTACCTCTGATTCTTGACCTTTCCCTTGAGTTGCATGTTCTCTTCAACTGAAAGTAAATTAATTCTCATTTTTATTCACTATGAAAGAGACACGCCCTTTAGGTGGCAGCCCAACTCTTCATCGTGATGTCACAAATGGCCACACTCTATTAGCTTTGTAGGAATCTGCTGTCTGACTGGTTTCCTTGACACAGATGCAAATATGAATCTGACAGCAAGAGTTGATGCCTGGATATCCCCAATAACTGGGTGGGCAACCCCTTCTCCAAACACGTAAGCATCTTCAGCCTTAATAACGTAAATAAAAGTTACCTTGCTGGAACTCATCTTGTTGTTGATTGCCTTTTAACATGAACTGTGTATGGGGTCAACCCTGTGATTGCTGACCTCCTCTGTTATTGCCATTCAGGTTTGCTTGATTTGATGATCTAGTCCCTAGGGAACAAAACTTCTATCGTCACTTTTGTAATCAGGAGAATTATCTGTTCAGTTCTGAACTGAATCTTAATCTTCCCTTGGGTGTGGCAATATTTAGGAGAGAGTGAGGACTGCAGATGCTGGAGATCAGAGTTGAGAGTGTGGTGCTGGAATAGCACAGCAGGTTAGGCAGCATCTGAGGAGCAAGAGAATTGACATTTCAGACATAAGACTTTCATCAGGAGTCAATAGTTAGGATAGTATCCAAAGCTCCCTCAGTCCTCCCTCTGTGGTTGCTGCATGAATAAGTCTTGCTGCCTTTTAAAGTTGGACACCAGCATTTCATGAGCTGGAACTTCACCTTACCTGTGTCATTTAACTATCCAGCTCCTTGCCGGCCAATAATTGGTGTGAGCTGACAATATCATGACTGCAACTCTGCCGCTGACTGTTTGGTATGCCACCCACTTCATGTACTAGAAGCAGAACCTGATGATAAAATTGTGACCATTGTGTCAGTTGACACGTTAACTCTCTCATCATACTTTGTTGATACACTAATTATACGGGAGAGTATCCTTTGTCTGAAGTTGAAGAGAACCACAGGAGATTTCAAATATTCCATTCCTAGTCGAAATATAGTCATGCAGATAAATCAGATGCATGTTACAAACGTTAAAATATTACCAAAAATCTTGACTATTATTTATTAAGCTAACAGAGTAGTTCATGGTACTTTTAGATTAGAGTGTAGATATTTCGTAATTAACCTCTTCAGAGATGTTATTGCACACCCTCTGGAGCAGGTGGGTCTTGAAGCCAGGTCTCTATGGCTCAGAGGTAGGGACACTGCCACTACATCATAAGAGCCCTGAGATTAAAGCATAATACATTAAAAATAGAGTATATAGTGTAGTATGTGTCACACTAATAAAATTAATTTAGGTTGTGTAGCAATTAATTTTTTGGGCTAAATCTGATACAAGTACGCAATGTTTAAAATTATTTCAAATCATTGTCTCATAAATAGTATAATTCATTTCATAACATGGAGCTCATGTTTTAGAGCTTTAGTGAATTTTTAGATCATAATTTTTTTTTGGAAGAAAACAGAAATCTAGGCACTGAAGGCTTCATTAGGGACTTGAGTGAGTCACAATTCCAATTGCAAGGAATGTATTCACATTGCCCTTCTTTGGATATATTTTAAAAAAAAAAGCAACAGTGCCAGTTTGAATCAACCTACTCTGTAGGATGATGCATGAAACCTTTCATCATGTTATCTGCCTTTGATATCATATCTTTTTACCAGAGTACTGATGTCCATGTTCTACACGTCATTAGTTTCTGTCTTCGATTTGCTGTGAAGAGTAAGAATTAAGTTAAAAATAATCAATAATTTTCTCTCTCATGTTACTTGTACTTTTTATAATTTTATAGTATTAAACATAATTTTTCGAGGCAAGAAGGTGGCAACTGATGTGCTGTAGAATGGAATTTCAAATGTGTCACAACAGCAACCTGTGTTATATTTTCATTATCTTAAGTGTGAAGTAACACTTCAATATTCTCAGTTTCTCTGATTCTGGAACTCTAAATTTATTTAGCTGTGAAATTATATAATCTAATATACATTTTTGTCTTTGCCAATTTCATCCCACATTTCCTCTTTTACCCTGCTATAGACCGGGATATTTCCAGGTCTTGGCTTCAATTTGCACTCAATCAACTGATCTAATTTATGGTCGAACAAGGATTGACCTTAACTTCTCATGGAAAGATTATTTTCCATTTGTGATTCTTAATCCACTGATCACTGTTGGAAGTGCACATTTATTGACATGTTGTGAAGTCAAAACATTCTTGTCTGAGATGTCCTTACAATTAAAAGATATTTCAATACTCACTATCAATGCACAGATGTGAATAGTAGCTACTTGCATTATTGTCCATGGAAGATATGGCATTCTTGTACCTATTGTTCAGATTCCTACTGAGCTTCTGAAAATTCGGTGAGGACAGAATTGGATTGTGATTACCTTACTGTCAAATATCCTGCTAACACTCACTGTAAAGGCTTTTACAATTAATGGGCAGAATACTAGAGTGGACTGCCATCCGCAGAACTGTTGCTTGGGATAAATATTTCCAGATTAGAAAAGAAGGTGGAATGTTGCTATCTCCTACTATACAAAGCACTTTGTATAGCTTAATTTATGGAAGTATTATCATTCAACCCATGCAAGAGACCCTGATTGTAGAATTTTCTGTCACTAGAACATATTATTTTGACTCACTGCTATGTGTCGTAACAGATTTTTAATCATTGCCTATGTTCAATCTTTAACAGTGTATCAAATTCTGTATTTCTAGCTGTCAGTATTAAACTTTAATGAATGCAAAATAATGTAAGACGGGAGCCAAAAAACTGACTGCTGTCGAAATTTTGCAATGGTTTGAAAATCGTAAATTTGTTTTAATAGTATCATACATGGGTTCTTACCAAGTACTCATTAGACTAGTTAAAATCACACAACACCACGTTATAGTCCAACAGGTGTATTTGGAAGTACAAGCATTTGGAGCGCTGCTCTTTCATCAGGTAGCTAGTGGGGCAGGATCATAGGATACAGAATTTATTTTTGATGTATAGGTATTGCAGTACAGTATTGCAACCAGTGGGTAGGACTCTGGGTAGAGGTAGACATTTTCTTTCAATCTGAAAGACTTAAACTTAACTGCCAACATGAGGCTCATGCAATTTCTTTCTAAAGTGAGAGGGCGTTGCTGCCCTTATTCTGCAGCTTGATTGAGGGGACAACCATTTTTCTAATTAACCTTTTTAAGACAATCCAGTAACAGTATATTTCAATTTTCTGTGACAAAATCACATTTTGATGCAAATGCTGAGACTGCCAGTTTTCACATCTATATAATTGCCTGACTCCCTGGGCTAAGTCCATCTGTTGCCATCTCATTCATCCTTGTCTTTGTTATCTCTCGAATTGACTTTTCCAATGAATTTCTGACTTACATAGACTTTGACTAATGCAAAAATTCTACTTCCCATATCCTAACTCAAACCAAGTCTCATTCACAAAGCAGGAGAAAGTGAGGACTGCAGATGCTGGAAAGTCAGAGTCAAAATGTGTGGCGCTGGAAAAACACAGCAAGTCAAGCAGCATCTGAGGAATTCCTCCTTGTGTGTACTAGTGTACTTGTGCTAATGTTTGAATAATATCTCAGTTTTAAAAATCTTATTTCCAAATTTACACATGGCCTTTGCCCTCTCTACCTCTGTAACTTCCAGCAAAACTATAAAGAATCTCCAATCCTTCAATTCTGACTTTTTGCTCATCCCTGATTTTAATTGCTCCACCGTTGTTAGCTATGTCTTTGGTTGCAGAATTGCAGGCCTGGAATTGTCTTCTCTACCCTCCACATCTCTTTTTCCTCCTTTTAAGATAATCTTGAAAACCTACTTCTTTGATTAAAGTTTCAGGTCACTTCAAATGTCTGCTTTTATTGTTTGGTGTCAAAAGTTGTTTGGTAATGCACTGTGAAAATCTTTGGAAATTGTATTAAGTCAAAAATGCTTTATAAATGCCCCTTCTTCCTCAGGAGGCTTAGGAAATTTGGCATGTCTGTAAGGATCCTCACCAACTTTTACAGATGCACCATAGAAAGCATTCTATCTGGGTGCATAGCAGCTTGGTATGCCCTTCTCCTGCTCTGCCCAGGACCGTAACAAGCTACAGAAAGTTGTGCACACAGCCCAGACCATCACAGAGGCCAGCCTCCCATACATGGACTCCATCTACACTTGCTGCTGCAGAATGGCTGCCAACATTATCAAAAACTCCTCCCACCCTGGTAATACTCTCTTCCAACATCTTCCATCAGGCAGAAGATTCAGAAGCTTGAGCTTACACACCAACAAGTTCAAGAACAGCTTCTTTCCTGATGTTGTTATTGGTCTGCTGAATGGACCTCTCTAATTTCAAATCTGATATTGGCCTTGCTCTTGTGCTCCTCCTGTGCAAACTGTAATCTTCTATGCCTCGCTCTGCCTAAGCACCCTATGATCTGTATGTCCTTGTTTGTTTTGATCTGCCTGTATTGCTCACAAAACAAAATGTTTCACTGTTTCTCGGTACATGTGGCAACATAAAGCAAACAAAGTGCAAATTATTGTTGTAAGTCTTTAAAAAAGAGATCTTAAAGCCTTACAAAAAAGTTGTTAGTCCTTGCACCAATAAAGAGCTAATTTATTTTTAGAGCCTCCTTGAAGGTGTGCAAAAGGGTTGTATTCACAGAAATTAATTCTTGGTGCCAGACACGTTTCTAGCTATTTTAAACAAGCACAAAGAGCAAAATATTGCAAATGCTGGAAATAAGAAATCAAAACAAAATATGCTGGAAATATTTAGCACATTAGGTAGCATCCATGGAGGGTAACAGAGTTAACATTTCAAGAACTCTTGATAAAATTATGATGAAAGGTTATCTCAACCTGAAATGTTAACACTTCCTATCTAGAAGTACTGCCTGACCTACTGCGTATTTCAAACAGCTATTAATTTTATTTCAAACATAGTGGAAATTAGATTTAGCTACACCTAATTTTCACTTAAAATTGTGCAGTTGCAATTATACCGGTTGAGCTGTTCTTGACCATCAGTGAATTGATGGAAGGAGTCATCGCCAGTGCTATCAAGAAGCATTTGCTGAGCTATGACCTGCTCCCTGATGCTCAGTTTGTGTTCTGCCAGGGCAATCATTAAGTACGATTAATACATAATTAAAAATAACTTTCAGGAAAACAATTATCGTCATTTATTTTCTCATTCTTTTGCCAGTGAACCTTATTTAAAAATAATCATTGTATCTTACTATTATGAATGAAACTTACTGGAAAATGGCCACAATTGAAAACCATGACTTAACCAGGTAGTAGGGGGGATCCCATTATTTTCAGAATTTCACAGTTTTATTAATGCTTTACACCATCAAATGGAAGTTATATTTACATTAATAGTGGTCAATATATTAACATTTCTGACACAATTTGCAATTCATATTGAAGGTTTAAATGGACATTTTTTGACATTGCTGTAAGGTGTACTATTATTGACCATTTGCAAATCTATTACATAAACTTATTGGTTTGAATACAGGTTTCAAAAATAACAAAACTGTCATATTTTTGTTTCAACGTTGTGGAGCCAAATGCTACACACACACAAACACATGCAAAATACAAATCTTGCTGGGCCCAAGGGAGCCTTAGTGAGCTACATAATAAAATTGCATGCCAGAAGCATACTAGTTTCTGGCCATGAAAGATTACCAAGCAAACATCTTCTGGAAATATTTTCTCATGTAATTGCATTATCTCGGTGTAATGTTGACTATTTTCAGTTCTGAAACCATATTCCATATTGAAAAACTATCATCCCTGCCTCCAGGCTCCCTGACCAATTTGGGAGAGAGGAGGAGACAAAACATTCATTCTGTCAATTTTCTGAACAGGTTCATTAGAAGTATAAAAATATTTTTAAAATCTGTTTTTGGTGATTTTAGTTCTTACTTATGAGACAGGAATACTGACTTCATGCAATTTAGTCGACTTAAATTGAGAGTCAGACAGAAGAGTACCATGCTTATGAGCTTTTTGAGGACCAGAGTATTTCTAACAACCTCCAGATTTCCACATTAAACTGCACGCATAGTGCCCAGGTGTTGCTGCTTGAACTTATATGTAAATAATAATGATTGCCATGGGTGTTTCAACATTATTTTTGCTGCAAATGTGATCCATTAAGATTCATCACTTGAAATCATTAATTGTTGTTGGTGCCATGTTGCAAATCAAAAATTCTTTGATCAAAAATATTTTACGTTTGAAAGAAATTGGAATTAATTTGTAAAGCATTCAATAGATAAGATAACTGTCATGACTGGATTATGGTCTCCCCTGCTGGTGGATTTGAAGCAGAGGAACATGTAAAATCTTACGAGTGGGCTTCCTGTTTGAAATTTAATGGAGACAAGACAGTTTGATGCAGGTTGCCTATCCTTAGGCCTTTTGCTAACCAGTTAATGGCTATTTATGGGCCTCATTCTGCTTCCACTGGGATTTACTCACGATGAAGGATGTCATATAGAAAGCCTGGCAATCGTGTCAGTGTGGGTTCATGTTTGATGGTGGTGGTAGTTGCTGCTACTTGCTTTGTGGGCCCCATGCCTTGGACACTTCTCACCCAAGTCTTACCTGGGCTGTTCAAGTAAGTAGCAAAAGTTACCAGCAATACTCAGTTGGCAGTACTCAGGAGTGGATCTTCCGGTTGAGAATGGGTCACGAGTAGACCTTATGGCAATTAACATTGTTTCCAGTGTTAAATTTCTATGGGCCAGAGTTGGGCATTGTGGGCAAGCTTGAACTCCATGAGCATGCGAACCATGCCTCTCCTCCTGTCCAAACAGTAGTTGTTTTCAGACTTATGAGTTGGTTCAGCAGATGATTTAACAATTAATTTGAAAATGAGTATGATAATGCCAATCATTTTTTAATTGTTTTGTAAACCCATAAGCAGTAATGTTACTTTCTGTAACAGGCATTATTTGGTCATTTCCACTTTTTTATTCATTCTCGGGATGAGGGCATCACTGGCATGGCCAGCATTTACTGCCCATCCCTAAGTGCCCAGAGGGCAGTTCAGAGTCAACCACATTGCTGTGGGTCTGGAGTCACATGTAGGCCGGACCAGTAAGAATGGCAGTTTCTTTCCTAAAGGACATTAGTGAACCAGATGGGTTTTTCTCAACAATCTATAATGGTTTTATGGTCATCGTTAGACTTTTAATTTCAGCTTTTTAAAATTTGAATTCAAATTCCACCATCTGCCGTGGTGGGATTTGAATTCAGGTCCCCAGAACATTTCCTGCATCTCTGGATTAACAGTGCAGCGATAATACTATAAGGGCATTGCTTCTGCCTGTGATACTATCATTAGAAAAAATTCTGGCTCTTTTGGTTTTCCAAGCTTATTCATAAAGGCAATGTCACTTTAAGTAAAAGCAAAATAAGCAATGTTAAAATTAAGTTGAACTAAATGATAAACTACCATATCAACATCTATATCTCTTTAAAAAAACTATCTGATGCATAGAAATATTGTAATTTTTGTTAGTGTCCCAAAATATGATATCAGAACTTAGTTACTCCAACCCCTTAATGTTAAATAGCTTGAACAAACTCTACACTCTCCATTTTCCTAGAGATCTTTGTTTAATTTGTTGCAAATTTAATGCAAGTGGATGCAAATTATTATCTGAAGTCAACATCATACATTTTATTAATCATTGAAAAACTTTGTTCCTGAGATAGAGATGATCACTAATCTTAACTCCTTCAGTTGGTGTTGAAAGTGCTGAAGAAATTCAGCAGCTCTGGCAGCATCTGTAGAGAGAAAAACAGAATTGACATTTCAAGTCCAGTGATTGTTCATCAGAACTGTTCTGACAAATGGATACCTGATTTGAAACATTAATTCTGTTTCTCCAGCACTTTCTGTTTTTCTTTCAGACCTGCAGTATTTGAGTTCTTTGTTTTATTTTTCAGTTCATATCTATTTGTTTTATTTTATAGTAATGTTCTTATCATGAGAAATACTAGCCTAAATATTTTCTTAACTGGGCAAAGTAGTGTCATTTCAAAAGGGAATTGTGTTTGGTTGTCAGAAGCACTGACCTGATCCAGATGACAGATCCTTTTGTGCTATGCAATTCAAAATCCAATTATGTAAATACGACCCTAATTGCCATTTAACATAACTGTTGAGAGCAGTGCAGGCTTAATTTCTCTGGGTGATGAAGGAGAAGGCACTTGTTCAAGATCTAACTGAGCTTCTTTTACTGGGTCACTGTGGCTGCATGGATGCCAACTTCCATGATCGTAATTCCCCTTATAACAAATCTCAGTGGCTGCTCCAGGCTGGTTCTTTGCTCAATCTGGTCTGCTGTACTTGGACATATGTTTGACTGTCAGCAAATTGGCTCGGATTTTTAAATGAGTTTGGACCTCAAACTTATGTGGCCTACTTTGCCTCCCACTGAGCAGCTACAGTTTGGCCATCAACAGTCCAAATACATTTCACTATCTCTTGCTGGTAAAGTTAAAGTATGAAATGTGCTGTAGTGTTCAATTGCTGACATAATTAATAATGTATTGTTGCACTTCAAGTCTGACTAGAATAAAGATTAATTAATAAAGAATTAAAAACAGAATGCTGATAATACTCAAACTGTCTGGCAGCATCTGTGGAAAATTAGATAAACGGCTGAATTTTCCAGAAATGATGAATCCTTGCTGCTGAGGCCTGGAGACCTGACACTATGCCATGGGACTCTGGATGGTATTTAGCAGTGGAAATTATCAGGTCACCACCAAGATCACTAATTCAGAGAGCTGGTGTAGATATAATGGGCTGAATGACCTCCATCTACATCATAACAATTCTGTGATTTTGTGGTCAAACAGTAAATAGACTAAATGATAGACTATAAGTGAACAGTGGGAAACAATTCAAAATGTTCATCAAAAGTACATTCCATTTAAAAATGAAGAAATTATGAAGAAAGACCTATCCATAGCTTACCCAGCATGCAGACAATAGTATTAGATTAAGAGAAGAGGTTTAAAATACTGCAAAAAACACCGACAAGTTTGAGGATTGTAAATGTTTTAAAAAGCAATAAAGGACCATCAAAGAGTTAATAAAAAGAGAAAAGGTAGAGCTTTAGAACAACTAGCCAGAAACATAAATCCCTGCTCTGAAAAGGAAGAGAGTAGCTAAAATAAATTTTGGACCTTATAGAAGCAGAGACAGGAACAATAATGGGAAATGAGAAAATGGCAGAAGTGTTGAGCAAATAGTGTCTCTTATAGTTATATTCACATTTTACAAGACACAAGTTATGTTCTAGAAGTAGGTGCTAATCTAGAGGCTAAAAAGAGTGAGGTTATTAATGTCAACATAGAATAAGTATTGGAGACAATGTAAAGAGTGAAGTTTGACAAATTGCATGACCTGGGGGCCCATATGTTACCATTCTAAGAAAATTGCAGAGATAATGGGTTTGCTATTTATGATTTTCAGATATTTATTATCTATATTAATGATGTTGACAAAGATCCTGGAAGTGGTGTATCTAAGTTTGCTAAAAATGCAAAACCAAATAGAAAGATAGTCTGTGAGGTAGAGTGAGGCTGTAAAGAGACATAGTTGAAAAGTGTGGCACTGGAAAAGCATAGCAAGTCAGGCAGCATCTGAGGAGAAGGACAATCAACATTTATGGGCATAAGCCCTTTATTAGGAAGCCTTCAGAAGGTTAAATGAGTGGGCCATGAGATGGCAGATGGATTAAATGATAGTGTGAAGTGTTATGATCCAAGTTGATTTTATTCCTGGATAGGTAAGTTTCCAGGCTGAAATCCAGCTTGCCAGATTTTTATTTTGGTTTTAATGAGGTAGTCTTTCACTGAAAAAATACATGATGTTGTAGATTTGGTTTTCACAACAAAACAAAAGGTTATTAGACAAGAAATGAAAATAAATTCGAATAAACCAACTATTTACATGTAACACAAATTTAAAGATCTAGAAAAACCTGGTAAAATACAGTTCCATGAATCTCAAAACTCACATGCTAGTAGTAGCTCAAATCTGAGATATAGAGTAAATGGTGCTGAAAAAAAAAATTCACACCTTACATCATACAAGTTATGCATTTTGGTTGTAAAACTAGACAAGCAGAATATGTTTAAAAAGTGTGTAAAATGTAAGTGTTGATGTTCAACAACACTTGGTTATACTCATTTAGGGATTGTAGTTAGTTAGCATGCAGCAATTTGGAAGACAAATAACAATTTAGCCTTTATGAGAAGGTTATTGGTTTGTGGGAATGAAGAAGTCTTGATAGAATTGTGTGGGGTTTTGGAGAGACCCCATCTGGAGTGCGCTGTGCAGTTTTTGTCTCCAAATTTTAAAAAAATACTCCACTTGCATTGAAAATGATTCAGCGAATGTTCACTAAATTAGTGCCTGGTTAAAGATTTGTCATAGTTTGAGAGATTAAGCAAATTATATTCTCTGGAATTTACAGAAAGGAAGTTGATTTCATTGAAATGTACAGTATTCTGAAGGGGCTTGACAAGGTAGACATTGTCATGATTGTTTCCACTCGTTGGAGAATCTAAAATGCAGGGTTACGTTGTCAGACTAAGGGGCTGATCACGTAAGATTGACATTTGGAGAAATTACTTAGAGTCATAGAGATGTACGGCATGGAAACAGTCCCTTCGGTCCAACTCATCTATGCCAACCAGATATCCTAAATTAATCTAGTCCCAATTGCCAGCACTTGGCCCATATTCCTCTTAAACCCTTCCTATTCATATACCCATACAGATTGCCTTTAAATGTTGTCATTATGCCAACCCCCACACCTCCTCTGGCAGCTCATTCCACATCGCCCTTGTGTGAAAAGTTGTCCCTTTGGTCCCTTTTAAATCTTTTTCCTCTCACCCAAAACTTATGTCCTCTGGTTCTGGACTTGCCCATGCCAGGGAAAATATCTTGTCTATTTACCCTGTCCATACCCCACATGATTTTATAAACCTCTTAAAGGTAGTGAATCTTTGGAATTCTCTATCCTTGAGGATTATGGATACTCCATCACTGAAAACCCAGTCGACTAGGACCATGTACTCACTGTTATTTAAACTGCATAAGTACCCAACATTTGATAATACCTCTTGTAGAAGATGCTATTTGATTTGACTTATTGTAGTCATGTACACCTAAGTGTAGTGAAAACCTTTGTATGCGAACAGTACAGGCAGATCATGGTAAGCAAGGACATACGGATTGTAGGGTGCTTAGACCCAGTGAGGCATACAGGTTACACTGCGCATGAGATGCACAAAGCAAGATCAACATTAACATTGAAGTTAGAGAGTTCATTTATCAGTGTAATAAAATCAGGGACGAAGCAGTGCTTGAACCTGTTTGACGGAAGGGTCACAGGAGAGCATTACTGGAGTGGGAGGTGTCTTTGATGATGTTGACAGCCTGTCCATGGCAATGAGAAATGTAAATGAAGTCCATGGATGGAAGATTGGCTTTCATGATGGTCTGGGCTGTGCACACAACCTTCTGTAGTTTCTTATGGTCCTGGGCAGAGCAGTTGCCGTACCAGGCAGTTATGCACCCAGATAGTCTGCCTTCAGTTATGCATCTGTAAACGTTGATGAGGGTCTTTATAGACATGCTGAATTCCCTCAGCCACTTGAGGAAGAAGAGGCATTGTTCTGCTTTCTTGACCGTTGTATTTATGTGGGAAGTCCAGGATAGGTCGTTAGTTATTGTCACTCCGAGAAACTTGATGCTGTCAACCCTCTCAACCTCCACTCTGTTAATGTAGATAGGAGTGTGTTCTTTTTTTTCTGAAGTCAATGATCAGTTCTTTTGTTTTGCTGACATTGAGAGAGAGATTGTTGACATTGCACCACGACATCAAGCGCTCTATCTTCTTTCTGTATTCTGACTCATCATTGTTCAATATCCATCCTACAATGATGGTGTCGTTAGCAAACTTGCAGATGGCAATCTTTTAGAATTTGGCTACACAGCCGTGGGTATACAGGGAGTTGAGTAGAGGGCTGAGAATGCATCCTTGGGGGCTCCAATGTTGAGGGTTTTGTGGAGGAAGAGCAGTTGTCTGTCCTCATTAATTGCAGTCTATGGGGCAGTAAACTGGGGATCCAGTTGCAGAGGGTGGAGCCAATACCCAAGATCAGTCTGGAGGGGATTATGGTGTTGAAGGTGGAGCTGTAGCCGATGATTAGGAGTCTGATGTAGGTATCCTTGTTATCCAGGTGTTCCAGAAATGATTGCAGGTATCTGCTGTGGACCTGTTTTGCTTGTAGGCAAATTGCAGGAGATCAAGGCAGTCTGGTATGCTGGAGTTGATGCGGGCCATGACCAGCCTGTCTAAGCACTTCAGGATTATGGAGATCAGAGCCACTGGACAGTAGTCATTAAGACACATTGCATGTTTTCTTTGGTATTGGGATAATGATAGTCTTCTTGAAGCAGTTAGGGACTTTGGCGTGTGGGAGGGAGAGGTTGAAGATGTTAGTGAATACCTCCAGCAGCTGACCTACACAGGATCTGAGTGCACAGCACATCTGGGCCCATCGCTTTCCTTGAGTTGACTCTCAGGAAGGCCGATTTGGCGTCTTCAGCAGTGATGGAGGGAGTAAGTGCGTCTGGGGCTGTCAGAGAAGGTGACACTGCGCCGCTGACATTCTGCTCAAACCAAGCATAGAAAGCATTGAGCACACTGGGGAGGGATGTGTTTTTGTCTGCTATCTTGCTCTGCTTCATTTTATGTCCTGTTATGATGTTTAGGTCTTGCCACAAAAGGCCGGTGTCAGTATGGTTGGTTTGGGCCTCTAACTTGGTAGGTACTGCCTCTTGGCATCTCTGATGGCTTTGCAGAGGTCGTATCTGGATTTTGTGTACAGGTCTGGATTATCCGACTTGAATGCTGCACGCTTAGTTTTCAGCAGACAGTGTATTTCCCAGTTCATCCACCGTTTCTGATTGGAGAATACCCAGATTGACTTCATTGGCATGCAGTCCTCCACGCATTTGCTAATGAAGTCTGTGATGGTAATGGCATACTCAACTAGGTTTTCTGCTGAGTAATTGAATATGGTCCAGACTGCCGATTCCAAGCAGTCCCAGAGACGCTGTTCTGCTGCCTCGGACCAGCATTGTATTACTTTCTGTGAAGGATCCTCCCTTTTCAACTTCTGCTTGTAAGTTAGGAGGAAGGCAGTGTCATGACCTGATTTTCCGAAGTGTGTGTAGGGGATGGAGTGGCAAGGGTCTTTGATGGTTGTCCAGGTTGTTTATTCCTCGAGTCAGGTTTGTGATATTTTGTTTTATTCATTCACAGGATGAGGGTATCGCTGGCTAGGTCAACATTTATTGCTCATCCCTAATTGCCCAGAAGGCAGTTAACAGGCTGTGGGTCTGGAGTCACATATAGGCCAGAACATGTAAGCATGGCAGTTTCCTTCCCAAAAGAGCATGAGTAAACCAGATGGGATTTTTCCTACAATCGACAATTCCAGATAATTTTTTAATTCAAATTCCACAATGTTCTGTGGCGAGATTCTAACATGGTTCTCCAGAACGTTATCCGGGTGTCTGAATTAACAGTTCATCAATAGTACCACTAGGCCATTGCCTTCCCTATGTATTGGTAATATTATGGCAGCACCTTCTTGAGGTTCCTTGATTTAAATTGCCAGACTTTGGGGAATTTTGTCTCCAGAATGTTTCTGGCAGTGTAAACTTCATCCAGGGCATTCTTCATGCCTGCCTGGGGTGTTATGTAGACTGCTGTCAGAACGGGAGAGGTGAATACACATGGCAGATAGTGAGGTAAGGTAAGGTAAACTGGCAAATTTGTTAGCTCAGGGCCTTTTCTGTTTTAATCTTCACTTGTATTGAAGACAAACAAGAGCGGGGAATAATAGAACAGCTACAGCTTCTGGGATTGAAAATAAGACAAACTGTGACAGCAGGGGAGAGTCATAACATGATCGGCTGGGGGATATTGCTGCTTTAGGACTGAGTTCAACGAACTGGGAGTTTTAAAAAACGTTCGGAATATAACTATTAATAATAAGTGACTGGCTAGTAAGTCTTAGAGCATATAACATCGAACAGTACAGCACAGTACAGGCCTTCGACCCACGATGTTGTACCAAACGTTTACCCGAATGTAAAATTAACCTAACCTACACACCCCTCAATTTACTGCCATCCTTGTGCTTGTCCAGCAGTTATTTAACTATCCTGACTGTCTCTGACTCTACTACCACCGCGGATAGTGCATTCCATGTACCCACCATTTTCTGCATAAAGAACCTACCTCTGACATCTCCCCATACCTTCTTCCAATCATCTAAAGATTATGGCCCCTTGTGACAACAATTTCAGCCGTGGGGAAAAGTCTCTGGCTATCTACTCTATCTATGCCTCTCATTACCCTGTACACCTCTAGCAAGTCAGCTCTCTTTGTTCTGCTCTCCAGTGTGAAAAATCCTAGTTCACTCAACGTCTCTTCATAAAACAAGCCCTCCAATTCAGGCAGCATCCTAGTAATTTTCCTCTGCTCCCTCTCTGACGCATCCACATCCTTCCTATAATGAGGTGACCAGAACTGGAGACAATATTCCAAGTGTGGTCTAACCAGGGTTTTACATATCTGCATCTAAACCTCGTAGCTCTTAAACTTAATCCCCCTGTTATTGAAAGCCAAAACACCATACGCCTTTTTAACAATCCTATCAAATTGGGTGGCAACTTTGAGGGATCTATTTACATGGACCCCAAGATTCCGCTGTTCCTCCACACTGCCAAGAATCCTGTCTTTACCCTGTTTTCAGCATTCAAATTCGATCTTGAAAAATGAATCACTTCGCATTTTTCCATGTTGAACTCTATCTGCCACTTCTCAGCGTAGCTGTGCATCCTGTCAATGTCTTGTTGTAGCCTGCAGCAGCCGTCAACACAATCTACAACACCACCAACCTTTGTGTCATTGGCAAACTTACTAATCCACCCTTCCATTTCTTCATTCAAGTCATTTATAAAAGCAACAAAGAGCAGAGGCCAAAGAACGGATCTCTGCGGGACACCACTGGGACCTCCAGGTGGAATACTTTCCATCCACTATCACCCACTGTCTTCGTTCAGCAAGCCAGTTGTGTATCCAGACAGCCAAATTTCCCTGTATCCCATACCTCGTAACTTTCTGAATGAGCCTACTGTGGGGAACCTTATCAAATGCCTTACTGAAATCCACATACATCACATCCACTGCTCGACCTTCGTCAACTTGTCACGTCACATCCTCAAAGAACTCAATAAGGCTTGTGAGGCATGACCTGCCCCTGACAAAGCCATGTTGACTATCTTTAATCCTATCATACATCCTATCTCTCAGAATCCTTTCCAGTACCTCGCTTACCATAGACATAAGACTGACTAGTCTGTAATTCCCAGGGATTTCCCTATTCCTTTCCTTGAACAGAGGAACAACATTTGCCTCCCTCCAATCATCTGGTGGTACTCCTGTGGAGAGTGAGGATGCAAAGATCATCGCCAGAGGTGCAGAAATCTCATTCCTCGCTTCCCGTAGTAACCTTGGATATATCTGGTCCGGCCCTGGGGACTTATCTATCTTGATGCTTCCCAGAATTTCCATCACATCTACTTCCTTAATATCAGTCTATTCAAACCTATTAACCTGGTCCACAGTGTTCTCAATATCAACAAAGTCCCTCTCTCTCGTGAGTACTGAAGCAAAAAACTCATTTAGGGCTTCCCTTACCTCTTCAGACTCCAGACACAAGTTCCCTCCACTCTTCCTAATTGGCTCTACCCTCTCTCTGATCATTCTCCTCTTCCGGAATTTTTATATAAGCCAAATTTCCTCTCGTAAAATGTTTAAGTATAATGAGGATTTATCAGTATTGGTAGAATTTATTGTCACTGGTAAATCCCTTTTGGTATTGGTAATGTTTATTGCCATCAGTGAGATTTCTGAGTAGCATCAAGGTTATCGATGAAGAAACAGGAAAATGGCAGGACTGCTCTGGTTTCTAGAGTACATGCTACGCCATGTACACAAGATGCTTCCGGTATCCTGGATAACCATTTGGACAAGAAATGTCTTCAGATGCAGCAGCTTGAACTCTGTTTCAGAACCTTGCAATTGGCATCACTACGGAGCATCGCTGAGGCTAGGAATTACATGAATAATATGTTTATAGATGTGGTAACCTGACAGTTTAACAATACAAGGGAATCTCGATTATCTGAACAAAGTGAATGGACACTATTTCATTTGGATAATTGATTATTCGGTTAATCAATTCAGTGCCTTCCCTCTGGGGCTTGGAGTTTTCTATTAGGTCTGCTCCCTGTTCAGGAGACTAGCAGCAGTACAGCCCCTGCCCCCCCAAACCCCGTCCAACACCGCCCCCCACCCGCCCTCCCAAACCCCGTCCAACACTGCCTCCCGCCTACCCCCAAACCTCGTCCAACACCGTCCCCGCCTGCCCCCAAACCCCGTCCAACACTTCCCCGCCTCCCCCAAACCCCATCCCACTCTGCCTCCCGCCCGCCCCCAAACCCCATCCAACCCCGCCCTCGCCCGCCCGCCCCCAAACCCCATCCACACCCGCCCCCAATACCATACCCTGTCTGCCCCAATACTGTCCCTCGCCTGGCCCCAACACCATTCTCCGCCAACCCTCACCCATGGCACAACCCCATCTGCACCACCCCCACCCCCTTCATCCCCAGCCCCCTCTCCGGGGCAGCTGGACTGGACACCAACAGCTAGACTGCTGGCGCTGCTACTTCCTTTGGGGGGGGGGGGGGGGGGGGGCAGGTGAGTCTCCAAATAGCACACACACAGACAATTTTTTAACTGCAACGTTTTGACAGGTTCCACCTTTGCCCTGTACACTACAATGTTAGAGAGATTATCTGGGGAAGGGGGTTTAGGGTACACGCCTGTGTAGAACTCCAGGGAAGGTGTGCTGCAAGAGAGAGAGAGTGGGTTGGAGGTCAGTCATTTGGAGATGTTGCCTGCGCTCCCATCAGTCCAGGACTGTTCTCGGCAGCACTTTTAATCACTGTAAGCAAAAGACGCGATCAGTGTTGGGCACACATCTTTGATGTAATGTTTCTGTTAGGACTTCGAGATCTCCTTCGGATAATCCGATTTTCGGATAAATGGTATTCGGATAATCGAGGTTCCCCTGTATGCAGAGAGAGAAGAGATGGGTGACCATCAGGCAGCCGGAAAGAAATAGGCAAGTAGTGCAATAGTTCCCTGAATGCATACTTAGTTCTAAATACTGGTGACGGTGACAGTTGACCTGGGGGATACAGGCAGAGCCAAATTTATGGTACCAAAGTTTTCTCAGCTGTACAAGGGATGGGGTGGCTACAAGGAAGACTCAAAGAGCAATACAGTTACATGATCAAGGGAATAGATAGGCTCTGCTGTGGTTAGAGATGTGAAACCAGGATGATGTATTGTCTCTAATATGCCAATGTCAAGGCTGTCATTGAGTGTCCGCTAAGCACTCTGAGGAGGCGAAAGTGAATAATCAATACTCTTGTTCCACATCTATACCAATGGCATAGATAAAAGAGGGGTTGTGATCCTACACTCAGAATTTAGGGAGCTGATTTGATTTGATTGGATTTGATTTATTGTTACGTGTACCTAAGTACAGTGAAAAGCTTTGTTTGCGAGCAGTACAGGCAGATCATAGTAAGCAAGCACATAAAGATCATAGAGCGAATAAAACTTGACAGAATGAGTCACTAGGAGACAGCAGAGAGTTCCTCAAGAAGTAGGTCTTTTATTTGCAAACAAAAAACCGTGACACTGAGAAAGCAGATTCTCGAATGCCTATGAACCTCAGAGTCCGTGGATTTTTATATTTTTTTTATCATGTTTCTGTTACCTTATCAGCATGTCCAACTATATTAATCAAAGTACTTCACTCCAGCTACACAATAAACCAGTGATATTAGTTCCCATTCTCTCTTTAGTTATACGTTCTACTTAATGTTATTCTAATATCACGGTTAGATATTTATTGCTAACTCTGCTACAGTGATCTTCTATTCCAGACTAACCTGTCAGGATAGATACTTAGCTATTCCATCTGTTACAATAGTCTCCTGTCTCAAGCTGACCCTACTAACTATTAATTAGATATTTTAATGTCATGTCCCAAATATTTATGGTCCCAATCCTGTCATAATAATACTTAACAGAGAAACTTGCTTTATTACTTGTGTTATCTCATCTCGCCATCGTGACCTTTCAGCCTTAACTTTACTCCGCTAATTGGTGTAAGAGCATTCCACTATTCTTATCCCATCCTGCCTTCCACAGACCACAGATTGCCAGTGGTCTTCATGGCTTTAACCCTTCCCATGCTTTCATGTTCTTTATTTTCCATATTCCCCCCTTTGAGACCTACCGGTCTCATGTAGAGAAAGAGGACAGTAAGCTCAGCCCCTCTTGTGCCCAATACAAGCAATGTAGGTCCCAACAGAGACTAAATAATTTTCAGAGTCTGAGACTTAAAGGGTTCTTCCTCTATTCCTGGGGTCTCTTGAGCCAAAAACCTGTCCTCCAATAACCAGAACAGGGAAAAAGACCCAAGATCCCTCACAATCTAGGACTTGCGTGTTCTTCAGAAGTATAATTGACGCCCTCACGTGGACATATTCCTTGCACCGTGGCAGTTGTCAGATCATAATAGTAGAGCGGTGGGGTTCCGTCAGAGGTGCAAGCACTTCCTGGGGTAGCTGAAATGACCACAAGTTGCCGTGTAGTGACGTGAACTAAAAAGGACTTAATAAAAGGTAAAGCACAACAAAAGACGAAGGCAACAGCAAGGAAAACCGCACCTACAATAAGACCAATCTTGACAAACCATGCTCCCCAAGACCCTAATATATTATTCAGCCAATCAAAAGCCTGGTGACCAAACCCCGCATTGTATTTTAGCTCCCGTCTTTGATTCTTTGGTTTTTCCATTGCTTTAGTAAAAGATCCCCCAGGGCTAGTGTTGTTATGTATAAAGATACAGCAATGTTCCCCAAACATCACACAAACCCTGCCTTTTTCTGCCAGTATCCAATCTAAGGCCTGTCTGTTTTGATGTCATTTTAGTAGTAGCATCCAATTGTGCTCCCAAGGCCACAAGGGCATTGTCAGTATAATTGATAAATCTCTGCTGGTTGTAATAAATGTAATTAATCCATTCAGCATTCTTGCTAACCCCTATCACTGGGATGATTAGATTCCCTACAGTGTGAAAATAGGCCCTGTTGAAGGGGTTGCCTTTGTACACAAGAAACAGTCCTGTCTAGCCATCATTACAGCCCTACAGTTTGCCCATTGATAGTCATGGGCACGTACCCATGTTAGGGCAGCAAGGTCTGCACTTCTAATATGTCTTTGCCTCCCAGCCTGAATGACCCTGGCATTACCAGTCCAGGTCTGCCAGGTTAATGGTCTCCAAGTCTGAGTATGCAGGCCTGGCATCAGAGAGGGTGTGTATCAGGGGCATTCCCCATGTCTTCTCCATCCCCGCTGCCAGGAGAACTATGCTCCACATCTCCATCGCAATCATTTCTAGAATGATCAGTATCTTGGAACCCTGCTGTGACCTGCCTGTGTCCAAATTCCTCGGCCTCAGCTCCACTAGAGTTAGACAAGCTAGAGTTAGTTTGTCCTGGTGGGAGAGCTTTAGTACAATGATTAAGGTGGTACCATATGTATCGTCCTTCCACTTGGATGGTGGTAGGTGATGCCTTAGTCACTACGAAAGGTCTCTCTCTCTGCGGCTCATTCCAGTGTCTTCAAAAAACCCACACATACACCCAATCCCCGGGTTTAATAGATCCTTCCTCATTGACAGGTGTCGGCTCCCTTTGTGTTTCCTGCAGGTGAATAGTCTCATGTATCATAGTTAGCTGCTGCATATATTGCTTAAGTTCTAAGCTTAACCGCTCCAAGCTAGGCCCTTTGTATGGGGCTCTCCACCTTGGCACTGGCATAGGTCTACCTGTGAGCATCTCATGCTGTGTTAGATTGGTCATGCGATTAGTTTGCATGTGATAACTCATTAGTGCCAGCAGCAGTGCATCAGCCCAATTAAGGTTGGTGCTTGCGCAGATCTTGTTTAATTTGGCTTTCAATGTCCCGTTAATCCTTTCCTCCATACCCTGTGACAGGGGATGATACATACTCCCAAACCTCTGTTTGATTCTCAAAGACTGCAGCACCAACTTAACTACTTTCTGAATGAAGGCAAACCCATTGTCTGAACTAATTTCCGATGGAATACCAAACCTTAGGATAACTTTATTCATCAGAAATTTCACTACTGTCCCAGCTGCTGGTTTCAACCTTATTTCCACTGGGCTAACTGATTTCACTCTCCCCAGATCTGTTTCATGCTGTGACCAAAAAGTGACTGGTAATGCATCCAATCGCTCATTATCATATTGATCACCTTCCTCCACTGTCACTGGCATGCTCCGCTGGGGTATTACCTTGACTTCCTGTGGATTCCCTGTCAAGTTGCAGCATGCTAGGATTTTAATATAGTTGCCATCCCTGGATTCCCAACCCCAGTCGTGAGGATATGTCATTCCCTGACTGTTTCTACATGCTTGGCCATAGGTCCTAAGTCTTTAGATTGTTATCCCTTATTTAGCAGTAAGGTTACATGTGGTGTGGCGCCTGATACACTGTACCACTTTTCCAGGAATGCATTTCTCTATATTTGCAGGATCACTCCCTGCTCCCCTTATACTATTGCTTCACTTCTCAAATGTTGCGGAGTAGTGACTTCCTGGTGCCACTGCCTCTCTAACACCTCATCCTGAGACTCAGACTTAGGTGGTCTTGCTTTAGTCAACGTCGTCAACACTTCTGCTTCCCACATCCCTCAAATGTCTTGAATATCACTTGCCATATCCCCTGTCCAATAAACACTAACATCTTTAACTTCTTGCATCACTAATTGTGTATTGGCCTTTTCTACGACCAAGCCCTGTTGTGTGCACTCCAATCTTACCTCGAACTGGAGTAAAGCATCCCTATCTAACAAATTAATTGGTGTCTCTTTAGACACTAATATTGGCAGAACTACCTCCCTACCTTTCATTTCTAATCTTACTGGAGCTGTAAATCGAGTTAACTGTGATTTCCCTGAGAACCCTACAGTTTTAACAAATTTACTTGACATGGGAAGGTGAGTGGCATACTGCGCCTATACACAAGTGTATGTAGCTCCAATATCTATCATCACCGGTATCTGCTGCCCTTCTATATTAACTTGTATTACTGGTTCCTGATCAGCCTCCCATGCTACTACAGGGTAGTGCTCCTTCCCACCCTGGTTCTCAGGGCATCCCTAACACATCCCATACAGTTTAACAGGTCCTGCTGGGCCTGTAGGTGTCTGGGAAGTGGCCACTGGGGATTCTCACCATCCAGGCCCCCTGTAGGGCAGAAAGGGCCCAGTCCAATAAGGGCGATTCCTCCTAAAGTGGCTGGTTGATGGCATCCCCAGCACATCATTTCTGGTCCCCCTTGAGCCTGATTATTTATCATGTACCTTAGCCCCCCATTCCTAAGTACCTGTCCTTGGGGATTCCAGTTCTGTGTAGACTGTTGTTTAAATCTGCCCTGCCCCAGATACGTCACCTGCGGGAAAGCTTCTCTAAAAACCTCCATTGCTGGCATGGGACTTTCGGGCCCCTGTCTGGCTACTTGATACGATCCCACTTGCGCCGGCATTTGGTTCACACCAGTGTTGATTACTGTGTCGATTTTTACTGACAACACCTTCTTTAGCCTTCTCTGTTTCTTTCTTTTAAGCTCTTCGAGCTGCATTTGCGCCAGCTTCCTTTGCACCTCCTCCTGCTGGTCTGACAGTTTCTCTTTGTCTTTTCGAAATCTTTCAACTACATGAGCTTCATGATCTCTAAATTCCTAGTGGCTCATTGATGATGTCAGACCCACAACCTCCTCTAGTCCTGACCTGACTTGGGAGGGCATTGCCTCAATGATGGAATTTCAGAACATTGTGGTCAGCAACTGATTAATCTCTATGTCTTGTTCTGGTTCCAGCCTCCATTTCTTTAACTGTTTCTCCAAATAAGCAGCCTGGTTTTCACTTTCTCCCAGTGGATCCTCTCTCAGAGCCTGGGGGTCCATTATGGGTGGATAACAGTCTCTTAAGGCCTGCCATACATTCTGTTCCACTCGATCAAACCTGACCCCACCAATTATTTGATTGTCTGCTGCATTTTTCAAACAGGCTCGGACCATTATTTCCTTTAACTTCGGGAGTCCTACCAACCTCACCAGCAGTGCCTTCAAGTCTCCTATAGCCAGCAATCGCTCTGTGGTTTCATCTTCAAAAGCCCTGATCCACTTTCCCGCTCCCTCATGTAAACAGGCAGCACGTTCTTCAGCCCTTCCAGATCCTGAGTTCCCCAAGGAATGTATTGTGGGTTTCTCCACTCTTTTATATGGAGCGGTAGCATCCTTCCCTGTTGGCCCTTTTTCTGTTTACCGACACTATTTCTCAATAATTCCCCCTCGGGCTCTGAGTCCGATGCTATTTCTCATTCCTCCCATTCTTTAGGTATTGGGGCCTTTTTCTTTCCTTGTCTCCCTTTCTGCTTCCTCTGTGTCACCTTCAATGCTTTTCTCTTTAGCCCTTCTTTCGTATAGCAATGAGTATTCCTTAATTGCTTTTTGTTCCCTTAGCCCACGCAGCACACTAATCTCATGTTTCAGCTTTTCCGGCTCTCGTTGTATAGCTTCTGCTTGCTCCTGCCTGTCCCTTTTCTCTCTTTCTCTTCTTTCCCTCAGTTCATTTTTGTCTTCCGCACTTCCCTCCCATTCCAACTATCCCTCTATTTCTACTGTTCCCTTTATTACTGGACACTGCTTCAATGCCTCTTCATTCGAGTAGGGAGGAGGTCTATTCAACTCCTCCGTTCCTGGGTGCAGGGGTGGGGGGGGATGATTCCTGCTGGTCTGTTTCCCGTAACTGCTCAGCTTGTTCTTATGCAGCTTTCCTAGTCACCACAGGTGTCTGACAAGCTATCTTCAGTTCCTCACCCTCTTTCCTGAAAAGTTTCAGTATTTCCATCTCCTGCCCTCTTTTGGTTTCTGTTTTTAGATTTATCTTTCTCCTTATAATTCTTAATTAGTCCTTTCATCTGATTGCACATATGTATATCAAAGATACCTTCTTTTGGCCATTTAGTCAATAAATCCTTCGTTCTTTTTTCTCATTTCTCAGAAATTTTTACGATATCATTTCATGCCACTGGAAGTTTCTTACTCGGTATCTCAACTGTAGTTCCTTTATCCATCCTAACATATATTTCAGTCCAGCTAATGTATTATCTTTGCTCTCATATATCACTTCCTACAACCATTCAAGTCCAGTAGGGTTTTATCAATAGTATAAGCAATTCCTAACTTTATAACTTGCAATTGTCCCTTAGCAATCTATCAATTCCTAAATGTCCTCAATTGCAGTTAGTTAATACAAACAACCTAATCTCATTCATTCAGCCTAAACCAATCTAACACTGCACCTTCAAAATGCACCAATCACTAACGGTTTCTTGAGAAATTTCTCTCTTAAAAAAAACTATCTTTAAATTCCTACAGTGCAAAATAAAATCAAAATACCCCTGGATCTCGAGCTCCAGGGAAACAAAACACAAACATTTAACTACCAACAAACAATTATGCATACAAATCATATTACAATGATTAAACTATAATCTCTCTCACACACACACACACACACACACACACACACACACACACACACACACACACACACACACACATTTTGCAAGCTACAGCTGCTCTGTCTCTCCCTCTCTCACAGACACACTGCGAACAGCCAAGAACTCGGCCGTAAATCAATCTCTGTCAGCCAGAGGCTTACTTAAACAGACCCTTTGTTCATTTCCAAAAATCCTATTATCCTACAGGCTTTATCTAAAACATTTAACAGTCTTGTAACACTATAACACTATGACTATTCTCTGCTATTTTACTTTTAATCATCCACTACCAATCTGTCAGCTTTCTCAACAGGTCTATCAGCGCTTCCAGTAAAACAATTTCCCCATCTTTATTCTGCCCTATCTATCTATAGGGTCTTATAAAACAATTTCCCCTTCTTTATTCTGCACTATCTATGTATAGAGTCTTCTAAAACTATTTCCCCTTCTTTATTCTGCCCCATCTATCTATAGGGTCTTATATTTCTGCCCTATCTCTCTATAGGGTCTTATATACAGCACGTGGACTTTTTACTGAAACAATTGCTACTTTCTATTCTTACTCACCCCTTACCCCACTGCGCAGTTTTCTTGACCAATTCTCTACGTCTCCTTCAGCAGCAATTTACTCCTCGCCTTTGGATCTTGGATCGGAGAGACCCTTCAGCAGGTTCCCGCACCTCCGAGTCCCCAAGGACCAATCCAAGCCAACAGAATACAGTCTGAATTCACAGCAAAAATCCTAACTTTTTTTTTGATTGGGTACTCTTATTCTGTCAGCCTCGGGTGTGCCCCCAGTGGACTAAGAAGCGCCCTGTTATTGCCGCCCTGTGTCCAGGTGGGTCTCTGCACGACCCTGCTCGCAGCGCCAAATTTGTTGTGGAGAAAATATAGAGAATCACCAGGAGACGCAGAGAGTTCCTCAAGAAGTAGGTCTTTTATTTGCAAACAAAAAACTGTGACACTGAGAAAGCAGATTCTCGAATGCCCACGAACCTCAGAGTCCGTGGATTTTTATATTTTTTTTATCATGTTTCTGTTACCTTATCAGCATGTCCAACTATATTAATCAAAGTACCTCACTTTAGCTACACAATAAACCAGTGATATTAGTTCCCATGATCTCTTTAGTTGTACATTCTACTTTATGTTATTCTAATATCACGGTTAGATATTTATTGCTAACTCTGCTTCGGTGAAGTTCTATTCCAGACTAACCTGTCATGATAGATATTTAGCTGTTCAATCTGTTATAATAGTCTCCTGTCTCAAGCTGACTCGACTAATTATTAATTAGATATTTTAATGTCATGTCCCAAATATTTATGGTCCCAATCCTGTCATAATAACACTTAACAGAGTAACTTGCTGAATGACTTGTGTTATCTCATCTCGCCATCGTGACCTTTCAGCCTTAACTTTACTCCGCTAATTGGTGTAAGAGCATTCCACTATTCTTATCCCATCCTGCCTTCCACAGACCACAGATTGCCAGTGGTCTTCATGGCTTTAACCCTTCCCATGCTTTCATGTTCTTTATTTTCCATAGAGGATACAGGCAGAGCCAAGTTTATGGAACCAAAATTTGCTCAGTTGTACAAGGGATGGGGTGGCTACAGGGAAGACTGAAAGAGCAATACAGTTACATGATCAAGGGAATAGATAGGCTTTGCTGTGGTTGCAGACGTGAAACCAGTATGATATATTGTCTGTAATATGCCAATGAGTCACTGCTAAGCACCTGAAGAAGTGCAAGTGAATAATCAATACTCTTGTTCCACATCTATACCAAAAGCATAGGTAAAAGAGGGGTTGTGATTCAACACTCAGAATTTAGGAAGCTGATTTGATTTGATTGGATTTGATTTATTGTCACATGTACCTAAGTACAGTGAAAGGCTTTGTTTGCGAGCAGTACAGGCAGATCATAGGAAGCAAGCACATAAAGATCATAGGGTGAATAAAACTTGGACAGAGTGAGGCATACAAGTTACACTGCTCAGGATATATGCAGTATTTGAAGTTATAAAGTCCATTAATCAGTTTGATAATGGCAGGGAAGAAGCTGTTCTTGAACTAGCTGGTGTGTGTTGGAGCTTCTGTATCTTCTGCCTGATGAAAGAGGTTGTAGGAGAGTATTACTGGGGTGGGATGGAAATTAATAGCAAGACCTTAGAAGTAGTAATCTCTAGATTACTCAGTGTCAAGCACAAGTGAGTATCGAAATTGGGGATTTTAGATAAATGAAAATGTGGCTGGCAAAATGGTGCAAGAGGGAAGGCTTTAGATTCTTGATTATCTGACTAGCTCTGGGGTAGATGGAATCAGTGAAAGATGAACAGTTCACACTTGAACAGTTGCAAGGCTGAGTTCTTCGCCAGACATTTTGCTAGTGCTATTGGGGGAGTTTAAACTAACTACAGGAGGGTGGAAACCAATTGGTATTTCTTCCTGTTACAACCTAAGCATGCAGAAAACTCGGAGAGATTAGATAACTTTGAAATAAGGAATAGTCAGTTAATTGTTGGAGTCAGAGAAAATGAAAAAGTAACAAAGTCAATATTAGGGTTAATGTGCATTTATATGAATGCACTTTGTGTGATAAAACGACTGGTGAATTGCAGGTAAAGATTGTCTTGAGAAAATTCAATGTCATGGCTATAACAGCTACTTCGTTAAAAATGGACAGGACTGAGTAATACATATTTCTAAAGATTTTCAGGAGGCAGTGTAAGGGAGAAAGTTGGAGTGGGTGTTATGAGTATTGATTAAGAACAGCATTGCTGAACTGAAGAAAGAAGATTTCAAAGAGGGGTCAAGAATAGACTGTTTTGGCTCAAACTAATGAACAAAATAATACAGTTAAATTGCTTGATATAGTTTGTAGGCCAACAACCAGTCAGAAGGATGTAAAGATCAAATTTGCAAAGAAATTACAGAGGTAGAAAAATTGGCAAGTTATTAGAATATACACTTTTAATTAGTTGAATATAAATTGGGATAATAGTAATGTTAGGACCAGAGCTGGGCAAAGGTTCGTTGAGTGTGATCAGGAATATTTACTGCAGCCATGTGTTTCCTTTTCAATGCGAAAGGAGGCACTGTTCGACCCGGTTCTTGTGAATGAGGTGGACCAAACAGATGAGGTGTCAGTAGATGAACATTTAGGGGAGAATGTTGATTATATCATAAGGTTTCGGGTAACTATGGAAAAGACATTGAGCAATCACAAGTAATAATAAACTGGGGGATAGTTAGCCTTAATGAAGAAAGGATGGATCTTGGCTGAATGAATTGGAGCCAAAGGTTGGCAGGAAAACGTGGAGCGAAACATTGGGATGGATACCTTCAAAGAGGAGAGAATTTGCATGCAGTTGCAGCATTTTCTCTTCAGAAAAGGGAAAGAAATTGAGTCCAGACCTGCCTGATGTAAAAGGGGATAGTAATTAAAACAAAGAAGACTGATGTCGGGTAGAAAATATATTTGAGTGCTAGCTTGAATGTAGAATGTTCAGAAGGGAGATGAAAATAAGAGAAGCAATGAGGAAGTATGAAGAGAGATTGGGAGCCAGTTTAAAAAGGAACCTTATAATATAATTACAAGGAGAAGGCAAGAGAATGGCATTAAGTAAAATCCTCATTTGGAAACCAATGCAAACATATTGGAATGATGTCTTCTTTGCTGTAATATTTCTGTGATGACTATATTCCATGCAAGAATAAAGAAAATACATGGATTTCCTGATCTTATATAAAAGTTGAGATTGCGTTTATTCTTGTCTATGCTTTAAAGAAGCAGTGTAACGCAGTAGCTGGGAGTCAAGTTGGTCATGTTTTTGATCATGAACACTAGAACAATTCCAAAATGATATCAACATGAAAAATGAGAATTTGCCTTACATACTTCAATGATAGTTCAATGTTTACAAATTACAAATAAGCTTCCAGAATGTTAACAATTAGTAAGGACTTCATTCAAAAATTTTGGTTTGTATATGGCTGTGTTTTCAAGAAGTACAGTGCTTCTGCTTGTACAAACATGCAAGGAGGGCTGTAATCAACTAAGAGAGGAAGCTTCTTTGACTTTTTTGGATGTATAATTCAGTTTTTTCAAATAAAACAATAAAAGCTGTGCGTAGCTGCTGACCATCACTGACATAAATGTGGGATTTTAAAGGCAGCAGTTAGAAATTTGTAAGTGGTCTGCCCAGGTAGGCTTTTGTATGTCCTCTATGATAACTGCAAGGTTCCATCTCCTATAAATATGTTATCAGGAAGCCACACTAATCCTTCCAACATTGTTATGGAAAATCAACTTCGATAAATACTTCAATATTGGTATTTGGGATCATTTGATTTAGATTTAGATTAGATTACATTACAGTGTGGAAACAGCCCTTCGGCCCAACAAGTCCACACCGACCCGCCAAAGCGCAACCCATCCATACCCCTACATTTACCCCTTACCTAACACTATGGGCAATTTAGCATAGCCAATTCACCTGACCTGCACATCTTTGGATTGTGGGAGGAAACCGGAGCACCCGGAGGAAACCCACGCAGACACGGGGAGAACGTGCAAACTCCACACAGTCAGTCGCCTGAGGCGGGAAATGAACCCGGGTCTCAGGCGCTGTGAGGCAGCAGTGCTAACCACTGTGCTACCGTGCCGCCCCCGTGCTTAAATCTATGTTCTACTTCATTACCATTTATCTCTAGTCATTGAAAATACCTACAGCAATTGATGTGGTATGTTGTTAATCTTGAAGTCAATTGTGCTTCATGCTTGGAAATTGAATAACATCTCCCATGTGCACATACCATGCAACTATTCAGGCAGTTAACTATAGCTATAGTTACTTGGTTTAATCTATCCAATTAAAAATAAATGCTATTATAAACCTACAGGTAGACAACAATTACTAGTATAATAACTTTGTGTCAAAAATATTCATGAGAACTTTTGAAGTTTTTATAAAATGAAACACTTGAATTTATTATTACTTCCAAATAAACTTTTAGTCATGATGTAATAAACTATTTTTCTGGTTGTATTGGACAAAATTGAATTTTGAAATAATTTTTACAGTAAGATGGTTTTGAATCCTTTCAAAATTAACTTAATTTAACAGATTATAGTTGAAGATTGAACTTTTGAGATTTTTGAAAAAGATCAGAAGCACACGATTGCAGAAACTTTCATCCAAATTGACTTTACAAAACACAACTGAAATTCTTTATGTTGTTAATTTTTTGTTCGATTAAATGCATAGGCAGCTAAAAGATTGCATCATGAATAACTCAAAATATTAGGCAATTGTTTGATACAATATCAACCATTTGAAATCATATGTTTGATTATAATAAAATCATAATACTTTTATATTTTAGTTGAGAGAATTTATTGTAAAATAAAACTTGCCCAAGGGACATGTTAAGCTATTACTTTAGCAACAAAGAAAATGAGTTCTGTTTCATGCTGTGCTAAGTGCTCCATTGGAACATGAATAAATGCTGCCTACAGCAGTTAGGTTGAATGATTTGAGAGTAACCATTGTTGACAACCAGGCTATGAACAGAAAGTTTTTTAAAAAATGTGTTAAAACTCATGGTTGCTTCTTAGTTTAATTTAAACATCCTGGATGAGAGGAACGTTACAGGATGATTGTTAACAAATATGCCAGTTTAACATAATGACATTATAAGATTTATGTACTTTCTAAATTATACCTTCAGCATTCTATGTGCCAGCAATACTGTCACTCTTGATGAGTGCACTAAAAATTCAAGTGCAGTTCTTACATCAGCATAAAATGTTTGCAAATAATTCCATATTTAATGGATTTATTAAATAAGAAGTATATGGCCTTCGGAGAATTTATATCCAATGTTGTTTTTCCAAATTAATTTAACAGATTTTGGTATATTCCTGGTTTGCCTTTCCTCCTAAAGACAATGTGGGATCGATAGTTGAGAACTGCATTTATTTGTTTTTAACTTAATGATCTTCAATCAGAAGAGTAAAAGGAAAAAAAATGGTTTCAATATTTTCTGTTACCCCACAACAATGTACAATATCTGATGTAGAATTATATAAAACATACAGCCCAGAAAATGGCCATTCAGCCCAACTAGTGCATACTAGTGTTTCTGCTCCACTCAGTCCTTCTGTCATCGTCCATCATCTAACTCAGTCAGTATTCCCATCTCCTTCAGTTTCTTATCTAACTTTCCCTTTGATTAATCTATGCTAGTCACTTTAACTGGTCTTTGTAGTAACCACTTACACATTCTTACAAATCTGGTACAAATGTTTGTTCTGAATTCTCTACTTAATTTCTTGGTGACTATGTTAGCTTTGCTCTTTCCTGCAATTTGAAACACCATCTCTGTATCTTCCTTAGGAATACCTCTCTTAATTTTAAATACTTTATTAGTTCTCCCCTTAGCCTTCACTTCAAAAAAAAAGAAGAAAAAAAAATTCTTTCATGATAGGTACAAACTTGAAATTCAAACATCGGCAAAGTGTAATCTAACTTACATAGGTTTAACATAACTTATCCGCTTTCCCCGATCTTAAGTATAAAAAATTCCCTCAACAATAAGCTATCCTAGGAGTCTAGCTGGAGTGTTTCATGGGGAATTGGGTTTTAATTCAAGTTTAGGTATATAGAATGAATAACACAGAAATAAGCCATTTGATGCCACAAGTTTATGCTGTTATCTATCCTCCACAGGAATCTCATCTTACTCTTTTCTGTTCAATTTTACCAGCAATACCTTGTCGTTTTTCTCAGTGATGAATTTATTTAGCTTCTGCTAAAGTGTATTTATACCATTTCTTTGCTAGCAGATTTTTCACTTTAATTGTATTCTGAGTAAAGAACATTCTCCTGAATTCCCTGTTGAATTTATTAGTTTCCAACTCCTACTCACACAGAAGCATCCTGGTTTATAATATGATAAATAAAAAGATTAAAGTTTTGGCTGATCGTGTTTAATGACAGTGTTGATGACTGTAAGGACGATGCTTATGGTATTTTTTTAATACCTAATTTAATATACATTTCCATATCTTCTCAGTATCTCAGGAACTGTGTTACCTTTACAAATGTTTTATCTGATTCTGAATATACAGTTTTATAGGATGGTGTATTCCACATTTGCAAACTGTAATTTGTGATGAGTTTGTTTGCAACCAGCTTGATTCCGTGCTATCAATTCCCTGATTTTACACAGAGTTATTCCTGATAAAGACTGTGAGTTCTATTCAAGAAATTCCTCAAGAAGATGATCCCTTAATCTCCTCATCTTCAAGGATTATAATTCAAGTTAGTTCCTTGAAAATGAGATTGACTCAGCCCTCAGCTGGTGAGTTGCCCGTGTGTGTGTGTGAGAGAGAGAGAGAGAGAGAGAGAGATGGAGTGTGTGAGCAAGAGAGTGTGTGAGGGAGAGAGGGTGTGTGTGTGTGAGCAAGAGAACGTGTGTGTGTGAGCGAGAGAGTAGAGTCATAGAGATGTACAGCATGGAAACAGACCCTTCGGTCCAACCCGTCCATGCCGATCAGATATCCCAACCCAATCTAGTCCCACCTGCCCATATCCCTCCAAACCCTTCCTATTCATATACCCATCCAAATGCCTCTTAAATGTTGCAATTGTACCAGCCTCCACCACTTCCTCTGACAGCTCATTCCATTCACGTACCACCCTCTGTGTGAAAAGGTTGCCCCGCAGGTCTCTTTTATATCTTTCCCCTCTAACTCTAAACCTATGCCCTCTAGTTCTGGACTCCCCCACCCCAGGGAAAAGACTTTGTCTGCACCCTATCCATGCCCCTCATAATTTTGTAAACCTCTATAAGGTGACCCCTCAGCCTCCGACACTCCAGGGAAAACAGCCCCAGCCTGTTCAGACTCTCCCTATAGCTCAAATCCTCCAACCTTGGCAACATCCTTATAAATCTTTTCTGAACCTTTTCAGGTTTTGCAACATCTTTCCAATAGGAAGGAGACAGAATTGCTTGCAATATTCCAACAGTGGCCTAACCAATGTCCTGTACAGCCGCAACATGACCTCCCAACTCCTGTACTCAATACTCTGACCAATAAAAGAAAGCATACCAAACGCCTCCTTCACTATCCTATCTGCCTGTGACTCCACTTTCAAGGAACTATGAACCTGCACTCCAAGGTCTCTTTGTTCAGCTGTCAGCGAGTCTATATGTGTGTGAGTGAGGTAGTGGGGAATGTGTGTCTGTGTGAGCAAGAGCGAGAGAGTGTGTGTGAGAACAAGAGAAAGAGTGTGGGTGAGCGAGAGAGAGTGTGTATGTGAGTGAGATAGTGTGTGTGTGTCAGCAAGAGACAGTGTAGGTGTGTGTGTGTGAGCAAGAGAGACAGAGAATGGGTGTGTGAGAGAAGGTGAGTGTGTGTATGAGTGTGTGTGAGTGGGAGTTTGTGTGTGTGTGTGTGGAGAGGGGCGTTGGGTGGGTAGATTGTATGTGTGGGAAGGAGAGAGTGTGTATGTGTGGGAAGGAGAGAGTGTGTATGTGTGGGAAGGAGAGAGTGTGTGTGGGAAGGAGAGAGTGTGTGTGTGTGGGAAGGAGAGAGTGTGTGTGTGTGTGTGGGAAGGAGAGAAAGAGTGTCTGTGTGGGAAGGAGAGAGAGAGTGCGTTTGTGTGTGTGTGGAAAGGAGAGAGTGAGTGTGTGTGTGGAAAGGAGAGAGTGAGTGTGTGTGTGGAAAGGAGGGAGAGAGTGTGCGCGTGAGAAGGAGGGAGAGAGTGTGCGTGTGGGAAGGAGAGAGAGAGTGTGCGCGTGAGAAGGAGGGAGAGAGTGTGCGCGTGAGAAGGAGGGAGAGAGTGTGCGCGTGAGAAGGAGGGAGAGAGTGTGCGCGTGAGAAGGAGGGAGAGAGTGTGCGCGTGATAAGGAGGGAGAGAGTGTGCGCGTGATAAGGAGGGAGAGAGTGTGCGCGTGAGAAGGAGGGAGAGAGTGTGCGCGTGAAAAGGAGGGCGAGAGTGTGCGCGTGGGAAGGAGGGCGAGAGTGTGCGCGTGGGAAGGAGTGCGAGAGTGTGCGCGAGCGAAGGAGGGCGAGAGTGTGCGCGTGGGAAGGAGGGCGTGAGTGTGCGCGTGGGAAGGAGGGCGAGAGTGTGCGCGTGGGAAGGAGGGCGAGAGTGTGCGCGTGGGAAGGAAGGCGAGAGTGTGCGCGTGAGAAGGAGGGCGAGAGTGTGCGCGTGGGAAGGAGGGCGAGTGTGTGCGCGTGGGAAGGAGGGCGAGTGTGTGCGCGTGGGAAGGAGGGCGAGTGTGTGCGCGTGGCAAGGAGGGCATGTGTGAGAGTGTGCGAGAGGGAGAGAATGTGTGCGAGAGGGAGAGAATGTGTGCGAGAGGGAGAGAATGTGTGCGAGAGGGAGAGAATGTGTGCGAGAGGGAGAGAATGTGTATGAGAATGTGTGCGAGAGGGAGAGAATGTGTGCGAGAGGGAGAGAATGTGTGCGAGAGGGTGTGCAAATGTGTGCGAGAGTGTGTGCGAGAATGTGTGCGAATGTGTGCGAGAATGTGTGCGAGAATGTGTGCACGAGAGTGTGTGAGAATGTGTGTGAGGGAGAGAGTGTGAGAATGTGTGCGAGAGGGAGAGAGTGTAAGAATGTGTGCGAGAGGGAGAGAGTGTAAGAATGTGTGAGAGGGAGAGTGTGTGAGAGGGAGAGTGTGTGCGAATGTGTGAGAGGGAGAGAGTGTGCGAATGTGTGAGAGGGAGAGCGTGTGCGAATGTGTGAGAGGGAGAGTGTGTGTGAGAGGAAGAGAGTGTGCGCGAGGGAGAGAGTGTGTGAGAATGTGTGCGAGGGAGAGAGTGTGAGAATGTGTGCGAGAGGGAGAGAGTGTAAGAATGTGTGAGAGGGAGAGTGTGTGAGAGGGAGAGTGTGTGCGAATGTGTGAGAGGGAGAGAGTGTGCGAATGTGTGAGAGGGAGAGAGTGTGCGAATGTGTGAGAGGGAGAGTGTGTGCGAATGTGTGAGAGGGAGAGTGTGTGTGAGAGGAAGAGAGTGTGTGCGAGGGAGAGAGTGTGTGCAAGGGAGAGAGGGTGTGAGAGAATGTGTGCGAGGGAGAGAGAGTGTGAGAGAGTGTGTGCGAGGGAGAGAGTGTGTGCGAGGGAGAGAGTGTGTGAGAGAGTGTGTGCGAGGGAGAGAGGGTGTGAGAGAATGTGTGCGAGGGAGAGAGGGTGTGAGAGAATGTGTGAGAGGGAGAGAGTGTGTGAGAGAATGTGTGAGAGGGAGAGAGTGTGTGAGAGAATGTGTGAGAGGGAGAGAGTGTGTGAGAGAATGTGTGAGAGGGAGAGAGTGTGTGAGAGAATGTGTGAGAGGGAGAGAGTGTGTGAGAGGGAGAGAGTCTGTGAGAGAATGTGTGAGAGGGAGAGAGTCTGTGAGAGAATGTGTGAGAGGGAGAGAGTGTGTGAGAGAATGTGTGAGAGGGAGAGAGTGTGTGAGAGAATGTGTGAGAGGGAGAGAGTGTGTGAGAGAATGTGTGAGAGGGAGAGAGTGTGTGAGAGAATGTGTGAGAGGGAGAGAGTGTGTGAGAGAATGTGTGAGAGGGAGAGAGTGTGTGAGAGAATGTGTGAGAGGGAGAGAGTGTGTGAGAGAATGTGTGAGAGGGAGAGAGTGTGTGAGAGAGTGTGTGAGAGGGAGAGAGTGTGTGAGAGGGAGAGAGTGTGTGAGAGAGTGTGTGAGAGGGAGAGAGTGTGTGAGAGAGTGTGTGAGAGGGAGAGAGTGTGTGAGAGAGTGTGTGAGAGGGAGAGAGTGTGTGAGAGGGAGAGAGTGTGTGAGAGAGTGTGTGAGAGGGAGAGAGTGTGTGAGAGAGGGTGTGAGAGGGTGTGAGAGGGAGAGAGTGTGTGAGAGAGTGTGTGAGAGGGAGAGACTGTGTGAGAGAGTGTGTGAGAGGGAGAGAGTGTGTGAGAGAGTGTGTGAGAGGGAGAGAGTGTGTGAGAGAGTGTGTGAGAGGGAGAGAGTGTGTGAGAGAGTGTGTGAGAGGGAGAGAGTGTGTGAGAGAGTGTGTGAGAGGGAGAGAGTGTGTGAGAGAATGTGTGCGAGGGAGAGAGTGTGTGAGAGAATGTGTGCGAGGGAGAGAGTGTGTGAGAGAATGTGTGCGAGGGAGAGAGTGTGTGAGAGAATGAGTGCGAGGGAGAGAGTGTGTGAGAGAATGAGTGCGAGGGAGAGAGTGTGTGAGAGAATGTGTGCGAGGGAGAGAGTGTGTGAGAGAATGTGTGCGAGGGAGAGAGTGTGTGAGAGAATGTGTGAGAGGGAGAGAGTGTGTGAGAGAATGTGTGAGAGGGAGAGAGTGTGTGAGAGAATGTGTGAGAGGGAGAGAGTGTGTGAGAGAATGTGTGAGAGGGAGAGAATGTGTGAGAGGGAGAGAGTGTGTGAGAGAATGTGTGAGAAGGAGAGAGTGTGTGAGAGAGTGTGTGAGAGGGAGAGAGTGTGTGAGAGAGTGTGTGAGAGGGAGAGAGTGTGTGAGAGAGTGTGTGAGAGGGAGAGAGTGTGTGAGAGAGTGTGTGCGAGGGAGAGAGTGTGTGAGAGAGTGTGTGAGAGGGAGAGAGTGTGTGAGAGAGTGTGTGAGAGGGAGAGAGTGTGTGAGAGAGTGTGTGTGAGAGGGAAAGAGTGTGTGAGAGAGTGTGTGAGAGGGAGAGAGTGTGTGCGAGGGAGAGAGTGTGTGAGAGAATGAGTGCGAGGGAGAGAGTGTGTGAGAGAATGAGTGCGAGGGAGAGAGTGTGTGAGAGAATGAGTGCGAGGGAGAGAGTGTGTGAGAGAATGAGTGCGAGGGAGAGAGTGTGTGAGAGAATGTGTGCGAGGGAGAGAGTGTGTGAGAGAATGTGTGCGAGGGAGAGAGTGTGTGAGAGAATGTGTGCGAGGTAGAGAGTGTGTGAGAGAATGTGTGCGAGGGAGAGAGTGTGTGAGAGAATGTGTGCGAGGGAGAGAGTGTGTGAGAAGGAGAGAGTGTGTGCGAGGGAGAGAGTGTGAGAATGTGTGCGAGGGAGAGAGTGTGAGAATGTGTGCGAGGGAGAGAGTGTGTGAGAGAATGTGTGCGAGGGACATACTGTGTGAGAATGTGTGCGAGGGAGAGAGTGTGTGAGAATGTGTGCGAGGGAGAGAGTGTGTGCGAGGGAGAGAGTGTGTGCGAGGGAGAGAGTGTGTGCGAGGGAGAGAGAGTGTGAGAATGTGTGCGAGGGAGAGAGTGTGTGAGAATGTGTGCGAGGGAGAGAGTGTGTGAGAAGGAGAGAGTGTGTGCGAGGGAGAGAGTGTGTGCGAAGGAGAGAGTGTGAGAATGTGTGCGAGGGAGAGAGTGTGTGAGAGAATGTGTGCAAGGGACAGAGTGTGTGAGAATGTGTGCGAGGGAGAGAGTGTGTGAGAATGTGTGCGAGGGAGAGAGTGTGTGCGAGGGAGAGAGTGTGTGCGAGGGAGAGAGTGTGTGCGAGGGAGAGAGTGTGTGAGAATGTGTGCGAGGGAGAGAGTGTGTGAGAATGTGTGCGAGGGAGAGAGTGTGTGAGAATGTGTGTGAGAATGTGTGCGAGGGAGAGAGTGTGTGAGAATGTGTGAGAGGGAGAGAGTGTGTGCGAGGGAGAGAGTGTGTGCGCGGGAGAGAGTGTGTGCGCGGGAGAGAGTGTGTGCGAGGGAGAGAGTGTGTGAGAGAATGTGTGCGAGGGAGAGAGTGTGTGAGAGAATGTGTGCGAGGGAGAGAATCTGTGCAAGGGAGAGAGTGTGTGAGAATGTGTGCGAGGGAGAGAGTGTGTGAGAAGGAGAGAGTGTGCGAGGGAGAGAGTGTGTGCGAGGGAGAGAGTGTGTGAGAATGTGTGCGAGGGAGAGATTGTGTGAGAATGTGTGCGAGGGAGAGATTGTGTGAGAATGTGTGCGAGGGAGAGAGTGTGTGGGAATGTGTGAGAGGGAGAGAGTGTGTGGGAATGTGTGAGAGGGAGAGAGTGTGTGAGAATGTGTGAGAGGGAGAGAGTGTGTGAGAATGTGTGCGAGGGAGAGCGTGTGAGAATGTGAAAGAGGGAGAGAGTGTATGCGAGGGAGAGAGTGTGTGCGAGGGAGAGAGTGTGTGAGAATGTGTGCGAGGGAGAGAGTGTGTGAGAATGTGTGCGAGGGAGAGAGTGTGTGAGAAGGAGAGAGTGTGTGCGAGGGAGAGAGTGTGTGCGAGGGAGAGAGTGTGTGCGAGGGAGAGAGTGTGTGAGAATGTGTGCGAGGGAGAGAGTGTGTGAGAATGTGTGAGAGGGAGAGCCTGTGAGAGTGTGTGAGAGGGAGAGAGTATGTGAGAGGGAGAGAGTGTGTGAGAGGGAGAGAGTGTGTGAGAGGGAGAGAGTATGAGAGAGGGAGAGAGTGTGAGAGAGTGAGAGAGTGTGAGAATGTGTGAGAGGGAGGGAGTGTGAGAATGTGTGAGAGGGAGAGATTGTGAGAATGTGTGAGAGGGAGAGAGTGTGAAAATGTGTGAGAGGGAGAGAGTGTGAGAATGTGTGCGAGGGAGAGAGTGTCAGAATGTGTGAGAGGGAGAGAGTGTGGGAGAATGTGTGAGAGGGAGAGAGTGTGGGAGAACGTGTGAGAGGGAGAGAGTGTGGGAGAATGTGTGCGAGGGAGAGAGTGTGTGAGACTGTGTGCGAGGGAGAGAGGGTGGGAGAATGTGTGCGAGGGAGAGAGTGTGTGAGACTGTGTGAGAGGGAGAGAGGGTGGGAGAATGTGTGCGAGGGAGAGAGTGTGTGAGACTGTGTGAGAGGGAGAGAGTGTGTGAGAGGGAGAGAGTGTGTGAGAATGTGCGAAAGGGAGAGAATGTGTATGAGAATGTGCGAGAGGGAGAGAATGTGTGCGAGAGGGAGAGAATGTGTGCGAGAGGGAGAGAATGTGTGCGAGAGGGAGGGAATGTGTGCGAGAGGGAGGGAATGTGTGCGAGAGGGAGAGAATGTGTGCGAGAGGGAGAGAATGTGTGCGAGAGGGAGAGAATGTGTGCGAGAATGTGAGAGTGGGAGAGAATGTGTGCGAGAATGTGCGAGAGGGAGAGAATGTGTGCGAGAATGTGAGAGTGGGAGAGAATGTGTGCGAGAATGTGTGCGAGAATGTGCGAGAGGGAGAGAATGTGTGCGAGAATGTGCGAGAGGGAGAGAATGTGTGCGAGAATGTGCGAGACGGAGAGAATGTGTGCGAGAATGTGCGAGACGGAGAGAATGTGTGCGAGAATGTGCGAGACGGAGAGAATGTGTGCGAGACGGAGAGAATATGTGCGAGAGGGAGAGAATGTGTGCGAGACGGAGAGAATGTGTGCGAGACGGAGAGAATGTGTGCGAGATGGAGAGAATGTGTGAGAGGGAGAGAATGTGTGCGAGAGGGAGAGAATGTGTGCGAGAGGGAGAGAATGTGTGCGAGAATGTGTGAGAGGGAGAGAATGTGTGTGAGAGGGAGAGAACGTGTGTGAGAGGGAGAGAATGTGTGAGAGAGGGAGAGGATGTGCGTGAGAGAGAGAGAATGTGTGTGAGGGAGAGAGAATGTGTGTGAGAGTGAAAGAGTGTGTGAGAATGTGTGCAAGAGTGTGTGAGAATGTGTGCAAGAGTGTGCGAATGTGTGCGAGAATGTGTGCGAGGGAGAGAGCGTGTGAGAATGTGTGCGAGGGAGAGAGCGTGTGAGAATGTGTGCGAGGGAGAGAGCGTGTGAGAATGTGTGCGCGAGGGAGAGAGTGTGAGAATGTGTGCGCGAGGGAGAGAGTGTGAGAATGTATGCGCGAGGGAGAGAGTGTGAGAATGTGTACGAGAGGGAGAGAGTGTGAGAATGTAAGCGCGAGGGAGAGAGTGTGAGAATGTGTGCGAGAGGGAGAGAGTGTGAGAATGGGCGAGAGGGAGGGAGTGTGAGAATGGGCGAGAGAGAGAGAGTGTGAGAATGGGCGAGAGGGAGAGAGTGTGAGAATGGGCGAGAGGGAGAGAGTGTGCGAGAGGGAGAGAGTGTGAGAATGTGCGAGAGGGAGAGAGTGTGCGAGAGGGAGAGAGTGTGCGAGAGGGAGAGAGTGTTCGAGAGGGAGAGAGTGTGCGAGAGGGAGAGAGTGTGCGAGAGGGAGAGAGTGTGTGCGAGGGAGAGAGTGTGTGCGAGGGAGAGAGTGTGTGAGAGAATGTGTGCGAGGGAGAGAGTGAGTGAGAGAATGTGTGCGAGAGAGTGAGTGAGAGAATGTGTGCGAGGGAGAGAGTGAGTGAGAATGTGTGCGAGGGAGAGAGTGTGTGAGAATGTGTGCGAGGGAGAGAGTGTGTGCGAGGGAGAGAGTGTGTGCGAAGGAGAGTGTGCGCGAGGGAGAGAGTGTGTGAGAGAGTGTGTGCGAGGGAGAGAGTGTGTGAGAGAATGTGTGCGAGGGAGAGAGTGAGTGAGAGAATGTGTGCGAGGGAGAGAGTGAGTGAGAGAATGTGTGCGAGGGAGAGAGTGAGTGAGAGAATGTGTGCGAGGGAGAGAGTGAGTGAGAGAATGTGTGCGAGGGAGAGAGTGAGTGAGAGAATGTGTGCGAGGGAGAGAGTGAGTGAGAGAATGTGTGCGAGGGAGAGAGTGAGTGAGAAAGTGTGCGAGGGAGGGAGTGAGTGAGAATGTGTGCGAGGGAGAGAGTGTGTGCGAGGGAGAGAGTGAGTGCAAGGGAGAGAGTGTGTGAGAATGTGTGCGAGGGAGAGAGTGTGCGCGAGGGAGAGAGTGTGCGAGAGGGAGAGAGTGTGTGCGAGGGAGAGAGTGTGTGCGAGGGAGAGAGTGTGTGAGAGTGTGTGCGAGGGAGAGAGTGTGTGCGAGGGAGAGAGTGTGTGAGAGAATGTGTGCGAGGGAGAGAGTGAGTGAGAGAATGTGTGCGAGGGAGAGAGTGAGTGAGAGAATGTGTGCGAGGGAGAGAGTGAGTGAGAGAATGTGTGCGAGGGAGAGAGTGAGTGAGAAAGTGTGCGAGGGAGGGAGTGAGTGAGAATGTGTGCGAGGGAGAGAGTGTGTGCCAGGGAGAGAGTGAGTGCAAGGGAGAGAGTGTGTGAGAATGTGTGCGAGGGAGAGAGTGTGTGAGAGGGAGAGAGTGTGTGCGAGGGAGAGAGTGTGTGCGAGGGAGAGAGTGTGTGCGAGGGAGAGAGTGTGTGAGAGTGTGTGCGAGGGAGAGAGTGTGTGAGAATGTGTGCGAGGGAGAGAGTGTGAGAGTGTGTGCGAGGGAGAGAGTGTGAGAGTGTGTGCGAGGGAGAGAGTGTGTGAGAGTGTGTGCGAGGGAGAGAGTGTGTGAGAATGTGTGCGAGGGAGAGAGTGTGTGAGAGTGTGTGCGAGGGAGAGAGTGTGAGAGTGTGTGCGAGGGAGAGAGTGTGAGAGTGTGTGCGAGGGAGAGAGTGTGTGCGAGGGAGAGAGTGTGTGAGAATGTGTGCGAGGGAGAGAGTGTGTGAGAATGTGTGCGAGGGAGAGAGTGTGAGAGTGTGTGCGAGGGAGAGAGTGTGTGCGAGGGAGAGAGTGTGTGAGAGTGTGTGCGAGGGAGAGAGTGTGTGAGAATGTGTGCGAGGGAGAGAGTGAGTGAGAGAATGTGTGCGAGGGAGAAAGTGAGTGAGAGAATATGTGCGAGGGAGAGAGTGAGTGAGAGAATGTGTGCGAGGGAGAGAGTGAGTGAGAGAATGTGTGCGAGGGAGAGAGTGAGTGAGAGAATGTGTGCGAGGGAGAGAGTGAGTGAGAGAATGTGTGCGAGGGAGAGAGTGAGTGAGAGAATGTGTGCGAGGGAGAGAGTGAGTGAGAAAGTGTGCGAGGGAGGGAGTGTGTGCGAGGGAGAGAGTGAGTGCAAGGGAGAGAGTGTGTGAGAATGTGTGCGAGGGAGAGAGTGTGAGAGTGTGTGCGAGGGAGAGAGTGTGAGAGTGTGTGCGAGGGAGAGAGTGTGCGCGAGGGAGAGAGTGTGCGAGAGGGAGAGAGTGTGTGCGAGGGAGAGAGTGTGTGCGAGGGAGAGAGTGTGTGAGAGTGTGTGCGAGGGAGAGAGTGTGTGAGAGAGTGTGTGCGAGGGAGAGAGTGTGTGAGAGAATGTGTGCGAGGGAGAGAGTGTGTGAGAGAGTGTGTGCGAGGGAGAGAGTGTGTGAGAGAATGTGTGCGAGGGAGAGAGTGAGTGAGAGAATGTGTGCGAGGGAGAGAGTGTGTGAGAGAGTGTGTGCGAGGGAGAGAGTGTGTGCGAGGGAGAGAGTGTGTGAGAATGTGTGCGAGGGAGAGAGTGTGAGAGTGTGTGCGAGGGAGAGAGTGTGTGCGAGGGAGAGAGTGTGTGAGAATGTGTGCGAGGGAGAGAGTGTGTGAGAATGTGTGCGAGGGAGAGAGTGTGAGAGTGTGTGCGAGGGAGAGAGTGTGAGAGTGTGTGCGAGGGAGAGAGTGTGCGCGAGGGAGAGAGTGTGCGAGAGGGAGAGAGTGTGTGCGAGGGAGAGAGTGTGTGCGAGGGAGAGAGTGTGTGCGAGGGAGAGAGTGTGTGAGAGTGTATGCGAGGGAGAGAGTGTGTGAGAGAGTGTGTGCGAGGGAGAGAGTGTGTGAGAGAATGTGTGCGAGGGAGAGAGTGAGTGAGAGAATGTGTGCGAGGGAGAGAGTGAGTGAGAGAATGTGTGCGAGGGAGAGAGTGAGTGAGAGAATGTGTGCGAGGGAGAGAGTGAGTGAGAGAATGTGTGCGAGGGAGAGAGTGAGTGAGAAAGTGTGCGAGGGAGGGAGTGAGTGAGAATGTGTGCGAGGGAGAGAGTGTGTGCCAGGGAGAGAGTGAGTGCAAGGGAGAGAGTGTGTGAGAATGTGTGCGAGGGAGAGAGTGTGTGAGAGGGAGAGAGTGTGTGCGAGGGAGAGAGTGTGTGCGAGGGAGAGAGTGTGTGCGAGGGAGAGAGTGTGTGAGAGTGTGTGCGAGGGAGAGAGTGTGTGAGAATGTGTGCGAGGGAGAGAGTGTGTGAGAATGTGTGCGAGGGAGAGAGTGTGAGAGTGTGTGCGAGGGAGAGAGTGTGAGAGTGTGTGCGAGGGAGAGAGTGTGAGAGTGTGTGCGAGGGAGAGAGTGTGTGCGAGGGAGAGAGTGTGTGAGAATGTGTGCGAGGGAGAGAGTGTGTGAGAATGTGTGCGAGGGAGAGAGTGTGAGAGTGTGTGCGAGGGAGAGAGTGTGAGAGTGTGTGCGAGGGAGAGAGTGTGTGCGAGGGAGAGAGTGTGTGAGAGTGTGTGCGAGGGAGAGAGTGTGTGAGAATGTGTGCGAGGGAGAGAGTGTGTGAGAATGTGTGCGAGGGAGGGAGTGAGTGAGAATGTGTGCGAGGGAGAGAGTGTGTGCGAGGGAGAGAGTAGGTGCAAGGGAGAGAGTGTGTGCGAGGGAGAGAGTGTGTGAGAATGTGTGCGAGGGAGAGAGTGTGTGAGAATGTGTGCGAGGGAGAGAGTGTGAGAGTGTGTGCGAGGGAGAGAGTGTGAGAGTGTGTGCGAGGGAGAGAGTGTGTGCGAGGGAGAGAGTGTGTGCGAGGGAGAGAGTGTGTGAGAGGGAGAGAGTGTGTGTGAGGGAGAGAGTGTGTGAGAGAATGTGTGCGAGGGAGAGAGTGTGTGAGAGAATGTGTGCGAGGGAGAGAGTGAGTGAGAGAATGTGTGCGAGGGAGAGAGTGATTGAGAGAATGTGTGCGAGGGAGAGAGTGAGTGAGAGAATGTGTGCGAGGGAGCGAGTGTGTGAGAATGTGTGCGAGGGAGAGAGTGTGTGCGTGGGAGAGAGTGTGTGAGAGAGTGTGTGCGAGGGAGAGAGTGTGTGAGAGAATTTGTGCGAGGGAGAGAGTGAGTGAGAGAATGTGTGCGAGGGAGAAAGTGAGTGAGAGAATGTGTGCGAGGGAGAGAGTGAGTGAGAGAATGTGTGCGAGGGAGAGAGTGAGTGAGAGAATGTGTGCGAGGGAGAGAGTGAGTGAGAGAATGTGTGCGAGGGAGAGAGTGAGTGAGAATGTGTGCGAGGGAGGGAGTGAGTGAGAATGTGTGCGAGGGAGAGAGTGTGTGCGAGGGAGAGAGTGAGTGCAAGGGAGAGCGTGTGTGAGAATGTGTGCGAGGGAGAGAGTGTGCGCGAGGGAGAGAGTGTGTGAGAGGGAGAGAGTGTGTGCGAGGGAGAGAGTGTGTGCGAGGGAGAGAGTGTGTGAGAATGTGTGCGAGGGAGAGAGTGTGTGAGAGTGTGTGCGAGGGAGAGAGTGTGAGAGTGTGCGCGAGGGAGAGAGTGTGAGAGTGTGTGCGAGGGAGAGAGTGTGTGCGAGGGAGAGAGTGTGTGAGAGGGAGAGAGTGTGTGTGAGGGAGAGAGTGTGTGAGAGAATGTGTGCGAGGGAGAGAGTGTGTGAGAGAATGTGTGCGAGGGAGAGAGTGAGTGAGAGAATGTGTGCGAGGGAGAGAGTGAGTGAGAGAATGTGTGCGAGGGAGGGAGTGAGTGAGAATGTGTGCGAGGGAGAGAGTGTGTGAGAGAATGTGTGCGAGGGAGAGAATGTGTGCAAGGGAGAGAGTGTGTGAGAATGTGTGCGAGGGAGAGAGAGTGTGAGAATGTGTGCGAGGGATAGAGTGTGTGAGAAGGAGAGAGTGTGCGAGGGAGAGAGTGTGTGCGAGGGAGAGAGTGTGTGAGAATGTGTGCGAGGGAGAGATTGTGTGAGAATGTGTGCGAGGGAGAGAGTGTGTGAGAATGTGTGCGAGGGAGAGATTGTGTGAGAATGTGTGCGAGGGAGAGAGTTTGTGAGAATGTGTGAGAGGGAGAGCGTGTGAGAATGTGTGAGAGGGAGAGAGTGTGAGCGAGGGAGAGAGTGTGTGCGAGGGAGAGAGTGTGTGAGAATGTGTGCGAGGGAGAGAGTGTGTGAGAATGTGTGCGAGGGAGAGAGTGTGTGAGAATGTGTGTGAGGGAGAGTGTGTGAGAATGTGTGCGAGGGAGAGAGTGTGTGAGAAGGAGAGAGTGTGTGCGAGGGAGAGAGTGTGTGCGAGGGAGAGAGTGTGCGCGAGGGAGAGAGTGTGTGAGAATGTGTGCGAGGGAGAGAGTGTGTGAGAATGTGTGAGAGGGAGAGCGTGTGAGAGGGAGAGAGTGTGAGAGAGGGAGAGAGTGTGAGAGAGGGAGAGAGTGTGAGAATGTGTGAGAGGGAGAGAGTGTGAGAATGTGTGAAAGGGAGTGAGTGTAAGAATGTGTGCGAGGGAGAGAGTGTGTGCGAGGGAGAGAGTGTGAGAATGTGTGAGAGGGAGAGAGTGTGGGAGAATGTGTGAGAGGGAGAGAGTGTGTGAGACTGTGTGAGAGGGAGAGAGGGTGGGAGAATGTGTGCGAGGGAGAGAGTGTGTGAGACTGTGTGAGAGGGAGAGAGTGTGTGAGAGGGAGAGAGTGTGTGAGAATGTGCGAAAGGGAGAGAATGTGTGTGAGAATGTGCGAGAGGGAGAGAATGTGTGCGAGAGGGAGAGAATGTGTGCGAGAGGGAGAGAATGTGTGCGAGAGGGAGAGAATGTGTGCGAGAATGTGAGAGTGGGAGAGAATGTGTGCGAGAATGTGCGAGAGGGAGAGAATGTGTGCGAGAATATGAGAGTGGGAGAGAATGTGTGCGAGAATGTGCGAGAGGGAGAGAATGTGTGCGAGAATGTGCGAGAGGGCGAGAATGTGTGCGAGAATGTGCGAGAGGGAGAGAATGTGTGCGAGAGGGAGGGAATGTGTGCGAGAGGGAGGGAATGTGTGCGAGAGGGAGAGAATGTGTGCGAGAGGGAGAGAATGTGTGCAAGAGGGAGAGAATGTGTGCGAGAATGTGAGAGTGGGAGAGAATGTGTGCGAGAATGTTAGAGTGGGAGAGAATGTGTGCGAGAATGTGCGAGAGGGAGAGAATGTGTGCGAGAATATGAGAGTGGGAGAGAATGTGTGCGAGAATGTGCGAGAGAGAGAGAATGTGTGCGAGAATGTGCGAGAGGGCGAGAATGTGTGCGAGAATGTGCGAGAGGGAGAGAATGTGTGCGAGAGGGAGAGAATGTGTGCGAGAGGGAGAGAATGTGTGCGAGAATGTGCGAGAGGGAGAGAATGTGTGCGAGAATGTGCGAGACGGAGAGAATGTGTGCGAGATGGAGAGAATATGTGCGAGAGGGAGAGAATGTGTGCGAGAGGGAGAGAATGTGTGCGAGAATGTGTGAGAGGGAGAGAATGTGTGCGAGACGGAGAGAATGTGTGCGAGATGGAGAGAATGTGTGAGAGGGAGAGAATGTGTGCGAGAGGGAGAGAATGTGTGCGAGAATGTGTGAGAGGGAGAGAATGTGTGTGAGAATGTGTGAGAGGGAGAGAATGTGTGTGAGAATGTGTGAGAGGGAGAGAATGTGTGTGAGAGGGAGAGAATGTGTGAGAGAGGGAGAGAATGTGTGTGAGAGGGAGAGGATGTGCGTGAGAGAGAGAGAATGTGCGTGAGAGAAAGAGAATGTGCGTGAGAGAGAGAGAATGTGTGTGAGAGTGAAAGAGTGTGTGAGAATGTGTGCAAGAGTGTGTGAGAATGTGTGCGAGAGTGTGTGCGAATGTGTGCGAGAATGTGTGCGAGGGAGAGAGCGTGTGAGAATGTGTGCGAGGGAGAGAGCGTGTGAGAATGTGTGCGAGGGAGAGAGCGTATGAGAATGTGTGCGAGGGAGAGAGCGTGTGAGAATGTGTGCGCGAGGGAGAGATGTGAGAATGTGTGCGCGAGGGAGAGAGTGTGAGAATGTATGCACGAGGGAGAGAGTGTGAGAATGTGTGCGAGAGGGAGAGAGTGTGAGAATGTGCGAGAGGGAGAGAGTGTGAGAATGGGCGAGAGGGAGAGAGTGTGAGAATGGGTGAGAGGGAGAGAGTGTGAGAATGGGCCGAGAGAGAGAGAGTGTGAGAATGGGCGAGAGGGAGAGAGTTTGCGAGAGGGAGAGAGTGTGCGAGAGGGAGAGAGTGTGCGAGAGGGAGAGAGGGAGAGAGTGTGCGAGAGGGAGAGAGTGTGAGAGTGTGCGAGAGGGAGAGAGTGAGTGAGAGAGTGTGTGCAAGGGAGAGAGTGTGCGCGAGCGAGAGAGTGTGCGAGAGGGAGAGAGGGAGAGAGTGTGCGAGAGGGAGAGAGTGTGAGAGTGTGCGAGAGGGAGAGAGTGAGTGAGAGAGTGTGTGCAAGGGAGAGAGTGTGCGCGAGCGAGAGAGTGTGCGAGAGGGAGAGAGGGAGAGAGTGTGCGAGAGGGAGAGAGTGTGCGAGAGGGAGAGAGTGTGCGAGAGGGAGAGAGTGTGCGAGAGGGAGAGAGGGAGAGAGTGTGCGAGAGGGAGAGAGGGAGAGAGTGTGCGAGAGGGAGAGAGTGTGAGAGTGTGCGAGAGGGAGAGAGTGAGTGAGAGAATGTGTGCGAGGGAGAGAGTGTGTGAGAGAATGTGTGCGAGAGAGTGAGTGAGAGAATGTGTGCGTGGGAGAGAGTGTGTGAGAATGTGTGCGAGGGAGAGAGTGTGTGCGAGGGAGAGAGTGTGTGCGAGGGAGAGAGTGTGTGAGAATGTGTGCGAGGGAGAGAGTGTGAGAGAGGGAGAGAATGTGTGTGAGAGGGAGAGAATGTGTGCGAGAGGGAGAGAATGTGTGCGAGAATGTGTGAGAGGGAGAGAATGTGTGTGAGAATGTGTGAGAGGGAGAGAATGTGTGTGAGAATGTGTGAGAGGGAGAGAATGTGTGTGAGAGGGAGAGAATGTGTGTGAGAGGGAGAGGATGTGTGTGAGAGGGAGAGGATGTGCGTGAGAGAGAGAGAATGTGCGTGAGAGAGAGAGAATGTGTGTGAGAGTGAAAGAGTGTGTGAGAATGTGTGCGAGGGAGAGAGTGTGTGAGAAGGAGAGAGTGTGCGAGGGAGAGAGTGTGTGCGAGGGAGAGAGTGTGTGAGAAAGTGTGCGAGGGAGAGATTGTGTGAGAATGTGTGCGAGGGAGAGATTGTGTGAGAATGTGTGCGAGGGAGAGAGTGTGTGAGAATGTGTGCGAGGGAGAGAGTGTGTGAGAATGTGTGCGAGGGAGAGAGTGTGTGAGAATGTGTGCGAGGGAGAGAGTGTGTGAGAATGTGTGAGAGGGAGAGCGTGTGAGAATGTGTGAGAGGGAGAGAGTGTGTGCGAGGGAGAGAGTGTGTGAGAATGTGTGCGAGGGAGAGAGTGTGTGAGAATGTGTGCGAGGGAGAGAGTGTGTGCGAGGGAGAGAGTGTGTGCGAGGGAGAGAGTGTGTGCGAGGGAGAGAGTGTGTGAGAATGTGTGAGAGGGAGAGCGTGTGAGAGTGTGTGAGAGGGAGAGAGTGTGTGAGAGGGAGAGAGTGTGAGAGAGGGAGAGAGTGTGAGAGAGGGAGAGAGTGTGAGAATGTGTGCGAGGGAGAGAGTGTGAGAATGTGTGAGAGGGAGAGAGTGTGAGAATGTGTGCGAGGGAGAGAGTGTGTGCGAGGGAGAGAGTGTGAGAATGTGTGAGAGGGAGAGAGTGTGTGAGAATGTGTGAGAGGGAGAGAGTGTGTGAGAGGGAGAGAGGGTGGGAGAATGTGTGCGAGGGAGAGAGTGTGTGAGACTGTGTGAGAGGGAGAGAGTGTGTGAGAGGGAGAGAGTGTGTGAGAATTTGCGAAAGGGAGAGAATGTGTGTGAGAATGTGCGAGAGGGAGAGAATGTGTGCGAGAGGGAGAGAATGTGTGCGAGAGGGAGGGAATGTGTGCGAGAGGGAGGGAATGTGTGCGAGAGGGAGAGAATGTGTGCGAGAGGGAGAGAATGTGTGCAAGAGGGAGAGAATGTGTGCGAGAATGTGAGAGTGGGAGAGAATGTGTGCGAGAATGTTAGAGTGGGAGAGAATGTGTGCGAGAATGTGCGAGAGGGAGAGAATGTGTGCGAGAATGTGAGAGTGGGAGAGAATGTGTGCGAGAATGTGCGAGAGGGAGAGAATGTGTGCGAGAGGGCGAGAATGTGTGCGAGAATGTGCGAGAGGGAGAGAATGTGTGCGAGAGGGAGAGAATGTGTGCGAGAATGTGCGAGAGGGAGAGAATGTGTGCGAGAATGTGCGAGACGGAGAGAATGTGTGCGAGAATGTGCGAGACGGAGAGAATGTGTGCGAGACGGAGAGAATATGTGCGAGAGGGAGAGAATGTGCGAGAGGGCGAGAATGTGTGCGAGAATGTGCGAGAGGGAGAGAATGTGTGCGAGAGGGAGAGAATGTGTGCGAGAATGTGCGAGAGGGAGAGAATGTGTGCGAGAATGTGCGAGACGGAGAGAATGTGTGCGAGAATGTGCGAGACGGAGAGAATGTGTGCGAGATGGAGAGAATATGTGCGAGAGGGAGAGAATGTGTGCGAGAGGGAGAGAATGTGTGCGAGAATGTGTGAGAGGGAGAGAATGTGTGCGAGACGGAGAGAATGTGTGCGAGATGGAGAGAATGTGTGAGAGGGAGAGAATGTGTGCGAGAGGGAGAGAATGTGTGAGAGGGAGAGAATGTGTGCGAGAGGGAGAGAATGTGTGCGAGAGGGAGAGAATGTGTGCGAGAATGTGTGAGAGGGAGAGAATGTGTGCGAGAATGTGTGAGAGGGAGAGAATGTGTGTGAGAATGTGTGAGAGGGAGAGAATGTGTGTGAGAGGGAGAGAATGTGTGTGAGAGGGAGAGGATGTGCGTGAGAGAGAGAGAATGTGCGTGAGAGAGAGAGAATGTGTGTGAGAGTGAAAGAGTGTGTGAGAATGTGTGCAAGAGTGTGTGAGAATGTGTGCGAGAGTGTGTGCGAATGTGTGCGAGAATGTGTGCGAGGGAGAGAGCGTGTGAGAATGTGTGCGAGGGAGAGAGCGTGTGAGAATGTGTGCGAGGGAGAGAGCGTATGAGAATGTGTGCGAGGGAGAGAGCGTGTGAGAATGTGTGCGCGAGGGAGAGAGTGTGAGAATGTGTGCGCGAGGGAGAGAGTGTGAGAATGTATGCGCGAGGGAGAGAGTGTGAGAATGTATGCACGAGGGAGAGAGTGTGAGAATGTGTGCGAGAGGGAGAGAGTGTGAGAATGTGCGAGAGGGAGAGAGTGTGAGAATGGGCGAGAGGGAGAGAGTGTGAGAATGGGTGAGAGGGAGAGAGTGTGAGAATGGGCCGAGAGAGAGAGAGTGTGAGAATGGGCGAGAGGGAGAGAGTGTGCGAGAGGGAGAGAGTGTGCGAGAGGGAGAGAGTGTGCGAGAGGGAGAGAGTATGCGAGAGGGAGAGAGTGTGCGAGAGGGAGAGAGGGAGAGAGTGTGCGAGAGGGAGAGAGGGAGAGAGTGTGCGAGAGGGAGAGAGTGTGCGAGAGGGAGAGAGTGTGAGAGTGTGCGAGAGGGAGAGAGTGAGTGAGAGAGTGTGTGCAAGGGAGAGAGTGTGCGCGAGGGAGAGAGTGTGTGAGAGAATGTGTGCGAGGGAGAGAGTGTGTGAGAGAATGTGTGCGAGAGAGTGAGTGAGAGAATGTGTGCGTGGGAGAGAGTGAGTGAGAATGTGTGCGAGGGAGAGAGTGTGTGAGAATGTGTGCGAGGGAGAGAGTGTGTGCGAGGGAGAGAGTGTGTGAGAATGTGTGCGAGGGAGAGAGTGTGAGAGAGGGAGAGAATGTGTGTGAGAGGGAGAGAATGTGTGCGAGAGGGAGAGAATGTGTGCGAGAATGTGTGAGAGGGAGAGAATGTGTGCGAGAATGTGTGAGAGGGAGAGAATGTGTGTGAGAAGGTGTGAGAGGGAGAGAATGTGTGTGAGAGGGAGAGAATGTGTGTGAGAGGGAGAGAATGTGCGTGAGAGGGAGAGGATGTGCGTGAGAGAGAGAGAATGTGCGTGAGAGAGAGAGAATGTGTGTGAGAGTGAAAGAGTGTGTGAGAATGTGTGCGAGGGAGAGAGTGTGTGAGAAGGAGAGAGTGTGCGAGGGAGAGAGTGTGTGCGAGGGAGAGAGTGTGTGAGAAAGTGTGCGAGGGAGAGATTGTGTGAGAATGTGTGCGAGGGAGAGAGTGTGTGAGAATGTGTGCGAGGGAGAGATTGTGTGAGAATGTGTGCGAGGGAGAGAGTGTGTGAGAATGTGTGCGAGGGAGAGAGTGTGTGAGAATGTGTGAGAGGGAGAGAGTGTGTGAGAATGTGTGCGAGGGAGAGAGTGTGTGAGAATGTGTGAGAGGGAGAGCGTGTGAGAATGTGTGAGAGGGAGAGAGTGTGTGCGAGGGAGAGAGTGTGTGAGAATGTGTGTGAGGGAGAGAGTGTGTGAGAATATGTGCGAGGGAGAGAGTGTGTGAGAAGGAGAGAGTGTGTGCGAGGGAGAGAGTGTGTGCGAGGGAGAGAGTGTGTGCGAGGGAGAGAGTGTGCGCGAGGGAGAGAGTGTGTGAGAATGTGTGCGAGGGAGAGAGTGTGTGAGAATGTGTGAGAGGGAGAGCGTGTGAGAGTGTGTGAGAGGGAGAGAGTGTGTGAGAGGGAGAGAGTGTGAGAGAGGGAGAGAGTGTGAGAGAGGGAGAGAGTGTGAGAGAGGGAGAGAGTGTGAGAATGTGTGAGAGGGAGAGAGTGTGAGAATGTGTGAGAGGGAGAGTGTGTGAGAATGTGTGCGAGGGAGAGAGTGTGTGCGAGGGAGAGAGTGTGAGAATGTGTGAGAGGGAGAGAGTGTGGGAGAATGTGTGAGAGGGAGAGAGTGTGTGAGACTGTGTGAGAGGGAGAGAGGATGGGAGAATGTGTGCGAGGGAGAGAGTGTGTGAGAGGGAGAGAGTGTGTGAGAATTTGCGAAAGGGAGAGAATGTGTTTGAGAATGTGCGAGAGGGAGAGAATGTGTGCGAGAGGGAGAGAATGTGTGCGAGAGGGAGAGAATGTGTGCGAGAGGGAGGGAATGTGTGCGAGAGGGAGGGAATGTGTGCGAGAGGGAGAGAATGTGTGCGAGAGGGAGAGAATGTGTGCAAGAGGGAGAGAATGTGTGCGAGAATGTGAGAGTGGGAGAGAATGTGTGCGAGAATGTGCGAGAGGGAGAGAATGTGTGCGAGAATGTGCGAGAGGGCGAGAATGTGTGCGAGAATGTGCGAGAGGGAGAGAATGTGTGCGAGAGGGAGAGAATGTGTGCGAGAATGTGCGAGAGGGAGAGAATGTGTGCGAGAATGTGCGAGACGGAGAGAATGTGTGCGAGAATGTGCGAGACGGAGAGAATGTGTGCGAGATGGAGAGAATATGTGCGAGAGGGAGAGAATGTGTGCGAGAGGGAGAGAATGTGTGCGAGACGGAGAGAATGTGTGCGAGATGGAGAGAATGTGCGAGAGGGCGAGAATGTGTGCGAGAATGTGCGAGAGGGAGAGAATGTGTGCGAGAGGGAGAGAATGTGTGCGAGAATGTGCGAGAGGGAGAGAATGTGTGCGAGAATGTGCGAGACGGAGAGAATGTGTGCGAGAATGTGCGAGACGGAGAGAATGTGTGCGAGATGGAGAGAATATGTGCGAGAGGGAGAGAATGTGTGCGAGAGGGAGAGAATGTGTGCGAGAATGTGTGAGAGGGAGAGAATGTGTGCGAGACGGAGAGAATGTGTGCGAGATGGAGAGAATGTGCGAGAGGGAGAGAATGTGTGCGAGAGGGAGAGAATGTGTGCGAGAGGGAGAGAATGTGTGCGAGAATGTGTGAGAGGGAGAGAATGTGTGTGAGAATGTGTGAGAGGGAGAGAATGTGTGTGAGAGGGAGTGAATGTGTGAGAGAGGGAGAGAATGTGTGTGAGAGGGAGAGGATGTGCGTGAGAGAGAGAGAATGTGTGTGAGAGTGAAAGAGTGTGTGAGAATGTGTGCAAGAGTGTGTGAGAATGTGTGCGAATGTGTGCGAGGGAGAGAGCGTGTGAGAATGTGTGCGAGGGAGAGAGCGTGTGAGAATGTGTGCGAGGGAGAGAGCGTATGAGAATGGGTGCGAGCGAGAGAGCGTGTGAGAATGTGTGCGCGAGGGAGAGAGTGTGAGAATGTGTGCGCGAGGGAGAGAGTGTGAGAATGTATGCGCGAGGGAGAGAGTGTGAGAATGTATGCACGAGGGAGAGAGTGTGAGAATGTGTGCGAGAGGGAGAGAGTGTGAGAATGTGCGAGAGGGAGAGAGTGTGAGAATGGGCGAGAGGGAGAGAGTGTGAGAATGGGCGAGAGGGAGAGAGTATGAGAATGGGCCGAGAGAGAGAGTGTGAGAATGGGCGAGAGGGAGAGAGTGTGCGAGAGGGAGAGAGTGTGCGAGAGGGAGAGAGTGTGCGAGAGGGAGAGAGTGTGCGAGAGGGAGAGAGGGAGAGAGTGTGCGAGAGGGAGAGAGTGTGCGAGAGGGAGAGAGTGTGCGAGAGGGAGAGAGTGAGTGAGAGAGTGTGCGCGAGGGAGAGAGTGTGTGAGAGAATGTGTGCGAGGGAGAGAGTGTGTGAGAGAATGTGTGCGAGAGAGTGAGTGAGAGAATGTGTGCGTGGGAGAGAGTGAGTGAGAGTGTGTGCGAGGGAGAGAGTGTGTGCGAGGGAGAGAGTGTGTGAGAATGTGTGCGAGGGAGAGAGTGTGAGAGAGGGAGAGAATGTGTGTGAGAGGGAGAGAATGTGTGCGAGAGGGAGAGAATGTGTGCGAGAATGTGTGAGAGGGAGAGAATGTGTGTGAGAATGTGTGAGAGGGAGAGAATGTGTGTGAGAATGTGTGAGAGGGAGAGAATGTGTGTGAGAATGTGTGAGAGGGAGAGAATGTGTGTGAGAGGGAGAGAATGTGTGAGAGAGGGAGAGAATGTGTGTGAGAGGGAGAGGATGTGTGCGAGAGGGAGAGAGGGAGAGAGTGTGCGAGAGGGAGAGAGTGTGAGAGTGTGCGAGAGGGAGAGAGTGAGTGAGAGAGTGTGTGCGAGGGAGAGAGTGTGTGCGAGGGAGAGAGTGTGTGAGAGAATGTGTGCGAGAGAGTGAGTGAGAGAATGTGTGCGTGGGAGAGAGTGAGTGAGAATGTGTGCGAGGGAGAGAGTGTGTGCGTGAGAGAGAATGTGCGTGAGACAGAGAGAATGTGTGTGAGAGTGAAAGAGTGTGTGAGAATGTGTGCGAGAGTGTGTGAGAATGTGTGCGAGAGTGTGTGCGAATGTGTGCAATAATGTGTGCGAGGGAGAGAGCGTGAGAATGTGTGCGAGGGAGACAGCGTGTGAGAATGTGTGCGAGGGAGAGAGAGTGTGAGAATGTGTGCGCGAGGGAGAGAGTGTGAGAATGTGTGCGCGAGGGAGAGAGTGTGAGAATGTCAGCGCGAGGGAGAGAGTGTGAGAATGTGTGCGGGAGGGAGAGAGTGTGAGAATGTGCGAGAGGGAGAGAGTGTGAGAATGTGCGAGAGGGAGAAAGTGTGCGAGAAGGAGAGAGTGTGAGAGTGTGCGAGAGGGAGAGAGTGTGAGAGTGTGCGAGAGGGAGAGAGTGTGTGAGAGGGAGAGAGTGTGAGAATGTGCGAGAGGGAGAGAGTGTGCGAGAGGGAGAGAGTGTGCGAGAGGGAGAGAGTGTGCGAGAGGGAGAGAGTGTGAGAATGTGCGAGAGAGAGAGAGAGTGTGCGAATGTGCGAGAGGGAGAGAGTGTGCGAGAGGGAGAGAGTGTGCGAGAGGGAGAGAGTGTGCGAGAGGGAGAGAGTGTGCGAATGTGCGAGAGGGAGAGAGTGTGCAAATGTGCGAGAGGGAGAGAGTGTGCGAGAGGGAGAGAGGGAGAGAGTGTGTGCGAGGGAGAGAGTGAGTGAGAGAGTGTGTGCGAGGGAGAGAGTGTGTGCGAGGGAGAGAGTGTGTGAGAGAATGTGTGCGAGGGAGAGAGTGAGTGAGAGAATGTGTGCGAGGAAGAGAGTGATTGAGAATGTGTGCGAGGGAGAGAGTGTGTGAGAATGTGTGCGAGTGAGAGAGTGTGTGAGAGGGAGAGAGTGTGTGCGAGGGAGAGAGTGTGTGCGAGGGAGAGAGTGTGTGAGAATGTGTGCGAGGGAGAGTGTGTGTGAGAATGTGTGCGAGGGAGAGAGTGTGTGCGAGGGAGAGAGTGTGTGAGAGTGTGTGTGCGAGGGAGAGAGTGTGTGAGAGAATGTGTGCGAGGGAGAGAGTGAGTGAGAGAATGTGTGCGAGGGAGAAAGTGAGTGAGAGAATGTGTGCGAGGGAGAGAGTGAGTGAGAGAATGTGTGCGAGGGAGAGAGTGAGTGAGAGAATGTGTGCGAGGGAGAGAGTGAGTGAGAGAATGTGTGCGAGGGAGAGAGTGAGTGAGAATGTGTGCGAGGGAGGGAGTGAGTGAGAATGTGTGCGAGGGAGAGAGTGTGTGCGAGGGAGAGAGTGAGTGCAAGGGAGAGAGTGTGTGAGAATGTGTGCGAGGGAGAGAGTGTGCGCGAGGGAGAGAGTGTGTGAGAGGGAGAGAGTGTGTGCGAGGGAGTGAGTATGTGCGAGGGAGAGAGTGTGTGCGAGGGAGAGAGAGTGTGAGAATGTGTGCGAGGGAGAGAGTGTGTGAGAATGTGTGCGAGGGAGAGAGTGTGTGAGAATGTGTGCGAGAGGGAGAGAGTGTGCGAATGTGCGAGAGGGAGAGAGTGTGCGAATGTGCGAGAGGGAGAGAGTGTGCGAGACGGAGAGAGTGTGCGAGACGGAGAGAGTGTGTGCGAGGGAGAGAGTGAGTGAGAGAGTGTGTGCGAGGGAGAGAGTGTGTGCGAGGGAGAGAGTGTGTGCGAGGGAGAGAGTGTGTGAGAGAATGTTCGCGAGGGAGAGAGTGTGTGAGAGAATGTGTGCGAGGGAGAGAGTGTGTGAGAGAATGTGTGCGAGGGAGAGAGTGAGTGAGAGAATGTGTGCGAGGGAGAGAGTGAGTGAGAGAATGTGTGCGAGGAAGAGAGTGATTGAGAATGTGTGCGAGGGAGAGAGTGTGTGAGAATGTGTGCGAGGGAGAGAGTGTGAGAGTGTGTGCGAGGGAGAGAGTGTGTGCGAGGGAGAGAGTGTGTGCGAGGGAGAGAGTGTGTGAGAATGTGTGCGAGGGAGAGTGTGTGTGAGAGAATGTGTGCGAGGGAGAGAGTGAGTGAGAGAATGTGTGCGAGGGAGAGAGTGAGTGAGAGAATGTGTGCGAGGGAGAGAGTGAGTGAGAGAATGTGTGCGAGGGAGAGAGTGAGTGAGAGAATGTGTGCGAGGGAGAGAGTGAGTGAGAATGTATGCGAGGGAGGGAGTGAGTGAGAATGTGTGCGAGGGAGAGAGTGTGTGAGAGAGTGTGTGCGAGGGAGAGAGTGTGTGAGAGAGTGTGTGCGAGGGAGAGAGTGAGTGAGAGAATGTGTGCGAGGGAGAAAGTGAGTAAGAGAATGTGTGCGAGGGAGAGAGTGAGTGAGAGAATGTGTGCGAGGGAGAGAGTGAGTGAGAGAATGTGTGCGAGGGAGAGAGTGAGTGAGAGAATGTGTGCGAGGGAGAGAGTGAGTGAGAATGTGTGCGAGGGAAGGAGTGAGTGAGAATGTGTGCGAGGGAGAGAGTGTGTGCGAGGGAGAGAGTGAGTGCAAGGGAGAGAGTGTGTGAGAATGTGTGCGAGGGAGAGAGTGTGCGCGAGGGAGAGAGTGTGTGAGAGGGAGAGAGTGTGTGAGAGGGAGAGAGTGTGCGAGGGAGAGAGTATGTGCGAGGGAGAGAGTGTGTGCGAGGGAGAGAGTGTGTGAGAATGTGTGCGAGGGAGAGAGTGTGTGAGAATGTGTGCGAGGGAGAGAGTGTGTGAGAATGTGTGCGAGGGAGAGAGTGTGAGAATGTGTGCGAGGGAGAGAGTGTGAGAGTGTGTGCGAGGGAGAGAGTGTGAGAGTGTGTGCGAGGGAGAGAGTGTGTGAGAGGGAGAGAGTGTGTGTGAGGGAGAGAGTGTGTGAGAGAATGTGTGCGAGGGAGAGAGTGAGTGAGAGAATGTGTGCGAGGGAGAGAGTGAGTGAGAGAATGTGTGCGAGGGAGGAGTGAGTGAGAGAATGTGTGCGAGGGAGTGAGTGAGTGAGAATGTGTGCGAGGGAGAGAGTGAGTGAGAATGTGTGCGAGGGAGAGAGTGAGTGCGAGGGAGAGAGTGTGTGAGAATGTGTGCGAGGGAGAGAGTGAGTTAGAATGTGTGCGAGGGAGAGAGTGAGTGCGAGGGAGAGAGTGTGTGGGAATGTGTGCGAGGGAGAGTGTGTGTGCGAGGGAGAGTGTGTGTGCGAGGGAGAGAGTGTGTGAGAGTGTGTGCGAGGGAGAGAGTGTGTGCGAGGGAGAGAGTGTGTGCGAGGGAGAGAGTGTGTGAGAATGTGTGCGAGGGAGAGAGTGTGAGAGAATGTGTGCGAGGGAGAGAGTGTGAGAATGTGTGAGAGGGAGAGAGTGTGTGAGTGGGAGAGAGTGTGTGCGAGGGAGAGAGTGTGCGCGAGGGAGAGAGTGTGAGAATGTGTGAGAGGGAGAGTGTGTGTGAGAATGTGTGCGAGGGAGAGAGTGTGGGAGAATGTGTGCGAGGGAGAGTGTGTGGGAGAATGTGTGCGAGGGAGAGAGTGTGTGAGAGGGAGAGAGTGTGTGAGAGGGAGAGAGTGTGTGAGAATGTGTGAGAGGGAGAGAGTGTGTGAGAGGGAGAGAGTGTGTGAGAATGTGTGAGAGGGAGAGAGTGTGTGAGAATGTGTGAGAGGGAGAGAGTGTGAGAGAGGGAGAGAGTGTGTGAGAGGGAGAGAGTGTGTGAGAGGGTGAGAGTGTGTGAGAGGGTGAGAGGGAGAGAGTGTGCGAGACGGAGAGAGTGTGCGAGACGGAGAGAGTGTGTGCAAGGGAGAGAGTGAGTGAGAGAGTGTGTGCGAGGGAGAGAGTGTGTGCGAGGGAGAGAGTGTGTGCGAGGGAGAGAGTGTGTGAGAGAATGTGTGCGAGGGAGAGACTGAGTGAGAGAATGTGTGCGAGGGAGAGACTGAGTGAGAGAATGTGTGCGAGGGAGAGAGTGAGTGAGAGAATGTGTGCGAGGGAGAGAGTGAGTGAGAGAATGTGTGCGAGGAAGAGAGTGATTGAGAATGTGTGCGAGGGAGAGAGTGTGTGAGAATGTGTGCGAGGGAGAGAGTGTGTGCGAGGGAGAGAGTGTGTGCGAGGGAGAGAGTGTGTGCGAGGGAGAGAGTGTGTGCGAGGGAGAGAGTGTGTGAGAATGTGTGCGAGGGAGAGAGTGTGAGAGTGTGTGCGAGGGAGAGAGTGTGTGCGAGGGAGAGAGTGTGTGCGAGGGAGAGAGTGTGTGAGAATGTGTGCGAGGGAGAGTGTGTGTGAGAATGTGTGCGAGGGAGAGAGTGTGTGCGAGGGAGAGAGTGTGTGAGAGAATGTGTGCGAGGGAGAGAGTGAGTGAGAGAATGTGTGCGAGGGAGAAAGTGAGTGAGAGAATGTGTGCGAGGGAGAGAGTGAGTGAGAGAATGTGTGCGAGGGAGAGAGTGAGTGAGAGAATGTGTGCGAGGGAGAGAGTGAGTGAGAGAATGTGTGCGAGGGAGAGAGTGAGTGAGAGAATGTGTGCGAGGGAGAGAGTGAGTGAGAATGTATGCGAGGGAGGGAGTGAGTGAGAATGTGTGCGAGGGAGAGAGTGTGTGCGAGGGAGAGAGTGAGTGCAAGGGAGAGAGTGTGTGAGAATGTGTGCGAGGGAGAGAGTGTGCGCGAGGGAGAGAGTGTGCGCGAGGGAGAGAGTGTGTGAGAGGGAGAGAGTGTGTGCGAGGGAGAGAGTATGTGCGAGGGAGAGAGTGTGTGAGAATGTGTGCGAGGGAGAGAGTGTGTGAGAGTGTGTGCGAGGGAGAGAGTGTGTGAGAGAATGTGTGCAAGGGAGAGAGTGAGTGAGAGAATGTGTGCGAGGGAGAAAGTGAGTAAGAGAATGTGTGCGAGGGAGAGAGTGAGTGAGAGAATGTGTGCGAGGGAGAGAGTGAGTGAGAGAATGTGTGTGAGGGAGAGAGTGAGTGAGAGAATGTGTGCGAGGGAGAGAGTGAGTGAGAATGTGTGCGAGGGAAGGAGTGAGAATGTGTGCGAGGGAGAGAGTGTGTGCGAGGGAGAGAGTGAGTGCAAGGGAGAGAGTGTGTGAGAATGTGTGCGAGGGAGAGAGTGAGTGCAAGGGAGAGAGTGTGTGAGAATGTGTGCGAGGGAGAGAGTGTGCGCGAGGGAGAGAGTGTGTGAGAGGGAGAGAGTGTGTGAGAGGGAGAGAGTGTGCGAGGGAGAGAGTATGTGCGAGGGAGAGAGTGTGTGCGAGGGAGAGAGTGTGTGAGAATGTGTGCGAGGGAGAGAGTGTGTGAGAATGTGTGCGAGGGAGAGAGTGTGAGAATGTGTGCGAGGGAGAGAGTGTGAGAGTGTGTGCGAGGGAGAGAGTGTGAGAGTGTGTGCGAGGGAGAGAGTGTGTGAGAGGGAGAGAGTGTGTGTGAGGGAGAGAGTGTGTGAGAGAATGTGTGCGAGGGAGAGAGTGAGTGAGAGAATGTGTGCGAGGGAGAGAGTGAGTGAGAGAATGTGTGCGAGGGAGGAGTGAGTGAGAGAATGTGTGCGAGGGAGGGAGTGAGTGAGAATGTGTGCGAGGGAGAGAGTGAGTGAGAATGTGTGCGAGGGAGAGAGTGAGTGCGAGGGAGAGAGTGTGTCAGAATGTGTGCGAGGGAGAGAGTGAGTGAGAATGTGTGCGAGGGAGAGAGTATGTGGGAATGTGTGCGAGGGAGAGTGTGTGTGCGAGGGAGAGTGTGTGTGCGAGGGAGAGAGAGTGTGAGAGTGTGTGCGAGGGAGAGAGTGTGTGCGAGGGAGAGAGTGTGTGCGAGGGAGAGAGTGTGTGAGAATGTGTGCGAGGGAGAGAGTGTGAGACAATGTGTGCGAGGGAGAGAGTGTGAGAATGTGTGAGAGGGAGAGAGTGTGTGAGTGGGAGAGAGTGTGCGAGGGAGAGAGTGTGTGCGAGGGAGAGAGTGCGCGAGGGAGAGAGTGTGAGAATGTGTGAGAGGGAGAGTGTGTGTGAGAATGTGTGCGAGGGAGAGAGTGTGGGAGAATGTGTGCGAGGGAGAGTGTGTGGGAGAATGTGTGCGAGGGAGAGAGTGTGTGAGAGGGAGAGAGTGTGTGAGAGGGAGAGAGTGTGTGAGAATGTGTGAGAGGGAGAGAGTGTGTGAGAGGGAGAGAGTGTGTGAGAATGTGTGAGAGGGAGAGAGTGTGTGAGAGGGAGAGAGTGTGTGAGAATGTGTGAGAGGGAGAGAGTGTGTCAGAATGTGTGAGAATGAGAGAGTGTGTGAGAATGAGAGAGTGTGTGAGAATGCGTGAGAGGGAGAGAGTGTGTGAGAATGTGTGAGAGGGAGACAGTGTGTGAGAATGTGTGAGAGGGAGAGAGTGTGTGAGAATGTGTGAGAGGGAAGAGTGTGTGAGAATGTGTGAGAGGGAGAGAGTGTGTGAGAGGGAGAGAGTGTGTGAGAATGTGTGCGAGGGAGAGAGTGTGTGAGAATGTGTGAGAGGAAGAGAGTGTGAGAGAGGGAGAGAGTGTGAGAGAGGGAGAGAGAGTGTGAGAGGGAGAGAGTGTGAGAGAGGGACAGAGTGTGTGAGAGGGAGAGAGTGTGAGAGAGGGAGAGAGTGTGTGAGAGGGAGAGAGTGTGTGAGAGGGAGAGAGTGTGTGAGAGGGAGAGAGTGTGTGAGAGGGTGAGAGTGTGTGAGAGGGTGAGAGGGAGAGAATGTGTGAGAGGGAGAGAGTGTGTGAGAATGTGTGAGAGGGAGAGAGTGTGTGAGAATGTGTGAGAGGGAGAGAGTGTGAGAATGTGTGTGAGGGAGAGAGTGTGTGTGAGGGAGAGAGTGTGTGAGAGGGAGGGAGTGTGTGTGAGGGAGAGAGTGTGTGAGAGGGAGAGAGTGTGTGAGAATGTGTGAGAGGGAGAGAGTGTGTGAGAATGTGTGAGAGGGAGAGAGTGTGTGAGAATGTATGAGAGGGAGAGTGTGTGTGAGGGAGAGAGTGTGCGAGAGGGAGAGAGTGTGCGAGAGGGAGAGAGTATGCGAGAATGTGCGAGAGGGAGAGAGTGTGCGAGAATGTGCGAGAGGGAGAGAGTGTGCGAGAGGGAGAGAGTATGCGAGAATGTGCGAGAGGGAGAGAGTGTGCGAGAATGTGCGAGAGGGAGAGAGTGTGCGAGAATGTGCGAGAGGGAGAGAGTGTGCGAGAGGGAGAGAGTGTGTGAGAATGTTTGAGAGGGAGAGAGTGTGTGAGAATGTGTGAGAGGGAGAGAGTGTGTGAGAATGTGTGAGAGGGAGAGTGTGTGTGAGAGTGTGTGAGAGGGAGAGAGTGTGTGAGAGAACGAGCGAGAGAGTGTGAGAGTGTGAGAGAATGAGCGAGAGAGGAGAGAGAGTGAGTGTGAGAGGGTGTGTGTGTGTGAGCAAGACAAGGAGTGTGTGTGTGTGTATGGGAGAGTGTGTGTGTGAGGGAGAGAGAGGGAGTCTGCGTGTGTCTGAGCGAGAGTGAGTGAGAGGAAGAGAGAGGGAAAGTGTGTGTGAGGGAGAGAGTGTGTGTGAAGGAGAGAGAAGGAGTGTGTGTGTGTATGAAGGAGAGAGAGAGTGTGTGTGTATGTGAAGGAGAGTGTTTGTGTATGTGTGTAAGGGAGAGAATGTGTGGTTGTGTGAGAGGGAGAGTAAGATTTTGTAAGGCAGAGAATGTGTGTGAGGGGGAGAGAGAGAGAGTGTGTGTGTGAGTGAGGAGAGAGTGTGTGTATGAGGGACAGTGTGTGTGAGGAAGAAGAGGGACTGAGGAAGAGAGAGGATTTGGGTGTGTATGAGGGAGAGTGTGTGAGAGGAAGAGAGGGACTGTGTGTGAGGGAGAGAGAGGATATGTGTGTGTGTGTGAGCAAGTGTGTGTGTATGTGAGCGAGAGTGTGTGTGAGCAAGAGAGAGTCTATGTGTGTGGGAGAGAGAGTCTGTGCATGTATGTGTGTGTGATAGAGAGAGAGAGAGTAAGAGAATGTGTGTGTCGGTGAGTGTATGGTCGGGTCACCTGTAGTGTGACATGAACCCAAGAACCTATTTGAGTCTGTCCTCACGGTTACCGAACTTGGCTATCAGCCTTTGTTCAGTGACTCTGCGTTGTTGCATATCCAAAGTCTGCCTTGATGCAAATGCTCCGACAACGGATGAATGGACACTGCACAACAATTGCCAGACAGGGATGTTCCCTCCCAGTGGGGGAACACTTCAACAGTCAAGGACATTCGGTCTCAGATTTTTGGAAAAACATACTCCAAGGCAGACTTCAGGATATGCAATAACGTAGAATCGCTGAGCAGAGGCTGATAGCCAAGTTCGGTACCCATGAGGACAGCCTCTACCAGGATGTTGGATTCACGTCATACTACAGGTGATCCCTGCACACATGCACACATATGCGCACACATTCACGCACACAGACCCTATCTCATACACACACAGTCTCTCTTACAATAGAAAAAGTGTCCTATATTTGTTTATTGTGTACACCCTCTCACAGGCATATACTCTGTCACACTCACACACACGCGCTCTCAAGTGCACACACACACTCTTTCTCACACACACACACACACACACACACACTCTCTCAAGCACAAACGTACACCTTGTCACACACACTCTCCCACTCACATGCACGCTCTCCCACACACACACTCTCTCCCTTACATACACACTCTATCTCTCTCCCTCACACACAGTGTCTCTCACTCTCTCTCCCTCCTACACATATACAAATACTTTTCCTCTCCCTCACCCTCACCTGCCCCCCCCCCCCCATCTCACACACACACACACGTGCATACATACACGTCAGTCTAAAGGGTAAATTTGCATTTGCAGATACATTCTATTTTGTTCAAAAAGCACACAATCTGTTGGCAGTCAGTCCATGTGACACTTTATTAATTCCTACTGAGGGAGTAAAGCTAGTCTGACTCCAGGTTAGGAGACAAACAGACTCTTCCCCCACATGTTTAATGCATTGTCTGAGCTGAGATGTTACTTTATTTTATATACTGATAAAACCTTAAGTTATCTTGGGGCAATGACTTGAAACAAATTCTAGGATTTACATATTAATTAATTGAAACCTGCATCCCCATTCTAAGTGATTAAAAACTTAACAGCTATCTAGGTTTGTCCAATAAGTCGCATCAGTTGAATGACACTTTGATCTTTTACTTATAAATTCTGTGTCCTATATATCCTTCCCCACGAGTACCTGATGAAGGGGCAGAACTCCGAAAGCTTTATTTTCAAATAAACCTGTTGCTGTATAACCTGATGTCATGTGATTTTCAACTTTATTTGCATGTAACAGTACATGGACTCTGACCAGCTCACTCAGAGCCGGTCGTTAGAGTAGTGAGAATCTCTGAGACTCCTTTTTATATCTGTCAGCCAGACTCACTGACTGGGGCCATTAACCTGGGCTAATCAGGGATCTCATACTGAATGAAATCCACCTGGCCTCATTCCAATCATTACACCGCACAATAAACTGGTAACGTGTTTTTAAAAGGTCAACAATCACTTCCACAATTTTTTGTTTTTAAGACAGTCCTTTCCTCTCTATTCAGAAATATAGAAAAACAAACAGATATAGTCTTTATATCACAAAGCAGATGATCTCAACCACTGAAGAGAATGAGTTTGCATTTAGGTTAGTGTGATTACTTTTTTGCAGTTCATATAAGGCTTTGAAAGAAATTGTAATGTATTCTAAGTATGCTTCAGCATTCAATTTAACCGTAGAAGCTGAGTTACAGGTAGATGCACAAGTTGCAAGAGTATTTTTGCTTTCCATCAGTTTGCAGCATTGATGCTCTGAAACCATAACAGATTATATTGTTGAAACATTTCTAACTTCAGTTATCAATGAGAGAGAATTGGATGAATTTCTACAAATTCAACATAATTTTCCACATAGATTTAATTTCAATTACATAATTTTAGATGAAGCATGAATCGCTGTAGAAGAAATAATTGAAGTGGAATAGAAAAAGTGTCCTATATTTGTTTATTACAAAATATATGCATGTACAGATGTTACTCTATAAAAAGGATCTCAATCAAATTTCGTAATTAAATATGTTTAGTGATGTTAATCAATGTCTCAACAATTTAAAGACACTGAACAGTTGAAACCACACATCATTTATATGGAGCAGAACAAGATTGAGAAAAGTATATTTTGTCCAATTAATTCATATTTCTGTGGTGAGTCTGTCATGATTGAAATGTTTGTATTTGTGCTTTTTAGTTTTAAAAATCCTTCATTTCTGTGAGTATTCCTTGAAAAGCCAGCATTTGTTCCCATCCCTAATTGCCCATGTGAAGGTGCAGACAAGCTACCTTCTTGAATGATTGTAGTCAACATTGCTGTTAGGAAATGTATTCCAGGATTTTGATTCAGTCGCACTAAAGGATTAGTGATATAATTCCAAGCAGATGACAAGTGATCTGAAGAGCAATTTGCAGTTGTTTCCATGTTTCTTCATTGCTTATCCTTGTCTATGGCTAGACAGTGGTATTGAAGAAGCCTTTGCAAGTTGCTGCAGTGAATTTTGTAGATGGTGAAAACAACTGTTATTGTACACCAGAGTGAGTAGCTGTTGAATGTTTTAATGAGGTTCTGATCAAGTTTGCTTTGAATAGTGTCAAGCTTCTTGTATTGTTTATGAGAATTGTAGTTGTATGAGATTACCATGGACAATCTGGCTGAAATTTAGCTGTACTAGTAGCTTCCTCCAATTCTTCAGCTCAAGATTCTCCTACTCTTAATCCTTCTTTTACTCTTGTACTATTTATCCATTGCAAATCAGTAAGTTAATTGTAAGGCATTCTGTCACTTTTAACTGTTGACTTTGTTTTCTGTGATTGTTAATTTTTTGGTGTCTTTAAGACTCTTAAGTCACCTTGATCCTTTACATTCCAGACATTTTACTTCATATAAACTGGGTAGAAAGACAGGTAAAATTAGTGAGTTATCTGTCATTCAAATACAAATTTTATTGTCATTTCTAATATTCACTCCAAGGATCAAGGGTTGGGATGAAGCACCCAATAAAGCATGCAGAAACTTTAGAAATTTATTCAAAGCAGTCTTCAGTTAGTCCATTAGGAGTCCTATGGCAGAATCCCCTGCAGATTTCCTGCCTGGTTGAAAAGTTGGCCACGAGCAGAAAGAATTAAGAGCTTCACCAGGTTAGGTGAATATTTCCTTTCTGGGGACACAAGAAGCAGGATTGTTCCACTGTCCCCCATGTTTTGGGACATGGTCTTGGACTTATCAGCATCACTCTCAAAATCACGTAAGAGTCACATGTGGTTATCTCCTACCTGCAGCTGTTTTTCATTACCTTCTCTCCCAGCTGTGGATGAAGTGTGTTAGCAATAGTTAAATGAAGTTCAGTAGTTAAATTTGCCAGTGTTTCCTGCTACCTATTGAATCTGCACAACCATCTTGTTAGAAAAGCTTTCTACCTGAAAATTCCACTGAGTTAAAATCTATCTGTCATGTATCTGCTGCAGGTCTGGAATGATCGAACCAAGATTGATTAGAGATGAGCATGTCTATTAAGCCAAGTTAAGTTTAGGGATTATTTTCTAACTTTGTACTTCCAGCAGGGAAAAATAAGCCTTCAGAAAATCATGAACAGTTAACAAATTTCTGATATGTGCATTATGGCACACATGACTCCCAGCTGCAAATATGAGGATAATAAAATCAAAGCAGCTTAAAAGTCAAATTGTCCTTGAAAATTCATGTTTTATGAAGACACCATTGTTAACCAGTTCCAGCTGTTATCTGTGTCTAAAAAGCGTTTTTGCCTTGAAAGTATGAATGTGTTTGAAGACATTTTAGCAAAAAGCTATGATGTGTATATCAAATGAAACTTGTGCTTGATTAATTTGTCTAAATCTTGTATCCAGAGATGATTCTTCTCCTTGAGACAGAGTATTGTTGGTCAAAGGAAGTGTGGGTTTTGCTTCTGCAGGGTTTTTGTTCTTTCTGTACAAGCATAGCAAATTCTAGTGAAGGGGCATTACTTCTGATGTTCAAACTTGGCTCCACAGTTTTGAACCAGAAACAAGTATATTCGATAAATCTTAGTGAATCCAAAAGCGGTGGAAGGAGGCGCTGATGTTATTTTCTGCGAGGAAAGAAAAATGGATTGCTGATTATCTTATACATTTATCTAATACAGTGCTTACAAATGCAGAAAGCAAAGCTCAACATGTCAATACAACCTGAATATTTGGCCAACTGTCCTGTGGCTCAGTGTCGCAACATAATGGGAAAAGACTCTGAAGTTTTGACAGCCAAGCTGGCTGGTGATGGTCAATGTGATGCCTGGTAGCATTGCATAGGATTAAGGCAAACTGCAGCATATATAAATGTAGATCTGAGAAAGTGATTGGAGTATTCAAACTCAAAAAAATGTGACCCCAGTGACAAAATTCCTGCTGTGCTCAGTGACTGTTCCAAGTTAATCTTTACCATTATATATGTGTGTGATATTATTTGTCCTCACAGCGTCCATGTGTGAATGGGTTGCTCATGACACCTAAAAGTAATGCCCTTCATGCTGTATTTGATCTCAGATAGCAGTGCTTTATTTTAAAATCTAATTTGTTTTAAAATTTGTCTTTCACAGTATGAACCAAGTGACAAATATAACCTAAAATGTACATTTTCTTATGTCTTTCAGGAAACAGTGGAATATGCCTTCCTTATAATTTTTACAATTGAAACATTTTTGAAGATTATTGCATATGGACTGCTGTTACACCCCAATGCTTATGTAAGAAATGGATGGAACTTGATGGATTTTGTAATAGTAATTGTGGGGTAAGTCTAACATTTAATGCAATCCAATGTAACTAACCATTTTAACTTCTTTGGACTTATTTAAATAACCTGCATTACAATTCAGGAGGTTATGAAATGCACGGTGGGTGGATTAGCATAGAAATCACAAAATTTAGATACTAGGTACATGGCTTGGAAATTCCGCTGTTGGTTACATTTCTTCATAAGTTTCTTCACTTCAGTGAAAAATATAAAGGAGTTTTAATACTTTTGCTGTCATTGGCCCATATAGTACAAAGCAATCTCCTAAACTTATGATTTAAAGTTTATGTCACTCACATTATTTACTTTTGAGAAACTTATTTTCCACTTGGCGTGGTTGATAGTGTGGAGCAAGATTGCAGGTTTGTGACCAGTATCACACCACATACAGATCCCAGTTCTGAGGTAGCCTCCAAGTAGCTGAAGAGTGACGATCAAATGATATGTTTCCTCATCATTACTAAAGTGTTGCTTTCCATATTTTAAATTGCGATTGTTTGTGACTTGATAGGCAACTATTTTTGGGTGGCTGAACACAGAAAATCCGAAGGATAAGTTTTGAATGAGGAAAGGAAGTTGAATGAGCAACAAAATGTTATGATTTCAGCTGATGTCTCTACTGAACAAGCCAAATATCAGACTGAAATCTGGCTTGATAGATTTTTTTTTTGAAATTGAGTAGCCTGACCCTGAAATACAAACATTCAATGCTACAAGTATTTGTTTTAACAGGAAAACAGAAATTTATAATAAGTACAATAGAGTAAACCAAGCTATTTACATATCACACAACATGAAAGATTTGAAACACAGTAATAATACTGTATCCCATCCTCATAACATTGCAGCACTTGAATATCAGAGAGAATTTGCTTCTCCTTCAAAGCTATAGTTTTAACTTTACATTTTTTTTCCAATTCACACTCTTGAGAATTTGTTAGCCCCTTTCTTGATTATTCACACACCTGTGCTTAGATTTGCTCAGCTGCAGATGACTCCTCTAGTTTCTATCTGAACACTTCTGGTCAGGAGCTTTCAAACTAAATTGCTTGCATTGTGATGACCTATTTACTAACAGGTGTAAACTTTCAATTGTCGAGAAGAAACTATTTCATATAACTCACTCCGAACAGGACGTCTGTGAACTGAAACTAAAACATTTCCGAGCTATGGGTTTTTTCCCTAAATCCTGATTCTTCTCAACTGATAGCAAGCAAATGCTCTTCCATGTTTCCCCTGTTCACTCATAAAACTCTTCCAAAACATTATAACCCCCCACACCCATATACCCACCACCCACACACAAAGAAATCATGCCCTCACACTCTAATACATTCTGTCCTTCTCTCGCAGATGCACTGGTTTAAAAAAAAATTGTGATTCCAGAAATACTGATGAGTTAGTCATTAAACCCACATACCACTCATTCAAAATTCAAACTTGAAAATAAATTATATTTATTCATATATAGATCACTAAACTTACCTCACATCTTCCCCAAAGAACAATGAAAACATATCTATAAGAGGCATTTTCATTGCCCTTTAAAAATTACAATAACACTATTTCTATATCATATTAGTATTCGTAACATATTGGCATTAAACATTCATTGTGTGACAGAGCACCCATATTTTACTTAAGTCCATCAGTACCACATCACTTGGTGTCCTTCATATATGCCCTTTATAAAACATCCATAATGACATTTTATTTTTTCAACTCTAATGAAATAATTTTAAGTTCTCATTTCAAGACTTTTCCGTGAAATTGTGGTACATATAAATAACGGCTTCTTTCACATTGTTGGTGATGCATATTTCAAAATGATGTAGAGTCAACTTATGACTCAATGTTTTCTTCTCAATTGTTTATTATACATCGTTGGGATAGCATGATGGAATGCAAGCCCCATTATTCCCAAAGTCAAGACAAAAGTTAAAGATTTTTAAAAAGTATGCAGTATTCTCCAATTTGCTTGACATTCATTTGCAGGTTGACTGAAAGTATGGACCAGGCATCTGTATTTAACAAGAATGACTAATTATTGCAAAGAAATAAAATGTAGCTACAGATAAACAAATATGAACTGTCAGCATACAATTATACCAGTTAAAATTCTTACTTGCTTCTATGCTCCCCCTTACATCCACAGATACTGACAAAAAATTGATATTATGAACAGAGAGAAAACTGGGAAAAGAGTTTGGTGGTCTCTGTTCATAAGGAGCTGCTCAGATGGTCCTTGAGTTGATCAGAATGCTGCTTTTTAGTCTTTCTTCTCTCGATACTTCCACTGGTTTCAGCAGGCATAGAGTGGCTGGTTTACACTTCTAGAATGTCGTTGTCTTTTTAATAAAAAGTCATAATTTACTGCAACTGCTGAAGGAAAAAGAAATTGGTTTTCAGGCTTAAAATGACTTTTACTACAGAGAACAGAGCTGGTGAAGATCTGATAACTTCTCCCTCTCTTGTTCAGAGCCCCAAACTTTACAGAAACCCGAGAATGAATCAAATAGTTTTTGGTAGCTGATAGCATTGCTCAGTGCACTAGTGACCAGTTATCAATCAGGTACTTGTTGCAGCTGAAGCGCCATTGTACACACCTGTGCTGCAGCTCATCTGTACCCCTTCTTCTACTACTTCTTAAACTAGCATCTATGTAAATGATGCTAATAGTGAGCATCAGATTACTTGCTTTCAAACCATGCAATAATCCTTCCGCAATTCCACTTATTTTCCTATTTCAGTCTACAAAAGTACAGAAAAATACTTTCACATCCTTCACAAGTTTAATATGTTTGCTGACATGCAATTCCATACCTTTGAAAAATAGTTGACAAGCATTTGATTCCCATCTTGGTATTTTCCAGTAAGGTGTCTGCTGAAGGTGATTTTTCTAGCATCATCAGCCAGTTTGAATGGTTTCACAAAATCTGGTTTGGCTAAAACTGGTAGCGTTTTCAACACAATTTTCAGTTTTCAAACATATGGTGTTTTGGCTTTCATTAACAGGGGGATTAAGTTTAAGATTAGATTACATTACAGTGTGGAAATAGGCCCTTCGGCCCAACAAGTCCACATTGACCCGCCGAAGCGCAACCCACCTATACCCCTACATTTACCCCTTACCTAACACAATGGGCAATTTAGCATGGCCAATTCACCTACCCTGCACATCTTTGGACTGTGGGAGGAAACCGGAGCACCCGGAGGAAACCCACACAGACACTGGGAGAACGTGCAAACTCCACACAGTCAGTCGCCTGAGGTGGGAATTGAACCCGGGTCTCAGGCGCTGTGAGGCAGCAGTGCTAACCACTGTGCCACCGTGCCGCCCACAAAGAGCTGCGAGGTTTTGTCTGGTTAGACCACACTTGGAATATTGTCTCCAGTTCTGGTCACCTCATTATAGGAAGGATGTGGATGCTTCAGAGAGGGTGCAGAGGAGATTTACCAGGATCCTGTCTGGATTGAAGGGCTTGTCTTATGAAGAGAGGTTGAATGAGCTAGGGCTTTTCTCACTGGAGAGAAGGAGGAAGAGAGGTGACTACTAATAGGGGTGTACAATAGGCATAGATAGAATAGATAGCCAGAAACTTTTGCCAGGGCAGAAATGGCTGTCATGAAGGTTCATAATTTTAATGTGATTGAAGGAAGGTATAGGGAGTTGTCAGGGGTAGGTTCTTTACGCAGAGAGTGGTGGGTGTGTGGAATACACTGCCAGTGGTGGTAGTAGAGTCAGAGACATTCGGGACATTTAAGTGACTGCTAGACAAGCACATTGCTGGCCATAAATTGAGGGGTGTGTAGGTTAGATTGATCTTAGATTAAGATAAATGCTGGGCCCGACATTGTAGGCTGAAGGACCTGTACTGTTCTATTTCAAGAAGAGCAATCAATGATGCTTTCCTCTGGAGCTTCGGTGTCCATTATTGTTGGTTTCTGCAGCCTACCTTGCACATTTGGTACGAGCACATGCAATGGACGCATAACATGTTTTCAGTATGGGAAGAAACTGCACATGCACAGTAAAGAGGCATGCAATTGAAACAGATTTTGAACTAGCTTGCCTGCCTCCCTTGACTCGTTTCCTCGTTGTCACAGATTTTAAACTGAATATTTTTGGAATTTTATTTCTTTAAATAGATATTTTTATTAGAAATTTAACATTTTTACAAGTTTACAAAAATAAACAAAACTCTCAGATATAAACATTGATATACAATTAGCTCAAATATACAATAGCCAAAATTTGACAAAAAACAAAAAAAAAACAACAAAAAACCGAAAAGAAAAAAAAACAAACAAAACTCAACTATCTACTAATCTAACCTACAACTAACCAGGGTGTATATTTAAGTCTCTTACATGCTCGGGATGTGTTAGCATCAGATATAATAAAACCCGTATTCGTGCGGGATTCCTCCCCCGAGGGGCAGCGGACCAGCCAGGTTTGTAGTCTCAATTAAATAAAAGCCCTTGTTAGGATAGCCGAAATATCTGTATTTATGTAATTCAAAAAGGGCTGCCATATTTTATAAAATAATTCGGTCTTTTGGTGCACCATATTTGTGAGGAAGTCAAGGGGAACACATTCCATAATTAGTCTGTGCCAATTTGAAAGTCCAGGGGGGCCCTCAGCCACCCAGTTCACCAAAATATTTTTCCTTGCACAGAAAGAAAGAATAGAAAATAGTCTCTTCCCGTACGTGTCCAGGGAGGGAAAGTTCGAAAAGCCCAAGAGGAGAGATACGGGGTCCACTTTTATTTCCGTTCCTAAAATTTCTGTCAGGGTACTTGCTACTTTAGTCCAATATCTACGGATCTTATGACAGGTCCATAGGCAATGTACAAGAGTGCCCACCTCTATTTTGCATTTAGGACACATTGGAGATGCTCCTGCCTTAAATTTTGCCAATCGAACCGGTGCTATATGGGCCCTATGAAGTATCTTCAGCTGGATAGCCTGAGTTCTGTTACAAATAGTAATTCTTCTAGCATTTTCCCAGATATCATTCCACGTTTCTATAGAGATTTCTAGTCCCAGATCCTGATCCCATGTTTTAAGCAGATTATCCATATCTCCCGATACTTCATCATGTAGTAAATGATAAATATTACTGACGGAAGATACCCCCACTGGTCGTAGGACACTACATTCTCTATCTGATTTATAAAGACTATCTAATAACGTAGTCTTCTTCTGTATATAATCTCGAATTTGGAAGTATCGAAAGAGGTCTCCATTGGGTAATCCGAATTTCTGACGCAGCTGTCCGAAAGACATCAGGACCCCATCTTTAAATAAATCCCCGAGACATGAGATACCCCTGGATCTCCAGAGTTTAAAAGTGGCATCTGTTAACCCCGGTTGGAATCCCCATGCTCCCACTATCGGTGCATAGGGGAATGTTTTATGTGAATTACCCTCATTTTGCCGCATTATATTCCAAGCCTTGATTGTATTTAGTATTATAGGGTTTTTACAGTGATCTATAATGATTTTCCTCTTGTCTGAGAATAAAAGGTTAATAAGTGTGTATTTTACTTGAGAAGCCTCGATGTCCAACCAGATTGATTGTGGATCAGACAAGACCCAATCAGCTATGTAACTTAATAGGGAACTTAACTGATATTTCCTAAAATCTGGGAAGTCCAATCGACCCCTTGCCTGTGGAAGCTGGAGCTTCTTCAGCTTAATGAGGGGCCGCCTATGATTATAGATAAAGGAACTCAGCCAGCCGTATAATTTACATAAAGCCGTCCTCGGCAGCATCACCGGAAGCATTCTCATAGGATATAGGAGACGGGGCAGGATATTCATTTTGATTAATGCTATTCTACCCAACCAGGAAATTGGCAGGTCTCCCCATCGCTGGAGGTCCTGCCTTATCCTTTCCAATAAATACACAAAATTAGCCTTATACAACTGACCAAATACTGGAGTAATAAAAATGCCTAAATATAAGAAACCCTCCAGGGACCAGCGAAAGGGAAAAAGGGAACCGTCCGCTAAGCGGGGTATCACAGCAAGGCCACCCATTGGCATAGCCTCCGATTTTGAAAAATTAATTTTATAGCCTGAGAATGCACTAAATGTATTAATAACTTGGATTAAGCGAGGTATGGACATCAAAGGGTTACTGAGGAATAGAAGAACATCATCTGCATAAAGGGTAATTTTATGTTTACCTGTACCAATCCTTGGGGCCACTATATTAGGATCAGCTCGTATAGCTTCTGCTAGTGGTTCAATTATTAGCGTGAATAACAATGGCGAGAGGGGACATCCCTGACGGCAGCCCCTACCCACACTGAAGCTATCCGAGCCTAATCCATTGGTAACCACAACTGCTTTGGGATCACTATACAATGTTGAGACCCATTTGGTAAACACCTGTCCAACGCCAAACCTCTCCAATGTGTAAAACAAATATGACCATTCGACCCTATCAAATGCCTTTTCCGCGTCTAATGAAACCACTACTCCTGGTATCTTTCCCTGATGACAAGCTTGAATCATATTCAGAGCCCTTCTAACGTTATTGGATGATCTACGGCCCTTAATAAACCCCGTCTGATCCTCCTTTATAATATGTGGCAGTATCCTTTCTAGTCTCAGTGCTAACGTTTTAGAGAGGATTTTAAAATCTACATTTAGCAAGGATATTGGTCTGTATGATGTACAATCTTCTGGGTCCTTTCCTTTTTTAAGGATAAGAGAGATATTTGCCTCTTTCAGCGAAGGCGGGAGACAGCCCTGACTATATGCATAGTTATACATGTCCATAAGTGGACCAGCCAGTATTTCTGTAAATTCTTTATAGAATTCAGCTTGAAAGCCATCTGGGCCCAGCGCCTTACCATTTTGAAGGTGCCTAATTGCATCAACTATTTCTTGGGGGTGTAAGAGGAGCATTTAGGACCGATACTTGTTCCGGAGTTAGGTCTGGAAAAGTCAAATTTTTAAAAAATGACTGCATCCTCTTCGTCCTATCTTCACAATCCTTGATTTATATAACTCAGAATAGAATTCTCTAAAGGTCGCATTAATCTTTTTATGATCATGAGTCAAAATACCCGTACTTTCCTTGATAGACATAATAGTCTGGGGGGCCTTTTTTTTCTTTGCAAGAAATGCTAATATCTACCTGGTTTGTCGCCATATTCATATTACCTTTGCTTTGCAAATAATATTTCCCTCTTAGCCGTTTGAGTAAGTGTAGTGTTTAGAGCTGTCCTAAGAGCTGTAATCCTTTGCAATTTAATAATAGAAGGTCTATCAGTGTATGCTGTTTCAGCCACTTTTAAGCAGGCTTCAAGCAGACGCTGTTGTTCTCCCTTTAATTTCTTCTGGGTCGCTGAGTAGGAGATGATCAAGCCTCGCGTGTAAGCTTTGATGGTCTCCCACATCATTGACGGGTTGCTAGCTGTACCTGAATTAATTTCTAAAAAAGTTTTAAATTCTTGAGAGAAGTACTTTACAAATTTACTATCTTTCATTAAGAAGGGGTCCATACGCCAATGCTGAGGGGATGTCCCATTGTTCCTCACCTTAGTTTCCATATATACAGCAGCGTGGTCAGAAATTGCTATACTACCTATTTTACAGGATGATATGGAATTTAAAAAAATCGAGGGGGCAAAAAACATATCAATTCTGGTATGACATTTATGTGGATTAGAGTAGAAAGAAAAATCTCTACCCTGTGGATGAAGACATCTCCATACATCTACTAATCCTAATTCTTTGTTCAGATCCATCAATTGTCTAGATCTGGGAGATACTCCTGCAGTACTCTTGGGAATCCTGTCTATTTCCGGATCCATAATACAATTAAAGTCTCCCCCTATAATTATATGACGGGCATCAAAAGCCATCAATTTTGAAAAGGCTTCCGTTATAAATTTAAAGGGGTGTGCCGGGAAGCAGTACAAATTTGAAATCCCATATTCCTCTCCATTTATGAGGGCTTTAATCAAGATATATCGTCCAGATTCGTCTTTTATCTGCTTTAGGATTTTGAAAGGGAAATTCTTCCGAACAAGAATAACAACTCCCCTGCTTTTTGAGCTAAAAGAAGAAAAAAAGGCCTGATCAAATCCGCCCTGTCGTAATTTCAAGTGTTCTTTATCTGACAGGTGTGTCTCCTGTAGGAGAGCTATATCAACTCTTTCCTTCTTAAGATTTGATAATATTTTCTTCCTTTTGAGTGGCGAATTACTCCCCTTGACATTCCAGGTGCACCACTTAACCGACTGATCAACCATAATCCTCTGGGCCAATCCGAGACCTCTCGGGAGGGGGAACCCTATCCAGAACATCCCGAGCGTGGAACATGTAAAATTTACAAAAATAAAGCCTCTTTAATACACCCACAACAATACAGTAAAAACTATTTCTAAATAAAAAAAATATAAAACGTATCTAAGTGGAGACTTTCCCCCTTGTTCCCAGGGGGCGTCACTTCCTCTCCAAAAGTCCCTCATATCCTCTCCCAACCAATGCCCCACCCTTGACCCAGGCACTCCTCAATAAAATGAGGAGAATTCAAATATAATACAAAGCTAGAGTTAACAGTGAGCACCCCACCCCCACCCATACCAACACCTGGGTATATTTGGTAATGTTAATACCACCCCCCATGATAATATTAAGCAGTAAGGTAAGAGAAAGAAAAAAAAGGGGAGGGGATATAAACCAAAGCGGGGGGGGGGAAAAGGCAGACCAACATCCATTATGTCCTACAGTTTATCTAAGAGAGTCCAAGAATTCCTTAGCCTTTTCTGGTGATCCAAAGTTATATACGGATCCTTCATGGTTAAAGCGTAACATCGCTGGGTAGCGTAAGGAGTACTGAACATTTAAGTCCCTTAAACGCTTCTTCACCTCGTCGAATGCCTTCCTCTTTCGAACCAGAGCCGGGGAAAAGTCCTGAAATAGCATGATCTTGGATCCTTTGTAGACCGTAGCTTGGGGGTCTTTTCCGAGATTTCTAGAGGCTTCTAGGAGTATCTGCCTCTCCCTGTAGCTCTGCAGCCGGAACAGGACTGGGCGTGGGCGCTGGTTCGAGCCGGGCCCGCGTATTGCGACCCGGTAGGCCCATTCCACCCTTACCTGGCCTGATCCAGCTTGCAGATTTAAAAGTTGTGGCAGCCACTGCTCCAGGAATGCTGTAAGCTGGCCTTCCTCTTCCCGTTCGGGAAGGTCCAGCAAATGAATATTTTTTCGGCGACCTCGATTATCGAGGTCGTCAATATGATTTTCCAAGGTCCGGACTCGCTGCTCGAGAGTCCTGACCTGATCCACGGCCGATTGAGCGGTTGTCTCGGAGGTCACGGCCTTTAGCTCCGCCCCTCCGACTCGGCGTTGAATTTCTTCAATCTCTCGGTCGTGCTTCTGCAGCGCGGCCGAGAGCGACTCCCAACGATTTCTGGATTCGACAATAAAAGCATCGATCTTCGAGTCAAGCTTGGAAAGCATTTCTGCAAGGCTTGTTACTGTTGGTAAGTCCCCCGGGGCGGCTGTGGACGACTCTGCTGCAGCTGGAGAGGATGGGGGAGGGGTTCCTGCTTGCTGAGAGCTGCAGGCTCCCTTCCCTTTAGTCATTTTAACTTAGGATTAAATTGTTTAAATGTAATATTACACAACTAATTAAATTACAAAACTATTATAAATGATTTGGTGAGCTTGGTAGGGGGTAGGTGACCCACTGTGCCCAAATCTTGGGAGGAGCACTATAGACTCAGTCTTACTGGGTCGCCGCCATCTTGGATCCCCCCCCGAATTTTATTACTTAAGCCGGTGATCTATGTCTTTTATTCTAAGAAGAAATATGTAAGCTTCCTGTCAAAAAAAATAACTCCCCTGTGAATTCAGTTGAGAAAACATTTGAACCCTAAAGAAAAAAGCAAGAAGTGTTCAGAGACAGCATAATGAGAGCTCGCTGAGCTTTTTCATGAACAGGAGATGTTGCTTGCCCCTTACCTGAATATCTCATCAGTACAGAGGAGTTGGCAAAACGTGATGGTACCAAGTAAGACACCATTTACAGATGAAACATCCAACTCTTGTGAACAAACACATTCAGTATTGAAAGAACTTGAGAGAACAAAACATCAAGCATATTCAATGTCTGATGGAGAGGATGTAGGTATCAGATGAAGCTCAAAAGGCAAGATATGTGGTAGCTGAGCTTGTATGAAAGTCAAAGAAGCCCCAAGCCTTTGCTGAAACATTACTCGTGTCTGCATGTTAAAGAAACCGTAGACCTGATGCTCAGAGCTAATGCTGTAAAAAGAAGATTGACAAAATTTGAGTCTGATAACACATTTAAATGGTGAATTGACAACATTATCTGATATTGAGGAGGTGCTGCAAGAGACATTAGCTACTAATGGGAAGTTTGTTTTGCACGTTGACATGGCCACTGAGTAGCTGCAGGCAATTTCTGCTTATATCAGTGTTCAATATGTTGTTGGTAACTACATTTAGGAGAATTTTTTAAGGAGCTACTGAATCATGTTGACAAGTGAAGAAATATTTTCGCTGACCATTATCAACTTAATGGAAAACAAAGAGAAGTTTGAATTATACTTCCCCTTGACAAACGTGGATTACTATGACTCATTATATGACCTATTCAGTTTACTGTCTTCTGACTCATCACAATATCTGTTGTTGAAAGAAAAAGAGATATATGCAGAGCTCAAAAAGATCACACAATGAAGCTGAAGTTTGGAGAGGTGTCTTTGTACATGTTTTGGCTAAATGCACAATATGAATATATGATGATCTCTGACAATGTTGTTGCTGTACTCTTAGAACATAGAACATAGAAGAATACAGCGCAGTACAGGCCCTTTGGCCCTCGATGTTGCGCCGATCCAAGCCCACCTAACCTATACTAACCCACTATCCTCCATATACCTATCCAATGCCCGCTTAAATGCCCATAAAGAGGGAGAGTCCACCACTGCTGCTGGCAGGGCATTCCATGAACTTACGACTCGCTGAGTGAAGAACCTACCCCTAACTTCAGTCCTATATCTACCCCCCCTTAATTTAAAGCTATGCCCCCTTGTAATACCCGACTCCATACGCGGGAAAAGGTTCACACTGTCAACCCTATCTAACCCCCTAATCATCTTGTACACCTCAATCAAGTCACCCCTAAACCTTCTTTTCTCTAATGAAAACAGCCCCAAGTGTCTCAGTCTATCCTCATACGATCTTCCTTCCATACCAGGCAACATCCTGGTAAACCTCCTCTGCACCCGTTCCAGTGCCTCCACATCCTTCCTATAGTATGGCGACCAAAACTGCACACAATATTCCAGATGCGGCCGCACCAGAGTTTTATACAACTGCATCATGACCTCAGGACTCCGGAACTCAATTCCTCTACCAATAAAAGCCAGTACGCCATATGCCTTCCTCACCGCACTATTTACCTGGGTGGCAACTTTCAGAGATCTGTGTACATGGACACCAAGATCCCTCTGCTCATCCACACTACCAAGTATCCGACCATTAGCCCAGTACCTCATCTTTTTGTTATTCTTCCCAAAGTGAATCACCTCACATTTAGCTACATTGAATTCCATTTGCCACCTTTCTGCCCAGCTCTGCAGCTTCTCTATATCCTGCTGTAACCTGCCACATCCTTCCTCACTGTCAACAACTCCTCCGACTTTCGTATCATCCGCAAACTTGCTCACCCAACCTTCTAACCCCTCTTCCAGGTCATTTATAAAAATGACAAACAGCAATGGTCCCAAAACAGATCCTTGCGGAACACCGCTAGTGACGGCACTCCATGAAGAAACTTTGCCATCAACTACTACCCTCTGTCTTCTTCCATCCAGCCAATTCCTAATCCAAACCTCCAACTCACCCTCAATGCCATATCTCCGTATTTTCTGCAGTAGCCTACCATGGGGAACCTTATCAAACGCCTTACTAAAATCCATATATACCACATCTACCGCTTTCCCCTCATCAACCTCCTTCGTCACCTTTTCAAAGAATTCAATAAGGTTTGTGAGGCACGACCTGCCCTTCACAAAACCATGCTGACTATCCTTGATCACATTATTCCTATCCAGATGTGCATAAATCCTATCCCTTACAATTCTCTCTAAGACTTTGCCCACAACAGAAGTGAGACTCACCGGCCTATAGTTTCTAGGGTTATCCCTACTCCCCTTTTTGAACAAGGGAACCACATTTGCTATCCTCCAGTCTTCTGGCACTACTCCTGTAGACAAAGAGGACATAAAAATCAAGGCCAATGGCTCTGCAATCTCCTCCCTTGCTTCCCAGAGAATCCTAGGATAAATGCCATCAGGCCCAGGGGACTTATCTATTTTCACCTTTTCCAGGATTTCCAACACCTCTTCTCTACATACCTCAAAGCCATCCATTCTACTTATTTGTGACTCAGTATTCACATCGACGACAATGCCCTGTTCCTGAGTAAATACTGAAGAAAAGTATTCATTCAGTGTCTCCCCAATCTCTTCCGCCTCCACACGCAACTTCCCACTACTATCCTTGACTGGACCTATTCCTACCCTAGTCATTCTTTTATTCCTAACATACCTATAGAAAGCCTTAGGGTTTTCCCTAATCCTACCGACTAAGGACCTTTCATGTCCCCTCCTTGCTGCTCTTAGCTCTCTCTTCAGGTCCTTCCTGGCTACCCTATAACTCTCAATCGCCCCAATTGAACCTTCACGTCTCATCTTGAGATAGGCCGCCCTCTTCCATTTAACAAGGGATTCCAATTCCTTATTAAACCACGGCTCCCTCGCACGACCCTTTCCTCCCTGCCTGACAGGTACATAATTATCAAGGACACTCAATAGTTGCTCCTTGAACAAGCTCCACATATCATTTACACTCTTGCCTTGGAGTCTACTTTTCCAAGCCACACATCCTAAGTCATGCCTCACCGCATCATAATTTCCCTGACCCCAGCTATAACTCTTGCCCTGTAGTACACACTTATCCCTCTCCATCACGAGAGTAAAAATCACCGAATTATGGTCACTATCCCCAAAGTGCTCACCTACCTCTAATTCTAACACCTGGCCTAGTTCGTTACCCAGAACCAAATCCAGTATGGCCTCACCTCTTGTTGGCCTGTCTACATATTGTGTCAGGAAACTCTCCTGCACACATTGAACAAACACTGACCCATCTAACGAACTTGAGCTATAGCTTTCCCAATCAATATCAGGAAAGTTAAAGTCCCCCATAACCACCACCCTATTACTGTCACTCATCTCCTGAATCACCTTCCCTATCCTTTCTTCTACGTTTCTAGGACTATTGGGAGGCCTGTAAAAGACTCCTAACAGGGTGACCTCACCTTTCCTATTCCGAACCTCAGCCCAAACTACCTCAGATGGCAAGTCCTCATCCATCGTCCTTTCCACCACTGTAATACTATCTTTGACAAGCAATGCCACACCTCCCCCTCTTTTACCCCCACCTCTGACCCTACTAAAACATTTAAATCCTGGAACCTGCAACAGCCAATCCTGTCCCTGTTCTAGCCATGTCTCCGTAATAGCCACAACATCGAAGTCCCAGGTACCAACCCACGCTGCAAGTTCACCTACCTTATTTCGTATACTTCTTGCATTGAAGTATACACACTTCAAGCCACTTTCCTGTTTACAGACACCCTCCTTGGAAATTGATGCCATGTTCCTAACCTCCCTACACTCCAGGCCCTGCACCCTGAAGCTACAATCTGGGTTCCCATGCCCCTGCAGAGTTAGTTTAAACCCCCCCCAAGAGCACTAGTAAACCTCCCCCCCAAGGATACTGGTGCCCCTCAGGTTCAGGTGTAGACCATCCTGTTTATAGAGGTCCCACCGTCCCCAGAAAGAACCCCAGTTATCCAAAAACCGGAATCCCTCCCTCCTGCACCATCCCTGTAGCCACGCATTTAAGTGTTCTCTTTCCCTATTCCTCGAATCTCTATCACGTGGCACGGGTAACAAACCAGAGACAACAACTCTGTTCGTTCTAACTCTGAGCTTCCAACCTAGCTCCCTGAAAGTCTGTCTAACATCCTCGGCACTCCTCCTACCTATGTCGTTGGTGCCAATATGGACCACGACTTCGGGCTGCTCCCCCTCCCCCTCCAGGACCCGGAAAACACGATCAGAGACATCACGTACCCTTGCACCTGGGAGGCAACATACCAATCGTGAGTCTCTCTCGTTCCCACAAAACCGCCTATCTGTGCCCCTAACTATCGAGTCCCCAATTACTACTGCTCTGCTCTTCTTCACCCTTCCCTTCTGAGTAACGGGGACAGGCTCCGTGCCAGAGACCTGAGCCCCGTTACTTACCCCTGGTAAGTCATCCCCCCCACAAGTATCCAAAACGGTATACTTGTTCTTGAGGGGAATGGCCGCAGGGGGTCCCTGCACTGGCTGCTTCCTCCCAGTCCCCCTCACTGTCACCCATCTATCTGCCATCTTTGGAGTTACTACTTCCTCTCCTTCGCGCTTTTAAAGGGGGAAAAAACCTACCCAGGTAAGCTTACACTAACTGCTTCTGGGTCTCGGCTGCCCCTCTGGTCGTCGTCACTTCCCCCTGGTGCTCCCGCTCTTTCTGTGAAGAGAGAGAAATAAAACACCGCTGCCCGCTACCGGTAAGCTCTTTTAAAACCAAACGGTCTTACCTTCGCTGCTGCTCGCACTGGAAAAATCTTGCTGTTTGCAACAACATATCTCTGTGAATTTATATTTTCAACACTAATGTACATGAAAAATAACTGGAGGGAGCACTTGTTAGTGGATCGTGATTTGTGAGTGATCCTCCCCTCAATTCCTCCCTACATCAAAAAGCTCTGCGACACCGGCAGGCCCAGGTATCGCATTAGCACGATAAATTGCAACGACTTCGACTGTGTGTTTTTGCTCTGATTCATTCTCCATGAATCATCAGAAATATTTGAGTTGAGTCGACTTCGAAAATTGTTGGAGAAATTACCCAGTTGACCAGAGACCACACAAGCACGGATCGGGTGAAATTGACAAACTGTTTACTACAAGCGATATTGCGAGAAGAGAAATTGACTCGGCTGACACTGAACTGACAGTCTGTACAGATAAACCAAGGGTTTTCCTCCTCGAGCGGTGGGCATAAGCAGTTTTTAATTGGGGTACAGTAATGTGGTGTGATTTACAGTCCAATCAAGAGTAAAAATACTCTGACCAATAAAAGAAAGCATACCAAATGCCTTCTCCACTATCCTATCTACCTGCGACTCAATTTTCAAGGACTTATGAACCTGCACTCAAAGGTCTCTGTTCACCAACACTCCCTCGGACCTTACCATTAAGTGTATAAGTCCTGCTAAGATTTGCTTTCCCAAAATGCAGCACCTTGCGCATTTATCTGAATTAAACTCCATCTGCCACTTCTCAGCCCATTGGCCCATCTAGTCAAGATCCTGTTGTAATCTGATTTGTGAGTGAGGAGGAAGTGCTGGATGGTCTTGAAACAAAGGTGGATAAATCCCCAGGACCTGATCAGGTGCACCCTCGAATTCTGTGGGAAGCTAGAGAAGTGATTGCTGGGCCTCTTGCTGAGATATTTGTATCATCGATAGTCACAGGGGAGGTGCCGGAAGACTGGAGGTTGGAAAACGTGGTGCCACTATTTAAGAAGGGTGGTAAGGACAAGCCAGGGAACTATAGACCAGTGAGCCTGACCTCGGTGTCCTTCTTCGCTGTCCACTACACCTCCAATTTTGGTGCCATCTGCAAACTTACTAACTGTACCTCTTATGCTTACATCCAAATCATTTAAGTAAATGACAAAAAGTAGTGGACCCAGCCACGATACTTGTGGCACTCCACTGGTCACAGGCCTCCAGTCTGAAAAACAACCCTCCAGCACCACCCTCTATCTTCTACCTATGAGCCACTTCTGTATCCAATTAGCTAGTTCTCCCTGTATTCCATGAGATCTCACCTTGCTAACCAGTCTCCCATGGGGAACTGTGTCGAACGCCTTACTGAAGTCCTTATAGATCACATCTCCCACTCTGCCCTCATCAATCCTCTTTGTTACTTCTTCAAAAAACTCAATCAAGTTTGCGAGACATGATTTCCCACGCACAAAGCCATGTTGATTATCCTAATCAGTCCTTGCCTTTCCAATACATGTACATCCTGCTCCTCAGGATTCCCTCCAACAACTTACCCACCACCGAGGTCAGGCTCACTGGTCTATTGTTCCCTGGCTTGTCCTTACCACCCTTCTTAAATAGTGGCACCACATTTTCCAACCTCCAGTCTTCTGGCATCTCACCTGTGACTATCGATGATACAAATATCTCAGCAAGAGGCCGAGCAATCCCTTCTCTAGCTTCCCACAGAATTCTAGGGTACACCTGATCAGGTCCTGGGGATTTATCCACCTTTATGCGTTTCAAGACATCCAGCACTTCCTCCTCTGCAAGCTGGACATTTTGCAAGATGTCACCATCTATTTTCCTCCATTCTATATCTTCCATATCCTTTTCCACAGTAAATACTGATGCAAAATACTTGTTTAGTATCTCCCCCATTTTCTGCGGCTCCACACAAAGGCTGCCTTGCTGAGCTTTGAGGGGCCCTATTTTCTCCTTAGTTACCCTTTTGACCTTAATGTATTTGTAAAAACCCTTTGGATTCTCCTTAATTCTATGTGCCAAAGGTATCTCATGTCCCTTTTTGCCGTCCTGATTTCCCTCTTAAGTATACTCCCACTGCCTTTATATTCTAAGGATTCACTCAACCTCTCCTGTCTATACCTTACATATGCTTTCTTCTTTTTCTTAATCAAACCCTCAATTTCTTTCGTCATCCAGCATTCCCTATACCTACCAACCTTTATTTTCACCCTAACAGGAATATACTTTCTGTGGATTCTCGTTATCTCATTCCTGAAGGCTTCCCATTTTCCAGCCATCCCTTTACCTGCGAACATCTGCCCCCAATCAGCTTTTGAAAGTTCTTGCCTAATATTGTCAAAGTTGGCCTTTCTCCAATTTAGAACTTCAACTTTTAGATCTGGTCTATCCTTTTCTATCACTATTTGAAATCTAATAGAATTATGGTCACTGGCCCCAAGGTGCTCCCCCACTGACATCTCAGTCACCTGTCCTGCCTTATTTCCCAAGAGTAGGTCAAGTTTTACACCACCTCTAGTAGGTACATCCACATACTGAATCAGAACATTGTCTTGTACACACTAACAAATTCCTCTCCATCTAAACCCTTAACATTATGGCAATTCCAGTCTATATTTGGAAAGTTAAAATCCCCCTTCCAAAGGGATCTGAGAAGATCACACTGCAGAGCTTTGCATCGCAGCAGGAGCAGGACGGTCCTTTAACCCACCCAACCCAGGTCATCAAGGTTTCTTGGGGTGTTGGAAATATTGTGGAGCCCCAAGAAACATTTAAAAATTGACTTACCTGTATTTTCAGCTGTCCAGAAATGCCTAAAAAGGGAGGAGGAGCATCCGAGGCTGGGCCTGCAGCTCAGCCTGCAGCAGCCTCGGAGCTGATTAATCTCCAGGACCTGGTGAACCAGCTCTCGAAATCTTGCGAGATGTTGGGGAAACAGATTGAAGATAAGCTGGCTCCAGTCTCTCTCATGCTGCAGAAGCATGAGCAGCAGCATGGGACACCTGGAGGAGAGGACGGATGAGGTGGACCACAGGGTCACAGTGGTGGAAGCTGGTGCAAGTTCATTCAAGGAAGAGATCCAAGCCCTGAAGACGCAGGTTCATAATTTGCGTGACCAAGTGGATGATCTTGAAAACAGGGGCAGGAGAAAAAACATTCGGAACATCGGTCTGCCTGAGGGTAAGGAAGTGAGTGGCCTGTGGAATTTGTTGAAGATTGGCTTTCGAAATTCCTTGACTTGGAGACTGGCATGAGAGGATTGAAGATAGAGAGGGCTCACTGGGTCACAGCACAGAGGTCGGGTCTGGGTCAATGCCCTTGTCCTTTCCTGGTGCGGTTCCATCATTACCGGGATAAGGAGAGAGTCATGGAGGCTTCCAGACTCCAGGGGAAGGATCCAAAGGGCCTAATTTATGAGGGGTCTAAGATCATGTTTCTTCAGGACTTTTCAGCGGCGGTGATTCAGAAACGAAAATCGTATGATGGTGTCAAGAGAAGATTGAAGGAGCTTGGGATTCAGTCCTCCCTGAGATATCCGGCAGTGCTTTGGATCACCTTAGAAGGACCCATGCATCTCTTTGACCCATCGGAGAAGGCCAGAGACTTTGTGGACAAACTAACCTAAGTTAAACAATTGTAGCATGTATAAATATCGTTGCTTGGGTATGCATTTATCATTCTGTAAAAGAAATGGAGGAAATCCAGTTGGAGCTTTGTTTTTCCCCTTTTTTTTAACCTCTATTGATAATAATTTCGTTCAAACAAAGTCTGGCGGTGGTTAAGATGTACATTTTAAATTTCTAAGTTGGGACATACCAAAGAATGGGTGGGGTATTTATTCCCCCTTTTTTTTAATGAAAGAATGTTTTTTTATTCATATTGATATTCTATGGGGTGTTTATTCTTTTTAGCTTGTGCTTGCGATGTGGCTCTAGCTGGGAGAAGTGAAGGTGGTTGAGATGGTTAGATGCCGATTTATGGGCAGTTCGGGATGGGTAGTTGCCCCTTCCGGACAGGGGTTGAGTTCCCCTACTCAGCGCTATTGGCGCTTTATATGTTGGTTTGTTTTCTGGTTTTTCTTGTTTTTTATTTTTAATAATTTTGTATGTTTGTTAAATGTAGTGGTTTTAGTTTATGTAGTTTTCATATTTGGTGGATCATGCGACACTAAGGCTCAGCCATTTGTGGTTCGGGTTCCTACTCTCTGGAATTTAAATGTAATTGCAGAAGATTATGGCTAATGATTTGATTAAATGGTGTACCTGGAATATCAAGGGAAGTCACTCACCAATTAAGAGGAAGAAAATACTCTTGAGTCTTAGAAAGGAGAAGGTGGATATTGCTTTGTTACAGGAGACAAGGAGCATTGGGAATTACAGCAGAATGGCTTTGACCGAGTTTATTTTTCATCATTTAATACCAGAAGTAGGGGAATGGCTATATTGGTTAGGAAACATCTCTCATTTAAATTGTTGGAATGTGTTAAAGACAAAGATGGGAGGTTTGTAATTCTTAAAGCATTGATAGATGGAGAAGAATATGGCATTTTAAATGTTTATTGTCCCCCAGCTCATCCTCTTAAATTCTTGGTAGATGCTTTTTCTAAACTGATAAGTCTCAAGTCTCAGCACATCATTATAGGGGGAGATTTTAACTGCCTCATGGACCCTACGTAGACAGGTTGCCTAAAGGTCCCTCGATACCCTCGGCACAAACTAAACAGTTATTGGGTTTGTGTGGGTAATTAGGATTGGTGGACATCTGAAGGTGTCTCCACCCTACAGGTAGGGATTTCACGTTTTTCTCCAATCTGCACAGATGTCACACGAGGATTGATTTTTTTTCTGACCCCTACGGTAACCCTGGATCTGGTGGCATCCTGTACGATTGGTAGTATTGCCATTTCTGATCATGCTCCAGTGTACCTCATGGTTAAAATTAAGGATGTTACAGTGGATTCAAGGTACTGACGAATGGACCCCTTTATTCTCATGGACAGCAAGTTTGTGAAGTATTTCTTTGGGGAATTTCGGGCATTCCTAGACATCAACATAGACTCGGTTGATAGCTCATCTGTTCTCTGGGAAACTGCCAAAGCTTATGCCAGAGGGTTAGTTATTTCATATTCCACAAGGAGGAAGCGGCAGAAGGGTGAGCAGCAACGTCTCCTTGAAGCACGGTTGAAGACAGCTGAGAAGGCCTATTTTGACAGACCCTCGTTGGTCAAACTGCAGAGGATTACTGCACTAAATTCCGTGCTCATGCAGACGGCAAAGAAGGAGCTGGCTTTTGCAAAGCAAAGGTTATATGAACATGGTGACAAGCCAGGCAAATACTTAGCATATCTTGCCAGAAAGAGAAGTGTCCCACAACCATTACAGCGATTAGGGAAGGGTCTGGGAACCTAACATGTGATTCTAAAAAGATTAATGTGGCGTTCCAGAGATTCTACTCTAAATTATATCAGTCTGAGAATTGTGAGGAGGGGCAGGCCAAAATGGAATCCTTTTTTAGAGATCTGAAGCTCCCAGATGTGACTCCCGAACTACAGTCCTTTCTCAGTGCCCCATTATCAGAGCAAGAAGTGCTGGAAGCTGTGAGGCAGCTTCAGAGTGGAAAGGCGCCCGGTCCTGATGGACTTCCCAGTGAATTCTATAAGGAATTATAAGTATACTGTCAGGCCCGATGCTGAATATGTTTAATGATTCATACAGTCATGTTTGTCTCCCACTATCTCTGAGAGAGGCCAATATTTCACTTATCCTTAAAAAAGGGAAGGATCTGGAAGACTGTGCTTCATACAGGCCCATCTTGCTCTTAAATGTGGACTTTAAGATCCTTTGTAAGGCTCTTGCGTTAAGGCTGGAGACTGTGTTACCTTCTATTCTTAAAGAGGATCAGACGGGCTTCATAAAGGTTCGCAGATCCTCCAATAATGTTAGGAGGCTGCTTAACGTAATTACAAACATGCCAACAGCAGTCAATACAGGGATTAGTGATTTCTTTAGATGCAGAGAAGGCATTTGACCGAGTGGAGTGGCCGTACCTTTTCTATACTCTAGACCGGTTTGGTCTGGGCGAAGTTTTCATAAGATGGGTAAAGGTTCTCTACAGTGTACCTCTCGCTGCGGTCATTACCAACGGGGTACGATCAAGCAATTTTAATATTTCTAGGGGCAGCCGGCAGGACTGTCCTCTTTCACCAGAGGCCATTCATGGGGTTCTCAATATATCAGCTCCAGAAGTGGAGTCAAAATTACATAAGATCTCGCTGTATGCAGATGACGTTCTAATTTTCTTGACAAATCCAGCAGTTTCAGTGCCTTGCCTGATACAATGTATTCACGCGTTTGGCGCTTTTTCAGGGTCAAGATTAATTTTGCTAAATCAGAGGCTATGCCTATGGGTGGACTTACGAAAGAGTTGGCTCTTGAGAGTGACTATAGATTCCCATTTAGGTGGTCACAGGGGGGTTTTGTGTATTTGGGCATATTCATTATTCCAGTTCTGGATTGGCTATTCAAAGTCAATTTTACTCAATTATTTGAAAAAATTAAACAGGATCTCCAAAGATGGGAGGCACTTCCAGTGTCATGGTTGGGTCAGATAGCGCTTATTATGATGAATATTCTCCCTCGTTTGCTATACCCTATATGGACGCTTCCCCTGATTTTCAATAAACAAACACACAGGAGACTGAACAGTTGGTTCAGCTCCTTTATCTGGCACCATAAACGGCCTCTCATTAAATTAGCCAAACTGCAGTTGCCTCACAGATTGGGGGGAGTAGACCTTCCGGACATTAAAAATTACCAATTAACCTCGCTTTTGACCTACGTAAGTGATTGGGTTTGTGTGGACCCTCTTTCAATATTGCTAGATATCAAAGTCTCCCAGGAAAGGTGCCCCCTTAACAGTTTGCTGTTTTTGGACAAGGTGAGGACAGTTAGGGAATATTGCCATAACCCAATAGTCATCAATACTGTTATAGCATGGAGGACAATTCGGCAGAGGGAGGTAATATTGGCAAAACATCTTTGTTTACACCTTTAGTGGGTATGCCGAGTTTTCAACCAGGTCTGATAGATTCAGGATTTAAACGTTGGGCAGCTAGGGGTATATCTTGCAGGGTGATTTATTTGAGGGAGATGTAATGATGCCCTTCGATCAGTTGGTACGGAAGTACGAGTTACCTAATAGAGACCTCTTTCGTTTTTTTCAAGTTAGGGATTTTATTCAAAAAAGGATCACATTTTGACTGATCCCTACAAATCTGACATAGAAAGAGGGGTACTAAGGGCTAAGAGCACACTCTGTCAGTACTCTATATCACCAATTGGGGGTGCCACTTCAGATGAGTCTGATTGACTCTGCAAGATGTGGGAAAGAGAGCTGAGTGTTGAAGTTTCTTCAGAGGCATGGGAGGATATTTAGGAGAATGTTAGGAAGATATCAATTTGCAATAGGACCCATGCTTTACAGTTGAAGATTCTCCACAGGGTCCACTTAGCCCCAGACCGCTTGTCAAAATTTAAACCAGGGGTATCTTCAGCATGTCCCAAGTGCAAGGTCTGTACAGGTATTCTTACCCATTGTCTTTGGTCTTGTGACAGGCTTCAAACATATTGGAATGCTGTGGTGGGTGCAATGGAGAGGATTTTAGGTGTAGGGGTGGAGAAGGACCCTATTTCGCTCCTTTTTGGGCCTACCCATTGTATTTCCTGCAGACTCGCATAAGGCAAAACTTTTCAATATTCTTAAATTCTGTGCAAGGAAGAATATCTTGCTAGGTTGGATATCAGAAAACCCCCCCAGGCCTATCGGGTTGGCAGAAGATTTTTGTGGAGCATATTCCCCTGGATTTTCTCACAAATATGGTACACCACAAAACTGAGAATTTTTACAAGACATGGCAACCCTTTTTGAAATACCTGGACACAGATTTATCTGCCACACTAACAAGGGCTTTTATATAGCCATAACGATTGTGTTTCATGAGTCCAATATCCAGGGAGGAGGAACTGTGAATGTATGAGTGTTTTGTTTGGCTGAGCTGAGTTATTACTATTTATTTGTTTGTTGTTCGGTATTTAGTTAGTTAAATAGCTAGTTTAGGTTTTTTTTTTAATTTTATACTTCTCTGTATATTTTGATACATTCGTATAGGAGGGTGGGTTGGGGAATTTGTTTTTATTATTTGGGTTTAGTTTTGTACTATTTTTGTACCGTTTTGAATTGCATTGTTTTGTATTTGTTGTAATATTTAAAAATCTATTTTTTCTTAATAAAAATATATTATTAAAAAATCCCCTACCATAACTATCCTATTATTTTTACAGATAGCTGAGATCTCCTTACAAGTTTGTTTCTCAATTTCCCTCTGACTATTACGGGGCCTATAATATAATCCCAATAAGGTGATCATCCCTTTCTTACTTTTCAATTCCACCCAAATATCTTCCCTGGATGTATTTCCGGGAATATCCTCCCTCAGTACACCTGTAATGCTATCTCTTATCAAAAACGCTACTCCCCCTCCTCTCTTGCCTCCTTTTCTATCCTTCCTGTAGCATTTGGATCCTGGAACATTAAGCTGCCAGTCCTGTCCATCCCTGAGCCATGTTTCTGTAATTGCTATGATATCCCAGTGCCAGATGCCCTGAGTTCATCTGCCTTTCATGTTAGGCCCCTTGCATTGAGATAAATGCAAATTGAAACCAAAGCTGTGGGTTTCTTTTAATAAGCCGAAAGAAAAATGTTGATATTTCTGAAGTGAAACGAATCTCATGCTTGTTGATGTTCACTATCGATTTGTAAAATTGACCCAATGTCAGCAAACTGTTATTATCAGCCACTCACCTTCTCTGTCTCATACAGGTGTAAAAAAATATATGGCTCCAAAAATACTCTTAACTAATAATTAAACCCTGATATACACATAGAACAAAACCCACATGTTCACCATGCCAACAAAATAGCATGAAGTTGGGAGTGAACAAAGGACATGATACATGATCACACATTTTCACTCAGAAATGTATGCTTCGGAGGCAAAGATGTGTCACAAATGGTTGCTTAGTTAGCTGAGAGAATCTGCAGAACAGTTCCTTTTGGCATGACAAGATGGCACATCATTTAAGATAACAGGATTAAACTAGAGAAGAGGGCTAGACATTATTAGTTGTTAAATACTTTATAGGCATCAATAGTATTGTGGTAAGGTGGGTGATTTGTAGATATAAATATCTTTTCTTTTGGATATTTGAATTTTGAATTTGAGTTTTGTCTGTCTGAAGGGGTTTAAATCATTAAGTTTAAGTGTTTCTGTAACCATGGTAATTTCTTTTAAAACACAGTATTAGAGTGAGACTTTCTGGAGAGTGATGGAGATTTGTTTACACTGGGGAGATTATACATGAATGAAGCAAACAGCTGGTGAATTCAGTTTTCAGATAGAAGATTTATGAATTTTTTTGGTGAGGTCATGAGCGAAACACCCATAGCTTGTGGGAAAAACTTTTTAGTTTCAGTTTGGCCAGGTTTGCAGGTTTGGCTAAGCTGGATGTGTAAAGCAGTTACCCCTGAGATTGGAAGCTAGTTTCGAACTGATAGGTCCTCTATTCTGTTTGAGTGCTGTACTTGGATGTTATGTGGATTAACGGGATTGTATTTTTACCAGGTATTTGGAAATCTTTAAATATTTGTCATGTATATCACTTGGTTTATTCTATTTTACTTTCATTTTGTTTTTGTAATAAACTTCTGTTTTATTGTGAAAACTGAATCTGCAGCATCTTCAGGTGAAGACCCCCTCATTAAAATCGAAACAAAATGAGCTATCAAGCTAGACTTCACGGAGATCTGACCTGTCCAGTAAGAATATCTGGGATCATTACAGTGTTCCCTATTGTATTGGTGAAGGTCCCAATGACATCCCTAAGGTTCAGAAAAACTACCATAAATAGCCTATTTTTGCCCATCTCAAGTATTTATTCCTCATTAAATGTGCTGAAGGTGGGGACTCGGCAAGATGACGGCAATTCTGTAGAACTGCTGTGGACAGCTCTGCCTAACAGCCAAGGCATACTGCTGTTTTTTGCCATTCCTGGCCAATTTATGTGGTGGAATTATTAGTTTAAAACCTTACAGAACATATTTGTTAATATTTGGGAGTGGGAAGGATGCCAAAGGGAAAAGGGGCAAGCAAACAGCAGCAGGGAGGATGCTCCCCTGCAGCACCTACCACACCAGAGACTGCAGTAACAGCAGCCTCTCCTGAACCCCCCCCGGGGACCTGACAGACTCTCAGGAATTGGCTACGGCAATAGAGAGACTTACCTTGAAAGTTGGGGCTGCGATTGGGGAGATCCGTGGGGAGATTCTTGTCAGGTCCAACTACTGCATCCATGCTGCAGAAGCATGAGCAGGAGAACCAAGACCTCAGGGAGCGGCTGGAGGAGGTGGAGGGTCGAACTAAGGCCTCGGAAGCTGCAATGGAGTCCTCATCCAGTCGGATCCAGGTGCTGGAGCGAGAGGTGCGGACCTTGCAAAACCATATTGAGGTTGGAGGATAAATCTCCAAATTGTCGGGCTCCCTGAAGGTGAGCAGCTTCTTTGAAAACTGGCTGCTGAAGTTTTTGGGCCTTCACATCGAGTCCAGCAGGCTACAGATTGAAAGAGCTTATCGGGTTACAGTGCATAGGTCAGGCCCAGTGCAGTGCCCCCACTCAGTCCTCGTGCATTTCCACTCATATAAGGACAAGCGAAAAGCCATCGAAGCTTCCAGATCCCTGGGAAAAGATCTGCAGGCACTGCTGTAAAGGGGTCATAAAATAATGTTTTTCCAGGATTTCTCTCCAGCTGTATTTCGAAAGAGGAAGTCCTTCGATTAAGTTAAAAAGAGGCTGAGGAACCTGGGCATCCAGTACTCCATGAGATACCCCGCAGTACTTCGTTTCAGTCACAAGGACTCAGTTTATACATTTGACTGAGCAGATAAAGCTAAAAACTTTGTGGACACTTTAAAATAGACTGATTGGCCTGAAGAATATAGTTAATGTTTGTTCTCTTTTCTATCTTTCCCCATGTTTTCTCTTCCTTTTTTTTATTCCTTTCTTTCTCCCTAATAATTTTCTTTTTGGAAAGGGGGGAAAAGACCTTGGAATAAGTTGTTCCTATTTTTTTTAATAACTGGATTTTCTGATGGGAATTTTTGTGAATGTTCTTTGTTGTCTCTCCCCTTTTTTTGTTTGTTGTTTCTCTTTCAGTCACAGGTAGGGGTGACATGAAACCAGGGATGGGTGGAGTGCTCATCCTGACTGTCTGTCTTTTTTTCTGTTGATTTAAGGATCATCTCCTTGTTTTTTTTCTGGCCTAAGGCTGGGGCACAGTCCGGGTTTGAAGGAGCTGTGAAGGAGGGGATGGGTAGGGTGAGTGCCCCCTATGAGCTGGGGGAAGAGTCTTCCATTCAAGGTTTATAGTTGGTTTTCTTTGTAGTTTTTTTGGTCGTAATAGTTGTTTATAGTTATGATAGTGTAGTCTTTGTATATATACCTTTTCGATTCTATGAGTCTTTATTTACTTATGCTCGGCGATTTGTAAGCAGGGTTCTCCCTGAGGGGTTCAAAGGTCTCTGAAAGGGGATATGGCTAAGTGTCATATTAAATGGTGCACCTGGAACATTAAGGGAAGTCATTTGCCTGTTAAAAGGAAAACAGTGCTTTCTAGCCTTAAGGGGGAGAGGGTTGATATTTTGTTGCAGGAAACCCATCTTGGTGATGAGGAACACCTGAAATTACAACAGGAGGGTTATGACCGGGTATTCTTTTATCCTTTACTACTAAAAGCAGGGGAGTGGTGGTACTTATCCAGAAAAATCTGCCGTCTGAGGGAGCAGGCACAGTTTGTGATACTTAAAGCCCTGATACATGGGGAGGAATATGGCATTTTAAACATCTACTGTCCTCCGGCGCATCCCCTCAAATATTTGATTTGTGCTTTGAGTTGAGTGCTTTTGGAACACGGCACATTATTATAGGGGGTATTTTAATTGTCTTTTGGATCCGACAGTGGACAGGATGCCTTGTGGGCCCCCAACTATTTCATCGCAGGCCAAGCAGGCGATTGACTTATGCGAGGAGTTGGGGCTGGTGGATATTTGGAGTTGTCTTCACCCTACCGGCAGGGACTTCACCTTTTTATCAAACCCACATAAATGTCACACGAGGATTGACCTCTTTCTGGCTCCTTCGGCCCTTCTGGATTCGATTATGGGTTGTAAAATTTGTGGAATACTTTTTGAAGGAGTTTCAGAAATTTTTGACTACCAACTCAGGCACGGCTAGTAGTCCATCTATGCTATGGGAGACTTCTAAGGCCTTTGCTAGGGGATTAGCTATTTCATATTTGGTGAGCCGGAAACGACAGAAAGAGGAACAGCAGCATCTATTTGAGACACAGTTGAAAATCGCTGAGGCAGAACATTTGCGCGGCCTTTGGTGACTAAGCTACAGCGGATCACGGCCCTCCGGGCTGCCTTGAATTCAATACTGACACAAAACGTAAAGAAAGAACTTGCTTTTGCTAGACAAAGGCTGTTCAAATATTGAGATAGGCCAGGGAAGTAGTTAGCATACCTGACTAGGAAAAAAGCATGCTCCCCAATCCACACTGCAATCAGAGACAGTGCCGGGGTCCTTACATATGATGCTAAAAAGATTAATGAGGCTTTTCGGAGCTTTTACTGAATTGTATCGGTCTGAAGGTTGCGAAGACAGGAGTGCTAAAATGGAGACTTTTTTTAAGAACCTGGACCTCCCAGGGGTAACCTTGGAACAGGCCTCTCTCCTTAATGCCCCCTTGACAGTTCAGGAAATACAGGAGGCAGCTAGGCAACTTCAGAGTGGGAAAGCGCCTGGCCCTGACGGTTTTCTGGGTGAGTTTTATAAGGAGTTCATAGGGATTCTGTCAGGGCCAATGTTGGAGATGTACAATCACTCCTATATGCATGAATGCCTTTCACCATCTTTAAGAGAAGCTAATATTTCCTTAATTCTTAAGGGGAAGGTTCCTGAGGATTGTGCCTCATACAGGCTCATTTCTCTCAAATTCAGACTTCAGGATTCTGTCTAAGATCCTGGTGCTGAGATTGGAAAGGGTGTTGCCCCATATTATTGAAGAGGACCAGACAGGCTTTATAAGGGGCCGTAGGTCCTCTAATAATATTAGAAGGTTGCTGAATATGGTCCAAGTTCGTCAGCAACGATCGATTCAGGGGTTGGTGATTTCCTTAGATGCAGAGAAAGCATTTGACTGTGTGGAATGGCCATATCTTTTTTATGTCTTAGAACAGTTAGGTGAGGTGGAGTCTTTGCTTGGTGGGTGGAGGTTTAATATTACCACCCTCTGGCTGTGGTCATCACCAACGGGTGAAGTCTGGGAATTTTACAATTGGTAGGGGTAGTCCACAAGGCTGCCCCCTCTCACAGCTATTGTTTACTTTGGTGATAGAGCCGCTAGCAGAGGCCATTCGTCAGAACGTCCACATAACCGCTCCAGAAGTGGGATCGAGGGCACACAAGATTACATTGTATGCTGATGATGTCCTTCTGTTTTTATCGAACCCATGACCTCTGTACCCCATTTGATACAATGTATCAATTCATTTGGGGCTATTTCAGAATATAAGATTAACTTTGCAAAATCAGAGGCTATGTCTTTGGGGAACCTCAAGGATGTACCAGAAGTTGAAGCTGGCCCTAAGTTCCCTTTTAAGTGGTCACGGGCAGGGTTCCAATACCTAGGCATTTCTATTACCCCCAAGTTTGATCTATTATTTCAGACTAACTTTGCTCACTTGCTCGACAATATTAAGCAAAATCTCCAGAGATGGGAGGCTCTTCCAATTTCATGGCTGGGCCGAATATCTCTTATTAGGATGAATGTTCTTCCTCATTTACTTTATCCCATGCGTATGCTCCCTATAATGTTTCCCAGGTCAATGCTGCGGAAGCTTATGGGGTGGTTTGGTTACTTTGTCTGGTATCGTGGGCGGCCCCTCATCAAACTTACTAAATTGCAGTTGCTTCAAGGAGGGGGAGGAATTGATTTCCCAACATCAAAAGGTATTAATTGAGTTCCCTGCTGTCCTTTGTTTGCGATTGGGTAGGTCATGATCCCAACTCAATATGGCTGGATATTGAGGCCTCCCAAGCAAAGTGCCCTCTTATTAACCTGTTATTCATGGATAAGATGAGGACAGTTATGGACCACTGCCAGAACCCCATTATTATTAGTACAGTCAAGGCATGGAGGGCAATGTGTCAGAGTAAGGGTTGTTTTTCCAAGACTTCGCCACTTACACCTATAGTTGGCATACCAGGGTTCCAACCAGGGATGATGGACTCGGTTCAAACTATGGGCAGCGAGAGGAGAGTCTGGTTTGGGAGACTTTTTTGAGGGGGAGGTTATGATGTCTTTTGAGCAACTGAGCCACAAATAGGGGTTGCCCAGCAGAGATCTTTTCCCTTTTTTTCAGGTTAGGGATTTTATCCAGAAGAAGACTACGCTTCTCACTAAGCCTGATAAGCCCGATACACAGAGATTGTTGCTACGTTCCACAAGCACCCTTTCGGTTAGTGACCTCTATTGCCTGCTGGGTGGCAGGACCTGGCAGGATATTAACCGGTTATGTGATGTCTGGGATCAAGAGCTGGGAGTGGAAATCTCTTCTGAAACATGGGAGAACACTCGAAAGATCTCAATCTGTAATAGGACGTGCACTACGCAATGAAAAGTTCTGCACAGGGCTCATCTGGCACCAGACCGTCTGGCTAGGTTAAAAAACGAGGCATCTTCAGTGTGCCCCAAATGTAAAGTAAGTGTAGATACTCTGAAGAAGGGCCTGTGCCCGAAACGTCGAATCTCCTGTTCCCTGGATGCTGCCTGACCTGCTGTGCTGTTCCAGCAATAAAGTTTCAACCTAGATACTCTTACCCATTGCTGCTGGACATGCCACAGGCTCCATGTTTATTGGAGCATTGTGGCGGGAGAGATAGGGAGGGTATTGAGGACTGAAGTCAAAGTAGACCCGATATCTCTCCTCTTAGGTCTACCAAATTTACCATCTTTAGACTGGCATGGGAAGAAACTATTTAATATTTTTGCATCCTGTGCACGGAAGAATATTCTGATGAATTGGATGTCTGAGAACTCACCGGGGTTGCTGGGATGATGGAAATTAATTATGGAGCACTTTGCCTTGGTCTTTTTTTAACAAACATGGTGCACCACACAACAGATCATTTTTATAAGACATGGCAGCCCTACTTGAGTTATTTGGATATAGATTTGTCAGTTATCCTAATGAGGGCGTTTGTCTAACCAGATTGGTTAGATTTGTCAAGTCCTGGGCCCTGGAGGGAGTCTCCTGTGTTAATACAGGTATATATACAATGCTCCCGTTCCATCGTTTGGGAGCTTTGTGCCGAGCATAGCTGTTCTGTATTGTGTTTCTTTATTTGTTTTTTTTTGCTTTTTCTGGTATTGCTTTGTACAGTGTTAGGGTTTGTTTTGTATTACAGGGTAGGTTAGTAGTTGGTAGACAGTAGTTGTATTGTACGAGGTAAAAACAATGACTGCAGATGCTGGAATTTGTGATTCTTTTTGTTTTTATTTTGCTGATATTTGTTATTGATTGTATTTTTTAATAATTTTATATGTTTGTTAAGTTAAAAAAATTTGCAAATAAATATATTTACAAAAAAATGTGCTGAAGGGAGATTTCAAATGAGAGCAATTCGAGGAAATAAATAACTAAGAACACTAATGGGGTTTAATAGAAAGAAAACTGAATAGTCCGAATTCACTTCACTGGCTTTCATTGTTGTACCTTGGAGCCTTGGCACCAGCTTTGTCTGATGAGATCAAAGCTTATAATAAGCAAGATGGAAATCAAGGCAAGTGGAATCCATGGCATCACAATGTCATAACCACTTCATTTACTTCTGCTGTGCTGTAAGTTCTAATATGCAATAAGAGGCAGTAAAGGATGCCCTTAGCCACAGCATATCACATAAGGAAATCTAGAGTTTTACTTGTGGATGTGAAATGATTGATTGTCAAAAATAATATTAATACTGTTGCATTTGGGGCCATGGTAATTTGGGATGGATGGTTGATTAACTTCCTCACCCTTGGGAGCACTCTCCCCAGCTGGGGTAGGCCAGGGGATTGTCGCGCGATTGTCCCACCTATTTTTGCAGGGTTAAAACAATGACTGCAGATGCTGGAAACCAGATTCTAGATTAGAGTGGTGCTGGGAAAGCACAGCAGCTCAGGCAGCAACTGAGGAGCAGTAAAATTGATGTTTCGGGCAAAAGCCTTTCATTAGGCTCTCTGCCTGTATTCCTCTCCTGCCTTCGACTCCATTTCATGGAACTTGGAAAATCTAGCTGGAAGTGAATGACCATTAGTTGTTGGAGAATTGAAGATGCATTTTCTGCAAACACAGTGAAGAAGGTGATTTCACAAGGTCATCAAGAGAAGTGCTGTATGATTGCCTCTTTCCATCCTTTCCTCCTTTTTCCCTTCATTTTCCTCCTTCTCTTCACTTTCTTTATCTTCCTGGACACCAAAATGCTTGTGACAAATTTGGTGCCTTTAGAACAGCAAGACTGTTCAGCATGCAATAAACCACCACAATTCTAAACTTATGTTCTGTCAAGTACAATAGGGCTCTTTTAAAGCTATCCAGGAAGTAGAAACATTGATTTTTTTCATGGGACTATGGTTTTGGTTTGCTGCATGCGAGTTGCAATAAGTGTCATGAGTTATGCATTTAAAGGGTAGCACATGTTGTCCAGTAGCTACCTTCTGGTTTACATTTGAATGGCAAAGTGGCAGAATCAGGGCAGCATATCTTCTGCCAGGATACCAGCCATTGGCTTGCATGCCACACTGCAAAGAATCACACACCAAATGGAAATAACTAAACTCAAGTTATTTAATGAACACTTTAAATCGCACTCCTGATTGATGTCATGATTTGTGTTCTCTGCATATCTCTGGTGGATGCTGTCAACGTGAATGTTTATACCCCTTAATGAAATTGCATCCAGCAAAGCTCAAACCAGAAGTGTAATCTGCGAATCATAGTAACACCCAGGTGCTGACAACATCAAAACAAATGTGCAACAACAAAGAACAAATCAAAATTTTGCATTTGCTGTGTTCAATAATGAAGCAGATTCAATGTTAAAATTACTTTAAAAACAAGAATACATTGTTGTACAACATGGATTAAGTCCATTTGGCCCATCATATTTGTCATATCACTCTCAGAGTAGAGGATTTAAGACAGTATGACTAGCAGAAAGTAAAAGATAAAGATTGAAAACAGGTGAAAGAATAAAAATAAGCAACTCAAAAAATTAAGAAAGAGCAATGCAAAACTGTGGATACAAAAGAAATCACAGTTAAGATGGCTAGGACATCATAGAGCAAATCAGAAAAACAGCTTAAATAGAAAGAAAATTTGGGATAGAGAGAGTGAGAGTTTTGCAACTAACCTATTGAGTTTCACATCACAAAAATAACTGGCCCATCCCATATCATGCTGATCTGTGGTCTTGGTTCAGTTCATTGACCAGAAAGTGCTTTGGGACATCCTGATGTTTTGGAATGTGCTATATAACTTCATGTTACAATACTGTGAAGCTAAAATGTGTCTTGATATTACCATAATTTCAGACAAACAATTCTGAATAACAATTGAATACTGACTGTGATAACTTTGGTGCAGCATGTGTCTTGGCTGTTGTTAGCTGTTCTCAGTGAGAGAGAATTGTCCAATAATTTAAAAAATATATATAATCAACTGTGGAATAATGTGTTTTGAATTCTGGAATATATTTTCCGAGAATAGATTGAACACCTCAATGAACATAATGGAAAATGACAGCAAAGGAAATATAGAATGTTGACAATATGGAAAATTGACAACAGTAAAGTCAGCAACAGAGGGTGCTTGTATCAATATTCATGTAGTTCAGTGCATATGTAGGTCAGTTTATGAAAGTAATAGAATTCATGCAAATATTTCCTTACCCATGAGTTGGTCTGCAGAGTTGTTCTATTCAGCCTACTGGAGACTATGTTCCTTGTTTTCATGAAAAGTTATGACACATTCATTGCAAACATCAAGTTATAGCTTAATCTTGTCCATTGATTGTCACCTTTAAAGGTCTGAAAAATGTTAATGTTTGGTTAGTTCAGTCAGGAGTGTAAAATTTTTCAATAGCAGTATTTTAAAATTATTCAAAATTATTGATTATTAAAAGCATTGAATTAGATTTTCAAAATTTATCCCAAAACTGCCATGGAAACTATTGCTTGTATTACAGACTTGCTACAGAAAAACACAAATTAGCATTTTCAGTGTAATTACAAGTGAACTGGAACTAGTACATTTTTCCAAAAATAATCCAATTAGTTCTTTTCCTGTGAAGCTGGCCAGCTGCATTTTTCTGCAATTTTGCTTAAATGTGATCACTTCTGAGTTTTCCTGGTCACACGATGTGACTGCAAATGTTTGTCTAGTGAAATTGGCCAGAAATGTCCATTCATAACTGAGGGAATCAACCACTATCCCTTCAGGATATTGTATAATAGGCAGAAAATTGTAAAGCAAACAGTTCTATAATCAGTCACAAATACTTGACCATGCTGGACTGGGGAGTCTTTAATTTCATTTGAAAGAAAGTAGGAAAAAGCGAAAAGTAAAATTGTGACTAGCATTATCATAATATATAAAGCGCAGAGCTAACATATTCACGAAAGGAAGGCTTAAATACACAAACAATAAAAAGCAAACCTGTGAACAATTGTGTGTAATTTGTTCAGCATGTTCATTTGTGTTGTTTTCATCTCATTACTTTTATATTTTTGGTAATAAATGAACCTTACAGTGCCATGATTCTATTGTATTGCTGGAAATGAGGTGGGTAGGATTGCTACTTCACATTCACAGTACTGATATGTGGGGTCAACTAATTTGAATGGAGAGAGGTGAGTAAACTGTCCGAATTTGGCCTGCATCACTGAAGATATCCTGGAGAAGTAGAATATTCAAGAAAAGGAAGGCATTAGGTCCCAAATGGATGTTACTACCTATTTTAGGGAGAAATTAGAAAATAGGTGGAGGAAAGCTTGCATACCTGGTGCAGTAGCAAGCAATATTTTTTTAAAAATGCCTGCTCGAAGATTAGATTCCCTACAGTATGGAAACAGGCCCTTGACCCAACAAGTCCACACTGATCCTCCAAAGAGTAACCCACCCAGACCCACATTTGTCTCTGACTAATGCACCTAACACTATGGGCAATTTAGCATGGCCAACTCACCTAACCTGCACATCTTTGGATTGTGGGAGGAAACCCACGGAGACACAGGGAGAATGTCTGTGTGGAGTTTGCACAGTCGCCTGAGGCTGGAATCGAAGCCAGGTCCCTGGTGCTGTGAGGCAGCAATGGTAACCACTGAGCTACCATGCCATTATACTAGAAGAAGCAAGTTCAGTGCATGACAAGAATGCCAACAAGGATTAGAAGAATAGCAGCCAACATTTGTGAATATTTAAGACTCAGATCAAGAAATAGGAATGATTTAGACTTGGAAACCAGAATCCAGCAAGGGGAAACAATGGTACACAGAAATTAGTTTTTGTCTCTTCAACTTATGAATCTCAGATCTTTGGAGGACTACTGTAAAAAGGACATTGGATGTGCATGGATCAAATGAGGATGATTTTTGAAAACTTGACACTGAGTTGAAAGGTCATAACAGAGACTAATGTCATTTCCAGTGCTAATATCTGAGAATACTTCAATGTAATGAACAGGAATGGTAGTTTCCTCCACCCCTTACTGGAGAGTCAGTGGGGAATATATCCACTCTGATGCTGACTGTCCAACAGCCATTTAATCTTTGGCTGTGCAGTTCATTGGGGGTGTTTGACTTTGACCCCATTCTGTTCAAAGGGGCCACCTTTAAGAGTTGCTGGCAAATTGGATTTCTTTTTGTTCTGCAATTCCAACAATATAGGCTGAGTTGTGACCACAGTTAGAATGACAGATTGCCTCCAAAGAATAGAAACTGATGAAAACTGGACTGAAGGTACACCCATGGTACCAATGAGGCCTGGCCAGCAGGCCCCAGTAATGGGAGTGAAGAATAGGTGGGTATATTTAGCAGCTGTGGGGGAAGAGTTGGAGGTGTTGGTGTTCTTTCTCCCCTTTCAGTATATTATTTAAAGAAATGTTCATGATATCATCACTGTATCATGGCACTGAATGTATGAACGTCTAATATTCCATTTTATTCGACGATCACTTGAAGTATGACATGTTACTAGAAGGATGCTGCTCAGTGATGCCCTGTTGTAATCTAATGTTGACATATTATAGTTAGCTGAAATAAACAGTGTGTGTGTAGTGGGAGATGTAAAATTCAGCAGAAAATGTCTACTTAGGCTGAAATATGGCACCATGGACATTAGTATCCTCCTACCTTGGTAGAAGTTTCTAGCTAATGCATACAAATCTGACGCTTTAACCACTAGCTTTCTGGAACTGTTAGGGAATATCGTGGAGATGTTGTCTCTCACGAGCTGCATCTAAGTCAATATATCTACTGATCGGTGGGCACTCAGATCTGGGTGAAAGTGAGGACTACAGATGCTGGAGATCAGAGTCAAGATTAGAGTGGTGTTGGAGAGCACAGTTGGTCATGCAGCATCTGAGAGTAGGAAAATCGACATTTCGGGCAGGAGCCCTGCCCAAAATGTCGCATTTCCTGGATGCTGCCTGACCTGCTGTGCTTTTTCAGCACTACTGTAATCTTGACTCAGATCTAGGCCTCAGGCAAGGCTTATGTAGAGATCATATTTTTATTTCCCTTTTTTTATTGTGGAGTGAAATGGCAAAGGAACTGTCTTAAATAACAGCGATTTTTGAAGGATTATTGCACTTTCCTTTGAAAAGCAAGTAACCTGACACTCATAAGTATTGTTCACACATCTGCTTGTTTAAGCACTATTGGAAGCCTAGTTTGCAGATGAGCTAGAACCAAGGGATGCGAATGAATGGAGTGTTGGCTGGAAACAGGTAGCTGATTGGTCTTTGAACTAGTGACTGGTTATCAATGACAAAGATCTTCTGCTTCCCAACAACAATATGAATGGCCCTGGAAGCTTATCTGCTTGAGGATATAAATGTTTGGTAGCAACAATCGGATCTCTGTGAAGGCAGGAGCTGGCTCTTTTCTTTGCAGGATAAATAATCTGAAACCTGAAAGTAACCAGATTATTTCCTACTTTCTGTTGCTATAAACTGTGACTTTTAATTGATAAGTCAAAGACCTTTCTAAATGGAAAATGGCCTTCTGCAAACAGGTGAAATTATTTGGAGATGGAAGATCGAAAAACAACATGATGATCAATAATCATCTTGGACAAACCCTATGGACAGGAGCCACCGAACTCTCTTCCCAGTCTTTCTTTCTGCCCGTAACACCCATGTTGTTTTCCCTGTCTGTATGTGTGTATAGACAGGGGTTTATAATGGCCTTAGTAAAAAGTTATATGCCACCAGTTCATAACTGCTTATCTGTAGCTGGAATCTAATTATTTGTGATAAATAATAAATCTTGTCAAGTATAGAAATCTGGTACATGCTTTCTATTAACTTCGCTTTGAAAGACTGGTGAATTGGGGAATCCTGGGTACTTTTAGAATCTAACTTTTGTGGCAACTTGGTGAATAGTGAGGCTTGATTTCCTGCGTACTTTCCTAGTGAGGCATAACAACTGTGAATGCAAAGTCCTTACATGATGTTGTCTTCTCTTCTGATGACAGCCTGTGTGACATTTCTAGCCACGACAGTTGGAAAACCTTATTAGTGACAGGATATAGGACCTGTACTCAAATGGTTTAAAAAAAAAGATTCTATGTGAAATTGCTGAAAGACTCTTAGCAGCTCAGTTGTGCAAAGATTTTCTCAAAATATTGACCACAGAAAAAGCCCCAATCTGTTGGTATCAACCTTTCTATAACCAGCTTTGACTGTCACAAGTATAGTGGCTATGTTAAGTTTGATCAGAGTTTCATGAAGATTATGACTGGAGTTATGCAGCAAAACATGCATTCATGACTAGATTGGAAAGATGGTAGGTAAGAGGGAACAGCAGTTCTTTTCAATTCCCATTGCTTTACTTCCTCTCAACCATTTTTCAACTTTACAAAAGTGCTAGACAGATGAAAGCATGGATTTATCTTTAACAGCTTCAAGTACTTTTACCTGTACCTAGAACCTTCAAAAAATGCTTTCTGCCCATTTTCAGAAGTAGACATTGGGTTTAAATTTGATAAATCTTTGGTCTTTCCTCTTTTATACAATCTGTCAGACAATATATAAAATATAAGCAGAAATGGACCATTCAGCCCCTCAAGGAGAAAGTGAGGACTTTCATCCACTGTGTCCATTGCTCTCGATGTGGTCTTCTGTACATAGGGGAGACAGGATGCCAACTCACAGGATGTTTCGGGGAACATCTCTGGGACACATGCATCAAACAACTCCACCACTCTGTGGTCGACCATTTCAACTCCCACTCTCACTCCACCAAGGACACTGCAAATCCTGGGCTGCCTCCACTGCCAAATCCAAGCCACTCGACAACTGGAGGAAGAATACCTCATCTTTCACCCTCGGGACCCTTCAACCACATGGCATTAACATAGACTTCACTAGTTTCCAAATCCCCCCTTACCCCACCTCATCCCAGGTCCAACCCCTTAACTCGGCACTGCCCTTTTGACCTGTTCATCTTACTTCCCACCTATCCGCTCCACCCTCCCCACCGACCTATCACAATCACTCCCCATGTACATCCACCTATTGCCTTCCCAGCTCCTTATCCCCCACCCTCACCCTCCTATTTATCTCTTCATCACATTCTTGATAAAGGACTTATGCCTGAGACCTTGACTCTCTTGACATGCTATGCTTTTCCAGCGCCAAGCTTTGACTCATTCAGCTCCTCAAGCCTTCTCCACCAATCTGTAACGCTCTTGCCACATCTGTTTGTTTCAAATTTCACATTTCTGTTCCACCTCCTTTAATTCCCTTGCCTAATATATTTATCTCTGTCTTAATATACTTAATGGCCTCACCTTCACTACTTTGAGACACAAAGATCCAAAGTCACAGAACCCTCCGAGAAAAAGTTTCTCCTTACCTGTGTCCTAAAACAGCAGCCCATAATTTGAAACTCTACATCTTAGTTTTGAACTGAATCATAAGAAGAAACATCCTTTCCAAGCACACTTTGTCAAGTCCATTCAGTGTCTTATACACTTTAATCAAGTCATCCCTCATTCTTCTAAACTCCGATGGAAACAAACTTAGTCTGTCCAACCTGTCCTCAAGACAACCTGTGCATTCTAGCTATCAGTCTAATAACACTCCTCTGAACCGCCTGCAATTCATTTTCATCCATTCTTAAATAAGGAGACCAAAGTTGCACACAATATTGGAAATGTGGTCTCAATGCTCTGCATTACTGAAGATATAATCCTTACTCTTACTTTCAATCCTTATTGAAATAAAAGATAGCATTCCGTTAGCCTTCTTGATTACACACTCTGCCTATAAAGTCACTTTGTGATTCTTGCATGAGAATATCCAAATCCTTTCACTCCTTAGAATCCTGCAGTTGTTCTCCATTTAATTAACATGATGATATTTTTATTCTTTATGCGTAAGTCAACATCTTTACATTTTTCCACATCCACATTATACTTCATTTACCAGATCTTTTCCCCACTCAACTTATCTATATCCACCTGCAACCTCATGTTTTCTTCAAAATAGAATTTCTAATTGTCCTATTTTAATTGCAAATTTAACTACTGTACTGTTGCACCTTTCATTTAAGCCCTTGATTTACATTTTGAATAGTTGAGGCCCCAGTACAGACACCTGCGAGACTCCACTTGTCATATCCTGCCAATCAGACAAAGACCCATTTATGCATGCTGACTTGCTGGATGGTACAAAACAATCAATATGTGTTATTATCTTATCCTGTACACCATAAGCTTTTATTTTCTGCAAAAACCCTTGATATGGCCCTTGTCCAATGCATTCTGGAAATCCAAATGCAAGATACAGGACAATTTCAGTCTCCCTTTGATTCAATGCACGTTGCTGCTCCAAAGAACTGTAATAAATTGGATAAACATAATTTCCCTTTCACAACGGTGTGCGAACTATTCCCACTACTTTGCGTTTGTCTAAGTGTGCAGCTATAATCCCTTTAATAATCAATTCTGATATCATTTCTATGATAGACATCAAACTAACTAACCTCTAGTTTTCTGAATTGAGGAAATTTTAGAAATTACCATTAGCTTATGTGCTATTTCATGAGCAATGTCTTCCAGACCCTAAGGTGAAGTCCATCAGGACCCAGAGACTTGTTAGCCTGCAGATCCAGCAGTTTACTTGGAACTATTTCCCTCATGATTGTGATTTCTCTAAGTTCCTCTCTCCCTTCCACATCCTGATTTACAACTATTACTGGAGTAATATACTTTCAGTTTCCTCTATAGTGAAGACAGAAGCCAAATATTTGTTCATGTCATCTGGCATTTCCTAATTATTTACGATTAATTCCCCATTCCCACTCTCTAAAGGAACAACACTCACTTGACTTTCTTTTTTCCTTTTTAAATACCTCTGTTGCTCTTGCTATCTATTTTTACATTTGCTCGCTAACTTCCTCCCAATACTAATTTCTTTCCCAGATTAACATTTTAGCCATTGTTTGTTATTCTTTATATTCTGGCTAATCATCTGAAATGCCTCTAATCTTTGCACAGTTATATGCTTTTTCCTTAAGTTTGATGCTTTCCATAACTTCTTAGTTAACCAAGGGTGGGAGAACCCCCTTTTGATTATTTTCCTAATTGTAATTATTCTGGATATTCTGAAATATCCCCTTAAAGGTCTGCCACTGTCTCTCTATTGGTTTATCGTCTACCTTAGTACGCCAATTCATTTCAGCTGGCTCAGCTTTCGCATCCACATAGTTTCCCTTATTTCGGTTTAAAATGCTAGTCTTAAATCCACTCTTCACCCTATCAAACTGGATTTGAAATGCAATCCTGTTGTGGTCACTACTACCCAGTAGCTTTTGATTTGAGGTTATTAATTAATTTTGTCACATTACGCAATAGTAGTTCTAAAGTGACTTGTTTTCTGGTCGTTCTAGAATGTGCAACTGTGAGAAACTATTTCAAAAGCATTCTTTAGTCTATTACTTTCCTGGGAACAGTGTGTTGATAATTATGCCCAAAGTTTTCACAAAATGTGAAAATATAGAAACATCCTGATAAGACCACAAAAATTTAGTTTGTCTAAGCGACTGTTACCCAGGACAAAAACAAACCACACTACCTTCACTATTGGTTCCTTCGCTACCAATAAATATAATTCTGTATGTTGTACATATTTTAGCTTTAGCAAGAGCTGTGAAAAGAAATTAATTCTCATTTATGAAACTTTAACTATACCCTTTCAAAACCCCAAACACAGACACATTCAGTCAGGATTAAGACAAAGAAAACAGATGATTTTACACACACTGAGTGGAAACGAATATTCTTATGATCATATGTCCAGAATAAAAAGTGGAAAGCCCTTTGTCTTATGATTTTTTTGCAATGGTGAGACACATTTTTGATTCATTGGTTGATTGGTGCATTTTTTTGTAAGAACTCTTGTTTTAAATCTTTCTGGGATTTTCTGTCTTTTCTCCCCCTGAAGGGAGAGAGAATGCGGTCAGCAGACTGGATGTTTTCACTCTCTTACTCTTTGCATTTCCTGCTTTCTAACACGCTATAGCTCAACTAATCAGAGAACTCAATTAAAAACAGAAAATGTCCAAGAACCTCAACAGGTCTGGCAGCATCTGTGCAGAGAGAAGTGGAGTTGACATTCGAGTCCAGTGTAGAAAATAGGAGCAAAAGTAGGCCATTCAGTCCTTTGAGCTTGCTATACCAATCAATCTGATTATGGATAATCATCCAGCTCTGTAGCCATCTTGAAAACATTCAATGTTTTGGCCTCAACTGTTTTCTGAGGCAAATAATTCCACAAGCTCACTGCTCTCTGGGTGAAGAATTTTTCCTCATCTCCATCGTAAATGGCCTATCACATTATTAAACTGTGACCACTGGTTCTGGATTCCCCCGTCAAATATTCTTTCCTGCATTTACCCTGTCTCGTCCTGTGATAATTTAATAGAGTTCTGTGAGATCCCCTCATTCTCCTAAATTCCAGGGAATGTAGTCCTAACTGATCCAATCTCCCTTCATATGTCAATACTGTCATGCCAGGAATCAGTCTAAGTTTCTATGTCCAAATTGACTCCTGAATGTTTTCTTTGCTTCCATAATACAACATTGTCAGTCACACCTCGATAATATGCAACATTTGATTAAAGTCACTTATGATTATTGCCATTCCTTTGTCACAAGCATCCAGTATCCTGTATACTTTGTTCTACATTGTGGTTCCTGGTAGAAGGCCCATGGACCACTCTCTCTAGTGACTTCTTACCCCTACTATTCCTCATCTCCACCCAAACCGATTCTGCATCCTGATTTTCTGAACCAGTGTCAACTCTAACTATTTCACAAATGACAACCTTGACTAACAGTGCAACTCTTCTGCTTTCACCTACCTTCCTATACTTCTTGAATGTCTTATACTTTGTAATATTTAGGATCCAATCCTTGTCATCTTGCAGCTACACTGTAATAGCTATGAGATCATAGTTATTTACTTCAATGTATGCAATCAGTGTTTACTCGATCAATTGTACACACATTCATATACAGAAACTTTAATTTTGTCTTTTTACTCTTGTCTCAAGTGTTGGTGTAGTCCTAGTTTTTTTTTTGCCTCGTATCTGCTTGCTGAACATACAGCATGGATCGTTCAGTCCAACCAATCCATGCTGATCATAATCCCAAACTAAACTAGTCTCACTGCCTGCACTTGGCCCATTTTCCCTCCAAATATTTCTTATTCATGTACTTATCTAAAGGTCTTTTAAATGTTGTAACTGTACCCACATCCACCACTACTTCTGAAAGTTCATTCCACATACAAACTGTTCTGTGTAAAAAGCTTTGCCCCCATGTCTTTTTTTAAATCTTTCTGTGTTTGCTTTATAGATATGCCCCCAAGTCTTGAAATGCCTCACTCTAGGGAAAAGATACCTGCCATTCAACTTATCTATACCCCTCATGATCTTATAAAACTCTAAGGTCACCCTTCATCCTCCTACTTTCCAATGAAAAAAGTCCCAGCCTATCCCGCCTCTCCTTATAACTCAAACCCTCCATTCCCAGCAACATCCTGGTAAATCTTTTCTGAATCCTGTCCAGCTTAATAATATGCTTCCTATAAAAGGATGACCAGAACTGCGCACAGTACTGCAGGAGAGGCCTCACCAATATTCTGTGCAACCTCAACATGCTGCCCAAATCCCTATACTCAAAAGGTCTGAGCAATGAAGACAAGCATGTTAAACACCCCGTCTACATGTGATGTAAACTTCAAAGAATTAACTACCTGAACTCAGGTGTGTCTGTTCTACACCACCACCCAAGGCCCATCTTTTAAATGTATAAGTCCTACCCTTGTTTGTTTTACCAAAATGCAATATTTCACATTTATCCAAATTAAATGCCATCTGTGACTCCTCAGCCCATTGACACAATTGATCAAGATCACTTTGTGGTCTTGGTGTCATCAGCGAAGTTAAGCACTAGGCACTGCAGAAATTCACCAAAGATCTTCAGACAGCACCTTCCAAACCATGGCTATTTCCATCTTGAAAGACAAAGGCAGAAGATACATAAGAATACCACCACGTCAAAGTTCTCTTCCAAGTCACTCACTGTGATGATTTGGAAATATGACTTGCCAAACTCCTGGAATTCCCTCCCAAATGGCATTGTGGATCAACCTCCAGCAATTCAAGAAAGCAGCTTGCCACCACCTTGTCAAGGGCAACTAGGGATAAGCAATAAATGCTGGCCAGGCAGTGACACCCATGTTCCAAGAGTGATTTAAAAATAAAGTCTCTGACCCTTAGTTCTCATATTATTTTCCTGTCTTAGTTTGTCTCCAATCTTTGATACATTCCTTCTTTCCACATTTGATCCTTTGCTGAACTTGCATTATTTAGCTGAAAACCCTCTCTACTTTCCTAGTTTGCAATGTTAAATTCTGTATTCGGTTATGTCTGTATTCAAACCAGGGAGATGAGCTAATCATTATGCTTTCACGTTTCATACTCCTAAAGGCATTGCAAGTATTTGATATGTGATTAATTGTAGCCTTATAGCATCTTCCCTTATCTTTTTCTGAACTGTTCCCCATAATCAGTTTCATAGTCCCTTGAAACATCATCTCTGGCCTTATTCATTCAGAAATCTCTATGTTAATATTTGTCTGTTATCAAGTGTTGATATTTAAGCTTATTTATTTGGCCAGCCATCCAATCTAGCAGTTCTGCTTCCCTGTCAAACTATTAAATCATAGGATGATTCATTTAGTTGTCTCAGTCTAGTAGTTTGTTTCCATTAAAATTAGCTTAAGCAATCTGTAGTTTAGTGCAATTTACCAACAGTAATTTAATCCTCCACCTACTTCAAGGTGATTTTGTGTGTGTGTATGTATATAAAAATAGGCGTATAAATGATTTCTAACAAGCCAGAAATTATTCCTATTCATTGAAATAATGAATTTCAGCATCAACAAACTTCTGAGGTTTTCCAAATGTGTGAAGAGCTACTAACTCAATAGCTAGAGCAATTGTTGAAGATAGGAGCCTAAACAAACAATATGTTTTCAGTGAAGTTCAGTCAAGAAATATTTCTGAATATTTCACATCACTTGTGTCCTAATATTTACAACAGATACCTATACCAATAACCTTGTCTTCACAAGCAGAGTGCACTTCATTTAGGATTTCTACAGTGTACAAAGTAAGGATAATTTCATACCCTCTTTCTGAACTAATTTTGAGCTGAACTGTTAAGAGATCCAGGTATATTCTGTTTGACTGAGTCTGTGTTGAATGTAAAAAAAAACTCTCATCATTTTTGTCCTTTTTAAAAATTCATGCTGTGAGACCGATCACAGTTCCATTGTACTGTTACAGCTAATTCAAAAGCTTTTCTAAATCTTATATTAATGCTGGGCATTGATCTGTATTATTTTGTTTATATTGTAAGTGTTACAAATTTGTGAAGTCACTTCATATATGACTGTGCTCGTTTGCCTTCAAAGACTTAGTGGGATGAGTCATAGTCATACATTCATAGAGATCAAGAGCATATTGCATCCAGGCCAATCAAAAACAATCACCTAACTATTTTAATCCTATTTCCCAGCACTTGGCTCAGAGCCTTATCTGCTTTGACACTGCAAATGCACATCCAAATACTTATTAAATGCTATGAGGATTTCTGCCTACACCACTCTTTATTGGCAATAAGTCCCAGTTTTTCCCCGACCTCTAGATGAAAAAGGTTTTCCTCATATCTCCTCTAAACCTTATGCCCCTTTCTTGTATCTATGTGCCTAGTGATTAATTCTACCACCAAGGGTGAATGTTTGTTCCTGTTTACCCACCTGTGCCCCTTATAATTTTATACATTTCAATCATGGCTTCTCTCAATTTCCACTACTCTGAAGAAAACAGTGCCAGTCTGTCCAATTTATCTTTGTAACTGAAACACTCGAGCTCAGGCAACATACTGGTAAACATTCTTTGCACCCTCTCAAGTGCAGGCACATCCGTCCTCTAATGTGAATTCTAGAAATATACAGAAGTACACGAGCTGTGGACTAACCAACATTTCACATAGTTCCATCATAACCTTCCTGCTCTTAAACTCTATGCCTTGGCTTATAAAGGGGAAATATGCCACATGCCTTCTTAACCGCTTTATCCATTGTCCTGATACCTTAAGATACTGGTGTACAAGCATATTAAGGTCCCTCCGATCCTCAGTGTTTCCACATGTCCTACCATTGATCATCTATTCTTTGCGCTACCAAGTGCATCATCTTCCATTTGCCATTGAGCAGCCCACCTGATCAGACCATCCATAACCTTCTGTAACTGAAGGTAGACAAACAGGAGGCTGGAAGAATACAGCAAGCCAGGCAGCATCAGGAGGTGGAGAAGTTAACGTTTTAGGTGTAACCCTTTTTCAGGGCTGAAAGCTGGAAGAAATGTAACCCAGGTTGTTGAATGAAGTGATAGAGGAAATAGGAGGTGAGCTTGCAAAAAGTTTCAATTCCTCTCTGGCCATAGGAGAGCTGCTGGAGAACAGCCGATGTGGCTATTCAAGAAAGGAACAAGGGATAAACTAGGAACAGTGTAACCTTGGTGGTGACGAAACTACTGGAAGCAATTTTGAGGGACAGAATTGATCTGCATATGGAAAAGCAGGGATTCAACTTACTATTTACCACCCAACCAAATTTTGTATTGTGTGTGAATTTATTGATCAACCACCAACATTAGAGTCTAACTCATTTATATAAACCATAAACTGTAAAGGTTCCAATACTGACCCTTGTGGGATGCCATGACATAGACCTCCAGTTGAAAAATCATCCCTCAAGCACCACCCTCTGCTTCCTGCCCCTCAGCCAATTGTGAATCCAATTAGCCAAATTCAGTGGATACAATGAGCTGCTGAACTCCTATAGGGGACCTTATCAAAAACCTTGAAGTTGAGAACATCAGAAGTATTATACCAATTTACACACTGGTCACCTCTTTGAAAAGTTCAATCACGTTAGTCAGATATGACAATCTGTGCTGATTTTTCTTGATGAATCCCTGCTTCTCCATATGCAGATCAATTATGTCCCTCAAAATTGCTTCCAATAGTTTTGTCACCACTGGGATTAGCCTGTAGTTTCCTATTTTTTCTTGGATAACGGTACCATGTCAGCTGTCCTCCAGCAGCTCACCAATGGCCAGAGAGGAATCGAAAGTTTTTGCAAGCGCCATTCCTAGTTCCTCTGTTGCCTGACTCAATAACCTCGGTTACAGCTCTTTCAGGCTTGGATACTTAAGTACTTTTAAGCCACCCAAACAACTCAGAACCTTCTATCTGACTACTTAAATGGTTTCACAGATCTTCTTCCTGATTTCTGTACCCATATTGTCCCTCTCACTAATGAAGACTGATTCATTGAGAATGTTGCCTACATCATTGGTTCCACACTTAGACCCTACTCTTCCCCTCATCATTTTACCATTAACATACTTGTAAATCAACATAGGAGTTTCCTTTATTTTACCTACCAGTATCCTTTCATGTGCTTTTAGCTCTCCATCTCTTTTTAAAAATTCATTCTTGTACATTCTTTACTCATGTCGAGCTTCTGCTGTTTTGAGCCCTTGGTATCTACCATAAGCCTCACTTTTCACTTTAATCAAATACTGTATATATCTTGATAATGAAGGTTCACAGGATTTGATAGTCCCATCTTTTTCCTTTGTTAGAATATGTTGACCCTATACTCTCGATATTTCCTATTTGAATGTATTCCTACTGTTCTGGGACAGATTTGCCCAGATGCTTCTGCTCGGAGTCTATTCTGGCTTAACCATACTAATCTTATCAAAATCAGCCTGTTCCCAGTTTACAATTTTAGTTTTCATGCCCATTGTTGTCCTTTTCCATTACAATCTTGAACCAAAACAGGGTTATGATCACTGTTGAGAGTGTGATGCTGGAAAAGCACAGCAGGTCAGCCAACATCAGAGGAACAAGAGAATCAGTGTTTCAGGCATAAACCCTTCATCAGGATTCCGACAAAGGGCTTATGCCCGAAACACCGATTCCACAATCTCGACTCTGAGCGCCAGTATCTGCAGTCCTTACTTTCTTTAAGTTATGATCATTGTTACCCCACTGATACTTCAATTACTTGCCCAGCTTTGATACCTAAACTTAAAAGCAGGCTACCCCTCTCTTATATGGCCTGCTTATATCGACTTAAAAGCTGTCCTGGATGCATTTTAAGAATTACACTTCCTCTAAACTTTTCATATGACTAGCAATCATAAGTAATGTAGTATTTCAAAACCCTTTAGCTATGAACTTTGACAACAGGAAAACTATCATTTGGTGTGTTGGGCCTGTCTATATTATTTTATTATTTATATTAGACAATTAAGATTTGTTTTAAGAAGTTTGTCCAGTTAAGAAATATGAATAAGATCCTGAAGTCACAGGCCAAATTAAAAGGCCTGAAACAGAAAAGTACTACTTCAGTAGCAAGCAGAGTATGAGAGCACCTTAAAAAGGAGGTACCTTTGAAAAGTATCTATTAAACTCACAACTGATGAGGTTTGAAGCCAGTGGAGGAGAATTTTTTTGACAGTCATTGGGCTGCAAATGCAGTTTTTATTTCTGTAGCCTTGTTAGTGGAGCACTCAACTTCCAAGAAGAAGGCATCCTGCCCTTCTACCCTGAAGCTGCTCCTATTGTGCTACTATACTAGAAAGTTCCAATTCTGGGAAGATTCTTGAATAATGCTCCTTGTCTACCTTATTGGCCTTTTAAATTAATGATTATTTGCTATTTGATGCTACTTGATGAGCAATCACTGCCATAGATGACCCTCAGCTGTGGATGCCATGGTGTACCAGTCTCATGCTCTCATTTGTCGATATTTTCTGATCAATCTGTTCAGAGATGTTATTACACACCTTCTGGAGCAGGTAGGATTTGAATCTGGGCCTTTTGGCCTGAGAGGAAAGGACACTTTATTGCACCAGAAAAGTACCATGCCTTCATTTCTAAGCTTGCTTTAGATTCCATCTGTAAAGCACTGGAAAGATTCCTCCATCAAACTTCTGGCCTAAACTTGAAGGGTTGAATGTCCTTATTTTGTGTTGCATAATTTTGAGAATGGCTTGATTTCTATTTAAATAGGAAGTTTTCAGAAATAATTCTATTGCAAATTTAAAGTCACTGAAGCTTTGATTCCTGTTTTTACTGCACTTTTATTGTGCTTCTCCATAAATTGATTACTCACCTTATAATTGAACTTCATTATCTCTGCAGGAAAAATTGCATGATTCAGAATTATTTGATTGAAATTGTCTGTTTGTGCTTAGTATTGGTATTTACTCCATAGGAAATTTGCATTCTTTAATATAAATTAATTGTAATTATGCATGTTTAATTTTAGGACAGCTGTGTAGTATTTATCATTGATAATGCTTGAGGTATATTAGAATATAAGAAAACTGCACCATCACATCATGATGTTTTAAGCATGTGTGTATATATGAAAATCTGGAGTTGATAAGTACTGGATTATAGTTTTCAACTCTGGGGTGAAAGGACCCAGGACAGAAGGGTGATCAACTTGAACAGGCGCAGTTGTTGAAGTAGTCTGTGAAGTAATGGCTTTTAAAAGGGAGTTTTGTGACCACATCAGCAGAAGTGAAGAATTGTATTCCCCTGTGAAGTTTTGTGAAATTTTATGATCCATTCTGCTATCTACATTTGAGGAGAACTGCTGAGGAATCTGTAAGAACTGTCTTGATTGCTTTTGCTAATCACTAAGAGGTACACTGTACACTGAGAGGTGTTTCATCGCAATACATAGCCCATATTTACCATCTTATTTGTAAGACCCAGAATTAAGTCATATGTATATTGTAGATTTTATTACTATTCTAACTTGAAAGAATAGCTTTTGGTCAAAACAGTGGAATTTTATAGCCTTATTCCCTTAAGTCCCCTGGAAATCAGTTTTTCTGTGCTTCAAAATAAGGCTACTGGCCCCTAACCACATTATAACAATTAAGTTGGTGGTCAGGATGGATCAGAACATAACCTACACTATTTTTGAGAAGATTTGTAGCTCGGCTTGATGGTAAGTATGTAAGTTAGCTCCCTGAGCTTGAAGATTTGTTTTCAGACGTTTTGTCACCATACTAAGTAACATCATCAATGAGAGTCTCCGGTGAAGCGCTGGTGTTATATTCCGCCTCTCTATTTATTCCATACATACAGACAAAGAAGGATACCATTTTGACTGGAACAGCACATGCATCCGAGGACCGGTGAAACAAAGACACGCACGAGGATTCTTAGAGGCATAGCGTTCTATTTTTTTTAATTTTTTTTTTTTTAAGAATACCCGGGCTCTAACAATTCTGTTTCTTTTTTTTTAATCCCCAGCACCCATGGTGTGTGTGTGCAGGTGTGAGACACAGTGAAAGACACGAAGTGCACGAATCTTTATTCAAATTCCACCACCAGGAAGATAGGAAAACACCCGGGTGGCCAGTGACAAACACTGCCCTTCACATCAAAGGGCAGTGCTGTGTGATCAAAACAGTAAAGGGGAGGGTAGGGACTAAATCAAAATAGAGTTGGAGGGAGAAATGATGAACTCCACTCCCTACGGCACCCACCTCTGGCATAGCATTCTAACCAGAACTCCATCAATTTAGATCCTATCCACCTTTCCTTAAAAAAGAGAACCAGAAATTGCATCACCCACCTTAAGAAACCAAGACCTATAAATAGAGAGTCAGGACATACCACCAGCACTTCACCGGAGGCTCTCACTGATGATGTTACCTAGTATGGTGACAAAATGTCTGAAAACAATTTTTCCAGTTCAGTGAGCTAACTTATATACTTAACCTACACTAGATGGTCTTTCAATTAAGAAATCTGGCAGGCAGTGTTTATTTTGAACACTGATGGTTTCAGCCTGCTCTTTGTTTTTCAAGTTTGAATTGTAGTGGATTTAAACATACTGGCTATCTTCACCCTTCAAGAGTGTTTATGTGTCCTCCATCAATTTGTGATTCCAATACTATGGATTAAGGCCTTCAGACCAGCAGCAAGTCTGTGCAATTCATGCCTCTCTTACACCTCCTTTGAACAAAAATGTAATCTGTCAAAAGCAGTGGTATTTTGGAATGTGGCTATCACCTACCATTGTTAAAGGTCTGCAGTGTTCTCTTGTTTCTACTGAAATTTGGTCCTAATGTCTTTTTATGATCTTACGATGGTGGGTATTTTTAATAATTAAATGCTTTTAATATAAGATAAAATTGCAAAGAACATTACCCATGCATTATAATCACAATTAGAGTAAGTGCTCACAATAGCTTTAGTCTCGACTCAGTAACTAATGAGCGAAAAAATGTCTTTGGTTTGTTTTTGACCATACATGGAAAAAGCAGGCAATGGGTAGTGGGGAGCCCATTTGTTCCTGGCAGGACAGTTGGTTTATTTCATGGATGGGACATCATTGCTATGCTGACTTTAAGCTACATATTCCAAGTAGGTGACCATCTTTGGCTTAGTAGCTCCAATCTCGTTAAATTATGTGGCTGAGTTGGTTACATCCCCAGCCAGATCATAAAATTCTGGGTTCACTCTTTTATGCCCTCAACACCCATCTCCAAATGGTTAAATATAAATCAGAAAAAGCAAGAGTCACAACATCAATCCTTGGGTAATGCCACTCGTCTATAGCCTGAGAAATGCCCTTTGTCACCAATCCTGTTTTCTGACTTCAGCAAACTTTTAATCCATGCTGCTAAGGACCCATCAATCCCAAATACTTCTGATTTACCTGCCATGTGGCACTGTATCAAATGCTTTCTGAAAGTTTTTTTTAGATTAGATTACAGTGTGGAAACAGGCCCTTCGGCCCAACAAGTCCACACCGCCCCGCCGAAGCGCAACCCACCCATACCCCTACATTTACCCCTTACCTAACACTACGGACAATTTAGCAGGGCCAATTCACCTGGCCCTGCACATCTTTGGACTGTGGGAGGAAACTGGAGCACCCGGAGGAAACCCACGCAGACACAGGGAGAACGTGCAAACTCCACACAGTCAGTTCAAATATAGCAATACACAGCACTACCCTCATCCACAGTGTGTGTCACCTCATTAAATAACTCAATTAAATTTGCCACACATAACTAGCCCTTGACAAAGCTATGCTGATTTTCTAGTTTTGATTTAGGTTTCTCTGTGTAAACATATCCTGTATTATGGCTTTTCATCAGTTTTCCCACTATTGATATCAAGCTAACAGATCTGTAGTTTCCTGGGTTATCCTTTGCCCCTTTCTTAAACAACAGTGTCATATTTGTAGTCTTCTAGTCCCCTGGGGCTAATGCTGTATTCAGAGAGGTCTAGAAAGTTTCTTCAGTAGCTCTGTGATTTGGTCCCTTACCTCTATCAGGATGTATCTCATCTGAGGAGAAAGTGAGGACTGCAGATGCTGGAGATTAGAGGTAAAAGGTGTGATGCTGAAAAAGCATATCCAGTCTGGCAGCATCCGAGGAGCAGGAGAGGTGATGTTTCAAGGTCCCAGCAACCCACCGTCCACTCCTGGCACCTTCTCTTGGCACCAAAAGAGGTGTAAAACCTGCACCCACGCCTCCCCCCTCACCTCTATCCAAGGCCCCAAAGAATCCTTCCACATCTGGCAGAAGTTTTCCTGCACCTCTAAATACCTCATTTACTGTTTCCATTGCTCTTGATGTGGTCTCCTCTTCACCGGAGAGACAGGATGCCAACTTGCAGAACGTTTCAGAGAACATCTGTGGGACACATGCTAAACAACCCCATTTCCTTGTGGCCAATTACTTCAACCCCCCCACTCTGCCAAGGACATGCAAGTCCTGGGCCACTTCCACCGCCAAGTCCTAGCCACCCGACGACTGGAGGAAGAACACCTCCTCTTTCGCCTTGGTACCCTCCAACCACATGGGATCAATGTTGATTTCACCAGTTTCCTCATTTCCCCTCTTCCCACATTATCCCAGATCCAATCCTCCACTTGGCATCTCTAGAACTGTCATACCTGTTCATCTTCCTTCCCACCTATGTGCTCCACTCTCCACTCCGACCTATCACCATCACCCCCCACCTTCGCCACCTGTAGCATTCATAGCTAGCTTCCCACCAGCCCCACCACCCTCCTATTTATCTCTCTGGCCCCTTGATCACCCCCAGCCCACCCCACCACCCCCCCCAAAATCTGATGAAGAGCTTATGCTCAAAATGTCGAATATCCTGCTCCTCGGATGCTGTCTGACCGGCTGTGCTTTTCCAGCGCCACACTTTTTGACTCTATCCAATCTGACCCTGGCAACTTTTCTACCTGAAGTGCTGCCAGTCTTTTTTTTTAATCACTTTATCTATTACTGCACTGCTCAGCTGCTCAATACACATTTTCAACTGGGCCATCGTCACCATCTTCTAATTTGGCAAAGACCGAAGCAAAGTATTCATTTAGTACTTCTGGTGTATCCTTCAGTGAGCACTTCATTCCTAAAGGGCCCCATTCCACCTTTCAGTAATCTTATACTATTTGTTTTAGTGTAGCCTGCCATCCTTTCCTTTTAGCCTTCCTTATTCCGGTCTTAGCCTCTCTCCAATATTTGAGACACCCTTTCTATTGCTGTTATAATTCTGGTATGCATCATATGTCTCCTTTTTCTTCCTTATTTTCTCTTAAATATCCTTGGTTATCCAGGGTACTCCAGGTTTGCAAACTCCATATTTATTTCTTATGGATACATATCTAGCTTGCACCCTATTCACCTCTCTTTTGAAAGTTTTCCAATTTCCATTTGCTGTTTTATCTTTGTGCGAACATTTTCCAATTCATTTCTTTTATGATTTTCTGCTTTTAGTCTTCTAAACTGTTCCAATGAAACTCAGCTTAAAATTGAGGAACTTTTACATCTCCTTGACTAACCATTGTGTTCAACAATTTGAGATTATAATTTTTTAAATCTTTTGTTTCTTGTTTCTCTTATGTATTTTTATTTCCTTTTATTTCTGAATGGCATTGTTGCTGATTTTGATTTATCTTTATCACCTTGTCTGCTTTTAGGATGATATTTTGTTTTCCTTACTTGTCATATTACCAATTACTTTTGCTTTTTGCAATCATCTCTGTTGTTAGATAATTTCTCCTGCCTTCAAAGCTAGCAAAGGCCTTGCATTTTGTTCTTCCCCTCCCTCTTTCCTTGCTTCTTCTTGCTTAAAACCTCTAATTTTTTTCCAATTCTAATAAATGTTCATTGAACTGTAGAGTTACCTCTGTCTCTCCAAGAACAGCTGTGAGATCTGCTGAGTTCTCCCAGCGTTTTCCAATTCTTTTAATTTGATGACTTTGATGAATTTTGCTTTCCATTGTATTTTGCTTTCGATTGTATTAAAGTTGAAATGCAGGGCTGTAATTCTTATAGTAAGATAGTTTCAAATATTCGTTAGTTACACACACCTAACATATTTCTTTGTGCTGAAAACTTGTCATCTGCAGGCACTGCCATTACAAGGTTAGTTGGTAGTAATCTGTTCGAAGTAATATGATAGTTTTATTCAACATTTTATTTGTAACTGGTAGCTTCCAAGTGAAATTGCTGTGCTAAAAAGTCTTGAAATTAAAAACACAACAGATACATTGCAAATCAACAAGTAGTTACACCACCAGTAACATTTAACAATGCATTCCTTAGGTTTTTAAGTTGACCTTCCATTCCCTTAGTACTGAGTGTATTTTGTCTGCTCCTTAAAAACTCATTTTCAGTTCTGGGGAAGGTTGACTGGACTCAAAACGTTAGCTCTGATTTCTCTCCCCAGCTGCTGCCAGACCCATTGAGCTTCTCTAGCAATTTCTGTTTTTATATCTACAATAGTTACTCATTTTCCCCTTATTTAAAAGCTAAGGCAGGGGCAGGGACAGAAATCATAGACCACAATGATGCTTCTGACTTGGGCAGAGTGGCCCCACACCTGAACCAGTCACAACTTTCTCCTTTGAGTATTGGGCCCTGATTTATCCCCAACCCTGTACCAAAATAACAACTCACAGTAGATTTGCCTATGAATATTGCTCCATCTAGTGGATACATCACATGCATCTAGTAGCCCTTCTGCACCGAATATGGACACTAAGTAAAGAATAAATAAAAATATAAATCTCCTGAGCAGTGGTAGACATCTTTGGATCCTACCTTTCGTCTTGAGTTTCTTGTTTCTTGCTGGAATTTCCAGCCTATAATTCCTTGATGTAATCCACATGTCATCATTCATTTATTATCATTCATATGAATTATGCATTGCTGCTGTATTGAGCCTTTGGTGGTTTGTGTAAAAGTGCTATGAGCCAATGAAGTTTCTTGTAAGCTTGACACTGATGTATTTTTATCCTAAAGACATTGGAATATTAAAATAACAACAGAGATACTTGATGTTTTATATCAGGATACTTTATATTTATGGCTATAGTGAAATAATTGGTTTCAGATATATCTTTTATGTCTGAAGAGATATTTTAATTAAAAGTTATGCTGTTGTATTATTTCATGCTTGATGAATGTATTTAGGGGCTATTTTCTCAGTTTATTATTTAAATCTATCCATGTGCAAGAAAAATGTGTTTCCAGTGCTCCAAGGCTTGTATTTTTCACATTTTATGCTTTAGAATGGTTGAATGTATTTTCAATGAAAATTAAACATGCAATAAAAATAGAGTAATTGTGTACCATGCTACATGGAAATGAAAGTATGAAGTGGCAGAAATATTCTAATTCTATGCCTGTACTTATAATTTTGTCTCAGCTTGTTTAGTGTTGTTTTGGAACAACTAACCAAAGCAGAAAATGTGGATGGACATACAACTTCCACTGGCAAACATTCAGGTGGTTTTGATGTCAAAGCCCTTCGAGCCTTTCGTGTGTTGAGACCTCTAAGACTTGTATCTGGAGTACCGAGTAAGTTTCTCGATGGTTCCAAGACAGAATGTATTTTTTAAAGTTGACTTGATCCTCTCTCTTTCTCTAACTTTAAGCTATCAACAATCTGCAAACTCTGTATTATTCCATCTCTGACCTTGTGTACTCATGATTCTCTTTATGGCCATGCATTCAACTATGTAGTCCCTAAATTCTGGAATCCGCACCCCTATGCTCCAAAAAACCTCGTTGCCCCTTTACTCCGAGCTCTTTTTCTGTGAAATGTCTGAAACCTACATCTGGCTAAGGTTTTTGGTCACATGTTGTAATATCTCCATATGTGACTCAGTTTCAGTTTGTTTCTAACAATGTATTACGATTGTTTTACTGTCCTTCAGGTGCTATATAAGTGCACTTTGTTTACCAGATTTTAATTTATACAGGAATTTGAATGTCATTTGATTACATCATTCTTGAATCTTAATTGCCCTCTGAGGTAGCTGAGCAAGCCGTGCAGCTTGAAGACAGTTAGGGAGGGGCAACAAATACTGGGCTTGCCTGCGATGTCCACATTTTTGAAAGCATATTTTTAAAAATGTTGAGTGTATTGAAGCACTCAATTAGGGGGGCTCTTGTACTGAGGGGATACTGGTTTCGGGGAAGGGAATGGTGTCAGGTTGGATTAGGATGGGAAGTTGGGGAAAATGGGGGAGGGGAGGAAGTGGTGTTCAGGTCAGATTGGGGTGAGGAGGAGGGAGTCAGGGATAAGTGGTGACTTGGGTTTTAACTTTATACTTGCACAGTTAGAGGTTTTAATTCCTCCAAAGTTACCTTGTTAGCTATTCAGCCAAGTGAGTTGGAACTCTCTGAACTCTGCTCTTCTAACTTTAGGCTTTTTGAAATGTTCCCGATATAGGGAAATTACCCAATGGAAATGTAAACTTGCTGGGCAATTTCTGGGTTGATGATCTGTCAGGGCTTCAAAGGGGTCTCATCATGCATCTTTCAGGATACATTGCTGCAAGAGTTACCTTCCAACTCGAAGGTCTGGGCTATATGTACAATTAATTTCCCCTTAATTATTTTAGAATAAGTTTTAATTAATTTCTAACTAAGTTCTCTCTGTTATATAAAGGTTTACAAGTTGTCTTGAATTCCATCATCAAAGCCATGGTTCCTCTTCTACATATTGCTCTACTGGTATTATTCGTAATCATCATTTATGCTATCATAGGACTGGAGCTCTTTATCGGAAAAATGCACAAAACATGTTACTTCAGCAACACAAGTAAGAATCTATTAATACTTTTACTAGTCTTGTGAGTTTGATCTGCATATCTAATTTTACAGAAAGGGTTACCTTGGGTTATAAGACTTTCACTGAATGCTGACCATAGTTAAAGAGCCTTTGACATGGGGAGGTGATAGCTTTGTGGTGTTATTGCTGGACTTTTAATCCAGAGACCAGATAATGTTCTGAGGATCCGGTTCGAGTCCCGCCATAGCAGATGTTGGATTTGAATTCAATAAAAATCTGGAATTAAGAGTCTAATGATGACCTTGAAGCCATTGCCAAGTGTTGGAAAAACCCATCTGGTTCACTAATGCCCTTTAGGGAAGGAGGCTGTCATCCTTACCTGGTCTTGCGTACACATGACTGCAGATGTGGTTGCCTCTGAATTGCCCTCTGGGCGCTTACGGGTGGGCAGTGACACCCTCATCCCATGAATGAATAAAAATGAATCATTCTGTGCAATTTAGAAGAGAATCCCTAAAGTGTGGAAGCAGGCCATTTGACCCAACGAGTCCATACTGACCCTCCAAAGAACATCCCACCCAGATCCACCACCACCTACCCTATCTCTGTAACCCTGCATTTCCAATGGCTAATCCACATCCCTGTTCACTATGGGCAATTTAGCATGGCCAGTCCACCTAACCTGCACACCTTTGGACTGTGGGAGGAAACTCAAACAGACACTGGGAGAATGTGCAAACTTTCACTCAGACAGTGACCTGAGGCTAGAATTGAACCCAAGTCCCTGGTGCTGTTTGGCAGCAGTGCTTATCACTTAGCCACTGTGCTTCCAATTTTATAGGTTTACTTGGTAATACTGGATTAGATATTAGATCCCACACCCTGGTGCTGGAGAGTATGCTTATTGCATTGAGGTGGCTTCTTCAGGTCAGGCAGGAACAAGGTGAATGCCTTGGTTTCTTTAGATTGTGTGCTCTGATGAGGGGACCCGTGGTGGCCATGAACTAAGTTCTGCTGTCCTGGTCCTACCTACCTGGCCCCTGCACAAGAGAAAAACTTTACAATTTGCTCTTTGAAGACTCATCAAGATGAATGTGACCTTTTCTACTCCTTGTGGCCTCAGTAGCAGTCATCTGTTTTGGTGGCGCTGTGAAGGCTGCAAACTGTTGGCAGAATAATTGGGTAACGTGGAAGGTTTATTTAAAAAGGCAGACCAATGCTTAATCGAAGTGCTGAATGAACTGCTTAATTTGCTGCCATTGCTGAAATAGCCATTGCAGTCCTTCTGTGCACCAGCTCAGATTCAGGTTTCTTAGTTCGTCCCGATAGTGGGATTTTATTCTGGCCACTAAAGTTCCGTGCCCCTGGGTTGATAACATCACAGTGAAGAATCCAGGGCATCTGGAGCCTGAGTGAACATGATCATCGATATGCTTGTGAATCAGATTGAAAGTTTGAAGATCAAACATGGAAGAATCTGGAGGGAGTGTAAGACATAATGGATGAATTCAATGTCAAATCAGAAATAACAAGTGAAATAAAGAGAGAGCAAGAAAAAAATTGGATTACATGTGAGAGATAAAATGGAATGGAGAAGAAAAGCAGAAATTTTATATTTGCATTTTAATATCTCCAACATGTAATACTGGAAGGAGGAGTGAGACACACTTTTGAGTGTCAGACACCTTAATTAATATTAACGAACATTTGACATGTTGTTAAAAGGATTCAACTTGACAAAACAAGATTTAACTTACGATGGGATGATTTGTCCATATCTAGTATACAAATATGACAATTTCATGCCTTTTGATACCTTTCACATTTGACATGCTATTTACAGAAAGCTAATGATGGCATTATAGCAACTTTTGGATATTATCATTTATTTGCACATATGCCACTTGCTTAATTTAACTGTACCATTTGCACATAAATAACAATTCGTTTTACCATTATGTTGAGAGCATAAGCAGGACAACTGTGTCCTCCAAATAGTATTAATAAAAAGATTCATAAATATTTTAAAGTTTTAATTATACGTCTTATAGGTTTACTGGATTATACTTTACTTTTGCTAATCTGGAATTTGGTTTTCTTGTTTAACTTAAATTTTCATTACACAGACTATATTCATGCTTCTTTTATATTTGTTGTGTTAAAGTTGCAATTGAGGTTTGATAACCTAAGCTAATATAGCCTTCCATTTCTAGATGTGATAGCAGAAGATGAACCAGCACCTTGTGCATTCTCAGGGAATGGTCGCCAATGCTCCATGAATGGTACAGAATGCAGGGGTGGGTGGCCGGGTCCAAATGGAGGCATCACAAATTTCGACAACTTTGCTTTTGCAATGCTAACTGTTTTTCAGTGTATAACCATGGAAGGATGGACTGATGTCCTTTATTGGGTAAGTAATTGGCCAAGAAGTGCATGTCAATACTAATAATTCAAATAACATCAGAAGCATTACATGGCATATTTTTCACATAACGTTATGTGACAGGTTGTCTGTTGAGATAAAGCATGATTGTATCTTGCCATATTTCAAGACAGTACAAATATTTGAAATATTATGGAAGGTTTTATTAATATTTTATATTTCTCGAAATTATATGATTATGTTACAGATTACTTCATAATTCCAAAAGTTGTTTATTATTTACTTGCCTTTATTAAAATCTAGAATTGATTTTTAAAAAATGGCTAAAAGTTCAATTAAATAAAGACATATTTGTTATGTTTGGAGTGCCAACAATCTCTGATGATAAATAATGTTTTTGATTTGAAAACTGAATACTGATGTAATATGCATTAAAATGTCGGCTGCTATAATGGCTATAGTCAAATTCAAACGTACAGAGACCTATTTTTCACAAAATGTTTTCAGACTACCTAGTCTTTAATGCAGTTTGGGCTTTAAGTGTTGTTTGCTAATTGTGACTTCAATTGTACTTCATGCAGATGAATTTATTATTTCACATTTTAGTTGAGTTTAAACAACCTCAAGCTAATTCTTTCTGCACTGATTTTAATTTCTAACATTAGGAAAAACTTGGTCTCTGATTGTTAGACTACTTTGTTTTCTCTGGCTAGAAAACTATGCAAGCCAGCCAATAACTCAGAATGACTTGCTTGTGTACTATGTTATAAGCACTTCAATACAATATACATCAACCACCTGCATTCAGATTGTACTTTTGACATATAAAAACAATCTAAAACCATTTCATATTCAAGAATAGATGTCAAACACTTCTGGAAGATTCAATGGAATTGTCAAAAGATGTTGTTCTGAGAGATTTTAGGACAATTTTGGATGTGGAAAGAGTATATGGCAAATTTGTTGAGAGATTCTTCCAAATTGAAGAATGAGGTCTTGAGGCCTTGATCATTAAGATGGAGTACAGAAAGAGGGTGCTAGCTGTTGCACTGTACAATACAGCATAGAGGAAGAAATAAATGGGACACATTGGAAATGTAACGTAATAATTGTGCGCCACTTTCAAGCTACATGTAGAAGCAAATTGGCAAAGGAAATTTTAAAGAATGAGTATCTTTGCTTAAAGCAGTATATGCTAGAGCCAAACAGGGAGTATGCCCTTCTGAACATGGCCATGTGCGATGAGACAGGAATAATCGATTACCTTGATCCTGTCCAAGGCTGTACCATACACTCCCTGGAACACCGCCCAAACTTGTTCTGCAAATGCTGTGTGGTGTTCACCTTTCCTTTGATAGCGCCTTCACTGGGTCCCCTCTTAACACCCATGACACCTTCTAAGCGATAATGATAAAAATATGATGGAATTTCATCTTTCCTTTTGAAAGAGAGAAGTGTGGATCCATGACTAGTGTCTTAAACATGAAAAAAGTTAATTTTGATAGTGGAGGTAATTTGTGAAACCAGACCAAAAAGGTAGAACAATAGTGTTGTATTGGCAGACTTTTGAGGAGACATTTAATAACTTTGAACAAAGATTTATCCCAGTGGGAAAGGAAGGTTCTTTGAGAAGGATGCATCATGCTTGGCTAAATATGGAAGTTACAAATAGTATTAGTTTGGGATGAGCACTGTACAAACCTGCAAAGATTAGTGGTAAGTCACAGATATTCATAACCAGCAAAGAATGATTAAAAATGTAACAGAGGCTGAAAACATCATGAGAGAAGGCAAGCTCATAACTGTGGGTTCATTAAAGGCAAATAAAAAATCTTTGCAGAAATCAGAAAACTTTAAGCTTGTTAGCCTAACATCTGCCATTAGGAAGGTACGAGAATCTGTCATTTAGGAGGTTGTAGCAAGATACTTAGAAAATCACAATTTGAGCGGGCTGAGTGAAAATGGTTTTTGTGAGTGCGAAATTTGGAGTCATAAAGAACTAAAGCACAGAGAAAGCATTTTGGCCCGTTGTCAATGTCAGTCAAAACAGCCATCTCACTATTACACTGGGGCAGCACAGTGGCTCAGTGATTAGCACTGTTGCCTCGCAGCGCCATGGACCCAGGTTCCTTGTGAGCGTGAAATTTGGAGTCATAGAGATGTACAGCATGGAAACAGACCCTTCGGTCCAACCTGTCCATGCTGACCAGATATCCCAACCCAATCTAATCCTACCTGCCAGCATCCGGCCTATATCCCTCCAAACCCTTCCTATTCGTATACCCATCTAAATGCCTCTTAAATGTTGCAATTGTACCAGCCTCCACCACATCCTCTGGCAGCTAATTCCATACATGTACCACCCTCAGCGTGAAAAAGTTTCCTCTCTCACCCTAAACCTATGCCCTCTCGTTCTGGACTCCCCGACCCCAGGGAAAAGACTTTGTCTATTTATCCTATCCATGCCCCTCATAATTTTGTAAACCTCCATAAGGTCACCCCTCAGCCTCTGACGCTCCAGGGAAAACAGCCCCAGCCTGTTCAGCCTCTCCCTATAGCTCAAATCCTCCAATCCTGGCAACATCCTTGTAAATCTTTTCTGAACTCTTTCAAGTTTCATAACATCTTTCCAATAGGAAGGAGACCAGAATTGCATGCAATATTCCAACAGTGGCCTAACCAATGTCCTGTACAGCCGCAACATGACCTCCCAACCCCTGTAATCAATACTCTGACCAATAAAGGAAAGCATAACAAATGCCTTCTTCACTATCCTATCTACCTGCGACTCCACTTTCAAGGAGCTATGAACCTGCACTCCAAGGTCTCTTTGTTCAGCAACACTCCCTAGGACCTTACCATTTAGTGTCCTGCTAAGATTTGTTTTCCCAAAATGCAGCACCTCGCATTTATCTGAATTAAACTCCATCTGTCACTTCTCAGCCCATTGGCCCATCTGATCCAGCTCCTGTTGTAACCTGAGGTAACCCTCTTCACTGTCCACTACACCTCCAATTTTGGTGTTATCTGCAAACTTACTAACTGTACCTCTTATGCTCACATCCAAATCATTTATGTAAATGACAAAAAGTAGTGGACCCAGCACCAATCCTTGTGGCCCTCCACTGGTCACAGGCCTCCAGTCTGAAAAACAACCCTTCACCACCACCCTCTTAAATTACTTACAGTGTGGAAACAGGTCCTTCGGCCCAATAAGTCCACACCGACCCGCCGAAGCGCAACCCACCCAGGCCCATTCCCCTACATTTATCCCTTCACCTAACACGGGCAATTTAGCATGGCCAATTCACCTCACCTGCACATTTTTTGACTGTGGGAGGAAACCAGAGCACCTGGAGGAAACCCACGCAGACGCGGGAGAATGTGCAAACTCCATACAGTCAGTCGCCTGAGGCGGGAATTGAACCCGGGTCTCTGGCACTGTGAGGCAGCAGTGCTAACCACTGCGCCAGTGTGCCACCCTCTGTCTGCTACCTTTGAGCCAGTTCTGTATCCAAATGGCTAGTTCTCCCTGTATACCATGAGATCTAACCTTGCTAATCAGTCTCCCATGGGGAACCTTGTCGAACGCCTTACTGAAGTCCATATAGGTCACATCTACTGCTCTACCCTCAAATCTTCATTGTTACTTCTTCAAAAAACTCAATCAAGTTTGTGAGACGTGATTTCCCACGCACAAAGCCATGTTGACTATCCCTCATCAGTCCTTGCCTTTCCAAATACATGTACATCCTGTCCCTCAGGATTCCCTCCAACAACTTGCCCACCACCGAGGTCAGGCTCACCAGTCTATAGTTCCCTGGCTTGTCTTTACCGCCCTTCTTAAACAGTGGCACCACGTTTGCCAACCTCCAGTCTTCTGGCACCTCACCTGTGACTATCGATGATACAAATATCTCAGCAAGAGGCCCAGCAATCACTTCTGTAGCTTCCCACAGAGTTCTTGGGTACACCTAATCAGGTCCTGGGGATTTATCCACCTTTAACCATTTCAAGACATCCAGCCCTTCCTCCTCGGTAATCTGGACATTTTGCAAGATGTCACCATCTATTTCACTACAGTCTATATCTTCCATATCCTTTTCCACAGTAAATACTGATGCAAAATATTCATTTAGTACCTCCCCCATTTTCTGTGGCTCCACACAAAGGCCGCCTTGCTGATCTTTGAGGGGCACTATTCTCTCCCTAGTTATCCTTTTGTCCTTAATGTATTTGTAAAAACCCTTTGGATTCTTCTTAATTCTATTTTCCAAAGCTATCGCATGTCCCCTTTTTGTCCTCCTAATTTCCCTCTTAAGTATACTCCTACTTCCTTTATACTCTTCTAAGGATTCACTCGACCTATCCTGTCTATACCTGACATATACTTCCTTCTTTTTCTTAATCAAACCCTCAATTTCTTTAGTCATCCAGTATTCCCTATACCGTTCGATTCCAGCCTCAGGCGACCGTCTGTGTGGACTCTGCACATTCTCCCCGTGTCTGCGTGGGTTTTCTCTGGGTGCTCCGGTTTCCTCCCACAGTCCAAAGATGTGCAGGTCAGGTGAATGGCCATGCTAAATTGCCCGTAGTGTTAGGTGCATTGGTCAGAGGGAAATGGGTCTGGGTGGGTTACTCTTCAGAGGGTTGGTGTGGACTGGTTGGGCCGACATGCCTGTTTCCACACTGTTGGGAATCTAATCTATTCTAATCCTATTTTCCTGCACTGGATCCATAGCGTTGTATGCCTTGGCAATACAAGTGCTCATCAAAATACTTGATAAATTTTTTAAATGCTTCTGCTTCTCCCACCTCTTTCTGCCAATGTCGTGAATTCCAGGTTCCTCATCGTCATGGTGAGTAAATTTTTGCTCACATCTCTTCTAAGTCTTCAGACTGTTACCTTAAGTCTATGCCCCCTGGTGATTGATCCTTCCATACAGGAGAAAAGTCTGTTCTTGTTTGTAACCTATCTATGCCTCTCAGAGCTATATCCATAAATGGTTGAAAATTGTTGAGCTTATGGTGATATCCATGAATTGGTAGATATGGTGTGCTTGGATCACCATAAGGTATTTTAGAAAGTGCCGCATAAATGTTGCTGCACATGATGTAGGGTATACCATATTAGCATGAATAATAAGTTGTTAGCTAACAGAAAGCGGAGAATATGGGTACATGGTTAATTTTCTGGTTGGCTAGTTGTAACAACGGAGATAAATGCTATATCCTCAACTACTTATAATCATTATCTACGATATGTTTGTGGGGCCAAATGTATAATAGCTAACTTTGCCAATGACATCAAGCTAAGAAGGAAATTCAGTTGTCAAGAGGTACAGAATCTACAAATGGATATACAGTATATAGATTAAGTGAGTGGGAAAAACCTTGTAAAATGAGTATAATCTGGATAAGTGTGAATTTGTCCATTTTGTTCTGAAGAATAGAAAAACAGTATACTGATTAAGTGAAGGGAGATTGCAGAACTAGGTGGTACAGAGGAATCTGGGGGTCCTGGTGCATGAATCATATAACATTAATATACAGGGTCAACATGAAATTAAGAAGGCAGATAGAATTGTGTCACTTATTGCAACGGAAATGGAATTTACTGCAACTAGGGAATTTACTGCAACTGTACAGGGCATTGGTGAGACCGTATCTGGACTACTGTGTACAATTTTGGTCTCTCTATTTAAAAAACTGATAAACCTACTTTAGAAGCAGTTGAGAGAAGATTCATGAGACTCATTCCTTTGATGAAGGGCTTGTCTTATGAGGAAAGATTCTACAGATTATGCCTATATTCATTGGAATTTCAAAGAGAGGTCATCTTATTGAAACATGTGAGATCTCGAGTGGATTAGATAGGCTGGATATCTGTTGGAGTGGAGAAAGACTAAACCTAGGGGATGTAGTTTAAAAAATAAGAGATCTTTTTAAGACAGGACTGAAGAGAAATATGTTCTTTGAGAGGCTCATTAGTGGAATTCTTTTACCCGCAAGATATTGGAAGCTGGTTCTTGAAATTTATTCAAGGCTGCATTAAATATACTATGAGAGAGTTGAGGGTTGTGCAGTTGCAGACGAGGAAGTGAAACTGAGACTACAACCAGATTGGCCATGATCTTATTGGATGGTGGAGCTGCACATGGGCCAGCTTGAAGAGCCAACTCCTGCTCTTTTGTTCTTATGGTCGCAGTATTGGAAGAGTAGAAAGGGAAGCACTCAGGGCTATATGAGGTTTCAGAAGTATAGCAGGACAGTTAATGGAATGGTTTGGGAACAAGAATTAAGGTCAGAAATAGGATTTTGGGCCACTGTTGCTTGATTAACCGGCACCTTCTGATAGACAGCATGTAGATTCTATGCAATTGTTCATTTAAATGACTGAAATATGCAAACAGCGCGAGGCACACTAGCGCTTAACAGTGGCTACACTGTTAAGTAGGGGCTCTAAAATTGTGACAGACTGGCACCACTTGAAACTAATCTGGTTAGGGAGGGAGGTGTGTTTGCATTCTATCTGGAGAAAGGGGTTAAACTGAAGACTGTGAATGATAGTGCCCTGGGTACTGTTGTAGAACATAGAGACCTAGAGTTACAAGTATATAATTCTTTGAAATTTGCGTCACAGATAGACAGCATGGTTAAGAAGGTGTTTGGCACCCTTGTCTTCATTGCGCAGACTTTTGAGTAGAAGAATTGGGACATAATGTTGAGGTTTTACAAGATGTTGATGAGGCCTCTTCTGGAGTACTGTGTCCAGTTCTGGTTGCCCTATTATAGGAAGGATATTATTAAACCAGAGAGGGTCCGGAAAAGATTTACCAGTATGCTGCCAGGAATGGAGGGTTTGAGAATAGGCCAGACAGCCTGGGATGTTTTTCACTGTAGTGTCGGTGGTTATGGGGTGACCTTATTGAGATGTATGAAATCATGAGGGGTATAGATAAGGTGAATAACAAGGGTATTTGTCATAGGGTAGGAGATTTCAAAGTTGGGGGGCATATTTTTAAGGTGAGAAGAGAAAGATTTAAAAAGGACATGAGGGCAATGTTTTTTGCAGTGGTTAGAGTGTGGAATGAACTGCCAGAGAATGCAGGTACAGTTACAACATTTAAAAGACATTTGGATAAGTACATGAATAGGAACAATTTGGAGGGATATGGGCAGACTAGTTTAATTTGGAAACATGGTCAGATTTTCTGATTGGACTAAAGGGTATGTTTCCATGCTGCATGACTATAACTCCATGTAGGAGAAAGTGAGGTCTGCAGATGCTGGAGATCAAAGTTGAAACTTTATTGCTGGAACAGCACAGCAGGTCAGGCAGCATCCAGGGAACAGGAGATTCGACGTTTCGAGCACAGGCCCTTCTTCAGGAATGAGCAGAGAGTGTTCAGCAGGAGAAGATAAAAGGTAGGGAGGAGGGACTTGGAGGAGGGGCGTTGGAAATGTGATAGGTGGAAAGAGGTCAAGGTGAGGGTGATAGGTCGGAGTAGGATGGAGGCGGAGAGGTCAAGAAGAAGACTGCAGGTCAGGAAGGCGGTGCCGGGCTGGAGGGATTCGGCTGAGACAAGGTGAGGGGAGGGGGGATGAAGAAACTGGTGAAGTCCAAGTTCATCCCCTGTGGTTGGAGGGTTCCCAGTCGGAAGATAAGGCGCTCCTCCTCCGACCGTCGCATTGTTGTGGTTTGGCGGTGGATGAGTCCAATGACCTGCATATCCTCGGTGGAGTGGGAGGGGGAGTTGAAATGCTGTGCTACAGGGTGGTTGGGTTGGTTCGTCCGGGTGGCCCAGAGGTGCTCTCTGAATCGCTCCGCAAGTAGGCGGCCTGTCTCCCCAATATAGAGGAGGCCACACCGGCTGCAGCGGATGCTCCCAGGAGGACCAGTTCAAAATACGTACAACACAGATGGCCTCCTTCTTCAAGGACCGCAATTTCCCCCCCGACGTGGTCGATGGTGCCCTCCACCGCATCTCCTCCACTTCCCGCTCCTCTGCCCTTGAGCCCCGCCCCTCCAACCGCCACCAGGACAGAACCCCACTGGTCCTCACCTACCACCCCACCAATCTCCATGTACAGCGCATCATTCGCCGTCACTTCCGCCACCTCCAAACAGACCCCAGCACCAAGGATATATTTCCCTCCCCTCCCCTATCAGCTTTCCGTAGAGACCACTCCCTCCGCGACTCCCTTGTCAGATCCACACCCCCCACCGACCCAACCTCCTCTCCCGGCACCTTCCCTTGCAACCGCAGGAGGTGCAACACTTGCGCCCACACCTCCCCCCTCACTTCTCTCCAAGGCCCCAAAGGAAACTTCCATATCCGCCACAGATTCACCTGCACCTCCACCCACATCATCTACTGCATCCGCTGCAGCCGGTGTGGCCTCCTCTATATTGGGGAGACAGGCCGCCTACTTGCGGAGCGATTCAGAGAGCACCTCTGGGCCACCCGGACGAACCAACCCAATCACCCTGTAGCACAGCATTTTAACTCCCCCTCCCACTCCACCGAGGATATGCAGGTCATTGGACTCATCCACCGCCAAACCACAACAATGCGACGGTCGGAGGAGGAGCGTCTTATCTTCCGACTGGGAACCCTCCAACCGCAGGGGATGAACTTGGACTTCACCAGTTTCTTCATCCCCCCTCCCCCCACCTTGTCTCAGCCGGATCCCTCCAGCCCGGCACCGCCTTCCTGACCTGCAGTCTTCTTCTTGACCTCTCCGCCTCCATCCTACTCCGACCTATCACCCTCACCTTGACCTCTTTCCACCTATCACATTTCCAACGCCCCTCCTCCAAGTCCCTCCTCCCTACCTTTTATCTTCTCCTGCTGAACACTTTCTGCTCATTCCTGAAGAAGGGCCTGTGCCCGAAACGTCGAATCTCCTGTTCCCTGGATGCTGCCTGACCTGCTGTGCTGTTCCAGCAATAAAGTTTCAACTATAACTCCATGTAGAACACTGAATTATAGCACAGCATTGCAGCAATTGTGCTCCACATCTTTCTGATGCTTCCAAGTCCATCAGCAAGGATGTGAGCCTGAAAGTGATTAGACCAGGCAGCAGAGGGCTGCAGGTCAAAGCCTTTCTTTATTTGGATGATATTGCTGATTTCTGCTCAGATTCACTGTCAATATGCAGATTCATGAGCATCTGTGACCAGTTTGAACTGGCCTCAGGAGCCAAGGTAAATAGAAGCAAGAGTGAGGTCAAGTTCTTTGGGAACCGGGCTGACCGATCCTTTATCTCCTTCACTGTCAGGACAGATTACCTGAAGGTGCTGGTTTGGAGGTGAAATGACTTGTACAAAAAAAACTTAGGAGGAGCATATTGCCAAATTGAGGCAGAAACTGGGCTTTTGGGATTACCACTGCCTCTCCATTGTGAGTAAAACCTGGTCATTGGGTGTGGGGTATACTCGGTATTGTACGTGGCATGGATCTAATCCATTCCCAGAACCTGCGTCATTGCAGTCACCAGAGTCATCTTCCATTTCATATGGAGGTCTAAGATGGACCATGTACAAAGCTCCCAATGAGAAGGAGGGAAAAACGTACTCGATGCCCCCCTCATCCTGATGTGTGCAGCTGCATCAAGCTCTGCATATACCCTCGGTATGCAAACACCAGGTGTCACTATGTACTGAGGTTCTACCTGTCCTTGGTGTTGCAAAGGATAGGACTGGTCTCATTGCTGTGGAATGGTCCGAGTAGTTAGATCATTCTGTATCATCTGCTTTTGATGGAGAAATTCTCAAAAAATGTAGCTTTGACCAAAATGTCTATCAGGAAATGGTCCTTGAGACCCTGCAGGAAAAGGAGAGGGTGGATTCTGTCAGGTTGTCAAAATCATTTGGCAGAATGCCTCCTCACACAAACGTTATGACAACTACCAAGACATAGTGTGGCTGATCTCTGTGTGCCACTGCTTGCTGCCGTCACAGTAGCTTTTGGGGGATAGAGACTGCCATAAATCTTCTGCTGGAATGTGCCTTTGCAAAGCAAGTCTAGAGAAGGATGCGGTCGATTTTGATGAGGTCCCAAGCAGCTTCATAACGCAGGACTTTATGCTTCGGGCCGCACACTGAGGCAAATATCGACTAAGCCTGGAGGACTATCAACTCCGAGAAGGACGCTCTTTGATCTGCCCGAAACTTGTTGGTTTTCCAGTGCAAGGAGTTGACTTTGACTGAATGTTGCAGACTGACACATTCCAAGGTCCAGGACTACATACTGAGGGATGCACTAAAGCTTGGACCGCTAAGGTACAGTGGGGAAAGGCCACCATCTAAGGTCTTTCTGCCAAAGTACAGTACAAGTCTGTTCAGCTATTGGACTTTCTCAGTGCTTCAAATACACTTAACTAGTGTCTTGCATGAGTAAGAAATACCTTTGGATTGTTGGAACTGTCAGGAAAGTCAAACTCCAATGTTTGTTCTCCATATGCAAAGACTGCACAGAGCCAAACTGCTCTCGTGACTATATTTGTATATGAAGATTTTTAATGAATAAAGTATATTTTTGAAATGAGAAACTTGCTAGATTCAGCTATGTCCAATGAACTACAACTCCATCATTCACCTACCAACAATCTATCATTCAGGACTCATACTAACATTTATAGTTTCACCTCACTCTCACATTTAATTTAGCTGGAAGTCTCGGCTTGCAAATGCTACTAGCTATTCAATCATGACAAGCATAGCTCCTGAACATTGTGTGACACCTATTGAAGTCCAACTTTTTTGCAGTGGAAGATAACACCTAACTGCAGAAAGCAGAATTTGTAGGACAAGCGCATCTACATGTCCTTACTGCCATGGAAGATGGCACTGTCACTGGCCAGCCACGAGGCTTAAACAATTGAAGATGATGGTATATTCATATCTATTTCTCTTCTTCAAATCCCATTAACAATCCCACAATTTTATCAGACTTCACTTGTAAATGGCCTTACTTTCCCTATTCACTTTAACCTTATTTATGTGCCTTCTTCCTTTCAGATACACAGTATCTTGGCTTGGCAGTGGCTGAAGAACAGGAAGACAATATTGAAGAAATATTGTCATTCGCTCCCATACTCAGACCCTTCACCTCACATACTAAGCAGAAACAATATCTTCAAGACAGGATCTGCACGCGTTGTGATGCAGCAGACCTGAAGGCCTGCAGCCAGGGTATTTGTCAAGGGTAGCACAAGTGATAGCTTAGATGAAGGCAAAGTTGCACATCGATTCTGCTGTAGATGAAGACACTGGGCATTTTGTAGGGTTAATGCACATGCACACTAAAATGTTCGGATTATTTGCAGGCCTATCCGAAAACCTACCATTGCTGTCAAGGAGCCTGGAGGAGTTGGCAACAATTGGTACAGGATTTTGTCCAGAGGATGGCGCCTATTCTTTCCAGCATGGAAGTTGGTGGCCGACTCTGAGGGCAATTGCAGACCCAACATTGATGATCTGTTCGCTGAGGTGTCAACTTTCATTGGAACATGGGCACAAGCCTCCCAATATCTGAAAGGGGCAGGACAAATTCAAATTGGAAGGATTGAAGCTCGGCTTGTTGTCACAAAATACCGGCATGTAAAGGGACTGAAGGATCTCAAACAGTCCAGCAATCTGTCCTGCAACACATTGCTATGATTGCAGAGATGCCATCCTCTCTGAGTGACAGTCGCATTATGAAGCATGAACCTATTGCCCTTTCTCAGAATGAGTTTTTGCTCATCCACCCTGCCATGTCAGCAGTGCTTCTGGTGTTGCCTGTCAGTCAACCAGCTCATGCTGTCATCCACACCAGTTACTAAAATGCTATCGTTACAAAATCAGATCAGATGCTGGAAATTCTGCAGTGAGTAGCACATCACCTGACTCCCCAAAGCCTGTGCATCATTTACAAGTGAAAAAGAATATGATGGAATCTGCTCCATTGTCTCGATGAGTATGGTTCCAACAATACTCTCAAAGCACCCACACAGCAGCCCACTTGATCACCAGCTTATCTATCATTTTAACTATTCACTCTTCTCACCATTAACACACAGTCGTAACACTGTAACCTGTGAAAGATGCACCGCAGGAGGTTGCCAATCTCCTTTGTACAACTGACCTAGAGAACACCAGTATTTGCAAGTTTATCTCTGAGCACACAGCATCTTGACCTCGAATTATAATTCCATTCCTTCGTTATCAGTGGATCAAAATCCCAGAGCACTTGCCCAACAGTACTGCAACTTTACCTATATCGGGTGTACTGCAGCAGTTCAAGAAAGTGAGTCACCCCAGCTTTAAAGGGCAGTTAGGATGAACAACAGTGATATTACTATGTCATGAATGAATTAAAACAAAAATTAATATCACCTTGCCTGAAAGTTAAATGATGATTTATTTCAATGACTGTAATCACAATGTTTCTCGATGATAAATTGCAGGTCAGATACTAATTCAACAGTAGGCACTGATTGATATCATAGTCTTCCCACTGTGCATCTTTCTGGTGCACGCACTGGGTGTCCTGCCTATCACCTTTCTCAGGTGAAATCAGTAACGACCATTCAAATGGTTAGCAGTTCACTACGACCAGCACCACTATAGAGCTAAATTTTGCAACCAATATATTTTTGTAAAAGATCTACAATCATATTAATTTTTGCAGCCAACCTTACCAGTATTTTATGGTCTGGTTGAAACTACAGTTCCTGATCCCTCTTCTCTTTCACAGTAACATGCCTGTTTCTTTTTAAGAGTACAATTGCTGAAACCAAATTATCCTTTTGCCATTTTCCCCATATCAACATGTTTCTTTGCAGTTTCCTTTAATGTTTTAAACAAATTAACTATACTTCATTTTGTGGCATTATTTTCAAACTTTAACACCATTCCCTTTTGCCTTGAGACCAAATAATTGAAATACTATTTGAACAGAAGCATTGTCCAAAAGATCATCTCTCTCTCTCCTTCCAGTCATAAGCACAGTGTAAATCATAGGTTCCATAATAGTAAGAGATTGCTTTCAACAGCTTGAAAATGTTAGCTCACCCCCATATCTGTAGATGTGGTTACCAATGGGCAGGATGTGGATATGAAGCATCCTTTTCAGGGAAGTACAAGCATGAATACAAGCAAAGAATGTGTCAAAACATGAGTTTCCTACTTCAGAATGTAGGAATAAAATGTTCACCATTTTATTAACTTTTCTGGCTGAGGCTCTTAAATAATCCAAAGTCAAACAAATGTGTGAGTTGCATTTTGAAATACAATTTGTGTATAATTTGTAAATATGCATGAGTTATCAGGTTACTTGTATAAATTTTTAAGTGAAAACAAAAAAAACTATAAATATAAATACTATCTATAAATAAGTGTAACAATATGTAAATAGTTTATCTGTTATACAAGGATCTAATTTATTTTAAATAGTAACTTTTATAGCTAATTTAACAAACCACCTATGTGGCCGTGATATAACTTGCTGTCATCTTTACAGATGAATGATGCCATGGGATATGAATTACCTTGGGTCTATTTTGTCAGTCTCGTCATCTTTGGATCTTTTTTCGTTCTTAATCTTGTACTTGGTGTATTGAGCGGGTAAGCTTCTATTTCATTTTGCCTGGAATGCAAAGCCCTAAATCCAGTTACCATGTTGGACTTCTGGAAAGATGGGAAAAAAAAATGTACAATGGTTCTGTACACCAAAGGAGGACTATGTTGGTGAACAATTGATTCTCATTAAAAATATTACCTTTCCTAATTATTATTTTACTTTGCTATCAGGGCAAAAAAAAAGAAGAGAATTGCAGTAACCCTTTAGGTTGATACTAATTATCCAAGGACCAAAGTGACTGGCTGAAGGGCTTTGCCATATTAAGTTGCATAATACCATAATAGCCCTTTTCCATTTTTCAGGTTAATGATGCAATTGGATTAGAATGGCCATGGATATATTTTGTTAGCCTGATCATCCTCGGCTCATTTTTTGTACTTAACCTCGTTCTTGGTGTACTTAGTGGGTAAGCTGCTGAATTATATGGAACTACCTCTGCTCCATTAGAGGTGCTCTTATTTAAACAAATGCTCTTTGCATGCATCTTGAGAGATTGTGCATCAGTTTTATTTGCAGGTTGTTTTTTCATGGGGAGCATGCATGGCACAGTGAATTAAGAGCAAGCTGTTTAATTTGAGGTAACAGATACCTGTTACTTGTTATGAAATAATGCATCTGGAACAGTTAACTGCATGTTATCTTCAACTGTTAAAATATCTATCTTTTACATTAAAATTTGGCATTTCCTCTTTCCTGGGATTCTGATGTATAGTTTGTTGTGTGTGAGTGATTGTGTTTTCTTGGGCTCAGTGTTGAATTATCATGTTTTCCTGTTATATGAGTGAATACAACATAGTTCTGCAACTCCATCCTAGAAAGAATTAACTCTAAGTTCAGCTTCTTAATTAATTTAATTGTCTACTGTTCAGTGCCCTTTTATAATAGATCTACATGATTGAGAGATATTTTGAGTTTGATGGAAATATTTATACTAGAATAGTGTGTACAATAGGGAGTAACAATTATTAGTGTATTGGATTGAACTTTTATAATACACACAGTTTATGTGGCATGCATGTATTGTAAGAAAGGGGAACATTTCCTTATGCTTTATGAAAGAAGCAATAGCTAATCATTAATCTGTTTATTAAAAATCACATTTTAAACTTGACCAGACAAGATAATGGTCCAAGATGGCTTAAGCTGTGCCCAGTTTTCTTCTCTTTGTTTTACCTCTTTGGAGTTCTTTTCTTCATCTCTCCCGGCCTTCGGCGTCGACTCCCAGCTTCTAGTGTCGACTCCCAGCCTCCTTTGGTGGCCATTGCAACAGTCTTGTGTGGCAGCCTCCCAGCCTGGTGTAGTGGCCTCCCAGTTTGGTGTGGCAACCTCTCCACCCGGTGTGCGGCCTCTGTGGGCAGCCTCCTGGCATGGTGCCCCCTAATCCCAATGTGATTGTCTGGAGCAATATCCCCGCCTCGCAATTCTCAAGGTGAGTCCCAGTGTGATCAAGAGCCAGGGCTTGGCACGGTCTGGAGCCAGAATAAGCTGGAGGCTAGGTGGCAGCATGGTCTGGGTCAGAAGGCCACTGTTCTGGATTTTTATTTTTGCAACGCTGGACATTTTATTTCTCTATTTTCGAAGATCTTGTAACTAAAGAAGCTGTACCTAGGTACCTTTGTAAGATGATGCTGTAAGTGGTGACACATGAATTTTTCACTGTACTCATTGTGTGTGACAATAAAGTTAATTCAATTCACAGATGACACTTTTATCATTATAAATTTATATTTTAAAGAGTTTATAAATAAATGGGTTTTGGCCTTAGAACTGTAGTTTCCCACGGTGAATGTTACAAGTTCAAATTAGTTACCAAAGATGCTGTAGGAGTGTGGTAGGTAGTTAATGACGTGGGTTTGGTAAACTAAGGCAAGAAAGTTCACTCTGCTTCACAGGGAGAAATCTTCCAAAATACTGAATGCAACTCAAATTCAGTTTAAAAAAAGGTACTGCTCATAGTGCTTTTCAACATGTGGGGATTAAAAATGAAGAAAATTTCAGGATGATTTAAACTTTATGTTCACCTATTTGACAGGTTACACAGATAATCATGTAGCATGCAGTCAGCTACACATTTGCTTTGTTAGGACATGGGTTACACCTAAGTAAATGATGAAAAATGTGAGATAACAAACTTGGGAATAAATTGAATTTGAGTAATGTTCTCCCTTCTTTTCTGGTCTGTACATGCCATTTGTCCTAACTAGCTATGGAGAAGTCAGTGATCTATTTCTAGATTTTAACCAAAACCACTTTATGCCTGGTTCTGAAAGTATTGTCCTCTGCCTCATATATCACTTCATATCTCCCAATGATGAAACAGTTAAGTTCAAAAAGTAGCCTTTGAAGAAATGTGGTCTTACACCATTTCTGGCCATTTTAAAGAAGGCCACTGAAGGCAATCATGTCCCACTGCGTCAGCTTTCATTCTGCAGGACTTTTAACCATCAGAAGAGTCAAGCAAGAGGATTTTAACAAATTCTGTGTCAATTTGCTTTCAACAAATTATTTTGAGCAAGAATTGTATTAAACCAGACTATGCACTGTACAAAATGTAAACTGTTGATTGAATGTTTAATGCACTGTTTATTGTAGCAATTTGTTTTTGGGTCTATCTGTGGATTAGATTGAGGACTTTGGCAATATCTGTTCACTAAAGCTATTGCAAACGGTGCATAATGGATGAATAAAGATATTGAGGTTTTGGTCAAGAATAAAAAAGAATCATTATTTAGGCAACTGAGTTCAAATGAATTTTTTTTGAACAGTATAAAGAGTGTAGGTTGAGGAAGAAGATGGACATTCTGAAGGTTCCCTTGTTGAAGTTGGCCTCATTGGAACATATGCAACAGAGATGGAGGATCTGGGAGAATGGGATGGAGTCTTCACAGGAAATAGGGTGTGATGATGTGTTGTCCAGATAGCTGTGGGGAGACAGTGAGTTTATTATGGATATTAGTGGCCAGTCTATCCCCAGAAATGGAAACAGATGTTGAGGAAGAGAAGGGAGGAGTCAGAGATAGACCAGGTGAAAGTAAGGGCGGGAAAGAAATTGGAAGCAAATTTGATGAACTTTTCCAATTCTGTACGAGAGAAAGAAGCAGCACCGATGATTTTGATATATCAGATAAAGATTTGTGGATGGGGACCAGAATAAGACAGAAACAAGGAATATTCTGTGTACCACACAATGAGACAGGCATAACTGGGGACCATGCGAGTACCCATGGCTACCCCTCTGACCTGCAGAAGATGAGAGCGTTAAAACAGAAGTTGTTGAGGGTGAGGACGATCTTGGCCAAGTGAAGCAGTGTGGTGGTAGGTAGGGCCAGAATGGGCCTTTGTTCCAGGAAGAAGCGGAGTGTCCAAAAAGTGGTATTCATGCTGAAGATGAAGTTAGGGGAGGTGTTCAGGGAAGGGGAGAGGGAAGTAGATAGGTGGAGATGGAGCCCAGAGAGATATGAATGGAGTAAGTAAATAAGGAAATTATGGGTATCAAGAAGAGCTGAATAAGTGATAGTAAGAGCTAAAGAGAAAGAGAGATTAGAAAGTCTGGACTGAAAGCAATCCATATAATGCAATAATAGGACCAGTAGTAGATGCGAATGGATGACTGTGCTAAAAACAATCCATATCTTAACAGAACCATGTGTGGGTGGGTAAAAAATATTAAAACATAAAATCAAATTCAATAACTTTGGATTCTAAGTCCTCGACGCTGCAGGGTCCTCAAATGAGAAAAATGAGATGTTCTTCGAGTTTTTGCTGAGGCTCACTGGAACACTGCACCAGGCCTGTGATGGAATTTTGGCATGGGAACATGGTGGGAGACAACTGGATGTGCAGGGTTATTTTTGCAGACAGAACATCTGTGTGTTCTGCAAAGCAGTCGCACAGCCTGTGTTTTGTCTCCCCATTGTAGAGGAGAACACAATGTGAACAACAAATATAGCAAACTGGATTGAATGAAGTGCAGGTAAATCACTGCTTACCTGGAAATTATGTCTGGGGACTTGGATGGGTGAGGATTGATGGGCAGTTATTACATCTTTTGCAATTGCATGCGAAGATGCAATTGAGGTGTGAAGAAGTGTTCAGAATGGAGGTGGAGTGGGCCAGAGCTTCCCGGAGGGATTGGTCCCTGCAAATGTCTGATTCCAAGATTCTTTAAATCAAATTTTACTTCTTTTAATATCAGGTTGAGTTCTGAGGAATGGTTGGATGGGTTAGAATGGTATCTAGGAGAAAGTGAGGAATGCAGATGCTGGAGATCAGATTAAAAAAGTGCAGTGCAGGAAAAGCACAGCCGGTCAGGCAGCATCCAAAAAGCAGGAGAGTTGATGTTTTGATATATCTTTATCCGATATATCAAAATCATCGGTGCTGCTTCTTTCTCTCGTACAGAATTGGATAAGCCCTTCATCAGGGTGGGGCCAAGGGGGCTGAAAGATAAATGGGATGAGGGTGGGGCTTGGGGGAAGGTAGCTGGGAATGCAATAGGTGGATGAAGGTGGGGGTGAATATGATAGGTGGAGCGGAGGGTGGAGCAGATAGGTGGGAAAGAAGATGGACAGGTATGACAGTTCAAAAGGGCGGTGTCTAATTGGAGGGTTGGATCTTCCTCCAACCACATGGATCAATGTTGATCTCACCAGTTTCTTCATCCCCCCACCCATCTTTTCCCAGATTCAACCCTCCAACCTGGCACTGTCCTACCTGTCCATCTTCCTTCCCACCAATCCACTCCAACCTTCGTCCATCTATCGCATTCCCAGCTACCTTCCCCCCCCCCCCCCCCAGCCCCACCGCGCCACCCCACCACATTCCTGATGAAGAGTTTGTGCCCGAAACGTCGACTCTTCTTCTCTTCGGATGCTGCCTGACCGGCTGTGCTTTACCAGCACCACACCTTTTGACTTAGGATTGTGTATATGAGGATTTAGAAGAGTAAGTGGTGACTTAATCAAACATAATCATATGGGGAGTATAATTACTCTTGCTGGGGAATTGACGCCTGGTATCATTGCATAAAAATAAGGGATCACCCGATTAAAACAGATGAAGCAATCATCTGTCACTTCCTTAAAAGATGATGGAAATTGAGTCTTTGAATATTTATAAGGCAAAGGTGGAAGATTCTTCGTAAGCAAGGGGGTGGAAGCTTTTCGGGGTTGGCATAAATGTGAAGTTCAGGTTGCAATCAGATCAGCCATGATCTTTTTGAATGGCAGGAAGACTCAAGGGACCAAGTGGCCACTCCTGCTCCTAACCTGTATTTTCTTGTCAATAACTGAAAGTCTCTCAAATAATTCAAGGAGAAGCCAGATATTCTGTCCTTTGTTCCGGTTAGTAAACTTGCCACATGGATTTCACTACCATTGAACCATATGGACTGTAGTCATTCAAGAAGGTGGCTCACCACACATTCTCAAGTGAAATTAGTGAAGGGAAATAAGAGCTGGTCTAGCCCAAGATGTCCTCATCACATTAAAAAAAAACTTTTATTTTTCAAAATCTGATCTGTTTCTCTTGATTCAGTGGTAACCAGGTCACTTTGGCTTTTGGTGGTACAACTATCAGGAGGTCACATGTCCCTTTCAATTATGTCATTATGATTTGAACTTAAAGAAAGATGTAACCATCTTTTAAAATCTCACATTTGTTAGATGTGCCATAATGACTCTGTTTTTAAGTTGCTGCTGTCCAGTCAATAGTGTTGTAATTTTTCACGGCAGGAAATTGCCACTGTAGGCCAAAGAAAAGTTCTCAGCACTCATGAAACTGGATCAGGGAGACATGGAATGTGTGCATGGATGTTTGGACATGTAAATAACCTTTCAGAAGCTAGAAGAGCATTCCTTTCCTGCCTAGTATAATGTGATACTTTGTTTATATCTATTTCTTTTGTCCTGAGCAAGCCAGCAATCTATGACTGGTAATAGCTATGGAACTGACCTATCCAAAAATTGCTAGGTGTTTTACAGTTGTGTCCAACAATAAAGAAGGAGCCTATTACAAGTTTTTTGATAGGAACCTTAGGATAGTTTGGGGTCATTGAAGAGGAGTTCAAAATTTACTAGCAGTGGGACATAGAATGAAGAAGACTCCTTGTTCAGAGTGCTGCAATTACTGGGAAGGCAGCTGAGCTACATACATTCTATGTAGGGGACTCAGTGCAGAGTCATGAGTAGCTAGATGACCCCATGTTCACACTGAGGAGTTGAGTGAACTGTTGGAGTCAGGACTCAGAAACAAATTCTGGAGAATGAGAAACTAGAAAGCTCTCTCACTGTGCTTGGGTAGCTGTGAAAAGCTTGAAAGAAACCTGCAATACTTCAGTTGTGATCCTTTGTGAATTTTAGTGAGATTTGATGACTCACTTATCACTTACATCTGGGGATAGTTGCTGAGAAATTCGAGGGAGCTATCTTGATTGTATTTACAGTTTGATTTGCGCTGTGGGGTGTCCAATCACAGTCTATGCAATACATGAACCATATTAATTTGGGTGCTTAGAACTTATGTTACATATGCATTGCAGACTGTATTACTGTTCTATTGTATTATAACTTATTGCTGTATGTTCAAACTATGAAAACTTACGGTCTTATTCTCTGAAACCCTGGATTTCTCACTTTGTCTACTCCAAAAGCAAATGTTATTGGTCTCTAACCAGGTTGTAATGATGAATTTGAGATCTGGTCTAGGAATATAGCATTATCCATGCAAGGAATGTTTAAAACAGAAGTGAGCAGATTTACTTCCCGGGTCTCCTCTGGTGCTGATTCCTCTTCCTGCCAATATAGCTTGTTGAAAAAGCCACAACTACTTACCTGCTCAAACACTCACTTACAACAGGAGTCAAAATCTTGACCATTGTTTCCATAATGCATCATTCTTCTTTGAATAGAAGAGTAAATTAAAATTGGAGTCTGTTGGATCAGTGAAACTCCATAAGCAATTGATTCTAAGTGCCATCCAACTATCTGAATTCCAATTGATGAGCAGAAATAAAATTTGTTCTCTTCTGACATTTTGTAAAGAAAGTGGAATTGACAGTTGAAGGTGCAGATGATATGAAAATTGGTAGAGTGGACAGTGAGGCGAATGGTCTCAAATTGTAGTCTGATATTGATCAGTTGGTAAATTTGACAATATAATGGCAGTTAGCATTTAAACCTGATAAGTATGAGGTGATACATTTTGGGAGGCCCAATAAGGGAAGGATAGGCACAATGAATGGTAGGTCCTGGGACTACTGACGACCAAAGGGAGACTCGTGTACAGGACTGTAGATCCCTGAAGGTGTCAGCACAGGTAGACAGAAGGCATACGAGATGCTTGTCTTCATTAGCCAGAATGTTGCACAAAGGAATGAGGAAGTCTTGTTATAGCTTTGTAAAACATTGGTTAGGCCACGGCTGGAATACTGTGTACAATTCTGGTTGTAACACTATTGGAAGAGTGCGATTGCATTGGAGGGGGTGCACAAGCGATTCACCAGGATGTTGCCTGGGATGGAAATTCTCAGTTATCAGGAGAGACCGGATAGGCTGGGTTTGTTTTCCTTGGAGCGCAGGAGGCTGAGGGGGCAATCTGATTGTGGTATACAAAATTATGATAGGCATAGACAGAGTAGATCTTGAGGATCTCTTCCCCATGGCAGATGTGTCTAAGACCAGAGGGCATAGTTTAAGGTAAGGAGCAAGTGGTTTAGAGAAAATCTGAGAAATAAATTTCACTCCGAGGATGGTAAAAATATGGAACATGCTGCCTGAGAGGGGTGGTGGAGGCAGATAACCTTGCAACTTTTAAAAAGAACTATATGACTACTGTGAGAAACAAAAGCTCACTCACTTTAATAATTTCAGTCCGAGACCAAATTTCTGAACAGCAGCTTCTTTTTATTTGTACACCTGCGGGTGGGTGCTTTGTCTAATTACCAGGTAAGGCAATGACAAAATGCACAGTATATCCCAAAAAACCCTTGCAATTTATACTGTTTTTTCCCATATGTTTTCCTTATTCCATTGTCTGTTCCCTGCTTCACTTACGTCACTCATTTCCTTAAGACTTATCCCACAACTTCTGTTTATCCTGTCTTGTCCGTGACAAACTCTTATCTCTGACTCCCATAAGGGTGTTTGACGTCAGTCTATTGTAGATTATTGATTAGGCATATCTTTTCTTCTATCAGCATCTATTTCCATCCAGAGGCCACTTTGACCTCTTTGATTAGGGTTTGTTCCTGTGTCTCCGAGTAGGGGGAAACAGAGGCTTTCCTGTTTGCCCATATATCCACCATTGTTCTGTATTCACGTCTCATGCTAACATATCCTTTCTTTTTGCTGAATATGTATTTTCTCATTCCTGTTCTGTATCAGAATTTATACTTGCAGAAATAACATTAATTCATTTATATCCCACAATTTCCCCTTTTTCTTTTCATTACTATCTGTTATCTTCTGCATTTTTGTCTCTTTTTTTTTAAACATTGTTCCCAAAATTCGCAAGCATCATTTCAGAGATTTCATCCATCTTAGTCTCACTCATCTCCTTATTATTTAGTTGATAAAGTTCCTCTGTCAAATTTCCCCTCAGGGGCATTCGTTTCATCAAGGCTGTTTCAATCAGCCTCTGGGTGAGCCCTCGTATACAGGGTATGATACAACTGCCAATGGCCACCAATACCCCGACTACTACTATCAGGGAAGTAAGGATAGAAACCACCACCCCCTTCCATTTTCCAAACCAGGATTAAAGCCACCCTGTGAGAGATGTGTCTACTCCTGAATTCTCAGCCAGTTCCTCTGCTAAGGTAGTCAATCCCCGTAAGGCCCGAGTAATTGAACCATCAGGCGCAGTGTTATTAGGAATAAAGGTACAACAGCTTCCTCCTAACATCACACATACACCCCCTTTCTCTGCTAAAATCATATCAAGGGCTATTCTGTTTTCCCATGCCATCCTACTCGTCGCATCAAGCTGTTCTGATATTCCTTTAACCGCCTCTCTTGTATAATTTATAAATCGCTGTTGATTATAGAAAATGTAATTTATCCAGTCTACATTTTTATTAATTGTTACCCACCAAAAGAGAGCTGACTCAAAGCCTGCTGCAATCTGGTTACGAGCCTTGAATTCATCAGGTACTCCCCTAGGGACTCCTACCGAATCAAGATAAATCCTGTCATCAAAAGAAGTATCTAACAGTAATCTCTTACCCCTTCCCCTCTTTCTTACTATCTTCTTCTCAAATGCCAAGGTAAATGGAATTGCCAATTGTACAATTGCGCATATCCCTTTCCAATCCGGAGGTAGGGTGGGTCTCAATAATTTTCCTCCACAGTACCACCACAGATCTGCTTGGGGAACCTTTAATGCTGAGTAGTTCCCTCCCTTCTCCGTTTCGGTAACATTCTTAATCTCTGTACATAATTTCAGCTCCCCCAAATGTCTCGACCGACTCGTACCTCGCCTGTGCACACACGACGTGTGATTTCCGACTGCGGCGGAAAATGTGGGGGGGAACTTTTGCATCTTTCTCCTCCAAGGGAGGGAACATCAGAGATAGGGAGGTACAATTCCTATCATTCCATGCAGTCTCATCCTGATACAGGGCTATCATACATTTCATGCCCTTCCTGTCTCGCTTCCACCCGAGCGGAAAGGGAACCACCTGGGCCACTGGCCTACCGGAGGCACATGCATAGCAATTGCTCTTGTTCAGACTTTTTACAGTATACTTTACCCATTCAACCCAGGCATTTGCATCCCCGTACCCAGTCTCTATCTCGATGGTCTGTTTCAAATCCTTTACCTCTATAATTTTTACTACTTTAGGATCATCGGGAGGGGTGAAAGGTTGTATCTCATTACCCAGTAATTCTACCCGTTTTCCCTGTCCTACGCTAATTCGAAAACAACAGCCCACAAACTCCTTCCCATTTGCTTTCATTTCAATCCCAAATGTTTCATTTAATTGTACCTCATAAGTGCCACCTCCCAAAACTGCTTCGTGCCATGTGGTTTTCCTTATCGTTAAATATATGGGGTTACACTTTTTATCGGGACAATCGCGTGCTGGTCGGAAGGGGGCCCGGTGTATTGTGACAAGACCATTATACCAGGTACCATCCCCGAGGCCATCCCCATAGGACTTAAGATGTATCTCTGAGTTGCGGTATTGTCTCTGATTAGCTACATTCCCACAATTTACTAAGCTACGTACATCAGTGTCTATTACTTGTGGATTATCAGACTCAGGAACCATTAATAATACATATGAAAATGATATTTAACAAAATCCTAATACGAAGAGGGCTAGCATCATAACTCTAAGCATTCCCAGTATTCTAATCATTATGCTAAAACACAAAAAGGCTTAATATACAATTTTACAGAAATAATCCCGCGCTCGCGTCGCCGCTGTATAGTCAATTACTCAAAGTCTCTTTAGTCTGAGTTTCAGCGGGTCTTGCGTTGATTCGGCTGTCCAGACTTCTTCCTCAACTGGAGGGTCCACTGGCCCTTTGATCCGAGTGTAATGAGTCCAGCCTTTTTCCGCCGTCCTTATTGCCGTTTCGGTAGTCAAAAGAGCCTGATACGGCCCTTCCCAGTCTGGCTGCAGCTTAGTCTCTGTCCAAGATTTTATTAAGACCCAATCTCCTGGCCGGATGGGATGAACAGCAAATTCAAGGGGCGGAGTCTGTGCCAATAGACTCTGTTTTCTGAGGAAAGATAAAGAGGAGGACAAGCCCAGTATATACTTCTTTAAAAACAAATCTTTAGTTTCGGGAATTGGCAATTTTCCCTGCGTTCCCAGATAAGGTAATCCAAATAAGATTTTATAGGGGGATAGTCCCAAATCTTTCCTCGGGGCTGTTCGTACTCGCAAGAGAGCTATAGGTAAACATTTAGTCCAAGGGAGTCTGGTTTCTATGATCAATTTAGAGAGCTGTCATTTGAGTGTTTGGTTCATTCTCTCGACTCTTCCTGATGATGGCGGATGCCATGGAGTATGGAATTCCCAGGAAATCCCTAACCCCTTCATTACCCCCTGTAACACTTTAGAGGTAAAATGAGTTCCTTGGTCGGAATCTATACGGTTCACTAACCCATATCGGGGAATTATGTGCTCTAATATTGTTTTAGACACCCCATTTGCAGTGGCGGTAGCTAGGGGGTATGCTTCAACCCAACCAGATAAATGATCTACTATGACCAACATATATTTTAGTCTTCCTACTCTAGGCAGTTCAGTATAATCTACTTGTATACTCTGGAAGGGTCTCAATCCTGGGTCTCTTCCTCCCTGGGCCTGTTTTCTCAGAACTTTTTTATTTACCTTTCTGCATATTATGCATCCCTCACATATTTGTTTAGCAATGGTATATATCCCTTTACATCCATATTCCCTAAGAACTAAATCACACATTGCTTGTACTCCCCAGTGACTGCCTTGGTGTAGGACGGCCATAATCTCCTGCATCGTCATTTTGTTTAACATTTCCCTTCCATCAGGTAACTTCCAATGCCCGTCAGCTGTCTTTGTAGCCCCTAAATCTCTCAATTCTCTTTCTTCTCTTTCAGTAAATATAGGAGTTCCCCTAGGACCTGGGACAGTAGGTATTAGGGAATGAATCACCACTTCTTGTGGATTCAGGGCGGCTTCCCTAGCCACTTCATCAGCTAATCTATTTCCCCTAACCTCTGGTTCATTTCCTTTCTGATGACCATTTACGTGCACTACGGCTATCTCTCGGGGGAGTAATAAAGATTCCAAGACCCGTTTAATCAATTCTTCATGAACTAATTCCTTCCCCCGGCTATTGATCAATCCTCTTTCCTGCCATATCTTTCCGAACATGTGCACAACACCAAATGCATATTTAGAATCAGTGCATACTGTTCCCTCTTTATTTTCTAATGTCCTAAGGGCTCTCTCCAATGCATAGAGTTCGCAGGTCTGAGCTGACCACCCATTTGGCAACCTTCCTGCTCCACCACACTACTTTTTGTCCCATCTATAACTGCATACCCATTATGCCTTTTCCCTTCAATCACCCGGGATGACCCGTCTATAAAAAGTCTAGCCCCTGCATGAAGTGGAACATCTCTCAGGTCCATACGGACCTTAGTTTGGTATTCAATAATGTCAAGGCAGTTGTGCTCTGGATTCTGAGGAGAGTCTCCTTCCCCTTTCCAAAGAAAAGCAGCTGGATTTAAACAATTGTCGGTGACTAGCACTAAATCATCCTTTTCTATCAGTATCGCCTCATATTTCAAAATCCGCGAGTCTGTCAACCATCGCCCAGCTTTTTGGTTTAGGATTGTTCTCACTTGATGTGGAGTGCTTACTATTAGGGCTCCCCCAAATGTAAGCTTTCTGCTTTCCTCCACCAACAGTGCAGTGGCAGCCACAGCCTGCACACACTCGGGCCACCCTCGGGATACTGTATCCAATAGCTTTGAAAGATATGCTACTGGGTTGTTTCATCCCTCCCCACCTCTGAGTTGATACTCCCAAAGCCGCTCCCTTATCTACGGTGACAAAGAGGTGGAAGGGTTTATCTAGGGAAGGTAAGGCTAACACGGGGGCATAAATCAAATCTCTTTTGAGTTTTTCGACTAGTTCTTTTTCCTCATCATTCCAATTTAGATGTTCTGGCTCCCCCTCTATTAGTTTGAGATATAATTTCCTAGTCTTCTGAGCATAGGAATCTATCCACAATCTGCAATATCCCGTTAGACACAAAAATTTGCGTAACTCTCGTTTAGTGCTGGGCAGTGGCATCCCCACTATTCCCTTTATCCGCTCCGGGCTTATCTTTCGCTTACCCTCACTCACTAAATGTCCCAAGTATTTTACTTCTTGCTCCACATATTGTTTTTAGATACTCGCAGGCCCTGCTGGCCCAGAAAATTCAATAATTTGTTAGTGGCTTCTACTACTCTTTCTCTTCTTATTCCTGATACTAAGAGGTCGTCTACATACTGCAACAGAGTAGTCCCCTTGGGGCTGCTAAATTTTTCCAATATTTGTTCTAACTTCTGTCCAAATAAATTCAGAGATTCCGTAAACCCCTGGGAGAGCACAGTCCATCGGTATTGCTGTTTCCGCCCTGTCTTGGGATCCTCCCATTCAAAGGCAAACAAATTCCTACTTTCTTCCGCCAAGGGACAAGCCCAAAAGGCATCCTTTAAATCTATCACACTAAACCATTTGTGGTCATGAGGGATCTTACTTAACGTGTAGGGGTTTGGCACCACTGGGTGCCTGACCTGTACTATCCGATTTAATGTTCTCAAATCCTGCACCAATCGATAAGTTCCATCAGATTTCCGCACTGGTAGAATTGGGGTATAATAAGGAGACATACATGGTTCCAATAGTCCATCTCTAATCAGTCCCTCAATTACTGGCTGCAGTCCCCGTTTACCTTCTATGGAAATAGGATATTGTCGTTCACAGATAACGTCTCTTTTTCGTTTTAAATTTATTGTAAGGGAAGGGATCTGTAGCTTTCCACGATTCCCTTCTCTAGCCCATACTATAGGGTTTATCTCTCTCTCTGCGTCCTCTGTTAACATCGCCAGTTGTACAACTAATTCTTTTTCCTGAATTCCAATCTCCAGTCCTAAAAGGATAATTAGGTCTCTCCCCAGTAAGTTACTTCCTATATCAGGGATATACAGCAGTTCCCCTGTAACCCTACCTTTAGGACCTTCTATCATCATAGGTTCAAATACTGGAACAGTAAATCCTTCCCCTTTTACCCCTGAAACAAAGAAACAATAATTTGCCGTGTTAACATTTCTACTTTCTTTGTTTTAAATTTCAGCAATGACCGTGCTGCCCCCGTATCTACTAGGAAGACTACCTCTTCCCTACAGAGTCCCACCTTCAAGTTTATCAAGGGTTCCTGGTGGGCCCCCGAGGGCAGGAACCCCTGACACCTCTATTCTTCATCATAATTCATAAGCGGAATTGCCTTTTCTTCCCTTTGTAGATCAGGACACTCCCGCTTAAAATGCCCTATCTTTCCACAATAATAGCATCCTGCCTGTAGAGACTTCCATCTCTGCCCCTGTTGCTCAAACCCTCTATCAAATGTTCCCCCTTGTCCTCTCCCTCTTCCTCTTCCTCTCTGTCCTACATGCTGCCTCCTGCCGCTCCGGTTGCCCACTATTGGTTCCATTCTCCCCTTAATTACCCCATCAACCGTAGCTACCATCATTTTCACCTTCTGTTTTTGTCTCTCATCCTCCCTTTTTACAAACACTTTCTGTGCCTCTCTCAACAATTCATCTAATGGTTTTTCGCTCCATCCTTCTATCTTCTGTATCTTTCTCTGTATAGCTGGCCATGCTTTTGTCACAAAATGTACTTTCAAAAGACCCTGTGCCATTGGGTCCTCAGGGTTCATTCCAGAGTATTTCCGCATTGAGTCCCTTAATCTTTGCAAGAAAGCTGAGGGAGTCTCATCTTTCTCCTGTCTAATTTCAAAGGCTTTAATCAAATTCTGTGACTTCGGAACTGCCTCTCTTATTCCTTTTAGAATCAGGCCTTTCAATTCCCTCATTTCTTCTCTATGCTCCGGGTTTTGGTTTCCCACTGGGGGTCTCTGAGGGGAAACTTCACCTCTCCCTGTCCAGCATCCCCATCTCCAATCGGGTGTTCCCTGTCCCATATTTTAATGGCAGTTCCTTGTATAAGTCCCCTTTCCTCCCCAGTAAATAGTATATTCAAAATAGACATTAATTCAGCCCAGGTATACAGACTGGGCTCCAAATATTGATCAATTTGTTCAGACAATCCCACCGGATCCTCAACCAGGACCTCCATTTCCTTTTTAAATGTTCTGACCTCCCCACTGGTGAGGGGGGCACTTACAAACCCAATCTCTTTGTCCCCTCTGGGTACCTCCCAAAGGGGATAAGTCGTTACGTTTTTCCCCTTTTTCTTTTTTTTAAAGAAATATTGCAATATTTCTAGCTCCCCATAACTTCAAACACCAATTCATCAATTCATGCTTGACTAATCTTCAAAGCCTGTTCCTAACGTATAAATATATTTATATATATTTACGTTCATTTCTTCAGTATTTAATGGTCAAAATGCAAAATGCATACAGTTCCCAATTTTGCAATTCACTGTAATTACCCAGTTTTTGTCCTTTAATTTAGATCCAAAATTAGTTTTCTTAAATAGTCCTGACCAATCATTGCTCAATTACAATACTATAAGTCGTAAAATAATCAGAGCTTGCCTTAAAAGAATTTGTCTACTTAAGTTTTTTAAAAAAAAACTTCTAATGCACGAACGATGGCTGAATCCAAGGTCACAGATATTAACCATAGAATTTTGCTTTTACTACAATCTAATGTTGAACTGAAACTTCAACTGTCCTCCATAAATCTCTGTTATGTAAAGATAAAAGAGATTAGTTAGAAACTGATAGTAAGGCAGTCATGATCTGTAAAAAGAACAGGAGTTATCATTTTTTTTTTCTTCATAATCTCAATAGAATCCTTAACCTTAAAAGAAATCATGTTAAGTTTCCATAACAAAAATCAGATTCAAAACAGTCCTGGAACTCAAGCTCCAGGGAATAAAACACAAACATTCAATCACCAACAAACAAATGTTCACTCAAACCAAATCACAAAGGGTTAAACTTTCTACCAGCTGTACAGCTCTTTACATTCTCTCTCTCTCTCTCTCTCTCTCTCTCTCTCTCTCTCTCGCACATGGACATATAAACTCAGATATTCACAAACCCAGTCTTCATCCGATCTGTACTTTGGCCAGAAGATAGCGGGACGAAGAATGGAGTCCTTAGTCCATACAAAGCAACAATATTTAATCATCTTTCTCCCTTGTACAAGTATTATTTTGCCAATTTCCACAACATCCTGCCCAAAGGACTTTCCGGAGGAATGTTGTAAGGAACCCTGCCTCCATTTCCATTGCCGTTTCCTTACTTTGTTTCCCCGGAGGCTTTTTCCTTACCCACAGCGCAAGCCATAGTGAGTTCCTTCGTTAGTCCCTTATTAACTACTAAAACTCAATCCCGGCCACCAAGGCAATACTTAAAAGTCAATTTTCTTACCTTGGTCTGTGCACAGAATTGCCTGGCCCCTTTTATCACCGTATCTTCTATCGAGCTCCTATCACTGTCTGATTCAGATGTCTCTCTTATAGGATTCACATCAGTCACCCGAGGGAGCAGACCAAACCGGGACACGCAACCGCTCCTCAATGGGGAACGGGACGCGTCTTCCCAGTATCCAAGGCCAGCCACTCCCCCGGTGATGGAAGAAAATCCCGGACACGAGCCCCCAATTGTGAGAAACAAAAGCTCACTCACTTTAATCATTTCAGTCCTAGACAAATATCTGAACAACAGCGTTGTTTTATTTATACACCTATAGGTGGGTGCTTTGTCTAATTACCAGGTAAGGCAATGACAAAATGCACAGTATATCCCAAAAAACCCTTGCAATTTATACAGTTTCTTTTCCCATATATTTTCCTTATTCCATTGTCTGTTCCCTGCTTCGCTTACGTCACAGATTTCCTTAAGACTTATCCCACAACTTCTGTTTATCCTGTCTTGTCCGTGACAAACTCTTATCTCTGACTCCCATAAGGGTGTTTGACGTCAGTCTATTGTAGATTATTGATTAGGCATATCTTTTCTTCTATCAGCATCTATTTCCATCCAGAGGCCACTTTGACCTCTTTGATTAGGGTTTGTTCCTGTGTCTCCGTGTAAGGGGGAAACAGAGGCTTTCCTGTTTGCCCATATATCCACCATTGTTCTGTATTCATGTCTCATGCTAACATATCCTTTCTTTTTGCTGAATATGTATTTTCTCATTCCTGTTCTGTATCAGAATTTATACTTGCAGAAATAACATTAATTCATTTATATCCCACAGTCAGGTTTGTTGCACCTCATCAGCAACAAATTCATATTGAGAGACCAAAGCAAAAGATAATACATGTTTGGTTGTAATATCTGATTGTTTGTTTATGCAATTAAAAAATCCAGTCCTTGAAATTTTACTAGATGAGGCCTTAGAAGCACGCCTGCTTTGCACATACCATCTCCCTTCAGTTGATAAACTGCTCTAAATATGTTTCACCTTATTTCCAGCAATTAGCAAAATAAAGATTCTTTTTTGTTTTGAAACATGTTTTTATTGAAAAAAGGATTTTAAATTGCATTCAACCAAAAATAATACAAATCAAAACAATGCAAAAAGAACAAAACTACACTCATGTACACATAAATAAATAATATGGCTCGGCGTGACAAAACAATAACTGTCTGTCATCGAGAGTGTGAACTTGCACATATTCATATGTTTGTAATTCTGCCTCTTCAGGGTGCTAAATTCATTGAATGTAACCGTCATGGCTATATAAAAGCCCTTATTAGCATAGTTGATGAGTCCGTGTCCAGGTAATCTCAAAGGGCTAGGAGAAAGTGAGGACTGCAGATGCTGGAGATCAGAGCTGAAAAATGTGTTGCTGGAAAAGTGCAGGGCCTGACCTGCTGCATTTTTCCAGCAATCCCAAAAGGGCTGCCAGGTCTTAGAAAAGTGTATAAAACTTGTAAGAAAATCCAGAGGAATATGTTCCACGACTAACTTATGCCAACCTGACATACCTGCAGGATTTTTGAACACCCAGCATAGCAAAATGTTTTTCTTTATGCAGCAAGTAAGGATATTGAAAAGTTTTTTTTCCCTGTGCACGTCTAAAGTAAGTACACTAGGCAGGCCCAGGAGAAGAGAGACTGGGTCTATCTCCAATTTTGTCCCCAAGATCCTTTCTGTTCCACCTTCCACAGAGCCTGTGGCAAGACCAAAGGCGATGAGTGAGAGTACCCATACTCATTTTGCATTTTGGACATGTGGATACTCCCACTCTGAATTTTGAAAGGCAGTCTGGGGCCAGAGTGGACCCTGTCGAGCATCTTCAACTATAGGGCATGGATCCTGTTATAAATTGAAATCTTCCTTGTATTTTCCCAAATATCCTCCCATGTCTTAGAAGAGATCTCAACTCACAGCTCTCTCTTCCAGACTTTACAAAGCCACTTGGTCTCATCCGAGGGGCACCTCCCAACAGGTGATAAAGAGTGCTGACAGAGACTGTGTTCTTAGCGCTAAACACCCTCTTCTCTGTGTCAGACCTGTAAGGGTCGGTTAGAAGTGTAGTTCTTTTTGGATGAAATGCCTGATTTGGAAAAAAACAGAAGAGATCTTTGCGAGGTAGTTCGTACTTCTGAGTTAATTGAACAAAGGTCATCATTATTTCCCCTTCAAATAAATCATCCAAGCAAGACACACCCCTAGCTGTCCAGAGTTTAAACCCAGAATCCATTGGCCCTGTTTGGAAGCCTGATATGCAAATTATAAGGGTAAGGAATGATGTTTTTGTCTGCTGCATTACCCTTCATGCTTTAACTGCATTAATAATTATTGGATTATGGCAATATTCCTTAACTGTCCTCATTTTGTCCAAGAACAGTGGACTAATGAGGGGACGCTTTGCCTGAGAAGTTTCGATGTCCAACAGTATTGAAGCAGAGTCCCCGCAAGCCCAGTCACTCACATAAGAGAGAGCTTAATTGACAGTATTTAATATCCGGGAAGTCCACTCCCCCCAGTCTGTGGGGCAGTTGCAATTTGGTTAGTTTGATAAGGGGTTGTTTACGGTGCCAGATGAAAGAGCTGAGCCAGTCATTCAGTCTCCTGAATGTTTGTCTAATGAAGATTAAAGGAAGCATTTGCATTGGGTATATTAGGCGAGGGAGAATATTCATCTTAATGAGGTTTATGCAGTCGAGCCAGGATATTGGAAGTGCCTCCTATCTTCGAAGATCTTGTTTGATTTTGTCAAATAAGTGGATAAAGTTAGCTTTAAAAAGCTGATCAATGACGGAAGAGATAAATATATCTAGATAAAGGAAACTCTCTGTGACCACTAAAAAGGAAATCAAGATTTGCCCTTGATGTCAGGTATTTTTTCAGAGACTCTTTCCCCCCCCCCCCCCCCCCATAGGCAACTACAATTCAAAGTCAAGTGCATACTTGAAAAAGTATAGTGTGTTGTGGTTGCATCACATGATTGTATATTAACGGTTACATTTGTACATATATCTATATTTAGAAGTTTTTAAAGTGTTGTAAAAGTGACTTTAACTCTGAGATGCCATTATGAATTGGGTAATGCGTCTTTGTAGGCCATGTTTTCAGAGTTGCTGTTCAGTCTCAACATGGTGAACTGCGTCAGATTATATAAAAGGAAGAATACAATCAGAAATGTTAAGATTTCCCAATGCCTTGGGGCTAAATTTCCCACAATTCTATCAAGGACAAAAACTAATGAGTTGTATGTACTTAGGAGAGTAAGAAAGAGGAAGCAAGCTGAATAGGATTCTTCTTGTTGTTCACTGAGGGATGTGGGCTTCACTGGCTGGCTCAGCATTAATTGCCCATCCCAAATTGCCCTTGAGAAGGAGGTGGTGAGCTACAGCCTTGAACGTCTGCAGTCTGTTTAGTGTAAGTACACCCACACTGCTTTTAGAGAGAAATTCCACGATTTTGATCCAGCGACAGTGAAGACACAGCATTATGTTTCCAAGTCAGGCGGGTTAGTAGCTTTGAGGAGAATTTTCAGGTAATAATGTTCCCACGTATCTACTGCCCTTATCCTTCCAGGTGGAAACAATTTGCGTACTGTTTCTGAATGAAAGTTTTACTACTACTGATGGTCCATAGTGCCTCATGGCTACACATTCTAACGTTGCCAGATCTAAATCTACCCCCTTTGGCATAGTGGTAGTGCTAAAAACACAATGGAAGACACTCTACAATGTGAAAACATGACTTTTTCTCCACTGGACTATGTGATGGTCACTGCTGCTGATACTGTCACAGACAGTTGCATCTGCAGCAGGCAGTTTGGTGAGGATAAGGTCAAGTCTCTATTTTATTCTTTTTGGTTCCCTCATTCCACTCAGTCAGCACTGTGACCTTTCGGACTTGGCCAGTTTGCCAGTAGTGATGCTGTTGAGATGGACATTGATGTTCTCCACCCGGAGTTCATTCTGTGCTTTTTCTGCCCTTTCCACAGGGGCGCTGATTCATTTGAAGGGAGGAGATACATGGGAGTGAGTGTGGTTGACGATTCCCAGGGCAACTAACTCCCTGTCGCATGCCACTGCAATGCCTCTTCTGCTGTTGGGATAGAGCATAGCTAAGAATGGGATTGTTTGAGACATTAAAGTTCTGAGAGTATTATCATGACACATTGCTGCTTGATTGATTGTGTGAGACGGATTAATTTTGTCACAATATTTTATGATGGAGGACTTTGCAGGGTTGACTTGGCTGACTTTGCCATAATCACTGTTTGGTACTTGTTTAATGGAACTGAGTGGCTTCCCAGGCCATTTCAGGGGCTGAGAGTCAACCACATTGCTGACTCCAAGCTAGGTGAGGACAGCAAATTGTCCCAAATGAGCAATGGTTTCATGGTCATCACATGACTTTTAATTCCAGTTAAAGGTTTTAATTTCCTGAGTGTAAATGTCAACTGCTGTGGTGGTATTTGAATTCTGGTTCTGCAGACCATTAGCTGGGTCTCTGGAATACTAGTTCAGTGACAATGCCACTATGTTCTGCCTTCCTTGTGCTAAATACTCCAATACAGCTATAAGAGCTGTATTCCCTGTTAACCTTCCTGTTTATATTGAGTTTGAGCCAACAGCAGGAAATATTTTATTGGGTTATTACCTATTTACTATTGTTTGACTAACAGCAAACTTTAATTTCACTTTTTACAATTGTCTGGCCTTTTACATATCTGATCCACGTAGAAATCTAGTACATGCATTAACAGTCTTTGTTTTTCGTTGTTGAGAAGGCTGCACCAACTTTCTATGCATGATGTGGGATTATACTCTTTGTAGCAAGTGTCAGCCAGGTGGATCTCATAGAATGAGTTCTCTGAGTGGGGCTGCCACTCTGCTCCAATCAGGGAGTCCTGGCTGACAGATAGAAGCAGGAGTCAGACATCCCGTTCAGTCTGAGAGCTGGCTGTGATGGAGTTCGATCAGAGTCAAGGATTCCGTGTGTAAATAAGGTTGACTTGAAGCACAGGATACTGACCTCTGAAGTTATTTCATTCTTCTAACAGAGAACCATAGAACAGTACAGCACAGTACAGGACCTCCATCCTTTGTGTTGTGCCGGCCTTTTATCCTACTCTTAGATCATAATCATCCCACTGAATTAAGTTTTGAATAGTGAAGCAGTGGACTTAGGCTTAGGACTTCCATGGGGTATTGCTGAAGTTAACCAGTTAAATCCAAGGAGCTACCAACTTGAAGAAGTATTTGCCCTTCAATTTCTCTATTTGGTCAGATCTTATCTATTTCAGCCTCTGCTTATGTCAAGTGGAATGGCTATGCTTTGCATTTGAATTCCTGCCCCATCATTTGTGGACTTTCAACTTCCTGTTTGATGTTTAATTGTGGTCATTTGTGACATGGATGTGTCAAGACTATAACATTTTGATTATATCCATTGGTTGTGGCATTATTTCGTTATACTGCTGCATGTTGCTTTAGCTGTTCTAAGTATGCACATATTCTTGTGTTGTAGTGTCACAAGGTTAACATTTTTTTAAGCTGTTCCTGATGCTGCTCCTACATTCCCTCCTTACATCTTCATTGAACAAGGGGTGATCATCTCCTTAATGATAGTGTAGAGTAAGGGATTTGTCAGGCCATGAGTTGACAGATTGTGATAGCCCACAATCCTTCACTGATCTCCAGTTTGAGTGCCAGACCCAATCAATATCTATTCCATTTAGCATAGTCGTAATTCCACGCAAAATTATAGGGATGGGTCTTTGACTCCACAAGCACTGTGCAGTGGTCACTCTTACCAATCCTATCATGGACAGGCATATCTGTGTCGAGGAGATGAGTGAGGGCAAAGTCAAGTTAGTTTTTTTTTCATCTTGTTCGTAACCTCTCTGCCTACTGCAGGCCCATTCTAGCAACTGTACCATTACTTATTGTTGCCATTGATTATTAGTGTCGCTACTGAGCTGCTTTGATGGACATTGAAGTCCGTCCACCGTCCAATGTATTCTGTGCTTCTACCATCTTCCGTTCCTCTTTCAATTGGTGTTCAGTCGGAAGGAATGTTGATCCATCAGCTGAGGAAAATGGTTTGGAGTGGGACTTCAGTGAATAGTGGGACCAACTTTGAATCTTCTAACCCATGAAACTTAATGACTGACAAATGAATAACAGACTGATGAAGAAACAAACAAGGTGAATTCGAATAAAAGCAATGTATTACAGCTCTAGGAAACCTGAAGTAAAAACAGGAAGTGTTGGAAATACTCAGTCAGTTAAGCAGCATCTATGGATGCAGGAACAGAATTAACATTGCCAATCTCGACAGATGCTGGCAGACATTGTGAATTGAAATGCTTGGCTTCGAATCAAATCAGATACAGAAGGAACAGTAGTGAAAGGGAAAGAAGGTTTGTATTAAGAAAGGAAAGGTCCGAAAAGAAATTTTAAATATTCAATTTTTAAAGTTCTCTGATACCAATTCACTATTTGAAAGAACGAGGCTGAACAATTTAAATTGTTCACTTACTGAACCGGAACTTAATAGGCTGTCATTAACAATTATATAATGAAAATGGAATTTAAGTTATTAATTACTGGCCTTAATTTCTGGGGCAAGTTTAATGAGCAGTTAGAATGTTCTTAAAAATAATGGGGAAGCTCCTTTGCAAGATGCTGTTTGTACATTACAAATGGTGTAGCAACAGCAATTGGCCTTTAAACTCTAGAGATTGTAATGCTGTCCTCATCTCTTCTGCCCTGTGTTTGCAAGTGAAATTTCACTGTAATAACAGTACCTACCATTCCAATACATCTATTTTTAATCAAGTTCTAGCCATTCTTCTTCGTACTTCATGGTTTTTACAGTGTAGGCAAAATATAGTTGGAAACTGATAGTAGAATGTTAAGTCACTGAGTTAATTAGTGACCCTGCTGACTCTTGTAGCAGTAGCAATTAAGTCAATTCATTATTCAGGGTTTTAATTAGTTTCACTGTGTCTGACCTAATTGCCTTGGTTCTATCCAACATCTAACAATTTCTAAAAAAAATTGTAATTGATTTTGGTTGTCACCATTGTATTTATTACCTGTCTAGATGTGCCTAAACTTTCATTTCACTCCAAGTAAACAGTTAACATAAGTTTAAGTACAACATTCTTATCTCAGAGTTAACTGCAGTGTCAGATATTGATGTTACACAAAACAACTTCATCATTTGGATTGAGTATATTTGAATAAATCAATACAACATTTTAAAATATATATTCTATTTCTATGTATCCTTTCCTTTGATTGCAAATGGTTATTCTTGGTAGCAAGTAATTAGGAAAGCTAGTAAAATGTTATTGTTTGTTGTGAGAGGAATAGAATGCAAATGTAAGGAGGTTATGTTTCAGTTAAATGGAGCTCTGGTGAAACCACGTCAGGAGTAATGTCTAGTATTGTTTTCATTTTTTTTAAGGATGGATGTAAGCATGTTGAAAAGCACTTACCTGTAGATCCATGAGTTATTTTCTCCCTTTAACAGTTTGGAAATACAATCTTTGGTGATTAAGTCCAAATAGTTGCTCAAATCTGAAACATTTTATTAGCACAAATTCGGTGGCTCAGCGGTTAGCGCTGCTGCCTCACAGTACCAGGGTCCTAGGTTCAATTCCACCCTCGGGCGACTGTCTGTGTGGAGTTTGCACATTCTCCCTGTGTCTGCTTGGGTTTCCTCCAGGTGCTCTGGTTTCCTCCCATAGTCCAAAGATGTATGCAGGCCAGGTGAATTGGCCATGTTAAATTGCCCATAGTGTTAGGTGTATTAGTCAGAGGGGGATAGGTTGCTCTTCGGAGGGTTGGTGTGGACTTGTTGGGCCGAAGAGCCTGTTTCCACACTGTAGGGAATCTAATCTAATCTACTGCTTGAGAACAGTTTATGGGCCTGTGTATTTGAACCAGAAGCAGGCAGGTTTGTACAAGTTGGTGTTGGGTTTGATTTTGTTTAGAAATTTAATTCCCACTCTTACCCACCCATCTTGGGTGCCTAAGATCACCCTGCTGATTTCTGTCCCATTGCTATGATAATAAAGTAAGTGCCAACAGCAAGAACATTTCAGTTCTTTCGTAGGATGGAGTGTTGCTGAACAAAGAGACCTTGGAGAGCAGGTTCATAGCTCCTTGAAAGTGGAGTCGCAGGTAGATAGGATAGTGAAGAAGTCGTTTGGTATGCTTTCCTTTATTGGTCAGAGTATTGAGTACAGGAGTTGGGAGATCATGTTGTGGCTGTACAGGACATTGGTTAGGCCACTGTTGGAATATTGCATGCAATTCTGGTCTCCTAATGGAAAAATGTTGTGAAACTTGAAAGGGTTCAGAAAAGATTTACAAGGATGTTGCTAGGGTTGGAGGATTTGAGCTACAGGGAGAGGCTGAACAGGCTGGGGCTGCTTCCCCTGGAGCAAAGGCTGAAGGATGACCTTCTGGAGGTTTACAAAATTATGAGGGGCATGGGTAGGATAAGTAGACCTGGGGTCGGGGAGTCCAGAACTAGAAGCCATTGGTTTAGGGTGAGAGGGGAAAGATTCAAAAGAGACCTAAGGGGCAACCTTTTCACGCAAAGAGTCGTATGTGTATGGAATGAGCTGCCAGAGGAAGTGGTGGAGGCTGGTAAAATTGCAACATTTAAAAGGCATTTGGATGGGTATATGAGTAGGAAGGGTTTGGAGGGATATGGGCCAGGTGCTGGCAGGTAGGACTAGATTGGGTTGGGATACCTGGTCGGCATGGACAGGTTGGACCGAAGGGTCTGTTTCCATGCTGTACATCTCTGTGACTCTATGACTGTATGATGGAAGCATTATTGAGAAGACCAGCATTTGTTGTTTGTCCTAAATTTCCCTGAAAAGGTTCAGGTGAATCACACGAGGAAAACTGTCTGAAATGGCAGTCATTATTGGATTTTTAAGATCTATTTACTAGTTAACATTTCAGTAAGCCATTATTAAAAAGCTGGGAGATTGCTATGTTTCATATTTCAGAGCGATACAGATGCCAAGGTGTAAAAATACTGATAGTAATGTATCCTTGAAATTTGAATTCCAGGCTCAAAGGTCCACATGCAACCTGCTGCTATTGTGGAACTTTGTTTAACTTGTAATATTCTTTAAGATCTACTAAATCATCACAAGATTATCAAGAAATGAGACTAACTGAGATTTCTTTCAGATATGTAAGTTTTGGCATCGGTTACGGATTTTGGCCTGCTATGTATAGATGCACGAGACGGAATTTGTGTGGGCAACACTTTGTGGGCATCTGTCCTGCTCACCGTAGAATTTCATCACAATGGTGGTATCCTGGATGTTGCTACCATTCTGTTGCTATCCATGGGAATGAAAATTGACTGCCACTTCAGTTTTTGCGATTGTAGTCACTCACTAAGAGTGTTCGGTTGCCTCCCGAAAGGATGTATTACTGAACTAGTTACATTTTGACAATAGTAATGTTCACTTCTTTTTCATTACTAGTCCACAAATTCATTGATTTCAATTCAATAACTTGTCAATATTTTGGATTTTAGTTCTTCTGGCTAAAAGTTCAGTATCATATTGCTAACATTTCATACTATACTAGAGATTAATTGCTTGTATTCACAGGCTGGATAAGTAACATGAAAATTATTCAATTTATGAATACTTACATATTACTTGAGGTTTTATATTTAAGGTCAGCAATAACAATTAGTGATGAAGTAACAACAATTAAGTTCTTTTTCAGTATTTCACCATAATCTTTCTATCTGAAATAATTCTTAATACTATGAAATTTACAGTGAATTTTCTAAGGAAAGGGAAAAGGCTAAGGCCAGAGGAGACTTTCAGAAACTTCGTGAGAAGCAGCAACTTGAAGAGGATCTTAAGGGATATCTGGATTGGATCACTCAGGCAGAAGACATTGATCCTGAGAATGAGGAAGACATTGAGAGTGCGGAGAGACGAAATCGTATGTATCTTTCTTTATCACTACATTAGGGGTATAAGACTGACAAAACACCAATTATTTTGTTTCATTCATTACAGCTTGAACTGTGAAATGTTGCATGCATAAAATTTATTGTAGTCGTTGGTTTATTGATACAGGAATAGCTTTGTGGAATCACAATAAAATTTTGTCTAATGCAAACCTTGGACAGAGTTAAAATCTATGTTCCTGGCAGGACGTGTTGGAAACCAGAAACTTCACCAATACATATGTTAAGCAGGCACCCTTATATTACTATCCTAACTGATGTTCCTGCTTGACAAGTCTAGACACAAAACTAAAATCTTGATTGATAGATCATGCTTTATTTAACCTGGTGGCTTTTAACTGAACGCAAGCACGTAATGCTGCAGGTTAATTTTTAACAATACAGTCGAAGTTTATTACACATAAGAAATGAAAATTGTATAGAACAATCAATACTATTTACATAAAACACAATGTGAAAGATTTCAAAACATATGGGAAAACAAAATCCCATCTATCTCAGCACCATTTCTTTACAGTGTTCAAAAACTAGAGAGATCCCTCCTGTTTCACATCTGTAAATTTGATTTAACTGTTTCACCCTTTTCCTAGTCTTAGGATTTTGATAGTCTTTTCCTGGATCGTTCACAACACCGATTGTAAATTTTCTTAGTTTCAAATAACCTCTCGGGTTCTAACCAAATCTTTCTGGTCTGGAACTTTCAAACTAAAATCCTTACACTGAGGTAACTTATTTTCTAACAGTTCTCAATTAATTCCTTTCTCCAGGAGAAACTGTTCTTGCATCTGATCTCAGCCAGGTCTTCTGTGAAATGTAACCAAAACTGTTGAATCTATGGGATTTTCCCTAAACAAAATCACGTCTTGGATCTGATAAATCAAAAACAAGCTATCACCTTTTAATGTTGCTATTTCTAATCATAAAACACTGATATTACGAGTCATGTTGCAGCTGGAGAAGATTTTAGTTAGACCACGTTTGAAGTATTTTGTGAAGTTCTGATTGCCACATGACAGGAAGGATTTAGAAGACTTGAAGAAGGTGCAAAAGAAGTTACCAGGACTTTACTTGGACTTGAGTATATTAGCTATAAGGAGAAGTTGCACCAACTTGGATTGTTTTCGCTAGAGCATCGGAGTCTGAGGGACGACCTGATGGAAATATATAATATTGTGGGAAACATGGATAGGGTGGATAGTTGGCATGTTTTTCCCAGGGTGGAAGTATCAAATACGAGGGGGCATAGCTTTAAGGTGAGAGGGGTAAAGTTAAAAGAGATGATAGCTGGTGTCTAGAATGTGCTGCCTGGGGGGTGGTAGAAGTAGATTTGATAGCAACATTTAAGAGACATTTAGACAGGCACATAAACAGGCAGGGAATAGATGAGTACAGACCATATGCAGGCAGATAGCATTAGTTTTGAATGGCATAATGATTGCCACAGATATGGTGGGCCGAAGAGCCTGTTCCTGTGCTATACTGTTATAAGTTCTATGTTCTAAACTCTCATTATCACTCCAGGAAGGCCCTCAGTCAGCTGCTGTCTGAAAAATATTGCTTTAAAATTATGACTTCAGAAAAACAAGTTAATTATTACACTTCCTCATACACAGAACAAAACCCATATAGTTCTAGTCCAAAATCCAAAGCCTGAAATATGTATATCAATAAATATGTAAATCATACATCTTACATCACACTTACTACTTCAAGTAGTGAAGTAGCTGTTTACCAATTGATGATTTACTTGACTGATTGTGAAAACATCAGGTTGAAGAGATACAAAGCTGAACATAAATGACTATTCTGTTTTTTGTGAAGATTTTCTTTGTTTGTATTAATTGTTTCAAGTATTCTATGATTACCATGTGATTTGTTTTTGGATCATTGAGTGATATTTCATGCATCTTCAATGTGTCAAAAATAACTTTTTTTTTGTTTTCTCTGGTCTCTGAAAAATAAATTGTCAAATCAGTTTGAGATAAAACAATTAAACTTTTCAATAATTCTTTGATTAACTCATTGGGGATGAGAATGCAGCTCAAGAAACCTCTGCAGCAGTTGGAGCTCAAAGCCTCTGCATTATTCGACACTGAAACCTTGAAGTATTATGTCAAATGAATAACATATCCCATTGTATGGTCCAGTGGTGTTTTGAGTACAAACAGATTGTACATATTGTACATTTACTCTTCGGCTCATTATGATCCCAGTTTCTATGTAATTTAGGATCGATCTCATAAGGTGGCTAGGAGAGTTATGTTAAAATAATTTAATGTTCTCCCAAATGATATTCTCCCTCCTACAGGACCATCCTCGGTTTGCCAATCTGGTTTCTTTGATTTCCAGTTGTCATAATACTTGACGTGAAGAGCAACCAGCGCTCTCCTTCACTTCTGATAGCAATCACTCTGATCCTAATCTCTATGGTTCTATAATATTAAGCATCGAGGCACAAATATACTTAAATTAGTTCATCTGTTGAAGTTAATTCAATGAGGTTCAGGTGTGTTTAACACCTGAGGCACAACTTACCCAGATGGTACTGTACCAGTGCTGCATTATTCTCCCTAATGATTTTTCAGAAAGTTAGCTTTGCTACATTCTGCAGACTCTTTCCTTAAAAATTTGTTTCTTTTTCAAATGTATGTCAGTGCGTAATGAATTTACTATTCCATGACAAATTCCAGATTGAATTGTGCAAAACTTCTTCAACCTGTCAAAAGATTCTCATGAGTTATAGTTTTCAAAGATGCAAACAGTAATCAAATCTATTTTAGGATAACATAATGACATAATTGATTTGGTCGAAGGAGTGTATCCTTTATTCAATCTATTTGGTTAGGTTTGCATTTCGTATGCTGAGCCATTGCACATATAAATATTTACAATGATTCATATTAGCTCGGATTTTAAATTAGCACAATTGGAGAGGGATGGGGCTTGGAACCCACTTTTTTTCTGAACATTACTGCAAGAAGTGCAGGCAGTTTTAACTCCTGAACCTTATCTTATTATGATTAATGGGTTGCCTACCTGATATCATTGTAAATTTGCCTGCTCATTTTTCATTGCACAATGTCTGGTAAGCTGTTTAAAGTGCAAATGTCTTAATGTGAGGTTGGCTTTCTTCTGGAAGATTTAATTGGATAAGTGTGCAAACAATCTTCTTGGCAGTGACAAGCCATAGTGTTGGGGCAGTTGTCCCACAGTGGTAGTGTCCATGCCTCTCTCCCAGGATGCATGGGTTTCAGTCTCATCTGTTCCAGAGGTGTGTAATAACATCTTTGAACAGGTTGATTTAAAAATATCTATATCACAGAGTTTCCCATGTGCATTCCTTGAGTTCTTCTGGAGGTGGAACACTGAAGGTCTTTCTGCCAGCCTCTACAATAAGACCCCAAGGATGATTATACAGCTGTTTTGGGCAGAGATGGCTGAAAGAGTTATGATTCGGAGATGCCGGTGTTGGACTGGGGTGTACAAAGTTAAAAATCACACAACATCAGGTTATAGTCCAACAGGTTTAATTGGAAGCACACTAGCTTTTGGAGCGACGCTCCTTCATCTGATCACCTGATGGAGTGTCGCTCCGAAAGCTAGTGTGCTTCCAATTAAACCTGTTGGACTATAACCTGGTGTTGTGTGATTTTTAACTGAAAGAGTTAGTGCAACAACAGGGAAATCCTCCAATTCCTGGGCTCAGGGTGAAAAGAAGTGCAATGGTATTAAGAGAACATTAAAGGTGAGTACAGCTCATCTTCTTTCCATCTTTCATAACAGCCTGACAACACTCCTTTTACTCCCTCTCTGAGCATGCACGACAAATTTCTTCTCTCCATTGTCTTCCCAGAATAGGGAAGGGGTCATTGCGATACTTTACTATTCTGACGGCACGCACTTCTTCTCTACGTCTTTACAAGAGATGCTATCAGTGTTCTTTTCCTACAGTCCAGCGCTTTCACAATCAAAACCTTCTTGTGGGCGGCACGGTAGCACAGTGGTTTGCACTGCTGCCTCACAGCGCCTGAGACCCGGGTTCAATTCCCGCCTCAGGCGACTGATTGTGTGGAGTTTGCACGTTCTCCCCGTGTCTGCATGGGTTTCCTCCGGGTGCTCCGGTTTCCTCCCACAGTCCAAAGATGTGCAGGTCAGGTGAATTGGCCATGCTAAATTGCCCATAGTGTTAGGTAAGGGGTAAATGTAGGGGCATGGGTGGGTTGCGCTTCGGCGGGTCGGTGTGGACTTGTTGGGCCGAAGGGCCTGTTTCCACACTGTAATGTAATGTAATCTAATCTAATCTTCTCTCAGTACATCTTTCTTTCTTCAATATCCAAATACTTTGCTTTCCAATTGTTACTTCTCATTCACATTACATCTTGCTTCAGTACTGGCTATGTCTCGCTCACCTCTGAGTTAGAATATTATTGATTCAAGTTCACTTCAAAGACTTGATCATAAACTTAAGATGATATTCCAAGCACAAACCTAACATGACATTCCAGTACATTTGCAATGGCTTAGAGATGCGATCTTTTAGATCAGATGCTAAACTGAAGCTGTGTATGCTGTCGAGGGTAGGACTCCAAAAGGCTCCATGGCTACCAATCAAAGAAATGCAGGGAAGGTATCTCTAGTGTCCTAGCCATTACTTAACCTCGAAATCATGTGCTCTGGTTGACCATTACAACCTCATCTCACAGCTTCCACACACTACCACTTATTCAGTTATGTATGCATATCACCCAGATACATTGCAGTATATGTATTGACATTTTCCCTTGCAGAACAACAAGCCACACAAAAGGAAACAGCAGCAAATATTCAGAAACAGTTGAATATTCTGGACGACTTGGAAAAGATGGCATTCTGAATTTTTGCACAGGTCAAACACACCCCTAAAAGTCCCCAAAACACCTGGGAGAATTCATTCATGGATAGACCCATCAGGAGAAGTATCTGCATAAACAGAATGGAAGATAATGGTGAGGAGCTGTTCTACCAATCACAAGTTAGTTTTATCCTATGCTTGTTGCTGATAGCCCAAACCTATTAGCAGCAAATGTGGGAGAGAACCAATCTGTGGTTGAATGAGCAATTAGTAATTGTGAAAGCAAATGGAGTCACTGGAGACTATGTGATGCGGTCAGACAGCTGAAGTTAGGTGAGTTTTTTCTCACTCTCCCCCCCCCATCCTGTTTTCTGAGGCTGGTGTGGGAGCCTTGTGGCGAGTCCATAATTTTGCGTCTCAAGTCTATAATAGGAGCATTGTTGGTTGAAGGTGGAGGCTGCAAAAGTATTTGAGGAGAGATGAGATGAGGTATATTGAGGTATAGGGTGACAGGGTGGGGTGAGACAGTGAAGCTCCAACAGGGGCAGGTGGAAACAGGAGGCTACAATGCAATGGGATGGGGAGGTGGAAGGGGGCTGCAAAAGGGGTATAGGGTATGAAGGCCACAAGGGAAATTGAGGACTGAAGTTCAAAAGAGGATTTGGGGTCTGGGTGTGTGAAGGGAATGTTAGGGAAGGAAACTCCATTTGGGGTGTTGGGGAAGTAAGAGACGGTAAGGGTGGGTTTTGGCAGATGGAGGATGCAAGAATGGTAGTAGGAGGCTATGCTAGGGATGCACAGGGAAGGAAGCTGAAAGTGAAGAATGGGGCTGTTAGTGAGTATGGAAGGAGAAGGAGGCTGTATGGGGAAGTGCAGGAAGATAGAGCTGAGTAGGAGACAGAACAGTTTTAAACATGTCAACAAGGAATATTGAGCTAATTGGGATTCAAGAAATCTTAATATCACTATGGTAATGATTTCATTGCAAATGAATGTGGAGTCTCTAGTTTAAGTTTGTAAGTTCATGAACTGTTATACTTGGAAAATACATAGTAGCTGCTACAATAGTGAATGCTGTGCCAGTTGTCAAATATAAATCTTAGATTAAGATCTGAGATGAAATAAATAGGATTGTAACTACCTGGTTAAAATGTTCTAGCTGTGTGCATGTGCGATGGTCAAACATTAGCTATGGTTTAATCATTCCATAGAAGGTGTGATTCAGAAGGTAGATTTTTTTGTGTAAGAATGTGACAGTTATTTTCAAATGGAAATTTATGTTAACTTATGCCTGTTGTCTTGTTTCTTTTTAAATGTGTGCAGTGGAAATTAACACTTTCCATATGTGTTGTGGTTTTACTGAGCATTGATAATTGGTGTGGATTTTGAAGAAGTATTCTAAATGTGCTTTTGGAGCTGCATAACTCATGTCGACAGAATTACAGGAGGTATTGTTCAGTGAATGAAGCACTTAATGAGTTAGAGAGTGAAAATTTAGCCCTTGAGAAAATGAAGATGGTGTTGTTTAACTGCAGTTGTACAGGGCCCTGGTGAGACCATACATGGAGTATTGTGTGTAGTTTTGGTCTCCCAACCTAAGTAAGAATCTAACTGTCATGGTGGGAGTGCAGTGGAGGTTCACGAAGCTGATACTGGGGATGGCTGGACTGTCCCATGAGGAGAGGTTAGATTGAGTATTTACTAGATTTTACAAAGATGTGAGGGGATCTGTTCGAAATGCAAAACAGGGGTAGACAAACTAGAAGCACGGAGGATATTTTCCTTGAGTAGTGTCTCGAACTAGGGATATCATCTCTGGATACAAGGTAGATCATTTAGGATATGTTCCAGGAAGTGATACATTTTTTGACTTTAAATACATCAAAGGATATGAGGAGAAAGCAGGAATATGGCAATGCGATAGAGGATCAGCTGTAATCATATTGAATGGCAGACCAGGTTAGAAAATCAAATGGCCATCTCCTGCTACTTGTTTCTGTGTAACTTATGGCCTCAGCAGTCAGTGTAGCTTGGTGACAAGGGCTGAAAACAAAAGTGAGCTTCTGAGACAGAAGTATAGTCAGTTGATGTGACATTTGCAGCAGCAACTCCGTTATCAGCGCTGTGTGTAATTTGAAAGTAGGATCCATGTGTGGTGAGACGCTTGCAAAAGTGGATTGCAGCTGGTGGAAGTCAATTTGTTTTTAAGGGCTCCTGTTGAGGATTTCTTGTGGGCTACTTTTTTTATTCCTCATTAATGCTTTTATTAGGTGAAACAATCATATTGTAACAAAATGTTTTATATTTCCTGTTTTCTCCCATATCTCTTGACACTTTCTTGAATGTATTCAAAATGGTTCACCCCGTATCCTGAGACTATATTGGGTGCTTGGAATCCCTTAGAAGCAGATTAGAATAATTCGTCAATATCCTTAATAATAGCTTTCCATTAAATTGAAAACCACAACATAAGGAAGTCATTAATTTCCTTGACAGTACAACATTTAAATTGGTACTAGATAACTTAGAAATGTTAACAACAGAAATGTTTTTCCAAATAATTGACACAAGTCTACACGCAAAAAGGCATCACGCTAAGCAAACCTTTCAAAGACAGATTAGATCAAGATCACAGCTAATGCATTTTCACCACATGCAGAGTCGGAAGATTTTAAACAGGTGGTTACAACCCTATTCACTGTCTCTCAGTTCTCAAGTTTAAATATAACAATTGACAGTGTCTGACTACATTTGATAGTTCCTAACCTTTGGCACCTCTAAACTAGGGATTCCATATTAATTTACAAGACATTCATTTATTCCAATGATTTAAAGTTTTCTGGAATCCCAGTTAGCTGAGTATATTTTTGTTGACAGGTTTAAAACTGTTTTCTTCACCTTGTAGTGGTCCATTTTTCCTAATCCCACTACTTTGCAAGCTCCTCCACCCATACCACTTTTAGATTAGATTACATTATTTTAGATTAGATTACATTACAGTGTGGAAACAGGTCCTTCGGCCCAACAAATCCACACCGACCCGCCGAAGCGCAACCCACCCATACCCCTACATTTACCCCTTACCTAATACTACAGGCAATTTAGCATAGCCAATTCACCTAACCTGCACATCTTTGGACTGTGGGAGGAAACCGGAGCACCCGGAGGAAACCCACGCAGACACGGGGAGAACGTGCAAACTCCACACAGTCAGTCGCCTGAGGTGAGAATTGAACCCGGGTCTCCGGCGCTGTGAGGCAGCAGTGCTAACCATTGTGCCACCGTGCCACTTTCTTCACCAATGCTGTTCTGACCGTTTCCTTCTGACACCCCCTTGCAGTTATCTTCTCTCCATTTTTCCTTGTTTTCCCCAGTCTTGCACATTCCTTCCTCCACCTTGCAACTTGCAATTTGATCCATTCCTCTTGCAGCCTCTTTCACTTTCCCACTGCAACCTTGCAGCCCTGATCTTACCAAAAATCTTTTTCACCTGCCTTCGACCTAAAACCCTACCCTTCTCCAGCAGGTAAAACCCTTCGGTAAAGATGGCTCTCAATCCTGGTTTTGGCTGAAGGCAGCACTTGATCCTGGCCTTGGCAAAAGCTCTCCAGCCCCACTGGCTCCCTTGTTCAGTTTCCTTCCTGCTTGGTGCTCTTCCAAGCTATCAGCAACATGCATGGAAGAAAATTAGCCTGTGATTTGAGTAATGACTCCTTTTATTCCATTCTGTTTATGGGGCTGACTTTCTCTGGTTATTACCACGAGTGAAACTTCATTGGCATTTTGAGGATTTTTGGGGATAGGTTTATCCACTGTCCCTGTGTACTTTGAGCATTTTATGGGGAAAGAATAAACGTTTGTTGACTGAGGTCGCAGATGATCTCTGTTAGAAATTTTGGTAGGAGTAGCTTACCAACCAAGAAGCTTTTTGAATGCACAAAGTAATTCTGAGTATCTTAGGCTTGCCAAACAGAGCCTCTACTATTGCTGGAGAACATGGAGGGATCTGGCTTCACAAGACCATAAGATACAAGAGCAAAATTAGGCCATTTGGTGCAATGAGTCTGTTCTGCCATTTGTTCATGGCTGATCAAGTTTCTCAATTCTATTCTCCTGCCTTCTCCCTGTAACCTTTGATCCCCTTGCTAATCAATTACCTATCTATCTCTATCTTAAATACATTCAATGACTTGGCCTCTATAGCCTTCTATGGCAATGAGTTTCACAGATTCATCACCTTCTGTTTGAAGATGTTCCTCCTCAATAGTTCAAGGTCATCTGTTCACTTTAAGACTGTACTTGTGGGTTTGGGAGAGCTGGGAGATGAAATTTGGATACCCATTTATTATGCAACATTTGATCTCTGATGTCTCAGGTTTCATTCTAAGCAAGCAAAAGCCACCCAATGTTTAAGTGATTCAGTTAAGGTTCATTTTGGGGTCATGAGATCTCTGCTTGTTATCTTACAAAATTAGTTTGGTACATGCTTGATCAGAATGCTATCATGGTGGCACATATGACAATTATCCAAAATGACAGATCATGCTCCAGATAGGTGTTAGATGCTAACTGATGTTGCAATCCTCATGTGGGATGCCCATACAATCCTTGGATAGCAAATAGTGCTGCTCGAGCCAGACTCAACAGGAGCAAAGTCTGCACCATTTTCTGGTGGACGCCATCGTGGCTCAACGGTCAGCATTGCTGCCTCACAGCAGCAGGAACCGGAATTCGATTCCAGCCTTTGGTGACGATCGCTTGAAGTTAGCACAATCTCCCCATGCCTACACAGGGCCTGTATGGAGAGTTAGTGCAGACTGGGGTGGCACAGCAGTTAGCACTGTTGTCTCACAGTGCCAGGGACCCTGGTTTAATTCCAGCCCTAGGTGACTCTGTGTGGAGTTTGCATGTTCTCCCTGTGTCTGCATGTGTTTCCTCTGGGTGCTTCACTTTCGTCCCACAGCCCAGACATGGTAGATTACTCATAGTGTCCAAGTGGATTAGCCATGGTAAATCTGAAATTATGGAGACAGGGTGAGGTTGGGGGGGATCTGAGTGGGACCCTCTTTGGAGGGTCATTGCAGACTCAATGGATGGGATTACCTCCTACCCTGTAGGGATTCTATAATTTTTATGATTTCTTTGAATTTCGGAACTCTGAAATGCCAAAATAAGTAATACCACAGAGGTGAATTTGATTGCTGATGTACCCAGCCTTTTCACCTTTAGTACAAGCTTACATGATTCCCATGCAGACTTAGAGTTCATGTTTTGTCATCAGCTTTGTATTAATTGATTAGCCTCATCTAGCTATTCTGAACAAGTTGAATATTGAAGAAATGGATGTGTGTCACAGGTTGAAGACATGGTTATATCTTCCTCTGAAACTGCATAATGCTCTGGAGTAATAATAGCTCAATGGACATCAAACAAAGTGAAAGCCCTTCTTGTTCATAAATGCTGTTAGCTGGTCGTCTTATCTTTTTTGACAGCCTGAGTACAATCTTTAATCCCCTAGATGTAAGGGAATTTAGCCACTACTGCAAATGGCAAATTTTCAATTTGTGTATTGGCATCAATAGGAAAGATGGCTAAGTAACAGGCAAATCAATCATTGTTGACCATCTTGCTGCAACTGAGCATTGTACATTGAGGAATTTGGGTGTGATGTCTCACAAGACAGTTCAGAAGGAGCCCAGGCAATGAAAGGTGATGGTGACATCAGGTTTCAGGTGGTAAACTTCAACAAGGAAATCACAGATTGCTGGGCTAGAACCACCCGATTCATGCACGTATTGTAAAATATGGGCTTCCAGTAAATAACATATGGGGGAAGTAGTGGCATTCTGAAAATCCCAAGCCCCAGGTTAATGTTCTGGGGATATGGGCTCATGGTGATGGTGAAATTTGAATTCATTAAAAATCTGGAATACAAAGAAGCTGGCCTTATGGCTCCAATGTAACCACTATTGTCTGTGTAAAAACCTACCTGGTTCTCTCTTTATGGAGGATAACATCTGCCATTTTTGTCTCGTCTGGCCTGTATGTTACTTCAAACCTAAAGCAATGTGGCTGACTCTTAACTGCCCTCAAGCTAATTAGGAATGTACGATAAATGCTGGCCCAGTTAACAATACCCACCTCCCATGAATGTATAAAAAGCTGAAGTAATGGCAACATCAGGTTTCAGGTGCTAAGATACTTGTTTGATGGCTTTTCTGCCTTTTTTCTGAATCAAACTGCTTCTACATTTCTCAAAATAGGATTTGCTTGTCTTGAGAAAAATCCAGAGCAGATTTTTTTTTTCTTTGTTAACAGGCCAGTTATTACTGAATCATTTCATGCATACATTAATTGAAGCTTAAAGGCCAATATATGGAATGGGGTGCTTCACAGTCCATTTCAAAACACCACATCAAGTAATTGATATATCAATAAGCAATTGATTTACTTCAAGCCCATTTGACCTGTTCATCTGAGAAAAGTGTAACATGATTTTTTTGAATCCCTACCCTATGATGGAGAGGGTTTTAGATTTACAAATGTGTCACTGAATGGAAATAGATTTATGCCTCAGTTATTTTCTTTCTTTGACTCTGCCTTTTAGTTAAAAGGCAAAATAAAATGTTTTATTGGTTTGCTCTGCTGCAAGGCACTTTATAATGGCCATTTTATTTGTTACATATTTAACATAGCAATTTATTGATTTGGAATTGTTTTCTGAACTTCATTTTATTGTTGTGGGATCCTTTTTACCTGAAATTTGCTCGCTAGTCACCCTCAGTGAGGAAAATATTGAGATTGTTTTATCATTTTGGGAAGCTGTTAACTCTGTTTTGCTACTTTGCAATTTAGGAGATAATACCAAGAAGGCATTATCAGATCAAAGACAAGAATTCCTTTCAATTTAGATTGTGAAGAATTAAATACAAGTATAGTTTCAATAACATAATTTTGGATTAATTTCAGAGATAATGGTTGAAACCACACATGGATTGATAACGTTTGGGCAGTGCGCTATAAAAACAATTCTGAGTGGTTCTAATTATTGATCAGTGCAAGTAGCTTTGCATTCAGTGTCTCATCTTTTTTTTCTTGCATTATTTTTGTTGCATTAGAGTTAATGTTAACTCATTTTGCCAATTTATTCTAATCTTTGCTATGTTGCTGCTGCCATCTCATGTTTAAATAACTGGAATTGCATGAATTTAATATGAAGGGGTAACATTGGCCGAATTACTGGAAAAGAAGAAAGGAAGATTTGCATGGTTTAGCCAGTCATCCGAAACACATGGTAATTTTTATTTGCTTTAGTTTTGGATTTGTTTGTGCTTTGTGTGGCTTGTGCTGATTCTTGTAATTATTTTCTATCCATTGCATGATCAACTGTATCTGTCGATTATTTGCAGTGCTCCATAATAACAAGAATATTCTTTATCTGTCAAAAAGAGGCTGTTTTGGTTAAATGGCCAGATTATGAAAATCAGGTTGTCATTTGACTATTCTTTTGTATAGTGTGCAAATCAGTGGACATATTCGACAATCATGTTCTGAAAGATATCAAAAGTGTAAGATAAAGTTGGAACTGGATAAAAAGAAACCAACTTGAATGTGTCTTATCCACAGGTTTTATACTTCTATATGTTAAGAAACAAATTACTAAATACTTTTTATTACAGTCTTGTTGTCTTCACATCAAGTGTAACTTTTTAACTGAACTATGTGCTTTCGTCTTTCACTAGATTTATTAACTATTCTAAGTGTTATGATTTACTATGTATATACTGTATAGCAAATTTTCATGTATAAGTTCCTTCTGTTGTCAGAAATAAATGCATATGGTGGTGATTATGGACAGCTATTGATTCTAAATTTGGCCAAAACCTATTTCAAGCACAATAAAAGATGACAAAAGAACATGCTTGCTGTTTAAATTGTCTAAAAAGGTTATCCCTTTCTAGCAAAAATGCATCTGAAATCGAATGTTAACTGCCTCCATTGTAGTTTTGGTCAGATTAGTTGATCATAATAGAAATCTATCTCTGTTACATATTCTTTTTTTCTCAGTTAATTATGGATTTATAACGCCAGTCTTCCATAATCTTTTTAACTGACAGCTCATGTTGTATCCTTCATACCAATTCACTATCCATTCACCTCACGCAACTGCCTGTTAGAATCTGCGATTAATATCAAAAACTGGAAAATATGCCTGCTAGCAGCTTTCTGAAATTAGGTAATGTTTTATGAGGTCTGATTCAGTCTCACAGCATAGTCATTTTGTCCTTTTATCTCAGTTCCTCTCATTTTATGTTGAAAAGTTCCTCTGGAAACTACTTTATTTGTTTGTCCAATAATCAGGATAAACTTTCAATGCATATGGGTATAGACATGCTGAATTTACCAATTACTTGTGATAAGAAAGCACCAACTGAAATCTATATGGGGTAAAGAATGAACATATTAAATTTAGCAATAAACAAATTTGAGTGTAAGCAAAACTCCAGTCTTCTTTGGAACACAAACGCATAATCAAACCATACAATTGCTTAGCTTAGAAAGAATTGTGTGTTTCCTCTGTGTAAGAGACAAGAGTCCACGTGTTTATTGTACACATTAACTATGTCAAGTATTGTAAACTCTGAATAGTGCTGTGCGGTTTGGGGGGGGGGGGGGGGTGGGGGGTGCAGATTTGCATACTGGTAAAATTTGATTTTACTTATTGGAGGTGAGAATTTTCCAGTCTGTTTGAAATATGTTAAAGAATTGAATAGACACTCACAGTTGTAGAAAAAAAAGCATTCAATGATTTTGTTATTTATTAAGCTTATAGATTCAAAGTGAAAAGACTTGCAAACCAAACATAACTTTACCTTTGTGTTAATAGCCAAAGGCTATCATAGTCTTGCCAGATTATAGGGCTGCTCTCATTGGAGAGAAATACTGGCATGGTTTAACCTGAAGGTCACCATGCTTAAGTGAGTGGAAAGGTTGAGAAGTAGAATCCTTCGTGGTAACCTTAGCCAGTGTGGAAATTGAACCTATGCTGTTGGCATCCCTTCACATTGCAAACCAGCTGGCCAGCCAAATGAGGTAACTGACCCCATACCACATCAAATGAGATGTTAAAAACATGCTTAATATAGTTTGCAATCCCTCAAACTGAAAGATAACCTAAATATATTTTTGCTATGTGTACTTTACTCATTAATCTGTTAATAAATAATGTTAGCAGAGAATAGCAATTTGCATTTGTGTAGTGCTTTTGAAGTCTAAATGTCAAAGGGTGCTTCATGTGCCCCTCACTAACAGCATTGTGGGTGTATCTACATCCCAGTAACTGCAATAGTTTAAGAAGACAGCTTATCACCAATTTCTCAAGGGCAGTTAGGAATGAACATTAAATGCAATGCACATACCTGTATTTCATGAATGAATTTTTAAATAAATGCCAAAAGAGACATCCAACTAAGAAAAGTGTATTAAAAGAACTGTCAGGAACTTTGGTCAATGAAGTGGACATAAAGAATATAAGACCATAAGACATAGGGGTGGAAGTAAGGCCATTCGCCAATCGAGTCCACTCCACCATTCAATCATGGCTGGTGGGCATTTCAATGCCACTTACCCGCACTCTCCCTGTATCCCTTAATTCCTTGTGAGATCTTAAGGAGGTGAGGGAAATGAGGAGAGAAAGGTTTAGGTAGGGACTCCTACGGCACCGGATGAAGACTCTGGGAGTTCACAAAAGTTTTTAATTCAGATGTTTAAAGAATTAAGGGGTAGATGGAGCAGATGGAAAATGTTAAATTAGAAGCATTGTGCTACTGGCAGCCAATATAGGAACAATGTCTAATAGCTGAAAGGTTTTTGAGTTGTTGCTTATGAGTTGAGCAGACTAAATGAGTGAAATATATGTGAAGAAATGAAAAGTGGTAGCAGCTCATCAAGTTAATATCATTGAGGTGTGCGACCCAACTGTGGGTTGGCCTCAGATCTCCTGTTTTGGGCATGTATTGCAGTTGAATTGTAGTTATGTTTTTTCCTTTGTAGAGAAGAATGAAATTGATCCTAACAGCTGTGGTAAAATGTGAGAGGTACATCATGATCATGGATTGAACATTTTATACCCTGACAAATTCCAAAATTGTTGTCTATTTTCTGCCAGATAGTAGTTGATGGGTTTGCGATTGATAATGTCCATTTTTACATGACTGAAATGGTTATGACTTTGGTATAGGGGGGGGGGGGAAGCAGGGGCGCGGGTGGTTGGGGCGGGGGGGAGAAGAGATGACAACCTTTCAGGGGAAAGCCACAGCTGCCAGGTCTCTGGCACTGAGCCTGGCTCTGTGGCTCAGAAGGAAAGGGAGGAGAAGAGGAGAGCACTAGTGATAGGAGATCCAATGGTTAGAGGAACAGACAGGAGATTCTGTGGTCATGAGCGAGACTCCTGGATGGTATGTCACCTTTCCTGGGTGTCAGGGTCAGAGATGCCTTGGATCAAGTCTTCAGGATTCTGAAGTGGGGGAATGAACAGCCAGAAGTCATGATACATATTGGTACCAATGGACATAGCTCGGAAAAGGGATGAAGACCTGAGAAGTGAATATAGGGAGTTAGGTTAGAAGCTAAAAGGCAGTACGCGCAGAGTAGTAATCTCAGGGTTGCTACTGGTGCCACGGAGTAGGGAGGCTAGGAACAGAGAGTGAGTGCAGCTCAACATGTGGCCGCATTTGCTGGTGTAGGAGGAGGGCTTCAGATATGTGGGTCATTGGGATACCTTCTGGGGAAAGTGGGACCTTTATGAGGAGGACGGTTGTAGCTGAACTGGACCAGTACCAATATCCTGGGGGGGAGGTTTGCGAGGGCTCTTTGAGAGGATTTAAACCAGAGCTATGGATTAGAGGATGAGGTAGTTAGTGAACAGGCAGACACAGCGTGCAAAGAATCTGTGAGGAAGAATAGTCAGTTGATAGGGAAAAGTTGTAGTCACTGTGATGGGTTGAAGTGTCTGTTTTAATGCAGTAAGTGTCAGGAATAAGGGTGATGAACTTAGAGGATGGATCAGTACTTGAATCTATGATGTTCTGGGCATTACGGAGAGTTAGATATTAGAGGAGCAGGAATGGTTCTTAGATGTTTTGGGGTTTAAATGTTTCAAAAGGAATACGGAGGGAGGTGAAAGAGGTGAGGAAGTGGCATTTCTAATCAGGGATACTATCATAGCTGCAGAAACTGAGGTCACCAAGGAGGGTTTGTCTACTGAGTCAGTATGGGAAGTCAGAAACAGGAAAGGAGAAGTCTTTCTATTGGTAGTTTTCTTATAGACCCCGCAATAGCAACAGAGACATGGAGGAGCAGATTGGGAGACAGATTTTGTAAACATGCAGAAGTAACAGGGTTGTTGTCACGGGTGACTTCAACTTCCCTAACATTAATTGGAACCTCCTTAGTGCAAATAGTTTGGATGGAACCGATTTTGTTAAGTGTGTCCAAGGAGGATTCCTGACTCAATAGGTAGATTGACCAACTAGAGAGGAGGCCATATTGGATTTGGTGCTTGGCAATGAATCATTTCAAGTGTCAGATCTCTCAGTGGAAGAGCATTTCTGTGATAGTGATCACAATGCCCTGACCTTCACTATAATCACGGAGAGGAATAGGAGCAGATGATGTGGGAAAGTATTTAATTATGGGAGGGGGAATTATAATGCTATTAGGCAGGAACTGTGGAGCATAAATTGGGAGCTGATGTTCTCAAGGAAATGCACAACAAATGTGGAGGTTGTTTAGGGAGCACTTGCTGCAATCGACAAAATGGTATACTTATTATTGAGGGGAACAGCCACAGGACATCCCTGCACTGATTGCCTATTCCCTTTCACTCTCCTGACAATCACCCAGCTACCTTTATCCTGTAACTTAGGTGGAACTACCTCCGTATAACTCCTCTCCATCACCCCCTCAGTCTCCCAAATGATTTGGTCTGTGAGGAGCTGTAGTTGGGTGCACTTCTCGCAGGTGAAGTCAGCAGGACACTAGTGATTATCCTTACCTCCCACATCCTGCAAGAGGAGCATGCAGCTGCCCTAGCTTCCATCTCTTATGCTCTAAATTGCCAAAAAAGATAAGAAAAAGACTTACCAACCCTCCATACTGAGCCTTTTTCTTGGTTCGACGAGGATGGTGGGAGACACAACATGTGTAGTGGTTCGGGTTTAGCCACTGCCCGAACATATTAGTTCACTTTCCCAGCAGTTCCCATGCCTGCTTCCGCTCCTGTTCAGCCTTTGCTCTGCTGATTCACAAGGTAAGTATTTAATATTCTAAATTCTCTTCCCAGCTGCTCCCTGGCTCACGCTTTCTCAACTCCTGCTGCTGAAATGGAAGTTGCTGATTCATGAAGTAAGTATTTAATATTCAAATTTACCTTCCCAGCTGCCCCTGGCTTGTGCTCTTTCGACTTATGAACATCCCATTAAGATGATCATTCTGTCTTGTAGTCTCCTTGACTATATTAGAGGCAGTAATGTATTGCAATTGTCAATTCTGATTCTAAACAGCTTTGGCTTTCCCAATTCATTTTTAAAAAATGTTTTAATGCAATAGGGGCATTAATGAGCAACATTTATTAGTTATCCTCACGCATTCTTGCGAAGTTATTTGTGAGTCACCATCTCGACTGTGACTTTCACAGTAATGTGAGGTACAGAATTCTATAATTTTGACTTTGACAATAAAGGAACTGTAATACAGAGGAACCTCGATTATCCAGCATTTGATTATCCAACAAGATCGCAAGGTCCTGATGCTTGGTTAAACTGTGTTATCTGGCATTCAACTATCCAAACAAAATACTCCCTGCCCATGTCGTTCAGATAATCCAGGTTCCTATGTATATTGCAAATGGATTGTGTGCAATTTGGAGGGATCAATTTTAGGAGAGATGGTGTTTTCATCCATCACTTGACTGTTAAATTGTCTAAATCTGGAAGCACAGGATCATCAGATTTATCTATGATTATCTTTAGGTGAACACAGGAACATCATTAGGCATTTAGCATGTTGAACCTGCTCTGCCATTTAATATCAAATATGGCTGATGGAACACTTCACTGCTTTTTACCCACAATTCCCGAATAACCCTATCATGCTATTGGCAATCAGAAATCCATCAATTTCTATTTTAAATATATACTTTAAAGACTGCCCTGTGAGGGAGAGAATTCCAAATATTCACAGCCCTCTGAGTAGAAGAATTCCCCATTATCTCAGTCTTGAATAACATCCTGCTTATTTTGAAATTGTTCCCTCTGGCTCTAAACTCCCCAACCAGGGGAATCACTTCATCTGCCTCCATTCTGCCTATCTCTTCAAGTACTTTAACAGTAAATACTACAGAATTTCAAAATGTCTGTGTTCATTCTAGAGTTAATTGATGTGATATTCTGCAGAACAGTTCCATTTGTAAAGTTAATTCAAATGACAACTTTTGGGTTCATAGGTAATTTTTGTATGCATAAGCGACACCTTCTTTGAAATAATAAAAACCAGACATATAAAGAACTTTTAAAAAGCATCAGTAGTTTTTGATACATCCATTGATAGACCAAGGCAATTCCGGTATGTTATTACAGCTGCAACTTCAGCTACAAAGTTACATTTACTTTTATATGTTATTTTGAGTTATTTGATTGTGAGAAGTTTACATGCTGTATTGACAATCTTAGCTTGTTAATTAGTTTATAATCATAGTCACCCTTGGTTTTGATTCTTGACTTTAATATTAATTTTCAAAATGTAATAGATGGAAAAATGAAGTAAATTATGGATTTATTTCTGTTTTTGACGTCTTACAATAGCAAATATGCCTATTGGCGAAACTGAATCTGATAACACAGACAATGCTGGCAGTGGAGAGGGTGACAATGCAACATGCTGTGGATCATTATGGTGAGTAAAGTCAAATTATAGACTGGATTGAACATATATAGACCAAATAATGACAAGCACAGAACCTGTAAACACAACTCACAGATAATTATGTATTGTAAACTACAACAAAAAACACAGTAATATGTACAGGTACATGACAGCTTGCGTGTATGGAGAGATCTAAACAAAATAAATGTGCACCTTGACACAAAAATACATAGATATTGATATAAATACACTAAATGCAAACAGATATACACAGAAAATCACTTAGATTATTACACAGCTGTTGATAATGCTACATACATGTTGCATCTAATAAGTTCACTTGTTTGGCTATATAACTAAAAGGTAAGATCTCTTTTTCTTCATTCAGTTTCACCCTATCTTTAAGGACACCTGTGAAATGCAGGACCTATGTTTTGCTTGACTAGCTGGACACTAATAATTGAGCCTTTTTCTTGAGTGACTGCATTTATATTAGGCACACTATGGATTGACAACTATTCTTTTGGGTCTGCACCTCAGTGGTCTTATCATTCTGTGCAAGAGGAGAGCACAGAAATTGTGACAATTTGAAAGTCTTGTCAATATTAGTTCCTAGAGACAAAATATTTGCTGTATTAAAGTCCATGGCAAAAATGAATTGAAAGCACATACAGGTCTCAAGCCACTAATGTTTATGGGCAGGATAAAATTTCTCGGCTAAAGATTTCTAGTTCTTTCAGCTGATTCTTGCTGGCAAACTAAAACATTAGTCCTTTGTAGTTGATCCTATCCGATGCATAGCATGATAAAGGTTTATACTATATTATCATAATTTGGGTTTATCGTGGAGATAAAACTGATATTATGAAGATAATGTCCATCTCCTAAGAAGTCATTTGAAGCAGTGAACAAAATACATAATTTCCAAGAAAGCATGAGATTTAAGTTAACTGCCTTAAACATGTATTTTGGCTGCTAATTGCTGAATGTTTGCAAAGATGAGTTATATGACTTAAGAATGAAAGTTGGTCAGAATCAGGTTTCAGTTCAGAAGAGTAAAACAAAAAACTGTGGATGCCGGCGATCTGAAATAAAAGCAAATTACTGAAAAAACTCAGCAGGTCTGGTAGAATAGTCACTGGACTTGAAACATTATCTTTTTTTTCCCCACAGATGCTTCCAGACCTGCTGAGTTTCTCAGCAATTTCAGTTTTGTTTCAATACTGAAGAAGTTTAATTTAAGCAGAAGGGCATGTTCGTTTGTCAAAATCTTCAAATTGGTTGAAATTTCTAGGTTGAGAGACCCTTCTAGAAGTTTCCAAGTTGTGAGAACTGAAAATAAGTCAGATTATCAAGTCTAAAAGGAAATTGAGGCCGAGAGCTGGAAAGAAGAATCTAGATCATCATAATTGGAAATAGTCATTTGAGTAAGCAATTTTAAAGTTAGGATGGTAGTGATACATCATTGGGATTGAGTATCTCTGAAGGATATTCTTGCAAAAAGGGTTGAATCATTGTGCGTGTTAAGATCTTTCCAAATTTTTGTAGCTTTTTTTTTGTGTAATGTGAACATACAAAGCAGAAGTAGACCAACTTAGAGCCTGCTTCACCATTCAGCTGATTTATTTGTGTTTTAACTTCCACACTCCCATCTACCCACACTGATAATTGATTTGCTTGCCTAACAAGAATTTATCCATCTCTGTCTTAAAATATTTAATGACCCAATTGTGACAGCATTCAAGTTGCTCAATGCTCTCGGAGAAAAAAAAACTTTCTCACCTCTGTTCATCAAGAATGACCCAAAACTTTAAAACTTTTCTCCAAGTTCTGGACTGACCTACAAGAGGAAACATCTTTTCCACTTCAAACTTATCAAGACCATTCAGCATCTTTTTCATTTCAATCAAGTCCCCTCTCACTCTTCGCTGTGGACTCGTGATAGTTATCAATGATAAACATTTTGTTTTCCAACCAGTCTCTGATTGGTTCTCGGGTCGCTAAGCGACATTACAGAGACGGAGAGAAAAAGAAACGTGCAGATTTTCTCCCAGCTGCTGTTTCTTGCAGTCAGAGAAACCTGGTTTAAAACTGAACAAAACCAATGATTTTTCCTGTGGCATTTGCTGTAAGCTCTGACATGAATTGATAAATCAGAGACTTTGTAAATGCATCAGCCACTTAATACTTCTAACACATCAGTAGAAACATCAGAGAAAGGCATCTGAACAATAAGGGGTCAGGCCAGCTGAAGAAAGATCATCTCAACATTGGAAGCATGAAGCAAAGATCACTGAATTGACTGTGGTTTAAGAAGACAGCTCATCTCCACTTTTTGAAGGTAACCAGAGATAGACAACAAATGTTGGCCCAGCCAGCAAATCCTACATCCCATTAATGAGTTTTAAAAGTAAGGACTGTCTGACTGCATTGAACGTAGTTGGTGTGTTAATTTTAGTTAGTTTTAAGGTAAGATGTAACACATTCATTATATAGCAAATATACATGATGGTATCAAGAAGAGAATACTAGTCCAGATCATGCAGGATACCTGGCATGCACAAGCAATTCTTTGTTTCTTCTTCTCTGTCTCTATCTCAGTCTCACACCATCATGGCCTTTGAAACTACCAAAAAAGTGTTATCAAGGATCGATACATAGGAATTTCCTCCACTGCTTAATGCACTGTCTCCTAAAATCTGTTATTTTATACCCTTCTTTTATTGGTGCAGTCGGATGGATTGTTGTGAGGCCTTTTATTCCTGAAATATTTGCTGAATTGTGCGATATCCTAGAAAACATTAATTTTCATTGAAATGCAGACATTATCCTGCGAAACTCTGCAGCATGTGCTAGACCCAATGAGCTTCAGCTACTTCATCAATTACCCTCCCTCAATCATGAGGTCAGAAGTGGAGATGTCTACAAGTAATTGTACAATGTTCAGCATCATTCATGACTCCTCAGATACTGGTATAGACTCTGCCACGAGACCTGGATGATATTCAGGCATGGACTGATAAATGGCATGTAACATTTCACAATTGCAGGAAATAATCATCTCCAACAAGAGAGAATCTAACCATCACCCCTTGACATTCCATCTCTAAATCCCCCACTATCAGCATCCCTGGGCTAGCATTCGCTAGAAACTGCACTGGAACAGCTGTGTAAATATTGTGAATGTGAGCAAATTGAAGGTTTGAAATTCTGCAGCAAGTAACTCACTTCCTGAATCTTTAAAGCTTGTCCACACCTTAAAGGCACACGTAAGGATTGACCATAATGGACTGACCTGTATGGACACAGCCCCAACAATGTTCAAGAAGCTTGACACCATCCATGTCAAACCGGGAATATTTCAGCAACCTGAAAAATTCACTCCCTTCACACTGTGCATTATGGAAGCATAATACTTCGAAGCAGATGTAGGCCATTCAGCCAATTGAGTTGGCTTTATCATTCAGTGAGATCATGGCTGATTTGACAATCGTCATCCTTTGCTTTGCTCCCTTTTCTCCATAACTCTTGATTCCCTTACTGATTGAATTTATTTAAGGCTAAGATAAACAGATTTTTAAGATCCAGCTCCTCCAGCCCACTGAAGTAAAGAAATCCACAGATATATACTACCCTCTGAGAAAAGAAATTCCTCCTCATCTCTGTTTTAAATGTGTGATCCCTTCCCTTGATGTTATGCCCTGTGGTCCTAGACTGTCCCACAGGGGAAACAACATTTCCGCATCTACCTGTTCATGTTATCTAAGAAACTTCTATGTATCAACAAAGTTGCTTCTAATTCTTCCAAACTCTAATAAGTACAGGCATAATCAGGAGATGGTACAATCTGGAGTTTACAATGGGTCATTGTAATGTTATAGATTTTAAGGATAATTGTTTTAAAATGTACATTTTCTGCTCTCCAACTTTGAATATGGTCTAAAAATGCATTTTCAAAATAAACGCAAGAACATATATCTTGGTATCTTTGGATATTTGTTCAGAACTTGTCCGACAAGCTTGTGATTTCAAATAAAACTGTTGGACTATAGCCTCGTGTCATGTGACTTCTCACCTTTTATGTGGCTCTGATAGTGACATTAATGCAGCAACTGGGGATGGAGTGTAAGGCAATAAAATTGGAAAAGGGAAATTTGTGGCCAACAGCAACTCACATTTTTAATGTGAAGTTGAGTGACGTTTCTGCATTTTGTGGCTCCAGGTTCAGTTAAATTTGTTTTGCAACTTACCTTGAAGACCACTGCTCAGGCTGCATGTAGATGTGGTTTTCGGGGTAAATACGTTTGGTCAAGGATAGATTAGATGGTCTCTGAGACATTTACTTCAAGGTGTAAATGTCCTAAAGCCTAGTTAAAAATAGGCTGTTGTCTCCTCTTTTCACAACTGATACCAATCTCTTTCAGCAACAGTGCATTTAAAATGTGGAATGCCTGCTCTTGGCTGTATTGAACACTTCAACATTTCTTTCATGCCTGTAAACTTTGTGTTGTGTTACCAAGTTTCTTGACCGTATATCTATTAAAGGAATCTCACTTTTCGATGTGCTGGGCATCAGATTAGTATATATTGTTAATTTAGCTTAGCGACATACGGGAGAAATGAACAATATTCATAGGAGTCATTTCAAGGAGCAACTTGACAATATGCGAACTGAAATGCTTGTGCTTATTCTGTGTTTATTGGAATTGAAGACAGTTTTGATGCAAACATTTTTTGGTAAAACCTAGCACAATTTTACAATATTTGTCCTAATTTTCTCATTTTGAATGGTTTAAAGGAAGCTGAATGAATAAAAGAATTTTTGAATTGCACAGGATTTCTGGGTTTTGATTACAAAATTTACACCATTTTGGTTCTTTAAGTTTTTATGTGTATTTGAAGGCAGCCTTTGTTTTTATTCCTATTGTAAGTTGACATTACTGCATAAGTATTTTGTGTTACAAAATAGAAAATGTATGTCAATTGAAATTGTATGAGAGGTGTAGTATGGCCATTTGTCAATTATCAGTCACAATTATCTCAGCTTTTACAGGTTAGCTGGCCAACTTATAACATAGCATCTGCAGCCAATAAACCAATAATCAACTTGTAATACAAAGACAGCATAACATTTGGCAAGATCACCATCACTTTTGAACAGATATGCCTCTCACTTGATCTCTGATAGTGTTAATATGCTGTCTACACAATTCACAAAGGCAGCTGATGTTATAGTTTGTATAACATGCACATTTATCTAATTTCCACTAAACTTTATGATATATTCAGTCATTGTCACTGGATTCTTACATTTTCAAAGAGTCACTGATGATTGCCACTAAATCAATTTGATATCCATCCTAAATATCAAATGATTAAGTTTGTCTTCACATATATTTCTTCATGAAGACAAAGAAAAATATGAAGTCTATCTTGACTCTGTGCAGTGCTAATGTATGAATACGCATGAAGCATAGATTTATTATATTAGTTAGAGTATAGACCATGGCCATTCAGCCTGTTATGCCAATGCTAGTTTGCTGCAAAAGAGACTTTGCTGTCAAGACTTTTAGCACTTCAGATAATTATCTAATTGCAAAACACCACCACCAAATTTCAGTGTATCTGAGGCATAAACTCAGCTGCGTAAAAATATTTTTTGACGTGTCACTTTTGTCTATCAAGCTTTTCACTTGAAATCAGTATTTTCTTCTTGTCATTTCTTTCACCAGTGGAAACAATTTCTGCCTAATTACTCTGTCTAGACTGCTCAGGATTTTCACACGTTTATCAGATCAGTCCTCAACCTTCGCTCTCTAAGGAGAACAGCCTGGATTCTGCAATCTGAGATTCATTCTTCAAACATTAAAGACTGATGAGGCTTGGCTGGGCAAGCTTGCAAAGAGTACTAATAATATGAACCAATTAGTCTCATGGCAAGTGACAAAACTGAATTGTCATTGTGCTATCAGAATTCAGAAACTTGAATTATGTTTCTCATCTGTTTTTAACCAGGATAACTGAACTGTCTCAATATAATCAACTGATGATCAAATTTATGTAGAAAACAATGTAGAATCAATGTAGAAGAAAAAATGTCCTTACTTCAGTAAGCCACACCATCAACAATCTGTTCCATTCTTGAATTTTCTCAAATGTTGAGATGGTGATCTAAGTGCCAATGATTTCACTATCCCTTCAATTTAGCATTCATTCAATGCTTACAAATAGCATTTTGAAAAAGTGTGCAGAACAGTAGAACAATGACCTTTTGGCATATTAGCACATTTTCATAGCTTATGAAGTTCTCTGATTAATTTAGAAATGTATTCATACATTGTCCATGTTTTTTTTTTGCATTGCAGTATTCGAATTTCTAAGTCAAAGTTCAGGTCAGTAACTTTTTTTCTGCGTTCCTTTCTGTTTACGAAAATTTGGAAACTATGAATTAATTTTCTAATGTCAACTGTAATAATTGAACACTATTTTTGCACTGTTGCATTAATATACTTACATTGTGTATATAAAAGATATGCTGTGCTTAGTCATTTTTATATTTTAATTTTCTTATTAATGATATAATTTCAGCAATATGTGACTTATGTAAAATCATGTTTACTAACATTTTGTACCTTTTCAGTATCTGAATAAATCATAAAATACTGTGCTGGATTTATTGGCATGCCAGTGCCCCCTCAACTGGCTAAAAAGTTAATGGGTGCCCTATCAGGACATTTTCCAAGAGCTGCAATGGAATTAATCAACAATCAGGCAGAGGTTTGGGAAATGGAGGAGATGCGCATCTCCACCCTTGAACCCCACCCCGCCAATCGCAACAAAGACAGAGCTCTCCTGGTCCTCACCTTCCACCCCTCCAACCTCCGGAGGCAGCACATCATCCTCCGTCATTTCTGCCGTCGAGAGTCAGATCCCACCACCAGAGATATATTTCCCTCCCTACCCCTTTCAGCATTCCATAGAGACCATTCCCTCGACTCCCTTGTTAGGTCTACGCCCCACACCAACCCACCTTCCACTCCCAGCACCTTCCCTTGCCACTGCAAGAGGTGTAAAACCTGCACCCACACCTCTCCCCTCACCTCCATCCAAGGCCCCACAGGATCCTTCCACATCCAGCAGAAATTTTCCTGCACCTCCAAAGACCACCTCTACTGTGTCATTTGCTCTCAATGTGGTCTCCACTACATTTGGGAGACAGGACGCCAATCTGCGGAACGTTTCAGAGAACATCTCCAGATCATGCACCAATCAATCCCACTGCCCTGTGGCTGAACACTTCTACTCCCCCTCCCACTCTGCCAAGGACATGCAAGTCCATTGTCCAATTCGAGCTACCCGATGACTGGAGGAAGAACACCTCATCTTCCGCCTTGGGACCCTCCAACCATATGGGATCAATGTCAATTTCACCAGTTTCCTGATCTTCCCTCCTCCCACCTCATCCCAGATCCAACCCTCCAACTCAGCACCGCCCTCTTGACTTGTCCAACCTGTCCATCTTCCTTCCCACCTATCTGCTCCACCTTCCATTCTGATCTATTACCATTACCCCCCCACCTTCATCTACCTATCACATTCTTAGGTACCTTCCCCCAGCCCCACCCCAACATTTATCTCTCAGCCCCGTTGGGACCCCACCCCCATCACATTCCTGATGAAGAACTTATGCTCGAAATGTCGACTCTTGCTCCTCAGGTGCTGCCTGACCGGCTGTGCTTTTCCAGCGCCACACTTTTGACTCTGATCTCCAGCATCTGCAGTCCTCACTTTCTCCTAGTAAACCCTAGGATATTGATTGTGGGGAATTCTGTGATGATAGCTCCAGTGAATGTCAAGGGATGATGGTTAGATTCTCTGTTTGGGATGGTCATTGCTTGGCAGGCTAAGCTGGATATGACTGTATTTTGACGTTAATGCATTTGGATATGAACTGCTTCAATATCTGAGGAATTGAATAGGGTGAACTTTGGTGACGCTGAACTTTGTGAAATCATCAGCAAATATCCATGCTTATAATCTTACGATGGAGGGGAGGTCATTGATAAACTAGCTGAAGATGGTTGGGCTGACAAGTTTTTGTAGCTCAGGTAGAGGTTCTGGATGTAGGTTTACTCATTGAGCTGGAAGGTTTGTTTTCAAATGTTTCGTCACCATACTAGGTAACATCATCTGTCAGCCTCCAGATGAAACACTGGTGGTATGGCCTGCTTTCTATTTATTTAAGTAGAAAGTGGGCCATACCACCAGTGCCTTATCCGGAGGCTCACTGATGTTAGCTAGTATGGTGATGAAATGTCTGAAAACGAACCTTCCAGCTCAGCGAGCAAATGTACATCCATGTTTGGGCTGAGGATACAACCTCAAAGAACTCCGGTAAAGATGTCCTGGAGCTGAGATGAATGACCTCCAACAACTTCTGTTGCTGGTTTCCTCACCAGCTGCTGCAGAACCAGTCTCTCATCTGAATGTTGCATTACAGTACTTTTTTGGGATTACATGGCATGACTTGCAATTAAATAATTTGAATTATCTGATAAGTTTTATTTATTTCAGTGAGTATGGCATTTTGATTTGCATTTGTTGCTATACCTATTTTATTGAAGTCAGTGTAAGTGGGATATTTTCTGCACACCTCCACAGACAAGGATTTAGATGACTGAGTTTAATACAGTTTTATTCGTGTTTTCCAACTTCCCTTATTGCCACTTAGCATAAGAGGTAATGAAAAATAATAAATCATAAGGTGTATGAGTTGAGTACTTAAAATTCATGCTTTACTGTTTTTTTTTGTATGGCAGGTAGCTTCCAGATTCACAGCTTTTATTATTTGGTCTTTGTAATCAAGATCAATTTAAGAATATTAAAAAGCAGCTTGGAATTTACAACTTCTCTCATTTGTGGGTAGTTTGTAGTCTTTTATAGGCTAAGCGCAGACCCTAGATAGTGATTGAATTGAAATGGCAAAAATGTGAATACCATGCCATGTGCAATAAGTGATGCATCATCAATCTTTCAATAAAGCATCACTGAAAAATTGACTAATCAATAGAAATTGATGAAACAATCTGAAATGAGGAATTGTGAAATATCTTTGACAAAAGGGTTAAGGAATATCCCAAAGCCTTTTATTCGTAAATAAGGAGAAAGAGAGTAACTAGAGAAAGGCTCAGCCCACTCAAGGACAAAGGAGGAAAGTTATGCGTGGAGTCAGAGAAAATGGGTGAGATTCTTAATGAGTACTTGACATCAGTTTTCACCAAGGAGAGAGACATGATGGATGTTGTGGTTAGGGATAGATGTTTGATTACTCCAGATCAAGTCAGCAAAAGGAGGGAGGAAGTGTTGGAATTTTAAAAGACATTAAGGTGGACAAGTCCCCTGGTCCAGATGGAACCTATCACAGGTTACTGAGGGAAGTGAGAGAGGAAATAGCTGGGGCTTTAACAGATATCTTTGCAGCATCCTTGAACACGGGTGAAGTCTCAGAGGAGTGGAGAATTGCTAATGTTGTCCCCTTGTTTAAGAAGGATAGCAGGGATAATCCAGGTAATTATAGACCAGTGAGCCTGACATCAGTGGTAGGGAAGCTGCTGGAAAAGATACTGAGGGATAGGATCGATTTACAATTGGAAAAAAATTAGCTTATCAGTGATAGGCAACGTGGTTTTGTGCAGGGAAGGTCATTCTTTGAGGTACAGGAGTTGGCAGGTCACATTACAGTTGTATAGGACTTTGGTTTGACCACATTTGGAGTACTGCATGCAGTTCTGGTCACCACATTACTAAAAGGATGTGGATGTTGTGAAGAGGGTGCAGAGGAGGTTCATCAGAATATTGCCTGGTATAGAGGACACTGACTATGAAGAGATATTGTGTAGACTAGGATTATTTCCAGCCTTGGGCGACTGTCTGTGTAGAGTTGGCACATTCTCCACTTGTCTGCATGGGTTTCCTCCGAATACTCCGGTTTCCTCCCACCTTCCAAAGATGTGCAGGTCAGGTGAATTGGCCATGCTAAATTAACTATAATTGTTAGGTGCATTGGTCAGAGGAGTGTGGGTTACTCTTCAGAGGGTTGGTGTGGACTTGTTGGGCCGAAGGGCCTGTTTCCACACTGTAGGGTATGTAATCTATCTATCTAATCTATCTATCTAATTTTCATTAGAAAAACTGAGGTTGAGGGTGGAACCTGATTGAGGTGTACAAAATCATGAGAGGTACAGACAGGGTGGATAGCAAGAAACCTTTTCCCAGAGTGGGGGTTTCAGTTACTAGGGCTCATGAGTTCAAGGTGAGAAAAGTTTAAGGGAGATATGAGTGCAAAATGGACAAGAGGGTAGTGGGTGCCTGGAACATGTTGCCATTGGAGGTGTTAGAGGCGGGCATGATAGCATCATTTAAGATGTATCTAGACAGATACATAAATAGGCAGGGTGCAGAGGGATACAGATCCTTAGAAAATAGGCAACAGTTTTAGGTTGAGGATCTGGATTGGTGCAGGCTTGGAGGGCTGAAAGGCCTGTTCCTGTGCTGTAATTTTCTTTATTCTTTATTCTTTGTTTTGTTCAAAGATATCCATCAATATTTCTTAATGAATTGCTTTCAAAATTCATAGTTTAAAATTTCTTTGTAGTCTTATCAGTTTGTTTTATATTTCCAGCCGACGCTGGCGTCGTTGGAACCGTTGTTGGAGACGAAAATGTCGAGCTGGTGTAAAGTCTGTTACTTTCTACTGGCTAGTTATTATCCTTGTTTTTCTCAATACATTAACCATTTCATCAGAGCATTATAATCAGCCTCCTTGGCTAACATTTACTCAAGGTAAGAGTGCAGCTTTGTTTTCACTTAAGTACTAGTGAGCAGTAAATATTCCATTAAATTGTTTTAATAGTGCATTTGGATAAATTGGTTGGATAATGTCCAGTGATTAATTCTAGTCAGTATACAGCTGCAAATAGCTTTGTAGTTATGTAAATCCAGCTCTATGGTACAAGTTAGAATTGTACGTTTTCATCCAAACAATATGTACTGCAGTATTGGGTTGGATGCAGAGAGGCCAAGGGAGTCTTGCCCACTGTTTGGAGAATTGAGAGCAGAAAACCATGGTCACTTCTCTGGGGGAGACCCTAACAATATTACATGCCCCAGGCGTTAATTGACCAGCAGCTGTCTTTCTATGGGGTTTAAGACACCGGTGGTTGACGTCCTGCTTACCAAGAGCTACTGGCCAGCCAGGCTGCCACTTCCTCATTTCCATCAGGATTGTTTTGGGAGTGATGACAGCTTTCAACAATGTATCCACTGGAGGCCCAAGATCAGTGAGACACCCAATCCTCAGGTAAGTGAAGTCAGGATTGAGGTTTCTCCAGGTGGATGTTATAGGAGAGTGGGGCAGTGGGTGAGAGATAAAGATAGAGGGGTGTCATTCAGTTCCCTTCTCCCCATGCTGACTTCCTCAACCAGTCACTAAATTTGCTCGCAAGTTTGACAGATTTCCTGTTCTTTTAATTTGTTGATGAGATGTAGTTTTTGCTGGCTCAGCCAGCAATCATTGCCCTGGAGAAGGTGGTGGTGAACGGCCTTCTTGAACTACAGTCTTTAGGGGTAGGGACACCTACAGTTCCAGTATTTTGGCCCAATGATAGTGAATGAGTGGTAACGTAGTTCAACATCAGGATGGCTTGGAATGGCAGTCACAAATAGTGGGGTTTTCCTGTACATCTACTGCTCTTGTCCTTTTAAGTGAAAGAGGTGGCAGGTTTGGACGGAGCTATTGGAGGATCCTTTGCAGAATTATTACACTACATCTTGTTGATGTAGTGGGAAAGACTGTCCAGCAAACAAACGAACAAGTGAGCGCGATTCAGAGCCTTGATCCTTCTCCCCTTCAATAAGATAATGTCTGATTGGGTTGTAATCTCAAATTCACATTTCCATCTACCCCAATAACCTTTCACCTGCTTACTTAATAAGAATCTATCCATGTCTGCCTTTGAAGTGTTAAAGAACTCTGTTTCCATCTCTTTTTAAGGAAGAGAGTTCCAAAGACTGTCAATCATCCGAAAAAGATTTTGCCTTTACTCTACTTTAAATGAGTCACCCCTAATTTTTATCAATGACCCCTAGTTCTAGATTGTCCCATAAGAGGAATTATCCTCTCCTCATTTGCCCTATCATGACTGCTCAGAATCTTCAAATTTCAATCAAGTCACCTATGATTTTACTAATCTCCAGTGGCTACAAGTCTTGCCTATTCAACCTTACCTTATAAGACAGCATGTCTGCATACACACCTGCTCAATAACCTTTCTCAGAACTAACTCCAGTACATTTATATCTATTTTTAAATGAGGTGCCAGTACAGCACAATGTACTTCAGATGCAGTTTCACTGCAGTTCAGTATAAGCAAAGTATAACCTCCCTTTCCTCTTGTATTCAATTCCCCTTGTGATAAATGGTAACATTCTTTACTTGCTGTATTTGCATATTAACCTTGTGTGATTCATGCACAAAGAATACCCAGATATTCTGTGCCTCAGAATTCTGTAATCTCTCACCACTAAGTAATAATCTTTTTCATTCTTCCTGCTAAGATAAACAATTTCACATCTTCCCACATTATACTCCATTTGTCACGTATTTGCCCACTCACTTCACCAGTCAATACATTTTTGTGGCCTCCTTATGTATTGTCACAACTTACTTTCCTACTTATTGTTGTGTCATCAGCACATTTGATAACCATCCCTTCTGTAAATCATTGATATAAATTGTAAACAGTTGAGTTCCCAGCGCTAATCTGTGTGACACACCACTTGTTACATTTAGTCAACTGGGAAAAAAAAACATTTATTCTTACTGTCTGCCTCCTGTTAGCCAGCCAGTCTTCCATCCATGCCAATATGTTCTCCCCCTACATCAGGATCTTTATTTTCCATAATAACCTTTGATGAGGTACCTTATCAAATACCTTATGGAAGTCTGAGTACTATACATTCACCGTTTCCCTTTAACCCTAGCATATGATACTTCCTTGAAGTACTCTAAAAATGGGCCTGAATGATTTTGACTATAGTTAGCAATGTAGCTAAATTATATGAGAAGTGATACAAGTGATCCCTATCTCAACATTTGGGAACAATCTGCATCTTGTAACTAGGTTCTGGCCATTGAGATCTCACTCGACAGCAAAAGTTGCATATTAACAGGAATTATTGCTTGTTAACTATCTTGTCAACTGTACGTCTTGCCTCCATTAATATGCAGCTTCCAGTCTTAACACTTGCAAATGATTTGTTAGAGAATTTTTAACATGGAAGTCAGAGCAGGTACCTGACAACTCTGCTCGTGGCTGACTGCAAAGAATTTCCATGTTGATCATCACACAACAGGATTTCAGGATATGCTATATGGACATTGTCCACACTCCCCTCATGTCCATGAACATTGGCATCTAACATGTGCCACCCTCTGAGAACCTTCATGCACATCTCCAGTCCACTGACAGTATGTTTCCGTGCTTCAGTGTTGCACCACAGGTTGCATCGACAGCTACCATTATAATACTGCAACAAGGAAACTTGTGCTCAGCAACATGAATCCAGGTCATGAATTGAACCATGCTGCATTTCAGGACTATGTGCCTTTCTCTATTAGTGCTCAATCACTTTGTATCTTCCTGGATGCTTACTGTATCCCTGTCTTGCATTGCCTTTTTGTGCTATTCCCTTCAGCCAGAGATACGCAATCCTTCTGCATTGCTGTGCCTTTTCAGACAACACAATGCCAGCACGGTTGTCAGCAGTGATTAAAGTTGAAGAGTCTGGTGCTGGAAAAGCACAGCCGGTCAGGCAATATCCCAGGACTTGGAGAATTGATATTTCAAGCATAAGCCCTTCATCAGGAATTCCTGATGCTGCCTGACCGGCTGTGCTTTTCAGCACCATTCTCTTTGACTCTGATCTCCAGCATCTTCAGTCCTCACTTTCTCCCTGTCAGCAGTGATCAGTCAAGTCAAGGAAGATAGCTTTTGGTTTGGTGGTTCTCATGCCGAAAGTCAAGGGTAGCATTTTATACCAGTCCAGGCACTTGGACACAATCATTCAGCAGCTCAGGGCAGTCAGAGTCAGGATGCTATCCTCATATATGGTGAGGAGCTGAATGTCTGGCAATCCACCACCCATCTTGACTCTTTCTGACCTATTGTGCTCTGATTGTCATAGGAGACAGTGAGAACTGCAGATGCTAGAAAGTCAGAGTTGATTAAATGTGGCCTGATGAAGGGTCCTGCCCAAAATGTTGACTTTCCTGCTCCTGCAATGCTGACTTCCTCATGAAATGAGAGCACAGTAGGTATTAACCCAGATGATAGTGGGTAGCACACTTTTGATGCAGCTGGGGAGGTGTCCCAAGCGAGAGTGTGGACAGCACAGAGGAGATACAATGTTATTGGTGTAGGATGGGTTAGAATGAATGAAGGAAATTGTTGCGTGCAACAGCCTCAATGGCAGCTAGGGACAGGCAATAAATGCTGGCCAACCAGCAATGCCCACTTCCCATGAGTGAATTTAAAAAAACGAAGTAACAATGGTAGAGATTGAGCCTTGTTGTCCAGTGAATGCAGGAGCAGAGAAAGAGCATGAGGTATCCAAGAGAAGATGATAGCACTTAATTGGTAGAGTGGAGAAGATCATTTCTCTTCAACATACATTACTATGCATTCTTCCAGTCTGGTGTTATGGCCTTCTCAGCTAGTCCAGATGGAAAAGGACATACTGCCTCTGTACCACACTGTCCACCAGTATCTCCAGGTCCCTGCCTACAAAGTACAACACCAATTTTCCATACTCTGCTGTGTTAGAGAAAATGTTAGGTACCAGGCAATGAGATCAAACAGTGCTTGTCTCGGTTCAGAATGGCCTTTCAAAGATAGTGGGTGTGCCTGAGATGCTGGTCCATTCTGGGATATCCTGGCAGTAGCAACTGGTAGAATGTCACTAGAATTGCACAAGAAGGGTGCAGAACAGAATACTGGGACAAGTTTGAAAAATATGATGGCTAGACCTTGCAGAAAGAAACTTCCATAAACTTGATGAAACTCACACTTCACCAAAGAAAACATAAGATTCAGCCCAAATAGATTTCTCAAAGATGATTTCTCTTTCATAAGACCATTTTGACTCTGCCTAATTACCTTCAACCAACTAATTGACTTGCTATAAACTTGATTCATAATTGTTTCTAGCATTTTCCCAATGAAAAATGTTAAGCTCCGTGGGCTGCAGTTTCCTGCTTTCTGTCACCCTCCCTACTTGAATAAAAGAATTATATTAGTTATCTTCTGAAGGTTAGCCCTTTCTGCCCCATAGTCCAGCTTTTTCACTAGAGAGAGAGAGAGAGACAAAAAATCTTTTATCTGAGGGTCAGCACATCTCGGGTGAGGGAAGAAGTTGAGAAGAAAGCCCTTCATGGTCATGTCAGCCAATGTGAGAATTGAAACTATGTTGTTGATATCTCTCTGTTTTGCAAACCAACCATTCAGCCACCCGAGCTAACCAACCCCTTTATTATGTTATGAATGTTGAACTTTAAATTCTGATTTTGTTATAAACCTAACTTTCAGTTAATATAAACAATATGTTCTGAAAAGAAGAGATCATAAACAAATAACATTGGAGAAAAGGCCATGTGATTTCCTGTTGCCTTGGGAATGGCAGAGAAATTTGACGAAATTTGTAAATTTTAAAACCTTTTTCACTATGTTATATACCAAAGAATGATTGCTGCAGCGATGCAGGCTCTCAGTAACAGGTCTTTGCTATTTTGTGATTGGGAGCAGAAATAAAACTCTCTGAGGAAAGCAATTTTAAGAGGGTCAACTCAACTAATCAATTTCTGGAATTTCAGGATTTCTGGTTTGTCAGGACTTGAACAACCTGCGAACATAGGCTGCCTTGATACTTATCAAAGCATCTGGCAAAATGTGGGCAGTCTAGGTTTGACCTTAGTGTAGAGGGTGAATGTCTGTTAGAAGACGGAGTGTGGCTTTGAAATTTCTTGAATCATACTACCTGCCAGAAGCATGGCATAAAGGAAAAGCATTTTGTAAGACAGTTGAGTTATTTTAGGGTTTTTCTTTTCTTACCTTTAAATGTGAGAAAGTGGGATAGCAATAGGAATAGGCCATTCAGCCTGCCAAACCTGCTCTGACATTCATCGAGGTTATAGATGATTATCTGCCTCAATGCTACTTTCCTATACTGTACCGGTACCCAATTATATCATTAGTCTTTAGACATCTATCGATTTCTGTTTCGGAATGCTCAATTATTGAGTTTTCATACTCCTCCAGGGTAGAGAATTACAAAAGTTTACGACTCTGAGATAAGAAATTCCTCCTCATCTAATTTTTAAATGTTCTGCCCATTATTTTGAGGTTATATCAATTGGTCTATACTCACTAGCCAGGGGAAACATCTACATGCATCTTGTCAAACCCTATAAGAGTTTTGTGAGTTTCAATGAGATCATCTCTCACTTGAGTATAGGTTAGAGTTGGTTGGTTAAAGCCCAAAAATTTGATGTCATATATTACAAACAAATTCAGAAGAGTGAATAAATTTCTCACTTTTCACTCCTAAAGTTGATATAACAAAGTTTTGAATTTTTAAACAGATGTGGTTTTATTTCAAATTTGGTATGCACTTGAACATGCCGGATGGATTTCCTTGAGTTAATCAAAATTATGAAGTCAGTTTCCCAATTTCCGTGACAAACATGCACACAAGCATACAGGGCGTTCTACTACAAGGCGACAAGTTGTGTTCTTTTGCAACCTCGCGTTTTAGAAAATTGCAGCATGGGAAACCGCAATAGAAATTGTGCTATAAAAGATTGTGATACGGAAAATCCACTACACCCGTTCAGCAGAAAGTTCACGTTATGCAAACAACGTCCACAACTCATCAATCGCCTTATAGCCGATTCGCGCTGACAAAACACACGTTACAGAAGAACTACCTGTATGTACAAACAGAACGTGTTATAGAATGAGGTGGAACTGAAAAACAATTAAAGTTCTTTGGTGAAGGGATTATATTTTGAGTTGATTGTTCTACTGGAGGCAATTGTACAGAACAAATTCCACAGGCTGAATCTTGCATCTTATTGGTGAATTATGTTTACCTACCCTAGTTTGATTGTATCCCTTATGTCCAATTTCGACTCCATCTTATCACATGCTATTCCTGGAACAATTCACCACTCAGGTTGTAGCCCTTGTGTCTGCGTCTTCTTTAAAAGGCCGTCTGTGTACTCGATAAACTTAGCACACTGAAGCTGCCCTACCTCAGTCAAGGATATTCCCTTTTTCTGACATCTTCTGGAAGATGGCACCAATAAGATATGCTGGACAATCTCAAGGTTCTGGTTGATGGAGTGGTACAAAGGAGAGGAGTGTTCTTCCCAGAGGACCTGCAGAAGACACCACAGTACCTGAAAACCTGCTCTGAGGCCGCCACCTAGGTCAGTGCCATCTTCACTGTCCAAGCAAAAACCTACTCTGCTGCACCAGGATGAGTGTAACACCCTTCTGTCACTGTATCTCCACTACTGCACCCAACTCCCACCAAAGCACAAGCTCTGCCGTTGTCTGCAACGTCTTCCATCATCCATTCTCACACCACCACATCCTGCCCCCTATACTCACCTCCCACAACAAACGCTACATGCCCTCTATATAGTCTACTTGTTCACCACCTTTAACTAAGCTACACCAGCACTAACAACTGCGCCATCCACTTTCACCTCACTCAATTCCTATTTTTTGTTCATTACAAGAGAAACCACTGTAACATGGCATAGAGAGTCTGTATGAGTGGAAGAGTGCCTGACATGCCCTCTACGAGAAGAGAATTTTATTATTCCTGGGAGATGGGAGATAACAGGGACCATTCCTGCAGGGATGCTGAAACTTCCGTATCCCATCAATCAGGGAAGTATAATTCTTCATTCCACTGCAACTCTCACATAAATCCTGCTGATGCTCTTATTCATCACATATCACTTCTAAATACTGGCTGCTATGCATTCTGTTTCTTATCTTGCAGGTGTTGCCTGCACTGCAGTGAAATGGCCAGCTTACCCATCTCCAAGAATGAGAATGCTGAGGCCTCAAAGCATTGGCAAGGCTGCCACCTCCTCCAGCTCAGATACTGACACTTCATAGGGCACTTCATTGTGACAGCTCTGAAGCTGGGCAAGGAAGAAATACTCCTGGCATACAGAGGATTGCAGGAGAGGTCTCTGATGTAGACAATCAGGGAGTTCGTCCACATGCACAGAGTGGACCAGGAGCGACAAACTGCAGTGTAGGATGCACTGACCTTTTTGCCCAGAATCTCAGCAGTAGTTTTATGATCATGCCTGCCTGCATGAATAGGTTAGAGGATGGCATGGAGAGCCAGATCCAGCACTCAGGTTCTGCTGGAGGGGCATACATGTCTGCACTCCATTACTCTGGCCATAGGTCTTCCAGATTGAGGGATTAGAAGCAGGGATACAGAAAACCTGTAGAGCATTCCAAGTGCCCCTTCCTCATAAGGAGATATGATGGCGCCTGCAGATACTTAGCCAGAGGATGAATCTCACACAGCTCCTTCAGAGGTCTCCAGCCAGGGCACTGTAGAGGTGGCCAGGCCCTTCACACTCCACCTCCACATTACCTAACCTACCCCAACAAGTGGAAGTTCAAACTGAGGATCCTGTCTCGCCACACGCCCGGAATCAACCAGAGGGCACCCCTGTGATACAGCCTGGTCCAATCGAGAGTTGAGCATGTGTCTGACCACAAATGTCCCTCCTGCAAGCTTTCAGTGCAAGTTGCCAGTGCACCCTGTAATGCAAGTCTGTGCATCTTTACTATCCTACAAATTGGTCATAGATGTGCCATGATGGTCGTGAGGAGTTTTCAAATACTCATGCTAACATCTGTGGCCCAGGAATGTGTGTGGCCGGTGCATGTATATCATTCCCTGAGATGCTGTTTGGTCCTAAGAAACATGGAGGTCCTTCAGTCAAAGCGATGAGTTCAAGTTTCTGGGTGCCTACTGTGATTTTCATGATATGTTTTTACAATATCCAGCTTGATCGGTGTGTTTGGCAAGATATTATTGAGGTGATTTGGACCATTAACAAGGCAGTTAACAAACAATAATCCCTCTTAATTGGCAACTTGCAGTTGCCCAGCAAAAAACTTGTCATGCTACTTGTAAAAAAACATGGAGTGAGAAGCTCCAGATTTCAACATGGGCCGCACTAGACTTCTTGTCCGATTCTGCCATAAATTACATCTTATCACATTGCTTCAACCCCTATATGATTCTGACCCATGTTTTCAAATATCTTTTTTTTTCATTAGATTATTTACAGCGTGGGAACAGGCCCTTCGGCCCAACAAGTACACACCGACGCGCAACCCACCCATTCCCCTACATTTTACCCCTGCCCCTTACACTACGGGCAGTTTAACATGGTCAATTCACCTAAACTACACACTTTTGGACTGTGGGAGGAAACTGGAGCACCCGGAGGAAACCCACGCAGACACGGGGAGAATGTGCAAACTCCACACAGTCAGTCGCCTGAGGCGGGAATTGAACCCAGGTCTCTGGCGCTGTGAGGCAGTAGTGCTAACCACTGTGCCACCGTGCTGCCCAAATTCATAGTTTTTTTTCTCAGGCTTGATTTGTTTTGCAAAACTGGCACACCAGTTCCAAGAGAAAAAGCTCTCGTTCAGGTTACTGGAGGTTACTCCGAGTTGTCAGAAATGTTATTTAGTAGGCAAATTTTGATGTGTCAAACCTCAAAATGTGGACAATCCATTTTTAGTGTTTTTGATGATCCATTGTACTCGTCTCAGATACTTCAACATGGAGATCTAATACAACCAGTACTTTCATTTCCCAGTAATACTTTTATTTTTACCATAGAAAAACAAATTTGAGCTTGAAATAGGTTCTTCATCTTCTTGTGGTCTTACTGCTGCAATCTGGTCTGTTCATTTGAAGCTGAATTTTGTCAAGGCAAAAACCCTGCTGCTGGACCAAAGGTGCTAGGCAAACCCTGTTTCAGCCAGTGACAGGACCCAGATAACCAAATTGCTGGTGACACTTGATTATGCCTAATTGTCTGGGAACTATTGTTAAGAAAGGTGGCCTGCCCAATATGGAGAGGTTGCATCAATGGCTCAGCACTCTCTTAAGTAGTGTTTGGAGAAGTCAGGGCCTGGGAGTTAGGAACAACCGGCAGTGTTAGAAGATGGCGACCTGATGGAAGTTTGCGAGATTTCAGCTGGTGGTCTTTCCATGTGGTGGCATGTCTCTTATTGCAGGCAGTATTCCTGTGGAAGTGGAAAGTGCCCCTTAATATCCTATTTAAGTAGCTCAATTGGCCTCACATCAGTCATCTGCACTAGTTAGATTTCTACCACTGACAGTCAGTGTTCATGCTTCTCAGCCTGTCCTCAGCAGGTTCAGAAAATCCCAATTAATATTTCATTTTCAGAATTGGTTTACTCAATGCTATTTTTACACCCTCTAACTATTCTTTAATTTTTCGCATCTCGTAATAATTCTACTATGCAGCATACAATCACTTCAACTGACAAAGGACTAACTTGTGATTTCAAATAAACCATTTGGACCATAACCTGGTGTTGTGTTACTTTTGACCTTATCCACCCCAGTCCAACACTGGCACCTCCACATCATACAAATTGTTATCATCAATAATGCCATCTCTTATTTTTGATTATATGTGGAAAGTTTTGCATGGATGTTTTCTTTTACTTTGTTATAGTTACTGTCCCCGAAGATGCCTTGCTCAAGAGTTTCTGGAGATTTATGTAAGGCTAGTTATCATTAAATTGGTTGTCATTTTATCCTGAATTAGTTTCCATTAAATAAGTTACATTAAAGCAGCTGTGTCGCAATTGGAAACCATCAATTCAGAAATAGAAAGCATGATTGATGACATTGCTATGTCAATAATGAGTAAACATTGTTTTATTTTTCTTTTACATTATAGACATTGCAAATAAAGTCCTACTGGCTCTCTTCACATGCGAGATGTTAGTGAAAATGTATAGCCTGGGTCTGCAGGCATACTTTGTTTCTCTCTTTAATCGCTTTGATTGCTTTGTGGTGTGTGGAGGAATCATTGAAACCATCCTGGTTGAATTGGAAATTATGTCTCCTTTGGGAATCTCAGTATTTAGATGTGTTCGGCTTCTAAGAATATTCAAAGTGACAAGGTAAGATTTACAATATTTGGCTTAATTTACTTGTTTGTCAAGTTCATGCTTTATTCTAAATCTGATTTTTTTTAACTTTGATTCCATAATTATGTATCCTTAACAGTCACATTGTAAGTTATATTTTAGACCTGAGAACAGGGAATAAAATGCATATTTTATAATGTTAATGTCAAGGCATACTCTTGATCTGGAAACCAATAAATCTACTGTTGACAGTATAGAGGGCTGTTGTAGGCTGAAGCGGGACATTGACAGGATGCAGAGATGGGCTGAGAGGTGGCAGATGGAATTCAACCTGGATAAATGCGAGATGATGCATTTTGGAAGGTCAAATTTGAAAGCTGAGTACAGGATTAAGATAGGATTCTTGGCAGTGTGGAGGACAGAGGGATCTTGGTGTGCAGGTACATAGATCACTTAAAATAGCCACACTAGTGGACAGGGTTGTTAAGGAAGCATATGATGTTTTGGCTTTCATTAACAGGGGGATTGAGTTTAAGAGTTGTGAGATCTTATTGCAGCTCTATAAAACTTTGGTTAGGAAAGATGTGGATGCTTTGGAGAGGGTTCAGAGGAGGTTTACCAGGACTGGAGGGCTTATCTTATGAAGAGAGGTTGACTGAGCTTGGACTTTTTTTCATTGGAGAAAAGGAGGAGGAGAGGGGACCTAATTGAGGTATACAAGATAATGAGACGCATAGATAGAGTCAATAGCCAGAGACTATTTCCCAGGGCAGAAATGACAAACACGAGGGGTCATAGTTTTAAGCTGGTTGGAGGAAAGTATAGAGGGGATGTCAGAGGCGGGTTCTTTACACAGAGAGTTGAGAGAGCATGGAATGCATTGCCAGCAGCAGTTGTGGAAGCAAGGTCATTGGGGACTACTGGACATGGATATGGTCACAGAAATTTGAGGGTGCATACATAAGGATCAGTGGTCGGCACAACATCGTGGGCTGAAGGGCCTGTTCTTTGCTGTACTGTTCTATGTTCCATGTTCTACTCCACTATCACAATGGTTCCCGTTTATATACCTTTTCAAATTGTTAGTAAGTGTGGTCACGGTGTACAGTACACTCTAGGTGAAAAGTCCCTGATGGAACACTCTAATCTATAGTGGAGTTAGGGCGCTAAGGGAGCTTAAAAATGACAATGTGTGGACTATACAACAGTGTACCTGAAAAAGTATTTGTGGTAACAAAGGCTGTTATGATTAGAACTGCTTTCTGAAAGGTATTAATAAAGTGTAAGGTTATTAAGCAAATATACTGTAAAAACTATAATCCAGTTCCCTTGCTTCCTTTCCTTTATCACAATCTTAATATAAGACCATAGGACAAAGGAACGGAAATTAGGCCATTCATCCCATCAAGTCTGCTCTGCTATTTAGTCACCTGATGCTGCCTGGCTTGCTGTGTTGTTCCAGCCTCCTGCCTGTCTATTTTGGATTCCAGCTTCTGCAGTTTTTTTGACTCCTGCCATTCAATCATGGCTGATAAGTTTCTCAACCTCATTCTCCTGCTTTCTCCCATAACCCTTGATTACCTTGACAATCAAGAACCTCTGTCTTAAATATGATCATGACCTGCCCTTCTATGGCAATGAATTCCATAGATTCACCACTCTGTGGCTAAAGAGGTTTCTCCTTGTCTCCGCCTAAAAGGTCTTCCCTTTATTCTAAGGCTGTGCCCTCGGGTCCTAAACTCTCCTACCAATAGAAACACCTTCCCAACATCCATTCTGTCCAGGCCATTCAGTATTCTGTAAGTTTCAATGAGATCCCCCCCCTCATCCTTCTCAACACCATCGAGTATAGTCCCAGAGTCCTTAAATGCTCTGCATATGTTAAGCCTTTTATTCCTGGGATCATTCTCATGAACATCCTCTGAACACGCTCCAAGGCCAGTACATCCTTCCTGAGATATGGGGCCTAAAACCACACACAATATTCTGAATGTGGTCTAATCAGAACTTTATAGAACCTCAGAAGTACATCCCTGCTTTTATATTCAAGTCCTCTCAAAATAAATGCCAACATTGCATTTGTCTTCTTTATTATTGATTCAACCTACAAGCTTTGAGAGAATCCTGGACTGGAACTCCCAAATCTCTTTGCATTCACTTATGAATTTTCTCCCCATTTAGAAAATAGTCCATGCTTCTATTCTTCTGACCAAAATGCATGACCTCACACTTTATTCATGTCGTACTCCATCTGCCATTTCTTTGCCCACTCTCCTAAACTGTCCAAATCCTTCTGCAGCCTCCCCGCCACCTCAATACTACCTGTCCCTCAACCTATCTTTGTATCATCTGCAAACTTAGCCAGAATGCCCTCAATTCCTTCATTCAGATCATTAATGTACAAAATGAAAAGTTGTGATCCCAACACTGAGCCTTGCAGAACACCGCTTGTCACTGGCTACCATCCTGAGAAAGACCGTTTTATTCCCACTCTCTGCCTTTTGCCAGACAGCGAATATTCTATCCATTCTACCATCCTTGCCTCTAAAACCATGGGCACTTATCTTACTCAGCAGGCTCCTATGCGGCATCTTGTCAAAGGCCTTCTTGAAGTCCAGGTAGATAACATTGATTGATTGGCTCTCCTTGGTCTAATCTGCTCATTACCTCTTCAAACAACTCTAACTGATTTGTCAGGCATGACCTTTCCTTGATGAAACCATGCTGACTTTGCCCTATTTTACCATATACTTGCAAGTATTCAGAAATCTCATCTTTCACAGTGGACTGCAAAATCTTACCCATGCTAATCGGCCTGTAATTTTCCATCTTTTGCCTTACTCCTTTTTTCAACAGGGGTATCATGTTAGCGATTTTCCAGTCCTCTGGGACCCTCCTTGACACTAGTGATTCCTGAAAGATCACCACTAATGTCTTCACTATTTCTTCAGCTATGTCCTTTAGAACTCTGAGGTGTAGTTCATCTGGTCCAGGTAATTTATCCACTTTAAGACTTTTCAGATTTTCTTGCATCATCTCCTTGGTGATAGCCACCATACTCAGCTTTGCTTCCTGACTCTCTTTAATTTTTGGGATATTACTTGTGTCTTCCACTGTGAAGACTGATGTGAAATAATTATTCAGTTCCTCAGCCATTTCCTTGTTCCTCACTACTATCTCTCATTTTCCAGCAGTCCAATGTCCTCTTTTGCTCTTTTCTAGCTAGAGAAACTCTTACAGTCTTCCTTTATATTACTGGCTAGCTTACCCTCATATATAATCTTCTCCCTCCTTTTTTTTTGATGACCTCTGTTGGTCTTTGTAAGCTTCCCAATCTGCTGGTTTCCCATTGCCCTTCACCATGTTATGTTTTCTCTTTTGCTCTTATGCTATCCCTGACTTCCCTATTCAGCTTTGGTTGCCTCATCTTCCCTGTACCATGCTTATTTTTCCTAGGGATGAATTTTTGCTGTGTCTCCTGAATTATTCCCCGAAACTACTACTATTGCTGTTCCACTGTCTTTCTTGCTTGGCTCCTCTCCCAGTCTATTCTGCCCAACTCCTCCCTCATGCCTCTGTCGTTGACTTTATTCAGCTGTAATACCGTTACCTCTGATTCTATCTTCTCCCTTTCAAATTGCACAGTAAATTCAATCATATTATGATCACTGCCTCCGAAGGGCTCCTTCACCTTAAGGTCCCTTATCAAGTCTGTCTCATTGCACAACACTAAATCCAGTATTGCTTATTCCTGAGTGGGCTCCAACACAAGCTGCTCCAAAAAGCCATGCCATAGATATTCCGCAAACTCCTTTTCTTGCAATGCGCTACCAACCTGATTTTCCCAGTCCACCTGCATATTGAAAATCCCCATGATCACTGTAACTTTGCCTTTTTTACACATCCTTTTTATCTCTTGGTGTATTTTGTGCCCCAACTCCTGACTACTGTTTAGAGGCCTGTACATAATTCCAACTATGGTTTTTCTACCTTTGCATTTCCTCAATTCTACCCACCCAGATTCTACACCACCTGACCCTATTTCATTTCTTACTTTTGATTTAATTTCATTTCTTACTAATAAGCCAACCTATCTTCTCTACCCACCTGCCCATCTTTTTGATAGGATGTATATCCTTGGATATTGAGCTCCCAATCTTGATCCTCTTGCAGCCACATCTCTGTGATGCCTACCACGTCATACCTGTCAATTTTAATCTCTGCCACAAGCTCATTTTCCTTATTCCTTACACTGCGTTCAGATATAACACCTTCAGTCCTGGATTAACCATCTCTCTTCTCATTGTCATTCGTTTGCCCAGCGTGCTTGAAGTTTGATTACTAACCCTTTCTAAACAATCTGTCCTATTTGTGTCTGTGCTGGAGACTTCAAAAACATCTCCTGAGTTTTCTTTCCCTGTCATTTCTTTCATATTTTTCCACACACTTGATTCCAGCCCTAAAGATGTTAACTTGCTGCTTTGTTTCCCGCTGGGGGAAGGTTCACCTGCCCCACTTTTTAGTTTGCAGTCCAGTTGACCAGCCTATTTACCTTTTTCACTAGAACGTTGGTCCCAGCTCGGTTCAAGTAGAGACTGTCCCAGTGGTACAGGTCCCTCCTATTCTAATACTGATGTCAGTTCCCCATGAAAAGGAATCCCTCTTTCCCACACAGCTGTTTTATCCACTTGTTTGCTTCACTTATTCTCACATCCCTATGCCGATTTGCACGTGACACAGGAGTAATCTGGAGGTTATAACCATTGAGAATCTGTTCTTTACTTTGGTTCCTAGCTCCTGATAATCCCTGAACAGGTCCTTTTTCCTATTCTTGCCAATGTTGTTTGTTCTGGTTTGGACCACAACAGCTGGACTCCCCCCGCCCCCGCGCTCTCCAATATCCTTTCAAGCCGGTCAGGGATATATCTTACCCTGGCACTGGCCAGGCAACACACCACGCGGGACTCTCAATTCTGTATATAAATTGTAGAATCCCCTACAACTACCACTTGTCTTTTTACTACCCCCTCTTGAGTGGCCTCCCGTACCACAATACAGTTGTCAGTTGGCTCATCCTCCCTGCAGCCCTTTTCCTCATCCACACAACATGTGACAAAGTTATACAGTACAAGAGATGCAGTTGATGTTTTTTCCCAGTTACTGTCATGACTAAGTGGAATATTTCAGAACTATGAATTTTATTGAATTCATCCATTTTATGAATAGATCAATCACAAAATGTCTGAAGTATCTCTTAATGATGAGATTATTTTAAAACCAGTCTTCCAATAATGTAATTGTGTTTTATTAGGCACTGGCAATCATTGAGTAACCTGGTGGCCTCGTTATTGAACTCAATGCGATCCATTGCTTCCCTGCTGCTTCTGCTTTTCTTATTTATTATTATCTTTTCACTGCTGGGAATGCAACTTTTTGGTGGCAAATTTAACTTTGATGAAACGCAAACAAAACGGAGTACCTTTGATAACTTTCCACAAGCTCTTCTCACTGTATTTCAGGTAATTATACTTAACCAATGATGAAGCAATGGTTTGTTTGTACACTGTGTATAACAAAACTGTGTATTTCTCTTTAACAAATGGATCTACACTTCCATTGTATATAGTTTACAGGGGAACTAATTTTCTTTTTTCATGTATGCACGACAGAAAAGTAAAACAACAATCTTGTATCGTGTGGATTGTGATGTTCATATTGACAGAGATGAGAAAACTAAGTTAACGTTTGAAATTACTTTAAAGATTACTAGGTCATTACATGGACAATTCAACAGACTACCTGAACAGTGAAAGATGCATTCAAAGGAACTGTAAATAACTATATATAACTATATAGTGTTGCAGCCTTGGCTCTCTTAAATTACACTCCTAATGGTTGATCAATCCTTTCTAGGTCACATTTTAGAGAAATATTTTCAAAAAAGTCATGATTTTCTTGTACTATGGCAATGTATAAATTAGAAAAAAAGTAGCAGCAAAGCGTAACAAGAATACTGCAGATAAATACCAAGCGGGAGAAGGTTTTCAGGTTCATTTTTGACTCCTGGTCTCAGTTGTGTATACTTGAAAGTTTTTTTTAGATTAGATTAGATTACATTACAGTATGGAAACAGGCCCTTCGGCCCAACAAGTCCACACCGACCCGCCGAAGCGCAACCCACCCATACCCCTACATTTACCCCTATACCTAACACTAGGGGCAATTTAGCATGGCCAATTCACCTGACCTGCACATCTTTGGACTGTGGGAGGAAACCGGAGCACCCGGAGGAAACCCACGCAGACACGGGGAGAACGTGCAAACTCCACACAGTCAGTCGCCTGAGTCGGGAATTGAACCCGGGTCTCTGGTGCTGCGAGGCAGCAGTGCTAACCACTGTGCCACCGTGCCGCCCACAAAGTTCATTACACAATTTAATTATATTAGTTAAGAACTGAAAATCTTGAAAACTATTGGCTGTTTCCATTTTTGGATAGTCTCCTAAGGTAGTATTAGGATTTCTGTGTTTACAGTTGTAGTCCCAGGTGACGTGCATTGCAGCATAATATTTAATCTGTTTTTGTTGGAACATTTGATAGTTAAGCGCAGGTGACAGCTAATTGGCACATTTGCTTTTCATATGTCGAATTGTGAAACATTCAGGCATTTAATTGTCTTTGATGAAATGCATAATATATGTGCAAAATGCTACTTCAAAATACAAAAGCAATTATCTTTGTATTCAAATACAACGGCTCTGATGTGGTCTAATGTTTAATCTTAACATGTGCTCCAACAAACATTTCATTATGGAAATTTTTTTGGGTGGAATGCCTAGGTTTCATACAATACCTCCCCATTATAAAGTGCTGCCATTAGAAAACCAGAGGACCATTGGCTCAGACCTGTACTCCATTTGATGCTCAAACTTTTGTTCATTTTGCAGCCCCACCATTTACTTCAGTTAAAAATGAAGGAAAAGTAGCTTTCAGTTATGTATAATGAGTCTGTTACATTTTCAGTCATCAAGCTATTATAATTTATTACAAGTTATATTTAGTGTTGTGGTTCTGTTCGCCGAGCTGGGAATTTGTGTTGCAGACGTTTCGTCCCCTCTCTAGGTGACATTCTCAGTGCTTGGGAGCCTCCTGTGAAGTGCTTCTGTGATGTTTCCTCCGGCATTTATAGTGGTTTGTCTCTGCCGCTTCTGGTTGTCAGTTCCAGCTGTCCGTTGCAGTGGTCGGTATATTGGGTCCAGGTCGATGTGCTTATTGATTGAATCTGTGGATGAGTGCCATGCCTCTAGGAATTCCCTGGCTGTTCTCTGCTTGGCTTGTCCTAAAATAGTAGTGTTGTCCCAGTCGAACTCCTGTTGCTTGTCATCTGCGTGTGTGGCTACTAAGGATAGCTGGTCGTGTCGTTTCGTGGCTAGTTGGTGGTCATGGATGCGGATCATTAGCTGTCTTTCTGTTTGTCCTATGTAGTGTTTTGTGCAGTCCTTGCATGGGATTTTGTACACTACTTTGGTTTTGCTCATGCTGGGTATCTGGTCCTTCGTTCTGGTTAGTTGTTGCCTGAGAGTGGCTGCTGGTTTGTGTGCTGTTATGAGTCCTAGTGGTCGCAGTAGTCTGGCTGTCAGATCAGAAATGTTCTTGATGTATGGTAACGTGGCTAATTCTTTGGGTTGCGGCATGTCCTCGTTCCGTTGTCTTTCCCTTAGGCATCTGTTGATGAAATTGCGCGGGTATCCGTTTTTGGTGAATACATTGTATAGGTGTTCTTCTTCCTCTTTTTGCAGTTCTAGTGTACTGCAGTGTGTTGTGGCCCTTTTGAACAGTGTCTTGATGCAACTTCTTTTGTGTGTGTTGGGGTGGTTGCTTTCGTAGTTCAGGACTTGGTCTATGTGTGTGGCTTTCCTGTTTACCTTTGTGGTGAATTCTCCATTAGGTGTTCTCTGAACCATCACGTCTAGGAATGGGAGTTGGTTGTCCTTTTCTTCCTCTCTAGTGAATCGGATTCCTGGGAGTGTGGCGTTGATGATCCAGTGTGTGTTCTCTATTTCTGTGTTTTTAATGATTACAAAGGTGTCATCCACATATCTGACCCAGAGTTTGGGTTGAATTTGCAGTAAGACTGTTTGTTCTAATCTTTGCATTACCGCTTCTGCTCTGAGTCCAGAGATGGATGAGCCCATGGGTGTGCCATTGATTTGTTCATATATTTGGTTGTTGAATGTGAAGTGTGTTGTGAGACACAGGTCCAGTAGTTTGAGTATGCAGTCTTTGTTGATAGGTTTACCGTCCTGTTGTCTGTTCTGTATGTCCAGCAGGTTGGCTATTGTTTCTCTGGCTAGGGTTTTGTTGATAGAGGTGAACAGTGCCGTTACATCAAATGAGACCATAGTTTCTTCCTTGTCTATGTGTATATTTCTGATGATGTCCAAGAATTCCTGTGTTGACTGTATAGTGTCTGGATCCGCTGATCTGTTGTAGTTCTTTAGCCAGTTTGTGTGATGGTGTCCTTGGTAGTGATACTATTGGTCTGAGTGGGATGTCTGGTTTGTGCACTCTAGGTAATCCATAGAATCTGGGGGTGTTGTTGCTTTCAGGTTTCATCCTTTGTAGGTCAAACCTGGTTATCTGTCCATTTTTTTGTAGGTTCCTCAGTGTGTTGTTTATCCTATTGGTGAGCTGTGGGGTGGGGTTAAACACTTTCTTTTGGTAAGTGTTGGTATCTGCAAGGAGTTGTTGTGCTTTTTGGATGTACTCTGCTCTGTCTAGGATGACCATCATTCTGCCTTTGTCTGCTGGTAGTATGATTATGTTCTTATTGTTTCTTAGTGATTTTAGTGCTTCCCTCTCCTTGGTGTTGAGGTTATGTGTTTGTCTTTTCCTTGTTATCAGAGGTACGATACTGTGTCTCAATGTTTGTTGTGTCTCTTCTGTCAGTCCATTGTTCCTGAGTGTGCATTCTAGTACTGCTAGGAAGTCTGCTGTCTTGGCGTCCCTGTGGTTGTAGTTGAGTCCCTTGGCTAGTATTGTTCTTTCCGTGTCTGTTATTATAGGACAAGCCAAACAGAGAACAGTCAGGGAATTCCTGGAGGCATGGCACTCATCCACAGATTCAATCAATAAGCACATCGACCTGGACCCAATATACCGACCACTGCAACGGACAGCTGGAACTGACAACCGGAAGCGGCAGATACAAACCACTATAAATGCTGGAGGAAACATCATAGAAGCGCTTCACAGGAGGCTCCCAAGCACTGAGGATGTCACCTAGACAGAGGATGAAACGTCTGCAACACAAATTCCCAGCTTGGCGAACAGAACCACAACAATGAGCACCTGAGCTACAAATCTTCTCGCAAACTTTGAAGTTATATTTAGTGTAACTTGTCTGTATTTAGTTAAGAAAATGTTTCTGGATGCATTCAAACAGATTTTAACTGGTGAAGATTGGAATATGGTGATGTATGATGGAATTATGGCATACGGCGGACCATCCTCTTCAGGGATGATAGTTTGTATATACTTCATCATTCTGTTCATATGTGGTAACTGTATCCTTCTCAGACACTATGACAGATAAAAATAATAGCTTTCAGACTAAAATATAAAGCAGCATATTTTCCTTCAGTCACATTATTATGTACAAGATTAATGTCTGTACAAAATTGATTTTCTGTCTTTGTACTCATTCTGATTTTAATCCACCACCATTCAGAGAGGAGAAAATATTTCCAAACAAAAGTCAAGGGACTTGAAACAGTAACTCTCTTTCACTTTCCAGCGATCATGCCAGACTGGTAGAGTTTCTTCAGGACTTTATTTTAATTTGAAAGTATTACCAATTCTGTTTCCTCTACTTGTTTTTTAAAAAAACAAACACACTAATGTTTCTGCTCCAGAGAAGGCAAAAGAGACCTCTATAATTCTACCCATCCAGCAGAATAGAGCAAATAGTTGGTTAAAATGATGACTGGGCTTGTTCTGCTGCACTTTTGACTTGCTACTGTCTACTGGAGTTTAAAAACTGATTTTTTGGCAGTTCAAAGCCTTCTATCCCAATCCAGGTGGCGACTCATTTCTCTTGAAATCTGGCCACCATGATACCATTGAAACACGAGCAGTGATGACAGTGCCGAAGCCACAAATAAAAGCTGGCAATTCGCAGAAAATTACAAGACAACTCCCTCGTAAATTTTGAATATTTTTAAGGTTGTCTTGTGAACTCGGAGATGATCTTTTTGGAGGAGGATCGAAGCAAAGAATTCTGTTTAATGAACTGGCTTTTTGTCATAAACAGTTCCTGACAGTTATTGGATGGTTGAACAACAAATTTATTTTCCACACAGTAGTCTCCAGGAGCTGTTAAAATAATTGCACTGTCCTTAATACATTTCAGAAATCAATTAAAACATTCTGATATTCCCTGATTTGATTTGATTTATTGTTGTCACTGTACCTAAGTACAGTGAGAAGTTTTGATTTGTGAATAATACAGGCAGATCATAGTCACGCATAATTAAGTCCAGTGAAAAGCTTTGTTTGCGAGCAGTACAGGAAATTCATATTAAGCAAAGACATACGAATCATAGGGTGCTTAGACAGAGCGAGGCATACTGCACAGGAGGCGTACAAGAGCATGGCCAACGTTAGATTGAAATTAGGTTCATTCATCAGCGTAATAACAGCAGGCAAGAAGCCGTTTTTGAAACAGTGCGCTCAAGCTTCTTTATCTTCTGCCTGATGGAAGAAGTTGTAAGAGTGCATTACCGGGGTGGGAGGTGTCTTCGATGATGTTGGCAGCCTTTCTGTGGCAATGTGAAGGGTAGATGGAGTCCATGGGTGGCAGGTTGGTTTCCATGATGGTCTGGGCTGTGCACACAACCTTCTGTAGTTTCTTACAATCCTGTAGTTACTGTACTAAACTGCTATGCACTCAGATAGAATGCTTTCTAAGGTGCATCTGTAAAAGTTGGTGAGGGTCCTCATGGACATGCTGAATGTCCTAAGCGTCCTAAGGAAGAATAGGCGTCGTTGTGCTTCCTTGACCATCAGATTTACGTGGGAGGTCCAGTGGAAATTGTTGGTTATCATCACTCCAAAGAATTTGACGTCCTCTACTGTCTCCACCTCCACTCCGTTGATCTAGATAGAGGCGTGTTCTCCTCCTTTTTTCCTGAAGTCAAGGATCAGTTCTTTTGTTTTGCTGACATTGAGAGAGAGAGATATCATTGCACCACGACACCAAGCACTCAGTTGTCTTCCTTTGTTCTGACTCATCATTATTTGATATCTGGCTTAGAATGGTGGGGTTGTCAGCAAACTTGCAGATTGCAGTTGTATGGAATTTGGCTACACAGTCATGGGTGTACAGGAAGTAGGGATGAATATGCATCCTTGCTGTGTGCCAGTGTTGAGGATTATGATGGAGGAAGTGCAGTTGTCTATCTTCACTGATTGCAGTCTGTGGGTCAGGAAGCTGAGGGTCCAGTTGCAGAGGGTTGGGCCATGACCGAGGTCTTGGAGTTTTGAAATTAATCTGGTCGGGATAATGGCGGAGCTGTAGTTGATTCATAGGAGCCTGATATGGGTGTTCTTGTTATCCAGATGTTCCAGCAATGGGTGTCGCACTGAGGAAATGGCATCCATTGTGGACCTGTTTTGCTGGTGGGCAATAGGATTGAGGTAGGTTACATGACTAGAGTTGATGTGGACCGTGGCTCGCCCTTTGAAGCACTTCATGATTGTGGAGGTTAGAGCCATTGGCTGGATCCGTTGAGGCAAGTTACATGCATTTGACTTCAGATTGTAGCAAGGAGAGGTTGGAGATGTCAGCGAATACTTCTGCCAGTTGGTCTGCACACAATCTGACTCCATCAAAGTCATTTGCTTTCCTCTGGTTTACTCTCAAAAAGACTGATTTGATGTCTGATAGAACTGGTGCGTCTGGGGCTTTCAGGTCAGGTGACACCGTGCCACTGGCATCCTGTTTGAACCAAGCATAAAAAGCATTGAGTGCATCTGGCAGCGATGTGTTTTTGTCTGCTATTTTGTTCTGCTTCATTTTGTATCCCGTTTTGTTGTGTAAGCCTCACCACAGGTGATGGTGTCCATGGATTAGTTTGGGCCTCTAACTTAGTCTGCTACTGTCTCCTGGCATTTGTAATGACTTAGCAGAGGTCATGCATGTAATTCTTCAATAATGCAATTATTGTATTCTTGTGCAACCCCGCATTATAGAAAAAATGTACTTTAGAAACTCTGTCCCCCATTCGTCAATCGCGTTACAGCAAATTTGCATTAATGAAATGCGCTTTGTGGCAGAACGACCAGTATCTGGATTTCCAAAGACTTCTCTTAAGCCCACAAAGAAACCTTGTGCCCTCCCTGTGCCAGGCATCCATATTCCTTCCCTGTTCATGATTGCTTCTCAAACCTAACTCACAACTTTACTTGTTATTAGGATCCATTCCTTTTGTGTCCTATGGTGAGTTTCTGCTCCAGCTCCTCAGCCTTCTTGCTATTCTTGTTTTGTTCTATGTTGGGAGATATAATGGTGTCCAGATTTAAAATATCCACCTCTTCTGTGGATTTTATTGTCTGCTCTGGTGCCTCGAAATTGCACAACAATCCCAAGTTAAATTGAAGTTGAGATTTCTTCTCTTTTTCTTTAAGAAACCACTGCAATTATACAATTATTTGCAATTCCTAATAAATTTCACATTTGAACATCTCTTATTTGATTTTGTAGGTTGTGTCAGTTGCAAGTTAATATCTGTGGCACTTAAGTTGTCAAATGGCATGTAGTCCTCTTAAAATTAAAGCTGAACAAAGAATTGCTCTTACTGGATCACTAAACTGTGATTATCTTTAACTAAAACAAATAATTTAAATGAAGCATGCAGTACTTACTAACATTTTCCTTAAGTTATCTTCTTTAGACATCTTGCTGAATGTCTTTTTGGCCATTGCTGTTGATAATTTAGCTGATGCTGAAAGCTTAAATACCGTGCAAAAAGAAACTGAGGAAGAAAAAGAAAGGAAAAGAAATGCCAGGTAATTAACTTATTTTACCTATGAAGGTTCATATGAAGTTTGAAGAAGCTATATCTGTAACAATTCTACGGTCACAGCCCAGTGCATATTACTGCAGATTTTGAAGTTGTATGTTGTGATAAAGATCTATATATATTATCATTTGGGAATTTGGATTTTAAAATCTGTGCTGGTGACTTACCTTTTTGTAAAAGATTAGATTAGATTAGATTACAGTGTGGAAACAGGCCCTTCGGCCCAACAAGTCCACACCGACCCGCCGAAGCGAAACCCACCCATACCCCTACATTTACCCCTTACCTAACACTATGGGCAATTTAGCATGGCCAATTCACCTGACCTGCACATCTTTGGACTGTGGGAGGAAACCGGAGCACCCGGAGGAAACCCACGCAGACACTGGGAGAACGTGCAAACTCCACACAGTCAGTGGCCTGAGGCGGGAATTGAACCCGGGTCTCTGGCGCTGTGAGGCAGCAGTGCTAACCACTGTGCCACCGTGCCGCCCATAAAGAGTAGAGAAGAATTTGAAACCGTGAACAAAAAGTATATTTTCAAAATAAACATATGATTTAAGTTAATTCGCTCAGTCAGATATCTGGACTGTTAATGTTTGTAATATTAAGTTTTAATCCTCAGTTAAGTGGTGGTGAAAGACCAGAATCAGGTTTCTGTTCAGAAGAAAAGTTCCAGATCAGAAGGATAGGTTAATTTGTAATAATCCTCAAACTGAAAGTGTTTAGTTCTTTGAAATCTCCAAGTTGTCCAAACTTTGTAGAAGCGTCTATGTTATGGGAACTGAAAAGCCTTATTCCCTTATTCAGGTCATTCATGTAGATTGTAAATAGCTAGGGCTCAAGAAGCGAACCCTATGGCACCCCACTAGCTACTTCTTCCCATCCAGAAAAAAAACATTTATCCTGACTTTGTCTTCTGTCTATCAGCCAGTTACCTATCCAAACAAGTAAATTACTCCCAATCTCAAATGATCCAATCTTGTGAATTAACCTTTAGTGTGGCACCTTCTCAAACGCCTTCCGGAAGTCCAGATATTAGGTTAGATTCTCTACAGTGTGGAAACAGGCCCTTTGGCCTAACAAGTCCCCACCGCCTCTCCAAAGAGAAACCCACCCAAACCCATTCCCCTACATTACATTTACCCCTGACTAACGCACCTAACACTGTGGGCAATTTAGCATGACCAATTCACCTGGCCTGCACATTTTTGGACTGTGGGAGGAAACTGAAGTACCAGAGGAAACCCACGCAGACACAGGGAAAATGTGCAAACTCCACACACAGGCAGGAATCGAACCCAGGACTCTGGTGTTTTGAGGCAGTAGTGGTAACCACTGAGCCACTGTGCCACCCTATTATTACATCTACAGGATCCCCATTGTCTACTTTGCTTGTTCCATCTTTGAAGAACTCTCAAAAATTAGTCAAACATGATTTGCCCTTCATAAAATCATGTTGACTCTGATGGATAGCATTTTGATTTTCCAAATGTCCTGATATTGCTTCCTTGATAATTGATTCTAATACTTTCCCAACAACAGATGTTAAACTAACTAGTCTATAATTTCCCATATATTGCCCCTCTCCTGTTTTGAATAAGGGCATAACATTAGCATGTTGCAGCTGTATAAGTCTTTGGTTGGGCCACTTTTGGAACATTGTATTCAATTCTGATTTCCCTGCTATCACACCCTAGTCCATTCCTCAACCACGAACACCAACCCCCATCCTATGGCACCTACGCATGTAACTGTAGAAGGTGCAATGCCGGTCTCTTCACCTCCTCCACGCTCACCATCCAAGGACCTAAGCAGTCTTTCAAGGTGAAACAGTATTTCACATGTACCTACTCCAATCTGTGTATTGTATTCAATGCACCCAATGTGGCCTGCTGTACATTGGAGAAACCAAATGCAGACTGGTTGACCGCTTTGCAGAACACCTCTGGTGCACAAACATGACTTTGACCTTCCTGTAACTGATCATTTTAAGACAGCGTCCTGCTCACATGCCCAATTATCTGTCCTTGGCATGCTGCACTGCTCCAGTGAATCATGTCACAAACTGGAGGAACAACATCTCGTGTTCAGACAAGTCCCTTTACAACCTTCTGGGCTTAATATTGAGTTCACCACCTTCAGATTGTCAAACCACTTCCATTCCTTCCCTTTCTTTTAGCTTTTCTTGTTACATTCTCTGTCACCATGTCCTCTCTCCCCTCCCCAATAGCAGTGGGACTATCAGGTGTTTAGACACACCATTGTTCTGCCATTCTCACATTCCGATCATTAAATCTGAACTATCAACATCCTTTCTCTCCAGCACTCTCAGACCGCTGACCCCCAACCCCCCCCCCATTACCATTGCATAGGTGCAGCCCCCGCCACACTTCACTTCAGCTCTGAGGAGTCACCTAGACTCAAAACGTTTGTTTGCTATCTCTCCATGGATGCTGCCTGACCCACTGTGATCTCCAGCACTTTTTGTTTTCAAGGTCTGGGGAGGGAGGGGGCGGGGGGTAGACGGTAGGGGGTATGGGCCAAATGCTGGCAAATGAGACTAGATGTATTTAGGATATCTTGTTGGAATGGATGAGTTGGACCGAAGGTTTCATTTCCATGCTGTACATTCCCATGATTCTATAGAACATGGATTTTTTTTGTTTTCTTTTGATTATTTAAATTTTTTTTGTTGTATGGGTATGTTCTGTGACTAACAACCATGGAAACCAAACTGCAAAAGCAATAAAACTGATCATCTATTAAACCCTCTCTCACTCTGGGTTCTGACTTGATCTGTGTTACTATCAGCTGTGATCATCATAATGTAAGGACTATGTTTTTGAAACAAATCATAAGAAAATACATTAAGTGCTGTTGTATTTTGTGGGCGGCACGGTGGCACAGTGGTTAGCACTGCTGCCTCGTGAATCAGTGCCAGAGACCCGGGTTCAATTCCCGACTCAGGCGACTGACTGTGTGGAGTTTGCACGTTCTCCCCGTGTCTGTGTGGGTTTCCTCCGGGTGCTCCGGTTTCCTCCCACAGTCCAAAGATGTGTAGGTCAGGTGAATTGGCCATGCTAAATTGCCCGTAGTGTTAGGTATAGGGGTAAACGTAGGGGTCTGGGTGGGTTGCGCTTCGGCGGGTCGGTGTGGACTTGTTGGGCCGAAGGGCCTGTTTCCATACTGTAACGTAATCTAATCTAATCTAAAACATTTGATTTGATTAATTTTTTAAAAATATTGACATTCTGGTACTGCAACTCAGTCAAAATTTCCTGCTCCAGTGATATCTTTATATGGAGGGGATTAAGCTACTTCACACTTTTTAGAACATTTTTGTTTTTTATTCTTTTTGCATAGATTAATGCTTCATATTGTAAGTTTTGGCTGACATAGTGTAGCATTCACAATAAGATTTGTATGGGGTTTTGAGAAGCTAAATCTGTAGTAATTCCATAGTTGCAGCCAAATATATTTGTTGCATGTCTTAAACTTATCAACAATTCAATCAACTTGTCAGTGCAAAATATATGTTACATAATGGATCAAGTGCTTTTTCATTTTTAGTCACTGTTGCTAATTCATAGAGAAGAGGAAAACAACACAATGTCTAATACACCGGTCACACTTTTACATTAAGTGCTGTTGTATTGGCAATTAGTACCTGAAAGGCTTAACTGACATCACAAGGTACATTTCAGGATAGAAAGGGCAGATCCCAGCAGGGGCTAATCAGAGATTTGTGTACCCCAGTTGTTCTGCATACATTTAGCAATGAATGTATCGCATTTCAATGGTTACTCTTGGAATTAATAGCTTGTAGCTGAAGTAGTAGTGTATAATTGATCTTAACTTGAGCCCAGTTGTCTCACAAGAGTATGTATCCCAAATGTAACATAGCTAGCTACTGAGCAATATGTAATTAACCTATTTACTGTTAATCACAATTGAGCCTATCTATTGCCAAAGTATCTGTGTTGACAATCTTTCCCCAGCAAAATCAATATCATAGACAGATATCAGCCAGGAGAGTTGGTGGCAAAATAGCCACTCAAGGTATCCTAGGTGTTTCCAACAGGAACCAACATATATAAACAGTGTGGCCACGCAGAATTCAAACTTAAGAAGAATAATGACTTTGGAGAGTAGGTGTTATTCTGAAAAATGACAAAAAAGAACTTGAGCAAATGTCATTTAAGTTAAGTTTTTCTTCACTTTAGTAGCTTGGATGAATCCAAATATTTTCTAATATTTGAGAAAAATAAGAGCATACTCATAGAAGTCACTCTATGTCAGGCATGAATATTGGGTAAAGTTCTAATCTATGTTTCCTTTGCCAAACTTTCAGGAGTGTTCAAGAATCATACTATGGCAAGGACTGTGCACTTACCTTGCTTTTCTCATAGAACTAATTTCTGCCACTTTGAAAGGTTGCACTTTGTTGACATTTGGATCCAAGGTTTTCCAGCTTAAAATATAATAATATGACCTTTCCTGTGTTCTTATACTCAAGTCCCTACCACAAATGTACACAATTATTTCAGCTCTTAAGAGATTAAATTATGCTCATTCATGCTAAGCATATCAGTAGTGTACATTGCACAGATGGTAAAATGTATCATCAATGTATCTTATTTTTAGAACTGCCAATTCAGAACAAAGAATGGATGGAAAATATGAACTTGATGGAATAGGTGAAAACAATGACAGGAAAATGCTTACTGGCACTCAGGTAAAATTTTTTTAAACTGAAATTGAAAACTGCATACTTTTAAATGATACAATGCCATCTTTGATTATGACTATAAATATTTTGAAATCATTAATTTATGATTACCATGTTCTTAATGCTTCAAAGATTTCAATTGATGAAGATAAGGATCCTTATCCACCCAGTGATGTGCCAGGTATGAAAAACTAAGATTTATTTCTGTTAAGAAACTCCTATCTATGGAATAATTAAGATCTGATTTTCTTAATATTACCTCTGATCACATAGGCGTGCTGCACCACAGTGTAATGGTAAACAGAATTATACTTGGAACTTTCCTTATACTGACTTCTAAACCCCAAACTGACCTTTGATAAAAATAAAAAAAAATGGAGGTAATATTCACCAAGGATATAGTCATGTACCTCCTCACAGTAAGAAAGAAAGAAACTTTGAGTTTATTCAGCACTTTTCCGTATTTCACAGCCAAACAATTGTTTTTAAAGTACAGTTATGCTATTTTGTGGGCAAAATGCACTTTGCATACATTGGGGTCCCACAGATTTCAGTAAGTTAATTGTACAATACTATTAGCAAAGGCCTGGCACAGTGTTGCTCAAGCCTTCACGAAGTTCAGCAAAATAAAGGACTTCCCTGGATTATGGTTGTTCAGTTTTTGAGCATATCCAAACCTGAGTAGTGCTAAAAGAATTGAGAGATATGAGGCTAGAGAAGAAAAATGTATTGAAATGGAAGACAAATCCTGGTCTTATAAGATGGCTATACAGGCTAAAGGGGTAGTATGACTAACTACATTGCCAATTTCTAATGTTGCCATTGTTACGTACGCTGAATTTGATGACATTGATGTAAACTTCATTGGATTAATATTTATGTCAAAATTGTTAATATAGTAGGTTTCATCCTTTCATGACTGTTGCCAACTGAATTTTATTTCACTGTAGACTATTTGACTGGAGAACAACACAACTAAGCTTACATTTATTCTCAACTCACATCAATAAACATATATTTTCAAGAGCAGTTGGCTGGATGGCTGGTTTGCAATGCAGAGTGACGCTAAAGTGTGGGTCAATTCCAGCTGAGGTTACCGTGAAAGATTGTCCTTCTCTGTCTCTTCCCTCACCTGGGGTGTAATGACCCTCCGGTTAAACCATCACTAGTTATCTCTTTCCAATGAGAGAGCAGCGCTATGGTCTGGCAAGACTATGTGACTTTATTTTTATTTTCTAGAACAACGACAGTTACGGATTTAGTCCCAATATCAAAGGAATTGGGTCTAATTGTAGCCCCCCCTACTCTCATGTTGGCTGAGGTCTACAGCTTTAATATAAACTGAAAGGTTGATTTAAACCTGGAATTGGTTCTGGGCAGGTGGCTGAAGAGCAAATGCAGAATGCTTGAATTTCACAAATGTGGATATAGTGGCTGCATGACTTTAAGTCTGGAGTGCCTGGATATGAGAAAAGAAAGCCATTGCTTCAAATTCTGGTGCTCAGTTAATTTGAGAGCTAGTTTCTGCAGAAGTGATGATGTGTTAGTAGGCTCTGCTAGATAATTGGTGACCTTGTAGCAGCTGCCCATATATGTTGAAAGATTCAGATGATGTCTCCTGCAAATATGTGGAAGAAGGTTTGAGACAAAAAATTCAGGGTAATGATATCTTTCACTGACAATGGATAAGTTTATTTATCTGGGTTTAGTGGGCTCATGGGTTACCTCATCACTTCTGGAGCAAGTTAGAAACAAGGAATGCCATAGCAATTGACTCACCTTTGAACACTCTAAAACCCTCTACTCCAATTACAAGTCAGGATTATATTAGAATATTTTCAAATTGCTTGGATAGATAACTGTTTAATCAACACTCAAATGTTCTTCATCACTATCTAGGATAAGCATCCACTTGATTGACATTGTGTATACAGATTTAAGCAAGCACTATTTCCAACATTCAAGAAACATAGGCTACAGTGTACTAACTACAGGATGCCTTCTTTCTGTGTGTGAGGTCAGCTTTTGGATTTCCTGATGTTGTGTTTGCCCAGAGATTGTGAGCTGCAGCTGGGTATACATTATTGATGTGCAAGTTGCCAGATATACATAAGCAAGGCTCAACCTTCTAAATACACTGGGCCTTCCCCTGTATGTACGAGATGGCTGATCCATGCATACTGTTTGGAGGTTACAACTCCATCTAATAGAGATCTTATGGATATCTTTGATTTTATGTAAGACAGAAGGGAATTTTGATGTTATTTGAATCCTGCTTTATCGTGTATTTTAGATTTTCTTTGTCATTTTTAATGGCCCCATGATTTCAACATTAGGTGGTGATTTGTTCAGTAAGTTTTCATTCATAACATGATGGCAGTTTTGATCTACATTGTGTATTTTTCAAACAATGGGGGTGATAATTTGCCTAATTTAAACAGAAGCACAATAAAAAGTATAATTTTGTTCTTTTTTACAAGAGAAAATGGAATCATAAATTGAAAAATAACATTCTATCAAATATTAATAATCACAGTTAAATTTTCATTTGTTCTTTAAATATTGGTTTTGCAAATGGTTTCTCAGAAAGATGAAAGTATGATTATTTGTAAAATGAAGAGTTTTTCAAAGCAATACTTTAATGAAGAGTCGCTTTATTTATTCCTATAAGAATGGATGAATGCTTGACAGTTTTTGTTTGTTCATTTGTATGAAGATGATGATGATGATGAGCCAGAAATACCAGTTGGACCTCGACCTCAAAGATTGGCAGACTTAAACTTGAAGGAAAAAATTGTGCCTATTCCAGAAGGGAGTGCTTTCTTCATATTTAGTAATACTAATCCGTACGTATGGCATTCTATATTTTTATTCAAGCTTAAATGTTATACTAAGTAATTGACTAATGTTTGATACAAAATACAAATTAATTTGTTGAGATTATCAAAATATGATTTTAGGAGATTAATCTTTTGTAATGTAAGTTAACGTAACTACTATAATTCCATTACATTGTACAATGTCACTAAATTCATTGATTTTCTCGTGTCAGTTTTAAAAAGAAAAATAATGACAAAGTTTAACAAGAAGTAAGAATCTTTCTTAGAACTCATGGAGAGAAAAGCTCTGTGAAACATGAGATAACTGACACTTAACCAATTTCTGGTAAAATTCAGCCCAATGATTCGGGAACATTTTTTGTATTGGACGTTTTATTTTCAGGCAACTTGTACCAGTTATTCTGTCCATCTGGCCTCATGCTTCTACTTCAGATTTTACTGCTGAGGGACTCCATAGCCATTGGTTGGCATCCATATTTGGCTTAGCTGAAATCAGAAACTAAGCAAGGGAGGAAATAAATCTCTCTCTACGTTATGGCACAGAGCCATACTCTTTGTACCATTTGCACTGAATTTATCAATTTCAAAGGAGTGACATAGTGGCTCAGTAGTTCACACTGCTGCCTCACAGTGCCAGGACCTGGGTTCCATTCCACGTGGCATAAGGTGATTGTGCAAACTCCACACAGACATTCTCTCCATGTCTACATGGGTTTCCTCCAGATGCTCCAGTTTCCTCCCACAAACCAAAGATATGCAGGTTAGGTGGATTGACCATTCTAAATTGCGCATAGTTAGGTGGTTTAGTCACGGGAAATGCAAGGTGATGGGGTGGAATACTTTTCAGAGGGTCGGTGTGAACGCCATGGGCTGAATGGCCTGCTTCCACACAATAAGGATTTTATGAAATTCTAGTAGCTTTTCATAAAATTTGGTTCATTTGTCATTAGCCATTAATCTGCACAAACTACCTTACAATAGATCTAAAGAGCTCAGAAAATTAAGCGTAAAGCTAAATAAAATTCTACTGCTGCATATTCGAATAGACAAAGGGGAAGAAATTCAAGTTTATCACTTATTTTCCTAGCACAAAATCCATGTAAATTCTTATGATTACTTGCACTGCTATTAAATTACGATAGACACATGAGTTTTAATCATTCAGATAATCCATCTGAAAGAGCAGAGAAAAGGCCCAATAAATACATATATAAATCAGAATACCTTGTCTGCTAAAGAACAGTCTTATAAAACAATATATGTCCTGCTGTATTTATTCATTTTAAAAACTACCCACAATTCCTTGGCAATTACAGCCAGGAAGAAGATGGTTTCATTGCTATTGCAAGAGATTCTCAGCTTCTTCCAGGTAAGTCTCTAGTTAGTTGTTTTACATTACTGTAGATTGTTTTGTGTTTATTTTCAATTTTGTTGGCCGCTCACATTGGTGTGGATGTGGTTTTTTGATTTACAGGGCAGTCACCTCTCAGGTACTTGTGCACAAGTTTATGCTGACAACATGGTGTGCTGTTTAGTTTACCATTGTCGCTGAAAGATGAGAGAGAAAAGAGAAGTAGGTCAGACCATGCAGAACTGCAGCTTCTTTGAAAAGAAGATGAAGCAGATTGGATCTGAGTTGTTAGATCATATAAATGTACAAAAACAGAACATCTTCCTTCCAGATAATTGAGGAAACTGCAGCCCAACCCCAGACACAGACTTCAGACTGCCTGTGATTCTGAGTTTAGCCCTGAATTTCTATTCCTCAAACTCATATCTGTTGAAACATATGAAATAACAATAACAGCCTATTCACAAGATATTGCTCATCAGTATTGTGTTCTTCACAAGCCAAACAAATTCATTGCATTTTCCATAGAGGCAGTAAAATAGGAAGACAGATCTCCAGCTTTTGCTAGGATCTTAGGATTCACCTAGGTGCTGACATATCAAGACTCTACAGTATACAATACCGAGGAGGATTTTCACAAACATAGTGTTCAAGTGTTCAGCTGGCCTACAATTTGTCAGTGTATGTCTGGTTTCCTGGCAGTTGTCATGATGCCTTTATATTGTGCCAGTTTGAAATTCCCATTTCTCCTCTTCAAAAGACATGATTTGGCTGTTGGAGGGTAAGAATATCACCTGAACATATGGCTTATGACACCTACTGATGACATACGCAGAGGGCTGCTCAATTAGAAGCACATCTCAATCACAGCTTTGATTAATTAAACAATTAACATCTTGAAACAGATGTTCAGCCAACTAACTAGGTACCGTGCTATATAGTTCTCAGTAACTTTCCAGATTCTCTCTGCAATTCTGCATGCTCCATAACTTTTTGAAACAAAGGGACCAACTCTTGGAGCTATCTGGAAAGATGTATCGGTGCTGGACAGAAAGGACAGCAGGGGATTCAGGAACAACCATTTTTAGCAATTGCTGTAGCTATACGTCAGAAAATCATTGAAAAGCACTTTGATTGAATTGTCTCTGTCCTCTGCATGAGCAATTCTCCAAACGACTTCCCTCATCTTCAATAACAACTCAGGTGTTGCTATCACTTTACTAGATATAATCATACAAACAAACAATTCATAGAACTGTGTACTGTTACAAGACAGGATAAACCATCCTGCTTAATTTAAACCAGCAACACAGAAAAGATTTATCCCGTGCAGTAATCCGTGAAACTTTGAGAGGCCAAGAACTATTTAAAGTAAAAGTTAACAACTTTATTTCAAGTAGAACAGGGAATCATTAACTAAAAACTATTTACAACTCCTTCCTCTAACCTATCTTTTACTTTCCCTTCTATAATACTAGGCTGCTAAAACTCCCGATTAAGATTTACCAAAATTCAGCTTTTCAAAACCAGCAAGATGTCGAATCTTCTCGTTATGTCTTTCTCTGTCGTCTTTTCTTCTCCCTAGCGACTTCTGCTTCACAGGTTACCGATCGAGAACGGTACCTTTAAGAGAACTATTCTCCAGGCAGTCTGCAGATGCTGGTGGCTTTACAGTTCTCCTCTCAACTGTTCAATTTTCCCCCAAAGCATCGGATTGTATCATTGGCTTTTAAGATTGTCAGTATACTAAGTTCAAACTTGATTGAAGTTTGGTTTTTTTTTTGGAGTATAATTTAAACTGATTGGCCTGATTCATATTTGTTTTGTTGTCTCCAGGCAAACAGCTAATCGAGTTGTTCGACCAAATGTCACATTATATTTTGTTCAGAAAACTTGGTGTTGTGTCAGGTAGTTCTGCTAGCTTTTAACACTCTCAAAGGTACAATTCACCCACATTTTCATAACAGTACTAAGAGGATGCTCCAACTAATTTGTTTTAAATTTCAAACCAAAATAATTCTAAACCTAAAGATAACCCTAGTCCCTGGATGCATCTAAGAATTTATTTGAGTATATTGGCATCGACTAACTGCTAAGAAGGCAATCTAGTTTGCAATTGAACAGTTCAATTTCATGATAATGTAGTAGATAAGAGTGCTGATTCTATCTCCTTTATCCAGTAGTATTTAGACTGATAACCTCTGTGGTCCAGCACCTGCAGTACTTCCAGTTTAAGATATCCCTCTGTCTCATTCCCTACCTTGCAATTTTCAAATTTAATTTAGAAAGTCAGTGTTTAGTAACAGGTTGTTTATTGTTGCAAGTAGTTACAGAAGGAATAATTGCCAGTGGGGTTTACTGCTGGTTTCCTAGTTTCCAGACCATGTTTCCTAGATAGCATCTTGGTTAAATCCCCTCCTCCTTGTCACACTCAGAACTCCACTGGAGTGCTTATAGTCTGAAGTGTCCCCTCGAAGTTGTCTTTCTTTAACACCAAACCTTTATCCTTGTCAAATATTCAATAGCTGAGGTGAGCAGGCAGAAATGTGTGTGCTTTGGTCTTAGTGTGAGAAGATCATAGGATCTCTCCAGTGAGGAATGGGGCCATTTGGCCCATTGAATCTGCACTGACTCTCTGAAGAATAGCCCACTTAGACTATGCCCCTATCTTGCTTTGTAACCCTGCATTTACTGTGACTAATACACCTAGCCTACTCATCCCTGGACGCTACAATTTAGCATGGCCAATCCGTTAAACCTGCATATCTTTGGACTGTGCGTGGAAGGCAGAGCACCTGGCAGAAATCCATGCAGACACAGAGAGAATGTGCAAACTTGTCAAGGTTTCCAAATGCTGGAATTGAACCCAGGTTTATGGTGCTGTGAGGCAGCAGTGCTAGCCACTGTGCCGCCGACCATAGGCCAGGAGCCTGGGTAGTGTACAGGACTCATGACCACCGATTGTCCAGCAAATTCTTCCACCTGACAAAGGTCCTGTGATGTATAACCCTTATTCAGCCTCAGCTTTATGTGGGAAGTCTGAACTTGCATGTTTTTGCTAATAGCAGGTCTTGCCAAAGGAGATCTTTCCATTTAATCTATTCTCTCCTCAGTTCCAAATGAATGTCCCTGAGCCTTGTTATTGATAATGATTGTATTTTTTCTTTAGTGTAAATGAGACTGAATACATTCCAATGTCTGAGCAGCAGTTAACAAGGCACGGTCATGAGTCATATTATCTCTCTTGACCCTTGGTAGGAGGCTGGAATCTCCATCGGTCTGCTGCTTGTCCCCTCCTTCCCAAATTTCCCATTCGTCTGGGTGGTGACAAATTTTGACTTGTCTCTATCAGCGTATGCCTTATTTGGCTACATCTGCTGAATGTAGCCTTCTAACCAAATGTCTCTATAATCTCTTTACTTTGGAAATCTCTTCTCACACTTCATTGTATACAATCTGCAATCGTGGACTTGGATTTAACTTATTCTGTAAAATTACAAAGATGCTGTGTACTCATTGCTGTCCTGTTAGGATGAATCATTTTTCTATGATTCTGTGTTTTCTTCACATTCCAGGACTGTTAGCAGTGTAGGCATATGATGTCCTTGATGCTTGTGTGATTTCTTTGAGATTTTTACTCACTTTGCTCCTTTGATTTACATTTCAGTTGAAATCCCTAGTCTAGGTTTTCATGGGAATGTTATTGCCTTTGCTTGCTGTTTGGTTCTTATTTCTGGTCTTCCGCTAGTTTAATTTGATTTGCCATTTTACCCATTACTTCTAACTGTTCTGCTTTTCCTTCGACCCTTTTTGTAATATTATTCACCTTTACAAGGCATGCGTTTCTTGGATTAACACAGGGTAAAAAAAATCACATGCATATGTGTAGATATTCTTGGATTACAAAAGAACAGTGATCTGATGCAGTGCTCTACATTCTGATGGACTGAAATTGCGAACATGCAAGCTTGTTGAAGATAAGAAAAATCAAGCTTGTAGATATACCTGCCTCATACAGTTGGTGATGCCTGATACTTCACAATTGAAATATTTTTATCTACGTAGGTACATGTAATATCCTGGGTGATATGAAAAACTACATAAAAGTCCAATGTAAATTTGGGGACAGATTGTGGGGTCAAATCTGGGAGAATGTTCTCCTAGTCCAAAAAGAAGCTAAACAAGGAAAACACATAGACATTGAACTCTGTTATTTTATGTTGTTTTCTTTGTCCTCCCCAACCACAACCTAACCTGCCTTTGCCCACCTCCCCTCCTGACCCCTCGCTAAGGAACCAGAGTAACTCTGATTTGAAGGCATGCTGCAAAGCAAAATTGCAACATAAACTTACTGTTTATTTTAAATGGAATGTTACTGTTACCACACTGTCAAAGGCATTTTGTAAAAATGTGTGAATGCTCTTGATATTCGTATTATGCTTCATGATAAAAAAAATTAAAACTGCCATTTGACAGAATCGTTGAAAACAGTTACATGTTTGATTGTCAACCAGAGGTGTCTTGTGTATTCCCTTCTTATCAATTCCAAGCTGCTTTGGATGATTGCTAATTACAAGGGGCTTCATAGAAGATGATGACAGTTACCACAAAGTAGTGTAAAAATAAAAGGAAGTACTGTAATTAAAAGAAAGAAAAAGGAATTTAAGAAATCATAGGGACAACATTTGGCACAAGCTATTCCGGGGTACAGAACTGATGACTGCTTCCAGCTTTCTCACAGGCATGGGAGGCCTTGTTGTGATAATTATGGTGAGCGACTGGCATCCTCCTCACTTCCCAAGTAGCTCATCTATATAGCAGAATGGAATTTGGGCAGTAGCCATCATACAAGTCAGCAAGTGGATAAAGTAGAGAATACGAATGAGAGGTGGTTGTGACTGTAGACTGGGATCAGCCTGCAGTCATGTGTGGAGCTAAGAGGAGTGCTCCTTTTACTAGTCATCAATGTGTAAATTAAGTATTTTCTTATGGCCACTGCAAACTCCTGAAAAGCTGAGCAGAGCAAGCTGGTATCGGTTCTACGAATGTTCAAAAATTTTTCAAGCGTGTGTTTAAGCACATGTAAAATGCTTGAAATACTCCGCAGATCTGACAGTATCTGAGGAGAGAATGCTTAAATAAATTTTTGGCTATTTATTACCAAGTACAGAGAGTTAATGGCTGTTTAAGGTAGTCTCAAGGATTGCCTTAAAAACACTCTGATGCATTTACTAGTCACCCAATACATATATAGATCTAACATGGACCACTGTAATGTCAATGTTCACCAATGTACCCTATTTCAACTTGTAAGTTAGGACAGCCACGTTGAATTTCTTCCCTGATGAAACATTTTCTGTAACTGTGCTGAGTTAGCTGAACTGTTTCAAAAGGGGGATTAGACTATTGTAACTGAACATGACATAATCAAATAAAATTATTTTGCATATCTTCAGAGAAGGATAATGTACTCAATAATGTATAATTTACATTTTAGGATCAGAGTGGCTTGTCACAGACTTATAAATCACCACATCTTTACAAATCTGATCCTCGTGTTCATTATGCTTAGCAGCATTTCCTTAGCTGCAGAAGATCCTATACGTAATCATTCCTTTCGTAATAATGTAAGTAGATGATGTACAAATGTATTATATTTTAAATTGTCATAGCTTTTGCAGTTTTCCAAAATGTTGATTTTCCAATGTATATGTGAGCTAGAGATTTTACTTAATAAATGTTCATCTCATACTGTAAAAGATTGGAATGCTGCATACTTGTAGCCAACACATGGGAGTTACATAATTCCTTAAGCACACTGAATTTGCCTCTTCAATAATAACCACACCATAGTGAGAATTGGTGCATTCAAGAGCAGAGAGAACCTGATTGTCACAAAGAAAATAAAAATACTCACCGAGGGAAGTTACAACATTGTGAAATAATTATTCCCTGTTAAATTCAGGGCTATTTATATATGTCCATTTAAAAGTAATGTTGCTGACATTTCTGATGCATAACAGCTGAAAGTTACTGATTTGAATTTTCCTCTTGCTTTGCGTAGATTGAACAGACATATTTAAATTACCAGTGCATGACCAGCCACAGGAATTGCCATTCAAGGGACAAGGAGGTCAGGTCTGCTTTGGTGAGGTTTAGGAATAGTCTTCCAACTACCCCAAGGCAAAGCTGGAGATAGGCCAAGAACTGAAGATGCAGAGCCATGAAGTGCAGAATGATTTTTTTCTTCTCCTGAATGGCGAGCAGCAGTGTTCAGGAGAGTAGTCTTCCATTCTAGAATATATTTGCATAATTGAACAGTCAGCATCCCTGATGGAAGTTGAATGGTGTAAGTACCACAATTGGGCTCAGAATTTACATTTCTGCAAGTGCAAAACATTTGGACTCTGGATGAATGTAGGACATGATACAGCTGGAGTTTCTAAGTGTGTTTGGAGCTAGTCCTAGAGATTCGATCATGTAATCTTAATCATGTGGCATCTAATCACATGCCACTGATTTCATCGCATCTGATAATGTAACACTTGCCACATTAGCTAAAATGATTGTGTTTTCCTTAGAATGCTGGGCCCCTATAGTTGGGTATTTTGCTTGTGGTTGTGCACTCGCAGCTGATCTACAGGAAGCACTGGGAGCCTGTAATCCACCCTTTAGGCAAGTAAAAAAAAAAGCATAAACCACAGATACGAATGCCAGCTTTGAACTCTGCATTTCTTTCAAGTGCCTAGAAACAGTGCCTGGGAAATACATCTTCGATTTCTGGAAACGTTCAAACAATCTGGGAAAGTTGGCAAACTGACTGTAAACTTAATCTCTACCCTCTGACCTATGATAGAGAAAAAATAGCATGCAAAACACATGCTCATGATCAATATTCAGTAACTCTAACATGGAAAGTGAAAATATATAAGAAAACTTTAATTTACTCAACTTCTGACAACTTCAGGATATGTCAAAGTGCTTCACAGTCAATGAAATGCTTTCAGAGTGTGTTCTATCGTACTTTTAAGAAATGCTGTAGCTACTTCACCCAAAGTAAACCCTCATGAGAAACAACATGATAATGACCATATTTTTTTTAATGAAACTGATTTTAAGAATAAATATTGGTCATGGCACCAGACACAACCTCATTTCCTCTTTCGAACATTGCCTAGGGATCTTTAACTTCCACCTAAAAGAACAGATGAGGCCTTGATTTAATGTTTCATCTGAAAAACAGCACCTCTGATAGTAGAGCACTATTTCAGTACTGCTCTGGAGTGTCAGTCTAGATTTTTGTGCTAAAGTGTCTGCGATTGGCCAGGAGGCCCACTCCTTTCAGACTCTGACAAGGCTGGCACCAACTCTGTCACAGCTGACAACGTGTACTTGATTTTCAGCAAGTTGAAAATAGTGGGTTCTGGTATGACACATTAATGTCCCAATGTCTCTGATCGAGGGCAACATTCACCTCCAATCAACTACTTGTTAATCTCCTTGAAGAGCTTGTCTTTGGGCTGGGGAGAGGCTGAAGCTAATTTTAGCAATTTCAAAATCAAACATCTTAGTGTACATTAATGCATAGCTGTTGGATGCAATGTGTGGAGTGATAAAGCCATGTCTATGTAGTAGAACATTTTTTGACAAAAGGCTATTCTCAAAGAACAAACCTGTTACCATAATATTGGTGAGTTGACCATTGCTTATGCCTTGAGAATCCTGGCTTTCTGATCTTCTGCCTCCTCTTTTCTACAAGGCAGCAGCAAACCCATACAGAGCCACTTTACCTTTGAGAGTTGGATTCCAAAATCAGATCCTACCACCAGGCTTGACACACCACCACTGAGTAAATGAAGATTGTGTTTTGTTGGTGTTTTCTAATTTATATCTAAGTATCTTTGTCTAAATATCATTGCTATTTTCCTCAAAATAAAGGAAGTTTGTCGGTGTTACAAATGCAGGTCAGACTGACCAGCTCCAGAATTGATTGCGAGCAGGTTATGAGACTTTTGTGGTGCAATGGTAGTATCCCTACCTCTGGACCAGGAGGCTTGGGTTCAAATCCCAATTGCTCCAGAGGTAACATTTTTGTAATAACATCTCTGACCAGAATTGAAATAGGGATTAAAAAAAAATTGGATTCCACAACTTGAAGGGCCTGCTGCTGGCCTAGCCAAAGTTGCCAACAACAGGTCCAGGTAGCAGGCTGTGGAGGGGGCCACAGTTCTCGACTACTTACCCTCTCCTGCAGCAATGGTCATACCCAGGTATCCTAAGAGAGAGAATTCATGGCGTCCACCATCACCCTCAACGCCTTTAGAGAGAGGTAGGCACTATGGGAGTTGGAGTGTATTATTTTCCACTTCTGACTCCATTTTAATTTAATCCCCTCAGTCTTTTCCTCTGCTCCCCTACTTGTTATTGTTGCATTGCCCTTGGTGGGTAATGCTTATTAACTGATATTTTAATTAATGACAAATTATTTGCTAATTTGATTTATACAAAAACAGATGTATTGATTAAATTACTAAATTGTTGTAATAAAAAGATGAACTTACATTTTTATTGTTTTCTTCATTAAAACAATGTTAGTAGAATTATGGATTTGCAGAATTACGTGCACATGATAAGTCACTTTCCTTTCAGAGCTGCTTCTTCATTTAAGGTGACTGGCAGTTAGTGTACCTGTTATCATGAAAAATGGTTGTTCAACTTTCATCTGGCAAGAGCACTGGAATCTATATATTAATTCCCTATTACATTGGTGACTTATTTCCAGATTGTTCTGAACATTTATATTCTGCCTTTACAGATTCTTGGTTACTTTGACTATGCTTTTACAGCGATCTTTACTGTTGAAATCCTGTTCAAGGTAATATGTTGTTTGCTTCACTACCTTAATGAAGTCTTGAGAAAACTAAAATGGTTAAACTATTTGCTTACTTTACAGATCCTAGGTTATGCAGATTATGTCTTCACTAGTATGTTTACATTTGAAATCGTATTAAAGGTAACAAAGGTCCAATGTTGCTGTGTGTGATAACTGATGGAGTTATTCCTTCTTGGCACCAAAATTGCACAATAGGTGACTGCATGGTACACCTATTCTGGATTTTTTTCCCACTGAATGACACACATAATCCACTATGAACTCTTATCACTGGCCAGTTTAAATTATTGGACAGTGTAAACCATGTTGTGGTTCTCTCGATCTTTATTCTTTAATTGACATCGGCAGGCTGAAGGCAAACAAGGTAATCTTGCATGTCATTTTCTAAACTCTTTCTCGAGCACAATAACTCTCATTTAATTGCATTACAAATCATGTGCGAAAATTTCGTTCAATTGTAAGTCTCAAGAAGAAATATGGAGAATCAATCTTGAGTCAACCATTCAATTTACAGTATTTGAATTGATGTTTCTATAAGATGGTAAAGACAACTGATTCTGATATCAAGAAAACAACCTTTTTTAATTTTATTGCATATTAGTTCCATTTGCTGTCATTGTGCTGTCTGTTAAACTAGCATTTGCTACAAGCACCAGTTTCATACACAAACATACTTTGACAGCTTAGTCAAAGTACGATCCCGGAGTTCTACACCCTTTCTTGCAGCTGTGTATCAATACAAGGAGCTTTGTTTGTGTGTTCAAATGCATGTAGAGAGCTCCAATTACTAATGCTATTGTTTTTTTTTAAGATTTCAATTTAGCAATTTAAGAAACTGACAGCATGTCCACTAAACAATATAGACACTTCTAAACATCTTAATTTAAAAGTTGATTTTTACTGAGGTGATTAGATTCCCTACAGTGTGGAAACAGGCCTTCAGCCCAACCAGTCCACACAGACCCTCTGAAGAGCAACACACCCAGACCCATTTCCCCTCTGACTAATGCACCTAACACTATGGGCAATATAGCATGGCCATTCCACCTGCTCTGCAGGTCTTTGGACTGTGGGAGGAAACCGGAGCACCCAGAGGAAACCCACACAGACATGGGGAGAATATGCAAACTCCACACAGGCAGTCACCCAAGGCTGGAATCAAACCTGGGACCCTGGTGCTGTGAGGCAGCAGTGCTAACCACTGAGCCACTGTGCCGCTGAGATACAACTGATTATTTTAATCTGAGGTCATGCTTACATCTTGAGCTGATCTCACACTGGTTCTGGTGACTGTCAGGATATAACGTGATGTTAATTAAACTAAGCCACAGATGTAATGTTAGCATACGAAAACCATATAAGTTGATGGCATGTCTGCAATGTAATTGGATAAATTCCATTGTTATTGATCAAGTATTAACACTAAATTGATATAAAATATGCAAGTAAACTAACAAAGTTGGGAATGACGACTCAAAGCTTCAAAGAGGAAAAATTGTATGTCTGAAATATTCAACTAATATCAAAGGGGAAAATATTGGCACTGCACTCTTTTACACTGTAAGGATGATAAAATGATTAATTGTTGTGCAATTAAATGGGAGATGCTAATGCAACTAGCATCAACTCTCAGATGCATGATGAAGGTATCTATATACCTCTCTCTGATTGATTGTTTCCATTAAGTAGAGTAATTATGGCACAGAAGGAGGACAGCTGGCATGCTCTCTGTGGAGCAATCCAAACCAATGAAAGTAATCCCATCCCCTACATCTAGATAACCTGGGAAGTTTATTTCACTCGGATGCACATTTAATTTCCTTTTGAAATAATAATTCATCGTTTCCGCTTCCACTATGCTTGTAGGTAGTGAGTTCCAGGTCATTATTTTTCACTGCGTAATAAAATTCTTTCTCAATTCCTCCCTGCATCACTTGCTCAAAATCTAAAATCTGTCTCCCTTCGTCTTTATCCGATTAGTTAAGGAGAGCAGTTTTTCTATCTTTACCTGACCTAAGCTAGTCATAACCTTTGTACCTCTATCAAGTCTCCCCGTAATCACTTTTACTCCAAGAAGAACAACCTAAGCCCTGTAGCTCTCAGCAATGGAACCATTCTGATGAATCTTCTTGGTACCCTCTCAAGCACTCTCATCTGCTTCCAGAAGTATGGTGATCATTCAGCATAACTTCCCTGTTTTTGTGCCCAATTGATGAAATCTTTTTATGCATCTCAAGAATCTATGTTTTGTTGATGACTTCCTACTGCTTTGAAAGATCATGAAACCCCAGGTCCATCTATGCTTTTACATTATTTAGTCCTGTACTATTTAATTTACATTGCCTTTCCCTATCCAGATCTCTTTAAACATCTGCGTTAAATTCCATTTGTCACTTGTCTGCACATTCTGCTCATCTCCAAGTTTGATGTGATCAGCAAATATTGAAATTTTACTCAATTTCAATCCCCAAGTCAATTATGTCTCAAAACTCATATGGTCTTTGCACTGATTCTTGGTGAACACCATTTTCTATAATCTTTCAGTCTGAAAAAAACAATTTGCCAAGTCTCACTCTTTTCTACTAATAAACCAATTTTCTTATCCACCTAACATTGACCCTTCTGTTCCATGAGGCCCAATTTTGTTCATGAGTTTTTTTAATGTGAAACTTTATCAAAGCCTCTGTTAAAATCAAAACCAACAATGTGATTTGTTTTTCCTTCATTGCATTCTCAATTACTTCATCAACAAATTTAGTTACATTAGTCAAACATGATTTCACTGAAATACGTAAACTAACATAGTTGATTACATGCAGCTGAAAACGAATTTATTAAACTAAATATTTATAACATCAAATTTATATAATTGAAGAAAAATAGCTCTTAAAAAAAAAACATTTATTCTTGGCACAAATTCCATTGACCAAATCTTTTTACTAGGTTCACAAATAGAATAGGAGCCAAACCAGTTATTGATTTCATTTCACAAACCATAAAACCACCAACTGAAGGAGTAGAAGTTGGCCATTTAGCACATGAATACTACTCCATCATTCAATGAGATCATGGCTTGATCTTCCATGTGTCAATAAGGTTATCTCTGATTCTTCGAAACTCCACTGAGTGCAGACTCAACTGAATCAACTTCTACTTTAATTCAGACTCTCCACCCGGAATCAACCTAGTGAACTTTTTCTGGACTGCCTTCAGTTCGAGTACATCTTTCTGTAGATAAGGGAAGCAAAACCATTTACAGTATTTCAGCGATGGTCTGATTAGTGCCTTGTATAGTTTTAGCAAGACCTCCCTTTGAAATAAAACACTCCATTTGCCTTTCTTATTACTTGCTGAACTTGGATACTAGTTTTTCATAATCTATTTACGATGATTCCAAAATTCTTCAATCTTGTAGTTTCGTGCAGGTTTTTCTCCATTTAAATAATATTCATCTTCTCATCAGGTAAACTTGAAGACCAAACCCAATTTGTCCTTTTAGATTAGATTAGATTACATTACAGTGTGGAAACAGGCCCTTCGGCCCAACAAGTCCACACCGACCCACCGAAGCGAAACCCACCCATACCCCTACAATTACCCCTTACCAAACACTACGGGCAATTTAGCATGGCCAATTCACCTGACCCTGCACATCTTTTTTGGACTGTGGGAGGAAACCGGAGCACCCGGAGGAAACCCACGCAGACACTGGGAGAACGTGCAAACTCCACACAGTCAGTCGCCTGAGGCGGGAATTGAACCCGGGTCTCTGGCACTGTGAGGCAGCAGTGCTAACCACTGTGCCACCGTGCCTTTAGTGACATAGTAGCTTATTCTGAATTTCATATGCATTTCATTTACTAAATCTCTGCACAAAGTTGTGACAAAATGATTTTATTGAAGGTATAGAACATTTTCAAACAAAACTAATGAATACTTATCAACATGTGCACACTTCTCAAATTTTCAGAGAGCCACTTTCCCTTTTATCCTGTAAGAGCTCAATACTAAGCATTTTTTTGCATTTCCTTGTGTGTGCATGATGGCTTTACATAAATATGGTTACATAAATATTCTTGATGATGGATCAGTGCCATATTGGCCAGGCTACAAACATCATCGTCCTAAACTGTTGATTTTCTACTTTTCTAATTCCAACAATTTATTCCAAATCAAGTAAAATTGCAAGAGGAATGTTTTAAAGATGCTAGAACTATGAATTAAAAACTGAAAAAGCTGGAATAGTGACTTCTCAAACCTGAAATGTTCCATCAATTGTCCTCTTCACAGATGCTGCCAGACTTCCTGAGTACTTCCAGCATGTTTCTATTTTTTGATGAAGTTTATTGCAATTGCTAATTAAGAGATTTACCATTCTCTTTAATTAAGTCTCCACATCTGCACTAATATGGCCAAAGACTCATTTCAGGCTTGTGAAATCATCACAAACCTTGGTCTGGAAATGATCCTGGTCTCCTATTTAACAGAAGATAAGTGTTACTGACAAAAGCTACTTCAAATGTGTCTGAAAATAAATGTGAAGTCTACGGTGCTCTTGTTGTAGGGGATCTGCATGAAATGCTTATTATTTCAGAATATAATGCTTAAATCAGATTAATGGTGTTGAAGCTATTTAATGACAAAATGTACAATTAATTACAATACTAATTTTGTTAAAGTGTATACTTTACAAATGATCTTTGAGATGTGTGATTTGAAATTGAGTTTGAATTGTTCTCTGTCATTTTCTCAGAGAATGGGCTTGGATGGGGAGGCGACATGGAGGAGTTGGAGGTGCAGCAGTCATAAACTCAGAATAAAGTTTGTGCGAAGATTTGTAGCTCGGGTGCTCGTTGTTGTGGTTCTGTTCGCCGAGCTGGAAGTTTTTGTTGCAAATGTTTCGTCCCCTGGCTAGGCGACATCATCAGTGCTTGGGAGCCTCCTGCAAAGCGCTTCTTTGATGTTTCCTCCGGTGTTTATCGTGGTCTGTCCCTGCCGCTTCCGGTTGTCAGTTCAGCTGTCCGCTGTAGTGGTTGGTATATTGGGTCCAGGTCGATGTGTTTGTTGATGGAGTTTGTGGATGAATGCCATGCTTCTAGGAATTCCCTGGCTGTTCTCTGTCTGGCTTGCCCTATGATAGTAGTGTTATAGAACATAGAACATAGAACATAGAACAATACAGCACAGAACAGGCCCTTCGGCCCACGATGTTGTGCCGAACTTCTAACCTAGATTAAGTACCCATCCATGTACCTATCCAAATGCCGCTTAAAGGTCGCCAATGATTCCGACTCCACCACTCCCACGGGCAGCGCATTCCATGCCCCCACCACTCTCTGGGTAAAGAACCCACCCCTGACATCTCCCCTATACCTTCCACCCTTCACCTTAAATTTATGTCCCCTTGTAACACTCTGTTGTACCTGGGGAAAAAGTTTCTGACTGTCTACTCTATCTATTCCTCTGATCATCTTATAAACCTCTATCAAGTCACCCCTCATCCTTCGCCGTTCCAACGAGAAAAGGCCGAGAACTCTCAACCTATCCTCGTACGACTTCCTCTCCATTCCAGGCAACATCCTGGTAAATCTTCTCTGCACCCTCTCCAAAGCTTCCACATCTTTCCTATAGTGAGGCGACCAGAACTGCACACAGTACTCCAACTGTGGCCTAACCAAAGTCCTGTACAGCTGCAACATCACTTCACGACTCTTGAATTCAATCCCTCTGCTAATGAACGATAATACTCCATAGGCCTTCTTACAAACTCTATCCACCTGAGTGGCAACCTTCAAAGATCTATGTACATAGACCCCAAGATCCCTCTGTTCCTCCACCTGACTAAGAACCCTACCATTAACCCTGTATTCCGCATTCTTATTTGTTCTTCCAAAATGGACAACCTCACACTTGGCAGGGTTGAACTCCATCTGCCACTCCTCAGCCCAGCTCTGCATCATATCTAAGTCCCTCTGCAGCCGACAACAGCCCTCCTCACTGTCCACAACTCCACCTATCTTCGTATCATCTGCAAATTTACTGACCCACTCTTCGACTCCCTCATCTAAGTCATTAATAAAAATTACAAACAGCAGAGGACCCAGAACTGATCCCTGCGGAACTCCACTTGTAACTGGGCTCCAGGCTGAGTATTTACCATCTACCACCACTCTCTGCCTTCGACCGGTTAGCCAGTTTTCTATCCAATTGGCCAAATTTCCCTCTATCCCATGCCTCCTGACTTTCCGCATAAGCCTACCATGGGGAACCTTATCAAATGCCTTACTGAAATCCATGTACACTACATCCACTGCTCTTCCCTCATCCACATGCTTGGTCACCTCCTCGAAGAATTCAATAAGACTTGTAAGGTAAGACCTACCCTTCACAAATCCGTGCTGGCTGTCCCTAATCAAGCAGTGTCTTTCCAGATACTCATAAATCCTATCCCTCAGTACCCTTTCCATTACTTTGCCTACCACAGAAGTAAGACTAACAGGCCTGTAATTCCCGGGGTTATCCCTATTCCCTTTTTTGAACAGGGGCACAACATTCGCTACTCTCCAGTCCCCTGGTACCACCCCCTTTGCCAGTGAAGACGAGAAGATCATTGCCAACGGTACTGCAATTTCCTCTCTTGCTTCCCACATAATCCTAGGATATATCCCGTCAGGCCCGGGGGACTTGTCTATCCTCAAGTTGTTCAAAATGTCCAACACATCTTCCTTTCTAACAGGTATCTCTTCTAGCTTACCAGTCCATTTCACACTCTCCTCTTCTACAATACGGTCTCTCTCGTTCGTAAATACTGAAGAGAAGTACTTGTTCAAGACCTCTCCTATCTCTTCCGACTCAATACACAGTCTCCCACTACTGTCCTTGATCGGACCTACCCTCGTTCTCGTCATTCTCTGGTTTCTCACATACGCATAAAATGCCTTGGGGTTATCCTTGATCCTATCCGCCAACGATTTTTCATGCCCTCTCTTAGCTCTCCTAATCCCTTTCTTCAGGTCCCTTCTGGCTATCCTGTATCCCTCCACTGCTCTGTCTGAATCCTGTTTCCTCAACCTTATGTAAGCCTCCTTCTTCCTCTTTACCAGACATTCAACCTCTCTCGTCAACCAAGGCTCCCTCACACGACCATTTCTTTCCTGCCTGATAGGTACATACATATCATGGACACGTCGTATCTGCTCTTTGAAAAAGTTCCACATTTCCACCACATCCTTCCCTGACAGCCTATGCTCCCAACGTATGCTCCTCAAATCCTGCCTTACAGCATCGTAACTTCCCTTCCCCCAATTATAAAATCTACCTTGTTGTGCGCACCTATCTCTCTCCATAACCAAGGTGAAAGTCACAGAATTGTGGTCACCATCACCAAAATGTTCACCCACTAACAAGCCCACCACTTGTCCCGGTTCATTACCGAGTACCAAATCCAATATGGCCTCCCCTCTGGTTGGACAATCTACACACTGCGTTAGAAAAGCTTCCTGGACACACTGCACAAACACCGCCCCATCCAATCTACTTGATCTAAAGAGCTTCCAATCAATATTTGGGAAGTTGAAGTCGCCCATGACTACGACCCTGTGGCTTCTGCACCTTTCCAAAATCTGTTTCCCAATCTGTTTCTCCACATCTCTGCTGCTATTGGGGGGCCTATAGTAAACACCCAACAAGGTGACTGCACCTTTCCTATTTCTGACTTCAGCCCATATTACCTCCAGAGGCAGATCCCCCTCAAACTTCCTTTCTGCACCCAATCGAGACTGGGACAACACTACTATCGTGGGGCAAGCCAGACAGAGAACAGCCAGGGAATTCCTAGAAGCATGGCATTCATCCACAAACTCCATCAACAAACACATCGACCTGGACCCAATATACCAACCACTACAACGGACAGCTGAAACTGACAACCGGAAGCGGCAGGGACAGACCACTATAAACACCGGAGGAAACATCAAAGAAGCGCTTCGCAGGAGGCTCCCAAGCACTGATGATGTCGCCTAGCCAGGGGACGAAACGTTTGCAACAAAAACTTCCAGCTCGACGAACAGAACCACAACAATAAACTCAGAATAATTAGATTTCAGATGTAATGCTGTGAGGATTTAAATTTTGTTCTGAATTCCCTGGCAGATTCTAATTGGATTGAAAATGGGCTGGACATGAACACCTGTAGCATCAGTCAACAGTCAGGAAGCATTGTTTAAAAAAAAAGGAAGATTGCAGCGATATATAAATTGCTGGGAGATCAGGGAGAATGCAGGATGGACCATGAGCAAGGTGGGAAAGATGAGTTGCGGATTATTATCTGGCTGGAGAATTGGGAAGATGGATTGGTCTTTAATGTATGGAGTGTGAAATAGTTTGAGGAAGCCAAGAGAGAAGACTTCTGCTCCTCCAAGTCCATTAGCATGCTAGAACGATAGTTGGCTGTTCTTGCCTACTTGTGGCTTAGTGTTTCCCATACTCAGGGAATGTCAGCCTGCAGCCATTAAGTTTAATATATAGTTAATTTCTCTTTAAAATATCACAATAGGATCTTGGTTCTGGAACGAAAGTTTGTTATCCATTCTGATTTAAATTGCAAGGAAAGGTGGGTCGGAATTAGATTTCCTTTGTTTGAATTATTGGTCCATTCCACTCTTGCATGTTCTGTGCAATTAAAGCTCTTCTCATTATGTACCTTCCAATTTGTGAAAAATTAGTATTGTAATTAATGAATCTATAAAATGTATTATTCCATTATTTCAACTGGCACATTGAACAACAACTTGCATGTCAAAAAATAAGCTACCAAGAGGAGAGATACTTACTGGACCATAGGGCTGCTCTGTCATTAGAAAGAGATGATTGGTCGTGGTTTATCCTGAGGGTCACCACATCTCAGGTGAGGGGAGAGGTTGAGAAGGAGAGTCCTTCATGATAATCTCAGCTGATGCAGGAATTGAACCCCATGATGTTGATATTCTGCAGTGCAAAACAGCCATGCAACCATCTAAGCTAACTGACTCCCGAAAGTAAATGTCCCAAGGTATCTTGCTTGAGCACACTGAGACAACATTTGGCATTAACCATATTAGGAGATATTTAAGTGGTTGGCTGATCAAATACATAGCGATTAAGGAGCATCATATGGACAAGGTGAAAGGCTGAGAGGTTTCAGTAGGAATTCCAGAGCATATGATCTGGACAGCTGACAATATGGGCATTAATGGAAGAGCTGGAAAATTGGGATTCAGCATTTCTGGTCTTCAGTTGCCAGTGTCTTTTTTATGTATTGCATTCGCAACAAAGCAAATTGTTATAATGGTGAAGTGAGGGACCGTTAATAAACAGTATTTGGCTGAGATTGCAAATATTCAAACTACTTACTTCCATTTTATGCCTTGCCATGCTTTACTTCTTTAGATGATGACATATGGAGCATTTCTACATAAAGGTTCCTTCTGTCGAAATTATTTCAACTTGTTGGATATCTTAGTTGTGGGTGTGTCACTTATTTCTTTTGGAATTCAGTAAGTATTGCTTTTATCAAATGAACATCTACAATTTTACAATAGCCTGACTTTATGTATATTACATAAAAGTGCAATGGTCTATTTTTGTTTTCACTAGATATTTCTTATCATGAACCAGAATCAGTGAATTGATGTATTGGCTGATTTCTTATAGCTTTGAATGACTAATAAGTAAAGCAAGTTAAATCTATTGGTTTAGTGCCCTTTATAAATGATATGTGACATAGATATTGATAGAAACCTGGTGTGATATTTCTTTCAATCCTGAAAATCAAGTAAGTACTGTTACATTGCACTTGACAAAACTCTTTGAATAACACGAATGATGATAGAATCATAGAATGGTTAAAAAGCAGAATAGGTCATTTGACTGTGATTTCTATATTAGCTCTCAGCAAAAACAATGACTGCAGATGCTGGAAACCAGAGTCTAGATTAGAGTGGTGCTGGGAAAGCACAGCAGTTCAGGCAGCATCTGAGGAGCAGTAAAATCGACGTTTCGGGCAAAAGCCCTTCATCAGAAATACAGGCAGAGAGCCTGAAGGGTGGAGAGATAAGTGAGAGGAGGGTGGGGTGGGGAGAAAGTAGCATAGAGTACAATAGGTGAGTGGGGGAGGGGATGAAGGTGATAGGTGGGGGGGGGGGGGGGGGGGGGGAGGGTGGAGTGGATAGGTGGAAAAGAAGATAGGCAGGTAGGACAAGTCATGGGGACAGTGCTGAGCTGGAAGTTTGGAACTGGGGTGAGGTGGGGGAAGGGGAAAGGAGGAAACTGGTGAAGTCCACATTGATGCCCTGGGGTTGAAGTGTTCCGAGGTAGAAGATGAGGCGTTCTTCCTCCAGGCGTCTGGTGGTGAGGGAGCGGCGGTGAAGGAGGCCCAGGATCTCCATGCCCTTGGCAGAGTGGGAGGGGGAGTTGAAATGTTGGGCCACAGGGTGGTGTGGTTGATTGGTCTGGCCGAACTGGTCCTCACCCTTAACAATTTCTCCTTCGAATCCTCCCACTTCCTCCAGACCAAAAGGGTAGCCATGGGCACCCGTATGGCCCCAGCTATGCCTGTCTCTTTGGCTACGTAGAACAGTCCATCTTCCGTAATTACACCGGCACCACTCCCCACCTCTTCCCCCGCTACATTAATGACTACATTGGTGCCACCTCGTGCTCCCGCGAGGAGGCTGAGCAATTCATCAACTTCACCAACACATTCCACCCTGACCTTAAATTTACCTGGACCATCTCTGACACCACCCTCCCCTTCCTGGATCTCTCTATCTCCATTAATGACGACCGACTTGAGACCGACATTTTTTACAAATCCACCTACTCCCACAGCTACCTGGATTACACCTCTTCCCACCCTACTCCTGCAAAAATGCTATCCCGTATTCCCAATTCCTCCGCCTCCGCCGTATCTGCTCCCAGGAGGACCAGTTCCACCACAGAACACACCAGATGGCTTCCTTCTTTAGAGACCGCAATTTCCCTTCCCACATGGTTAAAGATCCCCTCCAATGCATCTCACCCACATCCCGCACCTCCGCCCTAAGACCCCACCCCTCCAATCGTAACAAGGACAGAACGCTCCTGGTGCACCTTCCACCCTACCAACCTTCGAATAAACCAAATCATCCACCAACACTTCCGTCACCTCCAAACGGACCCCACCACCAGGGCTATATTTCCCTCCCCAACCCTTTCCACCTTCCCCGCAAAGACCGTTCGCTCCGTGACTACCTGGTCAGGTCCACGCCCCCCCTACAACCCACCCTCCCATCCTGGCACCTTCCTCTGCCACCGCAGGAATTGCTAAACCTGTGCCCACACCTCCTCCCTCACCTCCATCCAAGGCCCTAAAGGAGCCTTCCACATCCATCAAAGTTTTACTTGCGTATCCACCAATACCATTTATTGTATCCGTTGCTCCCGATGCGGTCTCCTCTACATTGGGGAGACTGTACGCCTCCTAGCAGAGCGCTTTAGAAAACATCTCTGGGACACCCCCCATACCAATCAACCACACCGCCCTGTGGCCCAACATTTCATCTCCCCCTCCAGCTCTGCCGAGGATATGGAGGTCCTGGGCCTCCTTCACTGCCACTCCCTCACCACCAGACGCCTGGAGGAAGAACGCCTCATCTTCTGTCGCGGAACACTTCAACCCCAGGGTATCAATGTGAACTTCAACAGTTTCCTCATTTCCCCTTCCCCCACCTCACCCCAGTTCCAAACTTCCTGCTCAGCACTGTCCCCATAACTTGTCCTACCTGCCTATCTTCTTTTCCGCCTATCTTCTTTTCCACCTATCTACTCCACCCTCCCCCCCCCGCCCCCCCCCCCCCCCCCAACCTATCACCTTCATCCCCTCCCCCACTCACCTATTGTACTCTATGCTACTTTCTCCCCACCCCACCCTCCTCTCACTTATCTCTCCACCCTTCAGGCTCTCTGCCTGTATTCCTGATGAAGGGCTTTTGCCCGAAACGTCGATTTTACTGCTCCTCGGATGCTTCCTGAACTGCTGTGCTTTTCCAGCACCACTCTAATCTCAGCAAAAGTAATACAGCTCATCTGACTTCCTGCCATTTTTCAACACCCTACAATTTTTTCTATTCAGATTTTTATCCACTGCCCTTTTGAAAACACCCTTTACTCTGATCATGTTCTCAGGCAAGTAGTTGATCCCTTCAAATTGTGCTTCAACATCCAACCATGCATGGTGGTACACAGTTAAACAGAATATGAACATATGGCCATATGAACAAAGAACATGAATAGGTCACTTGGCCCTTCACACCTGTTTTGCAAAAAGATAATAAGATTATGGCTGATCTGATTTTAATTTCAACTCCACATTGCTGCATATTCCCAATAATCTTTCATCACCTTGATAATCAAAAAAATCCATCTACTTCTGCCATAAAAATATTTAAAGATTCTGCATCCACTGCATTTAGAGAAAGGGAATTCCAAAGACAGTCAATCGCTGAGAAAAAAATAAGTTTGCTCGTCTCTGTTTAAATGGGTGCTCACTTATTCTTCAACTTTGACTCTTAGATATAGATTCTCCCACAAACGGAAACATCCTTTCAGCATCAACTCAGTCAGGTTTCTTCAGGATTTTACATGCTTCACTGAAGTTACCACTATCCAATGATTGGAATGAGGGTCAGGTGGATCTCATTGAATGTGAAATCCTTGATTGAGGCTATTAACCTGAGTCAATCAGGGAGTCCTGGCTGACAGATGTAAACAGGAGATTCTGAGTCTTCTCACTGTAGGGACTGGCTCTGAGTTAGCTTGGCAGAAGCCATGAACTGTGCACATGTGAATAAAGGGTGACTTAGTGACTGGATACCAGCCTCTTTGCAATTATTTCACTCTGGCTGTTCTAAACCCCAGAGGATACAGGCCTAACCTGTCTAGCCTTTGGTCATAAGGCAGTCCATTCATTCCAGATATTAGCCTCGTAAACTTTCTCTGGACTGTTTCCAATGCATTAACATTCTTCTGTAAGCACAGTGATCAGTACTGTACAAGTACTTCAGATGCAGTCTGTGTGCTGTACTCAAGAGGATCAAATATGTAGTGATTAAGGAGCAGTGCTACGAGCTAGTGAGGGCAGGAATAGGAGGATAGAGTAGATGAATGCATGGCTGAGGAGCTGGTGTATGGGAGAAGGATTCAGATTTTTGGATCATTGGAATCTCTTTTGGGGTAGAAGCGACCTGTACAAGAAGGACAGATTGCACCTAAATTGGAAGGGGACTAATATACTGGCAGGGAAATTTGCTGGAGCTGCTCGGGAGGATTTAAACTAGTAAGGTGGAGGGTGGGACCCAGGGATACAGTGAGGAAAGAGATCAATCTGAGACTGATACAGTTGAGAACAGAAGCGAGTCAAGTAGTCAGGGCGGGTAGGGGCAAGATAGGACTAATAAATTAAACTGCATTCATTTCAATGCAAGGGGCCTAACAGGGAAGGCAGATGAACTCGGGGCATGGTTAGGAATATGGGACTGGGATAGCATATCAGTTACAGAAACATGGCTCAGAGATGGACAGAACTGACAGCTTAATATTCCAGGCTACAAATGCTACAGGAAGGATAGAAAGGAAGGCAAGAGCGGAGGGGGAGTGGCATTTTTGATAAGGGAGAGCTTTACAGCTGTGCTGAGAGAGGATATTCCCGGAAATACATCCAGGGAAGTTATTTGAGTGGAACCCGAGAAATAAGAAAGGGATGATCATCTTATTGGGATTGTACTATAGACCTCCCAATAGTCAGAGGGAAATTGAGAAACTTGTAAGGAGATCTCAGCTATCTGTAATAATAATAGGGTGGTTATGGTAGGGGATTTTAACTTTCCAAACATAGACTGGGACTGCCATAGTGTTAAGGGTTTAGATGGAGAGGAATTTGTTAAGTGTGTACAGACAATTTTCTGATTCAGTACGTGGATGTATCTACTAGAGAAGGTGCAAAACTTGACCTACTCTTGGGAAATAAGGCAGGGCAGGTGAGTGAGGTGTCAGTGGGGGAGGACTTAGGGGCCAGCAACCATAATTCTATTAGATTTAACATAATGATGGAAAAGGATAGACCAGATCTAAAAGTTGCAGTTCTAAATTGGAGAAAGGCCAATTTTGACGGTATTAGGCAAGAACTTTCAAAAGCTGATTGGGGGCAGATGTTCGCAGGTAAAGGGATGGTTGGAAAATGGGAAGCCTTCAGAAATGAGATAACGAGAATCCAGATAAATTATATTCCTGTCAGGGTGAAAGGAAAGGCTGGTAGGTATAGGGAATTCTGGATTACTAAAGAAATTGAGGGTTTGGTTAAGAAAAAGAAGGAAGCATATGTAAAGTATAGACAAGATAGATCGAGTGAATGCTTAGAAAAGTATAAAGGAAGTAGGAGTATACTTAAGAGGGAAATCAGGAGGGCAAAAAGGGGACATTTTGGCAAATAGAATTAAGGAGAATCCAAAGAGTTTTTACAAATACATTAAGGACAAAAAGATAACTCGGGAGAGAATAGGGCCCCTCAAAGATCAGCAAGACAGCCTTTGTGTAGAGCCGCAGAAAATGAGAGAGATACTAACTGAGTACTTTGCATCAGTATTTACTGTGGAAAAGGATATGGAAGATATAGACTGTAGGGAAATAGATGGTGACATCTAGCAAAATGTCCATATTACAGAGGAGGAAGTGCTGGATGTGTTGAAACGGGTAAAGGTGGATAAATCCCCAGGACCTGATCAGGTATACCCTAGAACTCTGGGAAGCTAGAGAAGTGATTGCTGGGCCTCTTGCTGAGATATTTGTATCATCGATAGTCATAGATGAGGTGCTGGAAGACTGGAGGTTGGCTAATGTGGTACCACTGTTTAAGAAGGATGGTAAGGACAAGCCAGGGAACTATAGATCGGTGAGCCTGACCTCTGGTGGGCAAGTTGTTGGAGGGAATCCTGAGGGACAGGATGTACATGTATTTGGAAAGGCAAGAACTGATTAGGGATAGTCAACATGGCTTTGTGCATGGGAAATCATGTCTCACAAACTTGATTGAGTTTTTTGAAGTAACAGAAGATTGATGAGGGCAGAGCGGTAGATGTATTCTATATGGACTTCAGTAAGGCATTCGACAAGGTTCCCCATGGGAGACTGATTAGCAAGGTTAGATCTCATGGAATACAGGGAGAACTAGCCATTTGGATACAGAACTGGCTCAAAGGTAGAAGACAGAGGGTGGTGGTGGAGGGTTATTTTTCAGAGTGGAGGCCTGTGACCAGTGGAGTGCCACAAGGATCGGTGCTGGGTCCTCTACCTTTTGTCATTTACATAAATGATTTGGATGCGAGCATAAGAGGTACAGTTAGTAAGTTTGCAGATGACACCAAAATTGGAGGTGTAGTGGACAGCGAAGAGGGTTACCACAGTTTACAACAGGATCTTAACCAGTTGGGCCAATGGGCTGAGGAGTGGCAAATGGAGTTTAATTCAGATAAAATGTGAGGTGCTGCATTTTGGGAAAGCAAATTTTCGCAGGACTTATACATTTAATGACAGTGTTGCTAAACAAAGAGACCTTGGAGTGCAGGTTCATAACTCCTTGAAAGTGGAGTCGCAGGTAGATAGGATAGTGAAGAAGGCTTTTGGTATGCTTTCCTTTATTGGTCAGAGTATTCAGTACAGTAATTGGGAGGTCATGTTGCGGCTGTACAGGACATTGGTTTGGTTGCGTGCAATTCTGGTCTCCTTCCTATCGGAAAGATGTTGTGAAACTTGAAAGGGTTTAGAAAATATTTACAAGGATTTTGCCAGGGTTGGAAGATTTGAGCTATAGAGAGAGGCTGAACAGACTGGGGATGTTTTCCCGGAGCGTCGGAGACTGAGGGATGACCTTATAGAGGTTTACAAAATTATGCGTGGCATGGATAGAGTAAATGGGCAGTCTTTTCCCTGGGGTCGGGGAGTCCAGAACTAGAGGGCATAGGTTTAGGGTGAGAGGGGAAAGATATAAAAGAGACCTACGGGGCAACCTTTTCACACAGAGTGGTAAGTGGATGGAATGAGCTGCCAGAGGAAGTTGTGGAGGCTGATACAATTGCAAAATTTAAGAGGCATTTGGATGGGTATATGAATAGGAAGGGTTTGGAGGGATATGGGCCGGGTTCTGGCGGGAGGGTCTAGATTGGGTTGGGATATCTAGTTGGCATGGACGAGTTGGACCGAAGGGTCTGTTTCCATGCTGTACATCTCTGACTCTATGTAGGCTAGACAAAAGGCTGAGAGGTTTAGGTAAAATTCCAGAGCAAATGATTTTGACAGCTGACAATATGGACATTAATGGAAGAGCTGGAAAATTGGGATTCAGCATTTCTGGTCTTCAGTTGCCAGTGTCTTTTTTTATGTATTGCATTCGCAACAAAGCAAATTGTTATAATGGTGAAGTGAGGGACAGTTAATAAACAGTATTTGACAGATGCTCCAAAGTATTCCCACCCTCAGTGATGGCCCTCAACTCAGTGCATCATTGTTCAGTTACTTTTTTTGTGAAGTCATGATTTTTCATTAATGAAACAAGTTTACAACTGACCAGACTCACCAGTAACAGAGGACAGTTGGCTTCAGAGCTAAGTCTAGATTCTCTCATATCCAAAACCCATTGACAGTGCTCATATGGTCTCCACGTTCTCCTTGGAGTGACAAGGTATTTTGTGCATGAGTGAGTTCTGGTCCCCAATCTTCAAGTCCTCTTTGAACAATTTAATTGAATCGTATAGGGGTGTGTGAGGATTCTGCAAAATTGTTATGACTCTTACATCCTTGCACAGTCCCAATTTGGATCTCAAGGAATATCCACAGTCTTCGCTTCTAAACCTTTTGTGCAATTCGCACAAATAGGCAGTTACTGCAGATAATTACAAGGACACCTTCGATCAAACTTTTAAAGATAAATGTTAGATGCCTCAATTGATTTGGAGGTGCCTTGCAATGTGCAAATTGTCAGGTCGAGGTCACCACCCTGTTTTTGAAATCTTTCTCCAAAACAAACCCTGTCAGGAACTCCTTGATTAACTTTTTAGTAATTTTAAAGCAAATATTTGGAAAATCACCAAGTGCCTTATGGAGAATGCATAATTTTTATATGTGTATGTCTGAAGAAAATTAATAAATTGAATGTAAGTTTCAGTAGAAATACAATCAAAATTACCTCAATTAATCTAAACCTGAACATTTGTAGTTGTTAAGTTTGTTTTAAACTGTACGTTTGTTAGCAAAGTCATTTTTATAACAAGCTCTGAGCTAGAAACCTTAGAATTAAGGTAACTTTTTCAGGTATTGATTGTCATGATTAAAATCTGCGGAGGAGAAATGTTTTAATTGAAACTGTTCTTTCAACCACTCCCTTGCGCCTCCTCTTGATTTTCAGCATTATGTGGCTTAAAGGCCTATGCAGTTGCCATAGACCACACATTGAGCAGATTTTTTTGCACTTTCTCTGTGATGAATTGGTTGAGGGCCAACCAACTTATTCAGGGAGGAGGGTGATAGGTAGGAACTGTACCACTTTCCCACCTTCACCCCAATTAAATCCATGGCAGAAAAGTCCAAGGACGGCTTTGCCATCCTTCAGACAATTGAGGCAGTTAATGCCTACTAATGGTCTCATCCTTCCACCATTGGTATTAACCTAACAGCATAATAGGTAGATCTTGATTTTTTTAGTTTACAGATTACCAATAGCGATGCCTTGTGTTAAAGGGCAGTTAGTGTCTGATCAAGGGAACTGTCATTAGTAACATTGAAGCCGACCCACATGTCCTTATTGCTGATCCACCTAACCTGCAGTCCCCCATGATCTACATCCTCCTTGCTGCTCTCACTTATCTGTGCCATGTTCCCACTCTTTGGGTGTTCTATTGGTAGCACCCACCACCTCTCTGATGACACTGTTAGGTGCAGAGTGATACAATCTTAGAGATCTATAGCATAGAAAAAGGCTCTTTATCCCATTGCATTCACAACAGTCAAAAACAGCCACCTCACTATTCTAATCCTATTTTTCAGTACTTAGTACTTAGCCTTGTATGTCTTGCATCACAAGTGCACATCAAAATACCACTTAAATATTGAGATGTTATGATGTCTTTGCCTCTGCAACATCTACGAACATTAAGCTCCAGATTTCCACAACCTTCTGGGTGAAAAGGTTTTTCCTCACATTTCATTTAAGCCTTCTGCCCCATATCTTAAATCTATGCCAGCCAGGCATTGGTCCCTCCATCAAGAGGAAAAGTTTCTTCCTCCCTGCTCTGACTATGCCCCTCATAATTTTATGCACCTCAATCATGTCCCCTCTCAATCTCCTCTGCTCTAAGGCAAACAACTCCAGTCTCTCCAACTCTCCCTTCACATACTGAAGTTTCTGATGTATGGCTGGCAGCTTCTGGTCGATTTGATTTTTGCCCTCAAAGTCCCAGGGACCTTGTTCTCCTTCAGTGTCAATTGCAATGGAAGTCACTCCAAGGGCATTAAATTTCGTTTTGCAATGGATCCAGGTTCTTTCAAAAATTGTTGCTACGTATCTGCCACATCTAGCTAAATTCTCCTTGTAAGGCCAGATGACCACCTCCTCTTCCTGCTGTAATTACTTTCTGTCTGCTTTCTTTGCTTGTAAAAGTGTTTCCAGGGAGACACCTATGAATCATAGAGCAAACCCTTGTTATTTGAATGCCATCCATTCACTTTGTTGTTGACCGCCTTCCACCTCCCTCTGTTGTCAGCCTGCCATACTACTACATGTGCATTTAAAATGGCAAACTGCTGATACTAGGGCAAGACCATCACTGTTAACTGGCTAGCTTCTTTATCTTTAGATTCTTTATTAGCTTTGGATAGCAAAATGCCATAGAATGTCTTGCTGCCCACCAATGTGTGACTACACTTCACTTCCCAAGTGATGGAGGGTGTGTGGTAAAGTTCAGGCCAATATTTATTTAGTTAATTTTTACTAATTAATTTGTGATTTAATTTAGTTTGTCATTTTCTCCATCTTATCCAATTTGTATACTTTTGCCATTTTGCCCATTCTTCTTCTGTGGTATGTATACTGCCTCAGTCAGAGGCAGCCCCCTCAAACTCCCAAAATTATATTTCTTCTTTTAACTCTGCTCCCAGCCTATGAAACCTGGTTCCTCACACCTTGGGGCCAATACCCTGGACTTAGCCACTGTCCAGTCTCTGTGGCCTCTTGTGTTTTTGGATTCTAGCTGTACTCTTAGCTATGGCCATTGCTTGAACCTGCAATTGCTGGGATAACAGAGCTGCTGATCATCTGATTAACAGGCAACTCTCAAAGATGGGATTTCCTGCATAAATGTGGGTCAGAGTGTTGCTGAGATAGCTAACATTCCACTGAGTGTAAAATGGTTGTCAGGCACAGCTTTTTCATGGCTAGTTTACCAACCGAGATTTTATTTGGGTAGAAGGGAGAGCAGGGAACATAGCACCCTGTAAAATCCAGCCCATCATCTAATCTAACTTTGGTTAAGCTTTTTCAATTCCATTTTAGTTTATAGAAACTGATCTTCTTTTCCCTACCCATTCCTTGACCTCATCCTGTGTTTCCCATCTTCTCATATCCTCTTTATCCTTAATTTCTCTGTTTGTATTTCTCTCTGTCTCTTCCCTGCTCTGCAACACTTTTGATTTTTCTCCTTTCCCTTGTTTCTTCCTCTTCTTTATTCATTCCTCCTTCTATACTCCATCCTTTTCCTTCTTTTTACCATCTCTTCTTCTTTTCGGGCTTCCACCGTCACCATTATCAGCTCCTCTCCATTTTATTTTACTGTCCCAATCCTGTCCATCCTTGTTTCTAATTTTATTACAACATTCCAATCCTCCCTACTTTTTCTTATCATATCCTCAAATTTCACTAACCCTTCTTCTATTACCACTATTTTGTTCTCTATTCTCCTTGTGATGTTCATTCCAAAAGCATTGGTATTTCCTTTAACCTCCAAGCTTGCTCTGACACCCTTAACAACCTATGATTCTCTTTCTCCACTGCAGATCTCTAACTGTCCACATTATATTCTGCTCTTTCTCTCTTTGACATTCTGACTCTGATCTGCCACCATATGTTCAGAGCAAGTTTTATCTTATCACATTCTTTCTAAACCCTCTTTCTATACTCTTCTGTACCTTTTTGTTATTGTCCTCATCCTATCGCTACACTCCTGAATATGTAATTACACAATATGCTTGAATAATCAACTCGTGTATAATCATCATTGTGGGTTTCTCTGCATCTGATTGATTTGTTGTTGCTTCTGAACTGTCACTGCGTAACATTTGCATTTGACTGCACATTTGAGTGACACTTGTTAACTAATTAAGCAGGGTTTCATCTCTGTATACTTTCCAATACATACTGTGGGGGAAGACATTTCTGGTTGCCATGTGCCCAACATATGCTGTTATGAGCTCTGTGATTTTTTGGTAGAACATTTAATAAATGGTATGTTCACCAGTTCACTAGAAATATGAAGACGTCTGCATGAACACCTGAACAATATCCTTAAATGGGGTGACTAAAGCAATTCTAACCCACTAGTTTTTAAATAAGCTAGCATAAAGAACCAAAGAACTTGTATTGATAAAGCACATCTTCAGGATTTTACAAAATAGTCCATAGAAAAATCAGAATTCATTTTTTTTTCACACAGATCCAGTGCTATTTCAGTCGTAAAGATCCTTCGCGTCCTAAGGGTGTTAAGGCCTCTTCGAGCAATCAACAGGGCGAAGGGACTCAAGGTCTATTTCATGATATTCCATGTATTTAATTTCTTCTGATCACAAATTAAACATTGTAACTTTTGGTTCACACTTCTTTGTTCACTTTACAGCATGTTGTTCAATGTGTGTTTGTTGCTATTAGAACTATTGGCAACATCATGATTGTTACAACTCTCCTACAGTTCATGTTCGCTTGTATTGGAGTTCAGCTGTTCAAGGTAAATGATGATCATACTTTATCTAGATTTTATTTCAATTTAGATGAAAGTTAAAAACTCTTCTAAATTAATTTGAAATGTCTTATATTTAAGGGCAAATTCTACCGTTGTACAGACGAAGCAAAACAACTCCCTGAAGAGTGCAAGTAAGAAAATATGGAATGAAAATATCTTTGTCGTGAAGTATTTTGATTTTCATGGTGATTTGCTTCATTTAGCTGATAAATTATTGACATATTGTGAAGATACTGAAACTATGCAGTAAAGCTATTAAACTTGTCTTTTGTAACGCTTCAAAATCATATCTTTTTACACTAATTCTGTAGTTTTTCTCATAAAGAACTTCCTGCAGCAATGTTACACTGAGAAAGCTGGTAAATGAATGCACTGTTTAAGACTGGCCCAGTGATTTTCCCTTTAGATGTTTCCTGTTTGTTTGGAAAGACCATGTTAGCTGAAACATTTCCACAGGTTGTGAAAATATGCATGCACTGGCATTCAAGTAGTGTTTTGTTGTGTCAGCACTCCAATGAACTGCCATTTTATATTATTTTAACTGAAAAGCTGGATTTTATTTTAGTCAAGACTGTGGAAACTGCTTTTGGATGCTGATACGCCAACATAAGATTTACATTGAGTGAATATGTATTAGTTTAAAATTAATTACTTACAAAAGAAGTTCATATTTTAATTCTCTTTTTATAGATATTTTTATTGAAAATTTAACATATTTCTATAAGTTTACAAATTAAAAAAACCCAAGTATAAACATTGATATACAATTAAATCTTACATAAATAATAACAAAAATTTAACAAAAGAAAAATACCGAGGAAAAAAAAACAAAACTCAACTAACTACTAATCTAACCTACAACTAACCAGAGTGTATAATTAAGTCTCTTACATTATTCAAATAAGGGGAGAAAAAACAACTAATATATAGCACAGAAATTGGGTAGTGAGATACATGCTCGGAATGTATTAACATCAAATGTAACAAAACCCGTATTCGTACGGGATTCCTCTCCCAAGGGGCCCTGGGCCAGCCAGGTTCGCAATCTCAGTTAAATAAAAGCCCTTGTTAGGATAGCCGAAATATCTGTATTTATATAATTCAAGAAGGGCTGCCATATTTTATGGAATAATGCGGTCTTTTGGTGCACCATATTTGTAAGGAGGTCAAGGGGAATACATTCCATAATTAATCTGTGCCAATTTGAAAGTCCAGGGGGGCCCTCAGCCACCCGGTTTACCAAAGTATTTTTCCTTGCACAGAAAGAGAGAATAGAAAATAATCTCTTCCCGTGCATATCCAGGGAGGGTAAGTTTGAAAAGCCCAAAAGTAGAGATATAGGGTCCACTCTAATTTCCATTCCTAAGATTTCTAACAGAGCACTTGTTACTTTAGTCCAATATCTACGGATCTTATGACAGGTCCATAAGCAATGTACAAGAGTGCCCACCTCTATTTTACATTTGGGACACATTGGAGATGCACCCGCCTTACATTTTGCCAATCGATCCGGTGCTATATGGGCCCTATCAAGTATCTTCAACTGAATGGCCTGAGTTCTGTTGCAGATGGTGATTCTTCTGGCATTTTCCCAAATGTCATTCCATGTTTCTATAGAGATTTCCAGTCCCAAATCCTTATCTCATGTTTTAAGCAGATTGTCCATTTTTCCCGATACTTCATCATGTAATAAATGATAAATAGTATTGACGGAAGATACCCCCATTGGCCATAGCACTCTACGTTCTCTATCTGATTTATAAAGACTATCTAATAACGTGGTCTTCTTCTGTATGTAATCTCGAATTTGGAAGTATCGAAAGAGGTCTCCATTGGGTAATCCAAATTTCTGACGCAGCTGTTCAAAAGACATCCGGATCCCTTCTTTAAACAGATCCCCTAAACATGAGCTACCCTTGGATCTGCAGAGTTTGAAAGTGGCATCTGTAAGCCCTGGTTGAAATCCCCATGCTCCCACTATCGGAGCATAGGGGGATGTTTTATGTGAGTTGCCCTCATTTTGCCACATTATATTCCAAGCTTTAATTGTGTTTAGTATTATAGGATTTTTACAGTAGTTCGTAATGATTTTCCTCTTGTCTGAAAATAAAAGGTTAATAAGTGGGCATTTTACTTGAGAAGCCTCGATGTCCAGCCAGATTGATTGTGGATCAGACAAGACCCAATCAGCTATGTAACTTATTAGGGAACTTAACTGATATTTCCTAAAATCTGGGAAATCCAATCCTCCCCTTGCCTGTGGAAGCTGTAGTTCTTCAGCTTAATGAGGAGCTGTCTATGATTCCAGATAAAGGAACCCAACCAGCCATATAATTTACATAGTGCCAGCCTCGGCAGCATCACCGGAAGCATCCTCATTGGGTATAGGAGACAGGGTAGGACATTAATTTTAATTAGTGCTATTCTACCAAGCCAGGAAATTGGAAGGTCTCCGCATCGCTGGAGGTCCTGCCTTATCCTTTCCAGTAAATGCACAAAGTTAGCCTTGTATAACTGACCAAATACTGGGGTAATAAAAATGCCTAAATATAAGAAACCCTCCAGGGACCACCGAAAGGGAAAGTGGGATCCATCCAATAAGTGGGATATACTAGCAAGACCACCCATTGGCATAGCCTCTGATTTTGAGAAATTAATTTTGTAGCCTGAAAATACACTAAATGTATTAATAATTTGGATTAAGCGAGGCACGTACATCGGGGGATTACTGAGAAAAAGGAGAACATCATCTGCATATAGGGTAATTTTATGTTTACCTCTACCAATCCTCGGGGCCATTATATTAGGGTCAACCCGTATAGCTTCTGCTAGTGGCTCAATTATTAGCACGAATAGCAACAGTGAGAGAGGACATCCCTGACGGCAGCCCCTATCCACACTGAAGCTATCCGAACCTAATCCATTAGTAATCACAACTGCCTTGGGATTACTATATAGTGTTGAGACCCATTTGGTAAACACCTTTCCAATGTGTAAAGCAAACATGACCATTCAACCCTGTCGAATGCCTTTTCTGCGTCTAATGAGACTACTACTCCTGGTATCTTTCCCTGATGGCAGGCTTGAATCACATTCAAAACCCTTCTAACATTATTGGATGAGCTATGGCCCTTAATAAACCCCGTCTGATCCTCCTTTATAATATGTGGCAATACCATTTCTAGCCTCAATGCTAACATTTTAGAGAGGAAATTAAAATCTACATTTAGCAAGGATATTGGTCTGTATGATGCGCAATCTTCTGGGTCCTTTCCTTTTTTAAGGATAAGAGAGATATTTGCCTCTTTCAGCGAAGGCGGGAGACAGCCCTGACTGTATGGATAGTTATACATGTCCATAAGTGGACCAGCCAATATTCCTGTAAATTCTTTATAGAATTCAACTTGAAAGCCATCTGGGCCAGGTGCCTTACCGCTCTGAAGTTGCCTGATTGCGTCAAGTATTTCTTGGATTGTTAGGGGAACATTCAAAACCGATACTGTTCCGGAGTTAGCCCGGAAAGGTCAGATTTTTAAAAAATGACTGCAACCTCCTAGTCCTGTCTTCACAATCCTGTGATTTATATAAATCAGAATAAAATTTTCTAAAGATTGCATTAATCCTTTTATGATCATGAGTCAAAATACCCGTACTTTCCTTGGTAGACGTGATAGTTTGAGGGGCCTTCTTTTTCTTTGCAAGAAATGCTATGTATCTACCAGGTTTATCGCCAAATTCATATAACCTTTGTTTTGCAAATAATATTTCCCTCTTAGCCGTTTGGGTAAGCATGGGGGGGTCTAGTTAACGATGATGGGGGGAGGTGGTTACCTTATCCTATTTTATCTCTATCTTTAGGAACGGGGTTGTTTTCCCCTGTTATTTTATATTATTATATTTAATTATTACAATATAATATATTTAATTATTTAATATAATATATATTATATTAATATATATAATTTTAAAAAAGGGGAAAGAAAATTGTTAAGTAGAGAACAACTAAATAAATCCCTCTCCCCACCCCCCCAAGATAATATTAAACAGTAAGGTAAAAAAAAGGGGATTAATATATATAAAAAAAGGGATGTAAACCAGAGCGGGGGGGAAAGAAAAACAACATCAATTAACTCTTACAATTTATCTTAAGAGAGATCAAAAATTCCTTGGCCCTTTCCGGCGATCCGAAGTTATACACGGACCCTTCATGGTTAAAGCATAGCGTCACTAGGTAGCGCAAGGAGTACTGAATATTTAAGTTCATTAAACGCTTCTTCGCTTCATCAAACGCCTTCCTCTTTCGGACCAGAGTTGGGGAAAAGTCCTGGAATAATATGATCTTGGATCCTTTATAAATCATGGCTTGGGGATCTTTCCCAAGATTTCTGGAGGCTTCTAAGAGTATCTGCCCCTCCTTGTAGCTCTGCAGCCAGAACAGGACCGGGCGGGGGCGCTGGTTCGATCCGGGCCCACGTATTGCAACCCGGTAGGCCCATTCCTTCCTTACCTGGCCTGATCCAGCCTCCAGATTTAAAAGTTGTGGCAGCCATTGTTCAAGGAACCCGATAAGCTGGCCTTCCTCTTCCCGTTCAGGAAGGCCCAGCAAGCGAATATATTTTCGACGACCTCAATTTTCGAGGTTGTCAGTGTGATCCTCTAAGGTCCGGACTCGCTGCTCGAGAGTCCGGACCCGATCCACGGCCGATTGTGCTGTAATTTCAGAGGTCGCGGTCTTTAGCTCCGCCCCTCCGACTCAGCGCTCAATTTCCTTGATGTCTCGGTCGTGCTTTTGCAGCGTGGCTGAGAGTGAGTCCCATCGGCTTCGGGACTCTTCAGCGAAAGTGTCGATCTTCGCACTGAGTTTGGAGATTATTTCCACAAGGCTCGCCGTCGTAGGTAAGTCCCCCGGGACGGCTGCGGACGCCTCTGCTGCAGCTGGAGAGGGTGGGGGAGGGGTTCCTGCCTGCTGAGAGCTGCGGGCTCCCTTCCCTTTAGTCACTTTTACTGGAGATTAAATTGTTTAAATTCAATACTAAACAACTAATTACATTAAGTAAAAACTATTTTAAATGATTTGGTGAGTGTGGTGGGGGCGGGTGACCCACTTTGCCCAAGTCTTGGGAGGAGCGTTGTAGACTCAGACTTGCTGGGTCGCCGCCATCTTGGGATCCCCCATATTTTAATTCTTACTCTTTTTCTTTTTATAAAGGGGAACTTATATTCTTTATAAAGATGGCGAAGTAGATCATCCTGTAATTCGTGATCGAGTTTGGCACAACAGCGATTACAACTTTGACAATGTCCTTGCAGCTATGATGGCATTGTTTACAGTATCAACCTTTGAAGGCTGGCCAGCGTAAGCATGTGTCTAATTTCTCCATCCACTGCTGGAAATATTGATCACGAGATCTAATTTGTTTTTGAACTACTTTATTTTTGACACAAGCAATTTTATTCAGATTAACAATGATTATTTCATTTACAAAAGTATTTTGTTCTTACAAAGTGTTGATCAAGCGGAAGAGGGAACTTTAATCCACTTTGCCTCAGATTCATTGGTTTTTAACACTCAATTTACATTTCACAAGTTTAGCAGCTATCTGAGCATAAAGTCACTTTGCACTAATGTTGAGCTTATAGTGTAAATGCATCTTTACTAATCTCCAATAGAATGTACTTAATAGCTCAGAAAAGTAGGCTATGTAGAAATGAATTTAAACTATTTGGAAAGGAACTGCTTTGATTGCTATGCATAGTGACATTGTAAAGGCATTGAAAAAAATCTTATTTACATCATCACACATCAGGGCCATTACAGTTGTCCCCCTTAGACATTTATATTTGTCGTTGTGGTAATATTCTGTCACATCCACTTTATCCTTTTTTCAGCTTGCTGTACAAAGCCATAGACTCAAATGGAGAAAATATTGGCCCCATCTACAACAATCGGGTGGAGATTTCTATATTCTTTATCATCTACATCATTATTATTGCTTTCTTCATGATGAATATCTTCGTTGGTTTTGTGATTGTCACATTCCAGGAGCAGGGAGAACTGGAGTATAAAAACTGCGAGTTGGACAAAAATCAGGTTAGAAATTACATAAAATGACAGTTTAAACATCAGTTTCTCATGAGAAATATGTTGATTTAGTACACTGAAAATTGGCATACATTGTACTTTTCTGACTGCAACAAAAGCGCATTTCAACTGCAAATTTATTGTTGGTATGAAATTATTTCTGCTTTTTAGCAATGCTCAGCTGATATCATAATTGGATCCCAATCTATAGTTGCGAGCTTGGGGAAGTTGTTGGTTAGAGGGAAGGCAGATCATTCCGTTGCTGTTGTGTAACTCTGTAAGAAGTCTAAAAGGCATTTCCAGAATTCTTGGCCAAGAAATGATGCTAAGCATTGGGAAAAGTTGAAATATTAATTCAGAAGAAATGAATCCCAAAATCATTTAGTAAAAGTTCAGAATTATGATAAAAAGGCATGATCAAAAGCAATCTCTGTATGTATGAGACATTCATGACAGGATAGATGAATTGGTGGCACAAATAGGAGTAACCAGGTATGGTCTAATTGCCATTCCAAGACATGGCTGCAAGGTGATCAAGACTGGACTGGATATTCAAAGATATTCAATATCTGTTAGGAAAGAAAGGAAAAATAAATGGGATAATGTTAATAATAAAGCATAGGATCAGTATATTAATGAGAAGCGATCTTAGACCTCAGAATGTTACAGAATCTGTTTGGCTGGAGCTAACAAACACCAACCAGCAACAAAATATACAGGAGTTGTTTATAGGCCATCAAATATTTGTGGTAACATACATCACAAAACAAATCAGAGATCATATATTAAATGTAGATATAATGCAATAATCATGGGTGAGTAAACCTCGTGGGGTACTAACGTCATGGAGGATGAATTCCTGGTGTTTACACAAAGTGACGGATAACAATGCTCAACTTTGGGAAAATTGAACTTTTAATTCAACAAAACCAAATGCCAGCATCAAATAGATGATGTACAAGCACAGCATGTTGAGAAACTAGCAAGGCGACAGGCAATCTTAGATCTAATATCATGTATTCGGAAAGAGCTAATTAATAATCTTGTAATAGCTTTTAAATTCAGAAGAAAATTCTATGCAGCTCAATCCAAAACTAGGGTCTGAATCTAAACACGAGAACTATGAAAGTATGAAGAGCAAGCTGGTTGAGGTGAATTAGGAAAATGCATGAAAATATGAGGTGGTATCTGGGCATTGGCAATTATTTATAACATATCCTCCTTTACAAGACTACATTGTTATGGTAACAAGAAAGGTAAAGGGGAATAAACTGGGGATAACATATCGGTAAGTTAAATACCATATTGAATCAAAAGAACAAACCCTCAGGACTAAAAGCATTTTAGAATTCAACAAAATTCAACAAAAAAGCACCAAGAAACTAATAAAGAAAGGAAGAAAAGAATATAAATAAAAGCTTACACAAAGCTGAAAAACCAGCTGTTAAAACAGCTATAGGATATAAAAAGGAAAAGGTTAACAAAGGCAAATGTGGTTCCGTTATAGGGACGTACATTTTTAATTAGAATCTGGGAAATGTCATAGAAGATTAAAAAAATTACTTTTTCACTGTCTTCATGGAGGAAGAAATCCTCAGATGAAAAATACCCTACCCCCTTCTGTCCTGTGAAATTCCCCAACATTTACCACTTCTATGCATTAATGCCAGGAGGGCAGCCCTCTGCTGAGTCTTCCGAAGGTCGGTAGTTGCTTCCTCTGAACTTAACCATCCATTCTTGTGGGGTGCGAACAGTTCGCATGCTAATGAGATCTAAGAGTTAAAACTGCTCAAGATTTCAGCCTTTCTTCCAGCACTAATGAGAATTGTTCAAAATCGTTCGCATTTCCTTCATTCCAAGAACACCCGCAAACAGGGCCAACCGTCTAAACCAAGCTCTTAGATGTCCGAACCACTAGGTGGCATGCAGTACAAACTGAACAAGACAGGCCCTATTCAGCTTTGGCACAATAACTGCTGCTTTGGCAAAAGCTTAGACTGTAAATTAAGAAAGGTTGTGTACTTATGCTTGATGTGTGTATTGATTGGAACCGGTGGATCTTATTGACTATGCAATCCTTTTATGGGGTTGTGAACCTGGGCCCTGGCTGATCAATATAAACAGGGGATTTAGATTCTTCCCAGTTCAGGGGACTGATTCTGAGCTAGTTGGCCATAGCCAGCGTACTGTGCACAAGTAAATAAGGGTGACTTGGTTGTGGGATACCTGCCTCTGTGCAGTTATTTCGGTGGCAATGGGAGCAAAACAATACATGCCTGAAAAATGTACACTGGAGACCATTGCAGATGAAAGGTATGATTTCAGTTCCAATCTCCTGTGAGAAGCAGTTGGTGCAGTTACTACTGATGGTAGTAAGAAGCTTGGGCCCAAGCCTATTGGGATGAAATTGGTTGAGAAAGATTCAACTAGATTGGCTCAACATTTTTCGATGAGAAAATGGTTACCTCAATGAAGTCCAAGTGAAATATCAGAGATTTTCAAGAAGGGCTTCGGACTATCAATGGGGCCAAAGTCACTTTACATGTTGACCAGGAAGCAATTCCATAATTTTGTAAGGCCTGCCTGGTGCCCTTTGCCTTGAAGGCAAAAGTAGAGGCTGAAATCAGGAGGCTGGAGAGTGAATGAATTATCAAACCAATACAGTCTGCAGAATGGGCAGCACTCGTCATACTGATTGTGAAGCCTGATTACTTAGTTTACCTTTGTGGGGATTTTAATCAAACTGTAAACTGCTTCTCGCAGCTGGATGAATATCTAATCCCTCACATAGAGTACTTGTAGCAAAGTTCGTAGGAATCTGTCCTTTACGAAGCTGAACTTGAGCCACCCCTACCTGCAATTGCAACTGGATGACGAGTCCCAGGAGTACGCTATAATTAACACTCAAGGGTTTATACCAATATAATAAGACTGCCTTTTGGGATATCATCAGCCTGCACCTTTATCCAGCAGGCCGAGGAGAACATTTTACAAGGGCTACCTTATGTTGCCATTGATTTGGATGACAAGTTAATAACTGGAAAGACCAAAAAAGAGTACTTGGAGAACTTGCTTAAATGTATTTCCCAGGCGGGAAATGTTACGCATATTGGAAGATAAAGTGAGGGCGATCAAAAAGTCCAGGCTTCCACATCTGTTCCAGAGCTTAGGTCTTTCCTTGGGTTAGTGAATTATTATGGAAAATTCAAATGTAATCTGGCCTTCATCTTGGCACCCTTGCACCTGCTATTAAAATAGGGTCAGCCTTAGAAATGGTTGCACAGCCTTTATCATCTCAGGACTTTGCCCACGACGATCTGAAGCGAGAAGTAGTGCTCACATGCAATGCCTCCCTATACTGGTACAGAACAACCTCAATTATCTGAATGAGACGGGCAGGGAGTATTTTGATCCGAAAACTGAGAGTTCGGACAATGGATTGTTCGGATAATAGAAAGCTGACTACAGCCAGTGTACTGTGCACAAGTATATAAAGGGTGACAGGTTACCGACCTCTGTGCAGTTATTTCAATGTGTTTACTTTTTATTTTATACTGTTCATTTTCCTGTATTAACTGTGTTTCTCACAATGACCATTATGAGGTGCACATTTCTCTATAGGTTCCCATCAATTACAGAAGTGCATTTCATTCTGAAGAGTAAGACTTCTTGTTAATTTGTTATTTACCCCGTCAAAATATTTTAAGAAGGTAACCTAGACTCTAACTTTTTCTCATTTTAAAGGCAGATAATCCAGGTGTGATACAGAATTTATTTAATCACTACAGTTGAAATACAAACAAAATAAAATGGAATTAAAAATAACTTAACTATTGGAAAACAGCTCGGAACACCCCTTGGCAAAAGATAAATTCAAACACAAGTTCTTACAGGCAGGAGAGATTTCAGACAGAAAAGTCAGTCAAGAATTATCTGCTGAAGCTGGGAACTTTTCTCTGGACTGCAGCAGTTTCTCTGCTACAGCTAAACCAGCAGCTTCTCATTGTTACAAACTCAACCAAACTAGAAAAAGCCTGAACTAGGATAACTGGCCACTCCCCCGCCATTGTTAAAGTAGACATTTTGGCACCTCTGCCTTTACGACCTCTCTTGAAGAAAACCAAGGACAAAATAACCTTTTAATGTGATAGCATCATCGCAAATTTTACTTAGGGTCATAGAAGTGTACAGCACAGAAACAGATCCTTCGGTCCAACCCGTCCATGCCACTAGATATCCCAACCCAATCTAGTCCCACCTGCCAGCACCCAGCCCATATCCCTCCAAATCCTTCCTATTCATATATCCATCCAAATGCCTTTTAAATGTTGCAATTGTACTAGCCTCCACCACTTCCTCTGGCAGCTCATTCCATACATATACCACCCTCTGCGTGAAAAAGTTGTCCTGTAAGTCTCTTTTATATCTTTCCCCTCTCACCCTAAACCTATGTCCTCTAGTTCTGGACTCCCTGACCCCAGGGAAATGACTTTGTCTATTTATCCTATCCATGCCCCTCATGATTTTGTAAACCTCTATAAGTCATCCCTCAGCCTCCGACGCTCCAGGGAAAACAGCCCTAGCCTGTTCAGCCTCTCCCTATAGCTCAAATCCTCCAACTCTGGCAATATCCATGTAAATCTTTTCTGAACCCTTTCAAGTTTCACAACATCTTTCTGATAGGAAGGAGACCAGAATTGCATGCAATATTCCAACAGTGGCCTAACCAATGTCATGTACAGCCACAACATGGCCTCCCAACTCCTGTACTCAATACTCTGATCAATGAGGGAAGGCATACCTAACGCTTCCTTCACTCTGCTGTCTACCTGCGACTCCACTTTCAATGAGCTATGAACCTGCACTCCAAGGTCTCTTTGTTCAGCAACACTCCCTCAGATCTTATCATTAAGTGTATTATCCAGCAATTTCACAGCCTACCTCCTTAAAGTCATTTATTTAGTATTTGAATTGCAAAATCAGGAATGTAACAATGTTGGATCATAGCTCAAGGTAATCAAACCTATAGTGGCTTGTTTGAAAAATTCCATGTACTGTATATCAACAGTGTTAACTCATATTTACAAATCAAATTTAAAAAAAATATATAAATGAAACAGCATTTTGTTACAAATCATAAAATGAAGGGCAAGAGTTTAACTTTGATCACTGGGGTAAACTGGGAGGACTAAATAAGCTATTGTTGTATGAGCTATAATCTGATGGTTAAAGTCATTTGCCCCAGTGAATTTGAGTTCCAGGCCTGTATGTCATTTTGATTGGCTTGCTGTAATTGGATGATTTATTTTTATTTGTGAAATACCTTGAGACATACTTCTACATTAAATTTGTTGCATTAATTCAAAATGTTGTTTGTAGAGAGAAAGCCTGACACAAACTATGAGTTGATACATCGTTTTTACTAATCATGTGATGGGACAATGAATGTGAACTAGACTGCTGAGCCCAGACAATCTGGTTATTAAAATTAAATAAAATAAAATAACAACTATTCAAGTACACTTACTCACATGACTTTGTGTATCAACATACATATATACCAAAGGAATGAAATGTTTGATGGCAAGAGACTCCTTATCAAAGTATGAAAATTGCATTCAATTTCTAAAACGTTATTGGGACTATAAAATTGCACAGGGATAGATTCATGAGGTTGATGTTTGCTGAAATGGACAGAAATGCAGAAGCTGATGTGTTCATGTTTGATGAGATGCATTGAAGTGAATGGGGTAAAATTGTTTATATCACGCTGAGTGGACAGTAGTGAATTGACAAATATTTTAAACATGGCTGCAAGATCAATCATTTACTATTGCCCATTTAATGCTATTGACGAAGACCATTTTTACCTCCAATATTTTTGAGGCCATGGAAATGAAAACCAGGTGATTAGTATTTTATTCAAGGTTATTTTTATTAAGTTATAATAGGTTACTTAGAAAGTATTCTTCGTTTATGGATTCTTACTGATGACGCTGGTCATGTCATCCTGTTTGATCACTGGAAACCTTCTTTTGTTTCCTTAGAGGCAATGTGTAGAATATGCTCTGAAGGCCAGGCCACTTCGCAGATACATCCCAAAGAACCCCTACCAGTATAAGTTTTGGTATGTGGTAAACTCAACTGGGTTTGAATACATCATGTTTGTCCTCATCATGTTGAACACGCTTTGCTTGGCTGTACAGGTAGGAAGAATGTTAATAAATACAACTAAAGCTAGATATAAGATTAACAGTTCTAATTTATACAGAGTTTTGCAAATATATTTTTTTATAAATTATGCTTAAGAAAATTTTTTGTATTGTTTATTTAATTAATTTAAAGATCTGGCCTGTGAACCCAAAAATGGGTGCTGAGATAACGGTGAAGGATTATTTCATGGTCATTGCTTCTAACAAGAGTGCACATAAGTCTTTGTACTGCCTACTAAATTAAGTGATGGCGGCACATAGCCAATATTAATTGTTTCGTTGAATGACTGTATGGCTCTGTCGGATCATGAGAGAACAGTGCAAATTAAAAGTAGTCTTCAATAATTGAAGGGATATGCATTTTGGCTGGACGAGGTGCAGTAAGTCATTCTAGAATTGAGTTTGATATCGGAAACTCTTAATTGTCTGGTCCACGGACTGAGAGCAGACTCAACGATTTTCCAATGCTAGGCTTGGCACTTGAAGCTATGTTGCAGAAGGTTGAGAGCAAGCAGAGAGATGTTACCCACCAATGCCTAGTCAGTAGGCCCTTCAGGAGTTGGACCAAATAGCCCAGAAGGCAATGACAGCAAACCATCTCTGAAGACCTGAATACAGTGCTGCTAAAAATCTAATGACCTCACACAAGTAGTCAAGATCAATTAATATCTTCAAATGTCATATACCATCAGCTTCATACACTGTTCAGTGCTCAATGATCCCATCATTCACCTGCCAAGAATCTTAATCAACACTTATTGACACTTCTCCATTCTTGCAAGACAAGGCACTGCTTAACCAGGAGCAATGGGGTCTGACAGTTGAGAGATGTGCACAGCTGCATGCCTTAAACCAGATGCAGGAGATGAGGTTGTTACCAGCAGGAAGGTTGAAACTAATGAGATTGAAAATCCTCCTATCCAGCCTTCTTTCACACATTTCATTTCCTCCCTATCTGATTTGCAAGCTGGTGATGGTGGTAGCATGCAACTCCTATTTTAACCCCAATCCTCATGATATCCTTATCCTTTTTCTTTTCTTCATTCCATTACCTAAGAATTGTACACTGAAATAAAAATAAAATACTGCAGATGCTGGAATTCTGAGCTAGAAAAATATTCTGGAGAAATTTAGTAGGTTTGGCAGCATCTGTGGAGAGAAAATAGAGATAACACTTCAAAATGGAGATGGCACAACAGGCTGTCACATCATGACTGGCCAAGTTACTTGGCATAAATCTGCATGATACTCTGTTCGTGGTTGCATACTGATAATTGAGGGAGTAATATGCCTTCTGCCTGTGGTACATTTCTAGGCAGCCCTTCTTAATTTTGGAGCCTGATGTATCTCAGGATTTATATACTGTGCCTGCAAAGTGTCTTGTGTGCAAACAATAGTGCCCTGCATGGGAAAACTGCAATTATGAAGCTGTGCTTGTTGTGTTTGCTTCTTTCTGGAAAGAGAAAGAGATGCATGTAATTTTCTTGCAAGTTAGCATCTCAGTGACCTACCTTATGATGCAATGTACGACATTCTGGGAGATGCTACAAGTGTCACCTATTACAGCCAAGTTGATGTTCTACGCATAAAACACTCATCACCACAATCAGAGGCAATGCCATCTTTGCCCTGTTCTTAAATTGCAGTTACGTTGCAGAAGTTTGATGATTTCAAAGGTAAGTTTTATAAAGTAGAGACATTTGACATATTGTTTTTTGCTGAGTTCCAGGGAGGGAATTGCTCCCTGAATACTCATGGTGTTTATGAACATCTCCTCCCTGTTCCAACAGCATGTCCTGCTTTGTGTCACAATTGCTTATTCCCTCGGTCTTACTAATGTCTGAAGTGAATGCATTTCATGACACCCTTGACTGAGATTAAGTGATTCATTTTTGAAATAAGGATAAAGGTCTTCTGCAAATACTTATTCACATTTATATAGTTGTAGCAATACAAGGTATATCTCAATCAGTAACTACGCTGAAAGTACTCTCTAATCCTTTTACTGGCATTGGTGGGGATGCTACTTTGCTGCTGAATGTATTTTCTACCATGCGAGGGATGTTACCTTGAAGAGCTCCAAAATAGCACAAAGGTGTCAAAATCATATTGCATGCTGACTGACATTAAAATCTTCCTGCTCTACTTGCTTCTGACAGACAGTCCCTACATAGCACTAAGATTTATCCAAAATGGCAACCTGCACAGCTTACAGCAGAACTATGTGTGTGCTTTATCATTTTGGAAATGAAATGACATTCATTGTAACATAATGCTGAGCACTCAGAAACCGAGTTTCACAGTCTGAACATTGTTTAGTGATATTTTATTAGTTCTGTGGCCTAATATTGATTTCTGCTTTATATTAACCAATACATTATTTGATTTTGAAAGCCAAAGTAATCCTGAAGTGGTGCATGCTTTCTTGTTAGGTGGTGATATTTTATATATTATTTAACCATTATAATTTTCTTCACAAAATAGCATTCTTAACCAATGTAGAATATTTAAGACAATGCTTAAATATGTTTTTTGAGTAAGTTGTGATAAGAGGAGAAACAATCGTATAGTTTTTATGACACTTGCTCAGAGATTACTTGCCTTGGAATATTCCATAGACAGGATACAGTATAGAAAAGCCACTGGCTAGCAACTGGACAATGTGAGAAAAATTCCGATTAGATTGGAGAAGAATGTTAATTTCTGACTTGAAAGTTGCAGTGATGTCAATGCTGTCACTCAAGTCAGAATTTTATCAGAGAGAATCTTTTCAAAAAATGGTGGCAGGTGCAATTATGCTAGAGAAAGATTATTGGAGCGTATCCAACTCCTCCCGGTTTCTCAGAGTGGATGTAAAATAAGGCTTAAGTCCTGGACTTAGGTGTTGAGGGAGGAATCCTGAAAATGTAATCTATACTGCTGGCTCGGTTTGAGATGTAAGATTTTGAAAACAAAAGGCCCAACTATCACACACCACAAATAAACTCTGCGGCAAAATTGTTTTATGATCAAGAACTTAGCTCACAGTGCAAACCATAAACAGAAAAGAATTGCATGTAATTTTGTAATCATGTGAAGCATTGTTGTCTCTATTTTTAGCACTATGAACAATCTCCATTTTTCAACTACACAATGGATATCCTCAACATGGTCTTCACTGCCGTGTTTACTGTTGAGATGGTTTTGAAGCTTATAGCTTTTAAGCCAATGGTAAGCACCTTTTATATTCTAATATATTACATGAAAAGTACCAGAAATCTACATCAGTAAATACACTCTCAATTTTTTACATATTTGTATTTTCTTGGGAGGTATTGTGTTCATGGATTTTTAATTTAATTTGGAGCAAGTGTGAGCATACGAGTGATATGCAGACATGCACGTTGACATAATTTTCACAATCAAAGACAGCTATGATATCTACAAGATTCAACATCCATTTGAGAAACCCAATTTACAATATGTTTGAGAGCAGATTCATCAGGGGTGCTTTTATTTAAAAGCTATGTCTACAGCCAATCAAAGAATTGTTGAATTTATTTTAGTATTTCCAATTAAAGACCGATACTTGGACCACTGTCTGCCTCTATGTAACCTATTAATGCCTTTGGCTTGAAACAGCAGCTAAAAATACATATATGACAGAATTTCCCATTTGATGAATGTAAATATAAAGATATGGAGGAGCAATAACTTGCCTTTCACACCTAAATTTTTGTTTTCCCATTGCTTTAGTTCTTGGTGTGCATAGACACCTAAGACAGATTTTAATTTTTAGGCATATCATGTGTAAGAATAAATAAAGTTTGAAGCAATCAGGTATCCAGGTTTAACCTGTTATTTACACAAAATTGGTCTCACATTGCAGTCAAAAAACTGTGGCTGTTATCAATTTCTTACAATTACTAGAATTTGTTGTTCGGATTTCCAGTTTGAGATTTAAGTTGACATAACTCAATAAACCTGTCCACCAAGACAATTTTGAAGTCAATGTTTGATATGAAAACACTGATAAAGACACCGTAGTAAAAACATGTGCTAAGTATATACCTAATTATCTTATACTTTCCATTTTAAATTTGTGCTGAGGCTTTTTTCTCTATAGCACATGACATCTTGGAAAATTCTGAATGCGAATGTCGTATTGATGACTATGTTATGACATTACAAGAAATTATGCTTCAAGCCATTGCCTATGTCATGCCAACTGTTCCTGGGATCCTGTGTCCTTCTGTCCTGTTTTGTTCAGGAAAACAGTGCACACTAAAGAGCAATGTTTAACCATCCTAACAAAATCATGTCCATCCTAACAAATGATGCCCAAATTTTCTGCATCAAGACTGATTTGATTGTCATTGCCACTTAGGCTGAACAAGAACAGTGCTGATGAGCTAGCAGTGGTGTCATTTTCATTGAATGATGAGAGTGAATATTTTTCTTAAAGATCTTCTGCAAGCATTTGTTTGACTTTGACTGTTGGACCAACTTAATAACACTTTTACTTAATAAGCTAAGAATAATCTGGACATATTTCGGTTGATGTTCCAACATGGAAGATTCTGGCTAACCTGAAACAAATTGACCTGTGTCAATTTCTAGTGCTTGTACAGTGATAGAGCACAGGATTTGAAGTGCCTTATTAGGAGGTATCAAGATGTCTCTTGTCTGCTTACAGGTCAATCTTTCCGATCAGATTCTTGAGTGTAGTGGAGTAGGAATTTCTTTTGCATTAAAGGAAAGAAAATTTGTGTACATGTCAGGAGCTAAATACCCTGAAGTCTATGTCTGACGAGGTGGTGGCATAGTGGTAATTCATAATAGTCTAGTAAATCAGAGACCTCGAATATAGTTCTGGGAACATGTTTGAATTCTATGATGGCTAATGGTAATGGGCAGTTGAGAAGCTGATACTCAAAATATTTCTTCTCTGAGAGTGTTACTATTAGTTACTCTAGCTGGAAATATGTATTTTTTTTAACTATTTAGGTTTTCATATTAAGGGATTATTTTGTTGGCATTATTACTTCACTAGCTGTATCGTTCTAATAAGTCCCTCATCAAATCTTTAGGTAATTTCTCCATTTATGTCATACAGTGCTATAATTTTATGGCTAAATGTGCCATTCCAGGAAATTCCAGCCAGACACTTTTATTTTAACCCAGTTATACATGATAATTGTTCAATCTGTTGAGTAACAATAAAACCCTTATCAACAGCATTGTTGAATAATGCTCAAGTTTACTCTGAATATTATCATTTATAGTGTAACTTAGAACTGTTAACACGACATAAATATAATGCAAAAGATGGTAAAAATATATGCCATGAATCAAACTGGAAATCCTAGCAAGTATTCACTTTTAACCAAAAGATTTTATCCATCACATGGCCAAGTGTTTTGGGACAGAACCCCATGTGTTAATTTCCTTATGCAAATTCACTCATTTTTAGAGCAAACTGTAAAATCAGATGTTTGTCTGTTTTCAGCCAATGTTTGAAGCTGTCATCAAATAATATAGAATATTCAAATGAGAATGTAGTTTTTCTGTCTCGCACGAGTTCAGAAAAGAAATTGTGTGTAAAAGATGTACTTAGAGGCCAGTAAACATAAATTTGCCCTATTTCCCACCTTGCCCTTGAAAATAAATACTGTGCAGTTATTGTTGGAATTTCTCTTGTCGTATAATTATGGTATTAAAGTATAAAATATGAATTTCATGAATTCAAGTGGTGAAATGAGAATTTGCACATTACGTCTACCAGCATAAGGCAATATTTTATGAGATTCAGATATGATGGGTTGATCAACCTTCTTCTGTATCATAGCAGAACATGCAATTTTGTGCTATATTAGAAGGTGAAATTTGCAAACTTGATTTGGATACTATTTACTGTTAATTTCCATCAAAAAAGTTTTTCAATTATCTAATATTATGAATTAATTGAACAGCTAATTATGGAGCAATCTAAATTATTTCAGTTATTAGAAATATATCTAAAACTTTGCATATAGTCTGCACTACTCATTATGTGATGTAAATGAGTAATGTGTAGCTGTATTACACGTTTCATGCAGCAATATTACCCTCATGTATATGTCTCACCTTGCTATTATACTGAAACATTCCTATTTCTTTCACTTCAAGAGTCACTTAAGCAAGATTGGTGCTCAAAATAAGTGAGATTTTTATTTAGTTGCCTCTGAGAATTTCTACCTTTCTCCAAGTGGGAGGTGCTGTTTTTCACAGTGTGATCTGTTTTGGCAATGAAGATATGAGTTCTCAGAGATTACTGTACTAATTTCATAAGATGCTATTCCCTCCCACCATACTGCTTGCTTTTAACAGCTCATAATCCTTCCTCTACAATGATTTCCTTAATCTTAAAACCTGAGTTCCAAGACCCTGAACTTAAAAAACCAATGTTACTCCATTTGTATCATGTTATGTAATTTTAAAACCTTAATATTTTGACCCAATAGTGAATATAAGTATTATCTGTTTTCACTGGATCTAAATTTCCCATTGACTTATTAATTTCAGCTTTAAATTAACAATTTACTGTATTTAAAATTCCACACAAGTACAAATACAAACATGTTTTAATGATTTCACTAAATTCCATTCATATGAAACTGACTGTAATTGTCTAAATAAGCAAGGTAAACAATTGCACAGATTTATAGCAATAATTGATGAAGATAATTAACTTTTAATCATTGTTGAACTCACTGACTTTCACTGAATGGGCATGTTAAATGTGAGCCTAACCCATGAGTATCATTTGATTCCAAAAGAGTAAGGGGCGGTATAGACATGTCCAATTTTGTTTTCAGCTAATATCCGTACATATACACTTTTCAGGAAATAATCACTGGCTGCAATTCCAGGGCAGCCTTTTTTCCTCTTCGGAAGCCAGCCTGATTGATGTTACATCTAAGCACAGTCCATTAATCAAGCTTACAACTTTCTAAATCCACATAATGTAGTACTGCACTATGTAATTTATTCACCATAAGAAAAATCATACTTGTACTATCCATTTGGACTTCTTGTAGCCCGCTAGCTCCTCACTTGTAACACTTGGAATATTTTCACTCTAGGAGGTTTGATTTGTGCTTGGTGCATTAATCATGCAGAAATGAGGGTTGCTTTTCTCCTTTACTCAATGCATTTTCAGGGTCCATGTATTCCTGGAGTTTGAATAAATTACAACTAATAGTCAGTTAAGCAGTCAGTCAGAGAGTGGTGCTGTATCACTTGGCTATTTTCAGTGATATGGATATATATCAAAGTTTTCCTATACAAGGTATTCGCTAAAAACGGATACCCGCACAACTTCATCGACAGATGCCTAAGAGAAAGATCACGGAACGAGGACATACCACAACCAAAAGGACTAGCCACACTACCATACATCAGGAGCATCTCGGAACTGACTGCCAGACTACTGCGACCCCTAGGACTCATAACGGCACACAAACCAACAGCCACGCTCAGACAACAACTCACCAGAACGAAGGACCCGATACCCAACATGAGCAAGACGAATGTAGTGTACAAAATACCATGCAAGGACTGCACTAAACACTATATAGGACAAACAGGAAGACAGCTAACAATCCGCATACATGAACATCAACTAGCCACGAAACAACACGACCAGCTATCCTTAGTAGCCACACACGCAGACAACAAGCAACATGAATTCGACTGGGACAACACTACTATCATAGGGCAAGCCAGACAGAGAACAGCCAGGGAATTCCTAGAGGCATGGCATTCATCCACAAACTCCATCAACAAACACATCGACCTGGACCCAATATACCAACCACGACAGCGGACAGCTGAAACTGACAACCGGAAGCGGCAGGGACAGACCACTATAAACACCGGAGGAAACATAAAAGAAGCGCTTCGCAGGAGGCTCCCAAGCACTGATGATGTCGCCTAGCCAGGGGACGAAACGTTTGCAATAAAAACTTCCAGCTCGGCGAACAGAACCGCAACATGGATATATATCGGTTATGCTCCTGATGAATAACGGAGGCCACAGAAAATATTATGATACTGACAAAATCCATGTGATATTCTGGATTATTTGGGAATGTCTCCTCCTTGCTCTGTGCAAATTTGTATGAGATCAATCTCATCTCCATAATCCACTGCCCATTGACTGAAAAATGGAAGATATTTGCTTTGCAGAAAATTCCCAATCTAATTATTGATGATTATTTCAATTAATTTCTACTTATGAGTATAACAGCCATTTTACAGTAATAATTTTGAATCAAATGTGTCTTGAATACTGATTTGAAGTTATTGGCAAAAGAAGTAAAGGACACATGAGAATCCTTTTAATGCAGTGAGTGCTTAAGATATAGATGCCTCCAGATCTGCCCGTACAGCTGGAGTTTGTCTTCAGCATGGTGATTGCCAGTTAATGACATATCATATTGTCATATCACTTCAATTATATTATTTGGGTTCTTTACTTGTGTTCCCCATGAGTTTTACTGTGGCATTTTAATGGTGCTTGCCTCATCTTGGAGCAGCAAGCTGGTAAATTGCATTGAGGTTTGAAGCAATTAAGGAGAATCAACTATCTCAGGATGAAAGCATCATTGCAACTGCCTGGGAATCTTGTGGAAGCCAACATAACTATGTTTTTGCAGTTGCACACCAGATGCACATTGATGAACTGGAAATCCTGTTTGGTTAATAGTCCTATATAATCTGGGATGCCTCAGTATCTCTCTCCATGTTGACCTGCACCTGTTGAAATCTGGACAGAAATGTAAACCTGGAGAACTTTCATTCTAACTGCTTTCATTATAGGTAAATCTGATTAAATTGCTGGGCCTAACAAATAACCTCAGTTACCTTTGTGTATCTCTGTTTGAGCAATCATGCATTTCTCTGAGAGAGCTTTAGAATGATCTAGAGGGAAAGAAGCTGAGAGTGGTGGCAATTTTGGAAACAGGTCCAGGATACCTATAAAGCCATGTCATACCACTGCAGTTGACTCATTAATATATTGAAACTGACCACTCATCTCTCCAGAAGGGGTGATTGACATGCAGCCCAACACACTACAGCTAGATGCAGGATAATCCAACAATCTGACATACTGTTCATTTTCCCTGGCTGCCACCTGTCCCAAATTCAAGCACTACTGCATATTAAAACTCAATCCAATGGTTCAGGAACTGCCATGTCACTATGAAATTGGGTCTAAATTTTCGTCAGGTTTACTGGAATAATTCTGGGGTTGAAGGGCTTATCATTTTGAGGACTCTGTGTCTGTACTCAAACAAGTTTAGAAGCATGAGAGGGGATCTGATTGAAATGCAGAGAATTCTAAGAGGCCTGGAGAGAGTCAAGGTGGAGAAGATGTTTCCACTAATAGGGAAACTAAGATCCAAGGGCACAGCCTCAAAATGATTGGCTGACCCTTTAGAACTGAGATAGGAAAGAATTTCTTCAGCCAGAGGGTCATCAATCTGTGAAACTCATTGCTATAGAGGGCTATGGATGTCAAATCATTGAAACAGAGAAAGGTTCTTGATTGGTAAAGGGATCAAGGGTTATGGGGAGAAAGCAGGAGAATGGAGTTAAGAAACCCATCAGGCACAATCGAAAGGCAGGGCAGACTTGGCGGGCCAAAACGCCTATGTCTCATGGTCTACGGTACTGCTTTCTGTTTTTGAATTTGATACATCCGAAAACGTGTTCAGCAGTGTAAAGAGAGGGGAATGAGCATGTGCATAAGTGCTTTATTGTCCAATCAAGACATTCAGAAATTTACCCTAACCTTGTTTGGTTTGAAATACAATCACTGTACATCACTGAATCCCCACTATCAACATTTTGAGGGTTACCATTGACCAGAAACTCAACTGGGTCCACACATAACACAGTGGTGAAAAGAGTATATCAGAACCTAGGAATACGTGGCAAGTAACTCACCTTCTGACTCCCCAAGCCTGCCCACCATACACAAGACACAAATCAGGATAATGATGAAATACTCCCCACTTGTTTGGATGAGTGCAGCTCCAATAACACTCAGGAAGCTTGATGCCATCCAAGACAAAGTAGCCCGCTTGATTGGCATCACATGCATGAACATCTACTCTCTCCACCACTGATAGTCAATGACAGCAGTATGAGCTTTCTGCAAGGTGAACTTCAGAAATTCATCTGAACCAGCAACTTCCAAACCCATGACCACTTCCCTCTAGAAGGCAAAGGGCAGCAGATACTTGGGAACACCACCACCTGCAATTTACCTTCCAAGCCACTCACCATCCTGACTTGGAAATATGTTGCTGTGCCAAAATCCTGGAGTTCCCTTCCATGGGCACAAGGATTGTTGCGGATCAAGAAGGCAGCTCATCACCACCTTCTCAAGGGTAACTAGGGATGGGCAACGAATACTGGCCATGGTGCTAGCATCCAACGATTGAATAAAATTTGTGCATATGTCACTCCTGGTTTGCCATAGTCATGTGACCTTTACCATGAATCACACCCTGCATCAGCCAATTGGAAGCACTTCAATAAACACTGAATTCTGATCAGACTACTGCCTTGTGAATACAGCTGGTGTCTGAATTAAAGCAAAAATTGATTGTGGAAGAGCTGTTTAAAAAAAAAACACAGATACTGACAGAAAGTCAGATAGATACCAGTGTGTCATGCCTTTCATGACTTTCATAGACCATTGCAAAATGACTCAACATGGCAAATCAGAAATGAAGTCCTCAAATGTAAGGTTGAAATTATGTGATGGGACTACATGTCAAAAAGATAGATTACTCTGCAAGCCCATTGCAATAACGTGATGGAAGATCTGGATTGGAGGTCATAGACAGCAGGCAAAAGCCAAACATCTCAGCCAGAGCAAGTTGAAAGCTTGGAATGGTAACCTTCAATGTGCCAAACGATATTTGTAATGTGTTGCAGCACAGTGAACCATTGACCATGGAAAAGATCCTAGAGAAGTACAGCAAAATGTTTATAGGTTTTCGATGTTTCCTAGTAATGTATAATCTTGAAGTAGGTGAGCATGTGATACCCTATTCAGCATTTGAGGAAAGTTTCAACTGCCTTCAAAGCTAGCCTAACAGAAATGTTGAGAGTGTGGTGCTGAAAAGGCACAGCAGATCAGGCAGCATCTGAGGAGCAGGAGAATCGATATTTAGGGCATAAGCCCTTCATCAGCAATGAGGCTAGTGGGCCGGGGGAGCTCAGAGATAAATGGGAGGGGGATGGGGTTGGTGGGAAGGTAGCTGAGAATGTGATAGGTAAATGAAAGTGAGGGGGAAGATGATATGTCGGAGAGGGGGGTGGAGCGGATAGATAGGCAGGTCAGGAGGGTGGTGCTGAATTGGAGGCTTGGACTGGTATAATGTGGGGGAAGGGGAAATGAGAAAACTGGTGAAATCCACATTTATCACATGTGGTTGCAGGGTCCCAAGGCAGAATATGAGGCTTTCTTCCTCTAGGCGTTGGTTAACTATTTGGCAGTGCAAGCGGCCCAGGACCAGGATGTCCCTGAAGGAGTTGAAGGGTTGGTTGGTGCCGGTGTCCCAGAGATGTTCTCTAAATGATCGGCAAGTAAGCGTCCTGACTCTCCGATGTAGAGGATACCACATCAGGTGCAACGGATACAGTAGATGACATTGATGGAAGTACAAGTAAATTTCTGTCCGATGTAGAAGGATCCTTTGGGGCCTTGGGCAGAGGTGAGGTGAGGGGAGTGGTGTGGGCACGGTTTTTCACTTCCTGTGGTGGTAGGGAAAGGTGCCAGGAGTAGGGTGTGTGCTGGTGGGGGTGCATGGACCTGATGAGGGAGTTACTGAGGGAACTGTCTCTCCGGAACGCGGATTTGGATGGGGTTTGTTTGTCGGTGGCAGAAGTGGCAGAGGATGACACAATGTATGTGGACGTTGGTGGGGTGGATGTTGAGGACCAGGAGTTCTGTCCTTGTTGCGTTGGGATGGGTGGGGTTCAAGGGTGGTGGTGTGGGAAGTGGAGAAGATGTGCTGGAGGCTGAATTTGAGGTCGGGTTGGAAGGTGTTAGTAAAGTTGATGAACTGTTCGACCTCCTCATGGGAGCACGAGGTAGCACTGATACAGTCATTGATGTAGTGAAGGAACAGGTGGGAAGTGGTGGCAGTGTAACTGCAGAAGATGAACTGTTTCACATACCCAACAAAGAGGCAGGCATAGCTGGGTCCCATGTGGGTGCCCATGGCTACCCCTTTTGTTTGGAAGGAGAAGTTATTGAGTGTTAGGACCAGTTCAGCCAGACAGATGAGGGTGTCAGTGGAAGGGTACTGACAGAAATGATAGATGAAAGTCGTTAAAAAGTGACAACTTATGCAGAATGGATTAGCAGTGAAACATTATAGTGGAGCTGAAAGTATGAATTGATGCAAAGGATCCAAATGGATCTCTGAAGAGATCTCACTACTCCATGTCAACCATTGAAGGAGTTTTGCCACAATTTGCAAGGCAAAAATCTGCAATACCCATGATGCAAATGATGGTTGTTGGTAAATTCAACTAGATTAAAGTGTTAGCCTTCTAACTACCTTCTGGCTGCCCTTGAGGGGATATCAATAGTTGTGTATCCCGTTTGACATATGCATGGCTCTTGAGAAATAGCAACACTGACAAATGATGTTGCTGGAGTGAAACTAGTGATGATTTGCTAGTTCATTGATGTGGCACTACAATGGAAGAAGTCCTTGCTGATCACAATCAAAACTTAGCGCAACAGCTTCCAGGGCATAAGCACAAATGGAACAATTCTATGATTGGATTAAGAAAGAATGACTGGCCAATTACTTTGTTTCTGAACATTTTCATCAATGCATATTTGTGGAAGAGACAAACTGTGTCATGACCAAACAGAAGTTGCTTCAAAGCCTGCTATCTGCTGCATTGTCAAAGAATGTTACTGCACAGATGCTATGGTCTACTGAGTACTTGAAGCATTTTCCATTATAGAATATCATTAGTTGTTACAGAGATACCATCTGGGTGCAACATAAAGCAAGGGAAACAGATATACAGTGAAGACATGCTAACAAGAGCAGCACTCCTGATGAAGAAAGTGGAGGATGCTACAACAATGTGAAACAGCAGGTTGTTATGCTATCAAAGTTATTAATCCAGCAAAAAATAATGGGTTGTATTTTCTGAGGAGTGTCAATCCCACTCACTTTGGCATGCCAGCTCTTTTGTTTACAAAAGAGGGGAATTACACATTTCTGATAGGGTTCAGGGCTCACTGAAAAATACAGAACTTCCATTCTGATAGTTCTTTTGCAGAATTGAGAGAGGAAGGTAAACCACTTCCCCCTTTTCACAGAAGTTATCAGTTATATTTGTAACTTAAAGGCCCCAACAGCTACATTGGCAGCGACTGTCAAATTGTATGTCCATAAGGTAGGTGTGATGTTAGAGTGCTGGGAGAAATTGCTTAGCAAAAATTAACTTTCCTGGGCAATTTGGAGTTTGGGTCAATGGGGATTCTACAGTGTCTCCACAGCCAAATTCTATTCACTTTGGCATAACGACTGTCTGATAATACAAGGTGCAACTTTCAAAGTATTCCAAGAAGTAGTAATAAAAGAAATGTCTGAAAACACCAAGGAAAAACTTGTTGCGATAACAGCATATTAAATATAATGAGATTAATTGACAGTCCAAGATGGCATGTTATTGAAAGTAAATAGCATCATCCTGAAGGGGTTAAGAGAAGAGGTGTTAAAGTGCTCCCATGAAAGGTACCCAGGAATTGAATTAAGTCAGAGGAAAACTGTAATGAGAATGATTCCAGCTAGTGGAGAGACACCCCCACCAGATTCCCATTGATTTCAGTTTTCCTTGTGTTTCTTGATGCTACATTTGATCAAGTTCTGCCTTGAAGTTACTCACACTCTACCATTTTTGTAGAGTGTTCAGTTTATTTGTCCAAGTTTGGAAGTCAGGTCCTCTTGGAACCCAAACTGAGCACCAGTGAACAGGATGTTACGAGTAAGTGCAGTACGATAGCATTGTTGGCAAATCCATCCAAACCTTTGATGCAAGTAGGCCCCCTAACTTGTTACATGCATGGGTTATAGAGTCATAGAGATGTACAGCATGGAAAAAGATCTTTCAGTCCAATTTGTCTATGCTGATCAGATATCCTAAACTAACCTCGTCCCATTTGCCAGCATTTCGCCCATATACCTTCCTGTTCATATGCCCGTTCAGATGTCTTTTAAATGTTGTAGAACAAAGAAAATTACAGCACAGGAACAGACCCTACAGCCCTCCAAGCCTGCACCGATCCAGATCCTCCATCTAAATCTGTCACCTATTTTCTAAGGATCTATATCTCTCTGCTCCCTGCTCAATCATGTATCTGTCTAGATACATCTTAAATGATACTATCATGCCTCTACCACTTCTGCTGGCAATGTGTTCAGGCGTAAAGAAATTTCCACACACAAACTTTATCCCCCTCACTTTTAACTCGTGACTTCTAGTAATTGAGTCCCCCACTCTGGGGGAAAAAGGGTCTTGCTATCCACCTGACCTTTTTTTTAAATAAAAGGAATTTGTTTTGAATATTACAACAAATACAAAAGCAAACAATTCAAACCAATATTAAAAAACAAACCCACTAATTACATACATAAGTAATAACTAATAACTAAGCTAAAAAAGGACAATCTTAACAATAATAATGGTAATAACCATAACACAGCTCAGCAAAACAAAGCAATAACCCTCGATCATCAAGCGCAGAAGTTTATACATATTCATATGTTCGTAGTTCCTTCCCTCTGGATACCAGATTCATTATGTAGAATTGCCATGGATATATAAAGGATGTTATTAGCATGGCGGACAAATCTGTACCCAGGTAGTCCAAAAAGGGCTGCTACATCTTATAGAAATTCTCATAAGAAAGTCCAAAGGGATATGCTCCATGACTAGCTTACACAAGCCTGCCAGACCTGGGGGATTTTCCAACAACCACCCTAATAGAATGTTCTTTCTTGCACAAAAAGTGAGGATACTGAAAAGCTTTTTTGTGTGTGCATCTAATGAAAGTAAATTAACAAAGCCAAGAAGAGATACCGTGTCCATCTCCACCTCCGTTCCCAAGGCCTTCTCTACTTCACTTATCACAGTGTTCCAGTAATCTCACAATCTGTGGCAGGACCCATGCTTACTTTATATTTAGGACACATTGGAGATTCTCCCACTTTAAATTTAGTGAGGCAGTCTGGGGCCAGATGGACCCTGTGGAGAATCTTCAATTGCAAGGCATGGGTCAGGTTGCGAATCAAGATTCTTCTTGCATTTTCCCAGACATCCTCCCATATTTCAGAAGGGATCTCAATGTCCACCTCCCTCTCCCATACCTTACAGAGCCATTCAGTCTCGTCCGAGGGACCCTCTCCCAATAGATGATAAGTGTTGTTAAAAGATAATGTACCCTCAACACCCTCTTTTCCATGTCGGATCTATAAGGACCAGTTAGAAGTGTGGTCTCTTTTTGTATGAAATTTCTCATTTGAAAGAAACAAAAGAAGTCCCTACTGGGCAATTCATATTTCCGAGTCAGTTGGTTAAAGGACATCACTATGTCCTCTTCAAGTAAATCACCCAGGTAAGGCACACCTGTAGCTACCCATAAGCAAAACTGAGGACTGCGGATGCTGGAAATCAGAGTCTAGATTAGAGTGGTGCTGGAAAAGCACAGCAGGTCATCCGAAGAACAGGAAAATCGTCGTTTCGGGCAAAAGCCCTTCATCAGGAACGAAGCTACCCATAGTTTAAACCCAGAGTCCATTACCCCTGGCATACCAAAAATGACGCCTTGACAGTATTGATGACGATTGGGCTATGGCAATGTTTCTTAACTGTTCTCATTTTGTCTAAGAACAGCAGGCTAATAAGGGGGCATCTTGCCTTAGATGCTTTGATGTCCAACCAAAGTGAGTGAGGGTTCCTCTGGACCCAATCTTTCACGTAAAGATAGCAACGAGTTTAACTAATAGTATTTGATTTCTGGGTGGCCCACTTCTCCCAGTCTGTAAGGTAATTTAGCCATTTTAATTAGGGGCTGCTCGCAATACCAGACAAAAGAACTAAACCAGCTGTTCAGTTTTCTAAATATTTGTTTAGTAAAAAGCAGAGGTAGCATTTGCATAGGATGCAGCAAGCAGGGCAGAACGTTCATTTTAATGAGGGCTATCCAACCTAACCGAGAGATCAGAAGCGCCTCCTAACTACAAAGGTCCTGCTTGATTCTGTCTAATAAATGAGCAAAGTTGGCTTTAAATAGCCGATCAAAAATGGGAGTAGTAAGTACACCTAAACAGAGAAAGCCCTCCTGCGACCATCTAAAGGAGAACCGAGATTCGCCCTCAGAATCAGGTACTCTCGGGAGACTACTCATGGGCATGGCCCCTGACTTCGCTAAATTGATCTTATAACCCAAGAAGCCACCAAATAGTTTGATGTATTGTATCAGGTGTGGCACTGAGACTGTTGGGTTTGATAAGAAGACAAGATCACCATCCGCATACAGAACGATCTTATGTGACTTCGTCCTCACTTCTGGAGCGATTATATTGGGATCCCTATGTATTGCCTCCACCAATGTGAAAAGCGATGGTGACAAGGAGCAGCCCTGTCGACTGCCCCTACAAATATTAAAATTGCTTGACCATACACCATTGGTGAGGACCGCAGTCAAAGGATCACTATACAAAATCTTCACCCACTTGATGAAGGTCTCTCCCAGGCCAAACCGCTTCAGAGGATGAGAAAGATATGGCCACTCAACCCTGTCAAATGTCTTTTCTGCATCTAAGGAGATCACCAATCCCTGTACCGATCGCTGTTGACATACTTGGGTCATGTTGAGTAATCTCTGTTGATCTGCGAACTTTTATGAATCCCGTCTGGATCTCCTTAATAATGGAGGGCAGTACAATTTCTAGCCTTAATGCCAGAGTCTTGGGTAGGATTTTGAAGTCAACATTCAGGAGTGAAATGGATCTATAGGAAGCAGAGTCCTCCGGGGCTTTCCCTTTTTTAAGAATAAGAGAGATGTTTGCCTCTCTTAGAGATGGTGGGAGGAGGCCACAACTATGAGTCATAAAACATATTCGGCATTGGCCTTGACAATATGCTTTATCTTCCTTATAGAACTCATCAGGACCTGGCGCCTTTCCATTCTGGAGCTGCCTCACAGCCTCCTGCACCTCTTGCTCTGACAATGGGGCATTGAGGAGAGACTCTTGTTCAGGGGTCACTCCCAGAAGGTCCAAAGTCCTAAAGAATGGATGGGCTACTGGCTGAATTAATATCTAAAAAAGTCCCTGAACTCAGTAGAAAAGAATTCAATAAACTTGCTGTCCTTGAGGATGAAGGGGTCCAATCACCAGTGCCTCATTACTCTTAATCATTAAATACACTGGGGCATGATCTGAAATAGTGATATTGCCAATTGTACATGACGCCACTGAGCCCAGATGTGCTGCAGGGTCAGGAAAAGATCAATCCTGGTATGACATTTATGTGGGTTCGAAAAGAACATGAGGTTCCTGTCAGTAGGGTGCCTCCAAACATCTACCAACCCCACTTCAGCACACAATTCCCTTAATTGTTTAGATTACAAAGAAGATATCGGCGGGCCTTTGGGCAATCCGTCTACCATAGGGTATATGAGACAACTGAAATCCCCTCCTATGATGATATGTTGAAATGCAAGGTTAGCAAGTCTAAAAAGTGCATCTGTCAAGAATTTAGAGGGTGGGCCAGGGGCCAGTAAACATTTAAGATCCCGTATTCTTCCCCATATATCAAAGCTTTAATGGTTATAAATCTCCTATGTATCTTAAATGCACTCTAATAACTTAAATGGGAGATTTTTTCTAACTAAAATGGCCACCCTCTACTCCTCATATTGAAAGATGAAAAATAAACCCGGTCAAACTCATTCTGTTGCAGCTTCAAATGCTCTGCATCATCCAGGTGTATTTCTTATAATAAGGCAACATCCATTCTCTAAGTCTGCAAAGTACTTTCTTCCTCTTGACAAGTAAATGATTCCCCTTAATATTCTAGGTGCACCACTTAAACACGTCCTTAGCCATAACCTTTCTATAGTTAGACTCTAGAGAGGAAGAGCCCAAACTACAGATCGCTGAGCATTAACATAAAAGAATCCAAAAAACCCCAAAATTACTCAGACTCGAATAACTACAGCCAACAAATCTACAAAACATACAAAAACGTCCTAAAATAATCCTTATCTACTCAACCTCTCACGCCCTCTATACCAGGCACCATTCTGGCGAACCTCCTCTGCACCCTCTCCATAGCATCCATATTACCAATGTGGCGACCAGAACAGTATGCAGTATTTCTAGTGTGGCCAAAACAAAATCCTATACAGCTTTAACATGACCTGCCAACTCTTGTACTCAATACCCCGTCCAATGAAGGAAAGCATGCCGTATGCCTTCTTGACCACATTATCGACCTGCATTGCCACCTGGGCCATGGCCCAGGTACAATGGACCTGAACACCCAGACCTCTCTTTACATCAATTTTCCCCAGGGCTACTTCTACCAGTCTTTTCCATTTCTTCTGGCAGTTCATTCCATACATGCACCATTCTCTGTGTGAAATGGCTGCCCCTTAGGTCCCTTTCAAATTTTTCCCCTCTCCCTTAAACATATGCCCTCAGTTTTTGGACTTACCTACCCCAGAGAAAAGACCTTGACTGTTCGCCCTATCCATGCCCCTCATGATTTCAAAAACTTCTTTAAGGTCACCCCTCATCCTCCGCCGCTCCAAGGAAAATAACCCCAGCCTATTCAGACTCTCTCTCTAATCAAATCCTCCAACCCTGGCAACATCCTTCTAAGTCTTTTATGAAACCATTGAAGTTTTACAACATCTTTGCTATAACAGGGAGACCAGATTGAGCACAGTATTCCAAAAGTGGCCTAATCAATGCCTTGTACGACCACAACATGATCTCCCGACTCCTATACTTAATGTACCGACCAATAAAGGCAAACGTACCAAACATCATCATCACTAACCTGTCTATCTGCGACTCTGCTTTCAAGGAACTATGAACCTGCACTCCAAGGTATCTTTGTTCAGCAACATTCCCCAGGATCTTACCATTAAGTGTATGACCAGCCCTGATTTGCCCGACAAAACTGTAGCATTCTGGTCATCTATGCCGGATTTGGATTCACAGATTTGGATTGTTTGCTTGCTTATAACTCAGCATTTTAGAATCTGAAGCATCGGTCATTTATCTACGAAACATCAACAAATCTTTCAGCTATTGTATCTATCCTGCTGTTTTTAATATTCATCTGATTTGTAGTTCTTCTGGAGTGTATGTAAATGTCCTGTCAGCTGGGAAAATTTTTAGGGAAAAGGAGTTCTCAACTTATCGTCCATTTGAATAGTTAGTCTAAGCTATACATAGACCGGAGAGTACGCAATCAATAATAAATCTCCATGTGACAATTACTAGTTTGAGCTCTTGTGCCTCGATCAGTAAAATTTAATATACAGACACAAACGACAGTTATTTTCATGTTTCAAAGAGCTGTAGTTTCTTTAAGTCTCTCTTGTGTCAATTTTCTGTTCTTTTTTCCATTTATTTTAAGAATCCAATTTATAATCTAAATTTCAGTCTAGGTTCTATTACATGCTAGAGTTAGGGAAGAATATGCAAGGTGACAAAAATCAGTTACAGTATTGGGAATTCTCTGTTTAATATTTGATCTCATATTAGCTCAAAGAGAATGATTAGCTGCCTTCTTGAGGTTTAGCAATTAGCCACTTGTTTCTTGGCAGCCTTATCAAGTTTTTGATCATCTTACATAATTAGTTCTCTGTTCTCCAGCTCTGTCTTGGCTCACGAGACAATAATCACATCTCCTCTAACTCCTCAGTTTCCAAGCAACCAACCCATATCCATTATAAATTTAATTACTTTAAGTTTGCTAATTTATTACCTCATCTTATCTTGAGCACCATCTTATAGGTTTAGTCCATTCAGTTCCTTTAACAATAGTACAGTTACACCACATTACTCAGTTACAGTCTTTGAATCAAAATAACTAAACTGTTAAAGTTTTAAAAAAAAAAAATCACACAACACCAGGTTATAGTCCAACAGGTTTAATTAGAAGCACTAGCATTCGGAGCGCTGCTCCTTCACCATCTGATGAAGGAGCAGTGCTCCAAAAGCTAGTGCTTCCAATTAAACCTGTTGGACTATAACTTGGTGTTGTGTAATTTTTAACTTTGTACAGCCCAGTCCGATACCGGCATCTCCAAATCATAAATTGTTAAAGAACACTTAAACTTCAAAAATCACTGCAAACAAACTGCATACCCATCCTTAAAAGGTTAATATGATCAGTTAAACTCTATATTACAGATTCAATGTGTTCACCCCTTCCCCTTCTTCAGACACTAGTTTCTTTGGCTCAGTTATTTGTTATTTTAATGTATGACTTCCCCCTTCACCAGCTGTCACACCATTCATGGGACAGTTGGGAGAAGGAAGGAGGGATCATTTATGTAACCTTTTCCCAAAGAGCTGAGAGTACAGCAAGTACTTAGCAGTTTGGCTTGAGTGGATTATCTAGTTTGGCAGTGGACCACCAATATAGCATTCCTTGCCATAACGAGAGACAATTGTTGGCTGTGTTAATCTTTGCATGAGTCAACCTGTACATTGTAGTACATCAGTAGACACCAATGATTTCATGGCACAGTAGGGGCATCCCACTGATATTCTTTTTTCAATTAACACCATGGGAAGCCGATTACATTGTCATTAATCTCATTGTTTGCAGGATCTTGCTTTTAAAAGTGGAATCTTGGTTCCGAAAGGTGGTAGAGGCAAGGATATTGAATCATCCTAAGGTGGAGTAGATTCTTATTAGGCAAGGGAATAAAAGGTTATCAGGCACAGATGGGAATGAAAATTTGAATTTAACACATAAGCAGTTCAGTCATGATCTTATTGAATGACAGGCCAATATATTCTGTCACATATATTCTTCTTATTTCGCAACAATTAATTGCGGTTCAAAGCAATTTGTCATCAGTGAAGAGAGACGAGAGAAGAGAGAATTATGATAAGTTTCTAAGTAAATACAAATCTCTCTATATTTGTTACTTCAGTACTACAAATATGAACGATTTAGCTACTGACCAAGTGAAATTTGTTGGTGCTTAAAAGTACACTAACATGGGCGGCACGGTGGCTCAGTGGTTAGCACTGCTGCCTCACAGCACCAGGGTCCCAGGTTTGATTCCAGCCTCGGGCGACTGTCTGTGTGGAGTTTGCACATTCTCCCCGTGTCTGTGTGGGTTTCCTCCGGGTGCTCCAGTTTCCTCCCACAGGTCCAAAGATGTGCAGGTCAGGTGAATTGGCCATGCTAAATTGCCCATAGTGTTTGGTGCATTAGCCAGAGGGAAATGGGACTGGGTGGGTTAATCCTTGGAGGGTCGGTGTGGACTTGTTGGGCCGATGGGCCTGTTTCCACACTGTAGGGAATCTAATCTAAAAATAGACATGGGATGCAGTGATTGCAGTCCAGATATTGCTTTGTGGATATAGATCCGGTTCTGGGAGGCATACAGATTTGAGACTATATCCCTATTCAGATGCATACTCCATATATTCTTCCTGAGGGATCCCAGGTGGGTGATAATTGACAGTATGTAAGCTGCATTAGGCAGTACTGAGTCTTTAAAGTCTGTCTGCTATGATTTTGGATCTGCTAGCCATGATCTCCAGGTTTTGTTCCTCCCCCTTGCACTTAGACCTCTGCAACACGCATTGTATGAATTAACATAAAGAAAACATCTTGGGCAAATCTTCACTCTGCCCATCTCTAATTATTTTTAATCAGCCCTGTTCAGACATGTTCTGTAGCATCTCTGGGGCAGGTTAGACTTGAAGCCAGATCTTCTGACCCAGAGGTAGGGACAATACAACTGCATCCCAAGACTCTTTGCTCATTATCAGTAATCTTATTCACTGTGGTGTTTTCATATCAGCTAAAATAGAAGTTGACTCAATGTGGAATGAAACAAAATTCTGTTGTATCTCTATTTTACTGTAATTGTTGCATAAAAAGCATTAACACCAAAAAAAAATTGACAGTTCGGAATATGTTTGTTTCTTGAACAGGAATTAAACTAAAACTTGACTGATCTATTCATTGTAAATTACCAAGCACTGTTCTTTAATGCAGTTTGCCTGTATGCAAGTTGGAAGATGCAGAGCAGATTAAAACATCATTAGTTAGAAAGTCATATTGGACAATGGCGCAACATGAGTAGTATGAATCAGTTACTCATTAAATGCAGTAGCTGATATTTAATTTCTTTGACTTTAAGGGAACTGACTATGAGCCAGATCAATGTGATACCATCCATTGTGAGCTATCACCCAAACCAAATTTCTATTGGTGTTTCTTGGCCTCCATTCAAGTATAGAGAGAAAATATAATCTTCAAACTTAGCAAGTAACTGCCATTCCTTTTTAGAATTAGCCTGTTCTAGTTAAAACTTAGTGTCATTTTTTCTGACCATCCACCTAAAAATAAAATTAAAATGAAGATAATCAAGTTTTGAATCAGTTATGCTTCAACGATCACAGAACCTCAGGTAATTAGTCAACAAAAAAATGATCATTCCAATGACCGGATTTGATTATTCAATTTATTGTTACAATTTCTATCAAAATATTCAAGGTTCTAATACATGACACATTTCTGGTTAAAATGCCACAGCATATGAATGTGCCTTGATTTACTTTTTTCTCTACTAAAGGAATTCTTACATTGTGGTTGTAATTGTCAACCTCTCTATAATCAGATATATAATTATTTTAAAAATGTCTTTCCAGTTTTAAGTTTGTGCTAGACCTATTGTGAATGACATTTTTTATGTGCAAATTCTTGAATCCACACAAAGGTGTCTTTCTTTGGTGCACTAAATCTTAAACTAACACTTTGTATTAGGTTTGTGTGCCAAAAAAGGAGAGATGGCTAGTAAGTGATTTTTATCTGACTGCTTGCAGCGCTTTCACTTCTGTTTCTCAGATACTAATTATGCATGGTTTGTTGGGATTTCAGTGGTGTGATCTGTCCATATTTACCTCCCTCTCCTTTCCCTTCCAGTCTAAACCTGAATTAGCTGTCTATTTGTTGCAATTGGTGTGGAACTTTTTTTCTGCTCTTTACTGGGTTGATATTTGGCCAATACACCAGGTTATCTGATGTAATGAATAGCTTTTTTAATATTGTTTTTAAAGTTAAATAAGTAAAATTGGAAAATCTTATTCATGCATTTTTGATTTACAGACATTTTTGAAGAGATAACTAAGAAATATCATACTTCAGATCACCTGATCCTAAACAGCATTCTTGGGTTTATGTAAACCATAGTTTGTAGAATCACATCGTTTGTATTAATAATTTTCATGCTATTACTTCAGTTTGATATGCCAAATACAAACAAATGTAGGAAAGGCTATGTATTCAATAAAACTTTCAGATCTAAATATTTCATAGCTATTAAATAAGGGTTCTAGTCGTTCTACAGATTTACTTTTTAAATTTCAATGTAACACTTAAATTATTGATTTTTAAAAGTCCTAATTTATTAGTTTTGTAATTGGTCTGTTATGGGTCTGTTTAGGTTGTATTAGAATGAATTCATTAAACTTTAAATTAATAATCTACATTCTTAATATTTAAGTGAATTTCAATCAAGCAATCTTCTATCATAAAAACAATAAGTGCTGAAAATACTCAGCAGTTCTGGCAATATCCGGGGAGAAAGAAACAGTTCATGTTTCGACTTGAATATGCCTCTTCAAGTTTCTCATATTCAAAAAAAAGTACAAACATTTCAAATAAATAGTTGAAGTCAGAATTGTTTAGTTCAATTCCTTTGGTACATAAGTACTCATTAATGTAAAGATTTAACATAAATATGTTTATAATTAAAGCCAAGTGAAAACGAGTAAATGCCAAACAAAAGGAAGAAAACCTTTGCTTTCACAAAGCAAAATGCAGTCATAGTTATCTGTGTTGTAATTGTTTATTATAATTTTTAATTATTTCTAATTTCAGTAGATCACCAAAAGGAGGATGCATTCAAAATTCAAATAGGAATCATCACTGATTTACAGACATGTGCCATATTTTGTTTTAGAGTAATAGAGTAACACAGCATGTCAGTGCTGCCAGGTTTCTTGCTTGTTCTGAACCTTTCCTGTCCAAATCTCTCTTAATTGTTGTAACTGTACCTGCATCTACCACTTCCTATGACAGTTCATTCCACACATGAACAACTGTGTGTGTGAAGAAGTTGCCCCTTTCTCTTCTTACCTAAATTACGCCCTCTAGTTTTGATCTCCTCTGGGGAAAAGACCTTGGCTATTCACCTCATCTATGCCAGTCATGATTTTATAAACCTCTGTAAGGTCACTCCTCAACATCTTATGCTCCAGAGAAAAAGGTTCAAACCTATATAGCCTCTCCTCATAACTCAAACCTCCAGCCTCTGGAACATTCTTATAAATGTTTTCTGAATTTTCTCCAATTTAATAATATCCTTCCTATAGCAGGACGACCAAAAGTACTTCAAAAGTGGCCTGACTGGCATCCTCCACAACCACAATATAATGTCCCAACTCCTAAACTTAGTGGTCTGAGCAATAAAGGCAAGAATATCAAATGCCTTCTTCATCACCCTGCCTGTGACACAACCTTCAAGGAATCCAAGATCTCTGGGCAGCACGGTGGCTCAATGGTTAGCACTGCTGCCTCACAGCACCAGGGTCCCAGGTTCGATTCCAGCCTTGGGCGACTGTCTGTGTGGAGTTTGCATATTCTCCCTGTGTCTGCGTGGGTTTCCTCTGGGTGCTCCAGTTTCCTCCCACAGTCCAAAGACCTGCAGCGCAGGTGGAATGGCCATGCTAGATTGCCCGTAGTGTTAGGTGCATTAGTCAGAGGAAAATGGATTTGGGTGGGTTACTCTTTGGAGGGTAGGTGTGGACTGGTTGGGCCGAAGGGCCTGTTTCCACACTGTAGGGAATCTAATCTAGTCTCTGCTTGACAACAACCCCATTCCTGATGAAGGGTTTTTACCCGAAACATCACTTTTCCTGCTCCTCGGATGCTGCCTGACCTGCTGTGCTTTTCTAGCAGCACTCTCTCTACTCTAATGTCCAGCATCTGCAGTTCTCACTTTCACCTAATAATCCCTAGTGCCCTACCATTACCTGTGTAAATCTTTCTCTTGTTCATCTTAACAAAATGCAACAACTTTCATTTATCGAAATTGAAATCCATCTGCCACTCCTTGTTAAATGTCATTGTTAAGATTTAAGCCGTGTCCATGGAAAGTTGAACATTCTTCAGTTGAAGTCTTAACCATATGTTTTACTAAATAAAACAAAAGGAATTTCTGCAGTATATGTTAATGCACAATTTATTTTATTTCAGTATATTTCTCCTAGCAGAACATGTATTATTTCTTCAAGTTAATCATGTTACCATTGAAATAATTTTTAAATAATAGAGCAGCATGATCAGTTAATTTATCATTAAACTCCTCAATAAACTTACATCAAAGTTTGAGTTGGCAAGTTTATTGATTTGTTTGTGAGCTTAATTCTCCATAGTTAACTAAAGGTATGTTCATTGCTTCACATGTGTTAATATAAATATTTGCCCCTACGTACTTTGTGTAGGGCTATTTTAGTGACTCCTGGAACGTGTTTGACTTCCTCATCGTTATTGGCAGCATTATAGACGTCGTACTTGGTGAACTTGATGTGAGTACTTTACCTTCGCAGCAATCGTTACTCCTTTTACTGCTTCACTAAATAGATCACTGGACAAGTCACAAACAATTCTGCCTATTTTCAGACATAAAAGAAGGATCTGCAAAACTTTATTTCTCTCACTTTATCTCTTTCCTTTTCTAGAATGCACAGGAGGTGAATTCCACAAAAAAAAACTGTATGAAAGCATGTGTTTTTTTTTTAATGAAAGCCTTTTTACTCTATGTGTATAGTCCATACTGTATAGTATAACTACACTGGTCAGGTGCCAGATTTCTAAAACCTGAAACATTGAACGTTAGTCCATTCTCTTTAGGTATCTATTTAGGTTGCATTGGAAATAATTCATTAAATAAAGCTGCAAACTAATAGCATAGTTTCTTGTCATCGTGAATTACTTTGGATATTTAAGTGGATTTTAATCAAATAAACCTTGTTGTATTTGATTAATACAATTGAACCAAATACAAAAATGTTAACAAATAATTGAAGCCTGGAACATTTGTGTATATTATATTATTACATTTGCAGCAGTTAATTTTAGAATTTTACACAAATAATTTTGAAAGAAAAGGCAATTGAATGAAAGAAAAATACTCATGCTTTCACAGTGATGCAAAATACAGCCAAGTTTATCTGGGTTGTAATTGAATTTGTGTTGTAACTCTGGACTCTTTCACTTTTTTCTATTGTCTTTTCTCACCCCTTTCTGCTCCTATTGAATGTTTACATTCACAGCACTATTTCGCTGATGCATGGAACACTTTTGATGCCTTAATTGTTGTTGGTAGCGTCGTTGATATTGCTATCACAGAAGTTAATGTAAGTAAAGGCTATCAGTGACTGCACCTCCAAATTATCCTTGTTTCTATATCAAGAAACTTTAACATAAAAGTTCAAAGTCTGAAATTGTCCTATTTGTGAAAATGTATCTTTACTTTAGTAGTGAGTTTTTAATGTTTGCTATACTTAAGAAAAATTCAAGACAATAACTCTAATATTGAGTATTCAACTTCCCACAATGTGATATCAAAAAAACTAAGTTACAATTAACAGTGCTCATAACTTGACTATAATATTTTGACCATATATTTAATGAAGATTTTAAACTTGAATTTGAACACCTTTCATTGAAGTTGACAAATTATGTATTCAGGTGTGGCAGCTGCCCTAAAGGACCTATGATTGACAGAACAGTATATAACCAAAGGTAAAGTTATAACCTCATGAATTCAGACAGGGATATGATAGTGTTATTGTAAAATTATTTAAATTAAACTACACTTTCATTATGCTTCCAGGCCAGTTGATCTTTTAACAAGAAATATTATTATGGTATGCAGTGTGAGTTTTCCACAACAATGTGAAGAAGGTTGTTGAGGATGCCCAAAACTACCCCAGGGTGAAAAGTGGTAGCTTCTTGTAGGTATTCAGAGGTTTGAAAATTGTTCCAATTTTATTTAGTAAGACTCGTTTTATACTGTCTGACTAAATAAATTAATTTTATTTTACAAACTTAATTTCAATTATGAGCATTGTATATTATTTTCATACATTATAAAGCATATTCCAACACATTAAAAAAGTTGGATTTTGTGTCTCTACTTTTGGCATTTAATAATTGAAAACTCGCTGCTAAAAACCTTTGGCAGAGTCAGTTAGACCATCATACTTTTCCAACTTGTCCACATTGCTTATCCATTTAGTAATATGCAGATTGACACTATGACATGAAATGAGCTGTGGGTGATTCCCAATTGTTGTAAAAGTGTTCTTCTTTAAAATTTTCTTTTCTATCACAAAAGCATAAGAACAGGTTTTTTATAGCCTTATTAGAATTGTAATTATGCATTGTTGTCTTATTTAAAAAAAAACTGAACAAATAATGTTTTAATAAAATCTTTTTTAAATTTTGAATCATATTGGCGATATAAGTTGATTATTGTGTTCTCATTCAAGACTGTACAATCCAAGACTGTTGTTCTGTCTACAGCAATATAATATGTTACCCATTCAGATTTTATTTTTTCATCAATATCTTCGTGATTTAATTAAAGAATTAATTAACACAAAGTAAAGAGTTTAAAGGAAAGCTGGGAAGCTGAATCAAAACTGAGTCAGTGACTGAAACTAGAAGTTGCATTAATATTTTGAATGTAACCTTCCACTAAAGTTTATTTTATTAAGCAAATTAATTTTCATAAGCTGTACCCTGTACAATGAAATCCCAATAATATTTTAAAGCAAAACCAATAATGGGTTTTTTAATTATCCTTCATTATGTTCATTGTGTTTTCTAGAATCTTGTTGAGGCAAGTATAAACTCTCATTCATGGCCCAGCATCATGCATCTTCTGTTTGTATTTTTGTTGCAAAATGCTTATGATCTCTGTTTATACCGAGTTTGAATTGTGGTCATCCAAATTTTCTTCCAAATTTAAATCTACCATATGCTTCACATATTAAAGTAGATATTCTGTTATTTATCCAATTCAGATTTGTTTAAATAAGTTTGCAAGTTCAATGTTGGCTAGGAAAGGAACACCTCCTAAATTAGCTAGTAGACTTTTATGAACCTGGTTGAACAAAACGTTTCAGAAACCTTTAAGGTCATCTCAAAACTTTGCATATTAACATATTTAAACAAGATCGTAACTTTTATTTACATAATGAAAAATTGTTATTTTTACACATATTATGCAAACAATTAATTGCAAGTTTTAGTTTAAACATTTTAATATGTATCTGTGGTGATATATTTTCATTGAAGCTGAAATTTTTGGCACAGAGGAATAGTTTATTATTTGTGGAATAAATTTGTCATACGGTTGACAGAATGTGTCTCTTAATATCGAAAGTCAAGAAAGGATTTATTTTCTTATTTTACTGAAGAGATCAGTATGAAAGTTTTTTGAGTTTTCAAAACTAAGATTAGCAAGCAAGCGAAAACACATTTCAATGTTGCTTAAAGGAGACAAGAAGAGAAAGAGTTTTGTCTTGTACTAATTGGGTCTAGGATGTAAGAAGCAGACTTGGTTGGAGCCATCAATGGCTTGGAGATGTAACAGGACAGCCAATTATAAATTGTTTTTTATTTTCCAATAAAAATGCAATATGTACACAAATTATTTATGTCTGCATAAAACTGTGTCCTTTGTGTTAATATATGTGACTTCTAGCAAATGCATCATGCTGCAGGCTTGATTGATCTTAAAGGGATCACGGACACATGGAAAGACCTGATTCGGAGTCTGCTTTCCTGGTCTGAAAACTTCACTTGCACAGGGTACTGATGAGATTGCAATTGGAGCAATGTGCACATTGTTGATTACTTTATTTAAGGAAGGATATTAATGTATTGAAGCTGATTCAGACCAGGTTCACAAAACTAATATTGGAATGAGATTGTTGACTGAGGAAAGGCTAGACATGCTAGGTTTGTATACACTAGAGTTTAAAAGAGTTAATTGATGTTAATTGAATTCTTCGTTATTTAATGGTTAACATATTAAATAAATTAATTGATTCTTTCATACTTCTGAGGGGTGTTGATGATAGATGTGAAGAGGTTGTTTCCAGTTATGCCAGTATCTAGAACTCAGGTTCACTCTTTAAATATCAGGGGTTATCCATTAAAACAGACATAATGCAAAAAACAGTTCTGAGTGTTGAGAGTCTTTGGAACTCTCTTCCTGAAAATTAGGTTGAAACAGAGTCTTCAAATATTTTTAAGGCAGAGGGAGACAGATTCTTGTTGAGGATTACTGGGATAGGAAAGGATGCGAATTTCAGGTTATAATCAGATCAGCTATGATTTAAAGGGGGAGGAGGTTCAAAGAGTTGAATGGCATATATCTGCTCCTAATTCATCTGTAGTACTAAAATTGACCATTAACTGCACCTGCTGTGAAACCATACCAATGATCTCCCAACCAAATTAGCACTGTCTTCTCATCTGATATTAATTTGTGTACCTTTTCCCAAAGTCTGTGTTGAGCTTCAGAACCTGATGATTTCAAGGTGAAAAACATTAACTTTTCGTCTCCTTTGAGTGATGATTAAGTTCAATGCTGTCAAACAATAATCTGTAATCTGATGCCTTTCATGTTCAATTGTATTCTCTGTTGAAAGTTTGGTTGACCATAATTTCACAGATCTTTTGCACTGGCTTTTCTGCATGATCACTTGAACTGAATAAAATAAACAAAACAAATCTAGGAATGAAACAAAAATTATTTTTTCAACATATATAACAGTTTGATGTATTACAATATTTCAGTGCTGCTAGAGTCCTAGGTTTTTAATGTTTGAAACCAATCAGAATGTAGTATTATGAAATTTAAATCTTGGGTGGGGGCAGGTAGGAGGGGTTGTGGAAGTAGTACAATCAGAGATTTGTTGCTGTTTCTCCAAATCTGGCTTTACACGCTGTGTAATTGTGTGATCTGCAGTTTCTCAGGAAGGAAGCATGAATTGTGTGTTGAATGCAGGCATCCAAAGCATCATAGGAAATAGAATCTTTGCAGTGTGGAAAGAGCCATTCAGCCCATCAAATCTGCACTGACCTCTAAAGAGCATCCCACTCAGACCTAAAACCTAGCATTACCATAGCTAATCCAAATAATCTGCACATCCCTCTTCGCTATGGGGCAATTTAGCATGGCCAATCCACCTAACATGCACATCTTTGGACTGTGGGAGGAGCCTGGAGCACCCAGAGGAGACCCACCCAGATGCAGGTAGAAAGTGCAAACTCCACACAGTCGCTCAAGGTTGGAATCAAACCCAGGCCCATGGCATTGTGAGGCAGCAGTGCTAACTATTGAACCACTGTGCTTAGTCTTTCAATAATTGTGAGGAAGTTCTCACAACCACAGACAATTCTAATCAGAAGTTCCTCATGTCTTCAATTGTCTAACACCTAGTGCAATGCAGTAATTCCCCTCTCTGAACCTCATGTTCTTAGACATAGCTCTCTTGTTAGTCCAAGATGTGATATTCTGGTTCCATGGGTTTTGTATGCTCAGATATCTCCAACATGATTTTTTTTTTGAAAGGTAATATTAGACATGGGCTTATGGTGACAATATGATGATATCACTGACTCGTCAACCAGCGACCCAGGCTATTGCTCTGAGGATATGGGTTCAAATCCCACTATGGCAAGTGGTGATGATTCTTTATATCATCAATTGTTACAATAACACATCAGGTTCACTACTATTATTTAGTGCATGAATTCTATCTGTGGATCTGACCCACGGCAATATGGTTGACTCTTAACTGACATCTGAAATGGCCAAGCAAGCTACTGAGTTCAAGGACAATTCATAGTATGCAAAAAATGTAAGCCTTACTGGTGGTATCCACATTTCTTGAAAAAATGCTTTATTGACACATTAGTCCAATAGTATCAAGGCTGATATACATCTGCCAGATTGCCATAGTTTTGAGCTAGATGTGGAAAGTTCTGTGATCTATGAGGAAGGTTTTCTTATTGTTAGTGTGCAACAAAAAGATGTAGGGATTGTTAATTAACCAATGCAGGCATGATACAAATGTCATGCTATCTGTTGATTACTGTTATTGTAGAATGTTGCCGTTGACTCAATTGAGATTTGCAAGACTATTATGTTTAAAAACTACTTTTGGTTCATAAGATTATATTTTGAAACAGTAGCTTAAAATTAACAATAATTAAAGAGAGTCATATGACTTCTTCAGGCGTCTGCCTCTCAATCAGTCCCTATCATTTAATTGTTGGAGCTCAAAGAATGACTACCTTTTCGCTGAGGCTGAAGGTTTTTTTCCTCCTGGATACAATCTCTGGATACATAAGTATACTGTATGTATACTATATGTAGACCCTGAATCTCCCAAACTTCCAGAAAATTTGTCAGCTGTAAATAATTATGCTGTAAACTATCCTTTTACTTTGAGAAGAAAGTGACTTGGAGAAGATAATAATTAGTCATTTATATTTGGGTAAGAATCTGAAATGAGAAAGATGGTAAAGAGTGACATTTTCAATATTAGGTTACAGGCTTCATTACAAACCCATGCATATGGCTAAAAGGAGCTTTGCATTTTGTTTTGTGTAGTCTGCAAGCCACCTGAAGGTAGAGAGAGCAAAATGTAGCAGTAGCCAATACTCCAATTCAAGCAGAACAAGTGCTGACTTTTATCATTCACTGTATAGACATTGTTGGAAATTCATGTTCAGGTTGAAGGTGGGTTTGCGAGGATTTAAAGGACCTGGAAGAATTGCTTAGCTTGGAGCTAAAGGAAGGAATTTATACTATGACTTCACTGTGAAAAGCAGTTTTGAGATTCGTAGTTACCTGGCATGTAAAGTGAAAAGAAAGGAAGCCATTTGGAGCTGAGATTAATTTCAGAATCGTTCCTGGAGAATGATGTGTCCATGAAGGGACAATGCAATATGTAAATCCAGCTGGAGATTTACTCATGTAAAAAGTTAAATGGCAAATCTCTTTTCTGAAGTTTCAAATATATTTTGTCAATGAAAAGAACGTAGTGTTTCGTCAATTATGTTTTAGTCATTTGTAACAGTCAAAGCTTTACTGAACATGAAATCTTTCTTTCAACTATTGATTGGAAATCCAAATTTCTTTTCCAAAATTATTGGTCTCTCAGGAATTTTTGACAGTCAGTGCCAATTATACATCTGGATGGCTGCATGCCTGAAAGAAAGCACAATGTTGAGAACTTATCAGCATTTAAAACCACTCTTGTGAAATAACTCCATTGAGGCCGGTATCCCTTCACCAAGTCACGCTTTATTTACACGTGTAGAGTCCTTGACTTCTGAACTGCCTCATGCAGAATCAGGAACAAGCACATCAATCCCTCTGATACCGTTTTTATGTCAGCCAGGGCTTCCTGATTGAGGCTGTTCATCTGGTCCAATCAGGGAATTCCTATGAGGTCCAGCTGGCTGACCTCACGACAATCACTGCAGCTTGCATGACTTAAAACCAGCCTGCAATTTGAAGGGGAGATGTACCTTGGCTGGAGAAACTGCTGAGAATAGTTATGGAAGTGTGTCCCAGCAGAAAGAACACAGAAAAAATAGTATGCCAGCGAGGAAAGCACTCTTCAATGTTTTCTGTATCACTGGAGGGCACGGTGTAGGAAGACAATATTGCTACATCTGCAAGGGACTAGAAGGGTCTTCTGGGATGCAGACTTTATAAGGTTTGTAGGAGCAGACCATCATGATTACAGCCAGCAGTATAGTTCTGTAGTATTGTCGCAAGCTGCTTACTAACCTTAAGGTCAGTAAATGCATCTTCTAATGCTCTATCCCTACAAATGAACCCGTAGCCTCACATACTGCTCAATTCACCGCCTTCCTTTCATGCAAGTACCAACTATCTCTATTGTGAATCATTTTTCATATTCACAGTTTCAAATCACCCTCCGCTAATGTATCTCACAGATTTGCCAATTATGACAGCAATATTACCCAAATAAGTTGAATTGAATCCTAATTCTAACCCATTGAATAGAGGTGGGCAGGAAATATAAGTAGTTAAGACCCAATTTGGGACAATTTTGTTGCATTGGCAGAACTTCTCAAAATGGAGCAGATCCCCCCCCCCCCCCCCCCCCCCAAGCATGTGGGAATGTTACCATCATCTAGAAAGTCTTTCTGTAGCAGTCAGAAGGCCATCTGAGCTGAATGTGCCCCCTCCACTGAAGAGGAGATTGTGGATAGGAAAGGCACTACCTACAATCTAGTGATCCAAGAGCAAAACAATATTCTTTGGGAACTGGACCGACCGATCTTTTATTGAGCAGATGACCTGAAGTTTGCTGGAAATATGGCTCAGAGGGGCAGAGGTGTGTGAAATACTTGGAAGGAACATATCACTAAGTTGAGGCAGAAACTGAGGTGATGGGGCATCACTCCCCCTCCAATGCAATCATCAAGTGCGAGGCACTGTCAGTAGTATTGCACGTAGCATAGGTCTGGCACATTCCCAGAATCTTCACTTTAGCAGTCACCTGAGCCATCTTTCACTTCACCTGGAGGTCAAAGATAGACCATGTCCACAGGGACATCATGTACAAAGCTCCGGTCAACAGGGGGAAGGATATATCTCCCCTCATCCTGATGGCCACTTTTGTGTGGTTGGATCAAGCTATGTGCAGACACTCGATTCACAAACACCAAATGTCATTATGTACTAAAGTTATAGAGACAGACCTTTCAGCCCAGCCAATCCATGCCGACCATAAGCCCAAACTAAACTAGTCTCACCTGCCTGCCTTCGCCCATATCCCTCCAAACATTTCCCATTCATGTACTTACCTAAATCTCTTTTAAACATTGTAACTATAACTGCATCCAGTTCATTCCACACGCAAACTACTCTGTAAAAAAAAAAAAGTCCTTGATTTTCTTTTTAAGTCTTTCTTCTCTCATTTTAAAAATGTGCCCACTGGACTTGAAATCCCCCACCCTAGAGAAAAGACATCTGCCATTCACCTTATCTATACCCCACATGGTCTTATAAATCTCTATAAGGTCACCCTTCAACCTCCTAAGCTCCAGTGAAAAATGTCCCAGCCTATCCAGCCTCTCTTTAAACTCAAACCCTCCATTCCTGGCAACATCCTGTATTTTCTGTGTGGTTGGGGAGGTTAAACTAAAATGGCAAGGGTTTGGGAATTCCAGACATTACTACGCTCTTGAGAGAAGAAATACCTTTGGATTTCAGTTCTAAATGACTGTCCACTTGTTCTGTAACCAGGTTTCCTAGTTTGAGATTTCCCACTTGTGGAAACAATTTCTCAACATTTACCCTCTTGAGCCCACTTAAAATCTTGTATATATCAAGAAGATCACCTCCCATTTTATTAAACTTCAATAAATAAAGTCATAACCTGTTTAGCCATCCTTGATAGGTCAACCCCTTCATCCCAAATATCAGCCATAAAGTCATGCAGCATGGAAACAAACCCTTCACCCTAACACACCCATGCAGACCATGTTTCCTGAACTGAACTAATCCCATCAGCTTGCATTTGGCCCATATTCCCTCTAAGCCCTTGCTGTCCATATACACATGTAAATATCTGAAAAATGTTTCAATTGTACTCGCCTCTACCACTTTCTGTGGCAGGTTGTTCCATATGTGCACAACCCTTTATGTGAAAAGATTGCCCCTCAGGTCCCTTTTAACTCTTTCCTGTTATGTTAAACCTATGCCCTCTCGCTTTGATTCCCCTATCCTAGAGGAAAGACGTTGGCTATTCAACTTACCAATGCTCCTTATGATTTTATAAACCTCTAAAAGGTCATTCTTCAGCCTCCTATGCTTGAGGGAAAAAAATGTCCCAGCCTATCCAGCTTCTTCTTGTAACTCAAACCTGCTAGTCTCAATAACATCCCTGTCAATATTTTTCCCCTTATGAGCTTAATAACATCCTTCTTATAGCAGGACAACTAGAATTGCACACAGTACTTCAAATATGGCCTTACCAATGTCTTGTACATCTGTAACATGCCGTCCCAATTCCTATTCTCGGTGCTCTGACCAATGAAGGCAAGCGTGCCAAATGCATTCTTCACCAGCCTGTCTACCTGTGATATCAAGTTCAAGGAACCATGCACCTGTCTAGGTCTCTCTTTGACAACATTCCTCAAGATCCTACCATTAATTGTGTAAGTCCTGCCCTCGTTTATCTTACCAAAATGCACACCTCGCATTTGTCAAGAACAAACTCCATTTGCCATTTTTCAGCCCACTGGCCCAATTGATCAAGATACTGTTTTAATCTTAGATAATCTCCACTGTCCATTTTACCACCAATTTTGGTGTCATCCACACAAACTTACTAACTATGCCTCCTATATTCTCATCAAAATTATTTAAATGAATAACAAAATAATAGAGGACGCAGCATCGATCCTTGCAGCACACCACTGGTCACAAGCCTCCAGTCTGAACAACAATCCTCGATCACCACCCTCTGTTTCCTACTGTCAAGCCAATTTTGGATCCAATTGTCTAGCTCTCCCTGAATCCCATGTGATCTAACTTTACTAATCAGTCTACCGTGTGGAATCTTGTCGAAACCCTTGCCGAAGTCCATGTAGACATTGTTTAGCACTTTGTCTTCATCTATATTCTTGGACATCTCTTCAAAAAAATACTCAATCAAGTTTGTGAGACACAATTTCCTATGTGCAAAGCCATGCTGACTCTCCCTAATTAGTCCTTGCCTTTCCAAATGCATGTAGATCCTGTCTCTCAGAAAACCATTTTAACAACTTGTTCACCACTGCCTTCCTTAAATATTAGGAAGTCTTCCGGCACATTGCCTGTGGCTGTCAGTAATACAAATATCTCTGTTAGATCCCTCTTGTTTGCAGCATATATTTAGAGTCTCTTTCCAATTTAATAACAATCTGCCTTTTGATTTTTCCTACCAAAGTAACCTTGCACTTATCTACATTAAACTCCATCTGCCAAGTTTTTATCTAGTCGCTCAACCGATGTTATCCCCTTGTAGATTCTTTACATGATCATCAGGCCTTTGCAACTATTTTTGTATCATCAGAAAATTAGAATACATTGTTCTAAGCCCCTTTCTCTTAGACATGAATATAGATGGTTAATAAATAAGGCCTGAGGACTGATGCTTGTGACTAGATTAGAGTGGTGCTGGAAAAGCACAGCCAGCATCCGAGGAGCAGGAAAATCGATGTTTTGGGCAAAAGCCCAGAGTCCGAAACGTCGATTTTCCTGCTCAGATGCTGTCTGACCAGCTGTGTTTTTCTAGCACCACTCTAATCCAGACTCTGATTTCCGTCATCTGCAGTCCTCACTTTTGCCTAGTTGATGCCTGTGACTCTCCACTGTGTACATACTTTCAACCTGGAAAAGACTCATTAACGCTGAAAATATGTTGCTGGAAAAGCGCAGCAGGTCAGGCAGCATCCAAGGAGCAGGAGAATCGACGTTTCGGGCATGAGCCCTTCTTCAGGAATGAGGAGAGTGTGCCAAGCAGGCTAAGATAAAAGGTAGGGAGGAGGGACTTGGGGGAGGGGCGTTGGAAATGCGATAGGTGGTAGGAGGTTAAGGTGAGGGTGATAGGCTGGAGTGGGGGGTGGGGGCGGAGAGGTCAAGAAGAAGATTGCAGGTTCGGAAGGTGGTGCTGAGTTCAAGGGTTGGGACTGAGACAAGTTGGGGGGAGGAGAAATGAGGAAACTGGAGAAATCTGAGTTCATCCCTTGTGGTTGGAGGGTTCCTAGGTGGAAGATGAGGCACTCTTCCTCCAGCCGTCGTGTTGCTATGGTCTGGCGATGGAGGAGTCCAAGGACCTGCATGTCCTTGGTGGAGTGAGAGGGGGAGTTGAAGTGTTGAGCCACGGGGTTGGTGCGGGTGTCCCAGAGGTGTTCTCTGAAACGTTCTGCAAGTAGGCGGCCTGTCTCTCCAATATAGAGGAGGCCACGTCAGGTGCAGCAGATGCAGTAAACAATGTGTATGGAGGTGCAGGTGAATTTATGGTGGATATGGAAGGATCCCTTGGGGCCTTGGAGGGAAGTAAGGGGGTAGGTGTGGGTGCAAGTTTTGCATTTCTTGAGGTTGCAGGGGAAGGTGCTGGGAGTGGAGGTTGGATTGTAGGGGGTGTGGACCTGACAAGGGAGTCACGGAGGGTGTGGTCTTTTCTCTGAAACGTTCAGCAAAAGACTCATTAATCCTAACTTTCTGTTTTCTGTGATAACCAATCCTCAATCCATACAAAGTTGCCTTCTAAATTGAGGCAACAAAGAGTAATATAAATTACTTTAAATATTAATTATTGATGTATTATGTATTTATACGAGGAAACAAACTTAGAAAAAGAAGGTCCAAATCTAAGTGTGTAAGATTCAATATGTCCAATATATTTAGGTTATCTGATTTTACAGGAAGAACTAATTAACTATACTTTGTGGTTTTGGTTAATTTTTAAAATCTATTTGTTTCTTCCACTCTTAATTTATTTTGGAATTTAGTTTTTGGAAAGTGGCATCAAGTCGTGTTTGTGGTATTATTTATAATAAGTTTACATGAATTTTACAATTAACATTTGTTATTGAATAATACTTTATTTTCCACAACATAAAACACCACCATAAAAGACCAGTCATTGCATGTATTTGGCACCACATTATATTTGCATGAATTTGTTGAACTCACTCTTTTTATCCTTTTTCTCTCTTTCCCATATTTTCACCATTATTACCTTGCACTTGAGACATGGAAGCCTTTCAGCTTTATGTCTAGTTTTTATTTTACACAGTCAGTTGCTGTGACAGAATGTGGGTGCTTGGAGAGAGTCATAATTGCAGCTTTTGTCTGCAAAATACTAACTTTTTCATAACATTCAAATCAATTATTATAGTTGGCTTTGGGTCACCCGTTGAATGTCATGGTTAGTAACTAGCCTTTATCATATCAATACATTTTGAGTGTTAATTTTGATTGCATTTGTGTTGATATATATAGCTTTTAAATATAGTTGCAATAAATTAAAGTATAAATGCATGGACCTCCTTTAATAAATATATCATGCATGGATAAGTAACATTTGCTTCTTACTAATCATTGAATTTCAGTGAGTGTAAAAAGTAATTGTGTTTGCATGGGGAATGGAAGAATAGTTTATTAGCACATTATCCTATTACCTCTGGAAGCTGATTTAAATGCAGCATGTGCTAATGTGATAAAATGACCAGTATTTACTGATTGATAAGGTTCCTATGAGAAATGACTTTGGATTATCTCAACACACTTGGTACTAAATTAACAACTTTTTTTTCTAAGAGACATTTTTTAAAAAGGAAATCTCACTCTGCTGTAGTAGTTGTAGTGTTCTAAGATTTGGAATAGGTAGAATCTTGGGAGACAGCATTTTATTTCACTCCTATGCAATGCTTTACCCAGCCAGAGGCATATGATACGTGGGTTTGATTTTCAGGTCTTTCCCAGGGTTGGGAGTGGAGTTAGATGGGAGTGCAAAATGATGCTACTGACCATTGTGCCAGTTTCCTGACACCAGTCATGTTCACTTGGTTCAGGACACAATCCTATTTTATCCATGATGAATACTAATTAGTAGGGCTCATGAACAAGGAATGCTGTAGTTTTCATAGGACACACCAACTACACAGTTAGCTGTTCAAACCAAATGAATGGAGGCAAGTAATCAGTACAGAGCTTGTCCTGTCCACATGATCAAAAAAACTGAGTCTTAAAATGGTGCATGGCACAAAAAGGGAAATTGATGATTGGGAAACAGGTACTGTAATAGCAGGGACAGTCAGCATTAAGTGCTTGAGTGCAGAGATTATCATATTCTTGGCAACAGAGATGAAGGAACAGAGGAAGACTCCTATCAAATGACTTGCTGAGTCATTTTGTCACTGTTTCTTCTCCTGTCCAACCAAAACCCAGAGAGAATGTAAGATCTGTTTGACATGGTGTCGCTGTTGGCCAGCATTTATTGCCTGTCTGTAGTTGCCCTTGAGTAAATGATGGGGAGCTGCCTTCTTGAGCCACTGCAGTCCACGTGCTGTAGTTGACCCACTATGCCCTTTGGGTGGGATTTCCAGAATTTTATGCAGTGACTGTGAAGGAATGATGATATATTTCTGAGTCGGGATGGTGAGGGCATGGGGGGGAACTTGCAGGTGATGGTGTTAGGTGGCAAACCAGCTGAAGAAAGCCCAATGATGAATTCCTTTTCAGGTCTATAATTTGCTGAGGAGGAAAACACTTCTCAAAAGTCCATAAATCCAGCTTGGCGACACCTCTGCTTTCTCAGGAAGCTGTCTCTGACATGGAAGCCCATTTGATTGCCAGAAATTACAGTTTCCTTGAGTTGACAAATTTTCAGCCTGCTTTTTGTAATGAACAAGCAGAACTACATGGCAGCTGACTGGTATATCTCACCAACCAGCTGCCTGTCTTCCTGTCTGGGTGGGTTTAATCATTTAAACTGGTCGTCTTGTTTAAATCTCAGTGCTTTTATTTTAAGTTTGAGTTATCATTTTATTTAGTTATTAATTTAAATATTCATTTCTAAAGCCTTTTTCAAAGCCAACAGAGAGCACCCCTACAGGGGAACCTGGGGTAAGATGCAAAAGTGTTCCCCAATGTTTATTTGCATGAATGTTTTCCTTCTTGTGAATTTTTTCTTACTAATATTAAACCAAAACGTGTTCCTGAATTTCAGCCTTTGAGTTACTAATGTCAATTGTCTTTGATATAAATATTGTCAAATAGACTGTTTGATTCCATAATAAATTTTCAGAATTATGTTGACCACAACTGACAGTTTAAGACTTTAAAAAAAGCTGGTTGTGATAGAAAACATAAATATTCTGAAAATTTACCTTTTGTCGCATGAAGTCTTTTAGATCTCTGTGCTTACACAGTTAAATATGGGAAAATAATTATGGCACACTTTGAATTCCTTTGTGGTGAACTTTTTGATTGTGTTCTCCCTGTTTTGTCTTAATACCTTTTTAAAGCATTTATTATATTTTAATGCGAATTGATTTTAATTGAATTTGCATGCAATTATCTTTAGAGTTCAGAGGAAAGTTCCAGAATTTCGATTACTTTCTTCCGTCTCTTCCGTGTAATGCGATTGGTCAAACTACTGAGTCGTGGTGAGGGCATACGTACATTGTTGTGGACATTTATCAAGTCCTTCCAGGCATGTATGCAGTTTTTTCCTTGTAATCAGGGAATTAATTGACATTATTACATGTGCATATCAAAAAAAGTTAGTCAATGTTTGCAATGTCTAGTTTATGCTAATTATATCCAATGCTTAATCATTTTTTAAAAAAAGTGTCCTGTACGGCCTCAAATGTCAACCATTTAACTAAAAGACCCAAGTAATATTTCACAATAAATCTTAGTACATGGACTATGTACAGGTTGTGCTAACAACGTTGCTAAGTTTAATACTCAGATGATATTCAGTTCTACTCATATTTGATTGTAGAATTGTAGATTCAAAGGGAATGTATCCAATCCACATCACTCTCACCTTCACATCAGGTCTTACACTGAAGTCTTATACTTGAATCCCATTTTCACAACTGGGTTGCAAATTAGAATATGGCACAGTGAAAAAAACTCCACAAAGGTCAGTATTCCATCTTCAAGGTGTCCTTTATTTACACGTGCATTGTATATGACACTGACCTAGCTAGCTCAGAACCAACTCCTAGAGTGAACAGAACCCCTGACACTCGTGTTTGTTTATTTTTTTTCTTTTCTTTTCTGTTTTTTTACCCCCACACTACCGCCTAACTGCGGTAGCGTTTATTTTTTTCCCTAGCACCCATGTTGTGTGTGTGCAGGTGTGAGAAACAGTGAGAGACACAAGGTGTACGAACCTTTATTCAATTTCCACCACCAGGAAGATATGAAAACACCCGAGTGGCCAGTGACAAGCAGTGCCCTTCACAAAAGGGCAATGCTGTGTGATCAAACAGTGAAGGGGAGGGCAGGGATTAAATCAAAATAGAGCTGGAGGGGGAAATAATGCACTCCATTCCCTGCGGCGCCCATCTCTCCCTGAACAACTCCAGGGTGTTGGTGGAGACCGCATGCTCCTTCTCCAAGGACACCCAGACTCTAACGTAACCGCGGAAGAGGGGCAGGCAGTCGGCCGACACTCCTGTTTATTTTTTTTTTCTTTTTTTTTTCTTTTTTCTTAAAGTGCACGAATCTTTATTCAAATTCCACCACCAGGAAGATAGGAAAACACCCGGGTGGCCAGTGACAAACACTGCCCTTCACATCAAAGGGCAGTGCTGTGTGATCAAAACAGTGAAGGGGAGGGGAGGGACTAAATCAAAATAGACACTCCTGTTTATATCTGTCAACCAGGACTCCCTGATTGGACCAGGTTCACAGCCCCAATCAGGAAACTTCTATTTTATGATGTCCATCTGGTTGCCCTTGTTATAATTACTACATCCCTTCCTTTGGATGCCCAGGACATGAGCCCATTCGTTTTCCTGTCGCTTCTCCTGGGGCGTTTTCTCACCAGGTCTGGTTCTTCAACTCTGCCTCGGATACTGGTGACGTGTACTGGACCATAGCCTACTATTTGCTTCCGGAGCAACTAGGCTGAAATTCATCATCTTCAGACAGTAACTGAGTCAAGGCTGTAACATCTGCCACGTCCATCTCATTCTTAGAGGTTTCTTTGATGCTAGGCGGAGGGGGAGAACCCATCGATTCTGACAGCCTTGCTGAATGTTCTGAGGGCCTGGGTATGTTTACGCCTGACCCATTTGTGAGGTTTCTGTTTCATGTGGTCCATGTGCTTGTTCAGGACAGCCTCATCTACTTGAACTTCATACGTAATGGGACCTGACCTCATGTCAACCATGCTTCATACCCATGCAGGGCTATTCCTGTGATTTTGACACCAAACTTAGTCCGCTGAAATAAACTGCCCGTCTTGCTTAGCAGAGTCTTGTGTCTAGTGTTGGCCTTCCCAATGCCGTTTCGCCCTACCGACACATACCCCACTTACACCCCCTCCAGGTCCGGGAAGATCAGTTCAAAAGTCACATGACACCAGGTTATAGTCCAACAGATTTATTTGAAATCACAACCTTTTAGAGTGCTGCTTCTTCGCCGGGTGAAGGAAAGATCAGGTTTAACCTAGTGCGAGTCTTCTCCCCATTAGCAACTCTGCTGGAGCTGCCCCTATAGTTGTGTGAGGGCAGTCCTGTCATCAAATTGGAACCGGGACAGTTTGGTATCAAGTGAAGCCTGCCTTCAAAGTTTGGACTGCTCTTTTTGACAGATGAGTGGATGATGCAAGGTACAGAGCTGTCCTTACATGCCAATGCTATTTGACTTTCGGAAGTACTCGAATTCCCTATTGGTAAATGATGGCCTATTGTCTGTGACCAAAAACTCTGGGAGTCCATTTGTTTCCAAAGGTGCTTGCAACTTTTCAATCTCCATCTTCACGTTTTACGAATGAACCCTATGCACATTCAACTACTTTCAGTGGGTGTTTACAATGATTAAAAATATAGAGTCAGTAAAAGGACCATCGTAGTCAACGTGTAACCGTGTCCAGGGTTACCCGACTAATCTCACAAATATGGGGAAGCTGCTGGCAGTAATTGGCACTCTTGAGACTGCCCCTCCAATGCAGCTACGTCAGCATCCAATCCTGGCCACCAGACATAACTTCTTGCCAACATCTTCATTTTGGAAACCTCCTGGATGACCCTCATGGAGTTCAGCCAGTATCTGGCAGTGACCTTTCCTCGGGACAATCATACCTGCTCCTCATAATAATATGCCTTCCAGTATGGTGATCTGATCTCGCTGGGTCCAAAAAAAAAGTTTCAATTCTGGTTATAATGGCCCTTTTGCTTCCCCCAACATCAACAGTTTTGTTTCACCAGGACAGGATCTTTTGTGTCCACAGTCTGATTTTATCAATGGTGACCAGAAGCTGTCCAAAAACTTTAAAACCAGAACGGACTGTTCCACTTGAGACATGACCAGTGGTGTTTCTGTCAGTGGGAGGCTACTCAAGACATCCACTTTGCCACCCAGATGGTGTTCCAATTTGTGATTCTGTTCACTTAGGATAAGAGCCCACCACTGAATTTAACCTGAAGCCTTGGGTGGGCATGTCCCTGTCCTCCTTGTGTAGCCCTAGTCGGAGTTTGTGGTCCATTACTATTACAACTGTACATCCATAGAGGTGTTGGTGGAACTTTCTCACACCAAAGATGACTGCCAAACCTTCCTTCTCTCTCTGTGTATCTTCGTTCGGCATCAGCCAAAGTCCGGGAAGCATATGCTATTGGATGTTCTCTCCGCTGGGCCACCAATGACCCAACACTATACCAAAACTATACAGGGAAGCATCACAGGTCAGCACTGCATCTTGCCTGGGATCACAGTGTACCATCTTCTTAGATGCCTCTTCACTTCACTCAAGGTTACATCTTGGTTACGAGACAATTTCCAAGGTTGACCCTTTTCTCAATAACCTTGGAGAAATCTTTAAGCACAATGGCCAAGTTCTGTAAATGCTCTTTATTTGGTCATCCCAGTTATTAGCACACCATCCAGATAAATGGCAACCTGAGGTAGAACTTTCTCCATTGTTTGCTGACAATTAGCATAGGCTAATGATACTCTAAAAGACAATCTCATATATTGGTACAAACCCCTATGGGTATTAATTGTGGCATACTCCTGGGAATCCTGCTCTAATTGCAATTGCAAGTACGCATGGCACATGTCCAGCTTCGTGAAGGACAGCTCCCCTGGCCAATTATGTGAGGAATTGGATGTTTATCCTGTGGTTTACTGTTTGTTTAAAATCTTCACAAAGGTGAACCGATCAGTTGGGCTTCTCAGTTGGTACAATCCGTACTACACATTCTGCAAACTGGACTGGCTTGATGATTCCTTCACTTTCCAGCCTCCTGATTTCTGCCTCTCCTTACATAAGGCAAACGTCACTAGGCAGGCCTTGTAGAATTATGGAACAGCTTCTTGGTCAAAATGTAAGGTGATGTAGAGGAGCCAGTGATGGACTAGGGTGGACAAAGTTAAAAATCAACTAAGCAAAAGTGAGGACTGCAGATGCTGGAGACCGGAGTTCAGATCAGAGTGGTGCTGGAAAAGCACAGTAGGTCAGGCAGCATCCAAGGAGCAGGAAAATTGACATTTCAGGCAAATGCCCTTCAGGAATAGAGGCAGGATACCTCCAAGGTGGAGAGATAACTGGGGGAGGAAGCTGGTGTGGCTGGGGAGAAGGTAGCAAAGAGTACAGTAGGTGAATGGGCATGGGGATGGAGGTGATAGGACAAAGAGGAGGGTGGGGGAAGGTAGCAAAGAGTACAATAGGTGAATGGGGGTGGGGATGGACTTGATAGGTCAGAGGGGAGGGTGGAGCGGATAGGTGTGAAGGGAGATAGGCAGGTAGGACAGGTCATGAGGACAGTGCTGAGCTGGCAGGTTGGAACTGGGGTAAGGTCGGGGGAGGGGAAATGAGGAAACTGGTGAAATCCACATTGATGACCTGGGGTTGAAGTGTTCCGAGGTGGAAGATGAGGCGTTCTTCCTCCGGGCGTCAGGTGGTGAGGGAGCGGCGGTGGAGGTGGCCCAGAACCTTTATACCTTTTCTTTTAGCTGCCTTTTGAGCAATGGCCAATGGAAGGAGTGCACCTGCAAATTAATGAATAGATGCTAAAAAATAATATGTTTCTTATTGGCATTCAGTGCCTAAGAAAAAACAATTTCTGAAAATATCAGAATACATCTTGTAATTATTCTGTTGCCATTGTAGCTGTTTTTATACAATCTAATCTGGTAAAAATGTTCTTCCTTCTCAGGCTCTTCCATATGTTGCCCTTCTTATAGCCATGCTGTTTTTCATCTATGCTGTAATTGGCATGCAGGTAACAATTTTGTTGAATGAAATCCAGGTGAAAATTTAAAATACTTTCATTCTGTGTCTTGTTGATAACTGTAATTCATTGAAAGTAGGCATAAATTAGTTGGAAATAACTGCAATTTAAGAATTTTTATGTTTTTGAATTAAAAGATTATTTATAATCTGAGGTCACTGGTGATTTGACTTAATTGCAATTTCACTAGTAGAAGTGAGTAAGTTTTATCTACCAGGACTTGAATAAAAAACAGAAAACTATCTATCCTAGTTAACTGTTCACTAAAGTAGTTACAAAAACAGTTGTGCTCAATAGTGAAATAAAGACTATTACTTGTTTTCCAGATTTTTGGCAAAGTTGCCTTGCAAGACCATACACAGATAAACAGAAATAACAACTTTCAGACTTTTTTTCAGTCTGTTCTACTTCTTTTCAGGTACAAAGCTAATCCAACAATTTTGATTGAGTGTCACTCTTTACTTGTTTTATTCTGAAAAGTCAATATGATCTGCTTGTCTGTCCATCCACCTAAAGTGTGACATCCTCTTGACCATTATTTGACTCACCTTTGATGTCAGTTGTCCTTCTCAACTATTATCAAATCCCCCACAACTGCCAGGTACTACTCTTGTTGACCCTTGACCATCAACTGTTCACAACCTCAGCCTCTGTTGATCTCCCCTTCTCACAACTGAGACTGTTGACCTCACAATCAGGACTATCCAAATCACACTCAAACCCCAATGTGTCTCACTGTCTGAGACCCTCACACCTAACAATTTCTTTACTGTGCCGACCTGCTATGAATTGGTTCCATCCAATGGTCAAAAACTCTCCCTCTGCTGGCGCTGGAAAACACAGCATAATTTTATTTTGTTTAGGTATTTAATTGTTTGCTCTTCTCAGACAGCTTTCCCACTTTAAGAAACAATAAGCTAATCAGCAGGTTGGCAGTTTTCCAGGTCCAGCAGTATCTGCTGTCTAACTGTTACGAGAATGAAGCAAATGGAATGCAATTCCCAACCCACCAGGCAGGTGGCCTGGTTTCCCTGTGGCAGTGGCTGTTGCTGGAACTGTAGCAGTCCCTGTACCATTCCGAACAGAAAGCCTGGGATGTCTGCTATTGGAATCAGGGATTTCAGGAACCAAACAGGCTCTGGCAAAGGGGTGAGCTCATCCCAAGTGCAGTGGGTCAGTGGCCCATGCAGCTGCAGAGACTTTCCATTGGTCACATAGGGCCAAAAGAGGAGAGACCCCGTTTCCCAGTCTGCATCCCTGAACTGGCAATAAGTCACTGGGTTTAACTGAGTAGCCTTCCTTGGCAACCCACCCTGTTGGCAGCAAGAACAGTTCTTGAAATTGTCCACTTGAGGGCTCTGATATGCCTAGGAGTGGGAAGGGCACTCACCATCGACTTTGCCATTGATCAAGTATTATGCAGAGGTGAGAACGATAAGCACAGCACTCTTGCGATCCAACTTGATTTTTATACCACCACATGAATTGCCTCTGTAGAAATTAAGTGCAAGTATGCTGTGAAATACTCATAATTTACCAAGTCTTATATTTTGAACTTATAAGTATGAATGAGTGACAGATGATATCCAACAATTTTGTCAAATCAGAATTTCAAATATTTGACCTAATACAACACTGCAAAGAAGTGGTTTGCTTGATTATGTTCAGGCGGGTGTCACAGTAGCTGAGTGGTAAGCACTGCTGCCTCACTGCGCCAAGGAGCTAGGTTTGATTCCAGCCTTGGGCGACTGTCTGAGTGAAGTTTGGACATTCTCACCTTGTCTATGTGGGTTTCCTCTGGATGCTCCAGTTTCACACCGCAATTCAAAGATATGCAGGTTAGCTGGATAGCCCATAGTGTCCATAGATGTGCGGGTTGGGTGGATTAACCTAGAAGATGCAGGATTACGGGGATAGAGTGGATCTGGATGGGTGCTCTTTGGAGGATCGGTGCGGACTCGATGGGCGGAACACTGCTTCTACACTGTAGGGTTTTTATGATTTTATGATAATTATGGTTGGGATTTAGTGTTCTGTCGATGTGATGCAGGGAACTCCAGCGGCAACTAGCTCTGTGACTCCACAGCAAGAAAGCTTTAAGGACCAAGCACCAATTCGATACTTAATTGCTGTTAGACAAGTTTTTCATCCAATCAGGAGCCTTGCAATAAATATCCCACCATGGCTGAGTTTGCTGTTCAGTCAGAGGCTGGCAAAATTGTAGCTTAAGAATGTTAATGAAGACCTGGGCTGCAATGCTGTGAAGAGCTGTACCAGTGAGCGAGTGTTGTTTTGGGAAGGCATATGGAGTGGGGGATTATTGGGTGAGAGGCTATCATAGGCAATGTCTGGGGGTAGCTTTTAACTGTCACCACTGCTCCCATCTCTGCTGTCTAACTGTTACGAGATTGAAGCAATTGGAATGCCATCCCCAACCGACCAGGCAGGTGGCCTGGTTTCCCTGTCAGGAAAGCAGCTGTGTATTTCGCCTGCTGGGAATGCAGATAATTGGCGTAGGAGCAGCTTGAGACCCTTGGGTCGCCATTAGTTGACTGCTAATGGCCTTAATTAATGGCAGCTGGAGAAGGTTATCAATGAACCTTTCTCCCTGATGTAATTGGTATGGTTCTGGGAAGTGTCGCACATCGCTCAAGGTGGCAAGCAGCCCAATTTTGCCCCAGATGTAAAATCTGAAGTGTACCAAAAATATGCAAGGATAAGCTGATGTTTTCCATAAATATTCAGAAAAAAAACCACGGAGATGATGAAAAAATATTCTTTCGTAACAACATCCTGTAACATAATATTTTCTGAAGTGCTTTATAAGAGCAATTATCAAACAAAATTTGACATTGTGCCTCATGAGGAGATGATAGAATTAGCGACCAAAACATTGGTTGAAGAACTGAGTTTTAAGGTGTTTCTTGAAGGAAGGGAAAGAATTGGGGAGTTTTAGGGAGAGGATTACACAGCTTCAGGCCTTGACAGCCAAAGGTACCTATAATGTAATAAGGATGATGTAAATAAAAATCACAATTGAATTAACAATTCACAAATTTTATTCAGGATCTCTCCTCTATTGTGATTCATTAATCCCTTTATGTAAAAGGTTCACATTATTTCTGCAGCTAACAGTCTGCTCAACCTTGCTTTCAACTTGCACCCCGTTTTTAAATCCAACACATTAAAGCCATTACACTCTTACTCTGGTTGCTCTCATAGTCAGGTTCTCAGCTCCACTCATTTCAGTATAATAGATGCATGCAGTGTCCACTAGTACCTTCAAGGCCTTTCGAGGAGGTGAGCACTGCGATGCACTTTTTCTCCCACCAACTCTATTTTGACACCCATTTCTTTTCTTGTTATTATGACATTACCTTGATGGGCAATGGATGTTAATTGCAATTTGATAAATTGTGAATTTCTGTGAATCTTTTGCTGTCTAATTCAACATATTTATATATGAACCATTTAATACAGTTGCTCTCATTGTCTATCTATAGTGCCTCTCCACCATTATCCAGCTAGGCGGATCTATGCTCACCGGTATCCATTCTTAGCTGTCTAATCATAGGAAGAGAATTTCTATCAGTGATTTCTTTTCCCTTGTTACCTCTGGTGTTTCCCAAAAATGACAGTCCCTTCCAATTTCTCATGTACTAGCTGTCTTGTCGTGGCATCATTAGAAAACACAAGACTGCCTAGCCACTACTTTTCTCGACCCTACTACTGTCTTTAAATGATCAGACTGTTGGTCTAAAATCCAGTAAAGGAAGAGCAGACAATTTTCTAATATTGAGAAGATTGAAGTGCGATGCATGTTGCTCCTTTGCCACTGATTTAGTTCATTCCCCTCACAACTTTGAGCCTGAACTAGATTGTTCTCAACCCAATGATGAACTTTTAACCACATATCCATACTGACAGTGAAACCTCCTATTTCTACTTGCTTTATATCATCAGTCTTTACTTCTGCTGCTGCTGAAACCCACAACCACGTGATCCACTTTATTATCTCCAGGTTTGGTGATGTTATTGATTGCTCGCCAATATTTTGTTTTCTCCTGTCTGTAGACTTGAAATCACCCAAAACTCTGCTAACACCTTGCCCCAAACCTTCCTGCCCACTTAGCACCTACCAAATGACTCTATCCTCCAACTGTCAGCCTCCACCCACACTTGTCACCTACTCCATTTACACCAACTCCCATCCACCCAACCCCATCTACCTACCATCTTAAATTCTTACCATCTTAAATTCTTACTCTCTTGCCACCCTTTGCTTGGCACCCTATCGCATTGCCACCATAACTATTGATATGATGCACTTAACCTTCTTTCCATAATTTTCAAAGAAGATGTGAATTGTCAAGCCAGTAGGACTGTAAAAAAGGCTGAGGCTTCCACAAAAATTCTTTGCATTGTTCCCTGCAAGGGTTGCTGCGCTGCATCCATTATGAGCAATCCTGCATTGAAACTGCGGCCTGAAAGGACATTGGAAAATCAGTTGGTAACTTGTTGTCAATCAGGGTCAGAAATAGAGATTCCGACCCAGATCAGAAGATTTGTGTCATGGCTCCAGAGATTTGCAATATGAGTAGGTTTTACAATGAACAGATAATTTTGCAACCATTGAAAGGTGAAAATGTCTTGCAAGATTTACATTAGAAATTAACATGAATACTAAGTTAACATTGATATTCTTTCTGATGACTTACTGCTGTCTCAATAGGTGTGCCACTGGAGAAGCCTGGCAAGAGATCATGTTGGCATGCATGCCTGGAAGACGCTGTGACCCGGAGTCAGAATATGGTCCAGGAGAAGAGTTTACATGCGGTAGCAATTTTGCTATTGTATATTTCATCACTTTTTACATGTTATGCGCCTTTCTGGTATGTGGAATTCCTAATCGTGTTGCTTGAAATTAGCTGTCATAGAAATTTGAAATTTTAACATGAAGTTATCATTCATCCAAACAGTAAATTTATGTTTCTAGGAACAGTTCAAGAAACAAATTAACACAGCATGTAGCTGAACCGTACCGCAAATAGAGAATTAGGATTAATCCTTGGGCTGTTGATGAGTGTGGTGCTGGAAAAGTGCAGCCAGCCAGGCAGCATCTGAGGAGCAGGGAAGTCAATGTTTCGGGCATAAGCCCTTCATCAGGAATGCCTGTTATGCCTGAAACATTAACTCTCCTGCTCCTTGGATGCTGCCTAACCGGCTGTGCTTTTCCAGCACCACACTCTTCGAATCTGATCTCTACCATCTGCAGTCCTCACTTTCTTTTAATCTTTGGGCTGTGTTGAAGGGGTTACGTTATCTGGGATAGTGATGTGGGCATGACCATCAGTCTCAAATCTAATAGGTTCGGATGGTGGAAAATGGGGCAAAATTAAGCTTCTCATAACTAAAACGCATGGATATGAATATCAGGTGAGAGCTGTTACAGGGTTGAAAACTACACCATTATGTAGTTTTCCCTGCATGTCAGTAATCTGTCAGGTTCTTAAATTCCCCCTGTCCTCCTATTTTATATGTCAGGTTTCAGGAAGCTCAGAAAATCCATCTGTGGAAACTTCAAAGTTAAAATCTTGGGTACTGAATCCAGTCAATTTCTATCAAGTGTCAGATCTGCCTGTACAAGGGCCATACTCTAGTTGAAAGCTAATATTGGCAGCTTCCTGTGCTCAGTAAAGGGAAATTCACACTTCTTGTCAGAATAAAAACTTATCCCCAGTGAGGAGGGAAAAATATTAATGAAGAAAATGGCTGAGCAAATGTTCTTATGATCATTTTAAATGAACTGTACCAGAGATTAGAAACAAGAAATTTTTAGACAGGAAAATGCATTTCAGTCAATGAAGTTGTTCTCAGGATGTTATTCTGAAAGCTGCCTTCCTTTTTTGTTACTACGTTATTGAATTCAAATTTTGCACAGAATCTTAGCTAAATGAACTCTCCTGATAACCTGTACAGTTTACGTATTATTCTTTGTATAAACATGCATGTTTGGATTTAGCATTACTGTTGTGGTTCTGTTCGCCGAGCTGGAAGTTTTTGTTGCAAACGTTTCGTCCCCTGGCTAGGCGACATCATCAGTGCTTGGGAGCCTCCTGCGAAGCGCTCCTTTGATGTTTCCTCCGGTGTTTATAGTGGTCTGTCCCTGCCGCTTCCGGTTGTCAGTTTCAGCTGTCCGCTGTAGTGGTTGGTATATTAGGTCCAGGTCGATGTGTTTGTTGATGGAGTTTGTGGATGAATGCCATGCCTCTAGGAATTCCCTGGCTGTTCTCTGTCTGGCTTGCCCGATGATAGTAGTGTTGTCCCAGTCGAGTTCATGTTGCTTGAGCTACAAATCTTCACACAAACTTTGAATTTAGCATTACTCTTATTATCAGCAAGCTGCCATGCCCCTTTCCTTTTGTTCAAAATAATTTGATAAATCTCCTTTGGTAAATGCAGATTAACTGCATTCCAACTCTGATTGTTTTTTTGTTCAGTTCCGGTCATACTTTATGACATTTAACCCTCTGATATTTGTCAGAGGTTTGTTTTATTCATAATACTTTCTCAAGGATTCTTAAATGTACATTATCTAGATTGAATACATAGAGTCATAGAGATGTACAGCATGGAAACAGACCCTTCGGTCCAACCCGTCCATGCCGACCAGATATCCCAACCCAATCTCGTCCCACCTACCAGCACCTGGCCCATATCCCTCCAAACCCTTCCTATTCATATACCCATCCACATACTTCTTAAATGTTGCAATTGTACCAGCCTTCACCACATCCTCTGGCAGCTCATTCCATACACGTACCTCCTTCTGCGTGAAAATGTTGCCCCTTAGGTCTCTTTTATATCTTTCCCCTCTCACCCTAAACCTATGTCCTCTAGTTCTGGACTCCCTGACCCCAGGAAAAAGACTTTGTCTATTTATCCTATCCATGCCCCTCATAATTTTGTAAACCTCTATAAGGTCACCCCTCAGCCTCCGACGCTTCAGGGAAAACAGCCCCAGCCTGTTCACCGTCTCCCTGTAGCTCAGATCCTCCAACCCTGGCAACATCCTTGTAAATCTTTTCTGAACCCTTTTAAGTTTCACAACATCTTTCCGATGGGAAGGAGACCAGAATTGCATGCAATATTCCAACAGTGGCCTAGCCAATGTCCTGTACAGCCGCAACATGACCTCCTAACTCCTGTATTCAGTACTCTGACCAATAAAGGAAAGCATACCAAACGCCTTCTTCACTATCCCATCTACCTGCGACTCCACTTTCCAGGAGCTATGAACCTGCACTCCAAGGTCTCTTTGTTCAGCAACACTCCCTAGGACCTTGCCATTAAGTGTATAAGTCCTGCTAAGATTTGCTTTCCCAAAGTGTAGCACCTCGCATTTATCTGAATTAAACTCCATCTGTCACTTCTCAGCCCATTGGCCCATCTGGTCAAGATCCCATTGTAATCTGAGGTAACCCTCTTCGCTTTCCACTACACCTCCAATTTTGGTGTCATCTGCAAACTTACTAACTGTACCTCTTATCCTCGCATCCAAATCATTTATGTAAATGACAAAACGTAGAGGACCCAGCACCAATCCTTGTGGCACTCCACTGGTCACAGGCCTCCAGTCTGAAAAAAACAACCCTCCACCACCACCCTCTGTCTTCTACCTTTGAGCCAGTTATGTATCCAAATGGCTAGTTCTCCCTGTATTCCATGAGATCTAACCTTGCTAATCAGTCTCCCATGGGGAACCTTGTCGAACGCCTTACTGAAATCCATATAGATCACATCTACTGCTTTGCCCTCATCAATCATCTTTGTTACTTCTTCAAAAAACTCAATCAAGTTTGTGAGACATGATTTCCCACGCACAAAGCCATGTTGACTATCCCTAATCAGTCCTTGCCTTTCCAAATACATGTACATCCTGTCCCTCAGGATTCCCTCCAACAACTTGCCCACCACCGAAGTCAGGCTCACCGGTCTATAGTTCCCTGCCTTGTCTTTACCGCCCTTCTTAAACAGTGGCATCACTTTGCCAACCTCCAGTCTTCCGGCACCTCACCCTGTGACTATCGATGATACAAATATCTCAGCTAGAGGCCCAGCAATCATTTCTCTAGCTTCCCACAGAGTTCTCGGGTACACCTGATCAGGTCCCAGGGATTTATCCACCTTTAACCGTTTCAAGGCATCCAGCACTTCCTCCTCTGTAATCTGGACATTTTACAAGATGTCACCATCTATTGCCCCACAGTTTATATCTTCCATATCCTTTTCCACAGTAAACACTGATGCAAAATATTCCTTTAGTATCTCCCCATTTTCTGTGGCTCCACACAAAGGCCGCCTTGCTGATCTTTGGGGGGCCCTATTCTCTCCCGAGTTAACCTTTTGTCCTTAATATATTTGTAATTGCCTGTGGAATTCATTGCCGCAGAGTGCAGTGAAGGCTGGGACGCTAAATGTCTTCAAGGCAGAAATTGATAAATTCTTGATGTCACAAGGAATTAAGGGCTACGGGGAGAATGCGGGTAAGTGGAGTTGAAATGCCCATCAGCCATGATTGAATGGCGGAGTGGACTCGATGGACCGAATGGCCTTACTTCCGCTCCTATGTCTTATGGTCTTATGGTAAAAACCCTTTGGATTCTCCTTAATTCTATTTGCCAAAGCAATCTCATGTCCCTGTTTTGCCCTCCTGATTTACCTCTTAAGTATACTCCTAATTTCTTTATACTCTTCTAAGGATTCACTCAATCCATCCTGTCTATACCTGACATATGCTTCCTTCTTTTTCTTAACCAAACCCTCAATTTCTTTAGTCATCCAGCATTCCCTATACCTACCAGCCTTCCCTTTCACCCTGACAGGAATATACTTTCTCTGGATTCTTGTTATCTCATTTCTGAAGGCTTCCCATTTTCCAGCTATCCCTTTACCTGTGAACATCTGCCTCCAATCGGCTTTCGAAAGTTCTTGCCTAATACCGTCAAAATTGCCTTTCTTCAATTTAGAATTTAAACTTTTAGATCTGGTCTATCCTTTTCCATCACTATTTTAAAACAAATAGAATTATGGTTGCTGGCCCCAAAGTGCTTCCCCACTGTCACCTCAGTCACCTGCCCTGCCTTATTTCACAAGAGTAGGTCAAGTTTTGCACCTTCTCAAGTAGGTACATCCACATACTGAATCAGTAAATTGTCTTGTACACACTTAAGAAATTCCTCTCCATCTAAACCTTTAACACTATGGCAGTTTGGAAAGTTAAAATCCCCTACCATAACTACCCTATTATTCTTACAGATAGCTGAGATCTCCTTACAAGTTTGTTTCTCAATTTCCCTCTGACTATTGGAGGGTCTATAATACAATCCCAATAAGGTGGTCATCCCTTTCTTATTTCTCAGTTCCACCCAAATAACTTCCCTGGATGTATTTCTGGGAATATCCTTCCTCAGCACAGCTGTAATGCTATCCCTTATCAAAAATGCCACTTCCCCCTCCTCTCTTGCCTCCCTTTCTATTCTTCCTGTAGCATTTGTATTCTGGAACATTAAGCTGCCAGTCCTGCCCATCCCTGAGCCAAGTTTCCGTAATTGCTATGATATCCTAGTCCCGTGTTGCTAACCATGCTCTGAGTTCATCTGCCTTCCCTGTTTGGCCCTTGCATTGAAATAAATGCAGTTCAATTTATTAGTCCTACCTTGTCCCTGCCTGCCCTGACTGTTTGACTCACTTCTGTTCTCAGCTGTACCCATCTCAGATCAATCTCTTTCCTCACTATCTCCTTGGGCCCCCCCCCCCACCTTACTAGTTTAAATCCTCCCGACCAGTTCTAGCAAATTTCCCTGCCAGTATATTAGTCCCCTTCCAATTTAGGTCCAATCCATCCTGCTTGTACAGGGCACTTCTACCCCAAAAGAGTTTCCAATGATCCAAAAATGTGAATCCAAAAATGTGAATACACCAGCTTCTCAGCCATGCATTCATCTGCTCTATCCTCCTATTCCTGCCTTCACTAGCTCGTAGCACCATCTACTTCAAGAAAAATTCTAATTTTTGGAATCTACTTTGACTCAGTTTGGGTGCTCTATACATCCCCATTCCACCAACACACACCTTACTGCTGGTTATGGAGATTGCATTCCATTTACACAATTCTCTATGTTCCCCTTCTGCTGTGCTCATTCTATATCTAATGTTATCAGCTTTCTTAATCATTTTTAAAAGGAATAATAGTGCAGGAACATAAAATAATTTGAATGGATAAACTTGACTGTATCTCATGCCTCATTTAAATGTCACTACCAAAATGTAGACAATTATTGAGAGCAATCCAGGCAGCTTACCACTGAAGAGGCTTTGATTTAAGACACGGCACTGTTGGCAGTACGCAAAAAAAGATGGCTAAAGGATGTTGATCAGTAATGGAGTGACCTTGAGAGAAAGTTAGAAGCAGGAATGCTGGGTAGGTAAAGTTCATGATTAGCGCTAAGTGGCCATGCTTTGAATGTGGACTTGGGAGGAGCTCAAATGCACCTTGTTGCTCCACATTCAGTTCAGCAATTGTTTTAAACTCACCTCCTTGGTAGCAGCCTGCTGCAGTCAGGCTGGTTATATTGCATGTGCACATGTTTTTTTTTTCTCATTCAGGTTGTACAAACTTATGCAAGAGACATGAGACAGCCATTGGACCCCTTACATTGCTATACTAAGGGACTAACACATGTTTCAGGCACATTTCTTGTTCAAAAATGTGTGTAAATCACGTGTGACATTTTGGAAGCAGGAATCTCCCTTTAGTTGCAAAATAAAACAATCACATAACATTGAATTCTATCCTTTAATTTTATCTATTTCAAACACCTTTATTATTACCAAAGACTTTTTTAATGCATTTGATTCTTTTTCCTTTGCTTCTGTAATTATTATTAAACTGTTTCAACTAGTTTTTCTTGCCAAATCTTTGCATTTAAAGTGCATTGTCTTTATAGTACTTTTATCATCCTTTATCATTTTAATAATTATTCCCCTTTCAAAATACTTGGCTTCACAAGGATGAGTTTATATTAAAACAATGACAATCATTTACAGAACAGAATTCTATCAAAGTTGGCATTTGTAGCCCTCTGGTGCACTCCAGGTGTAACACATTTGGGAATGCTTTGGAAGGGCTGTATATTGATTGGATTGATTGGGTTTCAGCTTTATATTAAGGATTACAAAGTACGCTATAAGAGATGGAGGCTGACTCTTCAGTCAGTCCAGACAAAAGTCTTGTGTAGGCATGCCAATTCACCATGCTGTATGACCCACTGCTTGTGATAAAATGTGCTACTTTCATCTGCTATCTTTAGCATAAGGATATTCAGGGCCTGCTTGGTCTTGTATGGCATAGAAAAAAAAACTGCGTAATTATTGCATATTAGCAACCAGTTCCAAATTATATTGAAATGATACACAGATTTTGAGGAGACTAGATGTTTCACTCTTTTGAGATTTAAAGGTTTCCTATACACAAATCCATATGATGTTATCGTAGTTGATAGCACTTATGACACTCTTCAGTATTTAGAGACAGGCTCTATTCCTGATGAAGGGCTTTTGCCCAAAATGTCGATGTTCCTGCTCCTTGGATGCTGCCTGAACTGCTGTGCTTTTCCAGCACCACTCTAATCTAGAATCTGGTTTCCAGTGTCTGCAGTCCTTGTTTTTACCTACTCTTCAGTATTTGCCCTTTCAAATCTATGTACAACAAAATTCAATCATATAGGAGGCAATAGGGTTTGAGCAGATGTTCCCATTGTTCTCATGTGTGATATGTCACTGGTGTTGATCCAGACTGTAAATGGCATCTGTTGACTTCACCTACCTGGAGTTTCAGGATTCTGCCACAGGTTGGATTTCTACAAAGAGGCATCATCTTTATGGCCCTGGAAAAATAACCTCCTAAGGCATATTATAACAACTATGAAGATAAACAGGAGAATAATGACAAGGCTTCAAAGCAGAACTTGCTGTCAGGAGCATGATGCATTTGACAAGTTTCAATACTTGTTCTTAGTTTGGGAATCTGAACACTGCATTTACTGTTCTGTCTACATTACCTGCAGTGCTATGTGTCTTTTAACAACTTGTATGACATTCGTCCATCCAATCCCTTCAATCTTTATAAGTATATTCTCTGCAGAAGGCTCCAGCTTCTAAAGTTTTTAATGTCAATGAATGTGATGTGTGTGAGTGCTTATTGTTAGCTTTCATGGTGTTTCCTTTTGGTGGCACTGTGTAATTAATATATACTTAATTTTATTTTGTTCCTTCTGAATACAACCTCAGTGGCGGGTGTGTAGACTGGCTGAAATTTTACAAACAGGTTTGCTCAATTTACATTTTATTGGGCACAACTAATGTGAATGTACCTCTGCGTTTCCCAGGAATTGCTATTTTTGCAATGTCAATACAACGTTGCAACCAGTAAAACAATTCCAGCAGTGAATGGTAATATTTCACCTTTGTACGTAAAATCAAAACAGAGGTCAAAAATTTACTGAGACAAGCATTCCCAAATGGCCAAATAATTTTCTCCATCTTTACATTTCAGATAATAAACTTATTTGTGGCTGTTATCATGGACAACTTTGATTATTTGACACGTGATTGGTCCATTCTGGGTCCTCATCATTTGGAAGAATTTAAAAGAATATGGTCTGAATATGATCCAGAAGCAAAGTAAGTAAATTGAATTTAATTCTATCTTGCAATTAGTTTTAAATGTTATGAGTATTCCAACTTGTTTGGCTGCAGTTTTCTGTGGAACAGAACAACATAAGTGCAGTTTAACAAATTTTTGCTCTTTGTATTTCATCAATGAGGAGAATTTTATGAACTCCAAAACATGTTGCAATGTTACTCCATCCATTAGGTGTATGGTGATTTACTCAAATAACTGACAGGTGACATTATGTGATAGAAGTGCAAATTCGTAAAGTTACCCCTTAAATCTTGCAGGTGAAAAATCCAAAGGTTTTTTTTAACAATAATATTTCACAATGTTTTGTGGTTATCTGATTGATATTGTAATCTGTGAAAGTGAGTTCAAATCAATCCATGGCAATTTGAAATTCAACATTTTTTTTAAATTTGGAAGTAAAAAGCCAGTGTATTTGTAAAAGTGATCATGAAATTGTATTGTAAAAACCCTTGTGATTCACTGAGAGACAGAAATTTGATGAGTGGAATCTTGTAGGGGTGGGCTATGGCGAGATTTGTGGCAAAATCAGATGAGATTTCCTGCGAGGCTGATTTTGATGTTGGGAGCACCTCAATGCATCTTTTATGTATTTTTTCAGGCAGTCATTTCCTTGCTAGGCACTGGTGAGTTGCCAATTAATGGGTTGTATAGATTGTTGATCGCCCTTATTAGTGCTTCAACTCGCCTCAGTAATATAGAGTTTCCGATGTTACCACACACGCTGAGCAAACTAGATATTGAGAATTCTCAATGCAGAAGTCAGAATGAGTACCTGGTGACTTCAGCTTGCCACTGGCTGTGACCAGCCTCCTCATTGTTCAACACCAAATGACATCTCAGGCTATGATCCATGGCCTCTAGCCGCATGCATCCCTTATCCATGGACATTAGGATTTAACATTTCTCAACCTGTCACAATTATAATGGCACTTTCCTGATTCACTTGCAGGGCATTTAAAGTACAGATTTACATTGCAGGGTACACTGCCAAGAACACTCTGCATACATGGAGAACCACTAATTCACTGATTCGGCCAGACTGCATCTCAAGGCTGTTTGCTTGCTCTCTTAGCACTCATTCACTCCATGTCTACCTGCATGCTCACATCATCCATACCTTACCTTGTCGTGCCAACTAGCACAGTCACTAATCAAGGAGCTTGAGCTCCTGGTCAGCAGCTCACAGTTAAGAGGCATACATTTTACTGTACAGCAGCATGCTACATCAAACTTACACATCCAATAATGGTGGATGGACCAGCCATCTCTGCAGAGCTCTGAGGGGACACCACTGAGAATCCTATGCATGGTTTGTCCTCCAGCTAGGTACGTCTTGGCACTGCCCTGCCTCCTTGTGAGGAAGAGACTTTGATGTTTACTCCATACTCTGTCTCCATGTCTTCAGTCCTGAGGATCAATGATTGAAGTGATAGAGCTTGGATGAGTGTGCCTCTCCAGCAAACACTGAGTGTGTTGGATCTGGCTGTCCATGGCAACCGAAATGTTGCATGATTAATTGCACTGCTGACACTTCTGGGTAAAGAAGGCCATTGCCTCCCACATTCCTGTCTGTCTCTCCTTCTCTTCCTGGTCCATTCTGACAAAATCCTTGAATGATTGCCTGAAGCTGAGCAGGTGCCTGGTCTCTGGCAGTCTTCCGAGTACCAGCGGCCTCAGACATTTCTTCCCCACCTAGCTGTGGAGCAGTTGCAGTGAGGTGATGACCAGATTGTGCTCCCATACTTTCTAAGGCGAAGGTTCCTATCAATATGTCAAGATCCAAACTAGTGGGAGGTGTAAGAGGCAGACTTGTCCTAATGCTTTCTTTGAAACTCTCATCCTCAGAAGCAAAGGAGGTGAATTCTGATGGAGCCATTGCACCTTATAGGTGGAGGATACAATGTCTGTAACTGCAAGACAAAAGAGAGAAATGTTTGCACCCAGTGGTTAGAGGTGGAGTGGAATGAATGAGACTAGCAGCAGGGTTAATGTGAGCATTGCTGTGGTTGAATAGTGGTTCTTAACTCGATTAGCATGGCATGGAATTCTTGGCAACTCTGCAGGAGTGATCCCAATCTTCTCCCATGAGGGCCAAGGGGTTGAATGTCAGGCAGCAATCTACCCACACAGGCCCTTTTGGCAATATTGTGTGCTTTCCTCACTTGGAATGAGATAAAGGGAGGAATTAAGTGAGGTGAAAGTGTGTGACTATGTGACACACATTTTGGTACTAGTATAAGTGGAGAAAGGTGGTGAGGCATTCAAAGGGAGTGAACAGGCAGCATGTATTAAGAGGAGGGAGATTGGGGGCTGAGGAAGGGTGGTGGATGAGAGTGAGTAAAGGAAGATCTTGTAGATGTTATGATTCCAACTGATGTTATTACTGAATGAGACAGATCCCAGAATAAAACCTGACTTGTTAGGTCATATTTTGTTTTGCCTTGGTTTTCTCCCATTGAAACACAAACATATAATACTGCAAATTTGGTTCTAACAATAAAACAGAATGCTATTAAGAAAGAACTGAAGATAGAATCGAATAAACCAAGCTATCCACCTATAACACAAATTCAATTATTTGAAAGTATACTTTAAAAATATAATCTCACTAACCCCAATGCACATTGTTATAAATAAGACTGTCAGGGTCTGGTGACATAGCCTCCTCTGCTGGTCCTCCAGTAAAAGGGCACTCCTTCTTTGCACCACTCTCCAGATTACTGTCTATGAATTGCTACACCATATACACCAATTCAAGAGGAAAGCCCATCACTACATTATCTGGGAAACTATGAAAGGATGATGAATACCAACCTCACTAGCAACACCCATGTCCAAAGAATGTTTTTACTTTTAAAGTATATGGGATACACACAAAACAAAAACGTACTATGTCATTCAAAGAAATTGCATGATCATAGGGTCACAGCATGGAAATAGACCCTTTCATTCAACCAGTCCACGCTGACCATGTTCCCAAACTAAACTGGTCCCACCTGCCTGTGCTTAGCCCATATGTATTGTAACTGTACCTGCATCCACCACTTTCTCTGGTAGTTCATTCCACACGTGAACCACTCTGTAAAATAAAAAGTTGCCCGTCATGACCTTCTAAATCATTCTCCTCTCACCTTAAAAATATGCCCCGTAGTTTTGAACTTCACCACCCTAGGGATAAGACCCTTGACATTCGCCTTATCTCTGCCCCTCATGGTTTTATAAATCTCAATAAGGTCATCCCTCAACCTCCTACTCTCAAGTGAAAAAGGTCCCAGCCTTTCCAGTCTATTTTTGTGTCTCAAATCCTCCATTCCAGGCAGTATCCTGGTAAATCTTTCTGGACCCTCTCCAGTTTAACAATATCCCTACAACCAGAACTGCCCATAGTACTCCAGAAGAAGCCTCACTAACATCCTGTGCAACCTCAATATGACATCCCAACTTCTGAGATCTGAGCAATGAAGGTAAGTGTGCTAAATGTTATTTAACTTTTGGTTCATGTGCACCTCATTTCCAATATATTTGCCAGATTACTATTTCATTTCATTCAAAAGTTATTTGCACAACCTCATTGTGAGTGTACTGTTTACACAGAATTTTCTCTAAGGGTAATAGCTTTTGAGAAGTTCCTGTATGACTGTGTTCAATTTTAATGAGCAAATTCAAGTAATGTGTAGACTGGGCCCTGTAGTATTTCATTTTCAGGTGCTAAGTTGCACACTTCTTTGCTGGATACTCCTGTTAATCAACACAAAGCTCTTGTATTACCCCAATATCACTCCCTCCCTCACTTTCCTACTTTAAAGCAATATTTAAGATTGTTTACAGATTATTAAAAGACTGAGAAGTGTAAGTTGTCAGTTCTGTGATTGGTCAACGGAAAAGTTCACACTATTCACAAGACTGGAACTGAGAAGGAGCAGTTTTGTCAACCTTACATATTTGATAGGGAAGGACTTTCATCAGATTTTGATTAGGTGTAAAGTGATGGTGCTGGGAAGTATATGGGATTTTGTTTGGCCATGTTTTCCAAAATCTTTCTAACTGTGTTATATGTAAGTAGCTTGGTTTGTTTTATTTTGTTTTGTTTTTATTTCTTGAGTTTCTTTTATTGTTAAAACTAAAATTGCAATCTTGTGTGTATGATGTTTCAGGGAAAAACTGCCAAAAAAGCATCAATTTTTTTTACTGGGATCTGACTTGTCCAGTAATAATATCAGCTGATATCATAACTCGATAGATAATGGAATTTGATGCTGAATCAGATTATTTACTTGTGAACGAACAAGGATAAAATATCATAGGTTTCGTTATCGTACTTCTTTCGCTATTTTGTAATGATTTAAAAACTCAATTTTTCACAGAGGGAGAATAAAACATCTTGATGTAGTTACTCTACTTCGGCGTATACAGCCACCACTGGGCTTTGGAAAACTTTGTCCTCATAGAGTCGCCTGCAAGGTAAGGCAATTTATAAACTTAAAAGTCTCATTGATTAGACATATAGATAATCTGACACTTTTAAGTTTGTACTTGTAGAAGTTAAGTAAGCTGATAAGTATTGTGATCCAGGACATTGCAGCTTATTTAATCCAGTTTACATTTGTGATACAAGATGGTCGATACTCAAAATGAATCAGTATCATTTTTCCTGATAGCAACTAATATACTTAGGAATATTCAAGTGAAGGCTCATAAATATGACATGGTTGTTCTTGCACAGATTGTTAGAGAATCATAGTTCCTGAAAATTATGTACATATTCTGTAAATGGAAAATCATGGCCCAATTACAAATTATGCCAGCCTATCACACAAGTATTAGCATTTTGATATTCCTAACTTTGGAGAGTTGGATTGCTGTTGTATTGTTAAATAAAAGGTGTAGTTTTTAAAATTTATACTATTGCAGATTTAGATTTAGAATTATTTTCCATTGGCACGAAAGAAATTCCAATAGTTCTTACTGTACTGCTCAGGACTGCAAAACTTAATATAAAAATATAAAGTGAAGTATCAATAATGTAAGGTTAAGGAGACAAAATGATGGTTTAGTAAATTTCCGAATGACACTAAGGTCGGTCGCATTGTGGATAGTGACAAAGGATGTTGTAGGTTACAGAGAAACATACATAAGCTGCAGAACTGAGCTGAGAAGTTGCAGATGTAGTTTAATGCAGAAAAGTGTGAGGTGATTCACTTTGGAAGGGGTAACAGGAATGCAGAGTATTGGGCTAATGGTAAGATTCTGGTAGTATAGATGAGCAGAGAGATCTTGGTATCCAGGTACATAGATCCTTGAAAGTTGCCACCCAGGTTGATAGTGTTGTTAAGAAGGCATACGGTGTGTTTATTGGCAGAGGGCTTGAGTTTTAGAACCATGAGATCTTGCTGTAGCTTTCAAAACTCTGGTGCGGCCACATTTGGAGTATTGCGTACAGTTCTGGTCACTGCATTATAGAAAGGAGGTGGAAGCTTTGGAAAGGATTCAGAGGAGATTTACTAAGATGTTGCCTGGAATTGAGGGAAGGTCTTACGAGGAAAGGCTGAGGGACATGAGGCTGTTTTCGTTAGAGAGAAGAAGGTTGAGAGGTAACATAATTGAGACATATAAGATAATCAGAGGGTTAGACAGTTTGGATAGTGAGAGGCTTTTTCCTTGGATGGTGATGGCTAGCATGAGGGGACGTAGCTTTAAATTAAGGGGTGATAGATATAGGACAGATGTCAGAGATGGTTTCTTAACTCCGAGAATAGTAGCGGCATGGAACACACTGCCTGCAACATTCGTAGACTCGCCAACTTTAAGGGCATTTAAATGGTTCATTGGATAGGCATATGGATGAGAATGGAATAGTGTAGGTCAGGTGGACTTCAGATTGGTTCCACAGGTCAGTGCAACATCAAGGGCTGAAGGGCCTGTACTGGGCTGTAATGTTCTATGTTCTATTAACAAAGTTAAAAGTTAAACATTGCAGTAATTGTGGTGTATTGTAAAACATACAAAATAAAGTTAAAAGTTACACATTGCAGAATTTCTTAGTTTTAAGTCAAAAATAAGTAAAGCTGAAAGTTCAAACATTACAGTTTTTCTTAAGAGCTTCGCCATGGTGGGACCATACTTCGAGGAATCACCTCAAGACCAGGACTTTGTATTGATGTTTCTTAAGGGAGAGGATTCTGACAAAATATTGGCAGAAGAAGTTTTAAGAGGGGTGAAAACTGATGGACAATTTATACGTAGAAGGGCTGGCTATACTTAGGATGGTTAAATCAACTGGTTCATATGGTTTACAGATGAAAATGTGTTGCTGGAAAAGCGCAGCAGGTCAGGCAGCATCCAAGGAACAGGAGAATCGACGTTTCGGGCATAAGCCCTTCTTCAGGAATGAGAAAGTGTGTCCAGCAGGCTAAGATAAAAGGTAGGGAGGAGGGACTTGGGGGAGGGGCGTTGGAATTGCGATAGGTAGAGGGAGGTCAAGGTGAGGGTGATAGGCCGGAGTGGGGTGGGGGCGGAGAGGTCAAGAAGAAGATTGCAGGTTAGGAAGGCGGTGCTGAGTTCGAGGAATTTGACTGAGACAAGGTGGGGGGAGGGGAAATGAGGAAACTGGAGAAATCTGAGTTCATCCCTTGTGGTTGGAGGGTTCCCAGGCTGAAGATGAGGCGCTCTTCCTCCAACCGTCGTGTTGCCATGGTCTGGCGATGGAGGAGTCCAAGGACCTGCATGTCCTTGGTGGAGTGGGAGGGGGAGTTAAAGTGTTGGGCCACAGGGTGGTTGGGTTGGTTGGTCCGGGTGTCCCAGAGGTGTTCTCTGAAACATTCCGCAAGTAGGCGGCCTGTCTCCCTGTTCCCTCACTTTCTCCTCGTATGGTTTACATCCTGGGTGACTAAAGGAAGTAGGGATAGACATTGCAGAAGGACTTGCTGTAATCTTTCAACTTTCCTTTGTTATGAGGGAAATGCTAGATGATTGTAGAATGATAAATGTGACACTATTACCCCAAAATAGACGCATGGGCAATCTTACTAACTACAGGCAAGTTTAATTGTAAGTAATATTTTTGAATAAGTAATCAAGCAAAAATGAACAGGCATTTGGCGAGGTTTAACCTAATTGAGGAAGACTCGTGCAAATTTGTAAAATCCAGATCATGCCTGACTAATCTAATTTAGTTTTTTGATGAAGTAATGAAGTAACAGAAAAGTTGACTGAGATGAATCTACATTGTCTATATGGATTTTAAGAAATATATGATGAATTACCACAACAGGAAGTTTAACAAAGTTGAATGGTCACTGTCAATTTGGATAAAATATTGTTTCTAGAATAGAAAACAAAACTATGGTAAATTATTGTTTTTCATACTGGAGAATGCAGACAATGGTTCTCTGATGTGTTAGAGCCACTGCTTTTTAATGACTTGCATACTGGAATTCAGTGTAAATTTCTGCTGGTTATCCCAAAATATGCTCATAATGAAAATGATCCCAGTGGACTGCAACAAGACATAGACACACATTAGAATGAGTAGACAAATGGCTGGTGGAATTTAATAATCATTAAAAGAGTAATTAACACAGAATATGGAATCCTGGGCTTCATAAATAGGGAAAGTCATCAAGGCAGTTCTGCTGAATATTTTTAAAATGATTGAACGTTTGTGTTAGAATAATGTGTCCCATTCTGATCGCCATGTTTTAGGAAGAATGGGACTCATTATTCTAACACAATCTTTGAGAGAGGCAGAGGAGATTTACCAAAATTTGTTTTTATTAATTATTTCATGGGGTGTGGGTGTTGCAGACAAGACTGTATTCATCACTCATCCCTGGCTGGCCTTGAACTGAGTGGTTGACTATACTATTTTAATGGGCAGTTAACAGGCAACCATATTGCTGTGGCTCTGGAGTTACATATTGGCCAGGCTGGGTAAGGATGGCAGATTTACTTCCAGAATGGGCAGGTAGAGTTTTTTGACAGTTGATAATACTCTCATTTTCTCCACTACTGAGAATAGCTTTTAACTCCAGATTTATTAATTATATTTAATTTCCACCAGCTGAAAATAGCTTTCAATTCCTAATTTATTAATTATATTTCATTTCTACGAGTTGAGGAAGAGGATAAATTGACCATCAAATTGAAAGAAAATCATACCATGTGGCAAAGATTAGCGATGAGAGGATTGAGAGAATGTTAAAAATGAACAAGAAGTGATCCAAAAAAGGGAGAACATGAACTATGAGGACAACAGCAGTAAGAGCCTATTTAAATGTATATAAAGGGAGAATCAAAGGTGAACATAGCCCTTTCAAAAACCCTGGGGAAATAATGGAGAATTGGAAGTGGCAAAGGAGGTTTTTGCCAACACTCGACACTGGATTCATGGTTGTCATGAGTCTCTTAATTCCAGATTTTCTTTATTGGATTCAAATTCACCATCTGCCTTGGCAGGTTTAGAACCTGGGTGTCTAGAACATTACCTAGGCCTCTGGATTAACAGTCTAGTGATAATACCACTCAGCTGTTGCCTGTAAGTAGTCGAATAACTGGTAAGAATCTTCCAAGAATTCTTAGATTTTAGAAAGATTCCAAAGGAATGGAAAACTATCAATGTAACTTGTCTGTTCACAAGGGGTGGGAGGCAAAAAGAACAGGTCAATATAAGCCAGTTGTTTTAACATTTGTCATTGGGAAAACATTTGTGCCTATTATAAAGGATGCAATAGCAGAACATTGAGAAAAATGCACCATGATCAAACAGAGTATAGCTTAAAAAAGGGGAGCTCATGCCTGATGAATTTATTACAGTTCTTTGAAGAGGTAACAAGTGAAATGGATGAAGGATATGTGATATATTTGTATTTCTAAAAGGCATTTGATAATATACCTCACATAAGGCTACTTAATAAGTTAAGAGTCTATGGATGTTGGGAGTTGTATATTAATTAAGGAGAGAGGATTGGCTAACTAATAAGCAAAGAGTTTGGTTAAAAGGGGCATTTTCAGGATGACAACTTGTAACTGGTGGAGTGCCACAGGGATCAGTACCAGAGCATGATCATTAACAATCTATATTAATGACTTAGAGAAGGAGAGTGAATGTACAGTTGACAAATGTATGAATGGCAAAGATTTGTGGGAACATAAGTTGTGAGGGTTACTGAGTCTGTAGAGGAACAGAGACAGGTTAAGAGTGTGTGGGGAAAACACACAGTAGATGGAATAATTTGTGGGAAAATATGAATAGAGAAAAGCTACTCCAATTAAATTGATGATACAATAATAAGATGATTTAATATCTTCAGGAAAAGGTGCAAGCAGCTGTGAAGAAAATATTTGCTCAGTGCATAGTAATAACCTGGAACTCTCTGCCTTCAACTGTCGTGAAAGCAGAGATTCAAAACCACCAACTTTGTTTGCTCAAATGTTAATATTTTTCTCCTAATTCTTATTAAACAGCAAGTAAAATAACATGGTGACGTCTTTTATGGTGTAAAACTAAAATTTGCCCACTTTCTTTAACTTCCAGAGATTGGTAGCTATGAATATGCCCCTGAATAGTGATGGAACGGTAATGTTCAATGCAACCCTTTTTGCCTTGGTGAGAACAGCTTTGAAAATCAAAACAGATGGTAAGATTCATGTAGATGGATCAGAATACATCCAGTAGAAAAGTATCTAAATTAACTCTAGTGATAACTGATAATAACTTAATATTGTTGTTCAAGGTTGACTGGAATACATTTATGTGAGCCATGCCTCTCAACTGACAGACTTGAAGTTGCAGACTGCAAACTCTGACAGCAGGAACCATTAGCCAAAATAGAGTATGAAAGCAAATGCTCTCCACATCAAAAAGCATCTGTGAAGACAGGGATAGTGATAACTTTTCAAGTTGATGACTTTTCATCAAGCCAACAACCTGAATTATTACTTGCATTTCACTCCCAAGTTGGGAGTACAAAGTTGACACAATTGCCAACTGACATGAGAGTAAGTGCCATTGTTTTTTGAGGGGGTATGGTGGTGGCAGTTGAAAAGGGGAGTCATGGTGTCAAAATCCAGAAGTGATGTGGAAAGTGAGCTGTATGGAATGCCTGCCTCAGTGCACTGGTTCATTGTCAAAGATATTCACAGAAAACAAAAACCCAGAACTCAGCCCACCTATTCCCTCAGCCCCCTCCCACACAGTGCAGCCACCTCATGCCCTCCATATTTCATGCACCCTCACATTCTCCATGCTGATCCATACCTGCCAAATAATGCCTCTCAACTTCCAAACCAATCTGTGCCTCTGGAGTCACTACCCCATTTGCAGGGGGGAGGAGGTGCTGTTCTTTCATTTGCTGTCTGGCTGGCTGGCTAGCCACCATTTATTGCCCATCCTTAGTTGCCCTTGGTGATGACCTGCCTTCTTGAACCACTGCAGTCACATGTTGTAGTAAACCCACAATGCCATTATGGAAGAAATTCCAGATTTGATCCTATTTCTGGCATCCATTAGTCTCGTGAGATCATGGATCTGTGGCTGGGAAGTCTTGCTTGAATCTTTGTTTGTAGAGCAGTGTCTGTTGTGGCTGTAGAGGCCCACACGGGAGTGGCAGTCTCAGCTGCAGCGACTGCACTTGAAGGTGCTCACCTCCAGTGTTGTCCTGGTGATTTTCCGGCGGGTGCAGTTTTCTTCAACAGCAAGCTTGAGTTTCTCTTTTTCTCTTTTTAGACGTCTGCATAATTCCAGCCTCCAGTGAGAGTGATCGTTTGCAATGCCCTCTCACCTCTCAACATTCATGTTTAGTGACTTCATGTCCCTCTTGCAGACATCTTTGAAACGAGGATGGGGCTGCCCTTGTGCTCTTTTGCTGGAGGTCAGTTCCCCATAGAGCAGGTCTTTAGGGATCCTCCCATCTGACATGCAGTGTACGTGGTCCAGCCAGCAGAGACAGCACTATTGGAGCAGGGTGATGAGGCTGGGTATCTGGGCGCAGGCCAGGACCTTATTGTTGGTGACTCGGTCAGTCCACTTGATGTCCAGGATGCATCTCACACTGTGAAGGAGGAAGGCGTTGTGACGCGGCTTCTGTCTGGAGTAGAGGCTCCAGGTCTTGTTGCCATAAAGCAGTGTGCTGAGGATGTAGACCCTGTAGACTGCAACCTTGGTGTGCGTTGTCAGCTTTCTGTTCTCCCAGACACTCTTTGTCAGCCTGACGAATGTTGAGCCTACACATCTGATCCATCTGTTGATCTCTGAGTCCAGGGAGAGACTGACCGTGATGGTGGAGCCAAGGTATATAAACTCGTGGACTACCTCCAGCTCATAGTTATTGATGGTAATGGCAAGGAGTGTTTAGCACCTTGAGCCAACATTGTTGGTCTTCTTCAGGCTGATGGTCAAGCTGAAGTCCTAACAGGCCCTTGACAGGTGCTTGAGGTGTTGCAGTTGCTCTTCTGAGTGTGATCACAATGCTGCATCATGAAGACAGAGGGTGGTGGTGGAGGGTTCTTTTTCAGACTGGAAGCCTGTGACCAGTGGAGTGCCACAAGGATCGGTGCTGGGTCCACTACTTTTCATCATTTATATAAATGATTTGGATGTGAGCATAAGAGGTATAGTTAGTAAGTTTGCAGATGACACCAAAATTGGAGGTGTAGTGGATCACAAAGAAGATTACCTCAGATTACAATGGGATCTTGATCAGATGGGCCAATGGGCTGAGAAGTGGCAGATGGAGTTTAATTCAGATAAATGCGAGGTGCTGCATTTTGGGAAAGCAAATCTTAGCAGGACTTATACACTTAATGGTAAGGTCCTAGGGAGTGTTGCTGAACAAAGAGACCTTGGAGTGCAGTTTCATAGCTCCTTGAAAATGGAGTCGCAGGTAGATAGGTTGGTGAAGAAGGCATTTGGTATGCTTTCCTTTATTGGTCAGAGTATTGAGTACAGGAGTTCGGAGATCATGTTGCGGCTGTACAGGACATTGGCTAGGCCACTGTTGGAATATTGCATGCAATTCTGGTCTCCTTCCTATTGGAAAGATGTTGTGAAACTTGAAAGGGTTAAGAAAAGATTTACAAGGATCTTGCCAGGGTTAGAGGATTTGAGCTTTAGGGAGAGATTGAATAGGCTTGGGCTGTTTTCACTGGAGTGTCGGAGGCCTTATATCGTGAGGGGCATGGATAGGATAAATAGACAGCCTTTTCCTTGGGGTGTGGGAGTCCAGAACTAGATGGCGTAGGTTTAGGGTAAGAGGGGAAAGATATCAAAGAGACCTAAGGGGCAACTTTTTCGCACAGAGCGAGGTATGTATGTGTGGAATGAGCTGCCAGAGGATGTGGAGGAGGCTGGTATAATTGCATAATTTAAGAGGCATTTGGATGGGTATATGAATAGGAAGGGTTTGGAGGGATATGGGCCAGGTACTGGCAGGTGGGACTAGATTGAGTTGGGATATCTGGTCCACGTGGATGAATTGGACCGAAGAGTCTGTTTCCGTGCTGTACATCTCTATGACTGTATGACTCTACCATGTCTCTGATGAGTACTTCACGGTCCTTGGTTTTCGCTGGGATAGTCTGAGCAGCCTTACGTCCTTTCTGGTGTGGAGGTAGACACCATCAGTTGATGTTCCAAAGGCATGCTTGAGAATGCCGAACAGGGTGGGGGCAAGCGCACAGCCTTGCTTCATCCCGCTGTGAATGTTGAAGGCCTCAGAAGAAGAGCCTTCAAACTGAACGATGCCCTTCATGCCTGTGTGGAATGACTGAACTATCCTAAGGAGTCTTGGGGGTGCAACCAATCCTGGCAAAGTCAAAGGCCTTCGTGAGGTCAATGAAGGCAACATAGAGTGGTTGTCTTTGCTGTTTGCATTTCTCTTGTAGCTGTCAAAGGGAAAAGATCATGTCGATTGTGGAGCATTCTGACCTGAAACTGCACTGAGACTTAGGACTTTCTGCAGTCTGTTCAGGACCTCGCGGGTGAAGACCTTTCCAATGGTGCTCAGCAAAGAGATTCCCTTGTGGTTCTTACAGCCACTTCTGTCCTCTTTGTTCTAATATAGGGTGACAATGTTGCAGTCTCTCATGTCTTGCGGCACTGCTCCCTCTTACCAGCACTGACACAGTAGTTTGTGCAGGAGGTTTAGCAGGACACCCTTTGCGTATTTGATGGTCTATCCTGATGCCTTCTCAGTAGGCAGGCTTCGATTACTTTACTCAGCTGTTCGGCAGTTGGCAATGCATCCAGTTACTCCATGACAGGCATTCCACAGCTTCTAGCACGCCATCCGAGATGCTGTTTTCTCTGGAGAAGACTTCAGAGTAATGCGCCACTCATCTCCTCATCTGCTTGTGGTTGTCTTGGATGGTCTCATCTGTTATGATTTTCAGTGGTGCTGTTTTGCTTTGGGTTGAACCAATGGTTTTCCTGATCCCCTCATACACTCCAAGGATATTGCCTGTGTCGAATGATGACTGATGCTTTTGCACAGTTGTACCCAGTAATCATTTGCACAGTGTCTGGCTGTTTTGTGGGCCTTGCTTCTTGCTGTCCTTAGCGCTTGCAGTGTTGCCTATTTGGGGTGGCATTTGTGCTCTAGTAGTGCAACACGCTTTGCCTCGATGACAGTGGTGAGTTTACTTGAGCTCACTTCAAACCAGTCTTGTGTCTTCCCCTGTTTCTTCCCAAAGGCCTTGAGTGCAGTGCTGTGGATAGTGTCCCTGAGAGAGTCCCAGCTCTGCTGAGCACCTCCTTCTGGTGAGTCTGCAAGGAACGCATCTTCCAGTGACTTGATGAACTCTGCTGCTTTCTCTGGGTGTAGGGTCTTACTGGCATTGATGCGCTGCTTGTGTGGAGACTTGTCGTAGTGCATCTTCTCTGGCCAAAGTCTGTTCTTGCAGCAAACCAGAGTGTGATCCGTGTCACAGTCAGCACTCTGAAAGGAGCAAGTCATGAGCATGTCTCTCAGGTGGTGGCATCTGGTGATTATCAGGTCTATCTGGTGCCAGTGTTTGGAATGGAAGTGTCACCAAGACACTTTGTTCTGAGCTTTGGACTGGAAGTAGGTGTTGGTGACATATAATTTGTGGAGCATGCAAAGCTCGAGTAGTCATTGCCCGTTGTCATTCATAGTGCCAATCCCATTCTGCCCCAGGCAGATTGACCAGGAGTTGTGGTCGACGCCAATTCTGGTGTTGAAGTCGTCAAGTAGCAGCAACTGTTCCTGACTTGAGGTCCCCAGTATTATGATTTGAGAACTGGTTGTAAAACTCATCCTTTGCATCTTGTGTAGAGTAGAAGGTTGGTGCATAGATGCTGACAAGGTTGACTATTGCTATTCCTATTACCGTGAACAAAGTTAAAAATCACACAACACCAAGTAATAGTCCAATTTGGAAATGCTGTTTCTTCCTCAGGTGGTTGTGGAGAATAAGATAATAAGACACAGAATTTATAGCCAAATGAGTACAGTGTCATGAAGATGTGATGATACATTAAACAATTTTAGATCAAATCTTTCATCTTTTAGAACGGAATGTGTTGGTTTCTGTTCTTTGATATGTAAATCCCTGAATTACTTTAAAATTACATTCTCAAGAAAGGTGAATCTTTTCTAACAACAGGTGTCATATCAGCTCAGACAATGCATTCAGGTGTGAGGTTTAGATTAGATTACTTACATTAGATTAGATTACTTACAGTGTGGAAACAGGCCCTTCGGCCCAACAAGTCCACACCGACCCGCCGAAGCGCAACCCACCCATACCCCTACATTTACCCCTTTAACCTAACACTACGGGCAATTTAGCATGGCCAATTCACCTGACCCGCACATTTTTTGGATTGTGGGAGGAAACCGGAGCACCCGGAGGAAACCCACGCAGACACGGGGAGAACGTGCAAACTCCACACAGTCAGTCGCCTGAGTCGGGAATTGAACCCAGGTCTCTGGCGCTGTGAGGCAGCAGTGCTAACCACTGTGCCACCGTGCCGCCCATCACGGTCTGTTTGTGTCCCAGTGTTGAGCTAGACTGGTTCTATTTCTAAAGTGGATTTACAGAGTTTTACATGGATTCAGTTAGTTTCTGAACAAAATAAAATGTAATTCTGCAAAAAACAAATTCACCTCAAACTTCTGTGTGCATGCATGTTGGAGAGACAGAGTGGGTGTGAGAATGTGATAGAGTATGTGTGTGTGTGTAGGCTTGGTTAAGTGTGCGAGTGTGTGGAGGTATACGCCTGTGAGAGGGTGTGTGCGTGGGTATGTGTGCGTAAGAGAGAGAGCTTGTCTGTGAGAGAGGGTCTGCGTGAGTTTGTGAGTATGTTGGAATGTGTGTGTGTGTGAGAGAGTGTATAGTACAATGGGATCACCTGTAGAACATAGAACATTACAGCGCAGTACTGGCCCTTCGACCCTCGATGTTGCGTCGACCTGTGGAACCAATCTGAAGACCATTTAATCTACAGTATTTCATTCTCATCCATATACCTATCTAATCACCATTTAAATGCCCTTAAAATTGGCGAGTGTACTACTGTTGCAGGCAGGCCATTCCACACCCTACTACTATCTGAGTAAAGAAACTACCTCTGGTATCTGTCCTATATCTATCACCCCTCAATTTAAAGCTATGTCCCTTCATGCTAGCCATCACCATCCGAGGAAAAAGGCTCTCACTGTCCACCCTGTCTAACCCTCTGATTATCTTACATGTCTCAATTAAGTCACCTCTCAACCTCCTTCTCTCTAACAAAAATAGCCTCAAGTTCCTCAGCCTTTCCTCGTAAGACCTTCCCTCCATACCAAGCAATATCCAAATAAATCTCCTCCCAACTCTTTCCAAAGCTTCCACATCCTTCCCATAATTCGATGACCAGAACTGTACACAATACTCCAAGTGCAACCTCTTCAGAGTTTTGTACAGCTGCAGCACGATCTCATGGTTCCCTCTTGGTATTAATAATGGTAACACACCGTATGCCGCCTTAACAACCCTATCAAGTTGGGTGACGACTTTCAGGGATCTAAGACCTCTCTGTTCATCTACACTACCAAGAATCTTACCATTAGCCCAGTACTCTTTATTCCTGTTGCTCCTTCCCAAATGAATCACCTTACATTTTTCCATATTAAACTCCATTTGCCACCCTCTTAGCCCAGCTATGCAATTTATCTGTGTTCCTGTATAACCCACAACATCCTTCTTCACTATCCACAACTTGACCAACCTTCGTGTTATCTGCAAATTTACTAACCCGTCCTTCTATGCCCTCATCCAGGTCATTTATAAAAACAACAGTGGCCCTCAGTCAGATCCTTGCGGTACCCGACTAGTAACTGAACTCCAGGATTAATATTTCCTATCAACTACCACCCTCTGTCTTCTTTCAGCTCATCAATTTCTGATCCAAACTATTAAATCACCCTCAATCCCATGCCTCCCTATTTTGTGCAATAGCCGACCTTGGGGAACCTTATCAAATGCCTTACTGAAATCCATATACACCACATCAACCGCTTTACCCTCATCCACCAGTTTGGTCACCTTTGCAAAGCCGTGTTGACTATCCCTGATCAATTTATTCCTTTCTAGATGATTATAAATCCTATCTCTTATGACCTTTTCCAACACTTTCCCCACAATCGAAGTAAGGCTCACTGGTCTATAATTACTAGGGTTGTCTCCATTCCCCTTCTTGAACAAGGGAACAACATTTGCTATCCTTCAGTCTTCTGGCACTATTCCTGTAGACAATGACAACATAAAGATAAAAGCCAAAGGTTCTGCAATCTTCTCCCTGCCTTCCCAGAAAACCCTAGGATAAATCCTATCTGACCCAGGGGACTTATCTATTCTCACACTTTCCAAAATTGCTAACACCTCCTCCTTGTGCACCTCAATCCCATCTATTCCAGTAGCGTGTATTGTAGTATTCTGCTCGACAACATTGACTTTCTCCAATATGAATACTGACAATAAATATTCGTTTAGCACTTCCCCTATCTCCTCTGTACTGTGACATGAACCCAAGGTCCTGGTTGAGGCCATTCCCATGAGAACCGAATGTGGCTATCAACTTCTGCTCGGCCACTCTGCGTGTTGCCTTTTTCCGAAGTCTGTCTTGGAGGATGGTCGCCCGGACTACTGAAGTGTTCCTCAACGGGAGGGAACACTCCTGCCTGGTGATTGTTGCGCGGTGTCCATTCGTCCATTGTCGTAGCATCTGCTCGGTCTCAGCAATATACCATGCCTCAGGGCATCCTTGCCTGCAGCATAGAATATAGACAACATTGGCCAAGTCACCATGAGTGCTCACTGCATACATGGTGGGAGATGTCCCCACATGTAATGGTGGTATCCATGTCAATGCTCTGACACATCTTGCAGCAGCTGCCATGACCGGGTTTTACAGTGTTCTTGTCTTGAAGACTGGGTAGTTTGCTGTGAACAATGATCTGTTTAATGTAGGAGATATAGAGAGTGTGTGCGCAAATGAGACCTTATCTCCTATACGTTTATGAGGTGAATTTGTTTTTGCAGAATTACATTTTATTTTGCTCAAAAAATGCGCGATTCCATGTAAAACTCTGTAAATCCCACTTAAGAAATAGAACCAGTCTAACTCAACATTGGGACGCAAACAGACCTCACACCTGAATGCATTGTCTGAGCTGAGATGGCACCTATTATTAGAAAAGATTCACCTTTCTTGAGAATGTAATTTAAAAGAAATTCTGGGATTTATATATCAAAGAACAGAAACCAACACATCTCATTCTAAAAGATGAAAGACTTGATCTAAAATAATTTAATGTATCCTCACCTTTGCATGACACTGCACTCATTTGGCTATAGATTCTGTGTCTTATTATCTTATACTCCACAACCAGCTGAGGAAGAAGCAGCACTTCGAGAGCTAGTGTTTCCAAATAAACTGTTGGACCATAACCTGGTGTTGTGTGATTTGCAACTCTGTCCACCCCAGTCCAACACCAGCATCTCCAAGTTATTACAGTGAAAGAGTAGCAATAGCCAGGATGGTGAGTGGCTTGGAAGGGAACTTGCAGGTGGTGGTGTTCCCATGTAACTACTGCTCTTGTCTTTCCAGGTAGAAGTAGTCATAGTTTGGAAGATGCTGCCTAAGGATCTTTGGTGAATTTCTGCAATGCATCTTGTATATAGTAATATTGCTTGTGAGCGTTGGTGGTGGAGGGAATGGATCTTTGTGGATGTGATGCCAGTCAAGTGGGTTGCTCTGTTCTGATCTTCTTGCAAGTTGTTGGCTGCACTTATGCAGGCAAATGGAAGTATTTAATCACACTCTTGACTTGCACTTTGTAGATAGTGGATAGGTTCTGGGGAATCAGGCGATGAGTTGCTCGCCATGGTATTCCTAGCCTCTGTCCTGTTCTTGTAGTTACTGTAATTATTTGGTGAGTCCAGTTGAATTTCTGGTCAATGGTAACCCCCAGGAGATTGATAGTGCTGCAAATGATTTAGCCTTATCTTTTGCACTGATGTGTTGGGCTCTTCCATCATTGAGGATAGGATGTTTGTGGAGCCACCTCCTCCAGTAAGTTGTTTACTTTTCCACTACTATTCGTGACTGGATGTAGCAGATTGTTGAGCTTAGATATGGTTATGGGATCATTTAGCTCTGCCTGTCACTTGCTGCTAAGGCTTCTTGGCATATAAGTAATCTTGTTAGTAGCATCACTAGGCTGACACCTTATTTTTAGGTATGCCTGGTGCTACTCTTGGAATGTCCTTTTGAACTCTCCATTGAACCAGGTTTTTATCCCGTGGCTTGATGGTAATGGTTGAGTGGGAGATATTCCAGGCCTTGAGGTTACATTTTGTAGGATTATCATTCTGTTGCGGTTAATGGCCCACAGCACCTCATTAATGCCCAGTCTTGATTTGATAGATCTGTTTGAAGTCAGTCCCATTTAGAACAGTGATCGTGGCACACAACATATTGGAGGGTATTCTCAATGTGAAGGCAAGACTTTGTCTCCACAAGGATTGTGTGGTGGTCACTCTTATAGATACTGTCATGGACTTATGCATCTGCAGCCAGGAAGTTGGTAAGGATGAGGTCACGTTTTACCTCTCTTGTTGATTTCAGCACCATTTGCTGCAGGCCAAATCTAACAGCTTTGTCCTTTCGGACTCAGTAATGCTGCTGCCACTCTTGGTGATGGCTATTGAAATCATCCACCCAGAATATAATTTGCACCTTTGCCATCTTCACTATTTCCTCTGAGTGTTATTCAACATGGAGGAGTACTGATTCATCAGCTGAGGGAGGACGGTTTGTGATAAGCAGGTCTCCTTGCCCATATTTAACCTGATGCATTGAGACTTTGAAGTCTGGAGTCTACGTTGAGTACTTCCAGTGCAACTCCCTCCTGCCTATATCACTGTTTCTTCTAGGTCTATTCTGCTGATAGTACAGAACATATGCATAGATGGTGATGGTGGCATCTGTGACTCATAGAATCATACCTTAAAATTAATGCCTGACTGTAGTTTGACTAGTCTACGAGACAGCTCTCCCAATTTTGGCACCAACTCCCAGACATTAGTGGGGAGGACTTTGCAGGGTCAATAAGGCTGTTTTTGCAATTTTTGTTTCCAGTGCCAACTCTGTGCTAGATGGTCTGTCTGGTTTCATTTCTTTGTATGCCAATCCATTATGCCAACCTATTCTCATCATCGTTCAAATGGCCCTGTATAGCCTCTAAGCCAACTTGGAACCATACCCTGTCAACTCTTGCTACCCAGCCTGTCCCCCCCCCCCCCCCCGCCCAACTTACCACTCTTCACACTTGCACATGCCATTTTAACTCATCCAGAATTTTCCACAGTTATAGCTCAAAGCCCATGCTGAAAAGAAATGTGATAAAAATTCTTTAATGTCTAATGAAAAATTCAGTTTTTTTTTAAATCACTGAAACATTTTTAATCAGTTTATTCAGTACATTTAATTTCTATTAATCCTTTATATTAAAAAAACAAGCAATGAAATTCATAGTTGCAGTTCAAAGAGTTTATAACCATTTAGAATAATGAACCATGCTGTGGAATGACAGGCACTCCATTGTGACAATGAAAGGTTGTAAAATTCATATCATTCAGCACTAATCCTGCAATCATAACCCCCAACAGTATATCAGCAAGTGACAATTTCTAAATAGGAGACTTTTTTAAATCTTTAAGGGACAAGTGTTTTAAATGCCTCAACAGCTTGACAACTCCTTTGAAATCTCTTTGATACTTGCAATGAACTTGACAGTTTGTGAGTTGATGCAATTTTTATGCACATTATGTATCTTTTAACAAGTCCAAAAGGCTTCCCACCTGCATCAAAGAGAACCTTAACTTTCCCAATGGGTATCTGACTTCTCCAAAAGCTGTCCTGGGATCAAATCGAAAAGGACACTTCATTCTCCAAAAGAGTTCCCTGCCTCACCAAAGGATTCTGCCAGCTTTAGAACTTCTCCTGAGTCTAGAGTGCCTAAATTATCTTTGAACATGCCTCTAGGGAAAAAAAAATCACATTAGACTAAGACAGTTGCACCTTAACATGTGCAGTTGTTACCATAGACCATGGATATGCACATTAGAAACTGCCTCGAACTGCAAAAATAGCAGACACTTTGTTCAGGTTTGGATTTTCAGATTTGGACCTACGGCACTCTTTTACAAAGACACAGAGGCTTTCAGTCTTTATAACAAATCAGGTTATTAACAATTTCTTTCTCCACAGATGCTGCCGAATCTACTATTTTTGGTGAAAAGAGAGCACTCTATTTTCTTATGTACAGTAATATATATTATAAAATAATATCATATTTTAAATATTGTTATTTGCATAATTCTGATAACATTAACAAAACATTTCAGTGCTCGCAAAAAGAATTGCAAGTTAAGATTTAAACAATTAATTGGTTGAAAAAATATGGAAAAGAAAGTGAATTCCATGTTTCCTTTATAAACAAGTCCAAAAAGCAGTCACGAAAGCTTTTATCCCATTTCTCGTTGAAGATTCAAGAATGTCATATTAAAGTCAGGTTACATTAAATAGAGAATAGGGTTATAGGGCTGGGGGAAGCTACAAGGAACAGGGGGACAAAACTATGAGCAACACAAAAAAATTGAAACATAAATTTACAGCAAGACATCCATGTCCATGCTATTTCCAAATTAATTCTTTAAATAGCCTGTATTATATTTAACTTGGCCTTGGAACTACATCATAAAGAGGTCGATGCAACAGGACAAGCAGAAGAGAGCTTTGCAGGATAGTGAACGAGGGTGAAGTTGTAGGGGGTACCTGACTACATGAAGCTGTACAGAAATCAGATTTTCTTGCTTGGCTTCACAGAGGAACAGTTTTCAGTGGCTCTGGTTTTCTGGGGTGGGGGCAGTCACTTGCTGAACCAAGAGTTGGAGTTCCTTACTCGTGCATCCATAGCACTCGTGGTGACTGTGAAGTTCACCTTGGACCTGATCTTTATACATCACACTTTTTTTTCAAAAACCAGTTACATCACCGTCTCTTTGCTTTTAATGCACTTTGCAATCAAGGAAGTAGAAGAAAAACCGTTTGCTTAAGCAGCAGGAATTCCTCACTTTTGCGAAGGAGAATATAAAATAGAGAGAACAATGGGCCTTTTGAGAATTTCTGAGTGAGGTGGCTTGCAAGTTGCATCCATGTGAGCCTTTGTGGTCAACTGCAAGGCTAAGCCCTCTTTTACAATAAGAAGGAATTCCATTTTTAAATGTGCAAAATAACTGCAACAATAGACAAGAAATTATGCAGATTTGTAACTGGTATCTTGGTGTCATTAGCCAAGATACACACTTTCAACCTGTGTTCTTCATCAGTGTACCCTCTCTTCCACCCAGATATTTGGTCTAGAGGCCAGTTATTTGTGAACAAGTACCATCATCTTCTAATACCTTGCTTATGCCTTCTGTTAGGCTGACCAAACAGATATATAACAGAACCAGAAACAATGGAGACCATCAGACCCCTCAAGAACAAGTTCTGATTGCTTGACGTGCTTCATTACAGAAAAATTTGTCAATGCATGCTGCATGTCACATGATTTAATATTGCAAAGTATTGCAAAAGTAGAAAAACTAGAGCTTATAGTTGGTTATAGCTTGTTTTTAGATGTGGGGCTTGACCCCTCTGCATTGAGGCATGCACCATGCAAACTTGGTGCTGCCTTTTTATTTGCCTGATTGTGACTTCAGCAAGGTATACTTATATCACATGTTGCAACCAACCTGCAAAGCTGCCTGTCCCTCCTTGAAAAGAAACAGCATTCAGGCGAATGAGCTGCTCACTCACACCCAATATAGTACAAATGGAGCACCGGAGAAGGATCCAGCGTTCACAGATGCAGCACTTGATGCCTTAGTGATAGAGATGGATAGGAGTTGAAAGATCACCTTTCCTCACTGAATTACCCTTTGATGGTGACATCGATCCACATTTCATAACTCGAGACTGTATTAAATGTTCCAGGCCTTCTTACAGTATATTCCATTTCACACCAAGTTATGTATAAGTTAATCATATGATTCTTGGCATTTCCATTTCTAAAATATTGATACTTTTAGCTGAAATTTTTCTATGATGATGCAATTATTTTGCATATATATGATGTCATCTTTTTTCCAGATATATCTTCCTTATGTCTGCTATAATGCATTTTCTGTTGCATTAATGTCCCTAATTAGATCTATTTCTCAAGAATTACAAGTTTCTACTGCACCTTTTTATTGTTGGTAGTGCTTCATTCTTATTACAAACACGTATCTTTTACTGCTCTGCATTTAAAAAGGAAATGTAATAATATTTTTCTCGCTATGCATCCAATAAAAGAAATGACAATAACAAAATTAAATGTAACATTTTCAGTATTGACTTGTTGTACCAAATGACTAACCCCATCCACCTTTTGCCATCTAAATTTCCACACTTTTTTTTCCCCACTCTTCCCCCACTTGAACTGATACCCCACCGACTCTTTGTTAAGGATCATAGCCAGCCATGCTGCTCAAAATTCCCAGGCCTACTCAAGACAAGAATTCACCTTCACGAGGAACTGGTTGTAGTCCCAAGCGTTGATCACTATTCTCTTCTGATGTTGTTAAGATTACAGAGTTAAAAATCACACAACACCAGGTTATAGTCCAACAGGTTTAATTGGAAGCACTAGCTTTTGGAGCGCTGCTCCTTCATCAGGTGGTTGTGGAGTACACAATTGTAAGACACGGAATTTATAGCAAAAGTTTACAGTGCTATGTAACTGAAATTATACATTGAAAAATACCTTGATTGTTTGTTATGTCTCTCATCTGTTAGAACAACCATGATAGTTTCATTTCTTTCATATGTAAATCGCAAAACGTTTTTAAAAGTTATATTCTCAGGTGAACTGTAACAATTGGTGTGAGCCCAGATAATGTGTTGAAGGTGTTAGCCCCCATGTGCTGCTGTCTGTGCCATAATGTTTAGACTGATTCTAATCTAAAAAATGAATTAGCAGAATCTTACATGGATTCATGCAGTTTTTGAGCAAAGTACAATGTAACTCTGCAAGTACAAATTCACCCCACAAACGTATATGTGTATGTGTGCACACAAATCCACATGCATCAGATTAGAATCAGTCTAAACATTATGGCACAGACAGCAGCACACAGGGGGCTAACACCTTCAACACGTTATCTGGGCTGACACCAATTGTTAAAGTTCACCTGAGAATGTAACTTTTAAAAAAAATTTTGCGATTTACTTATGAACGAAGTGAAACTAACATGGTCATTCTAACAGATGAGAGACTTAACAAACAATCAAGGTATTTTTCAATGTATAATTTCAGTTACATCACACTGTAAACTTTTTTTTATAAATTCTGTGTCTTACAACTGTGTCTCCACAACCATATAATGAAAGAGCAGCGCTCTGAATGCTAGTGATTCCAATTAAACCTGTTGGACTATAACCTGGTGTTGTGTAATTTTTAACTTTGTGCACCCCAGTCCAACACCGGCATCTCCAAATCAAGATTACAGAGCTTCCACTCAATAGAGTAATTGACAGATCTCGAGGGTGGGATTTGCTGTCCATAAAGAACATGATTGAATTCCACTCACACCCTATTAAGGCCTACCCCAGCATATTGTCAGTGTGTGTTGGCCAGAGTTTTGGTCAACACAGTGACAATGCACTTTAATCTTGGGGTGAGATAGGTAGTGCATGCAGGTCACCCAGCCCCAGTCAAATACCCACAAATGTTTTTCTCAAACTAGTTTGAAATCTGTGATCCCATTTTCAATTTGATGCCACGTGAACCCATGTTGGTTTTAATTCCATATAATTTCTCCTGAGCATTTGTAATTCTCTACATTTCATTCGGTTTACCTTCAAAGTATTTAAATATGAGCATGGTTCATGGATATAAATTAACAGCCAAGGTATAGCACTATCTATTACAACTAACTGAGTGAAACATGCAGTGTTAGAAAAATAATCTGCATGTAATTTAGACATGACAGCTTGCATCCAGTAGGTTTTCAATGAATGGTAAAGGTAACTTTGCTGTATTCACAGCAGACCATAGGGGTTTTCACTCATTAGAGAGAAACAGCTAGTGGTGATTTAACCTGAGGGTGACCATCCCACTGATGACAGGTGAGGTCAAGAAGGCAGACCTTCATGGTAACCTCAGCCAGTGTGGAAATTGAAGCCATGCTGTTGGTATTATTCTGCATGACAAACCAGCCTACTGAACCAACTGACGCCCATTTTATTTTTTCAATTATTTTTGACATATGTGTAAGTATTTACTAAAATTTTTACTTTACTGGAAACTGTGTATTAGATTGCTACTTCACTGTTTCAAAAGGTTCATGGAGCTGATTCTGTTGCGTGCTTTTTCTCCTTTCATACAGGTAACCTAGATCAAGCTAATGAGGAGCTGAGAGCTGTTATTAAAAAAATCTGGAAACGAACTAGCATGAAGTTGCTAGATCAGGTGGTCCCTCCAGCTGATGGTTAGTGCTATGATTTTCAGATCAATTTTTACTGCAGTTAATTATATATTAATCACAGACTGTTTACCAGTTTATGTTTGTTCTTGAATTATATAGATGTGCATTGTTAGAAAGTAACCCAATAAAAGTATTTGATATTGATTTTGTATTTGAAGGAAGAGGGAAATGTGCATTAAAATTGGAACTCACTTTGTTTTCACTGTTAAAAAGTAATTGAATTCTAAAGATTATCCATCAGTTTATTTGAAACTCCAATTCTTGTATTGAGATTTATTTCATGGAAAACGCTTAGTATTTGTTATTAATTTGCTGCAGTGTAAATACCGTGCAGTAGAATGGTAAGTACATGGGATATAAGGTCTGCAGCATAATAAGTAATGAGTAATCAAATGTATTTCATTATTAACAGTTAAAATTATCATTGACATTTGGTACTGTTCAAGCTTTGAATTTTGTTAAATACTGCTTAAGTTTTAAACGTATTTTTCAAACTTAATTAAGTAACCATTTGCTTCAATTTTGTTTCTAATGCTTGCATGGCATAAATTGAGAAAACATTGCATGTATCCAATAACATTTCAACTTGTTTGCTTGAGCTTCTCTACAGCTTCTGTCCCTTTCTTCTCTCAATCTGTAAGAATATTCTGAAGCAATTCTGTTTTAGGCCGGTGGCATGGAACTCGTGTTGCCTCTTAACAACTGTTTCCCCTAAGATTTATTTGACACGGAGAGCTGTGCTTCAGAAATATTCCACACAGCCAGTTTTGTCTTATCTGCATGTCTTGGAAATTGGAAACAATGTAAAGGCTTTTCATCTTAAAGATTTCATATATTCATGCTTGTATTACTACAAGGTTATAGCTAGCTTTCTAGCTTGCTAATTATTCAGTAAACACATGCTTTAATTGACAGAATTATTAGCCTATATATTTTAATTCATCTCATTTGTTGTGCTAAGTGTATTAACCTTGTCTTTGGGATTAGGGTTAAGGTTTTAGAACATTTCAAGTCTGAACAATCTATGTTATCAAATGGGCACAAACATAACAAATCACTCAATTGGATTCAATAAACACATTTTCTGCCAAACATTTGGTATGTCCCTGATGAGACAAAATAAGAGGTGCAGAACAAAGAGCATGCCAATAGCCCAAAATTCCCATACTTACCCACACCCATTGCTCCTTTTTTGAATCTCTCTCCAGAATGTCTGTTAATTTGTGAACAATACCCTTGCTGTCAATTTATTTATTACAGATAGTGACATTGACCCTCACTTTGCGATGGTAATTACCATATGGTTCCATAACCTCATTTCTCAATGAAAATCTTTTTTGTGTACTGCTCTCTCCATTCTACCTGAAGAAATCTTCCCTCCTTCCCTCCTTTCCTCCTCAATCTCTGCATTAAGAAGCTTGACATCTGTAGTTTGAATCTGTATCTCAACTCCCTCTGCCTTTTCCCCTCTGAAATCACTCATCATTTTTCTCCCTAAATCTTTCCTGTAATGTAACCTCTGCTATTCACCTAAGTCAATCCTATAGGATGATATCTATTTGCTTGCTTAAGCCCAAAGTTGAAGTAGATGAAAAACACCTTTCATCTACTCTCTCCAAACTGTTGACTTCTTTCCCCCTAAATTTCAAGTTTATGTTCAGTTATCTCTACTGTTTTTCCCTCTTCTGCTTCTTGCATACTAAATTGAATACTTCCCTAAATGCTGCCATAGCCTCCCTCTTAAAAATCTAGTTCTTCCACTGTTATTTTCAGCAAGCTCTATTATAACAATATTCACAATATTTATTATGTTATACTTGAATTTAGTTTTGTACTTGGTAAGGTGAGGGACGACGGTATCAGAAATCCAGTACTGTTTTGCAATTTTATTACTTGGTTGCAGTCTCAATTATCCACAGGTAATTAATTGTGCGAAATGGGGGAAAAAAGGCTTTTTCTATTCTGCCATAACAAAATCTGAATTGCACAATGGGGTTAAATCTAAATGATGTTATAGGCTATGGACTTACACTGACTGAAGAACTAGGTTGAGACGACCCAAATGAAGACAGTGAATAGTATTACCTATCCTTCTTTAGAGCTCTGTATAACCCTAAACAGGGAAACCTTTTGGCCCTGCTCTTGGCTCATTTAGTTCAGTGAATATTGGAAAACTATTTGAAGGAAAAAATACATAGTTCAGTTTGCAGCAGTAATCCATGACCTAACTGATTTTTTCCAATAATTGTGTTAAGCAGAGGTCAACCATCTGCTTAGGCTCAGAGGCAGGAGTAGTGGCCAGGACTTTCTGATGTCTTGACATTCATTATTACAGCGTAGATGAAGTTGCGCATGAGGACAGAATTTCCATTTCAGCAGGGCCCAAAGATTCTGCTGGACAATTTGATTAAGCCAGGAGGCCCAGAAAGTCTCAATATGAATTGGAGAATTTGGAGGATTTCAGTGTAATTAAGTAAATAGTTACTCAGGAAAGGGTAGACTCTTTAATAGGAGAAAGTAAGGTCTGCAGATTCCTGAATCTGAAGAAGGGCTTATGCCCGAAACGTCGATTCTCCTGTTCCCTGGATGCTGCCTGACCTGCTGCGCTTTTCCAGCAACACATTTCCAGCTCTAGACTCTTTAATATTTGATGTAGTTCCTGAGTAATTGTTCAAGTGACCCCGTACTTGCCTCTCACACCTTCAACTATACCTCCTACAGAGCACTTACACTAATGTCAGGAGTAGGCTCCACAAATGACCCTATCGTCAATATTAGGGGAGTCCAGCACATCTCAGCAAAATAAGGTTAAAGTATTTACAACCAGCATTAGCCAGGAGTACTGATTAGATGATCCAGCATGATATCCTGCAGAGGTCCTCAGTATCACAAATGCTAGTCTTCAGCTAATTTGATTAACTTAATTTAATATCAAGGAAATTGCTAGAGGTGCTGGGTACTACTAAGGTGATGTGGACATAACAACAGTCTGGCAAAACTTGTACTCAAAAAGTAATTGTGCTGTTAGCCAAACTGTTCCAATACACATACAACATCTGCCCAACAATGTTGGAAATTGCCCATAAGAAATTGTCCAGTCCACAAAAGGCAGAACAAATCAAACCCAGCCAATTAACCTAACAACAATTTATTTTTGATCATGAGCAAAGTGTTGGAAGCAGATGTCTATACTATCGAACAGCACATGTTTACCAACAATCTGCTCACTGATTCTCAATTTAGATACCACCATGGTGACACAAATCCTGGTGTAAGTACAAACTTAGTATAAATATGGACAATAGAGTTGAACATCCAGAGGTGAGCAAAGAGTGAGTGCCCATGATATCAAATTACTGTTTCACTGAGTATCCTTCAAAAAACCCAAGTAAAATTGATATAAGTGAAGTCTGGGAAAATTTTCCACTGGTTGAAGTCATTTCTAGCACCTAGTTGTTGGAAGCCAGTAGGAGTTCCTCAGGGTCCTTTCCTGGCACAAGCATCTTCAGCTGCTTCATCAATAACCTTTTTCCAATCAAGGTTACAATTGGGAATGTTCACTGATTATTGCACATTTGGCACCATTCACGACTTCTTCGATACTGAAGCAGTTCATACCCAGGAAGTCCCAGAGAACACACAGGCTTAGGCAAAGTGGCAAGTAATATTCATGCTGTGATTACAAAAGTATGTCAGAAACTATGAATTCTCTGTGGACTAACTCACTTCTGAATACCCCAAAGTCTGTCAACCATTTACAAGCACATGCCAGAAGTGTGATATAATACTCTCTATTTGCCTGCATGAGTGCAGCTCCAACAGCACTCGAATGTTAACGTCATCCAAAATAAAGCTCACTTTATTGGTACCCCATCCATCATCTCCAACATTTCCTCCCTTCACCACAGATGCACAGTGGCAGAAATGCTTTCAGTTTACAAGATATACTGCAACAATTCAGCAAGAATTCTTCAAAAGCTTGTTCCAAACCTGCAATGTATACACCCAGATGGATAAGGGAATTAGAAACATGGGTGCACTATCATCCAAGCCACACACCATCCTGACTCACTACTCCACCACTGTTCTTACCCTGTCCCTGTATAAACTCCCTTCCTAATATCACAGTTGTTGTACCTACATTCCCATGGATTGCAGTAGTATCATACCACTATCTTCTCATGAGCCCTAAGGGAAGGCAATAAATGCTGGTCGAGCCGGCACTAAATGCTGGCCTAACCAGCAATATCCACATCCCATGAATGAAATAAAATAAAAACTTATGGTTTCCACAAGTCACTTATGGAGTTACTTATGAATCAATAAAAGACAGTAAAATAAAAGCAAAATACTGCAGATGCGGAAATCTAAAATAAAAATAGAAAATGCTGAAGAGCGAAACGGTTGACTTTTGGACTGAGTTTCTCTAGCATTTTCTGCATTTTTATTATTAATAAAAGACAATGTCCTGTTTAGCTTGAGGGTAGGATTGTTATCAAATAATTTTTCTTCTAATTTTGTTTTACTCCAATTCTTCTTCAAAAGTTAGATTCAAAGGGTCCTAACAGTTTAGTTATAATTGACTGTGGGGAGAAAGTGAGGACTGCAGATGCTGGAGATCAGAGCTGAAAATGTGTTGCTGGAAAAGCGCAGCAGGTCAGGCAGCATCCAAGGAACAGGAGAATCGACGCATAAGCCCTTCTTCAGGAATGAGGAAAGTGTGTTCAGCAGGCTAAGATAAAAGGTAGGGAGGAGGGACTTGGGGGAGGGGCGTTGGAGATGCGATAGGTGGAAGGAGGTCAACGTGAGGAAGATAGGCCGGAGTGGGGTGGGGCGGAGAGGTCAGGAAGAAGATTGCAGGTTAGGAAGGCGGTGCTGAGTTCGAGGATTGGGACTGAGACAAGGTGGGGGGAGGGGAAATGAGGAAACTGGAGAAATCTGAGTTCATCCCTTGTGGTTGGAGGGATCCTAGGCAGAAGATGAGGCGCTCTTCCTCCAACCGTCGCAGCATCCAAGGAACAGGAGAATCGACGTTTCAGTTATAATTGACTGTAACAGCTTAAAAGGTTAACATTAACATGATTCTTTATCAGTTGAGTGATCTGTTAGATTTGTGCACTTGGTTCAATATTTATTTGTGCCCGTCTGCTTCCTGATTTTGTAGCCTTGCAATTTTAGCTTGCAACAGCCATGAAGGTGAATAATACATTTTACATATTTGATTTTTTAAAAATATATTTAGTAAGTAGAATATATTTTCATACTTAACTGTAATTTCATTCTTTGTAGTTCTATTACACTGATAATACTGTCAAATTTATTCATAGTAGAATAAAAGGTTCACAAAGTGTAATGTGCCACCTGACAGAGGATCTTGTTCTGTGAGGTTTTCCATTCTTAAAAGAATGATGGAATGGTAATTGCTTATTATCTGGTTTGGCAACCATAGCCCAAGGCAGCCAAAAATGTTCAAGATTGTCCAATAATTATTTTTTGCATCCAGTTAAATAATTTGCACAGCACAGATTATGTGCATATTTTACATTGTTATAAATTTGTCACTCAAGCCAAACATATGCAATTAAATGAAAAAACTACTAAAAGTAAAATTTGCGAAGGGTTTTGAGGTTGATTCAAGATTTGAATGCAGTGTTTTAAATACCTTCTTTAAAATATCAGTTTCTGTCATATAGGAAGTTAGATGCTTTATTCAAACTGCAATTATTTAACACAAGTACATAGCAGAATGACAGATTATCTACTGTTACTTGCCATTCATTTCAAATTTGTAAAACTGCAGAAGAATTACAAATATGTTCACCTTATACTGCAAATACATCTATCTAATTTGGATTTTAGAGAAAATCCCATCATTTAGGGTGTTGTCCAAAATAAAAGTGACATATTTTGCAGTCTATTGACAATTTTGGAATGGAAATGTGTGTATTATTCACCTTTCAATTAAACTACACGCGAAGGATTATTTTAGTGTCATTTAATTCTGAAACATAATTCCTTCAAATGTAATCTCTAATATATATTTAATATAATAATTTGAATAAACACATTTTATAAAGTTTAGAGCACAGGTTTACAGAAAGCAATCAAACTAGGAAGTTCCAGGATGATTAGAAAGAAGCTATTGTTCTGAAAAAGGAGGAATTTGTTTGGTCTATTCACATAGATGATGAGGTAACCGTGGGGAAGTTCTATGCCACCTTCCTGATACAGGACTACTTTAGGAAATTCAAGCGACGCAAGGAACAAGGCTTGGTTGGAAAGCAACCCAGAAAGAATACGACAGTTGCTCTTCAGGTGAGATTAATTTGATAATTTGTAAAAAATGTTTTTTAAAGTGCCTGAGCTATAACATTGGATTTTAATTATTAAAGGTCATTAAATTTTGCAGTGTGATAGCAGTGTATGCACACTGTACATTCATCAAAAATCTCTCCTTGCTAGTTTAGCAAAGGTTATAACCTATTTAAATAGGTTAACATTTCCCCTGAAATTTCCAATATACATATCAAATATTCTGTACTACTATTCCACTGCATAATTTCAAGAGTATGTTTTGTATGAATGAGCTAATGTAATGAGTTGTTACATTATTGTTGATGTAAAATGTAAAGCCTGTTGCATCATCCTGCATTCTCTGCAAAAGACAAACCTACTGTGAGAGTTGGATTAGTGAGATGCATGTAGCCTTTTCGATTTTTCACCGCAGCTTTTATATATGCTCACGGCTGATTCACCTACATGTGAAGACTATATACCCCTTTATAATGCATCTCCAGCCATTATTTTGCACGCCATACAAACAGAAATGAATTACATTTCATTGGCAACAAATGGGAAAATAGCAAAACATAAAGTGTTATGAAGCCAGAACATGGAATTTAAAGAAATATGCATTTTGAGTAGTTTGAATGGAATGTGCTTGCTTGCATTGTTGCTGCCTTGGTCAACTTCAATTATTGTCTATAGCTATGCTTGAAAACTTAAGTAACCTTGGGTATTGCAAACCAAATAATTATTCAGCAATTTATAGTAACTCGGGTTGCATTACGAATCTAACTGAGAATTAAATTATGTAGAAAATGGTAACACGTAAATGATATTTATCATGAACAGGTTTATACAGATTTGAAAAATAGCTGCCTTCTTTAGTTCAATAGTCTGCAGGAAACATATAAACTAAACTTACTGTTTTTGATGTTAGCATGTAATATTTCTTTGTCTGGAAAGTGGCCCTAATCTACTTAAATTAGATGAGTTGATGTCTGCATTAAAAAGCAAAGAAATATTCTGAGAATTTAACTATTTCTATAACTAATAACACAAACAGTGCAGTCCAGATAACTGCAAAGGTAGTTAGCCAATTCAGTCAGTTACCTGATCAACTATAATTATGCAATAACTCTAACATGAAAAATTTGATTTTTTTTAATATTTATAGCAGTATTGTGCTATCTCGCACAATCTTATTAAATTCTATTTCATGGACATTAATACAACCCAAATTCATTGTTTTCACATGAAAGCATGAACATAGAGATTATTTGGTGGAAGAGGTTAAAAAGAAATTGTTGCTTATTTTTCCAAAGTTTATGGAAATTAATACAGCAGTCAGTTTCAGTAAAATAAGATAGTTAGCTTGCTATTAGTATTGAAAATTATCTTGGCAAAGTGTTACTCCATCTATTATCAGTAAACTGTAGGGAAAACATGGCAAACTTTGGAGGCACGTATGACTTCATAAGTAATGTTTAACAGTATCAACTTAAGACATTGCTTATTTTATAACCTTAGACATTTTTTAGCATTCAAAAGTATTTGATCCAGTCAGCATAGCTGTGATAGAGCTAACATTATAGGTAGTTGTTTGCTTATGGACGCACAATGACTAAACATATTGTTAGAATAATAAAATATTTTATTTTTATCTCTACTAGCTGGTGAGCTGATAAATATAACAATTAGAAACTTAGCCTGAACAAAGAGAGTTTTATTTAGCATAACATTAATACACCACTCTGCAAATGTTTGGGTGCAATTACCATTTAATTTCCAAACCTACTGAAATACAGAATTAATTATTTAATTTATGTAACCTATTATAAGTATTTATTATAATGTTTGAAAATAGAGGCCTCTTCCGATGTAGTAATAGTTTCTCTACCTCTGGGCCAGAGGCCTAGGTTCAAGTCCCACCTGCTTCAGACGTGTGTCATAGTATGTCTGAACAGGTTGATTAAAACTATTTAAATCTTGAAAATGGGGATCCAACTGGTACTCCAAGTTGAAGATACGAAAGTAACATTGCACCTGCACTGATGAACACAGTACTTAAAGGAATAAAAGATTCTTGATGTTTAAACTTATTTATTTTGCAAAGGATGTGTACAAAGCAGTTTTAGTAATCTTAATGTCTTAAAACAGAGAGCAATGGCACTTAAAATGCCTGAATTTCATCAGTTAACCAAAGATCACATTCAGAAAAGGAAGTTGAATGAGCTATGATCACATAAATCTCAAAACATTTCAGACTTCACATTTAAGGAAGAAATGTCAATGAAACTAGTCATGTTAATACAACTTTTAATTAATACCTCGTTATTTACATATCTGCCTAAGGTTTATTTTGAAATTTAACAATTCCAACTTTCAATTCCCATGGTGTCAGGAAATGTTCCAGTGAAAACTGCATGAGGGTAGAAATTACACCTCATTGCACCCATATTACAGGTGTAAAACTGGTACAGTGAGGCTCAATCTTCGGTACCACATTTCTGTAGCCTCAGATTGTAAAATATTCAAACGAAATAAACATTTTTCAGGGTTCACTTGTGACTCTGTGAAACAGGAATTTAATTCCTTATGTTCTGAAATGAGGGAAATATTACCTGTTCCAGGCCACATTTCTGAAACATGTCTGCAATGTGCAGATAGGCATTACATTGGCACCTTGGAATGATGAAGAAGCCAGTGTGTCCTTGGCAGCAATAACTAAAGGGGAATTACTTTTTAAAAAAGACTGGAGTTGGCTTGAGTCACAGTGTTCCTCCTTGCTCCACAGATCCCTTGAGGGATCTACTGACTGGCAATTCATCATTCCTCAATTCCACATCCATCCATGAACCTTCCCCATCTTGCTTCAATGATTCTTCGCTGCTACCCCTGTAATAACTCACAAGAGGCCAGTATCTCATCACTTTTATTTACGTATAAAGAGTCCTTGACACTGATCCAACTCCATCAGAGCCAACTCTCAAAGTGAACAGAACTTCTGATACTCCTGTTTACTTCTGTCAGCCAGAGGTCCCTGATTGGACCTCTAGCTGACAGAAGGTTCACCAAGCTGACCTCATTACAATCACTACAGTCCCCTTCCTAATCAGAAGTTAGCTCAGTAGGCAGCCTGAAAATTGAACAAGTGGTAAGATGGGCTGCCTGTTGGGTACAGCAAAATTACTCACATTATGTGGCTAAGCCTAAGGCCCGTTAGACCAGTTCCAGGTCTCCAGGTTTCCACCTCATCACTTTGCACATGATACAAGGCTCATTTTATTTCCATTGTAAGAGTTTCTGATGTACATTTACATGGTTCAGCAATGGAAGCTGTGCACTAGTGAATTTCAAACCTCCATATGCTTATATACTTTCCTTTAGACTGATAGCAAAAACTGACATCCTCTTATAGCATGAGTCAAGGTGACACAAAGGAATTAGAAATTTTTAGATTACAGTTCTTCCAGGCTAAGGCATATGAAAGAAAGGGATGGAAGTCTCAATTATAAAATTTGGGTTATACAGACAGATCTTATTATTGAATGGCAGACCAGGCTTGAGAGGCCAAAAGGCCTACTTGTTGGTATAAAATTGGCATGTTTTGATTCTAGGAGAAAGTGAGGACGGCAGATGCTGGAGATCAAGCTGAAAATGTGTTGCTGGAAAAGCGTAGCAGGCCAGGCAGCATCTAAGGAACAGGAGAATCGATGTTCCGGGCATATTCCTGAAGAAGGGCTTATGCCCGAAACGTCGATTCTCCTGTTCCTTGGATGCTTCCTGGCCTGCACGTTTTGATTCTAGGAAAGATCACAGATTGCTTGTGATGTGCACATTTCAAATAGATTCACATCATTCACATTGGTGTGAGTTTGTCTCCAGTTGAGTGTTTCGCCTGAGGTGCCAATGCTTATGTTATCTCCCATAACAGAAAGAATTAGGTGTGGTATCATGATATTGAAGAAACCAACAGGCATTTATTGCAACAAATAATTATGTACAATGTTACATTCCTCAGATGCATAAGTGATTAAGCTAAAACTACGCTATTATATTACAACAGAACAGTATGCTGCCAGAGTGTCATACTTCAACTGATCCGAGGTGAAATGTAGTATCTTTATGCCCTCAACTTACATGCTGTGGCACAATAATGATATTATGAGCATGTTCCTTAAAGGCATACCAAGGATGAGACAAAACACAACACATATGGCCTATAATGTAGAAATAGGTGTTGATCAGTACCTCAAAATTTCAAATTTGGGCTAGCAGTCCAGGCAATGTGTACTTCTGATCAGGACAACCCACTAATGGAATAAAATGTGATTTTTGTTTTCTTCTGTGCTATTCTATAGCCTTAACATGTAAATAACAGTTCACCATTGGAAAATATGTCAAACTCCACAGATGAGAATTTAACATATAACTACTGCCTTCAACATTTTCCAAACCCAAGTCAACAAGTGCTGTGGTATTCAAGTAAAACTAGAGAGGAAGATGGTTAAGGGTTTAAACAAGACAATGATGTATTATGCAAGAGATTGCCCCTGGGATTGTACTTCAATTAACACATGGAGAGTCTTTGACACGTAGATGTTCATACATTTTATAATTGTGTTGTGTACTCTGGCACCCTAAGTTTCACATGACTGCAAATTATCTGAAATAACTGCAGTAATTTGTAATTCTATGCAAAGCTAGTCAAGTCTCAAGTCGACATTCCACAGTGGTTGCATTTTTGCAACACTAATCAGTTCCTCCATTTTCCATATTTCACAATGATCTTACCTCTTTATGTTTGAAAACAGAGTTAAAAATCACACACCAGGTTATAGTCTAACAGATTTATTTGGAAGTACAAGCTTTCAGAGCCCTGCTCCTTCATCAGGTAGCTAATGGAGCAAGATCATAGGAGACAGAATTTTAGCAGAAGATCATAGTGTCATATAACTGATGCGATATATTGAATAAACCTCGATTGGTGTTACGTCATTCATCTTTTAGAATAGATTGCAGATTTCTATTAATTAATATGTAAATCTCAGAACTTCTTTCAAGTCACATTCCCAAGATAATTTAAGGTTTTCTAAAAAAAGTGACATCTCAGCTCAGACAATGCATTAAAGGTGTAAGGTTAGAGTCTATGTGTATTCCAATCTGAGTCAGACTGGTTCTGTATCCAAAGTAGGAATTTATAAAATGTCACATGGATTGACTGCCTATAGATTGTGTGCTTTGTGAATTAAATAGAATGTATCTGCAATTACAATTCTGCAAATGTACATTCACCCCAGAGACTTATATGTGTGTGTGCACGCATGTGAGGGAGAGAGAGGGTGTGAGAGTATGAGTGTGTGCATGAGTGTGATGGAGTATATGCCTGTGTGAGATAGAGAGAGAGGGTGAGAATGTGTATGAGAGAGGGTCTGCATGAACCTCCACATCATATTTGAAAACAATTCTCCTCTCTATCTGTTTATAGTGATTATTTCTTTACAATCTTACAAGTTTCTTTCCTAAATGCATCAAAATAATCAGTTCCCCTTTGGTCTTGGTTTCAAATTAAATATGTCTCGACTCCTTTCAATGCTTGCAGCTATGTGTCAACTCTTCTGTATAATTGGCTATTCATTTCTGCATATATAGTTTTCTTTCAGTCTTCTCTTTGGATTCTTAGCTGTGTGAAAGGAAGCCAAATCTGTTGCAGATTCTCACTTCCCATCCCAGATCCCAGCAACCAATTGATAGTTGGATTTGCAATGGGACCGTGCAGCTTTACAACACATTTTACTGTAGCTCCTGCTTATCTGGCTGAACCCCTTCAGATATTGCTTTCTGTCAGTGCCTACCAGCTTGTTCAGAGATATTACACACCTCTGGAGTAGGTGGGACTTGAACACGGACCTCCCGGTCCAGGAATAGAGATATTACCACTGTGTCACAAGAGGACCCAAGATATTAATGAATTTTTTATTAACCTATTTTTCTGAGATGTTATTACATACCTCTGGAACAGGTGGCACTTGAACCTGGGCTTCTTGGTCTCGGGCTAAGAACACTTCTACTGTGCTACAAAAGGGCCCAAGATATCATTGACATGTTCATTTTTTAAAAAATTAACCTGTTTTTCTAATCAACCTATTCAGCGATGTTATCACACAATGTCTGGAGCAAGAGGGACTTGAGCTCCCAGGCCTCCTTGTCCCAGGGTAGCAGCACTGCCTCTGCACCACAGGAGCCCTGAAGATATTATTGAATAGGTGACTCTGGAGATGCAGTTCAGCTGCATTGCTAGTCCATGTGCTCATGCATATTTAATTGGTTTTGCAGCTTCTCTTACCCAGGCTACAAACACAGAACAGATTACCCAGAATGTGAGCCTGCAAGTCAACGTTCACATTGGTTGGACAATTTGACAACTAATAATTTGAACAGTATTTAATTCAACACAAGTAACTGAATACAGCAATAATAGGGATGATAATATTTAACCTACAGTGGATGATACTGAGGCTAAATTTTATGTGGCAGCTGACACATAAAAGAAACCTTTTGAAGCTGCACATTACAACTTCAGGGACTGCAGCTTCCCATTCCCAATTGCCCTGAGCAACCCCTCAGGCATATTAGTTTGTTAACTGTGACATTTAGCACTCCACACCACTGATCGCAAGTGACACTGCTTGAGTCCTGATAGAATAAGCCTTGTTGGATACCCTGGTCAGTCGACTTAGTTCATTGCATAATCATAGGTATAGTACTTCAATTTCCATGGTATTTTAAAGAGTGAGTATAGCAAACAAATTAGTATATTTGCATTTTCTTACTGCTTGATCTGTATTCAATGATTACACTATGGTGTATTTCATCAGATCAATAACAACGAAGTGTCAAGCCTGGTTTTGCAAGTAGGATCTAACTATTCTTTGATCCCCTTTTTTGGTTGTGACTGCGATAATAGTGAATTTTGGCTCGGATTACTGCAACATCCTGCTGCCGCAGTGAAGCTCTAAATTATACTTTTGTGTTGCATCTGACTGCTCAATAAAGCAGTTTATACTCTTGTTTGCTCTGGACAATATTATGTACTGTGCATACCTACTATCCATATGTACGTTGATTCATTTTCCTCCCCTTTACAGATCTGGCTAATACTACAAGTTATATTACCTTAATCTATTTTTCAAAATCTTTAAATAAAAACTAAAAGAACTGTGAATGCTGTAAATCAGAAACAAAAAAGCTTAGCAGGTCCAGCAGCAACTGCAGAGAAATCAAAGTTAACATTTTGGGTCCGGTGATTGTTGCAGAAAGGTCACTGGATCTGAAACGTTAACTTTGATTTCTCTTCACTAATGTTGCCAAACTGCTGAGCTTTTCCAGCAACTTCTGTTTTTGTTTCAAAATCATTATATGATGTTTAGGGCGATCAGTTTGTTTAAAGTGCACAAAGTCTGGCCACACAGAGCAATCATTTAATTTTGTTATAGCATCTCGATGTCTCGGGTTCCTGGGGCTACTGTGCTCTTTGGGAGTGCCACATTTGATTTGCTGCAGCTCTAACTTTGTGTGACGTTTGGAATATATAAATGCACAGAGCTTTATCCACATTTCTGGCAATGCATTTTGATGCTTTCAAGACACACTATCACTCTTAATTTGGTTCTTTAAATTCAGGCAATTTCCCCCAACCTCATATCTTAATTGCAGGATTTTAGATTAATCATCAAGTCTCTCCACACTTCTCAGTAGTAGTATTTTTTTTCCTTTTGGAGGTTAAATCACTTACAATGTTTGTTTCTAGGTTCTATTTAAAAACATCTAAAATCCTCCATGGTCTTTTGAGAACTGTGGCAAGAAAAAGAAGCCTCAAATCGTTAAACTTGGCAGCATGTTTTTAACCCTAAAAATCCATGCAATCCAACATTGCAGCCTTTCACAGTCTATCTTGGTGAGTATTCTGAATGAGTTGATAGATGGTCCCTTTTCTGTGGCCCATTGCTTTTGAAACCAAGTCATCATTTCATCCCAGTTCCAACTGGCTACACTTTTCCTCCTGATGCTCACTTTAAGCCTGAGAGACCTAACAGCCATGGTTTTAATTTGCTTGTCTTTATTTCTGTCTTCATTCATTATTTAACCTCACTGACAGGGCATCTAAAATCTATACAACCCAGTCCCACCCCAGACATTCCACTACCACCAAACAAACCAAGTTGGAAAGAAATGCTTTGTACTAACTTAAACTTTCATTTTTATCCCAGCTTCTTCTGGCTGTTGAATCTTTTAACTTGCATCAATTTAATACATACATTCACATGTACCAATCACTAACTTCTGAAAACAAAGAGATGAAACACAAATATGGATGTACACAATAAAAAACTTGTTTTCTTTCTCTTGTCTCTTCAACAGTACCCTCAACTGTTGTGGTACTTATAATTTTTCTTAGCCTTTCCCTGATTCCTATCCAGTGATCCTGTCAATTTGGTATTGATTCTGGACTTAGTTTCTCAGTCCCAAATATTAATTATAATTATTCTCTTATCTTCTTTGTCCCTTTGCTGGGCAGGCTACCTGATGTTTTGGTTATCCAATGGATCCCCATGATTCCAACTCTTTGATTTTTTTCAATTATCCATCAAAAAAGACGTTACTTTTGGGCCTCTGACTAAAGGTGTCATTTTCAGATTTGTCACTATTCTCAGTAACCACCATCCTTATCCTTACAGCCACCTATCCACCCGTGACAAACTGCAATTCTCTCACAATGTCTTCTCACACAATGGTTCTTGATCTACACCCACCCCTGGCGATTCTAGCCTACCAGTAGTCTGATGAGTCAATCTAACTGGTGGCCGCTTGGGTCTGTGCACTACCCTTTGTCTTGTTTCATCCTAGCACCTCCAAGTTTGATCCCATTGGTCTGTTTGTGCAAATACCAGACTACACTCTAATTTTGGGTGGGACTCACTCATTTGGTGTGATGTGTCTCATTTCTCAGCCACTCACAGACTTTCCAGTTAGAGTCAAAGAGTCATACAGCATGGAAACAGACTCTCCAATTCAACTTGTCCAGGCCAACCAACTTTCCCAAACTAAACTAGTCCTACTTGTCTACCTTTGGTCCATATCCCTCTAAACTTTTTCCATACATGTACCTGTCCACATGTCTTTTAAATGTTGTAACTGTACCTGTAAGTACCACTTCTTCTGGCAGTTCATTCCAAAAATGAACCAGTCTCTGTGAGCGAAAGTTGTCTGTCATGTCCTTTTTAAATCTTTTTCCTCTCAACTTCTCAGCACATACTCCTAGACCTTGGAATATGCCAGTCTGTAACACTAGGTCAAGGACAACTCTTTGTATTGGAACATCAAAAAGTTTTGAGCAGATCAAAGAGTTGATGGTCTTTTGAATGCAGTTGATGTTTGTTTCAGTGTACATTCGTGAGAACAGAGCTGCTCAGCCAAATATGACAAAAACCACTGCATCTCTCATCATTGTAATGGCACAGTTCAAAAAATGGTCTCTTTACCACCACTGCTCTTCTGAGGTCAGCATGTGGTGTCACAGTGTGGTCAGGGGTGCATGAATAATTGACACGAGTGCCTCTGTCACCACTTGTTTTGGTACTTATTTAAAAGTTGTAGTGATAACGTATTTTGCAAGATGACTTTGATAGTCTGCTTAGGGAACCATTTGACAGGAACCACCATCTTCTTTTTCTGACCACTGCCTGATTACCTGTGATCATAGATGTTTCTCTAAAAGATTTTTTCCACAAAATGACACAGTGAAGTATAGCTACTTGGAGCATTGTACAAGTGAGCATAAAAGGACAGAGCTTGTGAAGTGACTGTCTTCCTGATTGTAGTTAATTTCACACATTTATATATTTTAAAAACATGTTGCCAACTCAGGCATCCTAATTATCATACAGATTGCAAGTTACCCAAAATGACTACAGTACTTTATAATTCTTTGTAACTAGATGTCTCTGGTTGACACATGCTACAGTATTCTGTAAAGTTAATCAGTTCAAGTTGCACATTCTATAATGATTCTTTCTCTTTATATTTCAGAACAGTTCCCTACTCTATCTGTTTACAATAGTTATTTCATTCCGACATTATACAAGTTCCTGCCCTGATATACATCAAGTGGTCAGGTCATCTTTGTAATTTTAAATAGATCTCCGTTTTGAGTTAGTTATGTCTCAACTGATTTTAATGCCTGCAGCCACATACCATCCTTTTGTAAAGCTGGCTATTATTTTTCTGCATTTTTTTCTGTTAAGTTGCAAATATTTTTGCATTTGAACAGTTCCATTTCAGAAAACAAATATCATGCTTAGTTGGAAACCTAATTGGGATCCAAGGGTTCAGTGTTTGAAAAAAAAACTAAAGATTTCAAATTTTTGCAATTAATATTACCTCTGAATTCATGTTCTTTTTGTGTTTTACAATTAATTCATTGGCTTATTATTCTGAGAAGATATCCAACAGTGAAAGTCATTTTGATAAAGATGTTGTTGAAAAAAAAATCAGCAAAAATTGCAAGAACAAAATCTTTTTATTTCAAGTAAGAGCTACAGTTACATTCAGAACATAATTCATTTTCAGAGTGACTATCACGCATGTTATCGTCATTTGAATGCTACCTTTAGTTTAAATTTAAGCAAACTGAATATTTCTGGATATGTAATAATGCTATTTCTATTTCTTCACATTTAATAGAGTGGTGTTTCTGTTGACTCTTATTTTGAACAGCCTGAAACGATCTGATCAGGGTTACCATTATCCCACAGGAAGGCTTTGATGTGCCCTAGTTCAGCATTGGGTTGCATTGCGAACAAACAATTGAGCCCTGTTTACAAGATTGCTGATGAGGCTAACTTATAGTGTGTCAAAATGTCGCAACATGTATGCTGACATGTATATGTGATATGTAGCTTTGCTGTAAACTGTAATAGAGAACTTCTTTGACCAAGTTTTCAACTGGGATATCAATGAAAGAGGGCTCATTTGATTGCTTCATTTCAAACATGAGTGCAGGATGCAGCCCATATATAAGGAAATTCTTACCTGCAGCTGCAGTTTAAAATGTGATGAATAATCTTAGGAGATTAGGTGTCATTTCAGCAAGGACATATTTCTCATGGAATCCATCAATAATATTTATGAGAACTAGGCCGAGGGTCAATCCATGGCACCGCCATCTATTGAATATACATGATGAACCTGACCACACTGGACAAGTTGGTGATTTCATTAGTTCAATGAATACTGATTCACAGAATGGTAGCAGGTCTAGATTACCAAGACATAGTGCTGCAATGCTGGGGTGTTTTGAATAGGCTGGCAATGTCAAATGAGCACATAGACCCAGAGGAACATAAGAGCAGGAGTGGACCATTGAGCTCCTTGTGCCTGTTTTTACCATTTAATGAAACCATGACTGATCTGTGGACTAACTCTGTATCCCTGCCTTTGGCCCATATCCCTTAATAAGTTTGCTTAACAAAAGATATCTCCTTCAGATTTAAAATTAATAACTGATCCAGAATCCACTGCTGTTTGTGGAAGAGAGTTCCAAACATCTACTACCCTTTGTGTAGAGGTTTACAAAATCATGACAGGCATAGCCAAGGTGAATAGCCAAGGTCTTTCCCCAGGGTAAGGAAGTTCAAAACCAGAGGGCATATTTTTAAGGTCATAGAAGAAAGATTTAAAAGGATACTGAGGGGCAACTTCTCAGACAGAGGGTGATACGCATATGGAATGATCTGCCAGAGGAAGTGGTAGATGGAGGTACAGTTGCAACATTTGAAAGACATTTGGATAGGTACACGAATAGGAAAGGTTTACAGGGATAAGGGCCAAATGCAGGAAAATGGGTGTAGTTTTAGTTTGGGCAACCTGGTCGGCATTGATGAATTGGACTGGAGGGTCTGTTTCCATGCATGACTCTATGCCATTTTCGAACCAGCTCGGTCAGGGTAACCTTGAGGAGGAGTTTGTTGAGTGTATCTGTGATAGCTTTCTTGAACAATATGTAATGGAACTGATGAAGGAGCAAGCTATCTGAGATCTGGTCCAGTGTAATGAGACAGGAATAATTAATGACCTCAATTAAGGATCCTCTGAGAAGGAGTGATCACAGTATGGTTGAATTTAAAATACAGCTGGATAGTGTGAAGATAAAATCTAATGCCATGGTCCTGTGCTTGAATAAGAAGGACTATGATAGAATGAGAGAGGACCTGGCTAAAATAGAATGGAAACAGAGACTTTATAGTGTGACAGTTGACAAGCAGTGGAGGACCTTCAAAGAAATTTTTCAAAGTGCTCAGCAAAAATATATTCCGGTGAGAAGGAAGGACTGTAAGAGGATGGGTAATCTGCCATGGCCGTCTAAGGAAATAAGGCAGGCTATCAAAGCGAAAGAGAAGGCATTCAAAGTGGCCAGAAACAGCAGGAATCCAGAAGATTGGGAAAACTTTAAAGGTCAACAGAAAGCCACAAAAAGAGCCAGAAAGAAAAGTAAGATAGACTATGAGAAAAAACTAGCACAGAATATAAAGACAGATATCAAAAGTATCTATAAATATATAAAACGAAAAAGAGTGGCTAAAGTACATGTTGGTCCTTTAGAGGATGAGAAGGGGCAGTTAGTTATGGGATGAGGCATTTAACAGGTACTTTGCATCGGTCTTCACAGTGAAGGATACCAGTAAAGTGCCAGGAAGTGACGAAGAGAGGGCCTGGGAACAATTATTATTATGGAAGAGCTAGTGTTAGGTAAGCTAATGGAGCTAAGGATAGATAAGTCTCCTGGCCCTGATGGAATGCATCCCAGGGTACTATAAGAGATGGCAGGAGAAATAGCAGGTGGACTGGCAGTAATTTTCCAAAATTTGCTGGACTCTGGGGCAGTCCCAACAGGTTGAAAAATAGCAAATGTGATGCCACTGTTGAAAAAGGGAAGTAGACAAAGATGGGGAATTATAGACCAGCGAGCTTATAGTGGGGAAAAGGCTTGAGTCTATTATCAAGAACGAAATAGCAGGACATCTTGAAAGAAATTGTCCCATTATACAGATGCAGCATGGGTTCATGAAGGGCAGGTCATGCTTCACAAATCTTTTGGAAATCTTTGAAGACATTTCAAGCAAGGTGGACAAGGGGATGTGGTGTACCTAGATTTCCAAAGGCCTTTGGCAAGGATCTACACAGGAGGCTACTGCATAAGATAAGGATGCATGGTGTTAGGGATAGAGTATTAGTATGGATAGAGGATTGGTTGACTGACAGGAAGCAAAGAGTGGGAATAAATGAGTACTATTCTGGCTGATAATCAGTGACGTGGTGTGCCTCAGGGATTGGTGTTGGGACCATAATTATTTACATTTTATGTAGATGATATGGAGTTGGGGACCACGTGTACGGTGTCAAAATTTGCCAATGACACTAAGATGAGTGGCAGAGCAAAGTGTGCAGAGGACTGTGAAACTTTGCAGAGGAACACTGATATATTGAGTGAGTGGGCAGAGGTCTGGTGGATGGAATACAATGTCAGTAAATGTGAAGTCACACGTTTTGGTAGGAGTAACGGCAAAATAGATTATAACTTGAATGGTGAAAAGTTGCAGCATGCTGATTTGCAGAGGGACTTGTGTGTCCTTGTGCATGAATTGCACAGGGTTGGTCTGCAGGTACAAGAAATAATTAGGAAGGCAAATGGAATTTTGTCCTTCATTGCTAAAGGGTTTGAGTTTAAAAGCAGAGAGGTAATGTTACAGCTGTACAAGGTGCTGGTGAGGCCACACCTGGAGTACTGTGTGCAGATTTGGTCACCTTACTTAAGGATGTACTGGCACTGGAAGGGATGCAGAGGAGGTTCACTAGGTTGATTCCAGAGTTGAGGGGGTTGGCTTATGAGGAGAGGCTGAGTAGATTGGGATTATATTCATTTGAATTCAGAAGAATTAGGGGGGGGGGGGGGAATCTTATAGAAACATATAAAATTATGAAGGGAATTGATAAAATAGAAATAGATAGAATGTTTCCACTGGTAGGTGAGATTAGGACAAGAGGGAATGGCCTCAAGACTAGAGGAGCTGAAAAATGTGTTGCTGGAAAAGCACAGCATTCATGAAGAAGGGCTTAGGCCTGAAACATCGATTCTCCTGCTCCTTTGATGCTGCCTGACCTGCTGCGCTTTTCCAGCAAGACATTTTCCAGCTCTGATCTCTAGCATCTGCAGTCCTCGCTTTCTCCTAGTCAAGATTAGAGGAAGCAGGTTTTGAACTGAACTGAGAAGGAACTTCTTCACCCAGAGGGTGGTAAATCTATGGAATTCCTTGACCATGGAAGTAGTTGACACTACTTCAGCAATCGCTTTTAAAGCTAAGGTAGATACTTTTTCGTAAAATAAAGGAGTTAAAGGATATGGTGAAAATGGAGGTAAGTGGAGCTAAGTCCACGAAAAGATTATTCGTGATCTTATTGAATGACGGAGCAGGCTCGAAGGACTGGACGGCCTACTCTTGCTCCATGGTCTTCTGTTCTAATGTTCTAAAGAGCTATACACCTGAACCCCCAAATCTTTGGATATCCTCTGTATTTACTTTCATATCACCTGTAAAGGACCCGGATCTATCCTTTCTTTGTTCTAAATGGATACTGCAAACATTTATTTATTCACTCGTGGAATGTCACTGGCTGGCCAGCATTTATTACCCATCCCTAGTTGGCTTTGAGAAGGTGGTGATGAACTACCTTCTTGCAGTACTACCATTCATATACTGTAGGTAAACCAAGAATATTATTAGTAAGGGAATTCCAGGATTTTGACCCAGCGATAATGAAGGAAATTAGATGTATTTCCAAGTTAGGATGGTGAGTGGCATGGGGTGGGGGGGACTTGCAGGTAGTGCTGTTCCCAGGCATCTGCTGCCGTTGTGATTATAGATGGAAGTGGTGGTGGTGGGATTGGAAAGTACTGTCTAAGAAACTTTGGCAAATTTCTTATAGATAGTACAGGAGAAAGTGAGAACTGAAGATGCTGGAGATCAGAAACTAAAAGTGTGGTGCTGGAAAAGCACAGCTGGTCAGGCAGCATATGAGAAGCAGGAAAGACAATGTTTCAAGCATAAGCTCTTCATCAGGAATGAGGGGATGGGGTCCAAGAGGCCTGGGAGAAAAATGGGAGGGGGAGTGGGGCTGGGGGAAAGGTGGCTGGGAATGCAATAGGTAGATGAAGGTGGGGGGGGTGGTGATCGTGATAGGTCAGAGTGAAAGGTGGAGCAAATAGGCAGGAAGGAAGTTGGACAGGTAGGACAGTTCAAGAGGGCGGTGCCCAATTGGGGGTTGGATCTGGGATAAAGTTGGGGGAGTTCTGGGCCTCCTCCACTGCCAAATCCTTGCCAATGGACAACTGGAGGAAGAACACCTCATCTTCCACCTTGGGAACCTCCAACGACACAGAATCAGTCGATTTCACCAGTTTCCTCATCTCCCCTGCCCCACCTTATCCCAGATCCAACCCTCCAACTCGGCGCCACTCTCTTGAACTGACCTACCTGTTCATCTTTCTTCCCACCTATCCGCTCCACCCTCTACTCTAAAGCTATCACCAATACCCCCCCCCCACTTTCATCTACCTGTTGCATTCCTAGCTACCTTCTCCCCCAGCCTCACCCCCTCCCATTTATCTCCCAGCCCCCTTGCTGCCATGCCCACCCCCCCCCCCACACACACACACACACACACACACACACACACACACACACACACACACACACACACACACGTACACGCATTCCTGATGAACAGCTTATGCTCACAACATCGAGTTTCCTGCTCCTTGGATACTACCTTATCTGCTGTGCTTTCCCAGCACCACACTTTTAGACTCTTATAGATAGTACACAGTGCTGCTACTGAGCGTTGGTGCTTCCTCATTGTCAACAACCAGGTTAATATTCATGTCATCTGCAAACTTACTTACCAAATCCCCATGTTCTCTTCTATACCTTTTATATATATCACAACACTGATCCCTGTGGTGTGTCACTGGAAGACAGTCTCCAGTCACACAAACCGCCATCCATTACCACCTCTGTCTCCTATCACAAAGCAAATTTTGGATTCAACTTGCCAAGTTAGCCTGGATTCCTTGTGCCTTTACCTTCTTTATCAGTCTCCCATGTGGGATCTTGTCAAAGGCTTTGCTGAAATCTTTTAATGATGGCATGGGTGCCAGGGATGTTGACATTTTGGTGAATATGCAATGAGTAACAAGTTATTCCTGAAACAGTAGGTGGTAAATTAGGACTAGCATTGGGCAAGAGGGGTGCCACTGGAAGTAGGGTAGGTATTTAATAAATTGTGTTTGGTAAGATACAGTCAGAGATCTTACTAAGCCTCTCAGAGAGAGACCTTCTGTGAAACTCAACAAAACTGAGCCTTTGCCAAAGCAACTAAGATTCAGCTGGTATTGAATCTCTCTAACTATGTCGGAGAGTGAGTTTGTCCTTGCGCATGGTTTCAGTTTTGATGACAAATCAAATGGGAATTTTGCTGGGTTTGAGCTCCTCTGCTTCTAACTACCCACCACACTTCAGTGTCCATAGACAGTGGTGAATCCATGAAAGCGCACATTATTGATATGGTGCATGTATATTGCAGGATTTTAAACAACCTGTCTGATTGTACCCAACCAACTCGCACTTACAAAATTTGAAACACAGTGTCCAACATTCGATATGACTCTGCATTGGACAACACTTACTGGATAATCCTGTATGTGCAAAGAACTACACTGACAGCTAATTTTGGACTATTAGTTGGGTTCGCAATGGGATACACTTGTGTGTACTTGAAACTACATATAATAGAATCTTGGGCTCTGCTGTTTGCAGAAAGAAAGAACATGTACAAACCCTGCATCTGTTTCAACTCAACAAAATAGGCAATAGCCATTCACTGGTTCATTATTCAGGGTAATGCCCTGTCAATCAGAGTCAACTTGCCTGATTTAAAATTGAAACAAAGCTTGGCAGTTAACTCAGTCATTATTAATGGGTGCATTCTCCATGGCAACACCTTACCAATCAGCATTAAATTGCTGACCAATCAGCACCCTCCTCTTATAGCAGTATACAAATGTTGATTTCCCCTTTAAATTAGCATTGCTATAAATTCTCCTGATGAGTGCAAGATGAAAAGCTTTGACAAAGCTTTAATAAGGAGGGAAAATTTAAAGTACAAGGGAAAGCTAGCCAGAAATATAAAAGCAGATAGAGTTTCTATAAATATTTTTAAAAGAAAAGAGTTAACAAAATGAACCAAAGTCCTATAGAATTTAAGTTGAGAGAATAGTTAATGGAAAATGTAAGGTCCTAGGGAGTGTTGGTGAACAGAGACCTTAGAGTGCAGGTTCATAGCTCCTTGAAAGTGGAGTCGCAGGGAGATAGGATAGTGAAGAAGGCATTTGTTATGCTTTCCTTTATTGGTCAGAGTATTGATTGCAGGAGTTGGGAGGTCATGTTGCGGCTGTACAGGACATTGGTTAGGCCACTGTTGGAATATTGCATGCAATTCTGGTCTCCTTCCTATCGGAAAGACGTTGTGAAACTTGAAAGAGTTTAGAAAAGATTTTCAAGGATGTTGCCAGGGTTGGAGGATTTGAGCTACACGGAGAGGTTGAATAGGCTAGGGCTGTTTTCCCTGGAACATTGGAGGTTGAGGGGGTGATCTTATAGAGGTTTATAAAATCATGAGGGGCCTGGATAGGATAAATAGACAAAGTCTTTTCCCTGGTGTGGGGGAGTCCAGAACTAGAGAGTATAGGTTAAGGGTGAGAGGGGGAAAGAGACCTAAGGATAACTTTTTCACTCAGAGGGTAGTACGTGAATGGAATGAGCTGCCAGAGGAAGTGGTGGAGGCTAGTACAATTGCAACATTTAAAAGACATCGGGATGGATATATGAATAGGGAGGATTTGGAGAGATATGGGCTGGGTGCTGGCAGATGAGACTAGATTGGGTTGGGATATCTGGTTGGCATGGATGGGTTGGACCGAAGGGTCTGTTTCCATGCTGTACATCTCTATGACTCTGTGACTGTAGATCGTAGATGAATTAAAGGAATTATATCAGTGTTCGTTATAGAGGTTACAGGGAACATCTCAATGTCTGCAATAAATCGGAAAATAGAAGGGATGGAGCAAATTACTTTCACCAGAGAAACAATACTGAGTAAATTGATGGAGATGTAAGCCGAAAAGTGTCTGAGTCCTGGTGAATTTCATCCTATGGTTTTAAAATAAGTAGCAAATGAGATTAGTTGATCCATTGGTTTTAAATTTATAAACCTCACTTGATTTCGGAAAGGTTCAATTAGTTTTGAAAATAAAACAGAATCAAAATAAGAGATCGGGTAAATGATTCAACATAACCATGGATAATTATTCAACTCAGTACCCTGTTCCCACTTTCTCTGCATATTCTTTGATTGCTTTATCCCCAAGAACTATAGATAAGAAATAAGGGACTAGTAGGGAAAATAAAAGCATGTGGGATTGGGGGTAATGAACCGACATGGATAGAAAATTAGTTGGCAGAAATGAAACCGAGTAGGAATAAATAAGTGTTTTTCTAAGTGGCAGTCAGTGATATGGGCAGTCCCTCCCCACATCCCTTCTTATTGAAAACATTTAGTGTCAACCCCTTTCTGTTGCAGACCACTCCCCAGACTCATCACTCTGGGTGACATAATTTCTCAGTCTATGATACTGGTTCTGGACTCCCCAGTCATCGGGAACATCCTTCCTGTCTTGACCTGTACAGTCCTGTTAGAATTTTATAGGTTTCAATTATATGCCCCTCACTCTTCTAAACTCTAGTATGTGTAGACCTAACTGACACAGTATCTCTTCATCTGTTAGCCTTGACATCCCAATGTAAACTTTTATTGCATTCCCTATATAGCCAGAACAGCATTCCTTAAAAAAGGAAACCAAAACTGTACACAATAATTTGAGATGTGGTCTCACCAAGGCCCTGTAAACTGTAGCAAGATGTCCGTGCTCCTGTACTCAAATCCTCTTACTATGAAAGCCAACATATTATTTACCTCTTCATTATCTGCTTCACCTGCATGCTTACTTCCAGTGATTGATGAGCAAGGATACCCAGGTCTTGTTGCATCTCCCCTTTCCCAATTTATCACCGTTCAGATAATCTGCCTTCCTGTTTCTGTTGCCGAAGTGGATAATTTCACATTTATCCACATTATACTTCAACTGACATCTATTTTCCCACTCATTCATCACTGTACTCTCTTCAGTTCACTTTCCTACCCAACTTTGTGGCATCTGCAAACTTAGAGTATTACATTTAATTCCCTCATCTAAACTGTTCATATTTATTGTGAATAGCATGGGTCCAAGCACTGATTCCTGATGTACACCTTTCGTCACTGACTGCCACTTAGAAAAACACTTATTTATTCCTACTCTGTTTCATTTCTGCCAACTAATTTTCTATCCATGTCGGTTCATTACCCCCAATCCCACATACTTTTATTTTCCCTACTAGTCCCTTATCAAAAACCTTCTGAAAGTCCAAGTAAACCACATTATCAGTTATATGAACATTACCAATTAAATCCTTGAAAAATCATAGTAGATTTTTCAAGCATGATTTCTCTTTCGTAAATCCATGCTGACTATCCTATCCTGTCACTGTTTTCAATTGCTTTGCTATGAAATCATTTATAATGGATTTGAGCATTTTCCTCACTACCAATGTCAGGCTATCCAGTGTACAATTCTCTGTTTTCTCTCCACTCCCTTTTTTAAAAACATGGGGTTCCTTTTGCCATTCTCCAATACATAGGAGTTGTTTCGTGTCAATAGAGTATGAATGATGACCACCAATACATCTACTATTTCTAAGACTACTTCTTTCAGTACACTGAGATGTAGATTATTGGACCTTGGGGATTTATCGGCCTTTAATCCCACCAACTTGGCTATTGCTATTTCCTTCAATTCCACTCTCTCACTGCACCATTTTCTGGTACATTGGTTCTGTCTTCTCAAAGGAGGACATAAATAAAGAATACGTTTCATTGCTCTGCCATGTCTTTGTTGGAGACCTACATTTGTCTTCACTAATCTTTTTTCTCTTCACATACCTATAGAAGCTTTTACAATCAGTTTGCATATTCCCTCAAGCTTAATTTCATATTGTATTTTCACTTTCTTAGTCAATCTCTTTGTTCTTCATTGTTAAACTGTTCCCAATCCTCATGTCTTTGCTTTTTATTGGCCAGCCTGTATGTTCCTGCCTTAATGCTATCTCTAATTTCTTTTCTTAGATTAGATTAGATTCTCTACTGCATGGAAACAGGCCCTTGGTCCAACAAGTCCAGACCAACCCTCCAAAGAGTAAACCACCCAGACCCATTCCCCTAAACCCATTTACCCATGACTAATGCATCTAACAGTATGGGCAATTTAGCTTGGCCAATTCACCTGACCTGCACATCTTTGGATTGTGGGAGGAAACCGGAGCACCCCGAGGAAACCCACGCAGACATGGGGAGAATGTGCAAACTCCACACAGACAGTCGCCCAAGACGGGAATCGAACCTGGGTCCCTAGCACTGTGAGGCAGCAGTGCTAACCACTGAGCCACCGTGCTGCCCCTATCTTAATAATCGCAGGGCCACTTTTCCAATTTTATATTTGTACCAAACTTGAATGAATAATTGTTGCAATTTACCCGTGTGATGTTTAAGTGTTTCCTATTCCCTGTTCATTGTCATCCCTTTCATTAATGTTTCCAATTTATCTAGAACCAGCTCACACCTCATTCCATCTTAGTTTGTTTTATTTAGATTCAGGATCCTAATCTCAGAATCAACTACAACACTCTCTAATTTGATGAATAATTCTATCATGTTATGGTCACCCTTCCCCAAGGGGCCTTGCACAGCTAGATTGCCAATTATTCTTACGCACTCCAGGAATTCCTCCTCCATAGTATTGTTACAGATTTGATTTGCAACAAAATGCTTGGTGTGACAGCAGTCATTGCACTGATTTAGGGTTATTAGACTGAGGAGCACTGTTGAAATAAAGGTTTACTGTGCATCTAGCTTATAATATGCCTTTAGTGTTCAATTTTATAATTTCGCATAACGGGGACAGTGCTCCACACCTTGATAGGTACGTTAATTCACAACAACAACAATTGTGGTTGCCAGCAATTAAAGTAAAAATAAAATTCATTTCTACTGCTACATGGTCTACAAAATCAGGTATGCTGTGCCCATTTTCAGGCACTAAATTTCTAAAATAGGAGACAAAAAGCACATTCACGTTTCGAAACCCGAAGTCTGTTAACTGGCATATTGGTGAAGTAGTTGGAGTGGTACCAGGTGTCTATGTCAGGAACATGTAAGTGAGTGAGTATGTATTCAAAATATAGCCCTGTATTTTTGCCATGACCTCCTTCCACTTTTTTCAGTGTTGAACTCACACATCACAAAGTAGTGCTGAGCACCAGGAAGGCTCCACGTCAGCAAATGTTTGCGGAAAAGGCTCAGATTGGAGTCTTTGCTTATTAGTGAATCAGGATTTTTTTCCTACTTTTTAAGATGACTCTGGAATGATAGAATAATTTGACCCTTGTCAAGGACATGTGATATTACTTGGTTTTGTCAAACACAGTTGCATTATGATGGTGAAAGATATTAGTTTATAAACTTCAAAGTGCACAGTGTGGTTGATCGGTGCACTTGTAAGCTAACAAACTCCATGAGTACATAATTTGTCCTGCCATTATCATAATAAATGCAGGGCATCAGTTACACTGCCAGAGAAAATTATATGGGAATTAAAACATAAGAAAATTACTGTGGCATACTTTTCATTTATATTTCAGTAAACAGGTGTACAATACTTTTGGGAAAGTCTGCCTATATATTTAATGATTAAGGATCTTATATGATGCAAGAAACCAAGAGTGTCAAAGGAAAAATAGTGTTTTTTTTTAATTTACATATTTTTCTGTACAAGTTAGAAGCTCAGAAAGAGTGTTTCTTTAAGATTGCTAGTGATAAAATACTGACTCAATGACAATGTGGGAAAGACAATCTATTTCCCGGTCAGCAGGGAAAGGAACTTGCAAGTGGAACTTACACTATCTTCTAGGTAGTGGAGTTTGTGCATTTTGAAGGGAAATGCTGTCAAAAGAGGTTTGATGGATTTTCGCTGTGTATCTTGTAGATGGCACAAAACTGCTGCCATCTGTGTTCATGGGAGTGAACATCAAAAGTGTTAGATGGGCTACTGGTCAAACTGTCTATTATTTTCAGGATAGTGGCAATCTTCTTGACTGCTGTTGCATCTCAACGAGGTAAGTTCAGCGTATTGCATCTCTTTTCTTACTTGTGCCTTTTAATGATGGACAGGCTTTGAGGTATGAAAAGTTGTTACTTGCAGCAAATTCACAGTCTGAACTGCTCTTCTGGTCACACTATTTACATTGCTGTCCAGTTCAGTTTCAGATTAAAGATACCCCCTCCCTCCTGCACCTCCACCCTCCCTTGCTGTCTGGCCTCAGAAACAAACAACAGCTAGTTTGTTCCTTTTTTTAAAAAAAGAGAATCTTCTGCCCACAGTCCAAAGGTCATTTTCAACTCCCAGTTCACATCTACAAATTAAAATTGATAAATTAAGAAAACAAGAATAAATGAAACATCAGTGAGGATTCTGACATCATTACATTGCAGAGGCATTGCCAAGGAGAGTGCACCAATTAAATGACTGACAGCTGTGTTAAATAGTGCATTCTCCATGGCAGTAACTTTACCTATTAGAGTTCACTTGCAAATCAAAGAGCATTCCCTTCTAGAATAGTATAAAAATATTGATAATTACTTTTTTGGGATTTCATGTGAATTGTCTTAATGAGTGCAAAACAAAATGTTTCAACAAATTGTAATTTTTTCAGCAAATTCAGTTCTGTACTATGAAATGAATATTTATTTTTAAGCAATGACTCTTAGTTCTAGCTGTTCCTACAATAAGAAAATTCCTTTTCACATACACCCTATGAGATCCCTCATGATCTTAAATGTTTGAAGTCCGAAACTCCAGCAGCTAAAAATCTTCCTTGTAAGTCAGTTCACCTGATCCAGGCAAAAGTTGGATAAGTCTTCTCTGACTGCTATTAACTCATTTACATCCTTCATTAAATGGGAAGACTGATGCTATATACTGTGCTACAGATGTGATCTCACCTGTACTATATACAACTAAAGCACAACTTGCCTACTTCTGTATTTAATTCACTTTATGATAAATGAAAAGGTTAGTTTAGTTTTCCTACTTCCTTGCTGTTCCTGCATGCTAATCTTTTGTGCTTCTTATACAAGGACATCCAGATCCTTCTGCATCTCTTACCAGTTCAACATTATGCTTCTTTTTAAAATCCGCATACTTTCTTTGCTAGAACTCGGCCAACTCACTTAACCTATCTGTCTTCCTTTGTTGACTCCCTATATACTCTTCACAATATACCTTCTGACCTATCTGCACAAATTTAGCAATCATACCTTGGGTATTTATATAATGTGTAAAACATTGAGGCCTGAGCTCTAATCCCTGTGGCACACTACTAACATCTAACCAACCAGAAAATAATTAATTTATGTATACTTTGCTGTCTGCCAGCCAGCCAACCTTCTATCATGTTACTGCCTACACAGTGAGCTTTTATTTTCTGCAATGACCTTTGATGGGACACCTTATCAAATGCCTTCTTGGAATCTAAGCACATACATCTACCAGTTCCCCTTTGTCCACAACACAAGCCCCCAAATAATTGTTAAAGAAAACTTACATGGCTGCATGTTCCATTTTTGTTTCTGGTGGCTTGATTGATGCTTGATAGTCCGGCCACTTTCCTTCCTTTCATCAGACTTTGTAGCCGTTAAATGCAACTCAATGGCTTGCCAGGCCATTTTAGAGGCGGTTAAGAGTCAACCATAGTAGGTCTGAAGTCACTGTGGATGAAACCAAGTGAAGATGGCAGATGTTTCTTTCTAAAAGAGCATTCATGAGCAGATGCACTTTTAGAACAATCAACATTATAATGAGTACATTGATATTTGTGCAAAACAAATGTTTTTAATAGCCTGCTATAAATTAAATAATATGTTAAAATGGGCGTAGGTTTGCTCGCTGAGCTGGAAGGTTTTTTTTCCAGATGTTTTGGGATCAGGGTTCTTAGCAGAGATAGTAATGTAGAGACTTGAACAAACAACTCTGCCGACCATCCAACCCAAACTTTGGGTCCGCTACGTGGATGACACCTTTGTCATCACTAAACGAAACAAATTAGAGGAATCCTTCAAGACCATCAATAATACCCTTACTGGCATAAAATTCACTAAAGAGGAGGAAAACAACAACAAACTGCCATTCCTAGATGTCACAGAAGAATGAACAGCCAATGGGGAACTTCAAATCAGCGTCCACAGGAAAACAACATATACGGACCAAATATTGAACTACAGAAGCAATCATCCCACCATCCACAAACGAAGCTGCATCAGGATATTATTTCAATGAGCCAACACACTCTGCAGCACAGAGGAACTACGCAGAGTAGAGAAAAATCACCTATACCATGTATTCAAAAAGAATGGGTACCCAATGAACACAGTCCACCGATTTCTCAGCAACAAACCCAAACAAGCAGACAAAACATGTCCAAAAACCCTAGCCACTCTCCCCTACATCAAAGACATCTCAGAAATGACTGCCAGACTACTCAGACCCCTTGGCATCATGATAGCCCACAAACCCACCAACACACTAAAACAGGAGCTAATGAACTTGAAAGACCGTTTACAGACAACAGGCGAAACTAATGTCATTTACAAAATACCATGCAAAGACTGTAACAAACACTACATTGGACAAACAGGCAGAAAACTAGCCACTAGGATACATGAACACCAACTAGCCACTAGGATACATGAACACCAACTAGCCACTAGGATACATGAACACCAACTAGCCACAAAAAGACATGACCCTCTCTCACTAGTAGCCTTACATACGGATGAGGAAGGACACCACTTCGACTGGGACAACACATCCATCCTAGGACATGCTAAACAAAGACACACACGAGAATTCCTAGAAGCATGGCATTCCAACCGGAACTCGATCAACAAACACATTAAATTAGAACCCATCTATCACCCTTTGAGAAAAAGAACAGGAAGTGACATCACCACAGGAAATGACATCACAAACCCAAAGAAACCCAAACATATAAACAGAAAGCAGGACTTATCAGCAGTACTGAGGTCCACTGAAGATGTTACCTAGTAGGGTGACAAAATGTCTGGAAATGAACCTTCCAGCTCAGCGAGCAAACAGACATCCAGAACCTCAACCTGAGCTACAAATCTTCTCCAAAACACACTAAGACCTATGGGCGCAATACACTAAAAATGGCCTGAAAATGGGAAACGAATGCCGTCTGACAGAGTGCCACCCACAAACAGGTGTATGTCCTGTATGAATGCCAAAGAAAACAGGTACTATCTTAATCCTGGAAAATACAAACCTCCCCTTAACACCGCACTAGCCAAAACAATAGCAGAATGCTTGGAGAAATGATTAATGATGCCCACAACAGACTCCATAAATACAACGGGAACTTTTGCACCAAAAATCTTTACTCACTCATGCAACAGGCCATGAATGGATAGACGCAGTACCACAAGCCATAGATATTAGACAATGACAAACAAAGAAAATGAAAAAACTAGACTAACTTACACAAAGTAACAACACTGACAACACAGAAGCATGGATAAAAAAACTTAACTGACCGTCCCTTAACAGACACTGAAAAAACTATCTTAGTAAGAGGATAAAATTACAACTGCCAGGATGCGGACAAGGAAGATTTCTTAGCAGCATTAGAAGCAACACTAAAAGACAACCAACTCACAGAAGAAACCCAGCTAACCATCAGACAGGTAGTCGCACCAACCTTAAGCAGAAAAAAGGAAGGAAACACACTCAATACACAAGACTAAAACAAAAAGAAACATTGTAGCCTACCTGTAGACAAAGGATGCTTGACAGTCATTCTAAATTGAAAAGACTACATTGAAAAAGCGAACGTACCACTTACAGATACCAACACTTAGCAACAAGTGGCGATAGACCTGACCTACATCTAGAGAACCGAATCATAGCCCTACTCAAAAAACTTCAGAAATCTGGAGAAATAAATAAGACCGGCTTCCAAAAAATGAAACCAGATGGATCCAACACACCACGCTTCTACGGATTATCCAAAATTCATAAACCAGAAACCCCCCCTCAGTTCCATAGTCTCGCTACCTGGAACACCAACTTACAGATTGGCCAAGGAGTTACACCAAAGACTAAAACACTTAATAGAAGACTCACACCACTCCATCCACTCCACCTAAGAATTCCTGAAGACCATCAAAGACACTAAGAAAGAAGAGGATGAAATAATGGTCTCCTTTGATGTAACAGCCCTGTTTATATCCATCAACATTAACCAAGGAAACACTGACTACACTATTAGAAGACCCAAAGACAGATACAGAAATCACCACTAACTTTAGCAGCAAGGATGGTATCATAAAGCTAGTGGACCTATACCTTACCACACATTTCACCTTCAACAACAAAACCTACAGACAAACCAACGAGACACCCATGGAATCTCCGATATCAAAGTTCTTAGCAGAGGCAGTAATGCAGATACTTGAACAAACAGCTCTGCCAACCATCCAACCCAAAATTAGGATAAAGAAGGTGGTTAGGTGCATCATGGATGTCTTGGAAAAATGGTAATGTTGTCAATGATAAAAAGAAAATGATAAGTAATTAATTCATGCATCTACTTTGAGTAGAGGAAGAGTTCATACATTTCAGGTAATTAATATTGAATCAAGCACAGGGACTTGACAAAAATGACATAAGCAGAATAGCAGTTGTGAAGAAAATAAAGTCTTTAAAAATTTTCTGATCCCAGAAACCAGCCCTCCTGGTGTTTTAAAAGGAAGATGTTGAGTATTTTGTTCATGCTGCGTGTAAAGCTAAGGTAAAGATAAAGACTATCAAAAGAACAGTCAGAATGTGGACCTTGGAATATGGTATCTTGGATCACAAAGCTGTCCAAAGTTCTGAAAGAGAGGTGGGCTGGATGAGGGGGGAAGAAAAAGAGAACTGCCATGTAGTAGTTGGTAGGAAATTCAATAACAGTCACCATCTTTTGTAAGTATGATGGAAAGGCACGCAATATGTTGCTGTAACAGGATGAGGGGCAACCTAAAACAGCTTGAAAGTATCTCAGAGGAGAAAGTGAGGTCTGCAGATGCTGGAGATCAGAGCTGAAAATGTGTTGCTGGAACAGCGCAGCAGGTCAGGCAGCATCCAGGGAACAGGAGAATCGACGTTTCGGGCATAAGCCCTTCTTCAGGAATTAGGATCTTTGTAGAGGGAGGAAGAGAGCTTCTTCAAGGAAGGCATCCTTGTAAGAGGATTCGCAGTAGGTTAAAATCTTCGAGGAGAAAGTGAGGTCTGCAGATGCTGGAGATCAGAGCTGAAAATGTGTTGCTGGATCAGCGCAGCAGGTCAGATAGCATCCAGGAACAGGAGAATCGACGTTTCGGGCATAAGCCCTTCTTCAGGAATGAGGATCTTTGTAGAGGGAGGAAGAGAGCTTCTTCAAGGAAGGCATCCTTGTAAGAGGATTCACAGTAGGTTAAAATCTTCAAGGAGAAAGTATCTCAGAAGGACTGCAAGAGAATCATCATTGTGGTCCCTTTGGGACCAACAACATAGAGAGAAGTGACATAACTTACAGAACTGAACCTCAAAGGTTATACTACCCGGATTATTACCTCAGTCATGTGAAAAATAAACTAAGCAAATTAAGCATATGAATAGGTGACTGAAGAAGTGATGCAAGAAATAAAGGCTGTATTTTATGGGACACTGATATGAAAGAAAAGCATTGCACTGTTGAATGGAATTCATCTGAACCAAGCTCCCAGCAGAATTGATAAATAGGGTAGTCACATGGACTTTAAACTAGTAAATGGTGGGATAGTTGTAAAAGTTAGTAAGGATAGTTTAAAACACATGAACAAGAACAGTGTAGGTCAGCAATCATAAATTCTGCTTTTGGCACTTCGTAACAAGAAAAAAAAAAGATGTAAAATGACACTAGGAGAGAGAATTATCAATCATAGAATCCATACAGTGTGGAAACAGGTCATTAGGTCCAACAAGCCCATACCGATCCTCCGAAGAGAATCCCATCCAGATATGTTCCCCTACCCTATTACACTCATTTCCCCTGACTAATGCACCTAACCTACACATCCCTGAACACTATGGGAAATTTAGCTTGGCCAGTTTACCTCACCTGCACATCTTCGGACTGTGGGAGGAAACCAGAGCAACCCACACAGACACTGGGAGAATGTACAAACTTCACACAGACAGTCGCCCAAAGCTTGAATCAAACTCGCATCCCTGGCACTATGAGGCAGCAGTGCTAACCACTGAGCCACTGTGCAGCCTGTAAATAAGAAGCGTATGAGTGAGACATTACAGTTAAATAATAGATTAGGATGTGTGGCCCAAATAAGTATTACTTACATAATTATGTGGAGTATACGGAACAAATTGGATGAATTGCAGGTGCAAAATTCAATTTGGAGAGTACAGCATGTTAGCCATTCTTGAAATGTGAACTAGATAACTGTCAGGACTGAGAATCAATTATGCCTGTTTATGAGAACTGCAGGTCGGACAGGGAAAATGATGACAAAGCTGTAATTATTAAGATAAAATCACTTTCACTGGCAAGAGAGGAAACTTATCCTGGCAAAATAGAAAGCTACAAAGAACAGCAAAGGGTAATGAACCAGTAGGAGTCAGTATAGGGGAGTATAAAAAGAGACTTCTGAGTTTATCAAACTCATCAGAAAAAAATGAGTTCAATTATGAAAAAGAAGATGCTTAGGAAAAACTTGGGTAACATGAAAATAATTCTGGTAACATGGTCAATGATAAAAAGAAAATGACAAATTATTCATTTGTGAGTTGTTTGAAGAGAGGAAGTTGTCAGAAATCCCAAGGAATTAAAATAGAATGGGGGCAAGGATTCACCAAAATTAACATAAACAGAAGAGCAGTAATGAAGAAAATAAAGGCAAGGCAGAAGCCAGACAGCTTCTATCCCAGTGTTTTAAAGGAAGAGAGTGAGAATTTTTCTGATGCCCCAACTATAAACTTTGGAAGGTCTTTTGATTCTGGAACTTTGTCTTTCTGATTAGAAATGCGTGTCCCTCTATTATGTGACCATCAGTAGGGTCTTGATTCTGTGGTAGGTCTACTCATATTGTCTGGTAATTCAGTGGGCCTTTCCCAAAGGATCCTTCCACAGCTGGCAGAGATTTTCCTGTACCTTTAAACACCTCATCTATTGTGTCCGTTGCTCTTGATACATTGGGAAGACAGGATGCCAACTTGTGGAATGTTTCAGAGAACATTTCTGGGACACACACTAAACAATCCCACCGCCCTGTAATCAATCACTTCAATTCCCCTTCTAACTCCACCAAAGTCATGCACATCCTGGGCTGCCTCCACTGCCAAATCTAGCCACCTGACGACTGGAGGAAGAACATCTCATCTTCTGCCTTGGTGCCTCCAACTACATGGAATCAATGTCAATTTCACCAGTTTTCTCATCTCCCCTTCCCCCACCTTATCCCAGATCCAACCCTCCAACTCAGCACAGTCCTCTTGAACTGTCCTATCTGTCCATCTTCTTCCACCTATCTGCTCCACCTCCACTCTGACCTATCACCATCATCCCCCACCTTCATCCACCTATCACATTCCTAGCTACCTTCCCCCCCAGCCCCACACCTCCTTTCATTTATCTCTCAGCCACTTTGGGCACCCTCCCAGATTCCTGATGAAGAGCTTATGTTCACAGTGTCGACTGTCCTTCTTCTCGGATGCTGCCTGACCAGCTGTGCTTTTCCATCACCACACTTTTTGACTCTTTCTCAAAGGAGGCCACATAGGTCTCTCACTGGCATTTCAGCAGAGACTGACATCTCAATTGCTTCCATAACATTCATCTATACTGTCATCTATAATATACTCAACCACCACTCAAACAAAGGGATCACACTTATAATCTCTTACTACCGTGGCACAGAACCATAGGATATGATGATTCATGTTTAAGATATTGGTGAATTCAATTTGACCCACAAGTGCAATGAAAATTCTATGAATCAGGATAATCAATTTCAGTTGCAAAAGATATAACCTTATTGCTGGATTCTTAAATGCAATAGGCAGCTTCTAATTTACGTGTATGTTTCAATAATGATTTATTTAGCCATATCTGATTTTTGACTGGACAGTTTTGCAATGTCCTATGATACCTTACATGGTGGTCATGCAATTAAAATAAGATGTGCTATTTCTGAATGATTTCTGAAGAAATTGATTCTTAACTTGTGACACAAATTTTATTTTGGATTACCACTAATTACATATGATCAGCTTTACTTACAATTTTCCAAGGTTGGGGTTGAATGGAGTGAAGCTTAAATGGTTTACTTATCCTTTATATTATTTATTCTCACTTTTTCATTAATTTCACCATGTCAAATCCCATAGTCTTGTGTTCCAACACAGCCCCAATTGAGATGCTTTTAATATTTCTATGGCCCAGATTTTGTGGTCAGTGGCGAAGCAACGGCACTCACTACTGACCTCGAAGAAAATGCCCACAAAGGTCTACTGATATCTGTAGCATGGATTTCCCCTTTCCCAACATTAGTTTGAATCTGGTGTGAAGTCAAGAGGATCTCCAGGCATTCAACAATGGTGATGTCATTAATCAGGGTAAGCAGCCAATCACAATGAAGTATTCTCATGGACAATAAATCAGGAAGTAAAATACACTTGATTATTCTTCACTTATAATTCATGCTTAGGGAGAGTGATATAAATGTGTTTAAGCTAAATTACTATAAACTTTTCTTTACACATAATGGATAAGTGTGCTAATACACAAATATAAGATTAGAATTTCAGATCCATTCAGGCTGTTCAAAAGTAATTGTGAACTTGTATTTTGTTAAGAACCTAGTTACACCACATTCAATAAAATGCAACCTTTTCAGAGATTTTACTATGAGCCTAATATTGAAAAAAGAGCACGTTCTCAACAGCTCAGTGTTTCTAATCAGTTACAAACTGGGTGGACTTTAACAGTGCACCTTAAGGGAAAACATAGAATTTAAGCTCCAGCATTTATATGCACACATACAAGATTTTCAGTGTTGTTAGGTTCAGAGGAGTAATGATGGTGAACATTTTATGTTTTGCCGTGACTATTTCCATTAAATCAGGGCGAGCGTTGCTCTTACATAATTAGTACTAATGTTGTGGAACTAAGTGGTACAATTAATGACCACATTATTATTTATTCTCTGCAACCTAAGGTTTGAAACTTTTGGCTGGATAGATCCTCTTTTTGCAGATTGTGGAAGTCCAAAGTGACATGGATTTGCCAAAATTCTGGAGTGCAGAAAACAAAACTGCACAGAATCCATGAATGTATTAAATAGTCTCAATCAGAGACAAAAAAAAAATGTTCCTGTGAGAAATGGAAATATTTAGGCTAATGCTGTTAGGGGTGCTTAACTGGAATTGATCTTGTGGATTAAGATATATGAAAGCAAAATATGCTATCCTTTGGCCTTGCAATACCTGATGTAGAAGTTGCTTGCATTACATTTGAGTTATATCTGAATTGTACTTTTTGATAAACACATCCATTGTATGTAAACAAATCATTGTAATCTGCATGGTATGGACAGTTTGTTCCATAAAAGAACCATGTGCAAACTTTCTATTCCCTTTGGGTAGATGTATTTGCAGTAAAAGAATGTGCAATATCATTTTGGGTGATTTTGGAAGTATCTACTGTAAATTCACATTTCATCATAGTTTTCTCTCTGTTCTACTTTCAACAATGCTTTGACAGTGCCATCCATTTGAATTTTGGCTCTTATTACAGTTAAAACCTAGTAAAGGCCTGATTGAACCCACTTATTATTCATTATGATTTTTTTAAAAATTTAAGTCCAGATTCCAGTTACTTACTATTTTGATGACAGATCACCAAAGAAATGGAATACTAAACTGTTTGCTGGAATTAGCTGTTTTGAAAAATGATTGCTTGCTGGTGGAGAAATTTAAGCTTAACTGTCTACCCTTCCGATTTAAGCCACTGATATTGGCCATTGAGTTGGCTTAATGCAGACATTACATTGCATTTTTTGCAATATGTTCAGGCTCTGAATACATGATGTGCATTTTCAAGTGTACAAAAATGACATTGCACATATGCTCATTTTTAATATGTCTGTTCAAAAGGAGTGGACATTTGCACTTCTCAACATCTAACCCTGAAATCGTTTAGCATATTAGCATAGATACAAACCAAACAACTTTGCTCACGACATTGAATTCAAATATATCTAACAATGTAAAAATTTAGAATGCATCATTGGAAATTTAAAATTATGAATTTCTACTCCTCAATTCCTAATGTGTAATTTGAATATAAAATGGTCAAACACTTGATGTCTCATATAAGTATCACAAGTAAAAGTGGTATTTGCTACTGTTAAATCGCTAGCCCACTTCTGTTTGTAATTATGTCTATACACATAATAAATATTAACTCATTTTGTACCTGTTTATAGCCAATATTTAGAAGCTTTTTTTGTCATACCAGCTAATTTCAAATGCACAATGCATTTTACAAGAAAAACTATTGGGCAATTCTGTTATTGGCTCATAAAAATCTTTTCAAGAGTATTGTGACAAGTGTAAGTTTGGAATTTCCTTTCAAATGAGCGTGAACAGCATCATTTCTAATTACAAAGCAAATTTTACCATATGTTTTTCTCAGAATTCAGCAAAACTGTATTATTCTAAGTTATTTGAAAACTTATTTTTAAAGAGGGCCATCTAGTAGTTTCAAGATGTAGCCACACTTTCCTTATTTTAGAAATTCCAAGGTGCACAAAATAACTTCTAAATATTGTGGAAAACCTTAATAATGTTTCTCGTATAACCTTTGGATCAATACTGCTCTGCTTTGGAATCAGTGGATTTTTTTTAATGGTAGGTGCATCCTGTATTTGAACATTAGTTTTCAAAAGGATTAATAATATTAACAGCAAAAACAATTGGCCTATCCAAATGATTTTTGTCTGTATAATTAAAAATTTAAGGTGTGGTCACACGAAAATGCAAGTGCTACTGACATCAGTCTTGGATTTTATCCGATCATGGCCCATTTCCAAAGGACGTTGATGGTAGAGAGTCATAGAAAAAAATTGGTGGTGCTCAATTGAACAATTTCAAAGAAAATCACCTTGCTGCTGGCAATCATCTTGGATTTCATCAGATCATATCCACTTTTAAACGGAAGTGCCGGTGCAAATCATGTGCATTTGATGACAGGGATTTATCATATACAGTGATCTGGGAAAAATGAGAGCCACGGTGTCCATCATGGATTCAATTAAATTATATCACTTAGAAAAAACATGGTGGCTTTTGATATTAGTGGATCGCATTAAAATTAGATGAATGGCTGAACAGTTCCAAAGTTGATGAAATCACAAGGAAATTAAACTACTAGAGACATCTGGATTTTTCTGATCATCTACTTTTGATAGAAAACAAAGTTTTTTTTCTGGGAGCACATCATACTTTAGATTTTGTGATAAATGACTGGACTGATTCAAAGATTTTGAAATTGCAAGAAGTGCCACTTGCAATCATTGTGGATTTCATTGGATTGCTCCAGATTTGAAAGGAAGCACGATTTCATGTTGGAATCTATGTACAATATTGACTAAATCATTTTTATGATGTGATAATGAGAAAATCAAAACGCTGACAGAAGTTACATTGCATATTTTCTAACTATTTCCAATTGCATAAAGATGTCAGAATTTTATGGTAGGATGTCATGTTGAATGTTTCAATAATCAACTCCATGATTTTAAAATGAAGTCAGATAAGGACCCAATTGATAAATTGATTGCATGGTGCAGCAGATGGCAAAGGGAATTGGATGAATGTACAGATTATTTTCTTAAATTATTTGAAATATGCATGACATTGATTGCTCAAATACAGGAATGTCATTTTAAGGGAAGATGATAAAGAAACATATAAACCCAATCTGGCTTGATTAACCCATTTATTATTGCTTAGCATGGCATTAAGCCAGAGACAGTGTACTAAATCTGTCCCATATACCAAACTCATGTGTACAGCAGTTTATCCAACAAAGAAAATGAACGTAAAACTGTTCAAAGCAATATTCAAAGAAAATAGTTTTGCAAAATATTTTGAACAATGTGATGAAGCATGATAAAATTGGATATCGAAAAGGAATGAAAGTATGTGTCAGCATAGATTGAGTTGTTTTTGCAGTTATATTACAGTACACTCAACTCGCAACAAGATCTCAATATCCGGGTAATAGATGTGGTGGCATTCTTAATTGGGTCACTTAAAGTGAAGGGGATTTTTCTCATATTGCTCAAGCATGTTTGCACCTTCGCAAAAAAAGTAACAGTATTAATGGAAGAATCATGAAACATCTTAAACTCTCGCTTAAAAGTAACAGCTCATGCTCCCAATATATTACCCAACAAATTCCTAAGGATAGTGGAGAATCTGAAACTCCACTAATATGTAAGCAAATAATCACAATACAATTAGCTCCAATGTCTTAAAACCAACCTTAAGAGTCACCACGTAAATACCCCGCGATAATCAATTAAAATTCTTTGATCCAGTTAATAACTAATTAATTTGATAGTTATTTTAATCAATCTGTTTGGACACACTTCCAGGAGAGGTGGGACTTGAACCAGGACCTTCTGGCTCAGAGGTATGGACATAACTACTATGCTGCAAGAACCCTCTAATTAAATTGATATGCTGAAACCAAATGATAGGATTTTCTAGTAGGCCTAGTACATTAACATTTGATAAATATTTTGTGAGTGTATTACAATTATTCATTTTCATCAAGTTAAAAGTTGACATCTATATTTTTACTGGAAAAGCAGACTAAAAATGAATCAAAACAACATTAGTATTTTGTAATTAAAAACAGAAATTGCAGGAGAAACTCAGAGGTCTGGCAGAATCTATGAAGAGAAAGTGGAATCAATGTTTTGGGTCCAATCATGCTTCATCAGAACTGTCAGAAGCTGCCAGATCTTCTGAGTTTGTCCAACAATTTCTGTTTTTGTTTCAGATTTCCAGCATCTGCAGTTCTTGGTTTTATAACCATTTTGTATGTGTATACTGTGTGCATGCATCTGTATGCACATGCATATAAACATCAAATAGTTTCAAAGGTATAATCTTAGTTTTGAATGCAGTTGACAGCTATAAACAGTTCAAGCTTAATCCTTGTTGCGCATGGTATCTTTTGGATGCCTTGCTGCTTTTGCTGCCACATAAGTACTCCCATTATCTGTCTGTTTCTTTCTATATCTCATTAAATGTTAACAGATCATTACCTAAGGCTAATGTTGGTGATATTGTGAGAACAATTCAAAATCCAGTGACATGACATTTGTTTTCTATTCCAATCAGGACATTAAACAGTATTTTCAAAAGTTAATGTTTCTGCTATTCAGCAATTGAAGAAATGTCATAAAAAATGCATTAAGCACTGTACACTAAAACTGCCAGCAACAAATTGCAAGCTACTGTCTTCATAATATCGATAAGTTACAAGATACTTCAAAGAGCTTAATTTCTATGCATACTTAAAAGATCAGAATAAGACCATTAATATTTAAAATATTAATTGCATTTTACATGTCAGTAGTATAAAAGTGTTATGTGAAATTGATAAATTAGATAATAGGCCTCCTGTCATTTTCCATTTGTGCTCATTCATGCTCAGGTTCCATTTGGAAAACAAAAAGATAAGATGCAGAGCCCCATGGTTTCTCTTTTTCATTTCTCTGATTTTATCAAAGAATTTCTCCTTGTTGGAGAAGAGTGATTACATCCACAACAAAAATTGTAGCCCCTTGCAAATGAAACAGTAGTGACATCACATCAACTGATACCTCATTTTTATTTTGCTTCAATGGAAGTTGCTTATTTGGAGAAGTGTCCCATGGGCCCATGCTTAGATTCACTCAAATGAGGGGATTACAACAGGCCTTGGTTCCCACGTGGAGCTGTGCAAATTTCAGGAAAGCATTTGAGTTTGAAGGCGTTCTGGCTGATGATTTTGGACACCCATCGAGAAAGCCCCAGTTAGGAACTAAGTCACTGCTACAGGGTTTTACATTGCTGCAACAGGAGTTCAACTTCCACTGCTACTCGGAGACAGAGCCTCTGTTAAAACATAATGGGCCTGCTCCAAATGAATATTGGGTACAGTGATGTATTGAACCTTCAGATATAATTTGGTTTTAATCAGGCCATTGAAATGCATGTCTGAAGCTCGCAACCTGACTTGAACTTAGATGGTTTTGTGTGAGTTTAGTGTTGGTAAGCAGCGAGAAAATAACTAAGTCCTAAGTATATAAGTTTCACCAGTAAAAATCACCTTTTTATGAAGCTTTTACAAATGATGAAAAACTCAGAGCTTTCATGGTGCTTTTCACTAAAATAATCATGGTCTTTGATGAATCATGGTGAATATCCTTTTGATGAAAATATTGCCAATCTGATTCAGGCATAGTGATGAAAGTATTTTAAATTTGATTGCTTCCCTGTCTGAGTACCTTCCTTTTTAAGGAAAACACAAACATGAAACTGTGAAATGGAGTTGTATAGCAGCCTGCATAAATCAGATGAGAGATTTTTAAAATGTAAAATGTGCAGGAGGTGGTTGTCATTCTGGTTTGCTCATATGCATACTAACAGTAGAAAATAGGAATTTATTTTTAGCTCTGGTTAACAAATTAATATAGAAATTATTTTCCATATCAAGGAATTTGCAATAAACCAACCAGAGAATTGATTTATGAATGTACTGTATGCCTTTTACTTTGTGATATGCCTTCTGGACTCAAGAAATAAACAACACTGGTTTTAAGTGTCTTGTTCGCTTAAGGCAGAAAATTTCTAATTAATGTTCACATGAAACACTTAATATAAGCAAATTATAATTAGTTTTTAGAGGGGGGATCTGCAAAATGTCAATTTATTTTAAATTACATTTAATTCTTTCATCCAGATATTTTGTTTCCTTTCATGATGACCCCACATGACTGACCAAATAAGTCTTTGACAGGAACATAATCAATGCATTAGAATGGTTGGTTATCTTTCTCACTGATTGTCCTTTCCCTGTGTGGGGATGAAATGAAAATCTCACTTAGGTACAGTATTACCTGATTTATTTACCGACTAATTGTTTTCAGAATTTCAGTTACATGCATTTTACATTCAAATTCAATTTAAGCTACACTTGTAGGAGCTAACGCAACAATGTAATTATAAAACAATTGCCAGTCAATCTGAGCCCTTTATCTGCACAGTATGATGCTTGGTCAGCAAATACTGTACTTGTTATACTTGTCACCTTAAGCCATTGAAAATCTTTGTAAGTTCCACTGAGTTTAGTAATAGAATAATGGCAATTTGGATTTATATAATTACTTTCATGTAATGAAACATCCAAGCTGTTTCATGAAAGTATGCTGTTCATTGTTCTATTGTAAAACTAAGTTTGACATCGTGTCACTTAAGGGATATTGGGGCAGATTTTCTACTGGGCAGATATTCACTTCACAAGCAGATATAGAAGTTGTGCATGAGGACACTTCAGTGGGCGGCACGGTGGCACAGTGGTTAGCACTGCTGCCTCACAGCGCCAGAGACCCAGGTTCAATTCCCGACTCAGGCGACTGACTGTGGAGTTTGCACGTTCTCCCCGTGTCTGCGTGGGTTTCCTCCGGGTGCTCCGGTTTCCTCCCACAGTCCAAAGATGTGCAGGTCAAGTGAATTGGCCATGCTAAATTGTCTGTAGTGTTAGGTAAGGGGTAAATGTAGGGGTATGGGTGGGTTGCGCTTCGCCGGGTCGGTGTGGACTTGTTGGGCCGAAGGGCCTGTTTCCACACTGTAAGTAATCTAATCTAATCGAATACCATTATAGCACCCACCGAAGAAAATGCACAGGAAATTGAATTTTCTGCTGGGCAATTCTACTATGCCTAGAATCCAATGAAAGGCCCATTAAAAAAAAAGCATAGACGTCAGATGATTCTGATGAAATTATGTAGAATAGCTATGAAGAAAAGTTAGACCTTTAAATGCATAGTCTAATTCCTGCAGCACTCTTAAACTGACCCCATCTGTACCTCACTAACAGCTCCACACCCCTTAGGTCCAAGACCCTAGGATCTGACACTCTTGGGGGACTCCAATCCCTCCCTCACGGCCCAAAACCCCAGTCCTGATACCAAAAACCACTCCGAGGAATCAAAGAACTCCTTTGGTTTCCTCTGACAGTTCTGTGCTACAAAAGAATCTCCTCTCAGAACTGCAGAACTGCAAAATTGGATGAATGTATGTCTTAGAGGGTTGTGGGACTGGAGAAGATTCCAGACATAGGAAGGATCAAGGCCAGGAAGGGATTTGGAAAGAAGGACGATAGTTTTAAAATCAAGGCATTTCTTAACTGGGAGTTGTGAAGAGCATTCAGATGATTGGTGAATGGTATAAAACATGACTTAAAACACAAGTGACAGTTTTGAGTGGCCTCAGGTTTCTGAAGGATAGAATAAAGAGGATATGGCAGAAGTGAGTTTCAATAGTAATAGTTTAGAGGTTTCAAAAACACAAATGAGGGTTTCAACAGCAGATGAGCTAACAGAGATGGATCAAATGATGCTACAGAGGTGGACGTAGGTGGTCTTGGTAATGGCATGGTATGTTGCTGAAAGCTGCTCATAGATAAAATATTACATAACTACAAAGGTTGTGAACATAGTTTGCAGTAGACAAAAGAAACACTGGGTTTTCATTGATTTTGACATGATTCTGGATTCGTGAACAGTTTTCGAAGACAAGAGTAAGTCTTCATAGTGCTTCATCTAGCCAAATCTGGCAATGAATAACTAAGTCAGTAATCTTTCATTATAATTCATATTTATCTCACTTGGATTAATGGATTTTGGGCATATGCCTGAAACGTCAACTCTTCTGCTTCTCGGATGCTGCCAGACCTGCTGTGCTTTTCCAGCACCACACTTCTTGACTAAAACCTCCTGCATCTGTAGTCCTCACTTTCTCCTTAAAGTGAGAGGAGATGAGTGTTATACAATGGAAGATAACAAAGCTAAAGGGACTGATGATATAAGTGGGATGAGGACATCAAATGTGGAGCCAAGGGTATGAGTGTAAATTGGTAAAAAGGATGAAAGGTTTTTTTTTCCAGAAATGGACACAGAAGCAAGTGTTCTTAGGAGGAAGATGATGATTGTGGATGCAAAGTGATAGAAGGAAGAGATTTGAGAATGACTTATCTGTAATAGATATGCTGGGAGTAGCCAGTCTATATAAAATTGAAAGGCCGGAGAAGAATCTGTGAAAGCAGATAGGAGTTTACAAGGAGGGAGTGATGAAGGGAATGTAGAAGTGTGGAATTCTGAAGAAGATAACATGATGAATTAATGTGCATGTGATATCACCAAGATGAGAATTCTTTCTGTGTAGAGCCTGAGGGAGGAAACCAGTGAACTGCATTTGAATTATGTGCCAATGTTTTTGAAGGTATGTAGACAGCTCCATTTTCCCTGTGGCTATTATCTATAGAGTATGATGGAGGATTTATTTCCTGACAGCATTAACAGATAATAAACACATTACGATGCAACTTCATACCAGGATGCAGCATTTCATTCCTATCAATCTCCATTTTAGTGGATATCAATTCCAAGCAGTGTGAAACTATTTAATATAATTTTTTTATTTTTAATCATTTTGCTGACTCCAGATCATTAAATTATATTGCAATACTTGTATGAATGTATACCCGTAAACACTTTTACTTCGCCTAAAAGTGGCAATGTTTATGTCCTTAGATAATCAATCCCTAAAATCCATATACCTACCAGTAGGTGCAATTATTGGGGTAAGGCACAGTTTGCTGGGTCTTTGTTAGTTTCCAAGCTGGATTGGGACTTGTCAGGGTGGGAAACTCTTGCATCAGTTCATTTTCAGCCAGAAGATATTATTAGAAGCATGACCTTTGCAATGGTATAATTGCTGAAATTACCATCAGTTCTCCCTCCCCATTATTCAATATTTGTGCATGTTAAAGCTCTACTGTGCATTTTTCTGGTGGAATGCACCCACAAGAATGTCCCTGACTCAGTTGAGATTTCAGAAAAGGACGTTTATGTAGCAAGCAAGCAGTCTGCTGAAAATGGACCATTCCTTTCTTTTAGTCTAATTCTTTACCTGCTAGCTTTGCCCACAAGTTGCTGGCCAGCTCTGTGTTTTCCTTAAACCTAGTAACAGCTGAGCACACCAGCTATTCTGGTATTGATGTGGTACTCTGACATTATTATGAAAATTGCCAACTCCAGGAAAGCCAATTGAGTTAGATGTATTGGTCATCAGTAGTCAGACATCCCATTCAACTCCGCTCCCCTTGATGGAGAAGGATTATGGGTTTTCAGCCTGCATTTCCAATTTAACAAATGCTTCCATTGCACTAAATTCATGAGGATTGCTGTGTTTTATAATACTTGAAATACACTTGAATATGAGCAAGAAACTTCCAAACTCAGTCATTTTTAAAAAACAGATTATCTGTTCCTTTAAACACTTCAAAATATAATATACATTTGAATAACATACTATATTAATTGCTTATATATATTCCAATCTCATTTTCTATAATCCAATATTTCTTAACATACTGTGGTAAATTTTCAGAAGTCAGTACAATCTAACAAATGAGACTTTCACAGTGTTCTAATATCCTAAACAAAATCTCAACTGTGCTCAGAACAACTGCTTCATAGTTCTTTTACCTGTAGGTATACCTACTTTTGATTCTGGATCAGTGGTGCTGGAAGAGCACAGCAATTCAGGCAGCATCCGAGGAGCTTAATTGCTGTGCTCTTCCAGCACCACTGATCCAGAATCTGGTTTCCAGCATCTGCAGTCATTGTTTTTACCTTGTTTATACCTAATTTTTATGCATTTGCTGTCCAATATAGCAATATTTAGAGCTGAAGATAGATGTATGGACTGAAATTGTCTAATCAGTGTAGGAGACACTGCTTCCAATGATGAACCGTCAGAAACCTGCACACTCAACTCGATATGTTTAAAAAGGTCAGAATTTTGATGCAGTAATGAGAAGGACTCATTTAACTCAGGCATACACACAAAAAATAACAAAGACAATACATGCTGAAGGCACGTCTTCTTAGGCACTAATTGCCGTAAGATAAATTGAAATGTCCATTATGAATGTTGGTGAATATGTGAATGGAAGAATGATTGAATTAGTAGAGTAGGTAGATGGACAGGTAAATGGAGAACGGGTTGGGTAGCAGGTAGTGAGGTGAATCAAGTCGGGAGTTAGTCAGGTTAGGTTGGGGGCCTGATTGGATGGGGTAGTCATTGTAGTGAGGGCTAGTGAGTTCAGTTTGGAGAGGTGATCAGGTTTAGGGGTAGTTGTATGATGGAGGCAAATCAGTTGAAGGTATAATCAGATGATAAGAGGAATAGTCAGCTTTGTTCAGGAGGTAGTTCGGTCAGCTAGAAGGACTACGTGGTTTGAGGTGTTTTTTGAGAGTGATTGGGGTGTTCAATTTTCCAGTTACCTAGGAGTTAGATGAGGATGTTTCTGAGTAACATTTCATGGAAAAGAAAGGTTCAGGGAAGTATGTAAACCTTTCTAAATTGTGCATTTTGGAGGGTCCTGGGAACAGCAGAATTGCTCATCAGAAGTTCAAACTTACCAAGCAATTCCACGTACATCAGTGCATTCAGTCCTTATGCGCATCTTGCATTATACATCTAGTCTATGCTGAGACCCCAATTATAAATAAAATTTTCCTTTTGCTGAAGAAAATAAGTAATCATAATCGATCATAGCATAACAAGGGGGAAATATAAAGTGACAAAATGTTTAGAATCTACTTTTCATGTATTGTAAATGCAATATAATTATGCCATTTGGCTCCACCCATTTGGTGCTAGCATTTATACTTCTCACGATATATTTTAAAGATTAGAATATTAATAATATCCAAAGATTTGGTCGAAATAGTATAAGAATACAATAAGTTATTGCACAATTGAATCTGATACAATACCCTGCATTGTTCAACATCAATGATAACAGTTTTTCATTAATTTAAGCTTAGATCAAATCATAATATATGGTAACAGATAAAGGTAATAGAAGAAAACTATTGCAAACTATAATTATTCATCAAAAGTACTATAAATTCTTATGGGTTATGATCATGTCTGCTATATATTTGTTTAAAATAGAGGAGCACTCAGGACGACAATAAAATAAAAACACATCCACCCCTACCCATGAATACTATTGATGGCTCCATGGAGAGTATGCGTAGGGCTAGCATGTGCACTTGGTACAGACTAATTGAGTTTCATCCCATGCGCAATGAACATTGCTTCATTTTAAATAAAGAGAGGATTGGCAAAGTACTTCAGTTCAAATGTACACGGTGCCGTGTGACCAGCAGTTGTTTTCTTTCAACACAAGCTGAAATGTGGTCTACTGAGAAGAGCAGTTCTGTGGAATTGAATCTGGATTACTTTCTTTCATATGTGCACTGCTACAGTGTAGGTGTTTTATTATTTGTTTATTGTGAGCATGGAACATATTTGGCTTTACGATCTGTGTTTTTAATGTCATTGAACAGTTTGTGAAAACACAAGGCTGGGTACATAAATAGCCATCATAACATTTCAGAAACCTTATTTGTTAGCACTGCTTTTACTCGTGCACAGATTAAGTTTGAGTTGGGATCCCAATTTCAGTATTTATAAGCATTATTGAAACAAGTCTATAAATTATAATATCAAGTAGAACAAACAATATAGAATGCTATGCTAAGCCATTTCAGATAATTGTTAATTGAATAAAGATTTGAGTCATGTTGGACAAAACAAAATTAATTGTTTTTAATAACTACAATAGAAGATATGATTCAATTTCAGTTAACAGTTTTCTTTTGGGAAACAGAAGCTATTTTAACCCTTGCAGTGCTGAAATTTCTTAGAAATTTAGAATATAGTTATTATAGTTGTAATAATACTTCAAATGGAAAAATATCAGTTTGTAAAAATGTAAATTATGATTATTATGCAATAAGTGAAATGGTTTAAAATAAAAAGTACTGTTTGATGTTGTTAGGATATCATTATAATGTTATATAATATTCAAATGGTTGACTTTATCAAATTGATTTTAAAGCAAGTATATTTCATTCAGTTTGTAATGAATTGCTTTACTATTGATTTTAGAACATGCGTGCCTTACTACTCAAGGAAATTATTAAGTTTTACTAGTATAAATTTTGACTGGTTAAATTTATAATTTAAATTGCAGTTTATGTTTTCCATTTCATGGTTTCTGTTCTTAGAAGCTTTGAAACTGGGAAAAAGTATAGCCTTTTGAAAACACCCATTTACCTTACAATGAAAATGAATAATGTAGCATAATCTATTATGATTAAATTATTCAATATTGTTTGAGTGCTTCTGTAGCTTCAAAACTACATTTGGAACTGAGTTGTTTCTTCACCCTGCCAGCACTATCACAAATGCCCAAACAAAAAATGAACCATTTTGTACATTTGTTACCAACAGTGAAAAATACTCCTCTTAATTTATATCAGGCAGTTGTTGAGAGAAGTTAGTGAGAACTTCAAATCTTTCAAGAATACATGCATTTTTACTATTAGATGTTATTGTTGAAGACAATAAGAAGAGCAATTAGAAAAAGTAGTAAGTGTATCTCTGAGCAATAAGGTCTGCTGGTAGTTGAAATCACCACAGATATTTAACCACTGTGATTCCAATGGCTGGAATTTTAACTTGTTTTAAGCAGATGATCAGGGGACCCAACAAAAGGGCAACAACGTTATTTGAAGTATATAGAGATCTCGCAATGATCTCAGAATTGGGGCACAACTGTAATATTAACCTTAAGTCTGCAGGGGGAGCTGTTACAATTTCCCCGACATAGGCAACTTGCTGGCAAACAGGAGCAATGCCAGAAGAGGCCCATAAAGGTTAGTAAATGTGATTTTTTTCTGATTGCTTTGTAAACCAACAGGAGTAGGATTCTACTCTGAGTTTACCATCCCTCCTTCAAACAATAACTAACTGCTGAGGGCTGTTCCATTAGCTTCAACTCATGATTCCTAAAATCCCTTGAATGAGCCACCATTTCCATTGTATTTGGGTGCAGGACTCCGACCAGGAATTAGAATTGGTCTAAAGTCTCAAGATTTGTCATATTTTATGTTCTATTTTCTTGTTATTAAACTTTTAAAAATTGATTTATTATGAACCTTGGCGCTGCAGAGAAGTATTCAATACAATTCAGTAAAATAAGATTTGTATTATATGTGAGCTATCACTCTGATATGCTGTTCAGTATTAAGATGTCAGACTAATGGTGCACAATGGTGCATAGTATGGAAAGGATTGTGAACAGCAAATTCTGGAATTCCAACTGCATCTTAAATGAAATACTGAACAAAAAGTTAATTTTTTCTGTTAATTATATACACATTTAAGAACATATATATATAATCCTAATATTTGCACATGCATAGTTATTCTGTTATAAACACAAATTAATAAATGCAAGTTCTGATTTTTTGGATCTCATTTTAGTTTTATCTTGGGTAAGGTTGATAAACCATGTGAACTTCTTTGCATTGTACTTTGTCTTATTGTCAAATATACAGAAAAAAGCCTTTGTTAATTAGCAGCTGATATCATAATGCTATGTAACAGCCTTGTCTATGATAAATTTGAGTTTTTCATAAACATGACTTTCCATAAATGTAACATTTACTTTATATAACAGTCATCCATATTTTCATTATGATTTTTCTCTTGCACTATTCTACCATGCTATTTCTATGATAACTGACCTTCACTTTATAGTATGCTATTTTTTCTGTTTCCCTCTGATTGGCTTATTCTGGTTTATGACTCACACCTAACCATCATGCTACCAGTCTTCGCCCTCCTAAATACACACAACTGATTGGTGGATAATCAGCTTCAGCCTTGGTTCTCCCCAGCCCTGCCTGAGCACACTGATTAGATATTACAACCTAATATTTCCGTTACTCCAGCACTGAAGATCTCCCAATGCTGTCAAACAGGCAGAATTCCAACCATTGGTGAACCAGGAATTCTCTTCCTAATCCTCTCATTCTACTCACTACCAAATCAAGCATCCCTCATTTTCGTTATCAAACCTGAATATTCCATCTCTGTTGTATGTAACACTCAACATGCACACACAATAGGTTTCTCGAACACTCCATATCTTAACATCTCCCAGTACTACTATACACTAAAATTCTCAATACTTGCAGATGCTAGCATCTCCTCCAAAACTTCTATATCCTCTGAACCTCCTTCCCCTCTTTTATACTTACCTAATCAGACAAGATTTGACACCAAGCAAAGAGCAAGAAATTTAGATAGCCATAAGTTTGCTTATAGAATGAGATTTTAAAGGAAATCTTAAAGCATTTTAAAAGTTATTGTACTTTCAGGAGATTTGCAGAATGCAGCCTGTATACCTGAAGACATTGCAGTACATAATAGTCTAGAGTTGAACATAATGATCTTGGAATGTTGTACAGCTGGTGGAGATTACTGATATAGGGAAAATTTTGGTTATGAATGGTTTTGAACATGAGAGTGGGAATTTTAAAATTCAGGAGTTGATAGTCCAAACATTAATGTACGTAAGTGGAATTTAATATTATATTAGGGTACAAATAACAAAGATTTGGATGATCTCAGATTTACACAGGGCTGGAGTCTGAGCTGAAAATCATTGCATTAATCATGAAGAAATTTAGCAGTTAAACTGAGCAGGAGTGGAAAAGGATGATGTTACAGAGATAATGTAGTCATCTTAATGATGGAAGATATACAGTTAATCCAGGGTCAAATCAGAACCTGAGTTTATGAATAGTCCTGATTGTCCTGTGATCTTGGCCAGCAAGAGAAATGAAGTCAGTGACAAAGGAATGGAATTAACATCATTTTCCAAAGGTGGAAGCAGATTTTCCAATCATTTGTACAAGCAATCTGGCTATCAAAGCAGGGGAAGGATCAAGAGAGGTGGAGGTGAGGGAGAGCTGGATGTCATCAGTATATATGTAAAATCTAACATTTTGGCTGGAACCTATTGTACCCTCAGGAACAAACTGGGATGCTGGGGATATGTAAAATTGGGGGAGATATCAGAACACTGTGACTGTCAAATGGAATCTTGCACCCTTGGAGAGTGTGGTGAGTTTGTAAAGGGGAACGTTTTGGAGGGAAAGTGACAGGTGGGACCCCACCACCTACCCGCCTACACCCCGATTAAGGCTGAGGTAGGAAGACCCATGGATACACTTCCTGACCCTCAGCCAAGTAAGGCTCTTAAGCTCTTTCTCTTGCTGCTTCTGGTATTAATCACACTGGTATTAAGGAACAATTAATAGGAAACCTCTGCAAGTTTGTTTGCAGATTCTGAGAAACATCTCCCTTTTCTTCCTGTTGATTCCTTTTGCTCCCTTCCCAACAGCTTCCAACTTGTAACAACCAAGATCCGACATGCTGAGAGAGCTGTAGTTGGCCAGCAGCTTTCTGCACGTGTGATTTCTACCATAGCCCCATCTGGTGTCCTTGATTCAAGGGTAGGTTATACTGCTAGGAGAAAGTGAGGACTGCAGTTGCTGGAGACCAGAGCTGAAAATGTGTTGCTGGAAAAGCGCAGCAGGTCAGGCAGCATCCAAGGAGCAGGAGAATCAACGTTTCAGGCATGAGCCTGAAGAAGGGCTCATGCCCGAAACGTCGATTCTCCTGTTCCTTGGATGCTGCCTGACCTGCTGCGCTTTTCCAGCAACACATTTTCAGCTAGGTTATGCTGCTGGTCTGTCAAGCGCCACTGTGGAACAAAAGGCAGCCTGACTGACAGCCCCATCATATCTCCAACATTTCATGCATCATCTTCCAATCTCCCTGTGTAGTTTAACAGTAGGTTGCAGGTAGTCCAATGATGGATCCTTAAGTCGTTCTTTCTGTCACTGCTGGCAATTTACGAGTGGTGGGTGCAGGGAAAATCATTCCATTTGTGGGCTTGCTTGCAGATTTGGTATATCTGATTGGGGAGGCATCCCAGTAACAAGGACAAATGCATCATTGCAACCCACTGGGAGAATTCGCTGCCAGCATCATCAATACTCCACAGGGTGGCCATCACTAGTGCCCAAATATCTATCCCGGCAAGCTCCCATCCCTTTGTTTTCCAGCTGAACCTTGAGTGATGCTGTCATCTCAGCAGTTGCCATTGCTCCCAGTGTCAATGATAGAATTGGAGAGTTGCCAGTCCCCTGTCAAGCTTGGCAGCTGTTTTCGAGTAGAAGATACTGTATCAGTTGGGATTGGAAGGGGATACTGGTGGGTGTTTCTCTAGCTATTACCAGATAGGCAAGAACAAAATTCTCATTACTTAAGGAATTGGCTGGAAATTTGAACTTTCTGCTGGGCAGGTGCTCTATACCTGGAATTCTCTCTTAATCTCCATTTAAATAGGAGACTTCAGACAGTTCCAGTGTAATTAAGTAAAATAGTTATGTAGGAAAAGTTAGGACAGTAAACACAGTTTAACTCCCGAGTAACTACTAACTGACACCATATTCTCACTACTTACAACCCCCAGAACCTGATCAAATGCCTCCAGAATTGCAAAGTACCCCCATCCGCCAGGACTGGACACCACACCCCTCTCCAATCCACACCTGAATCCCACCCTCACCCCTTGAGACCACTGGCAGACCTGACCCAACCTCTGAACCTTCCCCATTGCTCGGACCAATTGCCACATCCCCCTCAGCTGCTGTCCACCTGACCTGACCTGACTCCTGACCTCCCATGTCCCTGCCACCCAACTGGATCCCCACACTCCATCTCCACCTCCTGTTGGGCCCAAATTTCTTGCAGCAAGACCCACTCATTTATCTCCCTGTGCCCATAGGACTGGTCTGGACTGGACACCTCCGCCATCCTGGTAAAAACAATGACTGCAGATGCTGGAAACCAGATTCTGGATCAGTGGTGCTGGAAGAGCACAGCCCTTTGCCTTTATTCCTGATGAAGGGCTTTTGCCCGAAACGTCGATTTTGCCTGTCCTCGGATGCTGCCTGAATTGCTGTGCTCTTCCAGCACCACTGATCCAGAACCTCCATCATCCTGTCACCCGACCCGACTGAACTCCACAGAACTAACACAAACACACATCCTCCACCAGAAACAACATTTCCAACCAACTTGACCTACCTTAAACACTTGTCTGCCCCTTGCATCCTACTTGGTTGTCACCTGACCCCTTTCCCATCTGGCACCCTCCCCAGTTGGCACTCTGCTCCCTGTCCAGCTGGCACTTGATCTATTTGGTATCTACTTACTTATTTATTTACTTACTCCCTTATCCTCATCCTAACAGCCCCACCCCATCCGCCTGGCAACTAACTGTCCCAGCACCCGAACATCACATTTACCTTTTGTACTTATTCTTTGACCATTGTTGTCAAAGTGTCTGTCAGGACCAGCTGACTGCTGTGAAAAGGGAAAGTGATTTGCTTTTCTCAAAGTTCCACACCAAGAAAGAACTGTCAAAGTGGAAGTTCAGTTGCACATTTCTGAGGGAGACCTGAGTGAAATCTCCTCTCAGAAATGTGCAACTACCTTATAACATTAGAAAAAAGGCCAGAGTGGCAATCTGCAGGAGATTGCCTATTGTCAGAAAATCTGGCCCAACCTACCACATCATTGTGGACCCTCCTCATTCAAAAGATTAGATTTAATTTATGTCTATGTGTCACGCAACAGATGAGCCTCATCAAGCCCACTGTTACTTTCATTAAAAAACAGAATTGTAGAATTGATAACTCCAAAGTACTGTTTAAAAATTGTAAAATACTATATAATAGAATTCCAGATTTTATTTATTAATTTGATAATAGTAAATTCGAAAAAGTTACAAATGATGCAATCTATTATACTGTATTTTTCTAAAGCAATTAAGTAAACTTGTACTGAATAAACTGTCATACTAAGATGATACTTACATAAAAGCAATGACAGGAAATCCAAGTACATACCAATTTGTTGCTTTAGGTCATGATTTTAGATTTGAGGCTACAAAGTTTTAGGAGCAAGTGTGTTCAATTTTACAATTTTATAAAATGATCCTCAAGTGTCTTTGAAATTGTAATTGGTAATATATATCTAAATATTCTTGTATAATGGAGAATATTTGCTATAGTAGGTTTGCTGGCAAAAAAAAGTCTTCCCAATGCCATCTTTAATAAATGAATAAATCCTAAAGAAATGTCCATTTATTATATCAAATTACCATAATGTATCACATTTCTTTATTGTTATAAAGTTCATATTGAGAAACCATCAAAAATAGTGATGGTTAAATGTTTCTCCAGACAAAGTAAACAAATTAGATAGCGTTTGATGCAGAATGCCTATTCTTTGTGTTAATGTAAATGAAAAATAACATTAATATCAACATTTTTCAAGCATTAACTCTGAAGGGAAGGGAACTTCATTTTGTGACTTTTGAAATGTTTCTATAAATAGTCTGAAGCTGCATTTTCACATTAATGGAAATCTTCATCATTGGATCTAACACCAATTACAAACCAGGTGAAATCAGATATATCTGACTAAATCAAAGTTGCCAAAGATGGATGTATATGCAACTTAAAATCGTCAAATCCAGAGTTTTAATTATTTAAATAATTAGGTTTTGCTGATGTTTTTTTCCTTTGGAAACTCTGGAGATTATTTAGCCTTTTGTGCAAAATAAACATTTCAGTAGATTTTTTGAAAAGATGTCTGAATGCCAAATTCAGTTGATGGTAATAATTTAGGATAGAGTAGGGTATTATCAATGTGCTTGTGGAACAAGGACAGTTTCACTCAGACTTGGAGGTGCTGGTGTTGGATTGGGATGGACAAAGTTAAAAATCACACAATACCAGCTTATAGTCCAACAGGTTTCACTCAGTAAACATTTATTCCTGCAGGTGGCAACCAAACATTCAGACACTTAGATTCCTTTACCCTATAAAAATCCACAGTATCTCCAATTGTTCAAAAACTTTCAGTAGATGATTTCTGAGAGATTGATTGCTAACACCTATCTTCAAACCACACAGTACCATGAATGAATACAATGAGGCTCATTCTGCCCTCAGGACCTAAATTAAGTTCTCAAGCCATGGGGCCATGCAAAATTCTCAAAAAAAGATTATTGCAGTATTGCAAATTATACATCCTAATATCACAGTTTTAAGAAGCAAAATTGTGTAGAAGAGGCAGGATATAGTTTAGGAAATATCTTTCTCCATGGAAAAATTACTCTTTGAACAGTTGTGATTTGGAGATGCCGGTGTTAAACTGGGGTGTACAATGCTGATGGAGGAGCGGCACTCCGAAAGCTAGTATGCTTCCAATTAAACTTGTTGGACTATAACCCGGTGTTGTGTGATTTTTATCTTTGAACAATAGAATTCTCATTAAATCAGTAAAAGATTAATTCCTGAACTGTCACAGCATCACAAATTATGAGTCCCCACAAAACCTTAATCACTAGGCAACACGAGTGCAGTATGGATGTGTGCACAAATCTTTGAAGGTGGCAGTACAGGTTAAGAAAACAGTTAATAACCTAGATGGAATCCTAAACCTCGTAAATAAAGCAAAGAGTTCATGAAGCTATCCTAATTCTGTGTAAAGCATTAGTTCAGCAGGCATACTATCACTAATTATGAGCATTATAATTTGGAAAAGGAAAGATGTATTTGGAAAAAGAATAAAAGACCTTCTGTCTGGACCCATTACATTAAATTTTGTACTAATAGATTATTCCAGTTTACAAGGAAGCTGTCCAGACCATCGTGCCTGCACCAGCTTTTTAACTGAGCATCATCACCTGGTGCCAAATCTCAATTTATCCCCATACCCTTGTGCATTATTTTTATCCAAATAATCATCCAATGCTCTCTTCAGTGTCTCAATTGAACCTGCTTCTACCACACTTCCAGGCAGTGCATTCCATACCCTGACTACTTGCTGAATGAAAAAGGGTTTTCTTCACTTCATCCTTGCTGCTTTTGCAGATCACTCTAAATCTATGCCCTCTTGTTCCTTTTATAAGCTAGAACAGTTTTTCCTATCCAGTCTATCTAGCATGCTCACAATGTTGAAAACCTCTATCAGATCACTTGTGAGCCTTTTTTCTCTTTGAGGGGAACCATCCCATCTTATTCATCTATCCCCATAGCTGAAGTCTCTCATCTTTGGAACCAATCTTGTAAGCCACTTCTGCATTCTCTCCACTTTTTACATCCTTCCTATAATGTGGTGGTCAAACTGTACACAATCCTTCATTTGAGGTCGAACTTGTATATGTTTAACATCACCTCCTTGCACTTGTACTCTTTTCCCCTATTAAGAAAGCTGAGGATACAATGTGCTTTCCTGACTGCTAGACTTTTCATGCCACTTTCAGTAACCTGTGGACATATACATGACTCACTTCAGGTGTCTCTACTATTCTCCCTTGGATTATTCATACTTATTAAGTTACTTTAAAATCTTCCCAATCACACTAGCAAAATGACTTACAAGGAACTTAGTCCCAACTCATACAAATGCTATCTTCTCCAGCGCCTCTCCCAGGAATCTAAAGCCCTCCTTCCTGTACTGTCTTGCCAGCCATGCATTAATCTGCCTTTTCTCATCTTTCTGTACTCACTTGCATGTGGCACTGAGTAATTGTACCCCTATTTTGTATTATTTTTCAGTGTTCGATCAAAGTAAGAACACTGTTCTTGCCACCTTACTACTTCACATTTCTCTCCATTAGATGGCCACTCATCTGACACCTACCTGCCCACTCCACTGACGTGACAATGTGCTTCTGGAATTCTACATTGTCCTCCTCACAGTTTTCTGTTATCTACAAACTTTGAAATTGTCCCATCACAATCAGTCTGATTATTATCAATTTTGTGACCATGTTGCAACTGAGTCTTTTTTCCTACTGTTGGAGGAAGCTCTTCTGCATGCAGTTAAGGAACACTTGCCCTTTGTTTTCCTGTAATGTACAAGTATTCCAATCTATGTTTGGCTAATTGAAATTTTGCATTATAATTATGTTGTAATGTTGCGATCCGAATGTAATTTCCTGTAGATTTGTTCCTCTACATTCTTTCCACTAGTTGGTAGATTATAGACTACATCTAACAATTAAATTGTATCCTTTTTGTTACTTAGTTTGATTCTGTGTTTGGACCCTCTGAGACTTGCTCTTTCTGCAGCATTACAGTGCTCTCCTTAACCAGTGTAGCTACCTCCTTCCTTTTCTTCCTTTTCTATTTTTTCTGAATACCTTGTACCCAGGAATATGTACACCCGGTCTTGCCCTTCCTTGACCCAGGTGTCTTGTCACCACAATATCAAAATTCCATATAGCAATTTGCAACTGTAATTGTAACTCTCCAAATTTGTTTACTATACTCCACACATTCACATGTATGCACAACAACCCTGATTTAGACTTTATATTTTTCTTCCTTACTCTGATTTCACCTACTATCTTGCAATGTCTATGCTCGTGCCAGTTGCATCTCTAAGTATTTTGTAAAGCCTTGTCTCCACTTCTACTATTTTCTTTGGGATTACTCAGACCTATTAAGTTACTTTAAAATCTTCCCAATCACACTAGCAAAACGATTTACAAGGATCTTAGTCCCAACTCATACAGATGCTATCTTCTCCAGTGTCTCTCCCAGGAATCTAAAGCTCTCCTTCCTGTACTGTCTTTCCAACCATGCATTCATCTGCCTTTTCTCATCTTTCTGTACTCACTTGCATGTGGCACTGGGAGTAATCCAAAGATTGCTACATTTGAGGTCTTGCTTATTAACTTCCTACTTAGCTCCTAAAAATCTGATTGCAAGACCAAAGTCCCCTTCTGACCTAAGTCAATGGTACCATAATCTCAGGCTGTTCATCCTCCCTCATGTGACGATACTATGGCTTTAAGAGGTTATTTTATCCTTTTTTTTAAGAGCGTTTTTAAGGCTGAGATATCATGCAGTCCAGCAGAGCCCTGAGAGTAAACGGCTTGTGAGGCCTTGAAGTTTTTTTTAAAGTTGGAACAATTGAAGCAGCCTGAATGGGTATAGTCAAGCTGTCACAAAACCAGGATTTTTAGGTTTTAGTTTTTCAGCAGTTGCTGTTGGTGTCTTGAAGAAGTGAAAGCTGATTTTTCCCCCTCTCAGTTATAGCCAAAAGCTGGGGTCCTCTTTCTGTTACTGGAGTTGCATGTCAGCCTATGTGTTTTCTGAATTTGTCTTTTGCCAAGGATGTGTTTAAGGGATGTTTATTATATTGGAAAAAGTTAATAAGTAATAATTACTGTATCTAATATGCTATTAAGTTTTCCAATAGAGTCGTTATTCCAATTCCTTCTTTCTTTTGTTGTATTTTAACTTAAAGCAGATGAATAAAGTGTGCTTTGATTTAAATCCGGTCGTTTGACCAATTGAATTGCATCTGGAATGCAACACCTTGTAATAACCTTTAAAATAAGAAAAAGTTAGGTATATTTTAAGGGGGTTTGGTCTGTTCCATAACATCCGGATAATGGCTTGCAGCCACATCCTGAATCATTGAAGGCCACAGAAATGTCCGTCTGTTCCCCTAACTAATCAATCCCTATTGCTGCTCCGTTCTTCTTCCTTTCCTCCTGTATGGCTGAGTCACTGGTGGCGCCATAACCATGGCTCTGTCTGCACTCTGTTCCCAAACCGTATTGTGAGCAGGATGTCAGAGGATTCTTCCAATGTCTATCTGCTTCTTTTGGACTGCCTTGCAGTCAACATTCCCTTCCTTCCTTCCGACTCTTAAGCCACAATGTGACCTGACCACCTCTCTGAACCTGTTATCCATGTAACGCTCAGCCTCACTGATAAGCCAATATCTCCAATCATCATTCAGATTCCAAAACCTGGAGGTCAAGTTCCTGCAGCTTGAAATTCTCCCTGCATGTATGGTTATCTAGAACTCAGTAGGGTCCCTAACTTCCCACGCATTACAGGCCACACATTCTACTTGATTGATCTGTTTCTGTCATGCCTTAAACTTAAATTCACTTGATCTTTCTTACTTAGTATTAAAGTTTGCATAAGCAAATTAAGTTTATTTTCTTTACAAGTCTTTGCTTATTTATGACTTTACAATTTGGTCCTGAGTTTGACTTATTCCAGTTGTTTCTCAGTTAATCCCTTCTTCCAAAAAAAGTTTTTAAAATCACGAACCAATCACCCCATCGGTTCCCTGTGATGTCACTGTTTGATTTTTATTTTCCCCAGTCAACAGTTTCCCCAAAACTGCAGCTATTAAACTATGTCTCCATTCTCATTATATCATCTTGCTGCTGTGTTGAAGCTGAAATACTAGATTGAAGAACAAGTGTTGCTGTTTTTCATATGGAGAAGATTAAGAGGGAACTTTGCCAGAGGTGGTCAAAATCAAAGGATTTTGGATAAGAATGAATAATGTCTGAAGAATCAATAACCAGGTGACATAGGTTTAAGACAGGAAAATGAGAGGTAATATGAGGGAAATCTTAATTAGTGACAAGTTTATGGAATGCACTGCCTGCTTTTTTGCAACTCTGCCCAGTTTCCTGTTTATTTTGCCTTTCCCTGGTCCTTTCCTTTGGAAATACCAGATATTGTCTATTGCATCCTTTATGTATTAACAATTCTCCCAAGCACTACTGTGGCAAGGCAACAGACGAAATAAAAACTATGTGCACGGGAAACTCAGCAGGTCGGGCAGCATCTGTGAAGTGAGAAACAGAGTTAACATTTTGAGTTCTTTAGAAACATTAACGTTGTTTCTGTCTCCACAAAGACAGTCCCCCCACCCACAAAGATGGATAGGAGTGCTAAACCCTCTGTAGACATCAGTTCTGTCTTGTGGTCAAAAATAATGCAGCTAATGAGCTACTATATACTAACCATCATGTTTGGGAGCATTGTTTGTGAATTCTTTTAAAATTGCCTTGAAAAATTTGGAGTCTTGTTAAAATTCTTTCAGGTTTAGAAGTTGATTAATTTACTTTTGAGTAAGTGTCTACCCACACCACCAATAGTTAAATACTCACCAAGATTCCTTCAACAGCACTTCTCAAACCTACAACCTCTGTCACCTAAAAGAACAGACATAGCAGATATGTGAAAACACTACCACAACCAAGTTCTCTTCCAGGCCACTCACCATCCTGTACTGGAACTAAAGCACTGTTCCTTCACTGTCTCTGGTTCAAAATATGGAACTCCCTTTCTATCAGCAAGTGGCAGAACTGTTACAAATATCAACAAGAAGCCTACACCTCTTTTTGGCCAACATTCAGTCTCAGGATTCTTAAACAATCACTGTCATTAGAAGATAAGTAAATGTTTTTAAACATACTATATTACTTCATTGCTGTGAAACCAGGTGGACCCTGAGTGCTTTTGTACTGCACAGTATGTTCATTGCCCCTGGTTCTATTGCTATTTCACATTTACCCCACCAGGACTAAACATTAGCCTGCTGATGAAAGGTGACTGCCCAAAATGTATTTCTTTGAGTGGGTGAGCTTCCATTGGAACATTCACTCCCTTCCCCACTGATGAACAGCGGCGACAGTATGCACAATCTACATATTGAATTGCAGCAACTTATTAAGGATTCTTCAACAAAGATCTTTCAAACCTGAGACCTGTAGCACTTAGAGGACAAGGTCAATAGATGGACAGGAATATCGCCAGCTGCATTCTGACTTGGAACCACTCACATTCTGACTTGGAACTATGTTGCTCTTCCTTCACTGTAATACAATCAGAATCATGGAGCTCACTTCCTAATAGCACACCAGTGGACCTACTCCCCATTACACTGCAGTGGATCAGGATGGTAGCTGATGACACGCTCAGGGACATTTATTTTTTGAGATTTGGGATTTGCTAACATTCCTAATTGTCCTTGAATTGAATGATTTACTAAGGGCCAATCCAGAGGGCATAAAAGAGTCAATGACATTGTGGGTCTGGTGTCATGTGACAGCCAGACCAAGTAATGATGCAAGTATTTCTTCTGTAAAGGACATAAATGACCAGGTGAGTTTTTATGACAATCAACATAGTCACCATTACTGTGGCTTGCTTTCAATTCCGGATTTATTAATTGAACTGAATAAAACCTGCTGAATTTGAACCCATACTGTCAGATTATTAGCCTGGGCTTCTGTATTACCAAACATGTGATATCACAACATTACTAGCTCCAACATAAAACACTGGCCTAGTCAGTGGCAAGCAGATCCCATGAATGAAAAGAAGTCACCAGTATTAATCCTTGGCCTCATATCTCCAGGTTTTTAGATGTTTTTACCATACCTGAAACAGAGAACTGAATTCATATCTGTCCATTTTCTTACATCTTCCTGTATATTTATCCAAGCTTTCAGTGGATGGACTGCAATCATCTTACTAAAATGAGACCAGATTTAAACTGTTTTATTTTACAGACCGCAAATTAATATAAAAGAATATGAGAATTAGAATTCACAGATTCAAAGAATTGTTATGGTGCAGAAGCCGTCCATTTGGTCCATTGAGATAGCACAGCTCTTCAATGAGCGTCATTATCTAATGCTAATCTCCTGCTTTGTCCTCATACCTTTGCACACTTGCTTTTTCCTAAATAATCATTCAATGCGTCAATTGAATCTACCCCCATGACACTTTCAGGCAATGTGTTCCATACCCTAACTACTCTCTCATCACCCTTGCTCCTTTTGTACATCACTTCAAATCAATTCTGTCTCATTGTTATTCTTTTTACACATGAAAGTAATTTCTCCCTATTCTATCTAGCGCACTAATGATTTTGCAAACTTCTATCAGATCTCCTTTTAGCCGCCTTCTCTTCAAAGGAAATGGTCCCAACTTTTTCAAACAGTCCTGATAACTGAAATCTTTCATTCTGGAATCACATTTGTAAATCTCTTCTGCACTTTCTCCAATGCATTCACATCTTTCCTACAGTGTGGCATCCACAACTGGACACAATGCACCAGCTAACAGCTATCTCCTCCTGTCGTGCCTTCTTCAATTATCTGTGCACATATACACCCAGGTCCCTCTGCTCCAGAATTTCCCATTTTATATTGTCTTTCAATGTTCTTCCTACAAAAGTTCATGATCTCATATGTCTCTGCATTGAACCTGATCTGAAACCTACCTGCTCACACCACCACCTTGTCAATATCCGTTTGGAGTTCAGCATTGTTGTCCTCACAGTTTACAACTCTTCCAAGTTTTGTGCCATCTGCAAACTTTGAAATTATTCCTTGCACACCCAGATCCAGAAGGAAATGCATGGATCCCAATATTGACACCTAGGAAATTTCACTACAGCCTTCCTCCAGCCTTGAAAAATATCTATGGATCATTAGACTCTGATTATCAATCCATCTTTTTTAATGTGACTACTAATTCTCTCCAAAATAATTGTTTCTAGAAGTTTCCCTATCACTGAACGTAAATTGTCTGGTCTGTAATTTCTGGGATTAAATTGCAACCTTTCTTGAACAAGGCTGTAATGTTTGCCTTTCTCCAATCTTCTGCCTCCTCTCCTGAGTCCAAGGAAGACTGAAAGGTTATGGCCACTGTCTCCACAATTTCTACTCTCGCGTTCTTCAAAATCCTTGGATGCGTCTCATCCAGTCCCGATGTCTTGTCTATTTTAATTGCCAACAGTCTATTGAAGTCACCTTCTTTATTAATTTGGAACCCGGTTAGTATGAAATTCCTACTCTGTCACTATAGGCTGGACAGCATCCTTCTGTTTTGTAAAAGTCGAGGAGTAAAGTATTAATTTAACACATCAGCCATGCCTCCAGCCTTCATGTGTTTTTTTTTGTTTCCAATCAACCCTATTCCTCCTTTAACCATTCTTTTACTATTTCTATACCAATAGAAGACTTTAGGATTCAACTTTGTGAGCTGCTAGTCTTTTCTTATAATTCATCTTTCTTTCTCTTATTTACTTTATCCCCTCCCCTCTAAACTGTCAGCATTCCTTTTGGTTTTCAATTTATTTTCTCCTTACACTGTCATAAGTACATTTTTTTCTTTGTAATGTTAATTTCTACCTCCTTTGTCAACCAGGGAACTTAGGCTTTGTTTGTGCCTTTCCCTTTGTTTGTCATACCTTTTAATAGTAAATTAATTTATTTCTGCTAAGTCATACTTTTTGTGAATAGGGATGTTGATGAATATTGTATTTGCAGGTTGGTAGGCTAAGCTTTTTTTTTATAAAGTCAGCTTCTTGGTTCTAACTAGCTTTGAGTCAGATGTAGTTTTCACATGGTGGTTGAAGTTCTTGACCTTGACTGAATCAATTTGGCCCATGTGCTTTTATCCCATCTTGCACTAGGAAATGGGGGATCATTTGGTCCATCCCTTGTCTGTCAATTGGTCAGATGGACCTGTAATGAAACTAGCATTAGCTTCCCAAATATGGATATTCATTGATCAATCCCTTACCACATCCCTCCAACACCTCACCGTATCACCTCCAAACATACAGATAAGCAATGGACTTTAACTTAATGCAAGCTGGAATTGACTGAATGTATTAATATTTGACTTGATAGGATAAATAGTTTCAATGATTGATGCAGTCTTCTCAAAAGGATCCAAATTAGGAATAGGCGTCCTCTCCAGGGAGGAACAGCATACTGGCTCAGTGGTTAGCGCTACTGCCTTTCAGCACCAAGGACCTGCATTCAATTTCAAGCTCGGGTGACTGTCTGTACGGAATTTGCACATTCTCCTCATTTCTGCATGGGTTTCCTTTGGCTGCTTTGGCTTCCTCCCACAGTCCAATGAAGTGCAGGTTAGGTTGATTGGCTGTGCTAAATTGTCCAGGGATGTGTAGGTTAGGTGGATTAGCCATGGGTAATGCAGGGTTACAGGGTAACGGGAGGGACTGGGGGTGAGTCTGGGTGGGATGCTCTTCGGAGGGTCGGTGTGGACTTGATGGGCTGATTAGCCTTTCTCCACACAGTAAGGATTCTATTATTAGTATCAAAGGAAAAAATGTTACATTTTTAGAATGCCTTGGACCTCAGAACATCTCAAAATGTGTTACAGTAGTAACAACTTTGTAAAACTTATTAATTTGCTGTAATGTAGGTTATGCTACAGCCAATTAGTGATCATTTATCTAGGCTCTACAACCAGCAATCTGTAAAGACCAGATCATTGTGTTATGGTGGTGTTTGGTTAGCAATAAAGATTTGTCAGGAGAGTGGGAGGAATTCCCAAGTTGTTCATAGTGCCACGGCATTAATTGTGTCCATTTGAGAATGCAGGAATATCCTCTGTTCCACATTTCATCCAAATGATGGCATCTTCAACAGTACAGTTCTGATGTTCCCATGAATTTGCTGCCATATTCTTGTAAATGGCATTTGTTGCAAATGTGGAATATGTAATTAGACAGTTTGGAACATTGTTAGTATCTCTCATACACAATACATACTTTGGAGAGAATATAGTGGTGTTTGAATAGGTGGATGTTTAAAATGATTGACAAACTATTGATAATTCCATGACTAGATTCCATGTCAAGCTTCTTGAGTGCAGTTGTAGTTGCACGTAATCAGGTAAGTGAAGAGAATTCCGTTAAACTTCTGACTTGAGCCTTGTAAACTAGTAGAAAGGAGTTTCAAAAGTCAGGCAATGAACTATGTGGTGTAGAATAATTATTCCCTGATCTTCTTGAGTAGTCGCACATTTATAGACAATAGGCAATAGGTGCAGGAGTAGGCCATTCAGCCCTTCGAGCCTGCACCGCCATTCAATATGATCATTGCTGATCATTCCTAATCAGTATCCTGTTCCTGCCTTATCTCCATAACCCTTGATTCCACTATCTTTGAGAGCTCAATCCAACTCTTTCTTAAATGAATCCAGAGACTGGGCCTCCACTGCCCTCTGGGGCAGAGCATTCCACACAGCCACCACTCTCTGGGTGAAGAAGTTTCTCCTCATCTCTGTTCTAAATGGTCTACCCCATATTTTTAAGCTGTGTCCTCTGGTTCGGCACTCATGTTTCCTATTGCCAGAGTGTCCAATCCTTTCATAATCTTATACGTCTCAATCAGATCCCCTCTCAGTCTTCTAAACTCAAGGGTATACAAGCCCAGTCGCTTCAGTCTTTCAGTGTAAGGTAATCCCGCCATTCCAGGAATTGACCTTGTGAACCTACGCTGCACTTCCTCAATAGCCAGAATGTCTTTCCTCAAATTTGGAGACCAGAACTGCACACAGTACTCCAGGTGTGGTCTCACCAGGGCCCTGTACAGCTGCAGAAGCACCTCTTTGCTTCTATACTCAATTCCTCTTGTTATGAAGGCCAGCATACTATTAGCCTTCTTCACTACCTGCTGTACCTGCATGCCTGCCTTCATCGACTGGTGTACAAGAACACCCAGATCTCTCTGTACTGCCCCTTTACCTAAATTGATTCCATTGAGGTAGTAATCTGCCTTCCTGATCTTGCCACCAAATTGGATAACCATACATTTATCCACATTAAACTGCATCTGCCATACATCTGCCCACTCACCTAACTTGTCCAGGTCACCCTGTAATCTCCTAACATCCTCATCACATTTCACCCTGCCACCCAGCTTAGTATCATCAGCAAATTTGCTAATGTTATTGCTGATACCATCTTCTATATCATTAACATATATAAAAAGCTGCGGTCCCAGTACTGATCCCTGCGGTATCCCACTAGTCACTGCCTGCCATTCCGAAATGGAGCCGTTTATCATACCCTTTGTTTCCTATCAGCCAACCAATTTTCAATCCAATCTCGTACTTTGCCCCCAATACCATGCGCCCTAATTTTACTCACAAACCTCCTGTGTGGGACTTTATCAAAAGCTTTCTGAAAGTCCAGGTACACTACATCTACTGGATCTCCCTCGTCCATCTTCAGAGTTACATCCTCAAAAAATTCAAGAAGATTATTCAAGCATGATTTCCCCTTCATAAATCCATGCTGACTCTGACCTATCCTGTTACTACTATCCAGATGTGCCATCGTTTCATCCTTTATAATAGACTCCAGCATCTTTCCCACCACTGAGGTCAGACTAACTGGTCTATAATTTCCTGCATTCTCTCTCCCACCTTTCTTAAAAAGTGGTATAACATTAGCCACCCTCCAATCCTCAGGAACCGACCCCGGATCTATCGAACTCTGGAAAATAATCACCAACGCATCCACGATTTCTAGAGCCACCTCCTTCAGTACCCTGGGATGTAGACCATCAGGCCCCGGAGACTTATCAATCTTCAGACCTAACAGTCTCTCCAATACCAAATCCTGGCAAATATAAATTCCCTTAAGTTCAGGTCCTTCAGCCACTGTTACCTCAGGGAGATTGCTTGTGTCTTCCCCAGTGAACACAGATCTGAAATACCCATTTAATTCCTCTGCCATTTCTTTGTTCCCGGTAATATATTCCCCTGTTTCTGTCTTCAAGGGCCCAATTTTAGTCCTAACCATTTTTTTGCCTTGCACATACCTAAAAAAGCTTTTATTATCCTCCTTTATATTATTGGCCAGTTTACCTTCGTACCTCATTTTTCCTCTGCGTATTTCCTTCTTAGTAATCCTCTGTTGCTCTTTAAAAGCTTCCCAGTCCTCAGTTTTCCCACTTATCTTTGCTATGTTCTACTTTTTCTCTTTTAACTTTATATGTTTCTTAACTTCCCTCATCAGCCACGGCCACCCCTGCCTCCTCATAGGATCTTTCTTCCTTTTAGGAATGAACTGATCCTGCAACTTCTACATTATACACAGAAATATCCGTCATTGTTCCTCCACGGTCATCCCTGCTAAGGTATTGCACCATTGAACTTTGGCCAGCTCCTCCCTCATAGCTCCATAGTTCCTTTTATTCAACAGGAGTACTGTCACTTCCGACTGTATCCTCTCCCTCTCAAATTGCAGATTGAAGCTTAATGTATTATGGTCACTACTTCCCAATGGCTCCTTCACTTCAAGGTCTCTGACCAATTCTGGTTCGTTACACAATACCAGATCCAGAATTGCCTGCTCTCTGGTCGGCTCCAGCACCAGCTGCTCTAAGAATCCATCTCTGAGGCACACCACAAAGTCTCTTTCTTGAGGTCCAATGCCATCCTGATTCTCCCAGTCTACCTGCATGTTAAAATCCCCCATAACAACTGTTGTTTTTTTTTTAATTTTTTTTTGGGTTTTGCCCCCAACATGGTCATCAATAAACCCTTAATCTCAGACATTTATTGAAATCAAATGCCCCCACCTCCCCTGTCAGGATTCGAACCCAGGTCCCCAGAACCGTTACCTGGGGAGACTATACCGCTAGACCATGCCCTCCCCGGCTGCAATACATCCCCCATGTTATGTGGCTGGTCCTGCTGAAAATGTGTTGCTGGAAAAGCGCAGCAGGTCAGGCAGCATCCAAGGAACAGGAGAATCGACGTTTCGGGCATAAGCCATTCTTCCTATGTGGCTGGTCCTGTCAGTTTCTGGACAGTGATGATCCCTGGATGTTGATTGTAGTGGATTTGAGATGGTAATACATTGAACCTCATTGGGAGCTTGCAAAACTTTTTCTTATTGAAGGTACTCAACTGATATTTGCATGTTGCAAATATTACCTCTCACATTTCAGCTCAAGGCTGCACATCAAAAATCCCCTCTGAATATTGAACTGTAGCAGACTTAATGAGTGGTTGCTGCTCAGAAAATAGCCTTTTATGAACCAATCCTGAATGGTATCAATCCCATAAGTGATTACCTGAAAGATAACCGCGAAGTTTATTTGTGGCTATGACTCTGCTACCTCCAACATTTCATCGTTATTGATGTTTCAGTTGTTTCAAGAAAGCACCACTGGTTGCCTTGATTACTCAGGTCCCAGAAATCCTGCTGGTCTTGTTGCTGTGTATTCAGCTTACAATTCTAGCTCTTAGGTACAAACAATTTTTGAAATCTTGAAGATGCACAATCAATTATAACTAATGCCTCACACTATTAGATGCCCTGCCCCAGAAAAATCTTGACCATTATCTACTTCTGGAGTGTCTTGCAGAAAGTGGTATGGTGGCAAATGGATGGACTCTGTCTAATTCCTGGTGTGCTACAGTTCCTCAGGCAGCTCTATGGCAGTACAAAGAAAACTTATTAATTCGAACATGTAAGAACTTCTTGAAGTACATTTTTTAAACAGTGCCCATTATGATTATTTACCCACCTGCTAACTACATAGAAGAGAAACAAAGGGCCTCCTCAGGCATGTTCTGCCATAGGCATGTTGATACAGCACAGAAACAGATCCTTCGGTCCAACTCATCCATGCCAACTAAGTTTCTCAAACTATACTAGTTCCACTTGCCTGCATTTAGCCCATATCCCCCTAACCTTTTCTATTCTTTTAAATATTGTAAACTGTACCTGCATTTACCAATTCCTCAGGCAGTTCATTCCACAAATGAACTAACTGTGTGTGAGAAATTGCTCCTCAGGTCCCTTTTAAATCTTTCTCCTCTGACCTTTAAAAATATGCCCTCTCATTTTGAACTCACCACTCTAGGAGAAAACCCTTTGCTATTTACTTTGTCTATGACCTTGATGATTTTATAAACTTCTGTAATGTCACCCCTCAACCTTCTTTTTTCCATTGAAAAATGTCCTTATAATTCAAATCCTCCAGTCCCAGTAACATCCTGGTAAGTCTACTCTGAACCCTCAATTACCCTGTATTCCTAAATATCCCCTTTCCTAGTCTGGCCTATGTGTGACTCCAAATACGCAGCAATGTGTTTGACACTTAAATGCCCTCAGAATGACTTAGCAAGCAACTCAGATCAAGGGCAATTGGGGATGGGTATCAAATGCTGGTCTTGCCAGTGATACCCACATCCCATGAAATAATAAGAAAAAAAATCTCAATAAAGTAAAAGAACATAAGATTTAGGTTGAGCACCCTGCCTGCATCACTCTGTGATAATCTCATGGCTGATCTGTTTGTGGTCTCAATTTCATTTTCTTGGCTGGCCCTCCCAGAACCCTTGAGTCCCTTGTCAATCAAAAATCTTTCCAATCCAGCCTTGAAAAATTCAATGACCAAACTGTACTGTAATTTAAGTCATCTTCCTGCCACTCAATAATCCAATACATCCATTTTCTTTAAAGCTTGTCAAAACCTGGAGGTTTGAGAAAATTCCTCCAAATATCAACATTCTTCAACAGTACCTAGCCTTGAAGTTCTAAATATGATTGAAATGGTGTTTCCTGAGGTTTCTGAGTTAGGCAATCACCACTGTGCTTTCCTAGATAAGAGGACATAAACAGACAGAATGTAAATGATAACTAAGTAATCTTTATGACCCCACTCTTTTTATTAATAAAAGGGCTCTTGGAGAGGTGAAATAGGCCTGAAAATGGGTTACCTTGCACTTGATGTAAAGTGAGCAAATGGGTGGAGACATAAATGCATCAGTTTGAGGGATTATTTATATTCCAGATGTCATTGCACAATACTGAATTTCTCCCATAATGGGGAATATAATTTGTTAATTGCACAAATAGTATTGATCTACCCATCCAACACTATCCAAGACTATCTCAACTTCAGCTCACTGAACAGGATACCCACTACTGAAAATTAAAAAGTAGCCATTCTGGGATTTCTCTTACATTGTTTACGGATCTCTCATGCGAAAGAAAGCTGCCTTCCCTCCCACCTGGAAATTGTTAGACTTTGTCTTAATTCCAGAAAATAAACAAGAGAAACGTTTTTCTCAGAAAAAAGAAGTGCTGGATCCACGCTGTGAAGCACCAACCAAGAAATCCTGTGTTTTCGCAATTTTGCATCCCATCACAAGAAACAAATCAAGAAATGGGTATATCCACTAAATGCACCAAGAACTAGATGGATTTTTGTCCCCATTTTGCTGCTGTCTCACAGCACTAAGGACCCAAGTTCAATTCCAGGCTCAGGTGATTGTCTGTGTGGAGTTTGCATGTTCTCTCCATGTCTGCATGGATTTCCTCTGGGTGCTCTGATTTCCTCTTACAGCACGAAGATCTGTAGATTAGGTCGATTGGCCATGCTGAAATTGTCTGTAGTATTCTGGAATGTGTAGGTTAGGTGGATTAGCCAAGGTAAATGCGGTTATGGGATGTGGTGGGGGCCTGGGGCTGGGTCTGTGAGATGCTCTTCGGAGGATTGATGGGCCAAATGGCCTCTTTCTGCATTGTAGGAATTCTATGATTTGTTGTCCCCCTCTCCTGTGGCCCAGTTTCAGATACAGAAAGCTTGGATTGCTACAAATACTCAGGCCATAACCAGACGTCAGCACCTTCCATGCAAGCTTCAGGTACTAATCACATGTCCTTAGGCTGCTCACTGTTTTGAAGAGGATAATTTAGGCTATCTTCCTCACCAGCCACACACATAGCTAAGTGAGGAGGGGGAAGAGGATGGAATGATGGCTAGCATGGGGCTCCAGGAGCTCTAGAGGTACAGTATAGCTAGCTGGAGCTGTTCCCCTGCTACACCGTGTTAAATTTAAAAGTAAGTATTTATAATTTAGTGGCAGCTTCCAACCTTTGTCTTTTCTGATCTCTGGTTACACCATTGAACAACCTATAAAACCCTTGGGAGAGGAAAGAGCAGTATTGGTTCGAGGTAGCCTGCACGTTGTTTGAATATTACCCTGCTCAATATAGTGTTAGATGTACTTCATACTCAGGAAACAACACTGAAATTGGTGTCTTTGTCTCCATCTCACACCTACAAAGTGGGCAAAGCAAGGTTCAATTTACCACCTTTTCTCCATCTGAGAAGTTTATTGAATCTGTAGTTATATAATCATGTGATTACTAAAACTGATTCGGTCACAATGTTTAAAAGGGAATGAAGAAAACAGGTAAAGAAGAAACTTAAGTACAGGGAGAGGTGGTTCACCATGACTTCTCAAGAGCAGCATGGAATGAGTAATAAAGACTAGCATAGCCAGTGATGAGCACATCCCATGAATGATTTCTTTTTAAAAGTGCTTCTCACTCTTTGAGACAGAAATTGGGGATTGTTTTGCTTGTGTTACACAATAGATGCATCAATGATCTATTTTGGAAATAATATTTTGCACCCATATTATGTCTGAAAGATACCCATCCAATAATAGGTCAATATATTTTTCAGGTGTCCATGCCAGCTTCTAAAAAGGTATTGTTTACCTTACACATGGCTGGTTTAAGTCCTTTTATGAAATTGTATAATTGGTGAAGCAGGAGCTAAAATTTTCCCATTGTTCAGTGACCAGTATGTTTTTAAAAAATATATTGAAGAATTGTTCTTTTTGAAGTTAGGAGTTAGAGTCTTCTCCTAACTCCTTCTCCCATTCCCTTCTCACATCCCCTCTTGGTGAGACAAGAAGCCCGAGATCCTAAAATAACCAAGCCATCTGTGGAGGAAACAACTCCCCCAAATAGTATTGATAAGACAAAAGGTTGAACGTAGGTTCAGCGGTAGATCCTGGTGAGTTACGAGGATGAAATCACTGGCTTGAGAACAGAGTTTATGGCAGCTCCAAACAGACAAAAAACATTGGTCTCCCTGTAAATGATTAGAGGAAATTTGGCTAATTCTGGAATCAGATGCTGTCTGACAATACAAGAGTGATGGTGGCAGACAATGCCATCATCATCAGAGCAATGCCATTCTCAACAAAATATATGTATTAAGTTCATAAGATTTATTGAATAATGCCAATATGTTTTGTTACAATATCTTGTTTCAGGTGTATGACACCTTATCTATCATTTCTTCCTAATAATCTTTTTGAGGATAGAATCCAGGATTTGATTGACAGTTTGTTGTTATATTGCTTGCCACGGTCCTCCCTTTTTTGTATTATGTGTCAGCCACATCTGAGATCAGGGTGGCTGACTGGTTTCCCCTTTAAAAGCCTTCTGAGAACACAGCTGGGCATTGCTCTCTGAAGTTATGCACTGTATCTGATTCAAAAAAGGATTGCAGCTCTTGTGATTCAGCAACACCCAAATCTACAACAATTTTGTGAACAATCCATGAGTTTTGCCTTACCTGTGTTATTCCACTGTTTAATAGACTCCTAGTTACAATTCACAGTTGATGCACACTCACTTCTCATAGTGGGCATTATTTTGTCCACAGTATGAAAACAGACAATATTGTCGATAAACCAACAAAAGTAAATTCTTCCAGGAGTGATAGCGAATTTTATAATGAAAATTATAGGTTTTTATACTTGGACTTCCTTCTATGTGGGTTGCTTGCATTCTGTGTACTCATTTAACTGACACACAGATTATACCTCATGAATCCAGCCTCCTGATCCAAATGTTGGATAACATTGACGTAGTAGCCTAATAGTTCATCAAGTTATACCACAAAATGAAAGTGTGTCATTTCAAGCCAGCTGTTTCCCATTTGAGTTGGGCCATCAGGTGGAAGTAGATGTTTCTCTTCGGTAAGGGAGACAGAGAACTGAATCCACATCACACTTGTGTACCTTCCTTAGTTACCTGGAAGATAACATTAACACAGACTCAAAAGCAGTCAATTTGCCTAGATCCTTGGTCATGTCACTAGAAGAGTGTTTGGGATATTAATATATAGTGACATTTCCAGATAATGCATTTTATTTTTTAGGCTGGGCTTAGAACTCTGCATGACATTGGACCAGAAATTCGTAGAGCAATTTCATGTGATCTACAGGAAGAGGATATTATTGAGGGGACTCAAGAAGAGGATGAGGATATATACAGAGTAAGTTAACATCCCTTCAGTAACTCCTGTTTTGTGTTGCCTTAAGAAACTTTCAGTTACACAGACTATTTGCAGTGAAGGAATATGGAAATAATTTACCTATATAGGCATATAAATAAAAAAAAACATTGGTTAGCTTGGCATTAGCCTTTATTATGCATTCATTTTACCATGTTTGTGCAGCATTCATAGACATGGTAGCACTGACCACATTAATACCACTGACTATTTTAATTGGTGGTACAGATGTGGTGTCATCCAGTAACTAGGAGAGTTGACATAATGTCCAGAAGTCCATTGTAGAACATGACAAAATAGCACCTCATGATGATGGTGCATATTGTAGTCACCATTTATCATCATGTGCCGGCATAAGCTTTAAACAAAACATGTTTTTTGACATGTAAGTAAGTTCATATAAAGTTTCTGGTGAGATACAATGGGTATTCTTGCATCCATTGAACTTGACTACCGGTCTGCCTGTATTAGGATGTATGATATGTAACATTACATGTTTTTGCATCCACTGTATTATTTTGAGTATCAGAGACAGACAAAATTTAAAATGGAGTGCAGCCAATATATCCTGGCTAACAAAACGGAGGTAGAAATTCCTCATGATTAGTATCTATTCCATTAATATTGATTATACTGATAATGAACAGGATCTGTAAGTGGTGGCCTGAATGATACTGCCTGTTTCGTGATATCATCCTTGAAAAAAAGCTCTAGCTGATTATGCTTTACTTAAGGAGGCAGTCTGTTTCTCTTACGAACATTAGTGAAAGTTGAAATAATTTATTGCTCACTACGCCACTGAGGTTGCTGTGGATGTCCCTGTAATAGACAATTGTCTTACTGTATTTATAGTGGGAAATTTTAGAAAGAAGAGGCTATTTAGCTCAAAGGTTTTGGTTTTATTGACGTTCCCTTATCGGTGGGTTCCCTGATGTAATGCAAACTAGCATCCAAACTGTAAAATACCCTTTGAGTCTCCAATAAGTATTTGTTTGTCAAAAGTAATGAAAATTAATGCTCTAAAAATGTTGCCTCTTCCATAAATTGAACAGACCATTTGGCTTAACACATATTGCTGTCATTTCTACTTAAAGGATTCTTCAAGTAATTTTAAAGATAAAGAGTAAATACCCTATACTCATTGCTGTCAAGCCCGGCAAACTAATATGAAAGATGGGTGAGAGTTAACACAGACCAAATAAAAAAGAGTCATAGAATCATGAGAGAGTAGTAGTACAAAAACTAACATAACAACAATTTACTGATATATGGTTTTGAGTCTGTCAGCTCCACGTGGGCCCATGACACAGCAATATCCAAACTGAAACCATTATTTATACACATCTAATAGTGTGAGACAGTTAAATCATATAAAAGCATTGGAAAGTTTCCAATTGTACTTAGAATTATTTCAATTAAAATTCTGCAATAAATAAAAAAGGAAATTTAATGACAAACAATTGCTGTTGTTCAATTAGGTTTTGATTAAGTATCTTTCTGCATGTGAACGAAACCCCATACACATTCACTAAAACTTCCATCGCATGTGCTTTGTTCAACCCTTTTATAGCAACACATTTATGTTACTGCTATTTTTGCTTTTACCGCATTCATTTCCTGTCATTCATGTTACAGTCCATGTGGATACGTTCTACATTGCTACAATAAGGCCTCCTATTAAGTGACCTACTGCTAATAAGGATATTGTCAATTATAATCATATAGTGGCAGATAGAACACTCAACATGCAGGTTGTTTTATCTTGTACTTTGAGCTAATACTGCTACTTACACATTGAGATTCTGGTTTGGAGCATCTCAGGCTCTGGGGATCTGCACACACAAAAATTGCCTAAGGCAGCTTGTTTCTTTTGTTTTAAAGGTCTGATGTATTGTAACATTCTTTATTTAGTTCCAGATGTTGTAGTTTACTAAACACACTTGTCCCTCTTTCAAAGGCACTCAGTACCCAACTGAGAGCCATTGTAATGTTTCTGCCAGCTCCCTCACTCCTGTTCTGTGACACTGTTGCAAGTGAAGCTCAGTAAGGAAGAGGCCAGCAGCAGCAGGCATTGGGAGTCCTAGGTCTCAAGGAGGGCTCACTTAGCTCAGTTAAGTGCTTGGTTTGCTGTACATTTATTGGGCCTTCACAAAAAGGCAAATTACCCTAAAAAACTGACTCCAGGATAAGGTCAGAAATCTCATTCTGTCTCACTTACGACCAGGATGTCTTCAATCTGACCCAATCTCCTCACTAAATTGCCGATTTTTTTTTTGTTGGGCTTGAAATAAATGTTCTTTTAAAAAGTCATTATATAAAAGGGGAGGCAATGGCCTAGTGGTTTATCACTGGCCTGTCAATCCAGTGACCCAGGTGATGTTCTGCCGACCCAGGTTCGAATTATGCCACAGCAGATGGTGCAATATGAATCCAATAAAAATCTGGAATTAATAGTCTACCAATGACCACGAATCCATTATTGAATGTCAGGAAAAACCCATCTGGTTCACTAATGTCCTTTAGGGAAGGAAACTGCCAAGCTCACCTGATCTGGCCGACAGGGAGAAAGTGAGGGCTGCAGATGCTGGAGATCAGAGTAGGCCAGATCACATGATCTGGCCTACATGTGATTTCAGATGCATGGCAATGTGGTTCACTCTTAACTGCTCCCTGGGCAATTAGGGTTGGGCATGAAATGTTAGTCTATCCAGTGATGCCCTCATCTTGTGAATGAATAAAAAAAAGGATTTTAAAAATATAATATACATAATAATACTACAAGATTAAATATATTTATAATAATGCTTAAAGAAACTCAATTTTAACTATTTTTCTTTTGACATTTTCAGAGAAGTGGTGGCCTGTTTGGCAACCATGTTAACCATGTACCTGTAAAAGAACAAAACTTCGTCCAGCAAACAAATGTTACACAGCGGCCTCTGCAGGTTAAACGACCCTCAACTCCACCAATAACTGATTCTGAAAAATCACCACCTTCATCCAACTTTGAGAATTCCATATCACATAACCAATTTAATCATAGTTTTTCAGGAAAGGTATCTCCAAATTCCACTAATGCTAATCTCAATAATGCCAATGTGTCCAAAATTGCAAATGGAAAGCACCCCAGCTCCTTAAAACATAAGCAAGCCACTAGTAAAAATTCCAACTCCGACACATTGTATGTTGAAAAGCCAAGAAGGTCGAGCAGCAGAAGGTAAGAACTTTCAATCACTTCTCTTATAGAGTAAGCAATACTTTAAAAATTAAGATTTGTTCATTATTACAAAATGCACAGTGAAGTAATATTTGTTCATTCAAAAGGGAATTGATTAACTGAATTGAGAAAAAGATTCAAATGTTTGCCTTAAAATGTTTACATTCTTTATCTGTTTTAATTAAACATGGCACATGTGTCACAATGAACAAAGAATATTTGTCTTTTTAGTTGAGAAAATGAATTCCCTGATATATGAAATGTAAAAATGTCAATATTAAATAATGAACTTGCCACCTTTTTAACTTATATACATTAATCTGCTATTCTTATCTGGTCTAACCGACATCTGCCCTCTAAAATGGCCCAGCAAGTCTCTCAGGTGTATTTACAAAGTCTAAAGAAAGGAATGTAACAGACAGCACATCCTATCATTGACCTAGGCACCAGAAATAACAACTCAGTCCTACTAATCCTGCTTATTAATATTTGGACCTCGTGCTGAAACTGGGAGCGCCATCCCACCAACTAGTCAAATAACAGCCTGCAATCGTCATACTCATAAACCATAATTTGCAGACAATGACACAGATGTTCCACTGACCATCCCTAGGAATATTCTGTCTCACCAGCTGAAAGATCCAAACAGAGGTGGTGCAATCGGGAAGGATTTCCCTGGGAGTCATCAACATTGATGCCTAATCCTATTAAGTTAGCAAATCAGACCTGAGAAAGGAAACTTCCTGCTGATTGCAAGAAGTGCTGGGGAGAGCCAAGAGTACGGAATGTACTCTGGTTGGGGGCCTTATGTCTATCACCATGAGTGGCTTAGTGGCACCTTCTATTGACTAAGCTGGCTGAGTCATAAAGAACAAAGCTGCTAGACTGGGAGTGCAGCAGGTGGTGAAGGACAAACTTATACTCAAGAACGAGCTGCACGGGAAATATGTTTAAAAGGTTTAATTATGTTTGATTTTATGACATTAAATCATATTGTAAGACTACAGTTAGTTAACTATAGGATCTGTCTTACAAAAACAGTTATAGAAAAACAATAAAGAGACTAATATTGCGAAGCATTGAGCAGTGAGAGTTAGGATTCAAGATGATACCCTCACTAGAAATTGGTGTCAGTTCAATTGCTTACAGTGATAGAAACAGTGCTGTCGGTGCTCTCTTGTTTCACCCATTGAATTCCACTTTAGGATGATTACTTGGCTTTTCAGCAGGTGGTGTATTTTCTTGCAGTCCAGCATAATGATCATTTGCCATGCTAATCAGTTATTACATCTGTAATTAAAATGTAAATCTGTAATTAAACCTTGTTTAAAGAGGAGTTGGCAAAATCACTGTCATCATATTTCCAGTTGCTAATTGCCTTGGCTGGCTGGTCTTGAAACAGAGCAGGAATGGCAATTCATTTTGCTAGTTAGCAGGTTAGAACTTTGGAGATGGTTTCATTGCAATATTTTTAAAAGCATTTTCCGCCATGATAGCTTCCCGAAAATCAGTCTTGTTTTTCTAAATTTAGATCCTGGTTTTGAGTTAACTCCTTTCAGGTTAGTTGTACAAGTTATTTTTGTGGAGAGTGACCTTCTCCCATACATAACAGTCCTTTTCTCCACTATTTCTATAATATTAACCAAATCATTAATTCATCAAATCTATGAAGCCTTTTCTGTTAGTATTGCAATACAAACTACTTACATGCAACCCCAACTGAGGATGCAGTTGTTTAAAATACCTATATTAGGATATTAGCCCCATTGAAAAGTTTGAGAACTTCCATGAAATTCACATCAACCAAACCAAGGATTAATGAAAAACCAGTCAAACTTCCCTCAGTTTGAAATTTATAATGGTAATATTGTTTTTATATATTCAACTTCCAAGATTGAAATATTGCCAAGTGGAAGATTTATCATCTGCGTTAAACACAAATTACGTCAGTTGGCTTAAAATGAGTCTGTGACTTGTGCTAACCCTGGCAGTTTAATATACTCTAATTACTAGGTAATTTCAACCATGAATATAGATTCGTGAGTATCAGCGATGACACCCTAGCATTTGGTAGCCATTAATTAAGTTTCATTAAAGGTCAGTTTTGCACTTAAAATCTCAATAGGCAGTAAGGCAGTAATACTTTGTTCACCTAGAGAATCCATTTTGGATAATACTAAAAACAACATTTAGAGATGCATTGAGAGGGGTTGTGTATTTACAAATATGCATTTAACCAACTGTCATTTTGACATATACAGTTGCCTCAGGTGATGGTACTTAACTTTAGAATGTGGAGGCTAGTGACAAGCTCAGTCATCATTGGAACTGGTGCCTTTCAGTTGAAAGATTAAACTGAGATCCTGTCTACCTTTTCATTGGGTGTAAAAAAAATCTTATGCACTGTCTGAAGATTGACATACGATCAGTTTCACAAATTGTATGGCTGCATACAAACTTCCAAAATTAATTTAAGATACAAGAAGAATGAGCATTCTGAAAACTTTTCAATGAAATTTATATCCACTGAGAAAGTGAAAAGCAGGATGGCTTACTAAATTGTTTTTGCAGATAGCTGGCTGGAGCTTGATTGGCTGAATGGCCTCCTGTTTTGCAATGTTTCAATGATACCTTCGCCCTGTTTTGTCAGGGAACTTAACCTTTCGAAAATTTTGCTTTGTTATTTTTCAGACAATGTTTTTCAAAATTCTGCTACACATTAATCAGTAATATACCAATAAATCTTGTATTTAAAGATTGAAAATGCCAATCTGAGTTTCAGATCAAAATTTAGCCAAACTGAGTCATTTTTGGTCTGTTTCAAAACACCCAAAGTTTTCTATTTCCTACCAGAATATATTACTTTTGGGTGATGGAAAACATTAATGCACCATAAAGATATCATGACACAACCTTACTCTGTACTTGTTGTCTCTTTGGCAGAGATAGTAGGGAGCTGTCAGTCCCATGGGTATACTAAGTGAGAAACAGTATGTAACATTCCACCACTCCATGGCATATTATTAGAGCACTGATTTACTGATGTGGTTTAAATATGAAATCATAATAAATAGCATTTGGGTCTTTGAACCTGCCCTGCAATTTATAAGACTGTAACTCCACCTTGATCTTTCGCCATGACATAGATCTATTCTTATACTAAATGAGTTAGTTCTTGTGGCTTGCCTCTTCTACTTGCTCCATTGTGATATCATGGCATCATTGAGCCATGATTATTAACCCTAAGACAATGACAAAGCCACATAAAGAGAGGAAGAACAAAGAGATGTGTTTGCAGTGCAGATTTCTCCACATCAATGCTAAATCTGTTCTACTCTTTGATAATTAGACATGCATTTACTGTGGGAAAAAGTGATATGTACTAATTCTTTACATGTTCAGGGAAATTGCCAGGAACAACAGCTTGGCCAAATATTGTCAAAATGTTTGCAATGTAACTTGTAAGTTAGGATGCCAGGTAGTCTAGAATGCCAACTCACAACTAAAAGATTTTGAGAGAATATTCTTAGCTGCCAGATTAATAAGCTTTTGAATAAAACTAGAAATTGACCTGATTAAGGACCACATACTCAACAGACTAACAAAAATAGTAAGCAAAGACGTCATCTGATATAATACATATAATTATATTTATCACCAACATTAGTTTTCAAGCAACAACTATTGATTGATTTCATAATTTTAAAGTTTAATTTGAAAGGTCAATGTTGCTTTTGTGAAAGAGCAATTTTTGAACTAGAAAAATATTGAAATATAACTTATTTTCTAACCTTATTTTTCAAACTACTTTGTGGACCAGAACGCGGTATCATGAAACTAACGTTAGGTATGTCCTTTAATATTTGAATTGTTCAAATAATACTTTTCACATATTATTTTGTGGTTGAACACTAAAAGTGGTACAAAAACAAAGAATTGTGAATCCTTGGAATTTGAAATGAAAATGGAAAATGCTGGAAGTAGTCACAGTAGGTGAGATAGCATCTTTAAAGTGAAGAACAGATCTAATGTTTCAGCTCAATGACCTTTCCTCAGCATTGATCTCTTTCCAGCATTTTGTGGGTTATTTTCTAATCTTCAAAGTTGTTTTGATGTGTTTTAGTTTAAATATTGAAGCATTGATTTTGATACTTATTTAAATATTATTAAAAATCACACAACCCCAGGTTATAGTCCAACAGGTTTAATTGGAAGCACTAGCTTTCGGAGCACTGCTCCTTCATCAGGTGGTTGTGGAGTACACAATTGTAAGACACAGAATTTATAGCAAAATTTATAGCAAATGTAACTGAAATTATACATTGAAAAATACCTTGATTGTTTAAGTCTCTCATCTGTTAGAATGACCATGATAGTTCCACTTCTTTCATATGTAGATCACAAAACTCTTTTTACAAGTTACATTCTCAAGTTAACTATAACAATTGGTGTCAGGCCAGATAAGATGTTGAAGGTGTTAGCCCGCTGTGTTCTGTTGTATGTGCCATAATGTTTAAACTGATTCTAATCTGAAAAATGAGTTAACAGAGTCTTACATGGATTCACCCCATATATGTGTGTGTGTGTGTGTGTGTGTGTGTAAGTAAAAGGGTCTAAGTCCATGAGAGGGTGCATTCTGCACAACAATCAACAGACAGGAGTGTGCCCTCCCAGTTGGAGAACACTTCAGCGGACCAGGACATTCGACCTCAGACCTTCGAGTGACCATCTTCCAAGGCAGACTTCGGGACAGGCAGCAGCAAAAAGTGGCCGAGCAGACTCCCAAACTCTCACATGCACTCTCTCACAGGCTTAGACCCCATTACACACGCTCACACACACATGCATACACGTTCTCTCACAGACACACACACCCACACGCACAGAGACACATATATGTTTGTGGGGTGAATTTGGACTTGCAGAGTTACATTGTACTTTGCTCAAAAACTCCATGAATCCATGTAAGACTCTGGTAACTCATTTTTTAGATTAGAGTCAGTCGAAACATTATGGCACAGACAACAGAACATAGGGGGCTAACACCTTCAACATCTTATCTGGCCTGACACCAATTGTTACAGTTAACCTGAGAATGTAACTTTTAAAAAGAGTTTTGTGATTTACATATGAAAGAAGTGTAACTATCATGGTTATTCTAACAGATGAGAGACTTAACAAGCAATCAAGGTATTTTTCAATCTATAATTTCAGTTATATCACACTGTAAACTTTTGCTATAAATTCCGTGTCTTACACTTGTGTACTCCACAACCACCTGATAAAGGAGCAGCGCTCCGAAAGCTCGTGCTTCCAATTAGATCTGTTGGACTATAACCTGGTGTTGTGTGATTTTTAACTTTGTACACCCCAGTCCAACACTGGCATCTCCAAATCTTAAATATTATTGTTTTCCTCACAGTATTTTATTACAATCATAAAATGTTTTGATATTTTTATATGGAATTTGTTTTTGTGAATTGCATATATTAACAGTTCATATATTTAGCGTTCATTAGCAGAGGGATTGAATTTAGCGTTCATTAGCAGAGGGATTGAATTCAAGAGTCATGAAGTGATGTTGCAGCACACTTGGTTAGGCCACATTTGGAGTACTGTGTGCAGTTCTGGTCGCCTCACTTTAGGAAAGATGTGGAAGCTTTGGAGAGGGTGCAGAGAAGATTTACCAGGATGTTGCCTGGAATGGAGAATAGGTTGTACGAGGATAGGTTGAGTGCGCTAGGCTTTTTCTCATTGGAACGGCGAAGGATGAGAGGTGACTTGATCGAGGTTTATAAGATGATCAAAGGAATAGATAGAGTAGACAGTCAGAAACTTTTTCCCCGGGTACAACAGAGTGTTACAAGGGGACACAAATTTAAGGTGAAGGGTGGAAAGTATAGGGGGGATGTCAGGGGTAGGTTCTTGACCTAGAGAGTGGTGGGGGCATGGAATGCACTGCCTGTGGGAGTGGCAGAGTCAGAATCATTGGTGACCTTTAAGCAGCAATTGGATAGGTACATGGATGGGTGCTTAAGCTAGGACAAATGTTCGGCACAACATCTTGGGCCGAAGGGCCAGTTCTGTGCAGTATTGTTCTATGTTCTATGTTCTAACAGGAATATCAAAATGCCAAAACTTTTTTTTAAAAATAAGCTTGTTTTAATGTTATACCTTAATTCACTGTAGATCTGATTCAGGTGATGGTTTTGTGCCCACTATTTCTCAAGAGGAACCAAAGCCAGATGACTGGTTTGAGGATGAACATTATTCAGGAGATCAGGAATATTTTAGTGGGGAGGAGTATTATGAAGAATACGGTACGCAGTCAGTGGATAGGTAAGGTAACTGCATCATAACTATATCCATCTTGTAAATCAATTTAGGAAAAATAAAAATTCCCTTTCCTATGGAAAGCAGTGATAGTCTCACCACTTATATATGGTCATTTTTAAAACCATTTTAAAACTGTTAATCGAGAGTTAATTGTCAATATTTGCTGCAGATAACAATCACATTGGTTGCTTCTCCATTCTATATCATTTGTGAAGATAAGATTAATGGAAGTGTAACTCAATAAATTTAACAGAGTCTTTAAGAATAAAAGATTTATAATATTTTCATAGTTTTATTCATTCATGTTATCAGGGAAGAAATACACTGTCAGCTTTGGGTCCAATACTGGCATAAATGCAACAAATCAGCAAGGACTGCCACCGTTCACTTAAATGTATTAGGTCAATTAAATATGTTAGTGTTAGCCCTAACAGCCATTCATAGATCTGCCTAGTGGTGCATAATCAAGACTACAAGGGAGTATAGATTGTAATTCAAATATGTTAGTCGGATAATGGCTGTATACCAGCTGAAAAATGTTTTATTATGTTCCTTTTCTTCCAATTTCCTTTATACAATGAAGACAAATACATAGTGACTATCAGAATCAAACTCAAAGTAATGACCTGGATTTTGAAAGACCAAAGGGTTACCATCACCCCTGTGGTTACTATGAGGAAGATGAGCCTTACAGTTACGCTGGATACCGGCGCTCACCAAGGCGACGATTGCTTCCACCAACACCTATAGGTGAATAGTTTCTTAGACCAGTTCAGTAACATTTTTGTATTTCTTTAATTCACTTTTGTGTTTACATTGGCGCGTTCTATTTATTGACTGTAATCTAACAGTGCAGTACTGGAAAATACTATTTGAAGTTTTCAAATGTAAGTTTACTTTATAGGAGCTTTTGATGCATTTTAATCAAAATTTTGCTATTGTTACGAACATTATAATGTTGCAAGACTTGCCAGAAATTTCAGAAAAAGACAAGTTTTGTCTTTCATTTGTTAATAAAGTCAGTGGAACCCAATTGAATGCATATACAATGAATTGGGAAAAAAATTACTTACGTTTGTCCAATGCAAAAAATACTTGGTGAATGTTTAGAGACCATTGTCTTTTTTCACAATTGATGATGTTGAGTTACAAACCAGTAAGAGGGCTATTCTCATATAAATTGCTCAAAATATACATTTTGAGGAAGTTGCCTAAAATTGTATTTCTCTTGAGAATTCTATCTAGATCAAGTTTTAGATTCAATTAAGTAAGTTATTTTTGTCACACTTTTCATAAATGAAAAGTGGCATATGACACAGGTAGAGCCACCACTGATGGGATCTGCCACTACATATGTTTGGTGCTTACATTCAATTTGGAGAAAAAAAAATTCTTCTGCAGCAACAGAAGGCTTACTTTCAACTAAATTATTCTCACAATTCCAAGTACTGACATTATCCCAGTTTTTAAATAGACTTAAATCCATAAAAACAGCATTGTGTGTAGGATCTTGGACTGTGGATGCTATGCTATACATGAGTAAAAAGTGAAGGACGGGGGGCTGATAGAGGTATAATGAAGACAAGTTATTTTTAAGAATACTCTATAAAAGCAAGAGAGAGAAATTGTTTCAGAAAAGAAACCCTGTAGACAGGATGACAGGTGTTTGAAGTTTAATGGCTGATACAGCACATAAGGCACTTTCAGCAGAGGTAAAGGTCACGGGACAGCAAGTCAATCCATACAATAAGTACAATTACATGTCTCTGAATATCCCACTTTTATAAAGAAACATGCATGACTATCATATGCAGTTACAAGTTATGCCAGTTACCCAATATACATTGGTTCTACACTGTCCTGCTCAGTATAAAATTTTCCCAAGTTATGTGTTGTACAGAGTTTAACATTGTCTTCTGCGCACCAAGATCTAGATCATTTATATACATCAGAAAAAGCAAGAGTCCCAAAACTGAATTCCACTACAAACCTTTTCCCAATCAAAAATACCCATTAAATCATTATTCAGTTTACTAATGCTGAGCCAATTTTGTATCTATATTGGTGCTGTATCTTTTATTACCATAACCTGTAACTTGCTTCACAAGTTTATTTGTATGTGGCACTGGGAGTAATCTGAAGATGGTTAATTTTAAGAGTTCCTGCTTGTTGGTTTTCTACTTAGCTCTCTAAATTCAGATTCAGAATCACATTCCTTTTCCAACCTATATCATTAGTACCAATATGTACCAGGACCACTGGCTGTTCACCCTCTCCCAGAAGAATGTTCTGTAACCATCCTGTGATATCCCCAACCCTAGCACCAAGGAGGTAATAAGCCACCTGGTCTGTTTCCATGCTGTATCACTCTATGACTATGACTATAAGAGTCATATTGAAGGCAGCAGAAACATCTGTCTGTTCCCCTCACTGAAGAAACCCCTATCAATACTGCCCTTCTGATCTTCTTTCTCCTCTACTGTACAGCTGGGCCAACAATGTTGCCATGATTTTGACTTTTGTTGCACACCTCCAAGGATCCATCTCTCTTAGAGATATCTAGAATGGAAAGCAGTTAGTGAGTTGGACCCTGGGACTTCTGCACTACCTGGCTCTTTCTCTTGGATCAACTGGCAATCATCCATTTCCTGTCTGCCTGTTTGCCCTAACTTGCTGTTTAGCTACCTGTCTGGATGTGCTAGCCATCTAGTTCTCTGCCTCGCGGATTCACCTCAGTGACTCCAGCTGCTGCTTCGTCTCTAGAACCTGAAAATCAAGCTTCTGCATTACAAACTTAGTGTTTAAATCATGCTGGTCTCCTAAAAGCACATATGCATTTATCAGTCTTTGTTGATCTGGCATTTACTTATTCCTTGGATGATATTCTTCTCCAGGCAGTGATATGCCCATGGTCACTATTGTTGTTCCATTGGTCATTTTATACTGCGTGCAGGTGATGAATTCACATCTTTTTGATCAATTGCTTATAGTGGAGGTGCAAACTGACAGTTGCTCAGCCACAAGTCTCAAATTGCAACATGGTTGAGAGTCTTGAAAATTGTCACTCTGACTGACTGTCTAATGTTCAGCTCTAACAATGACTTGACATTTTAACGAGTGAAGTCTGCCTTGTCATTTCACTTTGGTTTTGTCACTTTTGTAAGTACAGTTTGGTTGTACCCCGGCTTTGCTCTTAGGATTGGGTTCTATCCCTCTCCCTGGCACCTGACTGAGACTAAGCCAATCTGTTAGCAACCTTGGTGTCATATTTGCACCTGAAATGAGCATTCACCAAAGCATTTGTGCCATCACTATGACTATCTGCTTTCTCCTCCAAAATATTGCCTCTGTCTTTTCTTATATCTGCTGCTGAAACATTCACTCATGCCTTTGTTATCTAATGACTTGACTATTGCTAAGCAGTCCTTGCTGCTTTCCTACATTTGTAAACCTGAGACATCCCAAACTCTGCCTCCCATGTCTTAAAACATGTCAAGTATCTTTTTTCTATCATCTCTGTACTCACTGACCTACATTGACACCTGATCAGGCAATGCCTTATCTTTATTTCCATATTTTCCCTGTGGCCTTGCCGCTCACCATTTCTGAAATCTCCTTCATGATATATACTGTATATTGTTCTAATTCTGAACTCTCAAACATCCCTGATTTTAATTGCTCTTCCATTGCTGGTTTTGCATTCAGCTGCTTATGTCTTATACTCTGGAATTCCCTATCTACATCTTTCTAGCTTGCTTTCTTCCTTTAAAATGCTCCTTAAAACTTTCCCCATCATCAAGCTTGTGACCTGATTTCCTTACATGGCTTAGTGTCATTGTTTTTTTACAATGCTGCTGTGGAGAACTTGGATTTTTTTTTTATTATTCATTTGTGGGACTTGGGCATCACTGGCTGGCCAGCACTGATCACCCATCCCTATTTGCCCTTGAGAAGGTGGTGGTGGTGAGCTGCCTTCTTGAATCACTGCAGTCCATTTGCTGTGGATTGACCCACAATACCAGGAGGGACTTCCAGGATTTTGACCCAATGACTGTGAAGGAATGCCAGTATATTTCCAAGTCAGGGTGGTGAGTGACTTGGAGGGGAATTTGTAGGTTGTTGTGTTCATAAGTACCTGCTGCCCTTGTCCTTCTAAGTGAAAGTGGTCGTGGGTTTGGAAGGTGCTGTCTGAAGATCTTTGATGAATTTCTGCAGTGCATCTTATAGATAGTACTGAGCACCAGTGGTGGAGGGATCGAATGTTTGTAGATGTGGTGCCAAGCGGGTTGCTTTGTCCTGGATGCTGTCAAGCTTCTTGTGTTGTTAGAGCTGCACCCATCCATCACACTCCTGACTTGTGTCTTGTTGATGGTGGATAGACTTTGGGTTATCAGGTGAGTTACTCACTGCCATATCCCTAGTCTCCGACCTGCTTTTGTAGCCACTGTGTTTATGTGGTGAGTCCAGTTGAGTTTGTGGTCAATGCTAATCCCAAGGATGTTGACAGTGGGGGATTCAGTGATGGTAATACCGTTGAATGTCAAGGGGCGGTGGTTAGAGTATCTCATACTTTTTATTCTGTTATATTTTATAAGAATACAAGTTTTGTGATATTTACTCAAGTAATAATAAATTTGTGTTCACAGCAAATCGGAGGCCTTCCTTCAATTTTGAGTGTCTGCGCAGACAAAATAGTCAAATTGATGTCTCACTATCACCTATATTCCAACAGCGAACTGCTCTCCCACTACATTTAATGCAACACCAGGTAAATACCCTGATTCCAATACATGCATTGATCCTTCATTTAATGTGAAAATGATCATATAGTGCTTCACCAAAGGAAATTTCTCAAATTATTAAGGATAGTAATAAGTGCAATTGTAAAATTGCTGCAGTTCTTTCAAAGACTGTTATCGGGAAGTTCCCTCACTCAGTTATGGTGGTGAATAACTGAAGAATACAGACTAACAATAAGCTCGGTTAATTGACTTTTTCATCACAATTGTGCTGTACCGAGTCACACATGCAGTTGATGTGAAACTGTTTGTATACATATGAGAGCCAGAAGCAAGCTTGCTTCTGATGTAGCCTTTGCTCAAGTAGCCTGCAATGCCCAATGTATACCTAACTACATTTAAGAATTATGTTTGCATGAAAACTTAGAAATAATGATGTCAATGAGGAATCATTATATTGAGACAAGGCAACTGATGAATAATAGAGAGGAAAATAAAATCTAGCACGTTACATGTGGTATGTAGCAATTGATACGTCATAAAATAATTAAAACATAATTCCTTAAAGTATCCAGTAGCAAGGAAAGTAACTTTTGATCATATATGTTTTGTGCACCAGTTACCTACTTTTCTAGCCAACCTGTTCAGAGATGATGTTACACACCTCTGGAACAGGTGAGACTTGAATCCGGGCCTCTCAGTAGGCTCTGCCACATTTTTTAATGAAACACCTTTCCTTAAGTGCACGTTTCCTATTGTACATTATGTAAAGGAACACAGGAATAGGAGAAAGCCATTGAGATTGCTTTGCCATTCAATATGATCATGCCTGATCATCCACATCAAACATTTTCCCCCACATTACTCCCATAACCCTTTATGTCACAGTTATTAAGAAAACTGTCAATCTCTACTTTAAACATACTTAACAACTGAACTTCCAAAGCCCTCTGGTGTGGAGAATTCCAAAGATTCACAAGTCTCTGAATAAAAAAATGATTCTTCTCATCTAAATCCTCAGTTTCTTTTCCCTTATTTTGAAATTGTGTCTCCTGGATCTAGACTCCTCAACCAGGAGAAACATCTTGCCTTCATCAACACTGTCTATCCTTTTAAGTATTTTAAAAGGGAGACCCGCCATCCCCAGAACAAGTCTGGTGAACCTTCGTTGCAATTCCTTTGTATCAATAATATCCTTCCAAACGTTAGGGAGCTAAAACTATGTACAGTAGTCCAGGTTCAGTGTAACCAAAGGTCTATACAATTGATACAAGTCTGTACTATACTTGGGATGTACATCAATTCCTTTTGGGATAAACAAATATTGTTGGGATGTCATGTTGCAGCTGTACAGGACATTGTTTAGATCATTTTTGGAATACTGGGTTCAATTCAGGTCTCCCTGCTACATGAAAGGTGTTGTTAAACTTGAAAGGGTACAGAAAAAATTTACAAGGATGGTGCTGAAGTTGGAGGATTTGAACTGTAGAGAGAGGCTGCATAGGCTGGGGCTAATTTCCCGAGAGCATCAGAGGCTGAGGGGTGACCTAAAAGACGTTTATAAAATCATGGGCATGGATAGGACAAATAGCCAAGGTCTTTTCCTAGGATAGGGGAGTCCAAAACTAGAGGGATAATTTAAAGGTGAGAGGAGGAAGATTTAAAAAGGACCAATGGGGCAACCTTTTCACACAGAGGATGGTGCATATATGGAATGAGCAGCCAGAGGAAGTACGATTACATTTAAAAGGCATCTGAATGGGTATATGAATAGGAATGGGTTAGAGGGATATGGGCCAAATGGGACTAGATTAATTTAGGATATCTGGTCAGCATGAATGAGTTGGACTGAAGGATCTGTTTCCATTCATTTCTAATTGCTTGCTGTATCTGCATATTAGCCTTCAATGACTTATGGACAAGAATTCCTCAGGCCTTTGTCTACCTACACTTTCTACCACTCATCATTTCAGAACTATTCTGTCAGGACGGACAGATGTGCAAAGCGGATAACTTTACATTTTTCTTTGTTGTATTCCATTTGTCATGTTCTTGTCCACTTACTAAGTCTATTTAAGATTTCTTGAAGCTGATTGTGTGTTACACGTTTGTGTATTCCTTACAACATTCATTCCCACTAAACTCTATATCATCTACGAGTTCAAAATATTATAATTAGTCCCTTTGTCCTCAGGATATGTATTGTGAAAAGCTGGTACCCAAGTATGATTCTTGGGGTACCCCACTAGTCACAGCCTGCCAATGCAAGGATGATCTCATTTATACCTTCTCCCAGTTTTCTTCTATTGGCTAATCCTTAATCTATGCCAGTTCATTACCTCTTATCCCATTTGTTATAATTTTATTAAGCAGTCTCCTGTGGGGCACTTTATCAAAATCTAAGTGTACTATGTTCACCTTTATCAATTCTGTTAGTAACACTTTGAAAAATAGATTGTCAAACACAATTTCCCATTCTATTTCCCATGCTATCTCTAATCATCTCATGATTATCAAGTGTCTATTTGTCACATCCTTTATAATACTCTAGCATTTTCATACAACTGCTGTTAGACAACAGGTCTGTGACAATAGACAGTAGACAATAGGTGCAGGAGTAGGCCATTCTGCCCTTCAAGCCTACACGACCATTCATTATGATCATGGCTGATCATCCTCAATGAGTATCCTGTTCCTGCCTTATCTCCATAAACCTTGATTCCACTATCCTTGAGAGCTCTATCCAACTCTTGCTTAAATGAATCCAGAGACTGGGCCTCCACTGCATTCTGGGGAAGAGCATTCCCACACACCCACCACTCTCTGGGTGAAGAGGTTTCTCCTCATCTCTGTCTTAAATGGCCTACTCCTTATTTTTAAGCTGTGTCCTCTGGTTCGGGGCTCACCCATCAGCGGAAACATGTTTCCTGCCTCCAGAGTGTCCAATCCTTTAATAATCTTATACGTCTCAATCAGATCCCCTCTCAGTCTTCTAAACTCAAGGATATACAAGCCCAGTCGCTCCAATCTTTCAACATAAGATAGTCCCGCCATTCCAGGAATTGACCTTGTGAACCTACGCTGCACTCCCTCAATAGCCAGAATGTCTTTCCTCAAATTTGGAGACCAGAACAGCACATAATATTCCAGGTGCGGTCTCACCAGGGCCCTGTACAGCTGCAGAAGAACCTCTTTGCTTCTATACTCAACCCCTTTTGTTATGAAGGCCAGCATGCTATTAGCTTTCTTCACTACCTAATGTACCTGCATGCTTGCCTTCATTGACTGGTGTACAAGAACACCCAGATCTCTTTGTACTGCCCCTTTACCTAAATTGACTCCATTTAGGTAGTAATCTGCCTTCATGTTCTTGCCACCAAAGTGGATAACCATACATTTATCCACATTAAACTGCATTTGCCATGCATCTGTCCACTCACCTAACCTGTCCAGGTCACCCTGTAATCTCCTAACATCCTCCTCACATTTCACCCTGCCACCCAGCTTTGTATCATCAGCAAATTTGCTAATGTTACTATTAATACCATCTTCTATATCATTAATATATATTGTAAAAAGCTGCGGTCCCAGCAACGATCCCTGCGGTACCCCACTGGTCACGCCTGCCATTCCGAAAGGGAGCCGTTTATCACTACTTTGTTTCCTGTCAGCCAACCAATTTTCAATCCAAGTCAGTACTTTGCCCCCAATACTGCCCTAATTTAGCTCACTAACCTCCTATATGGGACTTTATCAAAGGCTTTCTGAAAGTCCAGGTACACTACATCCACTGGATCTCCCTTGTCCATCTTCAGAGTTACATCCTCAAAAAATTCCAGATGATTAGTCAAGCATGATTTCCCCTTCATAAATCCATGCTGACTCTGACCTATCCTGTTACTACTATCCAGATGTGTCGTAATTTCATCCTTTATAATTGACTCCAGCATCTTTCCCACCACTGAGGTCAGACTAACTGGTCTATAATTTCCTGCTTTCTCTCTTGCTCCTTTCTTAAAAAATGGTACAACATTAGCCACCCTCCAATCTGCAGGAACTGATCCTGAATCTATCGAACTCTGGAAAATAATCACCAACGAATCCACGATTTCTAGAGCCACCTCCTTCAGTACCCTGGGATGTAGACCATCAGGTCCCGGGGACCTATCAGACTTCAGACCTAACAGTCTCTCCAACACCAATTCCTGGCAAATATAACTTCCCTTAAGTTCAGGTCCTGCAGCCACTGTTACCTCTCGGAGATTGCTTGTGTCTTCCCCAGTGAACACAGATCTGAAGAACCAATTCAACTCTTCTGCCATTTCTTTGTTCCCCGTAATATATTCCCCTGTTTCTATCTTCAAGGGCCCAATTTTAGTCTTAACCATTTTTTCCCTTTCACATACCTAAAAAAGCTTTTACTATCCTCCTTTATATTATTGGCCAGTTTACCTTCGTACCTCATTTTTTCTCTGCGTATTTCCTTCCTCTGTTGTTCTTTAAAAGCTTCCCAGTCCTCCGTTTTCCCATTCATCTTTGCTGTGTTATACTTTTTCTCTTTTGACTTTATATGTTTCTTAAGTTCCCTCATCAGCCACGGCCATCCCTGCCCCCTCATAGGATCTTTCTTCCTTTTTGGAATGAACTGATCCTGCATCTTCTGCATTATACCCACAAATATCTGCCATTGTTCCTCCACTGTCATCCCTGCTAAGGTATTGCACCATTGAACTTTGGCCAGCTCCTCCCTCATAGCTCCATAGTTCCCTTTATTCAACTGAAATATTGTCACTACCGATTGTACCCTCTCCCTTTCAAATTGCTTATTGAAGCTTATTGTATTATGGTCACTACCTCGTAATGGCTCCTTCACTTTGAGGTCCCTGATCAATTCTAGTTCTTTGCACAATACCAGATCCAGAATTGCCTTCTCCCGGGTGGGCTCCAGCACCAGCTGTTCTAAGAATCCATCTTGGAGGCACTCCACAAAGTCTCTTTCTTGAGGTCCAATACCATCCTGATTCTCCCAGTCTACCTGCATGTTGAAATTCCCCATAACAACTGTAGTAACATCTTTGCGACAGACCAATTTCAGCTCCTTATTCAACTTACACCCTACATCCATACTCCTGTTTGGGGCCCTGTAGATAACACCCAAGAGGGTGTTTCTACCCTTAGAATTTCTCAGCACTATCCATACTGACTCTACATCCCCTGATTCTAGGACCCCCCGCGCAAGAGACTGAATATCATCCCTTACCAACAGGACCACCCCACTCCCTCTGCCCATCAGTCTGTCCTTTACAGAGCACGTATAGCCTTGAATATTCATTTCCCAGGCCCCGTCCACTTGAAGCCACGTCTCGGTTGTCCCCACAATATCGTAGCTGCCAATTTCCAAAAGAGCCTCAAGCTCATCCATCTCATTTCTAATACTTCGTGCATTCATATAATAGTATTTTTAATTTGTTACTGCCCTCACCCTTCCTATCAACCCCTATTTCACTCAACCTTATGGCATGACCCCTTTTTGAGTTTTCTGTTGTCTTTCTTGACTTCCCTTGTTCTAACTTTCCCTTCAATTTCGTTCTTAAACTTCCAGTTTGTCCCCACTCTGCCCCCCCCCCCCCCCCCGCTATTTAGTTTAAACGCAGCTGTGTTGCAGTAGCAAACCTGCCTGCCAGAATGCTGGTCCCCAACCTATTAAGGTGCAAACCGTCTCTTTTGTATAATTTATGCTTACCACAAAACATGTGATGTTAGCCCTCTTAAATAGTGGGCTAACATTTGCTACCTTCCAATTTGCAAGAACCATTCCAGAATCTATGGAATTTTGAAGGTGATCACCAATGTCTCCACTATATCCACAGCTACCTCTTTCAACACTCTGGAATATGGTTTGTAGGGGAGTCTAGAACTAGTGGTCATACTTCAAGAATAATCATAGAATCCCTACAGCATGGAAGTGGACTATTCGGCCCAACGAGTCCACACCAACCGTCCGAAGAGCATCCCACCCTGCCCTACCCCCTACCCTATCGATGTAACCCTATATTTCCCATGGCTATTCCATTTTGCTTATACATCCCTGGATACTACGGGACAACTTAGAATGGTCAATCCACCTAACCTGCACATCTTTGGACTGTGGGAGGAAACCAGAGCACTTAAGACTGAGGTTAGGAGTAGTTTCTTGATCCAGAGACTGGTAAGCCTGAGGATTTCGCTACCACAGGAAGTGGTTGAGGCCAAAACATTATGTTTTTAAGAAGGAGGAAAATATAGCTCTTGTGGATAAAGGGATCAAAAGATGGCTGGGGGTGGGAAGAGCGGGATTTGAATATTGAGATCAATGATCAGCCATGATCATATGAATGGTGGATCAGGCTTAAGGGGTCAAATGGCCTACTCCTGCTCCTATCTTCAATGTTTCTATGTTTATTATTAGGACATGGGCAGTTATCAACCTTCAGTTACATTCATTTCTCCAGAATAACCTTCTTACTAATTTCTGTCAATTTCTCATTCTCCTTGGTCCTATTGATCTGTAATTCTTGGAAATTTTGTGTATTTTCCTCAGTGAATACAACACCAAGTAACAATTTGGTATCTCTGCCATTTCTCTGTTCCCCATTATGAATGCTGCTGACTCTGCCTGTAATGAACCCACATTGATCATCGTCAAACATTTCCTTTTTTACAAATCCAGTTTGCTTTCAAGCTTTTTACCAGCTGCAAGTCATAGTCTATTTTCCCTTTATCAGTTTCTTGATTCTCCTTTGATGTGTTATAAACTCTCCCAATCTTCAGATTTGTTTCTATTTCTGTTTCTAAAAATGTATATATTTCTGTAATCCTATAGCATGATTATTACTGTTGCACCCTGATCTGCTGTCAATCACAAGAACAGAGAATAAATTTGCTCAGAACTCAAATACATTACACGTGAGCTTGTTCAGTCCAGCATGTTATGAACTGGAGAAGCAAAACTAAATCAAAAATTTTAAATACAATAAATCAAATTTCTATTTATCTCACTACGTATGGCAGTGTAAGTAGTGTTTCTCTAAGTTTCTTTACCAAGAGAGAACTCAGCCAAGATGGATTCTCTATAAAATGTGTTTTCTGCTGCTCACAAAACTTTCATCCTGAAATCTTGAACTATCATACTTGTACGAATAGCCTTGTAATTCAGTACTTCACAAAGAGAATTCACATTCTTTTGATGTTACATGAATGTTAAATGGGAGAGAATGATAACACCAAAGAATAAGATTAAATTTGACTGCAATAGTAAATAAAATTTGGTCATGGCTTTGTGCGTGGGAAATCATCTTACTAACTTGATTGAGTTTTTTGAAGAAGTAATGAAGAGGATTAATGAGGGCAGAGCAGTGGTCGTGACCTATATGGACTTCAGTAAGGCATTCAACAAAGTTCCTCGTGGGAGACTAGTTAGCAAGGTTAGATCACATGGAATACCGGGAGAACTAGCCATTTGGATGAAGGATCAAAGTTAGAAGACAGAGGGTGGTGGGGCAAGGTTGCTTTTCAGACTGAAGGCCTGTGACCAGTGGTGTCCCATAAGGATCAATGCTGGGTCCACTGTTTTTCATCATTTATATAAATGATTTGGATCTGAACATAGGAAGTATAGTTAACAAGTTTGCAGATGGCACTAAAAGTGGAGGTGTGGTGAACAGCAAAGAAGGTTGCCTTAGAATAAAATGGGATCTTGATCAGATGGGCCAATGGGCCGAGGAGTGGCAGATGGAGTTTAATTTAAATAAATGTGAGGTGCTGCATTTTGGAAATGCAACAGAAATCATGTCTCACAAACTTGATTGAGTTTTTGAAGAAGTAACAAAGAGGATTGATGAGGTCAATGTGATCTATATGGACTTCAGTAAGGTGTTTGACAAAGTTCCCATGGGAGACTGGTGAGCAAGGTTAGATCTCATGAAATACAGGGAGAACTCGCCATTTCGATACAGGACTGGCTCAAAGGTAGAAGACAGAGGGTGGTTATGGGGGGTTCTTTTTCAGATTGGAGGCCTGTGACCAGTGGAGTGCTACAAGGATCGATGCTGGGTCCACTACTTTTCATCATTTATATAAATGATTTGGATGTGAGCATAAGAGGTATAGTTAGTAAGTTTGCTGATGACACCAAAATTGGAGGTGTAGTGGACAGCGAAGAAGGTTACCTCAGATTACAACCGGATCTTGATCAAATGGGCCAATGGGCTGAGAAGTGGCAGATGGAGTTTAATTTAGATAAATGTGAGGTGCTGCATTTTGGGAAAGGAAATACTTAGCAGGACTTATACACTTAATGATAAGTCCTAGGGAGTGTTGCTGAACAAAGAGACTTTGGATTGCAGATTCATAGCCCCTTGAAAGTGGAGTTGCAGGTAGATAGGATAGTGAAGAAGCGTTTGGTATGCTTTCCTTTATTGGTCAGAGTATTGAGTACAGGAGTTGGGAGGTCATGTTGCAGCTGTACAGGACATTGGTTAGGTCACTGTTGGAATATTGCATGCAATTCTGGTCTCCTTCCTATCGGAAAGGTGTTGTGAAACTTGAAAGGGTTCAGAAAAGATTTACAAGGATGGTGCCAGGGTTGGAGGATTTGAGCTACAGGGAGAGGCTGAACGGGCTGGGGCTGTTTTCCCTGGAACGTCGGAGGCTGAGGGGTGACCTTATAAAGGTTTATAAAAACATGAGGGGCATGGATAGAATAAATAGACAAAGTCTTTTCCCTGGGTGGGGGAGTCCAGAATTAGAGGGCATAGGTTTAGAGTGAGAGGGGAAAGATATAAAAGAGACCTAAGGGACAACGTTTTCACTCAGAGGGTAGTGCATTGTGGAATGAGCTGCCAGAGGCAGTGGTGGAGGCTGGTACAATTGTAACATTTAAGAGGCATCTGGATGGGTATATGAATAGGAAGGATTTGAAGGGATATAGGCCTGCTGGCAGGTAGGACTAGATTAGGTTGGGATATCTAGTTGGCATGGATGAAGGGTCTGATTCCATGCTGTACATCTCTATGACTCTATAAGTCAGAGCAGGACTTAAACACTTAATGGTAAGGTCCTGGGGAGTGTTGCTGAACAAAGAGACCTTGGAGTGCAGGTTCATAGCTCCTTGAAAGTGGAGTTGCAGGGAGATAGGATAGTGAACAAGGTGTTTGGTATGCTTTCCTTTATTGGTCAGAGTATTGAGTACAGGAGTTGGGAGGTCACGTTGCAGCTGTACAAGACATTGGATTTTTGGAAGAATGTGTGCAATTCTGGTCTCCCTCCTGTTGGAAAGATGTTGTGAAACTTGAAAAGGGTTCAGAAAAGATTTACAAGGATGTTTCCAGGGTTGGAGAGTTTCAGATATAGGGAGAGGCTGAATAGGCTGGGGTTGTTTTCTTTGGAGCATCAGAGGCTGAGGGATGACCTTATAAATGTTTATAAAATCATGAGGGGCAAGGTCTTTTCTGTGGAGTGGGGGAGTCTAGAACTAGAGGGCATAGGTTTAAGGTGAGAGAGGAAAGATTTGAAAGGGACCTAAGGAGCAATGTTTTCACGGAGACAGTGGTGAGTGTATGGAATTAGCTGCCAGACGAAGTGGTGGAGGCCAGTACATTAAAAGGCTTCTAAAAGGCATCTGGATGGGTTTTTGAATAGGAAGGGTTTATAGAGATATGGGCCAAATGCTGGCAAATGGGATGAGATGATCTAGGATATCTGACTAGCATGGCAAGTTGGACTGAAGGGTCTATTTTTGTGCTGTACATCTCTATGACTCTATGTGTAAAATGGACTACTTCACTTTGGCTCCACAACCCAAGACAACTAACACACCAGGGACCAGTGGAAAAAGTGAGTAGAAAAAAAATCAGTGATAGTAGGAAGAATCATAGATTCACTCTGGATTGCCTTACTATTTTCACACTGACCGATATTTAGCCAGCACCAGAATAAGATGAAGTTTTCATGATTAAATTCAGAACTAAATGCTTCAGTAATTTACGGTGACTGTTAATGCTTGAAATTTCTCTTCGACTACTGAGGCAATGTATCACAAAGGAATTGGGAAATCACCTACTTAACATAGATTCATGTTTATTTTTCTGAACAGTAATGAAAGATGATGGATTATGTAATTATATTTGTACCATTGATTTCTTTCTCTATGAATAAACAGGTTATGGCTGTGGCAGGAATGGATTCTTACAAAAGTAGAAGACTCTCACCAGCACGATCAACACGGTCATGGGCAACGCCTCCAGCTACGCCACCCAGCAAAGAGCGTTCCCCATACTACACTCCTCTGATCCGTGTAGATCGTGTTGAATCCAGAGAACATATGAATGGTAATCTTCCCTCGATGAGCAGGAGCTCTTGGTATACTGACGACATTGACATTCCTTACAAAATCTATACCCCATCAAATCTAGCTGTTCCCAATAACTTTTTACAACGATACTATGAGAAACGAGGGAGTGCAGACAGTTTGGTAGAAGCTGTAAGTATTCAACCTTTCTCATATGATATAATATGATGAAGTTCAAGCATTAAGAAACAATCTATATCTGATGTAATGCAAGATACTGTTGGTGATCAATTTTTTCATTTTCTCACCATTCCTCTTTGACATTATTCCTTCAAGTGAGAAAGTTGAGTCCCTGACACTGATTGTGGACTCCACAAATTGAATGTGGTTAATCAACCTTAGGGATAGTTTCAATAGGATGGAAGAATACAAAATATTACTTCTTGACTCCTTTTGTTGTTTACTGGTTCACTCAACAAGCACATATGAACCTATTATACTGTCCTAACTGAGACAAAAATGCTTAATGAGTAACAAAGAGCCCTGTAGTTTCAGCTTGTGAACATCTTGATAGCAGTTTTAATTATTAAACCATCTTGCATGAGGAGCTATAGCTTGAAAGAGAGAATCTATTGCTGACTGACAGCAAGTTATGAACACCAGGTCGGTCATGATATGACAATAATACCTTTGCTCCCTTTAATCTCCTTTCGGGAGCAAGATCATTTTAATGGTGGTCAGCAGTGTTTGACAACGTGAGGTGAGATAGCTCACTGCTTGATTTTGGTGCACTTCTGGCAAACAATACATTGTATCAGGAACAACACTAATTTATGTTAATTGACTGAGATGACATTATTGACAAAGATTAATTTTGCACAAAGTAGGGCAACACAGTCTGAGTAGCAACAGTCTTGCAGCACTCTACTGGGACCATATTTTCAGCTGCATGTATAAACATTCAACGTTGGCTGGGATGCAAAACAGATGATAGCAGATTAGTCACCCATTATGGAATCTTTATGGGCACAAAAAGTGGACATTTGGTCCATTTAGTCCATGTTGGTCTTCTCTACAGTAATCCAAGCAGCCATTTACACCCTACACATTCCATTGAAGTGAATGACAGCTGGGAGGGAAGCTCTTGCAAAGCATTCTCAACCCCATCTTGCCTGTACATTGAAGGGCATAGAATCATTGCTGAACAAGTATTACCAGAACATAAAGTTCCTGAAACTCCTGTTAAACTAGCTGGAAATGACTCTGGCCTCCATACTGGTATACTGAAACCTGTAAAAAGTTATCCAACGTGGAGGACTTAAATTAGAAGAGGTAGAGCAGCAATTTTCATCAAACTAGGAAAACCAAGATGAAGAGGTAGCAAATAGAGTAACAGTAAGCACATTTTACGCCAAGTATGAAAGGGAGGACATAACTGCACAGCAACTTCTCTGACTGCTTATTATCCTGCCTTGAAATGTTACACAATGCCCTTCTGCATTTATAGTACTTGTTACATCTTTCACCATTCCCTTTAAACCTGCCTTTAAGAACTGATTCCTTAAGATAACTTCTATTCCAATCATGTACGAAACATGAAAAAATAAGAGCACTCAGTCAGTTGAAAGCCAGAAGTCATTAAAATGATTAATTTCCAAGACAATAATTCCCTTGAGTTTATTTCATCTACCGGTGAGAAGCATGTACCTTTTTTAAAAACAAGTTTATATAGTCTATTACTCCAATCAGTAGTGCTCTAGTGGCCTCAGCAAAATTGTTGGAAGATTATTGTTTTAGATATTGGGATCCTTGAGATTCTCATGATGTAACTGCATAACTGCATTTCAGTTGCTGCCTGTCCCAAGTGCCATACTGGTACTCTCGGATAGAATTTACAAATGTGGCAATGACCAGACATTCATGGATCATTACAGGACAACATAAACCCCTCCTGTAGCATCACCATTACTCCTGTGAGATTTGTAACAGCACTTCCATTTATCTGGTAGACAGCATATTGTAGAAAATGAATGAGCCCCAGAAACCCTTATCTATGTCGTCAAGTAACCTGGCCAAGGTAGATACTTTGTTCTCAAAAATAAAGCTTTATTGCAGCCATTTGAGCTTCCACAGAAGTACCAAAGACTAGTGACATTGACTTCTATTGTTAGGACACTGCTGCAGAATCCCTAAATGTGGGGACACAATATCACAGTTTAACCACAGTATAGAAGGAAATTATTTGGCCCAGCGTGTCTACTGTAGTTATCTAATTAGCATAATGATTTAGTGCCGCCATCTTGCCTTTCCCCATACTGTTACACATTGTTTCTGTTCAAATGATTATTTAATGCCTCTTGACACAGCATGGAAACAGACCCTTCGGTCCAACCCGTCCATGCCGACCAGATATCCCAACACTATCTAGTCCCACCTGCCAGCACCCTTCCTATTCATATACCCATCCAAATGCCTCTTAAATTTTGCAATTGTACCAGCCTCCACAACTTCCTCTGGCAGCTCATACATGTACCACCCTCTGCGTGAAAAAGGTGCCCCTTAGGTCTCTTTTATATCTTTCCCCTCTCACCCCAAACCTATGCCCTCTAGTTCTGGACTCCCCTCCCCAGGGAAAAGACTTTGTCTATTTATCCTATCCATGCCCCTCATAATTTTGTAAACCTCTATAAGGTCTCCCCTCAGCCTCCAACACTCTAGGGAAAACAGCCCCAGCCTGTTCAGCCTCTCCCTGTAGCTCAGATCCTCCAACCCTGGCAACATCCTTGTAAATCTTTTCTGAACCCTTTCAAGTTTCATAACATCTTTCTGATAGGAAGGAGACCAGAATTGCACACAATATTCCAACAGTGGCCTAACCAATGTTCTGTACAGCCGCAACGTGACCTCCCAACTCCTGTACTCAATACTCTGACCAATAAAGGAAAGCATACCAAACACCTTGTTCACTATCCTATCTACCTGCGACTCCATTTTCAAGGAGCTATGAACCTGCACTCCAAGGTCTCTTTGTTCAGCAACACTCCCAAAGACCTTACCATTAAGTGTATAAGTCCTGCTAAGATTTGCTTTCCCAAAATGCAGCACTTCGCATTTATCTGAATTAAACTCCATCTGACACTTCTCAGCCCATTGGCCCATCTGGTCCAGATCCTGTTGTAATCTGAGGTAACCCTCTTCACTGTCCACTATACCTCCAATTTTGGTGTCACCTGCAAACTTGCTCACTGTACCTCTTATGCTCGCATCCAAATCATTTATGTAAATGACAAAAAGTAGAGGGCCCAGCACCAATCCTTGTGGCACTCCACTGGTCACAGGACTCCAGCACCACCCTCTGTCTTCTACCTTTGAGCCAGTTCTGTATCCAAATGGCTAGTTCTCCCTGTATTCCATGAGGTCTAACCTTGCTAATCAGTGTCCCATGGGGAACCTTGTCGAACGCCTTACTGAAGTCCATTTAGATCACATCTACTGCTCTGCCCTCATCAATCTTCTTTGTTACTTCTTCTAAAATCTCAATCAAGTTTGTGAGACATGATTTCCCACGCACAAAGCCATGTTGACTATCCCTAATCAGTCCTTGCCTTTCCAAATACATGTACATCCTGTCCCTCAGGATTCTCTCCAACATCTTGCCCACCACCGAGGTCAGGCTCACCGATCTATAGTTCCCTGCCTTGTCTTTACCACCCTTCTTAAACAGTGGCACCACGTTTGCCAACCTCCAGTCTTCCGGCATCTCACCCTGTGATTATCGATGATATAAATATCTCAGCAAGAAGCCCAGCAATCCATTCTCTAGCTTCCCACAGAGTCCTCGGGTACACCTGATCAGGTCCTGGGGATTTATCCACCTTTAACCGTTTCAAGACATCCAGCACTTCCTCCTCTATAATCTGGACATTTTGCAAGATGTCACCATCTATTTCCCCACAGTCTATATCTTCCATATCCTTTTCCACAATAAATACTGATGCAAAATATTCATTTAGTATCGCCCCCATTTTCTGAGGCTCCACACAAAGGCCGCCTTGCTGATCTTTGAGGGGCCCTATTCTCTCCCTAGTTACCCTTTTGTCGTTAATATATTTGGAAAAACCCTTTGGATTCTCCTTAATTCTATTTGCCAAAGCTATCTCATGTCCCCGTTTTGCCCTCCTGATTTCCCTCTTAAGTATACTCCTACTTTCTTTACACTCTTCTAAGGATTCACTCGATCTATCCTGTCTCTACCTGACATATGCTTCCTTCTTTTTCTTAACCAAACCCTCAATTTCTTTAGTCATCCAGCATTCCCTATACTGACCAGTCTGTAATTTTTTGGCTTAACCTTACAATAATTGTGAACAAGGATGTAATGTTTGCATTCTCTAGTTTTTTGGCACCCCTCCTGAGTCCAGTGAAGACTGAAAAGTTATGACAAGTGCCCCTGAAATTTCCACACTCACTTCCTTCAATATCCTTGGATGCATCTCATCTCGTTCTGGTGCTTCATCAATTTCAAATGCTCCTCGTCACAAACCTTCCATCTATCACAATGACCTGGGTAGCTTCTTAGAAGAAACAGGTGCAAATATTCATTTAACACATCAGCCACACCTCTTATTCCCATATGTAAATCCTCTTTTTCTGTCCCTAATCAACTCTAATCCTTTCACCTGAAGTGCTTTTGATGATTTTGGGATTTTTTTTCATAATGCTTCTTTGCTTCTCTAAAATGCTTTTTCATCTCCCCTTTGAATCTTCTGTTATCCCTTTGGTTTGCAATTATATTTTCTACTTGAAGCTTGTCATAGCAATTTTTTTCTTTATTTTAAATTTTATCTCCTTTTCCATTCAAGGAGCGTGGGGTTTATTCACCCTCCCTTTCGAGTGATACTGAAAGTGGCTCTACATTGAAGAATTGTGATGCCCTGAGAGATCACAGCACAAAAGCTAAAAATCAATTCATAAAGTCATAGAGATGTACAGCACGGAAACAGACCCTTCAGTCCAACTCGTCGTTCCGACCAGATATCCCAACCTAATCTAATCCCATTTGCCAGCATTTGGCCCATATCCCCCTAATCTCTTCCTATTCATATCCTCATACAGATACTTTTAATGTACCAGCCTCCACCAATTCCTCTGGCAGCTTGTTCCAGACACATACCACCCTCAGTGTTAAAAGGTTGCCCTTTTAATCTTACCCCTCTCACCTTAAATCTATGCCCTCTAGTTTTGGACTCTCCCACTCCAGGGAAAAGACTTTGTCTATTTATCCTATCCATGCTCCTTATGATTTTGTAAACCTCTGTAAAGTCACCCCTCAGCCTCTGACACTCCAGGGAAAATAGCCCCAGCCTATTCACCCTCTCCCTGTAGCTCAAACCCTCCAATCCTTGTAAATCTTTTCTGAACCCTTTCAAGTTTCATATCATCGTTTCTAATAGCAAAGAGACTAGAATTGCCAGTATTCAAAAGTGGCCTAACCAATGTCTTCTATGGCCACATGACCTCCGAATTCCTATACTCAATAACTGACCAATAAAGGCAAGCATACTAAATGCCTTCTTCATGATCCTGTCTACCTGCAACTCTAATTTCAAGGAACTATGAACCTGCACTCCAAGGTGTCTTTGTTCAGCAACAGTCCCCAGGACCGTACCTTTAAGTGTATAAGTCCTGATTTGCCTTTCCAAAATGCAGCACTTCACATTTATCTAAAACTCATACCTTAAGTCAAAACTTTTGAACACCTAGTGCAATTGGTTGTTTGTGGAAAGCATTTGTCTTTCTATTGCTCATGCATTGATACCCTCTGTGTCATTCTGTGAAAATTACCAGATAATTTGTATTTATAATTTGTGGACGGCACGGTGGCACAGTGGTTAACACTACTGCCTCACAGCACCAGAGACCCGGGTTCAATTCCCGCCTCAGGCGACTCTCTGTGTGGAGTTTGCACATTCTCCCCATGTCTGCGTGGGTTTCCTCCGGGTGCTCCGGTTTCCTCCCACAGTCCAAAAATGTGCAGGTTAGGTGAATTGGCCATGCTAAATTGCCCATAATGTTAGATGAAGGGGTAAATGTAGGGGAATGGGTCTGGGTGGGTTACGCTTCGGTGGGTCGGTGTGGACTTGTTGGGCCAAAGGGCCTGTTTCCACACTAAGTAATGTAATCTAATCTAATGTAATAATATTGATTGAGAGGCAAATAGATTATTAGGTCATTTTCATATTCTGTGAAAGAGACCCCAGCATTTCAAAATATTTCCACTGGACCTTTAACAAGTACCTGAGAGGGTAGACATAGAAACATAGAACATAGAAGCAGGAATAGGCATACCGCCCTTCTATACAATAGGCTCATGACTGATCATCCAACTCAATACCCTGTTTTCACTTTCTCCCCAGACCCTTTGATCCTTTTAATCCTAAGAACTATACCTAACTCCTTGAAAACATTCAATGTTTTAGTGTCAGTTGCTTTCTGTGAGAATTCCACAGACTCATTGCTCTCTCAGTGAAGAAATTCCTCATTTGTTTTAAATGACCTACACTATATCCCTGATTCTGGACTCAATGGTTATCAGGAACATCCTTCCTGTGTTTACCCTGTCAAGCCCTGTTAGAATTTTATAGGTTTCTATGAACCTTCCCAACAGAAACTCCAGTGAATATACTAACTGATCCAGTTTCTCTCCATTTGTCAGTTTTACCATCCCCAAGAATCACCATTTGCCCCACTTATGGGATTAATGGAGATTTAGTGGAGATTTACTTTTGGTGCAGACTTGTTGAGTATAATTCATTACTCTCAATATCTCACTGATTTATGAAGTATCTCACTTTATGAAGTGGTCGCTGTCTACCACTTGGAAAAAGACATGTTTATCCCTATAATTTGTTTGTCAAGCAAACACTTCTCCATCCCTACTAGTAAACTACCCCCAATCCTATGTGCTTTAATTTTATACACTAATCCCTTATTTGGGACTTTATTGAGAAATTTCTGCAAGTCCAAGTAAATCACATCTACTGCTTCCACTTTATCAAATCTATCAGTTACATCCTTAAAAGATTACAGCAAATTTGTCTAGCCCAGAGGTGGGAAACCTTTTCATGTTGGTAGGCCGCATTATGTTAGTTGTAATCTAATAAGGCCGCATCCAAAAAAATTCAATTATATATTCTTCAAAATTCACATTTTTTAAATAGTGGCGGTCAGTCTGTGAGGATTATTTTGTTGAATTTTCTTTTACTCTCTGGTATTTTAAATACATTCATTTTAAGATTAAAATAAAAATAATAAAGGATGAAAAAACATATTAATAAATAACTAAAAGATTTGTTAGACAGTCGTCTGAGGCGGGAATTGAACCCGGGTTTCTGGCACTGTGAGGCAGCATTGCTAATCACTGTGCCGCCCTCAATGTCGCTCAATTTATCCAACTTGCATCTCATACCACCTAAGTTTGCTTTATTTAGATTCAAGACTTTAGTCTCAGAATCACAGACTACATCACTCTCCACCTCAATGAAGAATTTTTGTATTATGGTCAGTCTTCCCATTAGGGGCCTCACACAACTAGCTCGCTAATTATGCCTTCGTAATTACACAATACCCAGTCTAGGACAGCTGTTCTTTAGTTGGAACATAGAACACTACAGCACAATACAGGCCCTTCCGCCCCGATGTTGTGCCGACCTTTTATCATACTGTAAGATCAGAATAACCTATAACCCCTTCGTTGTACTATCTTCCACGTGCCTATCCAAGAGTCGCTTAAATGTCCCGAATGTATCTGACTCTACTACCTCTGCTGGCAATGCATTCCACGCACTCACCACTCTGTGAAGAACCTATCTCTGACATCTCCTCTAAACCTGCCAATCACCTTAAAATTATGCCCCTTTGTGACAGCCATTTCCACCCTGGGAAAAAGTATCTGGCTATCTTGTACACCTCTATCAAGTCACCTCTCATCCTTATTTGCTCCAATGAGAAACGCCTGAGCTCCCACAACCTTTCTTCACAAGACATGCCCTCTAGTCCAGGCAGCATCCTGGTAAATGTGCTCTGTACCCTCTCTAAAGCTTCAACATCCTTCCTATAATAAGGTGCTGACCAGAACTGAACACAATATTCCAAGTGTGGTCTAAGTAGGACTGTACAGAACTGTAGCACAGCCTCACGACTTTTAAACTCAATCCCCTGTTAATGAAAGCCAACACACCATACGCCTTCTTGACAACCCTATCAATTTTGGTGGCAACGTTTGAGGGATTTATGGACATGGACCCCAAGATCCCTCTCTTTCTCCACACTGCCAAGAACCCTGCCTTTGAATTTGAATGCAGGATACAGGATTAACCTTCCAAAGTGAATCACTTTTCCAGGTTGAACTCCATCTGCCACTTATCAGCCTAGTTCTGCATCCTGTCAATGTCCCATTGCAACCTGCAACAGCCCTGCTCACTATCCACAACTCCGCCAAGCTTCGTGTCATCAGCAAACTAACTAACCCACCCTTCCACTTCCTCATCCAAGTCATTTATAAAAATCACAAAGAGCAGAGGGCCCAGAACTGATCCCTGTGGAACACCACTGGTCACCAAGCTCCAGACTGAATACTTTACAACATACCATGACCCTCTGTCTTTTATGGGTCAGCCAATTCTATATCCAGGGCAAAAGTGAGGACTGCAGATGCTGGAAAACAGAGTTTAGATTAGAGTGATGCTGGAAAAGCACAGCAGGTCAGGCAGCATCCGAGGAGCAGGAAAATCAACATTTTGGGCGAAAGCCCTTCATCAGGAATAGAGGCAGGGAGCCTCCAGAGTGGAGAGATAAATGGAGGGGAGGTGGTGGGGGGGGGGGGGGGGGGGGGGGGAGAGAGCTGGGGAGAACATAGCAAAGAGTACAGTAGGTGAATGGGGGTGGTGATGGAGGTGATAGGTCAGAGAGGAGAGTGGGGGAAGGTAGCAAAGAGTACAATAGGTGAATGGGGGTGGGGATGGAGGTGATAGGTCAGAGGGGAGGGTGGAGTAGATAGGTGGGAAGGGAGATTGGCAGGTAGGGACAGGTCATGGGGACAGTGCTGAGCTGGAAGATTGGAACTGGGGTAAGGTGGGGGGAGGGGAAATGAGGAAACTGATGAAGTCCACATTGATGCCCTGGGGTTGAAGTGTTCCGAGGCAGAAGATGAGGCGTTCTTCTTCCAGGCGTCGGGTGATGAGGGAGCAGCTGTGGAGGAGGCCCAGGACCTGCATGTCCTTGGCAGAGTGGGAGGGGGAGTTGAAATTTTGGGCCATGGGGCGGTGGAGTTGATTGGTGCGGATGTCCCAGAGATGTTACCTGAAGCGCTCTGCGAGGAGGCATCCAGTCTCCCCAATGTAGAGGAGACCGCATCAGGAGCAACAGATATAATAAATGGATGTGCAGGTAAAACTTTGATGGATGTGGAAGGCTCCTTTGGGGCCTTGGATGGAGGTGAGGGAGGAAGTGTGGGTACAGGTTTTGCAATTCTTGCGGTGGCAGGGGAGGTGCCAGGATGGGAGGGTGGGTTGTTGGGGGTGTGTGGACCTGACCAGGTAGTCACAGAGGGAACGGTCTTTGCAGAAAGTGGAAAGGTGGTGGGGTCCGTTTGGAGGTGACGGAAATGTCAGCGGATGATGCGGTTAATGCGAAGGTTGGTAGGGTGGAAAGTGAGGACCGGGGGGGTTCTGTTCTCGTTACGGTTGGAGGGATGGGGTTTGAGGGCAGAGGTACGGGATGTGGATGAGATGCGTTGGAGGGCATCTTCAACGATGTGGGAAGGGAAATTGTGATCTCTAAAGAAGGAAGCCATCTGGTGTGTTCTGTGGTGGAACTGGTCCTCCTGGGAGCAGATACAGCGGAGGCGGAGGAATTGGAAATACGGGATGGCATTTTTGCAGGAGGTAAGGTGGGAAGAGGTGTAATCCAGGTAGCTGTGGGAGTCAGTAGGTTTGTAAAAAATGTCAGTGTCAAGTCTGCCATCATTATGGTCGGGGTGGAATGTGTTGGTGAAGTTGATGAACTGCTCAACCTCCTCACGGGAGCTCGAGGTGGCGCCGACGCATCAATGTAGCAGAGGAAGAGGTGGGGAGTGGTGCCGGTGTAACAATGTAAGATGGACTGGTCTACGTATCCAACAAAGAGACAGGCATAGCTGGGGCCCATACAGGTGCTTTGTTCTAGAGGAAGTGGGAGGATTCAAAGGAAAAATTGTTAAGGATAAGGACCAGTTCAGCCAAACGAATGAGAGTGTCAGTGGAAGGGTACTGTTTTCCAGCACCACTCTAATCCAATTCTATATCTAGGCAGCCAAATTTCCCTGTATCCCATGCCTCCTTACTTTCTGATTGATAAGGTTCCACTGCTCTACCTTGATCAATGTGTTTTGTCACATCCTCAAATAATTCATTGAGGTTTGAGAGTCATGACCTGCCCCTCTCAAAGCCATGCTATCTCTAATCAAACAATGGTTTTCCAAGTAATCATAAATCCTGTCTCTCAGAATCTTCTCCAATACTTTACTCACCACAGACATGAGACTGACTTGGTCTGTAATTCCCAGGATTATCCCTATTCTCTTTCTTGAACAAGGGAATAACATTTACCACCCTCCAATCATCTGGTACCATTCCAGTGGACATTGAGGATGCAAAGATCATCACCAAAGGTGCAGCTATCTCTTCCCTCACTTCCTGTAGTAACCTAGGGTATATCCTGTCTGGCCAAGGGGATTTATCTATCCTCGTGATTTTCAAAATTTTCAGCACATCCTCCTTCCTAACATCAACCAGTTCTAACATATCAGCCTGTTTGATGCTGTTGTCAGAAATGTCAAAATCCCTCTCAGTAGTGAATACTGAAGCAAAGTATTCATTAAGGACCTCCCTACCTTCTCCAACTCCAGGCGCAAGTTCCCTCCACTATCCCTGATTGGCCCTTCCCCCACTCTGATCATCTTCTTGTTCCTCACATAAGTCTAGAAGCGCCTTAGGGTTTTCCTTCATCCTCTCCGCTAAAGTGTTTTCATGCCTCCTCCTCGCTCTCCTAAGTCCATTCTTCAGTTTCTTCCTGGCTACCTTGCAACCCTGTAGAGCTCAGTCTGATCCTTGCCGCCTCAACCTTAAGTAAACTTCCTTCTTCCTCTTGACTAGATGTTCCATGTCCTTTGTCATCCAAGGTTCCTTCATCCTACCATCCCTTCCTTGCCTTAGTGGGACAAACCTGACCAGCACTATCAGCAAGTGCTTCCTGTGGCCTCCTCTATATTGGGGAGACAGGCCGCCTACTTGCGGAGCGATTCAGGGAGCACCTCTGGGCCACCCGGACGAACCAACCCAACCAACCTGTGGCACAGCATTTCAACTCCCCCTCCCACTCCACCGAGGATATGCAGGTCATTGGACTCATCCACCGCCAAACCACAACAACCCGACGGTCGGAGGAGGAGCGTCTTATCTTCCGACTGGGAACCCTCCAACCGCAGGGGATGAACTTGGACTTCACCAGTTTCTTCATCCCCCCTCCCCCCACCTTGTCTCAGCCGGATCCTTCCAGCCCGGCACCGCCTTCCTGACCTGCAGTCTTCTTCTTGACCTCTCCGCCTCCACCCCACTCCGACCTATCACCCTCACCTTGACCTCTTTCCACCTATCACATTTCCAACTCCCCTCCTCCAAGTCCCTCCTCCCTACCTTTTATCTTCTCCTGCTGAACACTCTCTGCTCATTCCTGAAGAAGGGCCTGTGCCCGAAACGTCGAATCTCCTGTTCCCTGGATGCTGCCTGACCTGCTGTGTTGTTCCAGCAATAAAGTTTCAACTTTGATCTCCAGCATCTGCAGACCTCACTTTCTCCTTCCTAAATAACTGCCACATTTCTGTCATGTATTTCCCTGAGAACATCTGTTCCCAATTTAGACACCACTGTTCCTGCCAAATAAATACTTTCCTATATCGTCTGTTCCTATCTTTCTCCATGAGTTTAGTAAAGGTCATGGGGTTGTGATCACTATCATTGAAATGCTCTCCCACAAAGAGATCTGACACCTGCCATGGTTCATTGCCAAGCACTAAATAGCCTTCCCTCTAGCTGGCCTATCTACCAATTCAGTCAGGAACCCTGCCTGGTCACATAACCCTTCCTAACAAAATCATCTTCTTCCAAACTATTTGAACTAAGGAGGTTCCAACCAATATTAGGGAAGTCAAAGTCACCCATAACAACAACCCTGTTATTTCTACACCTTTCCAAAATCTGCCTACCACTCTGCTCCTCTGTGTCTCTATTGGGAATTTTCTACAGACTCCACAATAGTAACAAAGTGACTGCTCCTTTCCTGTTTCTGACTTACACCCATACTGACTCTGTAGACAAACCCTCCCTTTCTGCAGCTCTGATACTAACCTTGATTAGCAACGCAACTTCTCCACCTCTCTTATCTCCCTCCCCCCACCCCCATTCCTTTTGAAACATCTAAACCCTGGAGTATCCAACAACCATTCCTGCTCCTGTGACATCCAAGTCTCCATAATGGCCACAACATCATAGTTCCAAGTACTGATCCATGCTTTAAGTTCCACCCTTATTCCTGATACTCCTTGCTTTAAAATAGACACATTTCAACCCATCACACTTAACGCACCTTTGCCATAAAATCCCTATCCCTCCTCACAGACTCTCTGCACGCTGTATCTGGCTGTTCACTACCTACTCCATCATCTAATCCATAGCTCCGGTTCTCACCCCCCTGCCAATCGGGTTGTTTCTTCAACGCATTGATCCAGAAAACCATCTCGTATACACTCCAGGAATTCCTCCTCCTGACAGTGTTACTGATTTCATTTGGCCAATCTATTTAGTTCCCATTCCTGGTTGCTGGGTAACCAAGTCTCCATGATTCCAACTATATCATACCCATTTATACCTAATTACACAATTATTTATCTACTTTCTTGTGAATGCTCCGTGCATTATGCCTCAAGGCCTTAAAGCTATCCATTTAACATTCATTTTGCACTCTGCCTGTGTTTGACTCTTGCCCTTGAGTTCTCTGTCAATTTTCTTATTTTCCATTCTGTCTTTGATTTTGCACTCATTTCTATCTCCCTGTATAGGTTCTCATACCCTTGCCATTTTTGTTTAAACCTTCCACAATTGCACTGACAAATACTCGCTCTCGGATATCAGTTCCAGTCCTATCAAAACAAAATTCGTTCAGCTTGTATTGGCCCCATCTCCCCCAGAACTGGGCCTAATATTGCAGGGATCTAAATCCCACCTCCGTCCCAACTTCTGCAGCTATATTTTTAGCTGATAAATCCAGCTAGTTCTACTCTTGACTAGCATGTGGCATAACTGGAGATCCTGAGATTATTCCCATTGAGGTTCTACTTTAGCTCACTTGGCTGAGTGGCTGGATGGTGATGCCGACCGCGTGGGTTCAATTTCTGGACTGGCTGAGGTTACCATGAAAGACTCTCTCTCTCTCAACCTCTCTCTTCACCTCAAGCATGGTGACTCTCAGGTCAAACCATCACCCTTCATCTCTTTCTGTAATGAGACAGCAATCCTAGGGTCTGATCAGACTATTACAATTATACCTTTTTAATTTTCCTAACTCCCTATATTGTGCTTTTAGGATTTCACTATGACTTCATTATCAACGTATACAAATGACAACTGGCTTTTCACCCCTTGAAGCTGTATTGAGACATCCTTAACTCTCACACCAGGGAGGCAACATACCATTATCCTTACACCTGAGTCCCCTATTCCTATTGCCTTTGCACATACATTCCTTTTTTCCCCATGCAGCAGAGTCAACCATGATACCTTGAATTTGGTGTTACTACTTTCCTCTGAGAGACCATTCCCCCTACAATTATTCAAAGCAGTATATCTGTTTTGCAGGGAAATGGCCACAGGGATTCCTGCACTGGCTTGTAATGCTCTCGGTGTGCCTTGTGGTTATTTGTAATATTCTCAACCTCATGGATGCTCCACAGTATCCTCAACAGCTGCTCCAACTCAGAAATTCAGGCTTCCAGGAAGTGCAGTTGGATTCTCTTTCACATGTTCTGGTTCTGGTCACCAAAAATATGTCTAACCTTCCACATAGAGCAGGAGGAGCATACCAAAGCCTTGAACTCCTATTCCATGACTGAGCCCTTTAAATTGAATCTTTACATTGCCCTTAAAATCAAATAATCTTAATTTCTCTCGGGCCGTTCTTCTCTAATCCTCAGCGCTATTGCTCTTACAAACTATTAGTGATAGAATTAGTATAAATTTTGACTGACGGAGTCAGAATCATACAGTATGGAAACAGACCCTTTGGTCCAACTCATACATGCCAATCAGCTATCCAAATCTGACAGAAAAAAATTGAGTAGAAATATCTCCTAAAATCTTTAACATTTTGTTTTAATTCAGTGAAAGATATCTTCACTTTTATAAAATCAAGAGGAGTTAGTGTTCCAATTATGAAAAGGAAAAATACGAGGTTTTGTCAAAAATTCCTGACACTACAATTTCCTGGTTCTCATATTTACTATTTAAATTATAAGAAAAAATATTAATGAGAACGTGGAAGTTGGTTAGCACAGTTTGGAAGCATGCTATCAGTCAGCAAGTGATACTTGGGCAATCAGAGGATCTTAAGTTAACATTAACATTTCCCTGACAAATGTTTCTATTATTTTAATTCAATTTTGAGTTTCTCAAAACTTCTAATGTATATCATCTTGGGTCCTATTAAAATACACTGGAACATGACTAAATGCTTAAATTGATGTAACTTTTTATATTAAAATTGTTGCATTCACCAGATTAATAATTACATTATTTTTCTCCTACTTATAAGGTCCTAATATCAGAAGGTCTTGGCCGATATGCAAAAGATCCAAAATTTGTTTCAGTTACTAAACATGAACTTGCAGATGCCTGTGATATGACCATTGATGAAATGGAAAGTGCTGCAAGCAATTTATTAAATGGCAATCTTCATAATGGAACTAGTGGGGATGTGTTTCCTGTTAGAAACAGGTCTGACTATGAACTACAAGATTATTACCCAGGATACAGTGATGAGGAGACAGACACTGGAATATATGAAGAGGACCTAGGTGATGAAATGATATGCATCACCTCTTTATAGCATACATTTAATAGAGTCAATTATATAAAAATGATGGAAGTGCCTGACAGTCAAGGAATTCTTATGGCACTAGACAGACGAAGTGACCAGTAGAGTTTCTTCCAAGTGATAGCACAATGGTCTAAACTGATGGCAATCTGATACTATAACCTCCATTTGTTGTCTGATACAGCAGTGTGATATGATCAGAACATGGTCATTCTAAATATGTGTGAATCAGTCAAAATCTAACAGCAAATAAGTCATTGAAGACCAAGGAGCGAAAATCTTAAGATGAAGTAAAGCCACATTTTTACCATTCAAGGCTATCATTTTTCCTCGGTCAGAATGTCATACAACTTATAATGTTGAACAAAGCACTGTATTATTTTTTGTGACAGTGCATAAGGTGAAAGGGAAGTTATTAAAAAGGTGATGGCAATCAAAGATGACAGATGTCATTACCTCAGAAATACACTTGGACTTACGGCTGAAAGCAAGTGTTAGCATATCAAAAGATTTGAAACTATCAAACATATCTTTTCACTTCAAGTTTTTTCATGCAAATATGAACCATTCTCAATAGCTTTTTAAAATCCTAGCAGATCTGAGAAAATATCTTTTTTTAGGGGGGGTATGGAAAAGTACAAAATTATTAATGTTTTTTTCTGAAATATTTTGAGAGTTTACATAGGATATATCATTTTTGTCTTACTGCATCATTTGCTATTGTGGAGAGAAAACTCTGGTCAACCTACATTGGAAATAGTAATGGCATTCATCTTACCTTCAAAGTTAATTAAAAGTAGTTTCCTTCAATTACAAATTAGAGAAATTGTATATGGTTGTAACATAAAGATAACAAATTTGTATTTGTAAAGAGATGTTCTATATTTTGTAATCCTGGTACTGTAACTGATAATCAGCAATATTTATGGCTCCAAATTACTGTCATTTATTCTATAGATTATTGTTATTTTTTAATAGAAGTACAAATTCATAAGTAAATGTACTGATAGAGCTGCCTTTTCTTTGAGTATAAGTTTAACTTTAGAGTTTGTGCAAAGTCTGAAGTCAAAGGAAAATCTTTGGCAAGAAATTTTTAATTAAGGTAAAATATAAAACTAACTTTACACAGGATATGCAAAGATGATTTACTTGCACTCTTACTTGGAATGACTAATATTTAAAAACATTTAAATCTTTAGTACACCTCCATATTTCTTTCTGAATCATTTATAGCAGTTGACAGTTTTCATTGCAACATTCATTTTACTAAAAGCTAGTTTACGGAAACAAAATCATTTGGGATAAGTTTCAGTCTGCATAATCTGAGCAGCTCCTTTCAGTTTTTTTTAATCTGGATGGTTTTAAAAACACAATCTGAGTTTTGCATATCTAGTATAACACTTTCATGGTAGACCAACTTGCAGTTAAGATGTACAATTATGTCATCCACTGAGGTTAGCTATTATATTTTGGTTAGTGTAATTATTAGCATTCCCAGTTTACTGCTGAGGGCTATAACTGCATGCATCCCAAGATAAAGTTCCTTTTGTGACTGTCCTTCAAATTACATTTATCAGCATATGCATCAGTAGTTTGAGTTTAGTTTAAACTAAACATGCCCATTTATACACTTTATTTTCAATGCATAAAATACTTCACAGAGCAGGTTTTCTGAATTATCAAATGATGCTTTTTTTGCTATGTACGTTTTCAGAATTTTTAATATATATTTTAAATGATGGCCTGTTTAAATTGCAGGTACATCATGAGTAGCAGCCACTAAAATCTTTTAAACTGTATGCATTTTTAAACACTTCTATATATTCTATTAGTAACAAGAACTAAAACAGGATATTTTACCTCAGTCAGGGATACATAGGGTTTTAAATTATTTTTATTTCATACCCAGGGTATTCTTGATCTTCAGCATGGCGGAATAGCAACCTATGATTGCACAACTCTTTCCTTGTGTGCAACCTTCATGACTACTTTTATATGAAGTAAGCCTTTTGTGTAGTATGGTATTTGTATATTCAGTTTCTAAGGTTGATTATTTTGTGATTGTACGTATGGTACAGTAAGGTCTGTATGTGTATTTTCCATACCACCATACCTAGTGCTGGAAATGTATATACACATAGTGTATATTTCTGTAAGACTGCATTAAATATATTGGCATTGAAATTCAAGTAAAATCAAGTTAATTTTTCATGAGACAAGGCTGAACTGTCATTACAGTGAAAAGTATAGGTGACTCTTGGTCTTTCAATACTTTTGCTTTAGTCCTAAAAGAAGTTGCTGTACTTCCACATGAGATTACTATTATTGATTTTTCACAAAAATACAAAAGTGAATATTTCATTAGTTTGTAGCTTTTGTAATATTTGTTCTTGCATACCCTTACCTATCGTCATGTACAATGAATCATTATTCTGACATGCCTACCATATCTTAGAACTGCAGGTTTTGGAAATCTGAAACAAAAACAGAAAGTGCCGGAGAAGCTCAATAAGACCAGCGGAAGCTGTGGAGAAAAGAAGTTACATTCCAAGTCCAGTGACCCTTTTGACCAAAGATCACTGGACTCAAAACATTAACTGTTGTTCTCCTCACAGATGCTGTCGAATTTGCTGAGTTTCTCCAACATTTTGTTTTTGTTTCTGCCACATTTGATATTCTTTAAGGTGTCCGCTAACTCATGTTTGGGTTGTACACACTATAACTTATTTATCTTAAGGAACAAAATACATTGATAAGTTATCCTGTACAAAGTAAACAAGTAATTAAAATGTGTCCCAGAAATTAGCCATATGCTACATCGGTCATGGTACTTCAAATGTTGAACATTATTTGTACATTAAGCATGCACAAAATCAATTAAAAGTGATGCAGCGGTTTAAGGATACTGTTTTGTTTAATTTGGTATGGTTGAATTTATTTTAATAGGCTCAGGAGGAAGGTACTTTCAAGTCTGATACAATTCTTCTTCTTACCTTCACCATTCCAAAGAAGAGTCATATCGGACTTCAAAAATTAACTCTTTTCTTCACAGTCGCTACCCAACCTGGACGAGCTTCTCCAGCACTTTCAGTTTTTATTTCAGATTGCCAGCATTCACAGTGCTTTTAACTGTGACACAAAGTCATCTGGAGACATATTTAGTCAGATGACCAAAACCTTAGGTTTTAAGGACAGTATTAAAAATGGAAAGGTGAAGAGGTACTAAGGTGTAAATTCCAGAGCTTAGGGCTGAGGGCAGCTAAAAGCCCACTGTCAGCAATTAAAATGAAGGATGTGCAAGAAGGCAGAATTTAAACTGTGTAAGTATCTTGGCAGGTTGGAAGGCCACATTCTAGTTGAAACAGTTAGAATTTTAAAATCAAAATGTTGCGTAAGTTGGTGAAGTGGTGACGTGGAAGTTATTAGAAAGAATTCTGAGGAACAGACTATATCAGCAAGGTAAAAACAATGACTCCAGATGCTGGAAACCAGATTCTGGATTAGAGTTGCTGGAAAAGCACAGCAGTTCAGGCAGCATCTGAGGGCTTCCTGATGAAGGGCTTTTGCCCGAAACGTCGATTTTACTGCTCCTTGGATGCTGCCTGAACTGCTGTGCTTTTCCAGCACCTCTAATCCAGAGACTATATCAGCATTTTATTAATCAGAGATAGTCAGCATGGATCTATTGAGAGAAGGTTGTGTTTAACATGTGATTGAATTTTTTGAGTAAGTACCAAGAGTGTTGCTGAAGATTATGCATTTGATGTATTCCAGTTGGACTTTAGCAAGGCTTTTGACAACATCCCTCAGAGCAGACTGATCAAAAAAGTGACAGCCCATGAGATCCAAGACAAAGTGGAACATCAGATCTAAAATTAGCTGAGAGGCAGGAAGCAAAGGGTGATGGTTGAGAGATGTTTCTGTGACTGGAAGTCTATTTCTAGTGGAGTTCCACAGAGTAGATGCTAGGGAATTTGCTGTCTGTGGTAACAATTTAGACTGAAATGCAGGAGATGTGATCAAGAAGTTCACAGATGACATGAAAAGTGATAGGGTGGTAAATAGTGAGGAGAATTGCCATAAACTGCAAGAAGATATCAATGAACTGACCAACTGGATAGAACAATGGAAAAATGAAATACAACTGGAAAAGTGTGATGTGTAATGCATTTGGGGAAGGCTAACAAGGCAAAGGATTACACTATGAATGGTCGGGCCCTGCCAAATCCATTCAATCTGCTGATTTGTTACCCACAAATCTGCATACTTGTGAGATCAACTCCGCATTCCATTTTGAATTTTTTGGTTTGAGCCAAACCAAAAAGATTTGAAACATCTCTGAAACATTGGGATTGTATACAAATGTATTCCTCTACACGTGAGTGTATTTCCGACATATACACCTCCTGCGCCAATGGGTGTGAGCATCCATTAATGCTTTTAGAACAATACAGGGCATATTTATATTTATTTGGAGGGTGTATTGGATACATAGGAGGTGGACGTAGTGGTATCCACATTTTTTACATGTAGGAAGTCCGCTCCCCCATCCCTCTTGTTATTGAGGACTAAATGTACTGAAGGTCAGAGTGACCTTGGTGTGCATATCCACAGATCCCTGATGGTAGCAGGGCAGGTATATAAGATGGTTAAGGAGGCACATTGAATACTTGTATTCTATGACTTGGCTAACAAACGCAAGAACAAAGAAGAATGGAACTTTATATAACACTAGTCAGGCCACAGCTGGAGTAATGTATATGGTTCTGATCACCACATTAAGGAAGGATGCGATTGCACAAGAGAGGGTGATGAGTAAATTTACCAGGATGTTGCCAGGGCTAGAAGGTCTGAGCTATGAGGAAATATTAGATAGGCTGGGGTTGTTTTCCTTGAAGTAGCTTAGAATGAGAGGGGATCTAATACAGGCATATAAGGTTACAAAGGGTGGAGATAGGTTTGATAGAAAGGCACTTTTTCCATTAGCAGACTGACCAATAATAAGGGGGCAAAGGTTTAAGCTAAAAGGTAGAAGGCTAAGTTGAGGTGATTTTTTTTCACTCAGATGGTGGTGGGAGTTTGAAAGTCACTGTCTAAAAGAATGGTTGAATCAGAAATTCTGAACATTAAGGTAGTGTTAGGTGAAGGGGTAAATGTAGTGGAATGGTTTGGTTGCTCTTCGGAGGGTCGGTGTGGACTTGTTGAGCCGAAGGGCCTGTTTTCACACTAAGTAATCTAATCTAATCTAGTCAGATCTTCATTGACCAGCACAGACATGATAGACCAAATAGATGTCACAGTACAGAAACAGACTGAGTCAACTTTTCTCAGCAGTTGAATATTTGAATAAGGCTACAGCAGTATCCGTTAAGCTATTATAAATCAATGACAAATTTGGATATTAACCAATGGGTTATACCACTGTGTGTGCTTTGCATGACTGATGCATAAGCAAACCAAAGCCTTATCATCTTGCCTAGGGTTGAACAATGATATCAGACATAACATGAGAGACAAATATTAGGTGAAATACATGATATTTAATGTGATTAACTGACTAAATGAAGGAATATTTCATTGAAAATGAAAGGATACAAAGAATGCAAGATATAAAATTAGGCTCAAAAACATTATACTTTGTACCAATTAAGTCATTAACAAAAATTTGGGGGGTTTCACATTTTATTGAGTACAATTTTAAATATTCTACCTTTTGTCCATTGGTTAAAAAATCATTTTTTTCCTCACGCAAAAGGAGAGAATTTAAATCTGTGTCACCTTTGCATTGTCAAAAGTTAAGATTTGTGTTTATAAACAGGAACGTCCTTGTCACAAAGTGCCGGACACCCCTTGATGATGTCAGCAGCCTTCTCAGCCAACATGATTGTAGGGGCATTTAAATTGCCACTAACAACACTTGGCATTATCGAAGAATCAACAACCCGCAGGTTCTCTACCCCTATAACTCTAGTCTCGGGGTCAACAACTGCCATGGGATCAGAAGGTTGGCCCATTTTACAGGTACATGATGGATGGTAGGCACTGTCAGCTTTTTCTCTCACAAATGCATCAATTTCCTTATCTGTTTGGATATGGCTTCCAGGTGTGATCTCTGGACCACGGAATCTATCAAATGCCTTTTGGGCAAAAATTTCCCTGCTTAGCTTCACTGATTCACGGAGTTCCAGGACATCAGTTTCTGCAAAAATGATCAATTACTTCAATGAGACCAAAAGTTAAAACAAAGTAATGTTACACAAATATGTAAACATAAATCAGAGCTTATTTTGCTTTAGATAAATGTGTTCTGCAACTAAGATGTTCTTGTCAAAATTCCAAAAGAGAATTATTTTATGTTGAAACATTCCATTTGAAGGCCCGTTCCCAACAGTTTTAAACCTAACCAGAGAGCCAGTAGCTCAATAGTGCCATTGCTACCAGTGGCCATTTCTGAGGTTCCAACTGTATGGACAGGGGCATCCTTGAAGAGATTTAAATAAATTAGGGCGGTCACAATTGGGGTCAGGAGTGTCATGGAGTACTGGCAGCATTGATGTCGCAGTAACAGCCACTGTCTCCAAGGGCCTTTTCATAAACAGGATACACTATTGGGCCCTACTCGGAGACCATCAGCTCTTGCTGAGTTTGTCACCACACTCCGTCAGTTTTTCACTGATGGTAAAATGGCATAGCAATGATGGGACATCAACTTCCCAACTAACCCTCCTCTCCCAAAGCCTTCCTGCACCATTCGACCAGCCTTTCCATCCCATAAACAGCCTAGAAAATTCCAGCCATTGTAATTTTCTCAGCATTGGTTAGCATCAATAGAAATTCACTATTTCCTAATCCAGGAAATTCAGCTCTTTTTTAAATAAGTTATTTATAGTTTATGGCATATCACCAAACACATATTGACTGAACTTCACCAAATGTATAAATACAGTAATTTATTATGACTAAAATAGAAAGGGATAACTACCTGTCGATAAATAGTTTGGTTCAATAACTGGATGGTCTTTGGGGTTTGTACTCTTGAGCTTCATCCAACCCACACTTGTGGGTCTCATTGGGCCCACATGAACCTAATAAAAGAGTCAAATAAAATATTTTGAAGAATTCAAAAGATCAGCTTGAAGGTACACAGTAGGTCATTTTTTTGATAAGTCCGCTGAGGAAGTAATGATTCAATAAAATTACATAAAAGAGATTCTGTGCCTGGTAGCAAACTGACCTTCAAACATCTTTTAAAACACAATACATACCAAATTTTTGAAACACTGAAAATCAAATTAGGTGAGCTTTTATTGATAAATCACTGAGTCAAGTCCATAGACAATTTTAACCTTGTTACTATCTCTGTTAGATAATACCAGCATACTGAGAAGATTTTCCATTGGTATGGCGAGTCTTGTGTAACGGTCTAATTAGTTTTCAACAGATTACACAACATTTACTCATTGAACCATTTTGCTCCATTCTCTTCATTTCGCTTTGTGTTTGAAGCATTTCAGACTACTGGTTACCTCAGAGGATCAATGACTATGCCCCAAACCACAACAATTTCCTGTCTTTATCCAAACTTCTATTCCATGTTAACCTTAATTGATATTGCTCAAATTGACATTGATTTTAGCCTCCAGAACATTACATGTAATTCCTGCAGTTATATCTTGACTTCACCTTCTTCGTCATTTCCTGATTTTTGTAACAATTGAAATCATTCAAGTACATTAAATTACTTAGATGGGACTGACAGTTTAAAACGAAAATTCAAATAGGCCAAAAGTAACAGAGTAGAACAAAAAGGTCATATATGTTTCAGTGAGCAAAACAATACACATAGTAAACACTTTCAGCTCAAGCAATTTGCTGTCACAGTAGTGTTGCGATTTTCCTGGACTTAATCTAAAGTGATTGTTAGCTTCTGAGGGTTTACTTGTCATCCCTTTTCTTGCCCACCCTAGTCTCTACTAAACCCAGACCTGGTTTCCACAGTGAGGGCTTTTCCCTTATGATTCTTCCGCTAGCACAAGCTAGATAAATCTTCCAGTGTTGTTTCAATTTCTTCTGAGAAGATTTCGAGTGCAAGCTTCCACCCACATTCCTGCACAGTTACCTGTAGCAATAACTCAGCTTCTAGCTACTCTCCCATTCCTGGAACACTGCACTGCCTGAGAAATTCAGTGACATTTTAAAGAGGAAACTTGCAACACATTCTTACAATGGCTTACCAAGGACCCTTACCCCTCCCAAAGCCTGTTTCATGGGAGGTCACAAGGCACATATTCAGGTAGAAATCGGATTTAAAACCCTCAAGCCCCCAACTCTCTTTAATATTGAAAGTAAATGGATAGTTTAAAGCATAACTGATTGCAACCCAACATAGTCAACACCTTCTTGAGACTTTGAAAGAGAGCACTCTAAGCAAGTAAATATATATGCTGCTTTTGTTACTGCCAAGAGTGAGCACTTCTTTACAAACAACAGCTCAGATCTCCCTTTAAACTTTCACAGCCAAGTTACATTGGCCTGTTGCTGAGTAGATTTCAGAACAGGTCAAAAGATTGCATTTATTTTCACCCTAAACTAAAGATAGAGTCCCAAACACAATCTTATGTGTAATATAATTAGTTGCAGTTATCTTTTTTTTAACCACACATGAATCTATTCAATAAGGTTGTACAGCAGTTTGCCTTTTTTTTAAAACTCATGGGAAGTGGGCATCACTGGCTGGGCCAACATTAATTGCCCATCCCTAATTTCTCTGAGGAGGTGGTGGCCGGCTGCCTTCTTGAACTGTTGCAATCCGCTTAGTGTAGACACACTCACAATGCCACTACCAAGAAAGGACTTCCAGGATTTTGACCCAGCAACACTGAGGAACAGCAAAACATTGCCAACTCAGAATGGTGTAGGGGAGCTTACAGGTGATGATGTTTCATTTAGTGTCGCTGCCTTAGTGCTTCTGAATGGTAGTGGTCGTGGAATTAAAACATACTATCAAATCAGCCTGGTGAATTTCTTCAATGCACCTTGTAGATGGTACATACTGTTGCAACTGAGCACGGGTAGTGGAGGGAATGAATGTTTATGGATACCGTGCCAATTAAGCAGGGTGCATTGTCCTGGATGGTGTCAAACTTCTCAAGTGTTGTTGGAGCTCTACTCATCCCAGACAAGTGGGGAGGATTCCAACATACTCTTGGCTCACATCTTGTAAAAGATGCACAGGCTTTGGGGAGTCAGGAGTGAGTTACCCGCTCCAGGATTCCAAGCTTCTGACCTGCTCTTGTACCTCTGTATTTATGTGGCTAGTCATATCAGTTTTTGGTCAATGCTAACCCCGAGAATACAGGCCAGGCCATTCAGGAGAGATGTTAGGAAGCATTTCTACACTCAGAGTAGTAGATGTTTGGAACTCTAGTCCATAAATGCCAGTCCATGCTAGATGAGTTGTTAATTTTAAATCTGAGATAGATAATTTTTTTAAGCAAAGTTATTAATGGATGTGGGATTAAAGGAGGTAGATTGAGTTAGGTCACAGATCAGCCATGATCTTATTGAATGTTGGAGCGAGCTTAAGGGGCTGAATGGCATACTCATGTTCCTATGTTCCCTATGATTGGAGAGTCACCACATCCGATCCAAGTCACAAAAGAAAATATAAGGTTCTGATCATAATGTACATCACTACTTCTTAACTTACAATTTGCTCACTTACAATCCTTCTAAAACATTTCTAGGATAATAAACAGATCATGCACATAGCTTAATATCTTTCCAACTCCACTTAGAAAAGTACTTAGAAATAAGTGTGCATGAGTATCAAGTTGAAAAACTTCCTTCACTTGCTCTTTCTAATCTCTGCCAGACACTTAACATTATCAACTTTATTAGAACTTGCAGAATTACTGAAATAAACGTGCACCATCACTTTAGACTTGGAATTCAACACATTAAATAACATTTTCAAATTAAGTTAAAATAAACCAGTCAATTGAATTATTACATAAACAAACATTTCCAAAGTTTTAATGTGGATAGCAAGAAAGATCTGTTAACAGTTTAAGAATAACTAAATACGCACTAGGGAAAAGAAAAGACCATTTCACCATGGAACAGATATTCACACAATTTTCCTCTTGGAAAAATTTAATAATTCAATAATAAAAATATGTACCCATCACTCCTATCAATATCAAACTAAAAACATAAATTCAGTAATCATCCAAAGAATATCATCTCGACTTCCTTCTAAATACTTCTAGTTGTGTTTGAAAAAATAAGTTTTAATACTACTTTTAAACTTGTATATAAAAAGTGCTTTGTATACTTTCTCTAAAGTTAGAGTGCATGAAGTTCTTATATTGATTTATGCAAGACATATACAATATATAACCACCTTAATAAGATAATTGAAAAGGTCATGGATATGAGAAATATATTAGTCTGTTTTATACAATAATCAGAGGCTATGATAGAAAATTTCAAGCAGTTCATGGTGGTTTTGAACTAAATTCAAATTATAGTTTTTCTTATTTTTAATTATTATTGTTGCAATTGCTAAAGGCTCAATAAACATTTGCTAACAATTATTCCAAAAATTTTAAAGTTGCACACCTAATTACGTAAAGTGATTATAATGTTGCCATGCTAAATTTCTTGATTCATAAAATGATAGTAGTTTACGAATGTAAAATACAATGTAACATTATGAATGTCAAACAAATTAAAAAGGGTCACACTTTCAATGGAAATTTACATGTGCTCACTTTAACTTGCAGCCTTTTAGTAGTTAAGAAAACACACACATTAAGAGCTCACCTGATAAGCCTCCATGTTAGGCGCAACACGTCCATGATCTATCACCTGTGATGGCAAAAAATGGAACTGAATATCAGGATGAGTTGCCCCAGGATGACTTCTGATAAACCCACCAGTTTCTAAGTGAGCAGTCGCAGCTTCACCTGAAGAAAACAGTTGCATTAAAAATTACTTCATTCAGTAACAAAAACAGGCTGTTATACGAGTACAGAAATTGTTCAAAAAACATACACAATTAATGTTTTCAATTTGAGATTTTATATGGTTTAATTAAAGCAAATTATTATTATTATCTATTGCTTTGGTTTCAGAGCTATTATACAGCAAATACATCACTAAGACTCTTGCTGTCTTATTTGGAGATACGGTAAAATTCTTATATGCTAAAATTAGATCATTTATGCTGCAAGATAAATACGTACTAGGGATACCTGATCCAGGTTGATTCACTGACTTCAAGAAACAGCTCCTGAGTCCTAAAATTGCCCAATATCTTAAACTATTTGAAGATTTTTGTCACCCCACCCCACCCCACTCATTATTTTTGTTAAGGAGAGCTGTGTAACATTCATCTTATATTTGCCGTACAAGTCTCTGGGTGAAACTGAATCTCTATTTCCATCAACTTGGAGTGCAAAACTCATTTCATAAGCTTCTAAATGAAGGTTAGGATCACATACCAGTTTGAGTAACCTGAAGGTATCCTGACATCAGCCTCAAAAAGAAATACTACATTTGTGCCTGCCCCTTTGCATCTTTAAAGGGACTTTTAGCAGGTTACTTTTAGCAGACCCAGGTAAATTTCAAACATAAAACGTTTCTAAAATTTAACATAATGAGAAGTCAGGAAGAACATTCTGCCAGGATGTACTTGAAAACTTTACTTAACAACAGCCTGAAATTCTTCCCTGGGCAAAAGTGAGGACTGCAGATGCTGGAGATCAGAGTCTAGATCAGAGTGGTGCTGGAAAAGCACAGTAGGTCAAGCAGCATCCGAGGAGCAGGAAAATTGCTGGTCGGACAAAAGCCCTTCATCAGGAATTAAGGCAGGGAGCCTCTGGGGTGGAGAGATAAATGGGAGGGGGGTGGGGCTGGGGAGATGGTAGCCAAGAGTACAATAGGTGGATGGAGGTGGGGATGAAGGTGATAGGTCAGGGAGGAGGTTGGAGCGGATAGGTGGAAAGGAGGATTGGCAAGTAGGACAGGTCATGAGGATGGTGCTGAGCTGGCAGGTTGGAACTGGGGTAAGGTGGGGGAAGAGGAAATGAGGAAACTGATGAAGTCCACATTGATGCCCTGGGGTTGAAGTGTTCTGAGGCAGAAAATGAGGCGTTCTTCCTCCAGGCGTTGGGTGGTGAGGGAGTGGTGGTGGAGGAGGCCCAGGACCTGCATTTTCTCGGCAGAGTGGGAGGGGGAGTTGAAATGTTGGGCCACGGGGCGGTGGGGTTGATTGGTGCGAGTGTCCCGAAGATGTTCCCTAAAGTGCTCTGCAAGGAGTCCAGTCTCCCCAATGTAAAGGAGACCACATCAGGAGCAACGGATACAATAAATGACATTGGTGGATGTGCAGGGCCACCACCCCGGAGGCTCCCTGCCTTCATTCCTGATGAGGGGCTTTTGCCGAAACGTCGATTCTCCTGCTCCTCCAATGCTGCCTGACCTGCTGTGCTTTTCTAATCTAGACTCTGAAATTCTTCTCTGCTTATTGTTGAGAAATATACACTAGGCATCTAGCTTGACAGACTTTAAAATTAGGTTTGAGTCAAGTGGGATTCTAACTGCTCCAATGATTATTCTGTGCATCCAATTTGCTCTAGTTTAGTGGCATAAATGATATTCTATTCCATAATCTTTGCACTACTCTTCTGACTTAATTTGGTTTAATTTTCTCAATGTTTACTAACTTTGCAGTTTATTACTATGCCTCTGAAAAAAGTCCTCTTAGTAAACTCTACAATCTTAGTACAATAAAGATGCTATAGAAGTTCAAGTTGCTATTTGTCAGGTTTATCTTAAGTTTGTATACATTAAATTTCAATATTATTGTATCATTTATTTACATAACTTTCAACTTACCTTTGTTGCTCCTCAGTACATCAGAGTTAACTGCCATCCTAGTTGGATATCACCTTCAAATTTGACTTCTTCAAACTGAGATCTTAATTTAGTTACTAATTGTCAATCAGAAGTAATGAATCCTAAACCTCAAACACCAGAGTAGCCGCTCAGCAACTAGCCAACAATACAACTCTGTCAAAAGGCATTTATTGTTTATCTCTTTTCACCTTAGATGGTCATTACAATCATATCACCAATACCAGACTTATCAGGGGCCCAAATCAAAAGCCTGTACCAAGATTTGTTCACAAGGACCATCAATACATCACTGAGAAGGAAAAGGCTCTTCTGCAATATTACCAAATTACAACAATTTTCAAGATTTTAATGACTGTCAATTCGATATATCAGCCCACAATGAAACACTCCTAATCATATTACTGAGCTTCATCTAAAAGTTGAGTACAAGGTATATCGAACAATATTAAACAAAACAAAAATGCTTTTCTTAAACACAATAGAAAAGCATGCAACTCAGCATTGAAAAGATAACCTTAAATTGCATTACCAAATGAAAAATAAGTAACAGGAAATTAGAAGTTGTTGTCTAAGGGTGTGGGAAAGTGTTAATTCTCAGGAGTGCCTTAAACACTAACAGTGTGATGATATCATATAGGCTTATGGTAAAAACAGCTTGAAAGGAGGAAGACCCTCCATCGAAATCCTCATCATGTCTGAAAACAATGTTTATCAGTGTAGCTTGTTCATAGTTGCTGACATGCAATGAATTACATTCTATTTAAGGCAAGAGCCTGTTCTCATTAGATGAGCAGGTCGTTTTTGTCTGTAGCACCAAGTAGACCAAGATCGATTCTTAGCCTGAAAGGATGGTGGGAGGAAATCTGCCTTATAGTGAATAATCTTACAGAGAACACTTACAATATGGTGAACATTGGTACTGTTGGCTCATATGCCATGGTAGCAGCAATGTGGATTCCATTCAGCTGCTTCTGATAACACTGGCAGCAATACAGGTCAGTAGATTCATCAGACATAACTTTAAAAAGGCTGCTTGTGCAGACAGCAGATGCAAGAGAAATACAAGAACCTGACAGAAGAAAACTTTGTGGCAAGATTCAACAAGGCAGAATCTACAATCAGTAGTATAACCATTTCAGATCAGGTAAGAAAGATCCAGCAGCGGGACAGAATTTGAAACTCTTGTAGGAGCAGTCCCAAGTTGGTGTTGGTGTTCAGTCAGAGAGCAAACAGACAATGGAAACTGTGACAGCAAAGTTAAATCCCAAGAAGGCATGGGAAAACTTTAAAACTGGCACAGATTTACAGGCTAGAAAATTGAAATTAAGTGAAGAACTTAACAGCTCATTTAAAGTGTTACTACATAATAACAAGTGAGCACCATGAGGCACCACTACAGTTGAAGGAAATCAAGAGAAGGAGTAAGACTGTTATCTGGGCCTTCCTCACAGTTCTTTGTAACAATGGCGATCACATTAGTGTAACTTGCATTGCATATACTTGCTAACATGTAATAAACTCCGTTTTGTTTAAGACAAAAATCTCTTCCTGTAGACTATCAAATGGCTTTCTTCTATCACACTGGATAACAGTCCAAAATAGATCCTTACCTTCAATTCCACCTTGTAGCGAACAATAGCACAGAGAGTATTTATAACATGATGAATAGTAGAATGGATTCCTGATACAACAACAGAGTCAGTTTCTGATTAGAATGTTAAATTTTATCTAATGCAGAAAGATTTTCAATCAAATGTCTCAGCAAAATATCTTCTGGCAAATCAGGTTTTGTGATGCTGTCAAAGTACCAAGAAAAACAGAGAAAAACACATGCTACAACTAATTTTCCTTGTCAACAACCTCACCAGACTCTCCAAGACAAACAGTAACTCTTTGCCACCACTGATAGAAAACCCGTATATCATTCTTAACTCTTCTCTCAATAGGCAAGTTGTCAGTCATCTGTAATATTAATTCAGATGAAAAAATACAGCCCAACAATTTTTGGCTAAGCTTCAAAGTTATTGGCACATAACAGAAATACAGTATGCAACACACAATGAACAAAATAATCTTTTAACATAAGATATGGTGTGAAAGCTCAGTAAATATGTTTCAGCTGACATGTCATAAATAATTTGCACATCCGTTCCCTATCTCCATCCATGAACTTATGGTTTTTTGAAGGGTGATGAATAGTGGCGGATAAACTCAGTACAACTATAATTTCTTAGTAAAAGTTTTCAGATATGAACATAAAGGCTGTCTAGAGGGAAACTATTTGCACTAATTTGGGAAACTAAGAATCAGAGAGATAGCCTAAAACTCAGAGCCACCTTTTCAAGAACAAAATTAGGAAACATTTCTTAACCCCAAGGGTAGTAGAAGTTTGTAACATCTTTTCGACAAACTAGTACTGATGCTACTTCAATTTAAAATTTAAGTTTAAGGAATTGATATATTCGTGTTATCCAAAGGTATTGGGGAACGCAGAGCAATGGCAGGGGTATGGAGTTAGGTTGCCAATAATCCACAATGTCACTCTACTTCTGCTATAGTTGTGTCGGCAGTACAAACTAATGTCCATATTTTGCTAACATTGAGATGGATAGTACCAAAAAAAACCCAGAATGACCTGCTGGTATGGTAATTCTGATAATGAAAACTTTTAAATGAAAATTTAAAGGTGGCTCATGAAGTTTTCAAATTATGAAGTTGTGACTATTTTCTTTGATGGATTGCTCCATTCCGGGATTACTGTTGGGACATTGAATGATAAAACAATTTCAAATGGTCAACTGACCTACTCATGCTCTTATGAGCCTAATGTATTAATGTTTATTTCAAGGTCCAATCACTGGAAGGTAACAAAATTCTACCTGTGAATTTCCAAAGCCATTCCAGGCCAATCTTGATCATCTTGAATGATTTCTGAGATTGGTATAGAGTAATAGGTTCAGTACATTGTTGCTGTACATACAATTCCAGATGGTCTTGCAGATTCTGGCCAACACCTAGGAATAAGACAGTTACAACAATCATCAGAGCATAAACTGGATTAAATTAACTAAATTAATACTTTGTTTCTTTCTGAATACTTAAATTATTACCAGGAAGGTGGCAAACAATAGGAATTCCCAATTCTTTGAGGTCATCTGCGTTACCAATGCCAGACAACATAAGAAGCTGGGGTGAGTTTATTGAACCTCCACTTAGGATTACGTCTTTTGTGGCATAGACCTACAAAGATAAACATAAACTAATCAATTATTACCAGAATTCTGGTTTCACAACACTACTTTACCTAAACAGAAAGTGCTGGAGAAAACTTAGCAAGTCTGGCAGCATCTGTAAAACGAAACACAGTTAATGCTTTGAATTCAATGATCCTTCGTCAGAACTGAAAAATAGTTGGGAAATGGTGGCACTTATGCCGATGGTGGTGTTGGTGGCGTGCGGTGGGTTCGGGGGCAGCTGTGGTGAATGGAGAATGAAATCAGTTGACTGTGCTGGGAGCAATCCATACAAAACACGACCGAGGAACATGGGGTAGGTAACAAACATGGAGAAAATTGTTTTGATGTTGTGCAACTATGACAAATAGTCTGGTGCAGCCTTGGACAGCAAGTCCAAAGCAGAGAATCCGCCTAGCCGGCATATTCCTGATACAATGGGCAATTTAGCATGTCCAATCCACCCAATCTCCACATCTTTGTGACTGTGGGAGGAAACTGGAGCACCCAGAAGAAATCCACGCAGACGTGGAGAGAATGTAGAAACTCCACACAGACATTGCCCAAGGCTGGAATCGAACCTGGTGCTAACCACTGAGCCACTGTGCCACTGCGCCCCCACTCACTCCAATCTCTCTTAAAACCTAAAGCTTGATTAGCAATAACCGTTAACAAAAAAATGGTTTAAATCTGACCCTGATTAGTTATAAGACCTGGCTTTGTTTTTCTGTTAAGTTGAAATCACACTGAGATATTAAATATATTCTTGAAACGTGGGCTGGATTTTAACAACAGTTCAGAGATCTTACCAAAGCAATCCTCCTAACCACCACCTTAAATAATTTACTATTATCAGATTGGAGGTAGACTTTCAACACACATTTCAGGTGTTCAGGCTTAAGTTAAAAAAATTTAAAACTATGGTGTTGTTCAATCAGCATGTAAAATGGATCATTGAGGATAGGGGTGACAGGTGAATGCAAGTTGATGCAAGTAAGGACTTGGGAAGCAGGTTTTTGGGTCACCTTAAATTTACAGAGGTTAAAATAAGGGAAGTTGGCCAGGAATACATTGTTATAGTTATGCCTATGGGGGCAACAAATGTACATGAGGGTTTTATCAGAAAATGAGATCAGGGAATCGTGGAGTTGAGCGATTTTTTTTGTTAAGAGTTGGAAATCAACAGTTTTAGTGATGATGCAGATTATATGATTGGTAATACTGTTTGGAATCATATATGACACCAACATGACAAATAGTCTGGTGCAGCCTTGGACATTGAATCCAAAGCAGAGAACAAAGTTTGTGGTGATGACTGAAGATAATCACTTTATTTAAACAGAGCAGCAATTTATGATGATTGGTCAAGAGAGTTGGCAGTGAAGTAGAGTTGAGTGTCTTCAGTGCACACATGGAAACTGACAACTTGTTCTTGAATGATAATACAAACAAACAGTATACTGATGAGAAATCAGCAGAGGATAACGACAGATCCTCATGGAATGGTGGGAGAGCAGGAAGATTTGAAGGAAGGCTGAAGATAGAGAACAGTTAACAATTATTAGGTAATATGACAACAAACACACCCTGCATAAAGAAGTTTATTCTAAATTCCCTCTAGTTACATTAATAACACATAATTTAGGCTCACACAAATAGAATTTTTTTCTATGTCTAAGGGTGATGATTTAGAACTAGATGTTCCTCAAGGCATGTTTTTCAGTATCAAATGAACATGGAGTATCCACTCCAACCAGGTGGTCACACACAGGCTCAAATTTAAGCTTTGAGCCTCAGTAACATTATCAAAGCAGGCTCCTATCATTTATCATTTCTCCATGGACAGAATGCCTGCCTCTTCCACGTGACTCATTATCTGGGTGGCAGCTGCTTGCTCGGCTGCACTCAAGCAAACCCAAGCAAAGGAGGCTTGACATCTTTGTCTAGGCCAGCCCAATGTTTCTTAATCAGGTGTTTCTGCTAAGGAATGACGCAATATCTGTGGCGGATTGTCAATTGTTGGGGGAAAAAAAAGAACATCTGGTTCACTAATGTCCTTGAAGGATGGAAATTGCCATCTTTAAGGGCCCTTTAGTGGTGCAGTGGTAGTGTCCATACTCTGGACCTAGGTTCAAGTTCCACCTGCTCCAGAAGTGTGTAGTAACATTTCTGAACTGGTTGATTAGGAAAAATAGGTTAAAAAAAAGCATGTATCTGTGGCTGCTGCAGATGCCAGAATAAAATCATGACCCAATATTGAGTTGATTTTTGCTGAGGCATTCTTTGGCATTAAACATTGATCTCTGAAATTGCTTCATACTACACCTGTCTATATCATAAAATGGACACAATAAGATTAACTTTCTAACATTTTTAACTTTAAAGTGTTGAATATGCATGAAAAGGCAGGTGCAAAAATATGTTTGGACAAGTTGAATTCCAAAGAAAATTGAGGATGGGAGGCAATGTGAATACTGCAGTATTTGTGTGTCAAAGTGATTCAGCCATTAACATGAGGAGGACACAGAGAGGCTGCAAAGAGATGTTGGCTGGTTAAGTGAGTGAGTGGGCAACAAGGTGTCATCTAGATTCTAATGTGAGGAAGTGTGAGAGACGATTCACTTTGGTTGTAAGAATAAAAAAAGTAGTCTCGGGGTTGTGAACAGGTTCCATTCTGGAATCCATTTGGAAGTCGATTTGTGCACAAATCAGAACACAATGCAGGACAAAGCAAAGCAGCTATTTGTAAGTACAGGAAACATTTGTATGTTGGGTCTTTGAAGTTACACTCATGTATAGGATCACATTCATAAGTTGGACATTCATCAATCGGACACAGCCTGTATCTTTTAAAAGCTCTGAAACTTTAACTTTTTTTTATTCACTCGTGGCATGTGGACATCACTGATGGGATAGCATTCATTGTCTGTCTATTGTTGCCCTTGCAAAGGAGAAGGTGAACTGTATATCAACCCAATCATTAACAACAGATAAGTAAGCTCTTTGGCATTGCAGCAGTGAACTAGGATACCTGGGTTCAAATTAGACCTGCTCCATTGGTATAAAATAAAATCTCAGAACAGGATGATTAAAACATATCCAACAACAGATAAATGGGAAATTTAAAAATTATGGCTGAGATTAGGTGCTGACTGCACAAGGTATGAGACGACATTTTCATCAGAGGCTAGTCCTTCCCACAATCACCCAATCCCAGCACAGATTAACCTCCAAGTATTCACGGAGCCTTGCCAACAAAATCCTGTCTAGCCAGAATCAGAGGTCAGCAGCAACTGTGAGTGGAAAGCTTGACTGGCCTCTCTCTACAAGAATCTCAGGGAGTCTCTCTCCCACTGCAACTCCCAGGTCATTTCCTCTGCCCCGAAGCTCTTCAACCATGTCCTGAAACAAACTCGCAACAACTTCCTCATTTCTCCTTCCCCCACATCATCCTAGTTTCAAACCTCCAGCTCAGCACTGTCCCTTGTCTTGTCCGGACTTGTCTGACCTGCCTAGCTCCTTTTCCACCTATCCACTCCACCCTCTCCTCCCTGACCTATCGCCTTCATCTCCTCCCCCACTGGCCTGTTGTGCTCTGTGCTGCTCTCTCCCCACCCCCACCCTCCTCTAGCTTATCTCTCCACGCTTCAGGCTCGCTGCCTTTATTCCTGATGAAGGACTTTTGCCCGAAACGTCGATTTTGAAGCTCCTCAGATGCTGCCTGAACTGCTGTGCTCTTCCAGCACCACTAATCCAGAGTCCAGGCAACACAGACATGAAGAGTTGTACTCGTGAAAAGATGAGTGTGCCTTTTTAGGATATCATGAGGCCACACTCACAGCTAGATATGTCGTCAGAATCGGGGATGGAGTAATTTTCAACAGCCACACCCCTTCCCCTCAGCAAAATCTTCAACTTCTCCCAGATTTAGGCAAAGAGGACCCCTTTCCACAACATGACACACAGGTGTCTCTATCAGGAAAGCAGTAACTCTTCTTGCCTGCTGGTACAGTAGGTAATTAAACCAGTGGGCGAGGCTCTTAAGTGGCCTTTAATTTATCACTGAAAGATTGTTATTTGTTGCAGATCAGGGATGTCTCCCATAGATTTTCCTGCCTAGAACTTCATAGCTGAGGCAGCAGCAGCTGTCTCACCAGTACTAACACAGCCATCACTTGCCTTTCTTGCTATTTCTTGCCAGAGGAAAATCCCACCCAATGCAAATTAAGCAAAAATAATTTTCTATTAGCAATTCCAAGAAAAAGCAATACATCAACACCATTCTCTATATCTGAACAAATAAGGAATTTCCATAAACATATTTGTGATCTACATGTAGTTTGGAAAGCAAAGTGTTACACGGTCATCACAAAACAATGACTCTTTGTTCATAAATTGGAAGAAACTCAAAAACAAATGGAACACTACAACAATGCTACTTTGTGCTTTCACTAGTACTAAAGTCTGTGATAACGTATCATCTGTTCCAAGAGGGCATGTAGTGATAGATTAATAGTGAACAAACCCCTAAAACTATTTTATCTTCCTATATTTTAGATCTTGGCACATTTTAAAAGAAAGTAAATTGAAGGGGATATCAGAAGTAGTTGATGTAAAAAATAACTTGAGTGCTACTTCAGTGTACAGTGTGAAGTCAGGAGCTAGTTGATGAGGGGAACTATAACTTAACTGAAATAAATACGCAAATTTAAATAACACAACAAAGAAGACAAAGGGGTAATGTGACATGATTGCAGCATATCGGAGTTATTAGATGCCATATCAGTCCATGGCAACTGTACCGCAGATAAATGTTTGCAGCTGAAGGAGCTTCAACTCAAATAGTTTGAGCTGTGGGCTAAACTTCATTCATTGCGTTGCATCAGGAAGGGGCAAGTTACCTGGTCTTATTGTTCCATAAGGCCGTCATATCACTTTAGGTTAGCTTTGTTTGATTTTGTCAGTGGCTAGAGACAGGAGGTTGTGACTGTGAGTCAGGCAGTAAAGGGGGCCACAAAGTTGGGAGTAAGGAGTCTCAGTCCTTGCAATTGTCCAACAGATTCAACGTCCTTGCAGCTTACATAGACAAAAGCGAAGGTTATAGTGTGGATGAGCTTGCAGATCATGGTATGGTGATGCAGAAAGCTAATCAAACAGAGATGTTAAAAGGAATGTGATGGAAACTATTCTCAGCACTTAACAGCGAGAACCTAAAAGATGACTATGTTGCCTGTCCAGTGGAAAGGTTCAGGATATTTGTGCAGGATATGTTAGGACACTGTATGGGAGGGGGAGAATCCAGTTGTCATTGTCAAGTTGTTACAATATCATGGGTAAGACTAGGAAGGAGGTTCATGCAATGACAATATGAAGAGCAAGGATCTAAATGCAAAGGCAGAACCTTAAACTCAATAATGTCTGAATTAATGCTGTGTTAAGAAGGTTTATGATTCAGGTTTCATGATTTAAAGTTATTATTTAGAAACTTAGGCTCTAAACCATGTTTGGTTTAGGTTTGATTTGATTTGTCTAGATTGAGAGAGTTAGGGGTCATCGTTTTGGTTTCAGTTTTGAATTCAGAGAGTGATTCCAAATTGTCTGGAAATCTGAGCTGAAAAATGTGTTGCTGGAAAAGCGCAGCAGGTCAGGCAGTATCAAAGGAGAAGGAGAATCGACATTTCGGGCATAAGCCCTTCTTCAGGAATGAGGAGGGTGTGCCAAGCAGGGAGGAGGGACTTGGAGGAGGGGCGTTGGGAACGCGATAGGTGGAAGGAGGTTAAGGTGAGGGTGATAGGCCGGAGAGGGGGTAGGGGTGGAGAGTCGGGAAGAAGATTGCAGGTCAAGAAGGCGGTGCTGAGTCTGAGAGTTGGAACTGAGAAAAGGTGGGGGGAGGGGAAATGAGGATACTGGAGAAATCTGCCTTCAACCCTGTGGTTGGAGGGTTCCTAGGTGGAAGATGAGGCGTTCTTCCTCCAGGCGTCATGTTGCCCTGGTCTGGCAATGGAGGAGGCCAAGGACTGCATGTCCTTGGCGGAGTGGGAGGGGGAGTTAAAGTGTTCAGCCACGGGCCGGTTGGGTTGGTTGGTGCGGGTATCCCAGAGGTGTTCTCTGAAATGTTCCACAAGTAGGAGGCCTGTCTCCCCAATGTCTGAAAATCTGTTTATATACCTTTAAATGAAGCTTTTCAATCTACAGAGGTGAATAGTTGAGTGCAGTGTGAACAATGGTAAAAGAGAGAAAAAATGTGGGTTTAGAAAGACAGAAATAACCAGAAGGTCATCGAGTATGTAAATTTCTTTCAGAGAGAGAAGTAGGTCATACAGAAAAAAAAGGCCTATAATAGCAGCAATGCACTTCAGCAGTGTTCAAAACAGGCAGAGAAGAAGAAAATAAGTTCTGTGCAGATTAATGTCAGTAACAGAAATCTCCAGAAACAGAAGGCTGTGGAAGCAGAGTTCAGGCAATTCTTTTTATGAAATCAGTAAACAGCGTTACTGGATTGATTAAGGGTTTCAGGAAGAGTCAGAATTTTTTTTAAATACATAAGTTCACCAAACAGAAAGCAATTACAGACATACTCATTGAAAGTTAATTTTAAAATGGAAACAGGGAGATGCTTCATTGAGCATCTGCTGGATTATTCTTTGGGAGCAAAAAGGTTGAATCTCCACCTCTAATATGTGTAATAAGACTATTTCAAATATTTTTGCACAATGTGAAAGAGTTCTTTTTTTTAATAACCTTTTTTTTGTTAGAAGTACATTTTGTTAGAAGCCTCTTGTGAACATGTTCAGTAACTGAGTACAATGGTACACACAAATTACCAAAATAAAACTTATGGTCTATCAAACCCGGCTTCAGTTTTGGAGGAGAAAGTGAGGACTGCAGATGCTGGAGATCAGAGCTGAAAATGTGTTGCTGGAAAAGCGCAGCAGGTCAGGCAGCATCCAAGGAACAGGAGAATCGACGTTTCGGGCATAAGACCTTCTTCAGGAATGAGGAAAGTGTGTCAAGCAGGCTAAGATAAAAGGTAAGGAGGAGGGACTTGGGGGAGGGGCGTTGGAATTGCATTAGGTGGAAAGAGGTCAGGGTGAGGGTGATAGGTCAGACTGAGGTGGGGGCGGAGAGGTCAGGAAGAAGATTGCAGGTTAGGAAGGCGGTGCTGAGTTCGAGGGATTTGACTGAGACAAGGTGGGGGGAGGGGAAATGAGGAAACTGGAGAAATCTGAGTTCATCCCTTATGGTTGGAGGGTTCCCAGGCAGAAGATGAGGCACTCTTCCTCCAACTGTCGTGTTGCCATGGTCTGACGATGGAGGAGTCCAAGGACCTGCATGTCCTTGGTGGAGTGGGAGGGGGAATTAAAGTGTTGGGCTACGGGGTAGTTGGGTTGGTTGGTCCGGGTGTCCCAGAGGTGTTCTCTGAAACATTCCGCAAGTAGGCGGCCTGTCTCCCCAATAAAGAGGAGGCCACATCGGGTGCAGTGGATGCAATAGATGATGTGTGTGGACGTGCAGGTGAATTTGTGGCAGATATGGAAGTGTCCCTTGGGGCCTTGGAGGGAAGTAAGGGGGGAGGTGTGGGTGCAAGTTTTGCATTTCTTGCGGTTGCAGGGGAAGGTGCCGGGAGTGGAGGTTGGGTTGGTGGGGGGTGTGGACCTGACGAGAGAGTCACGGAGGGAGTGGTCTTTTCGGAACGCTGATAGGGAAGGGGAGGGAAATATATCCCTGGTGGTGGGGTCCGTTTGGAGGGAGTTTTGGATCTGACTTCACTGTATTATCACTAACTGGAACCATAACAAAGTGGAGCTCATCTGAGATTGAAATTTGAATTTAGGAGGGATTTGTCAATCTTTAAGAATGAGTAAGTGGAAGTACTGAGCAAAGAAAAAACTGGAGAACTGTTGTGAAGTATGTCCCACAGACTGAAATTTTGGAATGGCATTGACTGTTGTTTCTGGGAGTGGATAAGAGAGGAGAAAGACAAAGAGTGTAATAAAAAAGGGAAACACAATTAAAAATAGCTGTCTCCAAAACAGTTCAGGCAGAAAAGACAAAAGTCCTGAGTGTCATTTTAAGAAATAAATGATCTGCATTTGCAGTTGCTTAAGGGATTCAGGAAGACAATTAACTAAAGAAATAGTTAACGACAGTGAATGCAGGAGTTTGCCCAATCAATTTGATTAGGAACTTTAAAGTTGAAAAAGGATGACCCTTCACTCAGGTTTGTATATCTGTAAGGTTGTGTGAAAAGAGTTGAATCCTTGCTTCTGAATCTTGTAATAGGATTGTTTCAACCAGCTCTTATATAGCATAAAAGAGTTCATTTCTTTCCTTGTATGTGTAGAAAACTTGGATATTCTTTTTAAAAAAAAATACATTACTAGTCTCTTGTGAATATGTTGAGTAACTGACCGTTACCGTAAACAGATTCCGAAAGTAAAGCTTATGGTTCAGGTTTCCCTCTGGAATCTGATTTGACCAGTATTATTGTCAAGTGGGATATTAACACCTGAGCCACATGCACATTGAGATGGGGTACAGAAGGTTAGTGAATAAAGTGCATTACTCAAAGACAGATGTGGGAGAAGTAGGTTCCAATTTGTGAGATACTGGCACCGCAGCCTTGGAAAGATGGAGCTGTTCTGTTGGAATGGACTTCAGTTGAACTTGCTGGAGGTAATGTACTCATGAATGATATAGGTAGGGAAGTAGAGAGGGCTTTAACTAATCAGGAAGAGTAAGGAATTATTGAGGGGAAGACTGTGCAAATTAAATGCAAGACTATAGATAAAAGTAGCAGTAAATGTAAAGATAAACAGAGGATGTTAGGAAGAGCCAATGACTGCAACCATAAGAGCATGTCAGCAAAGAGGACCAGAGGTAACAAAAACCTGAATTAAGGACTCTGTATCTGAACATCAATGGTATGCACAATAATTCATATGAATTGAGAGCTGAAATAGAAATTAATTTGTACACACTCATGCTTATTAGAGATATAGCTACACAGGAACCAAAGCTGAGACATGAATATCTAAGGGTACCTAACAATCAGGAAGCTGGGTAAAGGTGCCGGGGTAGCTTTGTTAATTAGGTGTACCCTTGAAAATATGACACAAGTTCGAAATGCAGAAAATGTTTGGACGGAACTAAGAGGCAGAAAGTGAGGATCTGAAACCTGAATACAGGCTGAGGTAACTAGTTGTCAGGAACAACCATTTAACAGATGCTCTTAATAACTTAGGCAGCAATAAAAGGGCTTCTAGGCTGCAAATTGATAATTCTGCTAAAGCTGCATAAAATGGCTTTTGTTACTAATTGCTAATTCTGCTAGAGCTGCATAATTGACTAACCACAGTCTGCTTCAATAAAGAATAGCAGACAATGCTCCCTTTACAGCATAGAAATAAGTGGACTAGATAAAACTGTAAGTAATCTAATCTAATCTAATCTAAAAATGTAAGTAATCTAATTACTGGCCAGCCTAACTGACCTTCAGATGCAGGCGCAATGGCTCGGTTAGTGAGATAATGCTGGCCTCAGTGTTGGAAAACAAAATTGGTTCCCAGGAAATATCACTGGACCAAGTAACTGTCAAATAAAGCAGTATTGCGTATTGATTGGTAATTGGTTGAATGTACTGTGCGGTCATAGCCTGTACCCTTCTTTAAGGAAAGTATAAAAATGTCTTTGTTTTAAGCCATGCATGCAGTTCCTCCGAGGAATACGGATATAGACAACCTCTGTGTTTCGAGATGCTCTGTACCTGGCCATATGAAGAAATAAAGAATGAAACCTGAAAGAATCAGACTGATTGTGAGTGCTTATTGACCAATCACAGAACAGAGACACCCGTACTAGCTACCGCCCCCTCCCCGCACCCCTAGGTCCAGACAGAGTCATAGTGATAGAGTTGTACAGCATGGAAACAGACCCTTCGGTCCAACCCGTCCATGCCAACCAGATACCCCAACCCAATCTAGTCCCACCTGCCAGCACCCGGCCCATATCCCTCCAAACCCTTCCTATTCATATACCCATCCAAATGCCTCTTAAATGTTGCAATTCTAGCAGCCTCCATCCTGCATCCTCTGGCAGCTCATTCCATACCCGTACCACCCTCTGTGTGAAAATGTTGCCTCTTACGTCTCTTTTATGTCTTTCCCCTCTCACCCTAAACCTATGCCCTCTAGTTCTTGACGCCCCCACCCCAGGGAAAAGACTTTGCCTATTACCCTATCCATGCCCCTCATAATTCTGCAAACCTCAGCCTCCGATGCTCCGATGCTTCAAAAGAAGCAGAAAACTTTGATGTGAGTTGTTTATAGTTCACCAAGCGTCAATGAAAATACAAAGCACAGTATGAATTAATTAGCCAGAAGTGAACCTAACAGTGGTAATACAGCAATCGTGAAGGATTTCAATAGACTACGGTAAATAGGTAATACTATTTAGTACAATTGTTGCAAAGTACAAACTCTTCGAATATATGCAAGATATTTTTCTCAGAGCAGCATGCAGAGGAACAAAAGGAGAACAGGCTATTTCAGACATAGAACTGTGAAGCCATCAAGGGTTCTATTCGATGAAGAAGAAAACTTCTAATGTTGTTTAAAAAATGGCAAGCATGTGGATTGGAAAGATTTTCTGCAAAAGACCAAGTTAAAAATCACACAACACCAGGTTATAGCCCAACAGGTTTATTTGGAAGTGCTTGCTTTTGGAGCGGTGCTCCTTCATCAGGTAGCTGTGGAGCAGGATCATAAGACACACAATTTATAGCAAAAGATCTCAGTGTCATGCAACTGAAACAATTTATTGAATAAACCTAGGTTGCTGTTAAGTTTTTCATCTTTTAGAATGGGTTGCAGGTTTCGGTTCATCAATACGTAAATCCCAGAACTTCTTTCCAGTCATATTCTCAAGATAACTTAAAATTTTATTTAAAAAAGATGACATCTTAGCTCAGACAATGTATTGAAAGTGTGAGGTTAGAGTCCGTCTGTATCCCAATCTTGAGCCCAACTGGTTCTATATCCAAAGTAGGAATTTATAAAATGTTACATGGATTGACTGCCTATAGATTGTGTGCTTTTTAAACAAAATAGAATGGATCTGCAATTACAATTCCACAAATACAAATTCACCCCACAGACTTATATGTGTGTGTGTGCACAGCGGTCAGGGACATTTGACCTCGAACCCTCGGGTAACCATCCTCCAAGGCGGACTTCAGGATATGCAACAACGCAGAGTGGCCGAGCAGATGCTGATACCCACGTTCAGTACCCATGAAGATGGACTCAACCGGCACCTGAGGTTCATGGCACACTACAGGTGACCTCACTACACTACACTCTCTCACACACACACAAGCACACATACACACGCACTCCTACATACTCTCACACTCACGCAGACTCTCTCTCATACACACGCTCTCTCTCAGACACACACACATACACCTCCTACACTCTCACCAGGCACACAACCTCTCACAGGCTTATACTCCATCACACTCAGGCATACACTCTACCAAGCATGCACACACGCAAACGCACACTCTCGCCCAGATACACACATGCACACTCAATCCCTCTCTCCCCCTCACATGCACGCACGCACACACACACACATACACATACACATATAAGTCTCTGTGTTGAATGTGCATTTGCAGAATTGTAATTGCAGATACATTCTATTTTGTCCAAAAAGCACACAGTTTGCGGGCAGTCAATGCAAACAGTCTACCCATGTAACATTTTAACCTCACACCTTCATTACATTGTCTGAATTGAAATGTCACTTTTACTTAATAAAACCTTAAGTTATCTCGAGAATGTAGCTTAGGTTAGATTAGATTAGATTCCCCAGAGTGTGGATACAGGCCCTTCGGCCTAACCAGTCCACACTGACCCTTTGAAGAGGAACTCATCAGAGTCCCTGACTAATGCACCTAACACTATGGGCAATTCAACATGGCCAATTCACCTGACCTTCACATCTTTGGACTGTGGGAGGAAACCGCAGACACAGGGAGAATGTGCAAACTCCACACAGACAGTCGCCCGAGGCTGGAATCGAAGCTGGGACCTTGGCGCTGTGAGGCAGCCGTGCTAACCACTGAGCCACCATGCCATGTGACTGGAAAGAAGTTCTGGAATTTACATATTAATGAACCGAAACCTGCAATCCATTCTAAAAGGTGAAAGATTTAACAACAACCTAGGTTTGTTCAATATATCATTTTAGTTGCATGACACTGAGATCTTTTGCTAAATGTTCTCTGCCTTATGATCCTGCTCCACAGCTACCTGATGAAGGAACAGTGCTCTGAAAGCTAGTATTTCAAAATAAACCTGTTGGAATATAACCTGGTGTTGTGTGATTTTTAACTGTGTCCACCCAGTCCAACACTGGCACCTCCACATCATGGCAAAAGACAAGAGATTTTTTTTTTTAAAAAGAGTACATTTAATATAGCAATAACTTAGCACAAAACATAAAAACTGACTTTAAAAACGTCTACAGGTATGTGTGGGGGAGGTGGTGGTACGGGTATTATCACTAGACTGTTAAGTCAGAGACCTGACAATGTTCTGGGAACCCAGGTTTGAATCCCACCATAACAATAAGAGTCTAATAATGACCAGCAACACTGTTCTCAGTTGTCCTAAAAACTCATCTGGTTCGCTAATGTCTTTTAGGGAATGAAACTGCCATCCGTACCTCGCCTAGCTTACATGTGACTCCAGACTCACAGCAATGCGATTGACTCTAAAACTGCCCTCTGAACAATTAGGGATGGGCAAGAAATGCTTGCCTAGCCAGTGACATCCACATCTCATGAATCAATTTTTTTAAAAAAAGGAAGAGAAGAACAAAAACGCCGGTGTCTATTAACACAGTTTCACTTGTAACTATGTATGCATGTTTCCAGAAATGTTACACATCCTGTAGAATTTCAATGAGATTATACACAAAGGAACTGCAAATGTGCAGAATAGAAGCATCCTATTGAATGGAGTTCAACAGGCCAAAGTGAGGGAGTGGACTGAGGGCACAGACAAAGTCAGGAGGGGAATAGTGAGGATGAGGATGGAATGAGGAAGAGGAGGGAGTGAGGGAAGAGAAGAGCACGCAGAAAGGGGGGTGATGAAGGAGGATTGGGAGGAGGGTGTAGTACGGAGGTGGGAGTTAGAGCATTGAGGGACAGGAGAGAGGACAGGTGGTGGTTATGGAGGTGGGAGGGAGAACAGAGGGTGGAAAGTGATGGGAAGGATGGGGGGGTGTTGGTGAGCGAGGGAGGATAGTTCATCCCCTCCCCCATTCACAACCAACCCCCAACACCCACTTCATAACCACACCAAGTTTAAAGCTGAATCCACTTAAATGCGCAAATTTAAGTCATACATAGTACATATGCAGGTGGTGTCAATGGACATGGCAAAACAGATATGGATTCAGTAAGCAAATACACTGTGTCTGTCTTCACGGACAGGGATATCAAAAAGACCTCCCAAGAATAATGGTAAATCCAGAGGCTAATGCAAGCAAGGAACTACAAAATATTAATGTATGTAAAAATGTAGTGCTAGAGAAATGAATGGGACTTAATGTGAACAAATCCCTTCAACCTGATGATCTATATCCCAGACTGTTGAAAGATGTGACTGCAGGGGTGATAGATGCATCAGTGGTCTTCGTTAAAATCCGATAATCTCTGGAATAATCCTGGCATACTGAAAGATGTTTAACGTAACCACACAATTTAAGAATGGAGGACAAAAGAAAATGGGCAGGTATAAATCCGTTAGCCTAACATCAATCAAAGGAGAAATCCTAGAACTTATCTATTCAGTCATGAGATATGGGCTTCACTGGTTGAGCTGAATTGGCTTCTTAAACTACTGGAGTTGTAAATTGTGCGGAATATTGTGCAATTATTAGCAAACATTCTCACTTCTGACCTTACTATGCTAGCAAAGTCTATCTATAATAAAGGATTTGATAACAGGACATTTGAACATAACAGCAGAACTGGATATAGTTGACATGGATTTATGAAAGGGAAATAGTGTTGGAGCTTTTGAGGACATAACTAGGAGAATAGATGGGAAATCAATGAGGTTGTTCATTTTGGTAAGAAAAACAAAAATTTAGAGTGCTGTGTTATCCCAAGCCCTGAACAACGTGAGCAATGGTGAGTCAGTTGGGAAAATACGGTGAGAATGGAAAAACAACATTCTCAACACTGAGAGGAAAAAAATATCTGATGTTCTACTAAAGATTTTAACAACTAGATGAGACTCTTACTAGTGAGTGGTGAGGGGCCTATTTTACATGCATTAACGTCTTATCATTACCGAATTTCATCTAATGTATATGCAGTTTGCCCCAAACAGTGGCGAGAAACTGATGATGACAATTCCCAGCATGAAAGTCTGAATGGGTACCTGTTAGCAACAGCTCACCAGGGCCTTTGCTAGGCCTCTATGTTGGCCAGCAATCCACACATATCAGAGCACACTCCACGGGCAGTGACTGACTACATCCTCCAACTATGGAGACTGGCATTGGCAAAGCACCAGCCTAAAACCAGTATGGCAAATTTGGGACTCACTTTAAATACAGGTCTGCAATTTGGAGCTGATATACACCCTACATTGTAATACTCCTGCCAATCTGTTATATGCAGAGATAGGCTCTCATTACATGCATTGGAACAGGATGTATCAGAGGGCTCCTAGTTTGCTTTGAGGAGAAAGTGAGGTCTGCAGATGCTGGAGATCAGAGATGGAAATGTGTTCCTAAAGAAGGGCTAATGCCCGAAACGTCGATTCTCCTGTTCCCTAGATGCTGCCTGACCTGCTGCGCTTTTCCAGCAACACATTTCCATCTCCTAGTTTGCTTTATCTGGTGCTAAGTAACTGAGCACGGTTTGGATGCTCACTGTATCTCTTCCTTGCTTTTAGACAGATACTCAAGCAGCTTTCCATGACTGTGGTCAGTCAGGGTGCTGATTCTGCATCAGTCAGGAAAGATAATGAGGTAGCCCAATTGAATTACTGGGAAGCACAGAGGGCAGGAAAGATTGTTAGTTTGGGAGGTGAGGTGGTTGAGAGCCATTGAAGAAGATGGTGGATACAATATTGAGAGTAGTAGACTACGGGTCTTGGTAAAAAGTAGATCAAATGGCAGTATTACAAGTATGAAGTAGCAGTGGAAAAATGATAGTACTTACCCTTAACACACAGAGTGTCAAAGTCATTTACCTCTTTGTGACATTGTTGAGGATTCCTCCATTTTGTAATGGAGGAATCTGTAGTAATCTGGGGGGCTACTTCAGACCAGACTCATTTGACAAATTTGCAGCTGAAGTTTAAATATTGCACCCAAGCCATGAAGGCTGGAAGTTCAAAGCAACAGCAGGCATTTCACTGCTGAGAGCAAGACAGCGCAATAGTCGTACTGCGGAGGGTGTAGTGTACACTTAATGAAGTGAACAGTGTAAAACTGCATGAGAAAACCCTCCATGAAACTCCCCAAACTTGACATGTAACTTACTTTTGAGAAAATTCAACTGCAGTATTGTTTTTAATAGAGAGGGGCTAGGAATCATTGAACTAAGGAATGTAAATGTCCTTGTTCATGAGTCTGTGGGGGTGAGATGCATCAGTGGTCATCTTTAAAATTCCATAGTCTCTGGAATGATCTTGGAATATTGGAAAATGTCTAATGTTATCGCACTAATTTAAGAATGGAGAGCAAAAGAAAATGGGGAGTTACAGATCTGTTAGCCTAATATCAGTCATAGGAGAAGTACTAGAATCTCTTTTTTATTCAGTCACTAAAAGTTAACATGTATATACAACAAATAGTTGAGGTGGCATACAGTATGTTGGCCTTTATCATTATAGGATTTGAGCTTAGGAGCAAAGATGTCTTACTGCAATTATATGGAGCTTTCACATGACCACATTTGAAGTGTTATGAGTAGTTTTGACTTCTTACGGAAGGAAAAATATATTTGCTACTGAAGAAGTGCAACACATGTTTACCAAACTAATTTCAGGGATGGAGGGGCTGTTCTATGAGAAATTATTATATGGACCCAAATTCTCTGGAGTTTAGAAGAGTGCAAGATGATCTCAGTCAAACATACAAAATCTTTAGATTGAAGAATCTATGTGTGATGGTTCCTTCACCTGGCTAGTGTTGAGGTGTGGGAAGGGGAGATGGCTACAATTGGGGACACAGTCTCAGAATAAGGTGTAGACCAGTTAAAATGGAGATGAGAGGAGTTTTATCATTCAGAGGATGAAGAACATTCGGAATTCTCAGAGGATTGTGAAGATACAATTGGTAAGTATGGTTCAATACTGAAATTGATGTTTTTTACTGTGTAGAAATCTATCAAGAGAAAATGAGATAGTGGAGGAAAATGGTGTTGAAAATCAGTCGTGATGAATGGTGAAATGGGCTCAAGCGACTGCATATATTTACTTCAATTTCTTATGCTCTTAAATATAACTTCAGTAATATGGAGAAACTAGAGAGTATAGGATTGTTCCCTTAAGCAGAGAAGGTCAAGAGGGAAATTTAAAAGAAGTGTTCAAAATCATGAGAAATTTTCACAGATTAAATAAATGTTTCCAAAGACAAATGGATTAATACCCAGAGAACACAGATTTAAAATAACTGAGAACAAGAGGGAGATGTGGAATTGTCTTTCCAAATATTTATGATAGAGAATGCATTGCCTGAAAAAGTGGCATAAGCAGATTCAAGACCAACTTTCCAACTTAAGTTAAACTAAATTAAATTAAGCTTAAATTCATTTCACAGACAAAAATACCAACTACATATCCAATGTTTTGGAATGTTGGAGACTTTCAAATAAATTTCTGATGAAAGCATGAGAATATTTGGTTATCTGACAATTCCTGCAATGGTGATGGATTGCATTTGATTTGGATGCACCATCAAGCATTTTTACATATATAAAAAATGAGGAAAAAATGGAGGGACATCAAATAAATGCAATGCTTACAGTACCTTTATTGGTAATCCAGCTTGAATGAATTCAACTCCAATGGCTTTGGTGCCATCAAATAAAATTTTTGTTACAAAGGTTTTCTCTTCTGCTGTTAGGTTCCTGCGTAACAAAGCAGGGTGCAAGTAAGCACTGGCCGCACTCCATCTTTTTCCTGAAATACAGAAAATTTTGACTATAAGTAATGAAGTAACTATTTAGTCTGCATTTTCTGTAGCTTGCAATGGAAAGATATAAAAATTACATTCATCATAAACTTGGCTAATCAAGTTAACTTTCCATGACTCAAGCAATGCCTTCAAGATGTCCCTACAGTTGTGATTTGGAAATGCCAGTGTTGGACTGGGGTGTACAAAGTTAAAAATAGTGGCTATCACCTGATGAAGGAGCGTCGCTCCGAAAGCTAGTGTGCTTCCAATTAAACCTGTTAGACTATAACCTGGTGTTGTGTGATTTTTAACTTTGAACTCCCTACAGTTGGTACTACTGAATTTATTTAAAAAGGACTTTTGCAAAACTTATTCCATAGTAATTATCTTAGATTCATATGTGGTAAATAATGTTTTATATTTTTGCTTACATTGTCACTGTGCTCATATAGTGTTGATGGTAACCGTTTTTTAGATTTATGCCTGACATCAAGCATATCAAAAATGCATCCATCGGGTTACATCCAATCCCCGAAATCCATTTTGTTTTAACTCACTTGTAACCCAGATTTATTTGTGCATTTTTGTTGGTTTTCTGTCAACAATTTCCTTAGCCTTCTGAGGAAGTACAGGCATTGGTGTGCTTTCTTGTTTGTAGCATTGACATGGATGGGCCAGGATAGACAGTTGATGGTGTTTACTCCTAGCAACTTGAAGCTCTCGACAAACTATACTTCAGCAGCATTAATACAGACAGGGATGTGTCCTCCATTCCACATCCAGCTCCTTCATTTTGTTGACATTGAGGGAGAGATTGTGGTCTTTATACCAGATCACTAAGCTGTCTATCTTCTTCCTGTACTCTGTCTTGACATTGTTTGAGATCCTCTGCTCCTCTGGTGCTGCTTGACCTGCTGTGCTTTTTCGAGCTCCACACTTAACTGACACTGACTTTCCAGTATCTGCAGTCTTCACTATCTCCGAGTTGTTTGACATCCAACTCACTACTGTGGTGTCATCAGCAAAATTTAAATGGACTTTGAGCTGAATTTGGCAACACAGTCGTGAGGAGTAGAGTAAGAGGCTGAGTACACAGCCAGGTGGAGCACCGGTGTTGCAGATTATTGTGGAGGAGGTGTTGTCGCCTATCCTTACTGATTGCAGTCTGTGGGTCAGGAAGTCAAGGGTTCTATTGCAAAGAGGGAAGCAGAGTCCCAGGTCTCAGAGTTTGGAGATAAGTTTTGTTGGAATTATGGTGTTGTAGGTGGAGCAAAAATCAATAAATAGGAGTCTGACGTAGGTGTCCTTGGTATCCTTGGGATCAGTGTAGGGCCAGGGAGATGGCATCTGCCATGGACCTATTGTGATGGTAGGTGAATTGTAGCAGATTAATGCATTTGGGAGGCTGGAGGCGGATATGTGCCATTACCAACCTTTTGAAACACTTCATAATGATGATTGTCAGAGCCACTGGGCGGTAGTTTTTAAGGCACATTGCCTGATTTTTGTTCGGCAGTGGGATGATAGTGGTCTTCTAGAAGCAGGTGGGAACCTCACATCGTAGTAAGGAGAGGTTAAAGATGTCTGCAAATACTCCTGCCAGCTGGCCTGCGCAGGATCTGAGTGCACGGCATCCATCCGGGCCAATCGCTTTCTGCGCTTTTATCCTCACGAAGGCCAATCTAATGTCTGCTGCAGTTACTGTGGGTACAGGTGCAATTGAGGCTATCAGGGCAGATGGCATCATTTCACTGACCTACTGTTCAAAACAAGCATAGAATGCATTAAGCTCATCGGGAAGGGTTCAGCGATTCTACTCAACTTCGCTTTGCAACCCACTATATCATATAACTCTTGCCACAATCGACATTGGTTCGTGTGGTTAGTCTTGTACTCTAGTTTAGTCTGGTATTGAAGGAGCCAATGACATCACAAAGACCCCTGTCACACCAACTCGTCACCTCTATTATGTTAACTTTTAGATTGAGCTCCCCATCATTTCACCCCCTTTCAATTTTCCTGTAGGGATACGGGTTTTGGAAGACTTAAAAAATCACAGCTCTTTCAAAAATTCATGACCACTGGGAGAAGCCTGCTAAGGAATAAGGAAGGTTGACACCTTCAAATATTACTATTAGATACTAAATCATAATGTAGATGCATTTTTAATGCAATGGACCTGCCAAATTAAGTTGATTCTTACATTGATCACTATTCTGGCAGTATCAGCATGCAATACAGGATTTTTACCATGAAGAAAATGCCATGGTAGAAAAAGTAAAAATAAGGAGTATCCTGTCAGCCTCTGCTGCCATGTGTTGTGCTGCGATTTGAACTGATTGACAATACTGACTGGTAGATAGCCATGCTTTTGAAAACTGTACAACATCTCTGCACCTGTTCCTCTTCAATGATTGGCAGGCACTCTACTTTTGAAATGGAAATCAAACATAATTAATATGCTTTACTTAAGTTAACAATAAGACTGTCAGTTTGAGGCAACATACCTGGAGATTTTTGTTATTACAGGTGCACCCAATCTGAGTATTGGTTAAATTTCAAAGCAGAAACTTTATTGCTGGAACAGCACAGCAGGTCAGGCAGCATCAAGGGAACAGGAGATTCGACGTTTCGGGCACAGGCCCTTCTTCAGGAATTCCTGAAGAAGGGCCTGTGCCCGAAACGTCGAATCTCCTGTTCCCTTGATGCTGCCTGACCTGCTGTGCTGTTCCAGCAATAAAGTTTCAACTTTGATCTCCAGCATCTGCAGACCTCACTTTCTCCTCTAAATTTCAAAGCAGTCAAGCACTTCAGCTCAACAGGTGGTCTATTGATCAAAAAATGATTGCCACCTTTAAGAAACTGCAACTGCAAACTATGCTTTTGATGTGGTTATTTGTTTGTTTATAAAGCTAATAGACACTTAAATTATTTTAATTATTTTAGCACTGGCAAAGATTTTTTCCAGTATGAGTGATAATAGATTTGATTTTATGATTTTATTAGATCATTTGAGTTTAATTTCCCTCAATAACTTTAATACCATTACTTTTGCACTATATACAGTCAGTACTGGGTGAGAGATAATGGAGAGTACATGGGGAAATTAAAGTAGCACAGAGATGGCATGGGTAATCTGAAAGAGCACAGAGCAACAACAAGGGGTAAAGGAACACGGAGGTTGCTTCAGCAACAAGGGACCATAGAGTGGTATGGTGAGAGTTCAGGTTTACTGGGTTGGTTTTTAAATATTGTTAGGAGTTGAGCCCCTGTGCAAAAAGGCAAGAATCCTAAACAAAGTCACATATGGGTCACGGGTACATTTCAGACGCTGGAAAATGGCACAGAACTTCCCAAGCACACATGAAGGCACAGCCCTGCATGCAGTCTTTGGCATTCCATGACATGCATGTATGTCCCATTATGACAAAAGCATAGACACTTATAGTCTATATAACAGAACCAATATCTGTCTAATCAAAATTGCACACACACATTCTACTTTTTCAGTTTTTGGCCATCACTGCATGGAATATTCTGCAAAGATTCCAATGAGTCAAGATATTAAGCTTCTTTATGAACTAACAAAAAAACTGGATGATCACTCTGGTATTTCCAATTTTACAAAGTGCCACTACCACCAAGAATTTCCAAAATACCAAAATACCCGTGACTTACCAGATTCCTTTTGATTTGATTTAAAAAATAAATGTTTAAATTCTCCTTCCACCTCATTTAGTTTTCTTTCTCAACAGTGTTTGATGCACTGTTAAGGGCAACAATCACAGGTACAGAAGAAGCCCAAGTACCAATGAGCCTACCATTTAACAACAATCTCATACTTGAAAGTCAATTAACTGCAGATACCAGATAGTCTGGCTTCTACAATTTTAAATAAATAAAGACAACAGCAGAAATTGAGCTAAATCATCAATGTAAATAAAAAATGCTTAATAATTCTAGAAAAGTAACACTGTCTTTGTTACTGAGGAATGGAGCCAATTGTTATGATCATGTTAGAGATTGTTAATATTTACAGTGAAAACAGAAAATCTCAATTAACCTACAGAGCCGTGCCTTCAAGTTCCACACTTATATTCAAAAGCATTGAGCAGTCTTGACAGCTTTCTGTCGTAAATAATTCAACTGATTCAATACTTCCAGAGAAGAAATTCCTCTTTATTTCCGTCCTAACTGAGCAACCTCTTACTCTGAGTTTATGCTCTCTGATCCTGGACTCTCCTACAAGGGAAAATAACCTCTCAGAATGAACCATATCCACACCCCTAAGGAACTTTTTTTGTTTCAATAATTCTAAATCTCACTTTCCCCCCACCAGCATCCACCTATCACCTGCCCAGCTCCCCTCCCCCCAGCCCCAGACCCACCCTCCTAATAACCTATTAGACCCCTCCACCCCCACAACATTCCCGATGAAGCGCTTATGCCTGAAAAGATGACTCTCCTGCTCCTTGGATGCAGCCTGACCTGCTGTGCTTTTCCAGCGCTACATTTTTCAACTCTAACCTCTAATGTGTACAAGTCAACCTAAGCAACCTCTTCTCATAAGACAGTGACTCCATATTTAGAATCAAACTATGAACTTTCTCAGAAAGTCTCAGATAGTCTCCATCTTCCAAGATTACAATTTCCCTTCCCATGTGGTCGACGATGTCCTCCAGCACATCACCGCCATTTCCCGCACCTTAGCCCTTGAACTCCAACCCTCCCAACATAACAAGGACAGAACCTCCTTGGTCCTCACCTTCCACCCCACCAACCTCCACATACATTGCATCATCCTCCACCACTTCCGCCACCTACAAACGGACCCCACCACCAGAGTTATATTTCCCTCCCCAACCCATTAGCATTCCAGAAAGATTATTCTCTCGTCAGGTCCACGCTCCCCACCAGCACACACCCCACTCCTGGCACCTTTCCCTGTCACCGCAACAAGTGCAAAACCTCACCACTTGCCTCACCTCTGTCCAAGACCTCAAAGTGTCCTTCCACATCCGACAGAAATTTACTTGTACCTCCACCAATGTCATCTACCGTATCCGTTGCACCCAATGTGGTCTCCTCTACATCGGGGAGACAGGATGCCTCTGTGCGGATCATTTCACAAACATCTCTGGGACACCCGCACCAACGAACCAATCCCACTGCCCCATGGGTGAACACTTCCACTCCCCCTTGCAATTCGTCAAGGACATGCAGGTCCTGGGCCTCCTCCATCACCAAACCATTAACACCTGCCGCCTGGAGGAAGAACACCTCATATTCCACCTTGGGAGCCTGCAACCACACAGGATCAATGTGGATTTCAACAGTTTCCTTATTCCCCTCCTCCCACATTATCCCAGTCCCAAGCCTTCAACTTGTCCATCACCTTTCCCATCTATCCGCTCCACCCCCTTCTTCGACCAATCACCTTCATCTACCTATCGCATTCTCAGCTACCTTCCTGCCAGCTTCACCCCCTCCCATTTATCTCTCAGACCCCCGGCCCACAAGCCTCATTCCTGATGAAGGCTTATGCATCCTGCTCCTCGGATGCTGCCTGATCTGTTGTGCTTTTCCGGCACCACGCTCTTGACTCTGATCTCCAGCATCTGCAGTCCTCATTTTCTCCTAATTGCTACAAACTAGGCAAATCTTTCGGCTGCTTTTTGCTTCATAACATCCAATCTGAGCTTGTGCTTCACCACTGTTTGCATAGTAAATGATAAAGTTAGTACTTTATCTAAGTTCAAGTCTGATTACCAAATACCACATGTTCTATCTCTCCCAACCTCATTAGAGGCAGATTACAAAAAAGCAAAGTTACAACTGCTTGGATTCTGTGAAAACCATACACAATTTTAACAAAATAATGTTCCACCCAGCTCCAAAACAATGCGGCGTCCTTTTAGGATATCCTCAAGCAGAATGCGAATTAATTATTTTACGATCAACAATTTTTTTTTCTCTGTAACCTGTATAAATAATTTAATTTACTCAGAGTTTACAATCCTTTCTTCAGAATTCCTATCTTTAAAATAAAGCTTCCTTATAAATCATCTTCCTCCAATCTCACTTGCAAGATCTTGCTCAACTACAATCCTAACAATAGATCATCCATTTTTCAAATGCTCTCATTGTTGACTCTGACCTTACTGAATAAATGGAGACTATTTTTTAAATGTAATAAACCCAGGCATGTTTGAATTATATTTATATAAGAATTGTATTTACCAGCTTGTTAATCAAATGCTTCCATTTACCTTCTGCTAAAACTCTGATTCCCAAAAATACAAGTTATATTATTCTCAAACTTATGAATTATTAACTGGATAATGTGTAACAAATTTAAATTTAAAAAGCCACTTTGTTTTGTATTATTCCTCCTTCGTGAAATTTCCATAAAAAGCAGCAAGTTATTTAAGAGAAGTAAATAGTTCAATAATATCTGAAATACATAACATACACACGTTCTGTGTGTGTGCTCATATGTACAGAAAAACACTGATGTGGGCAGAACCAAGTCATATTTTTTCACATTCCAGGAAATTGCTCCTTACAAGAAATTATATGAACTATCTTTTCACAATTTTAGATTTTGTCAGAAATCAATTATATGTTGCCCCAAGATTCTTCTACTATCATGAAAAACATGAACCCTCCAAATCTCTAGTTCCCACACTTTGGTCAAGGATAAACTCAGGTAAGGAAAAATGATAAGCTATTTCTGTGAAAAATATCACTGTTTAGTCTAAATCTTGTCCTCACCTGACATCTGCACAAAGGAAATTTCCAATAGCAATCACTGAGTAGAAAAGCAGAAACGTTGTTATTTCAATAGAAATAGTAACAAATTACAAGTTAGCAATTTAGCTTCTGACTTTTTGGTTTATATGACTCAATACTGCAAATACCTCTGCAGTCCAAAGATAAAACATTGCATTAAACCTAAATTTACCGTAATACTCTACAAATATCTGTGGGAATTGCGGTAGTATAAGAATTCTGGGGAAGTTCAAAATGTTAACTGGAGTATGTTTGCCGTTGAGATGATGTTCAAAGACCTCATGATTAGCTAATGAAAAATAGCGATTTCTATCACTGTTCTTGCCAACAGTTATCTTTTGATCAGCAGTGATAAATCTGATTGATTGATTATTAACCCCTTCACTGTCACTTCACTATGGGACTATGCAGTTCATTGATAAACTGCTTTTGTTTATTCTACCGTGACATTTAACTCCAGTAATTACATTTCAAAAGCAATTTTTTTCTTATTCTTTCATAGCATGTATGTAGCATTGGCTAGGTCAGCATTTATTGCTCGTTCCTAAGAGCTTGCTGCTGAAGACAGTTCAGTATCATTGCTGTGGGGTTAGAGTCACATGTAGGACAAACCAGGTAAGGACAGCAATGAATTAGTGAATCAGATGTGTTTTTCCAACAATCGACAACAGTTTCACGGTCATTAGACTCGTAATTCCAGATATTTTTAATTGAATTCAAATTCCACCATTTGCCACAACAGGATTTGAATTCAGGTACCCAGAACTTTACCTGGGTCTCTGGATTAATAATCTTGCAATAATACCAGCAAAGCATTGCCTGCCTTAAATTGGTTGAAAATTTTGAGAAAAAAAAGTGTCTTATAAATGCAAACTCTTCACTTCTTGACGATCTAAGACATTCTTTATGTTTAATGCTGCGATGAAAATTCCAATTCTTCCAGAAAAAAAATGTAATAATGAGGTCATGCAGCTTTTCACTCCCACACAGTCAAGTGACAAATTAATGTGAGGAATGAACTGGACGACAAACTTAATAAATAATATATTTTAATGAAGTGAAGTATCAACGTATTGTTGAAAGGGAACATCGTGAAAAGTTGTTTGTGACCAGGACTACACACTGAGCAACTACTGGAAATTATATAACAAAGGAATAGGAAAGGACAGTCCAAGACATCAAAGACACACAACTTGCAACAGTACAACTCTTGGCACTGGGCCTATAGAGAGAGTCAGCTAGTCTGAGAGGCAATGCATTAATTCATTCAAAGTAGCAGGAAGGCACATAAACTGGCTTTAAAATGTCTAAAACCAGGTTAAACAGTCATTGCAAAATACTACCAATGTGCTGCTAAAGTGAAGCACTTTAAATTCTTTTGTGTGAATTCCAACCTAGAAAGCAAGTTATCTTCCCATCCAGCTATAAGATCAGAAGATGACCATAAGAAATAGGATCAAAAGTAGGTCGTTCGGCCTCTCAAATCTACTCTGCCATTTAATAGGATTGTAGTTGATCCAACATTCCTCAAATCCACTTTCCTGCCCTGTCCCCATTCCTTCTGATTCCCCTACCCTAAGAAAATCTACTTATCTCAGCCTTAAATATATAGGACTCTGCCCCATAGCTCTGTGTAAAAAGGAGCTCCAAATTCTCTCATCACATTCAGAGAAGGAATTCCTCCTGATGGTAGTCTTAAATTGGCGCCTCTTTATTCTGAGACTATGCCCTCTGGTCTTAAAATCTCCCGTAATTGGAAACATCCTTAAGCATTTATCCTGTTGCGTTCCTTAAGAATCCTGCATGTTTTAACGAGATCACCTCTCATTATTCTAAATTCCAACAAGTAACCATTTAACCTTGATTCTGGGTAATTCAAGATGGAGGACAGGAAAAACTTCTGGCTGTAAGAGCTGTTCCTTTTTTAGAGGTATTTTAGGTGTTGGAGGTGATTTTCTCGAATTCCAGGAGCAGCGATTACTGTTTTATATGCTGTTGCATTTTTTTTGGAACTTTGGAAAAAAAAGTCAGAACAACAGCAGTTTTAAAAGGGAGAAGAGCAGACAAAGGAAGCACATGGTAAGGACAGTGCAGGAGAGAGAGAGAGAGAGAGAGAACCTGCACAATTTCCACCTTTGCTGTTTGATTTCATGTATCGCTGGACATCGGAGTGCATCTGGGAAGATTAACAAACAGTGAATTTCACAACTAATCTTGGATGAACTGTTGGGCGAAGTTCACAGCACAGAATCAGATAAGTTAATTGTTGTTTTAAGTCTGTCCAAGAGAAAGGCTGCAGTAGTGAGCATAGTGGATTCTTTCTTGATTATATGTTTTTGGAGTTAAGTCTCTTGATTAAACTTAAAATATAAGCCATAGCTATTAATTTAACCTGGGGCAGTGTTTGGAGAGGAATTAAACGGTGTTATTTTCTGGGTCTGTAGATTGTGAAGGAGCAAAAATGGTCTTTGCAGTGATATGTACTTCTTGTCAGATGTGGGAGTTTAAAGAGAGTTTAAGGGTTACTGCGGATTATACCTGCCATAAATGCTGTTGGATGCGAATCGTATCAGATTGAGTGGATCGGTTGGAGAGACAGATAGAAGCGATGAGGAATTTGCAACAGCAACAGTATGTGATGGATGGCAGTTATAGGAAGGGGCGGAAATCTCAGATACAGTCACATAGATAGGTTAACTCCAGGAAGGGTAAGAGAAGTAGGCAGCTAGTGCAGGAGTCTTTTGTGGATATACCCATTTCAAACAGGTATGCTATTTTGGAAAATGTAGGGGGTGATGGATTCTCAGGGGAACGTAGCACGAACAGCCAAGTTTCTAGTATTGAGACTAGCTCTAATGCAACAAAGGATATGCTGGCTTCCAAGAGATCAATTGTGTTAGGGGATTCTGTAGTCTGAGGTACAGACAAACGCTTCTGTAGCCATCAGGGACAAAGCAGAATGGTGTGCTGTTTCTCTAGTGCCAGGATCAAGGATGTCTCACAGAGGGTGCAGAATGTTCTCACGGGGGAAGAGGGGCCAACAGGAGATCACTGTCCACATTGGAACCAATGATATAGGAAGGGAAAAGGTTGAGACTCTGAAGGGAGATTATAGAGAGTCAGGCAGAAAGTTAAAAAGGAGGTAATCAAGAGTAGTAATACCTGGATTACTCCCAGGGCTACGAGCTAGTGAGGGCAAGAATAGGAGGATACAGCAGATGAATGCATGGCTGAGGAGCTGGTGTATGAGAAAAGGATTCACATTTTTAAATCATTGGAATCTCTTTTAGGGTAGAAGTGACCTGTACAAAAAGGAGGATTGCACCTAATTTGGAAGGGGACTAATATACTGGCAGGGAAATTTGCTAGAACTGCTTGGGAGGATTTAAACTAGTAAGGTGGGGGGGGTGGGACCCAGGGAGATAGTGAGGAAAGAGATCAATCTGAGACAGGTACAGCTGAGAACAGAAGTGAGTCAAACAGTCAGGGCAGGCAGGGACAAGGTTGGATGAATAAATTAAACTGCATTTATTTCAATGCAAGGGGGCTAACAGGGAAGGCAGATGAACTCAGGGCATGGTTAGGAACATGGGACTGGGATATCATAGCAAATACGGAAACATGGCTCAGGGATGGGCAGGACTGACAGCTTAATGTTCCAGAATACAAATGCTACAGAAAGGATAGAAAGGGAGGCAAGAGAGGAGGGGGAGTGGTATTTTTGATAAGGGATAGCATTACAGCTGTGCTGAGGGAGGATATTCCCAGGAATACACCCAGGGAAGTTATTTGGGTGGAATTGAGAAATAAGAAAGGGGTGATCACCTTATTGGGATTGTATTATAGATCCCCCACCAATAGTCAGAGGGAAATTGAGAAACAAACTTGTAAGGAGATCCCAGCTATCTGTAAGAATAATAGGGTAGTTATGGTAGGGGATTTTAACTTTCCAAACATCGACTGGGACTGCCATAGTGTTAAAGGTTTAGATGGAGAGGAATTTTCTGATTCAGTATGTGGATGAACCTACTAGAGAAGGTGCAAAACTTGACCTACTCTTTGGAAATAAGGTAGGGCAGGTGACTGAGATGTCAGTGGGGGAGCATTTTGGAGTCAGCGACCATAATTCTATTTGTTTTAAAATTGTGATGGAAAAGGATAGACCTGATCTAAAAGTTGAAGTTCTAAATTGGCGAAATTGTTCGCAGGTAAAGGGTCGGCTGGAAAATGGGAAGCCTTCAGAGATGAGATAACAAGAATCCAGAGAAAGTATATTCCTGTCAGGGTGAAAGGGAAAGCTCGTAGGTATAGGGAATGCTGGATGACTAAAGAAATTGAGGGTTTGGTTAAGAAAAGGAAGGAACATATGTCAGGTATAGACAGGAGAGATCGAGTGAATCTTTAGAAGAGTATAAAGAAAGTAGGAGTATACTTAAGAGGGAAATCAGGAGGGCAAAACGGGGATATGAGATAGCTTTGGCAAATAGAATTAAGGAGAATCCAAAGGGTTTTTACAAATATGTTAAGGACAAAGGGTAACGAGGCAGAGAATAGGGCCACTCAAAGATCAGCAAGGTGGCCTTTGTGTGGAGTCACAGAAAATAGGGGAGATACCAAATGAATATTTTGCATCTGTATTTACTGTGGAAAAGGATATGGAAGATATAGACTGTAGGGAAATAGATGGTGACATCTTGCAAAAAGTCCAGATTATTGAGGAGGAAGTGCTGGATGTCTTGAAATGGTTAAATCCCCAGGACCTGATCAGGTGTACCCGAGAACTCTGTGGGAAGCTAGAGAAGGGATTGCTGGGCCTCTTGCTGAGATATTTGTATCATCAATAGTCACAGGTGAGGTGCCGGAAGATTGGAGGTTGGCAAAAGTGGTGCCACGGTGTAAGAAGGGCAGAAAAGACAAGCCAGGGAACTATAGACAGGTGAGCCTGACTTCGGTGGTGGGCAAGTTGTTGGAGGGAATCCTGAGGGACAGGATGTACATGTATTTGGAAAGGCAAGGACTGATTAGGGATAATCAACATGGCTTTGTGCGTGGGAAATCATGTCTCACAAACTTGATTGAGTTTTTTGAAGAAGTAACAAAGATGATTGATGAGGGCAGAGCAGTTGATGTGATCTATATGGACTTCAGTAAGGCATTCGACAAGATTCGCCATATATTCATTTAGTATCTCCCCCATTTTCTGTGGCTCCACACAAAGGCCACCTTGCTGATCTTTGAGTGGCCCTATTCTCTTCCTCGTTACCCTTTGTCCTTAACATATTTGTAAAAACCCTTTGGATTCTCCTTAATGAGCAAGGATCATTAAGATCTCATGGAATACAGGGAGAACTAGCCATTTGGAGACACAACTGGCTCAGAGGTAGAAGACAGAGGGTGGTGGTGGAGGGTTATTTTTCAGACTGGAGGCCTGTGACCAGTGGAGTGCCACAAGGATCGGTGCTGGGTCCTCTACTTTTTGTCATTTACATAAATGATTTGGATGCGAGCATAAGAGGTACAGTTAGTAAGTTTGCAGATGACACCAAAATTGGAGGACAGCAAAGAGGGTTACCTCAGATTACAACAATATCTGGACCAGATGGGCCAATGGGCTGAGAAGTAGCAGATGGAGTTTAATTCAGATTAGTGTGAGGTGATGCATTTTGGGAAAGCAAATCTTAGCAGGACTTATACACTTAATGGTAAGGTCCTAGGGACTATTGCTGAACAAAGAGACCTTGGAGTGCAGCTTCATAGCTCATATTTGTAGTGGAGTCGCAGGTAGATAGGATAGTGAAGAAGGTGTTTGGTATGCTTTCCTTTATTGGTCAGAGTATTGAGTACAGGAGTTGGGAGGTCATATGCGGCTGTACAGGACATTGGTTGGAATATTGCGTGCAATTCTGGTCTCCTTCCTATCGGAAAGATGTTGTGAAATTTGAAAGGATTTAGAAAAGATTTACAAGGATGTTGCCAGGGTTGGAGGATCTGAGCTACCGGGATGGGCTCAACAGGCTGGGGCTGGTTTCCCTGGGGCGTCAGAGCTTAGGGGTGACCTTATAGGAGTTTACAAAATTATGAGGGGCATGGATAGGATAAATGGACAAAGTCTTTTCCCTGGGATCAGGGAGTCCAGAACTAGAGGGCATAGGTTTAGAGTGAGAGGGGAAAGATATAAAAGAGACCACGGGGCAACTTTTTCACGCAGAGGGTGGTACGTGTATGGATGTGGTGGAGGCTGGTACAATTGCAATATTTAAGAGGCATTTGGATGGGTATATGAATAGCAAGGGTTTGGAGGGATATGGGGCAGGTGCTGGCAGGTGGGACTAAATTGGGTTGGGATATCTGGTCGGTATGGACGGGTTGGCCCGAAGGGTCTGTTTCCATGCTGTACATTTCTATGACTCTATGAACATAGATCTTCCTCATTAAACCTGCCTGAACGGCCTCCAATAATATTTTGTCCTTAAATAAGAGGACCAAAACTCACCAGCAACTTGTACAAGTAGTGTTAGACTTCTCTATTCATATACTTCAACTCCCTTGAAATAGGGCCAACATTCCATTAGCTTTCCTAATCACTTGCTGCACTTAACCATCACTCTATTCCTATTACAAAGGTCACAGTGTTTTGAAAATTGACTTTTAGAAACTGGGTTGTAGAAGCACTTCTCAGATCTGCATAAACAAACATCTCAGCACATAGACTGATTAAGTAGAGTCATAGAGATATACAGCACGAAACAGACCCTTTGGTCCAATTCATCCATGCCAACCAGATATCCTAAATAACTCTAGTCCCATTTGCCAGCATTTGGCCCATATACTTCTAAAACCTTCCTATTCATATAGCCATCAAGATGCCTTTTAAATTTTGTAATTGTACCAACTTCCACTACTTCCTCTGGCAGCTCATTCCATACACGCACCACCCTCTGCTTGAAAAAATTTAGATTAGATTCCCTACAGTGTCGAAACAGGCCCTTCGGCCCAACAAGTCCACACCGACCCTCCGAAGAGTAACCCATCCAGACCCATTCCCCATATTCACCCCTGACTATGGTCAATTTAGCATGACCAATTCACTTAACCTGCACATCTTTGGACTGTGGGAGGAAACTCACGCAGACACGGGGAGAATGTGCAAACTCCACACAGACAGTCACCCAAGGCTGGAATCGAACCTGGGATCCTGGTGCTGTGAGGCAGCAGTGCTAACCACTGTACCGCCCCTTAGATCCCTTTCAAATCTTTTCCCTCTCACCTTAAATCCACGCTCTCTATTTTTAGATTCCCTCACCCCTGGGAAAAGACCTTGGCTATTTACCCTAGCCATGCCTGTCAGGATTTTATAAAGTTCTATCAGGTCACCCCTCAGCCTCTGATGCTCCAGGGAAAATAGCCACAGTCTATTTAACCTCTTCCTAAAGCTCAAACCCTCCAATCCTGGCAACATCTTCGTTAATCTTTTCTGAACTCTTTCAAGTTTCACAACATCCTTCCTATAGAAGGGAGACCAGAATTGCATGCAGCATACCAGTCATGGCCTAACCAATGTCCTGTAACAAAATAGCTTCTTGTCAAGTGTTAGTAGAGCACATAAATGTTAATTGGCTAAATTATGTGATTGCTGATTGTGAAAACAATGTTTCAGTTGTACATTTCTACCATTCAATTACAATAAATTTCAAATGTAAATAATTTCTTTAAATCTGAGAGCAAAATGTATGGCACAATAATCATTAACTTTCAATACCTTTGTAAATTGTCATATCCATCCAACCGACACCCTCTTGCTGAAATCCATTCATGTCATCAGTAAATGGGTAGCCAGCTTGTTGCCCAGCTTCAAGGAAAGTGCTATGAAGAGGATGGTTTGTTTTTCCACGTGATACATGTAATAGTCCATTTCCTCCTCTATACCTGTCAGCTCCAAGCTCATGACATTGAGCCTTCCTAAAATAAGGAAGGCAGTGATCATAATCCCAACCAGTAGCACCTTGTCTTTCCCAACGATTATAATCCTCTGCATGTCCACGGATATAGACCATTGCATTCAATGAAGAGGATCCTCCCCAAACACGACCTCTGGGCCAATACATTACACGGTTATTCATATGTTTCTGAGCTACAGTATGATAATACCAGTTGTACTTGTCATCACATAGATTGTATATCAAAGCAGCTGGCATATGGATTTTCCACATTAGTCTCTTGCTGTTCCATATTGTATCTTTAGGTCCAGCTTCCAAAAGCAGCACCGAAATATCAGGATCTTCTGACAGACGATTGGCCAAGACACATCCTGCAGAACCTGCTCCCACTATTACATAGCTATATGTTTGTACCTTTGGTGCGCTGGTTTTGGCTGATACACTTAAGCTCTTGTGTTGCTGGGATCTAGCAAACAAACTGTTTGACACACTCACTTTTGCGAACCCAATCAATCTGTGCATACTTCTTGCTGTCAGAACAGCATGCGTCAAAACAGTCCTGGAGATGTAGAACATAATTTCTGTCCTGCTTATGTTGACTTGATGTGCTGGTCCAGGAGAACGAAAGCCTTTTTACTTACTGATACAAAGTTCAGTAAGTACTATGTACTGTTCAAAGTACTATAATTCTAATGCTCAGTGCCGTTGCTCTTCACGATCTATGGAGAAACAAAAACAGATATTTCTCGACATTCACTGCAAATATCAACACAAAACACTTTAAAACTACAAAACAAGAATATACAATATTCTCTAATTAATTACTAAACAAAGGCCAAAGTGTTTTAAAAGTCAGCAGTGAAAATATATGATGGATTTAATGCAGCTTAATTTAAATGAATAAATAAAATCTTTTATAGATGCATGCACCCGCTCCAGTTGGCACATCCAATGAAACAGAAAAACAAACTTTAAGGTTAGGAGGCTGGACTACAATGCAATAGATAATTTCATGACGCTACCCAGAATTAACTGGTATAATGCTCTTTGGGAGATTTTTACCAGTAAGCAAAGGTCACTGCGTTAATGATACACTCTAGATACTCATTACTCCAAAGTCAGAAATTTAATTTTACAGCAGTTGATACAAGACTAACTATGTATCACTGCATTATCTTCCTCCCCATATCAGATGAATTACTGTAATCACTGAAGTAAATAACTGGCTGTCCATTCTGTTCACTCCTCAGCATTTCACTAAATCATTAATTTTCAACTGTACAGTTCATTTTGAATTAAAACAGAAGTTATAATACTTTCAGTGTTTGACTTCTTTTGTCTAGCTTTTGGCTTGCTTCTTTTAACTTCCTCTTTATCCAGCCATATCCACAAACTATCATTTGCTTCCCAGGGTCAACATCAATCCATGAGAAAAACAAAATGAATTGCATTGATCATTTCATAAATCTGTTTCACAGATCTAACTTTCATGGAAATATGCTTTTCTTGCTCCAGGTGTTTCAAACTCTGAAGATGTTTCCATTTAATTTCTAAACCAAAACCTCGTCTTTAAATGCTAAGTGCTGGGGCATTCTGAAGGAAAATGTCATGGAAAATACACCAGATAGAACATGATATCAGTAAGTCTTCTGAAATAGATGTTTCGTTACACATTTTAAACTGGTATGTGAATATAAAACAAAAAAGGGTAAAATATAAGGTAATTACAAAAGAAAAGCTGATCGGAGAAGATTTATTACACAGCGAATAATTATGATCTGGAATGCAATTTCAGGTCTGGGAATGTGCCCACAGACTCCCATAACTACCTGGACTACACCTCCTTCCACCCAGTATCCTGTATAAAGCTCCCAGTCACTGCCCATTTCAATTCCCCTTCCCATTCCTCTCTAACATGACCATCCTCGGCCTCTTCCATTGCCACAGAAAATCAGACCACAAACTGGAGGAAACAACACGTCATCGTCCGTATGCCCGAAACGTTGATTCTTCTGCTCCTTGGATGCTGCCTGACCTGCTGTGCTTTTCCAGCACTACACTCTCGGCAGCGCGGAAGACTCAACATTCAGTTCTCCAATTTCAAATAACTTCCCTTCCCAACCCCCAACTCCCTTTCCAGCCCCTCCTTAGAAAGTCTATAGCCTGAAAACTTGTCCTTAAACATTTAGACTAAATGTAATGTTGAGTTATAGAACACAGTTGATGCACACTAGAAAATAAGCCAACAGGCAGGGAGGGTAGATTAAATTAGATTAGTTACAGTGTGGAAACAGGCCCTTCAGCCCAACAAGTCCACACCGACCCGCTGAAGTGCAACCAACTAAACCCCATTCTCCCACATTTACCCCTTCACCTAACATTACGGGCAATTTAGCATGGCCAATTCACCTAACCTGCACATTTTTTGACTGTGGCAGGAAACTGGAGCACCCGAAGGAAACCCACGTAGACACAGGGAGAATGTGCAAACTCCAAACAGTCAGTAGCCTGAGGCAGGAATTGAACCCAGGTCTCTGGTGTTGAGAGGCAGCAGTGCTAACCATTGTATCACCCACAAAAGGGGGAACCCAAGTTATGCAGAAGATAAAAACATGACAAAAGAGGCACATGGTGAGGACAGTGCATGAGAGAGAGAGAGAGAGAGAGAGAGGGAGGGAGAGAGAGAGAGAGAGAGAGAGAGAGAGAGAGAGAGAGGGAGAGAGAGAGAGAGAGAACCTGCACAGTTACCGCCTTTGCTGTTTGAATTCATGTATCGCTGGACATCGGAGTGCATCTGGGAAGATTAACAAACAGTAAAATTCACAACTAATCTTGGAGGAACTATTGGGCGAAGTTCACAGCACAGAATCAGATAAGTTAATTGTTGTTTTAAGTCTGTTCAAGAGAAAGGCTGCAGTAGTGAGCATAGTGGATTCTTTCTTGATTATATGTTTTTGGAGATAAGTCTCTTGATTAAACTTAAAATATAAGCCATAGCTATTAATTTAACCTGGGGCAGTGTTTGGAGAGGAATTAGACGGTGTTATTTTCTGGGTCTGTAGATTGTGAAGGAGCAAAAATGGTCTTTGCAGTGATATGTACTTCTTGTTAGATGTGGGAGTTTAAAGAGAGTTTAAGGGTTACTGCGGATTATATCTGCCATAAATGCTGTTGGATGCGAATCGTATCAGATTGAGTGGATCGGTTGGAGAGACAGATAGAAGCAATGAGGAATTTGCAACAGCAACAGTATGTGATGGATGGCAATTATAGGAAGGGGCGGAAATCTCAGATACAGTCACATAGATGGGTTAACTCCAGGAAGGGGAAGCGAGGTAGGCAGCTAGTGCAGGAGTCTTTTGTGGATATACCCATTTCAAACAGGTATGCTGTTTTGGAAAATGTAGGAGGTGATGGATTCTCAGGGGAACGTAGCACAAAAAGCCAAGTTTCTGGTATTGAGACTGGCTCTAATGCAACAAGAGGTACGTCAGCTTCCACGAGATCAATTGTGTTTGGGGATTCTGTAGTCGGAGGTACAGACAGACGTTTCTGTGGCCAGCAGAGAAAAAGCAGAATGGTGTGTTGTTTCCCTGGTGCTTGGATCAAGGATGTCTCACAGAGGATGCAGAATGTTCTCACGGGGGAGAGGGGCCAGCAGGTCATTGTCCACATTGGAACCAACGACATTGAAAGGGAAAAGGTTGAGACTCTGAAGGGAGATTACAAAGAGTTAGGCAGAAATTTAAAAAGGAGGTCATCAAGAGTAGTAATACCTGGATTACTCCCATGCTACGAGCTAGTGAGGGCAGGAATAGGAGGATAGAGCAGATGAATGCATGGCTGAGGAGCTGGTGTATGGGAGAAGGATTCACATTTTTAAGCCATTAGAATCTCTTTTGGGGTAGAAGTGACCTGTACAAAAAGGACGAATTGCACTTAAATTGGGACTCATATACTAGCAGGGAAACTTGCTAGAACTGCTTGGGAGAATTTATACTAGTAAGGTGGGGGGGGGTGGGACCCAGGGAGATAGTGAGAAAAGAGATTAATCTGAGACAGGTACAGCTGAGAATAGGAGTGAGTCAAACAGTCAGGGCAGGCAGGGACAAGGTAGGACTAATAAATTAAACTGCATTTATTTCAATGCAAGGGGCCTAACAGGGAAGGCAGATGAACTCAGGGCATGGTTAGGAACATGGGACTGGGATATCATAGCAAATACGGAAACATGGCTCAGGGATGGGCAGGACTGACAGCTTAATGTTCCAGGATACAAATGCAACAGGAAGGATAGAAAGGGAGGCAAGAGAGGAAGGGGAGTGGCATTTTTGATAAGGGATAGCATTACAGCTGTGCTGAGGGAGGAAATTCCCAGGAATACATCCAGGGAAGTTATTTGGGTGGAACTGAGAAATAAGAAAGGGATGATAACCTTATTGGGATTGTATTATAGTCCCCCTAATAGTCAGAGATAAATTAAGAAACAAACTTGTAAGCAGATCTCAGCTATCTGTAAGAATAATAGGGTAGTTATGGTAGGGGATTTTAACTTTCCAAACATCGACTGGGACTGCCATAGAGTTAAAGGTTTAGTTGGAGAGCAATTTCTTAAGTGTGTACAAGACAATTTTCTGATTCAGTATGTGGATGTACCTACTCGAGAAAGTGCAAAACTTGACCTACTCTTGGGAAGTAAGGCAGGGCAGGTGACTGAGATGTCAGTGGGGGAGCACTTTGGGGCCAGTGACCATAATTCTATTCGTTTTAAAATTGTGATGGAAAAGGATAGACCTGATCGAAAAAGTTGAAGTCCTAAATTAGAGAAAGGCCAATTTTGACAATATTAGGCAAAAACTTTCGAAAGCTGATTGGAGGCAGATTACAGCTGTGCTGAGGGACGGCTGGAAAATAGGAAGCCTTCAGAAATGAGATAACAAGAATCTAGGGAAAGTATATCCCTGTCAGGGTGAAAGGGAAGGCTGGTAGGTATAGGGAATGCTGGATGACAAAAGAAATTGAGGGTTTGGTTAAGAAAAAGAAGGAAGCATATGTCAGGTACAGACAGGATAGAACGAGTGAATCCTTAGAAGAGTATAAAGAAAGTAGGAGTATACTTAAAAGGGAAATCAGGAGGGCAAAACGGGGATATGAGATAGCTTTGGCAAATAGAATTCAGGAGAATCCAAAGGGTTTTTACAAATATATTAAGGACAAAAGGGTAACCAGGGAGAGAATAGGGCCCCTCGAAGATCAGCAAGGCGGCCTTTGTGTGGAGCCACAGAAAATGGGGGAGACACTAAATGAATATTTTGCATCTGTATTTACTGTGGAAATGGATATAGAAGATATAGACTGTAGGGAAATAGATGGTAACATCTTGCAAAATGTCCAGATTACAGAGGAGGAAGTGCTGGATGTCTTGAAATAGTTAAAAGTGGATAAATCCCCAGGACCTGATCAGGTGTACCTGAGAACTCTGTGGGAAGCTAGAGAAGTGATTTCTGGGCTTCTTGCTGAGATATTTGTATCATCGATAGTCACAGGTGAGGTGCCAGAAGACTGGAGGTTGGCAAATGTGGTGCCACTGTTTAAGAAGGGCGGTAAAGACAAGCCAAGGAACTACAGACTGGTGAGCCTGACGTCGGTGGTGGGCAAGTTGTTGAAGGGAATTCTAAGGGACAGGATGTACATGTATTTGGAAAGGCAAGGACTGATTCGGGATAGTCAACATGGCTTTGTGCGTGGGAAATCATGTCTCACAAAGTTGATTAAGTTTTTTGACGAAGTAACAAAGAAGACTGATGAGGGCAGAGCAGTAGGTGTGATTTATACACAACTGGCTCAAAGGTAGCAGATAGAGGGTGGTGGCAGAGGGTTGTTTTTCAGACTGGAGGCCTGTGACCAGTGGAGTGCCACAAGGATCGGTGCTGGGTCCTCTACTTTTTGTCATTTACATAAATGATTTGGATGCGAGCATAAGAGGTACAGTTAGTAAGTTTGCAGATGACACCAGAATTGGAGGTGTAGTGGACAGCAAAGAGGGTTACCTCAGATTACAACAGAATCTGGACCAGATGGACCAATGGGCTGAGAAATGGCAGATGGAGTTTAATTCAGATAAATGTGAGGTGCTGCACTTTGGGAAAGCAAATCTTAGCAGGACTTATACACTTAATGGTAAGGTCCTAGGGAGTGTTGCTGAACAAAGAGACCTTGGAGTGCAGGTTCATAGCTCCTTGAAAGTGGAGTCGCAGGGAGATAGGATAGTGAAGGCGGCATTTGGTATGCTTTCCTTTATTGATCAGAGTATTGAGTACAGGAGTTGGGAGGTCATGTTGCGGCTGTACAGGACATTGGTTCGGCCAATGTTGGAATATTGCGTGCAATTCTGGTCTCCTTCCTATCGGAAAGATGTTGTGAAACTTGAAAGGGTTCAGAAAAGATTTACAAGGACGTTGCCAGGGTTGGAGGATCTGAGCTACAAGGAGAGGCTGAACAGGCTGGGGCTGTTTTCCCTAGAGCATCGGAGGCTGAGGGGTGACCTTATAGTGGTTTACAAAATTATGAGGGGCATGGATAGGATAAATAGACAAAGTATTTTCCCTGGGATCGGGGAGTCCAGAACTAGAGGGCATAGGTTTAGGGTGAGAGGGGAAAGATATAAAAGAGACCTCAGGGGCAACTTTTTCAAACAGAGGGTGGTACGTGTATGGAATGAACTGCCAGAGGATGTGGTGGAGGCTGGTAGAATTGCAATATTTAAGAGGCATTTGGATGGGTATATGAATAGGAAGGGTCTGGAGGGATATGGGCCGGGTGCTGGCAGGTGGGACTAGATTGGGTTGGGATGTCTGATTGGCATGGACGGGTTGGACCGTAGGGTCTGTTTCCATGCTGTACATCTCTATGACTCTATGTGTTATCATCAAGTGATAACAGGGTGCTCTCAGGCAATTAAGAACATTTGCCTTAACAGCAGCGAATCTTTGTAAATAGGAAACTGAGTGATAACATTCCCGGCTGTTCCCTTGTGAAATTAACGACAGTGTTTCATTCTGACCTTGAAACAAAACTTGGTATTATCAAAAGCCTTGTAATTAATGGTCAGGTCCTATTAAAATTGATAGATTCTTATTACCCCTTGCAAGCTAGGCAGACACAGAGGGAACAACATCTTTTCTGTTACAAGTCAGAGAGAGACCATTTTAGTGCTGGGACTGCCGAAGCCAGTACAAAATTAACTCTTCATGCTTACTTGCTATGGATTGAATTTAGTTGCATTTTGAGACGTTATGATGATTTTGAGTAGCCATTACTGGTTATAAAATGCAAACTCTGTAAAAGGTTATATTGAAGAAGCTTTAACTTACTTGCTGTCTGTGAGGGAGACCTTACCGACAGCCCCACTGTCAATTCTAACTAATCAGATCTTATGTTTTATTTGAATTTAAATCACAATCCTAAAAAGAAAGCATGTATAATTCGAGACTAATGAATAACTTTAGATGCAACCTGATGGTAACATCTCAGCCTCAGGTACAGAATGATTCGGTGCTTAAAATAAAAAGCAGGAGTCTGCTCCTAGCATAAAAATTATTTGAGGAGATTTAAGATGGCGGCGACCCAGCAAGTCTGAGTTTGTAGTGCTCTGCCTAAGACTCAGGCAAGTGGGGCAGCCGCCTTTACCACACCTTTTAATTCATTTAAAATAGCTTTTGCCTAGCATACTTAGTCATTTTGCATCAAACTTGAACAATTTGGTGTTTTTCTTAAAATGACTAAGGGCAAAAATTCCCGAAGTTCGCAACAGGCAGGGACCCCTCCCCCACCCCCTCCAGCAGCAGCGGAGACATCTGCTGGACCGCTCGAGAGCAGCGGTCCAGGCTCTCGAGCAGCAAGTCCAGACCTTGGAAGAGCACATCGATGACCTTGATAATTGGGGTCGTCGAAAAAATATTCAGTTGCTAGGCCTTCCCAAATGGGAAGAGAAAGGCCAGCTTGCAGTTTTTTTGAAACAATGACTCCCTCAAATATTAAAGTTGGAGTCGGGATCAGGCCAGGTACGGGTGAAGTGGGCCTACCAGGTTGCTGTACACAAGCCCGGACCAGACCAGCGCCCCCACTCGGTTCTGTTCCAGCTCCAATGCTATAAAGAGAAGCAGATGCTCCTGGAAGCCTCCAGAGTCCTGGGGAATGATCCCCAGGCCATGATGCACAAGGGTTCCAGGATTATGTTATTCCAAGATTTTCCTCCAGCCGTGGTCCGCAAGAGGAGGGCATCCGATGAGGCGAAGAAGCGTCTAGGAGACCTAAATATCCAATATCCCTTGCGTTACCCAGAAAAGCTGCGCTTCAGCCATGAAGGATCCGTATACAACTTTGGATCACCGGAGAATGCTAAAGAATTTTTGGACTCTCTTAAGTAGACTGTAAGATTCAAACCGTATGGATAATGATTTTACTTTTCCCTCCCCGGTTTACCCTTTCTTTCCTTCTCCATCCCTTTTTTGTTCATTACCTTCTCCGGGGAGGGGGAGGGAAGGGAGCTTATTTGTTATTCACTATGTGATTTCTTTTTTTACAGGCCGTGCGGCTTACTTGATTTGTGTGGGGGGGGGGGGGGTTTGTTTTGTCCTACCTTATTTTTAGAGCGGGGTTCTCTTCTTCTGTCGTCTTACTTAGTTTTCTAATAATTGCTAGGATTGTAACTTTGTAGTTTTATATATTTATATTTTGTATTAGATTAGATTAGATTAGATTACTTTACAGTGTGGAAACAGGCCCTTCGGCCCAACTAGTCCACACCGACCCGCCGAAGCGCAAACCACCCATACCCCTACACTTACCCCTGCACCTAACACTACAGACAATTTAGCACGGCCAATTCACCCTAACCTGCACATCTTTGGACTGTGGGAGGAAACCGGAGCACCCGGAGGAAACCCACGCAGACACGGGGAGAACGTGCAAACTCCACACAGTCAGTCGCCTGAGGCGGGAATTGAACCCGGGTCTCTGGTGCTGTGAGGCAGCAGTGCTAACCACTGTGCCACCGTGCCGCCCCGTATTATGCTTGCTAAACACACCTAGGTGTTCGTGTGGGGGGATGTGGGTCAGTCACTTTTAACTTTGGTTTTATAGAACACTTGAATTTGTCGACTCCATTTTATAAAGACTGGGTCGAGGGCAGGGCACTAGTTAGGAGAGGTTATGGTGGGGTTATTGATAGGTAGTTATGCCCCCTGGGAGCAAGGGGGAAAATCTCCTTTCAAATGTGTTTTGCATTTTTTTTTTTACTTAGGAATAGTTTTTAATTGTATTGGTGTAAACGTCTTAAAGAATTTTTGCTTTTGTGAATTTTCCATGGTCTTTACTCAGGGTGTTTTGGGTGGGGTTCTTCCTCCTGGAGGGGGTCTCGGGCTTGCCTGGACGATCATGGCTAGCCATTCGCTTAGGTGGTGCACCTGGAATGTCAAGGGGAGTAATTCACCAATCAAAAGGAAGAAGATGTTATCAAACCTCAAAAAAGAAAGGGTTGATATAGCTATTTTACAGGGGACACATCTACTTGACAAAGAGCACTTAAAATTACAACAGGGTGGTTTTGACCAGGCCTTTTTCTCATCTTTTAGCTCAAAAAGTAGGGGAGTAGTCATTCTCATTCAGAAGAATATTCCTTTTAAAATCTTAAGCCAGATAAAAGATGAATCTGAGTAGTATATATTGATCAAAGCCGTAATAAATGGAGAGGAGTATGGGATTTTGAATCTTTATTGCCTCCTGGCACACCCCTTCAAGTTTGTAATAGACTTGAAGTCTGTACTTGTAACAGACTCCAAGTTGATGGCTTTTGGGACCTGCAATACAATTATACAAGAAGATTTTAATTGTATTATGGACTCAGAGACAGATAGGATACCCAACAGTACTATGGGTATATTTCTTAGATCCAGACAATTGGCGGCTCTGAATAAGGAGCTAGGGCTAGTAGATGTGTGGAGATGTCTTCACCCCAGGGTAGAGACTTTACTTTCTACTCTAACCCACACAAGTGTCATACTAAAATTGATATGTTTTTTGCTCCTTTAACCCTTTTGAATTCCATATTGTTCTGCAAAATAGGTAATATAGCAATCTCTGATCATGCCACAGTATATATGGAAGTTAAGACTAGGGACGATGAGACATTGGCATATGGATTCCTTCTTAATGAAGGATAGCAAATTTATAAAATAATTTTCTCAAGAATTCAAATCTTTTTTGGAAATTAATTCAGGTACGGCCAGTAACCCATCGATGATGTGGGAAACTATTAAGGCTTATGCACGAGGTTTGATCATCTCATATTCTTCGACCCAGAAAAGACAAAAGAAAGAACATCAGCGCCTCCTCGATGCTCGCTTGAAGGCAGCTAAGATAGCGTATGTTGATAGGCCCTCTATTACTAAGCTACAAAGGATCACAGCCCTTAGGACAGCCTTGAATTTGCACTTACCCAAAAAACAAAGAAGGAAATATTATTTGCAAAGCAAAGACTATATGAATATGGCAACAAGCCTGGCAGATACCTAGCATATCTTGCTAGGAAAAAAAAAGGCTCCTCAAGCTATCACATCCATTAGGGAAAGTGCTGGTACTCTGACTTGTGATCATAAAAGGATCAATACAGCCTTTAGAAAGTTCTATTTTGAACTGTATAAATCGCAGGACTGTGGGGATAGAACTAAGAAGATGGAGTCCTTTTTTAAAAACTTGGCCTTTCCGGATTTAACCTCAGAGCAGGTGTCGATCCTGAATGCTCCCCTGGCATCACAGGAAGTACTTGACACAATTAGACAGCTTCAGAGTGGCAAAGCATCTGGACCAGACGGATTCCAGATTGAATTTTATAAAGAATTCATAGGGGAACTGGCTGGTCCACTTATAGACATGTATAATCACTCACATAGTCAGGGCTGCCTCCCACCTTCGTTGAGAGAAGCAAATATTTCTCTCATTCATAAAAAAGAAAAGGCCCCAGAAGATTGCTCATCATATAGACCAATATCCTTGCCAAATGTAGATTTTAAAATCCTTTCTAAAATGTTAGCATTAAGATTGAAGAGGATATATCATATATCATAAAAGAGGACTAGATGGAGTTTATCAAGGGCCGTAGATCATCTAACAACATTAGAAAATGGGTCTTAAATATGATACAAGCCTGTCAACAGGAAAGAATACCGAGGATAGTTATCTCCTTGGATGCAGGGAAGGCATTTGACCGGGTTGAATGGTCATATCTTTTTTACACACTGGAAAGGTTTGGTGTTGGAGAGGTATTTTCTAAATGTATCTCAATATTATATAATGACCCCAAAGCAGCTGTGATTACCAATGGTTTAGGTTCGGATAGCTTCAGCGTGGGTAGGGGCTGTCATCAGGGATGTCCTCTCTCACCCTTATTATTCACGCTAATAATTGAACCACTAGTGGAAGCTATACGAACCGACTCTAACATAGTGGCTCCGAGGGTTGGTTCGGATAAACATAAAATCCCTCTCTATGCAGATGATGTCCTCCTTTTCTTAAGTAATCTTTTGATATCCGTGCCCCGCTTAATTCAAGTAATTAGTCTATTTAGTATGTTCTCAGGATTTAAAATCAATTTTACGAAATTGGAGGCCATGCCATTGGGTGGTCTCACTAGTATATCTAATTTATCGGACGGATCTTGCTTTCCCTTTCGGTGCTCACTGGAGGGTTTTCTATACTTGGGCATTTTTATCACCTCAGTATTTGGTCAGCTGTATAAAGCCAATTTTGTGCACCTACAAGAGAAAATAAGGCAGGATCTTCAATGCTGGGGAGATCTCCCAATATCCTGGTTAGGCAGAGTAGCTTGAGTTAAAATGAATATTCTGTCTTGTCTCTTATAGTCAATGAGAATGCTCCCTTTGATGTTGCTGAGACTGGTGTTACGTAAACTACACGGCTGGCCTGGTTCCTTTATTTGGAATCATAGATGGCCCCTTATCAAATTAGAAAAGCTGCAGCTTCCACAAGCAAGGGGAGGACTGGATTTTCCAGACTTTAGGAGATAAAAGTTGCTCTCTCTTTTATGCTGTGTAGCTGATTGGATCTCTTGTAACCCACAATCAATTTGGTTAGACATTGAGACCTCCCAAGCAAAGTGTCACTTCATTACAGATTACATTACAGTGTGGAAACAGGCCCTTCGGCCCAACAAGTGCACACCGACCCACCGAAGCACAACCCACCCATACCCCTACATTTACCCCTTACCTAACGCTACGGGCAATTTAGCATGGCCAATTCACCTGGCCTGCACATCTTTGGATTGTGGGAGGAAACCGGAGCACCCGGAGGAAACCCACGCAGACACAGGGAGAATGTGCAAACTCCACACAGACAGTCGCCAGAGGCGGGAATTGAACCCGGGTCTCAGGCGCTGTGAGGCAGCAGTCCTAACCACTGTGCCACCGTGCCGCCCACATCAATCTTTTATTTTTAGATGAGAGCTATTATGGACTATTGTATAAATCTTATTGTATTAAACACAATTAAAGCCTGGAGGATAATGCGGCAAGATGAGGGTAACTTACAAAAAACCTCCTTATACTCCTACAGTGGGAGCATGGGGTTTTCAGCCAGGGCTGACAGATGCTACATTAAAACCTGGAGGTCCAGAGGTGTCTCTTGCTTAAGGGACCTGTTCAATGGGGAGCTTATGATGTCTTTTGAACAGCCACCCCAGAAGTTTGGACTGCCTAATGGAGACCTTTTTCGGTATTCCCAAATACGAGATTATGTACAGAAGGAGACCACATTATCAGACAGTCCCTACAAATCGGATAGGGAGAGAAGAGTGGTATGAATTGATGTTAATCCATTTTGAGTACATACTTAATTATTTAATTATTACGTTATTTCTTACTAGTAATGTAAGATATCTTATTTTATGCTTTGGTTTGTTTGTAGGATGGATTAGTAGTTAGCTAAGTTTTTTTTCTCTTTTTTTTCTTTTGTTGTGTTTTGGTTATCATTTATTTCTTTTTTATATATATTTAATTGTATATTAGTGTTTATACTCATTTGTATTACTTTGTAATTTTGTAAAAAATGTTACAAAAGTTTTTTTTTCTTTCAATAAAAAATACCTATAAAAAATTATTTTAAATCTAACTTTGAAGAGTTTCTGGCACAATGGGTCAGGAAGCCATTTTATGGTCAAAGTTTGCCCTCCTTGCTAAGAAGCCATTTTGTAAAACAATTGTATCTGATATGCGAGCTTTGCAAAGTTACCTTATGAACTCTTCAATTAGCTCAGACTGGTACCTCTTTATGATCGGAACTTCTCACCTGCAGACGCCTAACTCAGCTAGATTTGTTTTTCCCACCTGATGAATGGCTCAGGGGCTGTAGGCAAAAGTGAGGACTGCAGATGCTGGAAACCAGAGTTTAGATTAGAGTGGTGCTGGAAAAGCACAGTAGGTCAGGCAGCATCCGAGGAGCAGGAAAATCGATGTTTCGGGCAAAAGCCCTTCATCAGGAATAGAGGCAGGGAGCCTCCAGGGTGGAGAGATAAATGGGGGAGGAGCTGGGGAGAAGGTAGCAAAGAATACAATAGGTGAATGAGGGTAGGGATGGAGGTGATAGGTCAGAGAGGAGGGATGGGGAAGGCAGCAAAGAGTACAATAGGTGAAGAGCTTCAGGGCAGAGAAGATGACCTGGGGGTTGCAGTGAGAGAGAGACTCACTGAGATTCTTGTGGAGACAGGAGGAGAACTTCGTTAAGGTAGGCATCCTTGCAAGAGGATTCGCAGTCAGGTTAAAATCAACTAGGCAAACGTGAGGACTGCAGATACTGGAAACCAGCGTTTAGATTAGAGTGGTGTTGGAAAAGCACAGCAGGTTAGGCAGCATGCAAGGAGCAGGAAAATCGACGTTTCGGGCAAAAGCCCTTCATCAGGAATAGAGGCAGGGAGCCTCCAGGGTGGAGAGATAAATGGAGGAGTGGGGGCTGGGGAGAAAGGAGTGATCAGTCAAGCGCACGGAGCAACTAACTTCTCTTCCTTATGAATTATTGTCTTTCACTGTTATCCTGTCTAACTAAGAACATGCAGTGTTTTTGAATAAAGGACACCACTTTGTGACAGTACAGTAAAGTAGCCTGCTGGGGCTCTTGAAGAGCTGACATCCTACTCTCCTGGGTTATTAGAATCTAGTTAGTTTAGCTTATAGGTATCAGTGTTATGTTGTAACAGTTATGATATTGGTAAATAAAGGAGATGACTAAAATTAAATTAAACTGTCTGTAAGAGGTTTTTTACAGACTACCAAAGAGAATGATCTCCGGGACAAATCAACAGTGGCTTACAGATTAAGTCCACGAAGGATTCTCTGGGCTGTCTCAAATCTGTACTTTAACACTCCTCCCTTCCATTCCTCTGACTGACCCTTCCTTCCATGTACCAACCGGATCCCATCGACCAAGCAGGCCATACCTTCTACCTACGCACACCTATCACTACCTCACCACTCCGCCCTTCTTTCCACACAAAACCTTCATCCCAACCCTCTCTCCCCGCCCCCTTACCAGTACATCCTCTTACCCCCACCTCCAGTCCTGAAGAAGGGTTACACCCAAAACGTTGACTTCTCCACTTCCTGATGCTGCCTTGCTTGCTGAGCTCTTCCAGTCTCCTGCGTGTCTTTGTAGAGTTTGAGACAGATTCAAGTCTGGAGAGTATAGATACTAATTTAAACAGAACGACATTCAGGATTATGCACAAAAGGCAGGAAAATGGCACTGAATCAGAACGATCATTCAGAGAGCTAGGGTAAGGACACGATGGGCTCAACAACTTCTTTTTGCACTTTAACAATTCTATGATTCACAGATCAAATTTTCCACTCCCTTTAGCAGATAAATATGGAAAAATTGGAAAACCCAGCAAAAAAGAGGTTTTTGATTTTCCCCTTAAAGTTGAAACGGTGAGTTCTGAATCTCACTAATGTGTAGCAACTATCTAAATTCCATGCATTTGCCTCTCATTATTATGTCATCACACCTTTTTTTAAACAAATTCGTGGAACATGGGTATCGCAGACCAGGCAGCATTTATTGCCCACCCCTATGTGCCCAGAGGACAGTTAAGAGTCAACCACATTGCTGTGGGTTTGGATTCACATGGGCCAGACCAGGTAAGGATGACAGGTTCCTTACCTAAAGAACATCAGTGAACCAGATGGGTTTTACCTAACAATCGACATCATTAGACTCTAAATTGCATAATTTTATTGAATTCAAATATTACCAATTGCCATAGCAGGATTTGAACCCAGGTCCCCAGAACATTACCTGGGTCTCTGGATTAACAGTCCAGTGATAATACCACTGGACCATCATCCACCCCTATCAACCTCCTCATTTCTACAAAAGTCTCAATTCTTCCATCCTTCCCCAAGAAATTAGATGGTGCCTATTTCTGACATAAATATTAAAGTGATTAAAGAGCAACGTCAGCACACTGTACATATCTCTAGGACTTAATACAATTCCACATTCTTCATTATTTCTCTCCATGATCCATCAACATCATCACCTTTTGTCACCAAATCTGTATCACCAAACCACCAGCCACACCACATCATCATGGCTGCATTTGCACCCTTCGTTCGTATTCATACCAGGGAAGTGAGCATCGCTGGCTGGCCAGTATTTATTGCCCATTCCTAGTTGCCTTCTCGAATTGCTGTACTGCATGTGCTATAGGGAGACTCAATGCCATTAGGAAGAGAATTCCAGGATTTTCACCCAGTGACAGCAATTTTCACACCAACTCTTTGGAGGGGAGGAACACTTACATCTTGCATGCTTCTGCCAGGTCATTGTATATACATGGACACACATGCATCTTACACATTTACACAGAATACATCTTATGGTTCTTATCTTAAATTCTTTGTGCAAAATGGAGGCTGTCAAGCTCTCTGCTTTGAACTGCTTTTTATCCCAAAGGGACACAGAAGCAGCTTGTTACAATTCAGAGCACCGAACAGAATGGTGGATTTGTTGTTGTACGGCAACATGTTACGTCCACATCACACCTCCAGTACCTGCTAGCAGCTTACACAGTAAATACACACTGCATGGATTTCAAGCATTTGAACTTGTCTGAAATTCAAAGCAAACCAGTCCTTCGTGGAGTCAAGAAGGGCTATGAACAAACTCTGGGGTGGGGGACTCCACAGTCAGTCAGCTGAGGGGGTTTATCATGGTCAGTCAGGCACTTGGTCCTGCCACAGTCCTGTGAAATGTGTCCTTAGTGTCCAGGGACTCGGACACAGTCAGTCCAGCAGGTCAAACACAGGGATTACAGGTATGTCAGTCAGGGCCATGTGGAGACATCCCTTCAGGTGCTAGGCCTTGCTCAGTCAGTCTTGCCAAGTTAGTCTGGGGTAGGGTAGACCATGGTAAGTCCTGGGATTTTGGGTATTCATGAGCAGGGTGGGTATTCCATAGTCCTGGGAAAAGTGAGAAGCAGCACTGGACTGGGGTTCATTGAGGGAATGATCATCATGAAAGTGGCAATTCAAGGTAGATAGAACATAGAACATAGCAGAAAATAGAAAGCTGCAAGGTGAGAAAGGTTTGCATAAGTTACCTTCATTCTGGTCTCTTTATGAGGAGATGTATAGCCAACAGGGCATAGCAATTTGTTGAAAATGTGTTGCTGGAAAAGCGCAGCAGGTCAGGCAGCATCCAAGGCGCAGGAGAATCGACGTTTCGGGCATGAGCCCTTCTTCAGGAATGAGGAGAGTGTGCCCAGCAGGCTAAGATAAAAGGTAGGGAGGAGGGACTTGGGGGAGGGGCGTTGGAAATGCAATAGGTGGAAGGAGGTTAAGGTGAGGGTGATAGACCTGAGTGGGGATGGGGACGGAGAGGTCAGGAAGAAGATTGCAGGTTAGGAAGGTGATGCTGAGTTTGAGGGTTGGGACTGAGACAAGGTGGGGGGAGGGGAAATGAGGAAACTGGAGAAATCTGAGTTCATCCCTTGTGGTTGGAGGGTTCCTAGGCGGAAGATGAGGCGCTCTTCCTCCAGCCGTTGTGTTGCTATGGTCTGGCAATGGAACAGTCCAAGGACCTGCATGTCCTTGGTGGAGTGGGAGGGGGAGTTGAAGTGTTGAGCCACGGGTGGTTGTTGGTTGGTCCGGGTGTCCCAGAGGTGTTCTCTGAAACGTTCCGCAATTAGACGGCCTGTCTCCCCAATATAGAGGAGGCCACATCGGGTGCAGCGGATGCAGTAAATGATGTGTGTGGAGGTGCAGGTGAATTTGTGACGGATATGGAAGGATCCCTTGGGGCTTTGGAGGGAAGTAAGGGGGGAGGTGTGGGCGCAAGTTTTGCATTTCTTGCGGTTGCAGGGGAAGGTGCCAGGACTGGAGGTTGGGTTGGTGGGGAGTGTGGACCTGACGAGGGAATCATGGACGGAGTGGTCTTTTCGGAACACTGATAGAGGAGGGGAGGGAAATATATCCCTGGTGGTGGGGTCCTTTTGGTGGTGGCGGAAATGACGACGGACGACGGGCATAGCAATTTGTAAAGCCATGAGTTCAGGGGGTGAAATGGGGACATTAACATTTAAGTAATGGGGATGAATGGAAATGGAGGAGGATAAAAGGTCAACAGGGACCAAGGGATAACAACACAAAAGGGAACATGAGGACAGAGAGATCATTCTGAAAGTCAATTATAAGGACACAGCTGAAACTTTGCTATCTTCTTACCAAATACTATGACAAAATTGTTACCACCTCATACTGAGTAAGTTACCATTTTCTCTTTGGAGGCAGAGTATATTTATTTGAATGTGAGGGTCTGCTAGGGGAGTTGTACTTATAATGCCACCTAACTGGTATTAAATCAATTTTATAGAAAAGTAATTTATCTTGCAAAAATGAACATAAAAAATATTATGGCCTCAAGCAATCCTGACTATAACATACCCTGCATGAAATGGGCCCTTGGAGGATTCCTTATGGCCTTGTTGGAAATTGACAACAGCAGCAAAAAAGACAGCAATTACAACATCGTTACCAAAGCCTTTGAGAACAGCAACCTTCAGTATCCACCCACCATACAGTCTCCAGAGGCAGGAACCACAGGAAGAAAATTCCCTCAAGTAAATGGAGGAGAATAAACACACCCCAAATCTAACGGCCATCCTGTCATTTTTTGCAGGTCTCAGAGTGAAGTGGTGAATTACTTGCCACAGAATTCACAGTCTCTGACCTGATCTTATATCCAATTCAAATCTGTTCAAGTTGTTGATAACACCATTGATTGTCAAAAGGCAGTCATTACCTTTCTGTCGTTGGTGATGACAATTGCCTGGCACTTAGGTGGTGCAAATCTTACTTGCCATTTAATCAACCCAAGCCTGAATGTTATCCAGACTTCTATTTGGATACAGACAGCTTAGGGTTTGACAAGTTACAAATGATTTTGAATATAATGCAGTCATCAGCAAACATTCCTAACTCATGATGAAGGGTAGGTGGTAAAAATTGAAAAGATGTTGCAGGCCATAGCACTTAAATCCTGTTAATTAACGGCTCGCCATGTTCACAAACACATTCAATTTTTTTAACAACTGATACTTGATTATTTGTTGCAATATAATTCCGCAAAGGAAGGGAATTTAAACAATCGCTCACCTCTTACACATTACCTTTGGCAATAAGCATGGAATTGCAAGAAATTTAACCAACATCCAGATGATCTTTCAGTAGTATTTATTTTAAATTTTTAAAAAATCTTTAAAATACACTAACTGGATCTACATACAAAGGGTATTTACAACAGTTCCAAAATATGTACTCTTTTAGAATTAATATGGCGCAGACAGGGATCTGGAATTATTTGCAGTTGGGGTTATCTAAAGGACAGCAGTGGTCCGACGAAAGAAGCTACATCACCAGATACAGCCATGGGGGTGGAGATAGTGGCCTGAGTCAGTGCTGAGTTCGAGATTAAGTGAAATGCCTGAAGAAGATGAATGATTTGTGTCACATTTTCTCCCTGTTCCCTCACGGGGCCACCACTCCTCACTCTTAATTCTGCCAATGCACACATCTCTCATCAAGGCACACCACACAAAGATGTTATTCAACCTATCATGTTTGCACCAGCTGAATAAACGAGACATCCATTCTAATCCCACTTACTGGCAGCTTAGTTTGGGCCTTGCAGTTTATAGTGCTTCAGGTACAGATCCAAGTTCCTTTAAAAAGAGCATGGGATTTCCACCTCAACCGCCAGTAGAAACCACTTTCCATAAGCAAATACAGCTACCTGACCATTACACTTCGTTTTCTGTCAATTTTGGATCCAACCCACCCCCAGCCTTGTATCCCTTGATTTTTAACTTTTCAGCTGAGTATATGTAATGGAACAAGTGAATGCAGCTTTAGCTTCTTCAAATGGAATTCTTTTTCTCACTGTTAAAATATTGATAGCAATCCTGTTTTTTCCTCTCTATTAGAAAAGCTGGAAGTCTTTGCTTTGTCATTCATATCAAGGTTCCTTAGCACCTGGTACTTATCCACAACAAAAACCTTCTTGTTTTCTAACTCTTCCACAAGAAATCCCACATTCTTTACTGCTTGTCTTCTATTTTTAACAGCAAACTATATTCAGAAACTGATGCTTATGAGCTAAATGCCACAAGTATTTACATTTTTTTTATATATATGTAGAAACAGCACCTCAACATCAAATACAGAGCAGAAAATTCAAATAATTTCCTCTCCAATTCAAAGCAGGTTAGTCTGTCTTTTACATACATTTTGATGTACCTTTCTTAAAATGAGATTCATACCTGATTGCTTGTTTTGTAAGTGTAAATTGACTTGTGAGGAGAGGGTTGGCCCTACAATTCTCAAACAGAACTCAGGACTGAAATCAAGACATAGCTCTTCATTCAGAGGGCAATGGATCTTTGGGGTCCTCTACTCAAGACAGTCGTGAATAAAGTCATAGAGATGTACAGCATGGAAACAGACCCTTTGGTCCAACCCATCCATGCCGACCAGATATCCCAACTCAATCTAGTCCCACCTGCGAGCACCCGGCCCACAGCCCTCCAAACCCTTCCTATTCATATACCCATCCAAATGCCTCTTAAATGTTGCAATTGTACCAGCCTCAACCACATCCTCTAGCAGCTCATTCCATACACGTACCACCCTCTACGTGAAAACATTGCCCCTGAGGTCTCTTTTACATCTTTCCCCTCTCACTCTAAACCTATGCCCTCCAGTTCTGGACTCCCCAACTCCAGGAAAAAGACTTTGTCTATTTATCATATCCATGCCCCTCATAATTTTGAAAAAAACTCTAAGGTCTCCCCTCAGCCTCTGACGCTCCAGGGAAAACAGCCCCAGCCTATTCAGCCTCTCCCTATCACTCAAATCCTCCAACCCTGGCAACATCCTTGTAAACCTTTCCTGAACCCTTTCAAGTTTCACAACATCTTTCCGATAGGAAGGAGACCAGGATTGCACGAAATATTCCAACAGTGGACTAACCAATGTCCTGTACAGTCGCAACATGACCTCCCAACTCCTGTACTCAATACTCTGACCAATAAAGGAAAGCATACCAAATGCCTTCTTCACTATCCTATCTACCTGCGACTCCACTTTCAAGTAGCTATGAACCTGCACTCCAAGGTCTCTTTGTTCAGCAACACTCCCTAAGACCTTACCATTAAGTGTGTAAGTCCTGCTACAATTTGTTTCCCCAAAATGCAGCACCTCACATTTATCTGAATTAAACTCCATCTGCCACTTCTCAGGCCATTGGCCCATCTGGTCCACATCCTGTTGTAATCTGAGGTAACCCTCTTCGCTGTCCACTACACCTCCAATTTTGGTGTCATCTGCAAACTTACTAACTGTACCTCTTATGCTCGCATCCAAATCATTTATGTAAATGACAAAAAGTAGAGGGCCCAGCACCGATCCTTCTGGCACCCCACTGGTCACAGGCCTCCAGTCTGAAAAACAACCCTCCACCACCATCCTCTGTCTTCTACCTTTGAGCCAGTTCTGTATCCAAATGGCTAGTTCTCCCTGTATTCCATTAGTCTCCCATGGGGAATCTTGTCGAATGCCTTACTGAAGTCCAGAGATCACATCTACCGCTCTGCCCTCATCAATCTTCTTTGTTACTTCTTCAAAAAACTCAATTAAGTTTGTGAGACATGATTTCCCACGCACAAAGCCATGTTGACTATCCCGAATCAGTCCTTGCCTTTCCAAATACATGTACATCTTGTCCCTCAGGGTTCCCTCCAACAACATGCCCACCACCGACGTCAGGCTCACCGGTCTGTAGTTCCTTGGCTTGTCTTTACCACCCTTCTTAAACAGTGACACCACGTTTGCCAACCTCCAGTTTTCCGGCACCTCACCTGTGACTATTGATGATACAAATATCTCAGCAAAAAGCCCAGCAATCACTTCTCTAGCTTCCCACAGAGTTCTCAGGTACACCTGATCAGGTCCTGGGGATTTATCCACTTTTAACCGTTTCAAGACATCCAGCATTTCCTCCTCTGTAATATGGGCATTTTGCAAGATGTCACCATCTATTTCCCCACAGTCTATATCTTTCATATCCTTTTCCACAGTAAATATTGATGCAAAATATTCATTTGGTAACTCCCCCAGTTTCTGTGACTCCACACAAAGGCCGCCTTGCTGATCTTTGGGAGGCCCTATTCTCTCCCTAGTTACCCTTTTGTCCTTAATATATTTGTAAAAACCCTTTGGATTCTCCTTAATTCTATTTGCTAAAGCTATCTCATGTCCCCGTTTTGCCCTCCTGATTTCCCTCCTACTTTCTTCATACTCTTCTAAGGATTCACTCGATCTATCCTGTCTATACCTGACATATGCTTCCTTCTTTTTCTTAACCAAACCCTCAATTTCTTTAGTCATCCAGCATTCCCTATACCTACCAGCCTTCCCTTTCACCCTGACAGGAATATACTTTCTCTGGATTCTTGTTGTCTCATTTCTGAACGCTTCCCATTTTCCTGTCATACCTTTACCTGCGAACATCTGTCTCCAATCAGCTTTCGAAAGTTCTTGCCTAATACCGTCAAAATTGGCCTTTCGCCGATTTAGAACTTCAACTTTTAGATCTGGTCTATCCTTTTCCATCACCATTTTAAAACGAATAGAATTATGGTCGCTGACTCCAAAATGCTCCCCCACTGACACCTTAGTCACCTGCTCTGCCTTATTTTCCAAGTGTAGTCAAGTTTTGCACCTTCTCTAGTAGGTACATCCACATACTGAATCAGAAAATTGTCTTGTACACACTTTACAAATTCCTCTCCATCTAAACCTTTAACACTACGGCAGTCCCAGTTGATTTTTGGAAAGTTAAAATCCCCTACCATAACTACCCTGTTATTCTTACAGATAGCTGAGATCGCCTTACAAGTTTGTTTCTCAATTTCCCTCTGACTATTGGGGGGGGGGGTCTATAATACAATCCCAATAAGGTGATCATCCCTTTCTTATTTCTCAGTTCCACCCAATACCTTCCCTGGATGTATTTCCAGGAATATCCTCCCTCAGCACTGCTGTAATGCTATCCCTTATCAAAAATGCCACTCCCCCTTCTCTCTTGCCTCCCTTTCTATCCTTCCTGTAGCATTTGTATCCTGGAACATTAAGCTGCCACTGCTGCCCATCCCTGAGCCACGTTTCTGTAATTGCTATGATATCCCAGTCCCATGTTCCTAACCATGCCCTGAGTTCATCTGCCTTCCCTGTTAGGCCCCTTGCATTGAAATAAATGCAGTTTAATTTATTAGTCCTACCTTGTCCCTGCCTGCCCTGACTGTTTGACTCACTTCTGTTCTCAGCTTTACCTGTCTCAGATCAATCTCTTTCCTCACTATCTCCCTGGGTCCCACCCCCCCACCTTACTAGTTTAAATCCTCCCAACCAGTTCTAGCAATTTTCCCTGCCAGTATATTAGCTCCCTTCCAATTTAAGTGCAATCTGTCCTTCTTGTGCAGGTCACTTCAACCCCAAAAGAGATTCCAATGATCCAAAATTGTGAATCCTTCTCCCATACACCAGCTCCTCAGCTATGCATTCATCTGCTCTATCTTCCTATTCCTGCCCTCACTAGCTTTAGCACTGGGAGTAATCCAGATATTACTACCCTTGGGGACCTCCTTTTTAAATTTCTGCCTGACTCTCTGTAATCTCCCTTCAGAGTCTCAACCTCTTCCCTTCCAATGTCGTTGGTTCCAATGTGGACAATGACCTCCTGCTGGCCCCTCTCTCCCGTGAGAACATTCTGCACCCTCTCTGAGACATCCTTGATCCTGGCACCAGGGAAACAACACACCATTCTGCTTTTTCTCTGCTGGTCACAGAAATGTCTGTCTGTACCTCAGACTACAGAATCTCCTAACACAATTGATCTCTTGGAAGCCGATGTACCCCTCGTTGCATTAGAGCCAGTATCAATACCAGAAACTTGGCAGTTCGTGCTACGTTCCCCTGAGAATCCATCACCCCCTACATTTTCCAAAATAGCATACCTGTTTGAAATGTGTATATCCACAAAAGACTCCTGCACCAGCTGCCTACTTCTCTTACCCCTCCTGGAGTTAACCCATCTATGTGACTGTACCTGAGACTTTCCCCTCTTCTTATAACTGCCATCCATCACATACTGTTGCTGTTGCAAATTCCTCATCGCTTCTATCTGTCTCTCCAACCGATCCACTCGATCTGATACGATTCGCATCCAACTTCATTTATGGCAGATATAATCCGCAGTAACCCTTAAACTCTCTTTAAACTCCCACATCTGACAAGAAGTACATATCACTGCAAACGCCACTTTTGCTCCTTCACAATCTACAGACCCAGAAAATAACACTGCCTTATTCCTCTACAAACACTGCCCCAGGTTAAATTAATAGCTATGACTTATATTTTAAGTTTAATCAAGAGACTTATCTCCAAAAAAATATAATCAAGAAAGAATCCACTATACTCTCTACTGTAGCCTTTCTCTTGGACAGACTTAAAACAACAATTAACATCTGATTCTGTGCTGTGAAATTCGCCCAACAGTTCCTCCAAGATTCAGTGAATAGTGAATTTCACTGTTTGTTAATTTTCCCAGATGCACTCTGATGTCCAGTGATACATGAATTCAAACAGCAAAGACGGTAACTGTGCAGGTTCTCTCTCATGCTCAATTATTCTATTTTTTCAATATGGAAGTCAACAGAATTTTGGATACCAGAGTGCAAAAGATGGATTTCAGGTAGAAGATCAGTCCTAACTATATTGAATGAAAGTGCAGGTTTGAAAGAGCAACTGGCCAACTCCTGCTCATATTTAGCATGAAAAGAGATTGAGCAGAATGGCCTATACTCTATAGAAAAATTGAGAAATGTTCCTAGTGAACCAGATAAGGTTTTCAGAAAGGATTTGACAAAATAGATTGCAAGACTGTTTCTCTTGACTGGAGAGTCCAGAACCGGGAAGCTCAGAATTAGAATGAGGAATTTCCTACTGAGATATGGAGATATTTCTTCAATGGGAGGGCTGTGAATTTTAAGAAATTTCCACATGAGAGCTGTGGATGCTCAGTCACTCAGTAAACTTAGGATTAAGATCAATCATTTTTGGTTTTTAAGGGAATCAAAGACTATATGGATCAGGCAGGGGAAACTGAGGTCAATGATCAGCCATGATTTTACTAAATTACAAAACAGGCTTGAGAACTCACATGGCTGACTACCATTCTTAATTCTTCTGTTTTATCTGATATGCTGGGATTTCATTTTTGCCTATCAATTATCCAATCCTTGCTTGGCTTCAGTTTATAAGAGACCATGCAAAATCTTATTTCCTGTAACAGTTGCATGTAACAGCTACAAGTAACAGCATTCCACTTGAAGTTTTGTCTATTCGATCTCTGCTTCAGCTTGAAATAAACAGGACTATGATTCCATATTGTTTTAGACAGCAATAGTTGGTTTCTGTGCAGGTGCTTAGTCCTGGTTACATAAAATGTGACATGCCAGTGCATCATGTACAAGTAACATTGTTGCAGAATGTCTGTTTTTACAATGAAATTGTTTTTTACATCAAATAATTTCCCTTCTTCATAGGAGTTAAGAGGGATAAAAGTATTTTGCTGTTTCATTAGCAATTATTAGAGTATTTCGATAATCTGAAGTTTGTGAACAAATTGAGAGTAATTAACTCTAATACATATGAAGCGACAAATTTATTTTCAAGTGTTGCTTTAACTTTCAGCAAATTAAAGTAATTTGATTCACTGTCTGAGCTAATACAAGTATGGTTAGTACACAATGCTTGCAGTCACCTGTGAGAAAGGAAGGGGAGGGATAGAACAATTGAAAGGGGAAGGAAGTTTGAAACATGACCTCAAATGAATAGGAAAATTGAAAAGGTGTTTTATAGGCAGTTCCTCTGCAATGGCCCATTTTCCATTTTCACTGAAAGCTATTTCCTTCATTTTACTATTTCTGCATCTCATTTGACACTGAATTCACCCACTCAAATTTACAATACTTGTTCAGAAACAAATGGTTCATTTCAGATTATTTCAACCTGATGGAATAAAAAAATCAAACAACTGCTTGCCCTAGATTGCAGTCCAAAATATTGTCAACATTAAAAAAAGACATGAGCAAGTCTAAATAACATGCGGCACTGCTTACTGCTCTGCCACTTCAACAACGGGCAATTCATGGTGCAAATAGCTCTCTCTTGCTAAAAGTGAGTCAGAGTTTTCTAACATTCAATATACCTCAGGGTTTTCTAACATTCAATATGCCAAGCAGTATTAACAGTGACACCAATTCTAGAAAAAGGGGCAGTTCTGGAATCTAGATGCATTTAGAAGGTGAGCCACAATCTGGCAGTATTTTAGCTTTGCAGGGGCTTGAAGACTTTTGAAAGGGGCTTGAAGACTTTTGAAAGGAGCTCAGATTTTGAGAATGTCAGCAGGGACCACACAGCTCAAGACAGGGGTTTGGCAAATGTCAGAATGTAAAGCCTGGCAGGTTTGAATGATTTAGTAGATAAGGAGATGCCTAAAAAGTTACAACCCAACTTGTCACTGAGCCCTTTAATAGCCCCTCAATCCTAAACAAGCATATTCTTTACCTATTAACTCCTTTCCCCCAAGCGATCCACAACTTTTTGTGTTCTCAATTGTCAGCCATCTGGGCCATTACATTGCAGCCCTTAAGCATATAAACCTACTCAATTTGTTCCTTAAAATTAGTGGATGACACTCTCATAGTACTCCAAGTTTGGGAGAAGATTTGTAGCTCGGGTGCTCGTTGTTGTGGTTCTTTTCGCCGAGCTGGGAATTTGTGTTGCAGACGTTTCATCCCCTGTCTAGGTGACATCCTCAGTGCTTGGGAGCCTCCTGTGAAGTGCTTCTGTGATGTTTCCTCTGGCATTTATAGTGATTTGTATCTGCCGCTTCCGTTTGTCAGTTCCAGCTGTCCGCTGCAATGGCCGGTATATTGGGTCCAGGTCGATGTGCTTATTGATTGAATCGGTGGATGAGTGCCATGCCTCTAGGAATTCCCTGGCTGTTCTCTGTTTGGCTTGTCCTATAATAGTAGTGTTGTCCCAGTCGAATTCGTGTTGCTTGTCATCTGAGTGTGTGGCTACTAAGGATAGCTGGTCGTGTCGTTTCGTGGCTAGTTGGTGTTCATGGATGCGGACCGTTAGCTACACACACAAAAGAAGTTGCATCAAGACACTGTTCAAAAGGGCCACAACACACTTCAGTACACCAGAACTGCAAAAAGAAGAAGGACACCTATACAATGTATTCGCCAAAAACGGGTACCCCGTAATTTCATCAACAGATGCCTAAGGGGAAGACAACAGAATGAGGACATGCCACAACCCAAAGGACTAGCCACACTACCATACATCAAAAACATTTCTGAACTGACAGCCAGACTACTGCGACCACTAGGAATCATAACAGCACACAAACCAACAGCCACTCTCAGGCAACAACTCACCAGGACGAAGGACCCGATACCCAGCATGAGCAAAACCAAAGTAGTGTACAAAATCCCATGCAAGGACTGCACAAAACACTACATAGGACAAACAGGAAGACAGCTCACAGTCCGCATCCATGAACACCAACTAGCCACAAAACGACATGACCAGCTATTCTTAGTAGCCACACACTCAGATGACAAGGAACATGAGTTCGACTGGGACAACACTACTATTATAGGACAAGCCAATCAAAGAACAGCCAGGGAATTCCTAGAGGCATGGCACTCATCCACAGATTCAAGCAATAAGCACATCGACCTGGACCCAATATACCGGCCACTGCAGCGGACAGCTGGAACTGACAAACGGAAGCGGCAGGTACAAATCACTATAAATACCGGAGGAAACATCACAGAAGCGCTTCACAGGAGGCTCCCAAGCACTGAGGATGACACCTAGGCAGGGGACGAAACGTCTGCAACACAAATTCCCAGCTCGGCGAACAGAACCACAACAACTCTCATAGTACATAATTTTCTGATATACTTTCTTAACATGTGCTCAAAATGTTCCAGTTCTGAGTATTATTGATGAAGTCATAGAATCATAGAATCCTTAGTGTGGAAACAAGCCAATTGGCCCACAAATACACACCGATCCTCCAAAGAATAACCTACCTAGACCCGTTCCCCTAATACTCTACATTTACCTCTGACTAATGCATCCAACCCACACATCCCTGAATACTATGGGCAATTTAGCGTGGCCAATTCACCTAACCTGTCTGGATTGTGGGAGGAAATCGGAGCACCCGGAGGGAATCTACGCAGACACAAAGGAAGTGTGCAAACTCCACACAGACAGTCGCCTGAGGTCCCTGGTGCTGTGAGGCAACAGTGCTAACCACTCAGCCACCGTGCCGCCAGGATTTATCCATCTTAAATATACAAAATTTAGTTGTTGAAAATTTATTCCAAATATTCAAAGTCATCAGTTTGTGCAGCTTCAGTTGTTACATAAATTCCTTAAGCCTCAATAATGCCTTCGAAGATCAATTTTTGAATTATTTCCAAAAACAATCTTAATAGGCAATTTCTTTATTTCCCTACTAATCTAAATATATCATGTAAGCAGCTGTTGAACACATTAGCCACTATCCATAATTGGATGGAGAAAATTGTATTTCTGATTCCCAAATTAAAGTGAGTAATAAATGACATTATTGGGCTTGGGATCTCAATACTTTCCTTGGTATACATAGATATTCTTGAACCTCTTTATATACTTGCTGGTAAAATCAGATAAAAAGTAGGAGATTGTATTTGATAGTTGTGAGCACTTAGCTTTCCTAGATATTAAATAGTGACCAGTTCATAACAGTATTTAAGAAGAATGAAATAAAGCTTCTGATGAAAAGTCACTAGCTTCAAATATTAACTCTGGGCTCAATCCTATTAGAGATCAACAAATGTCTTTTTTGGCAAATTTCATAGAGAGTTGCTGTCCATAAGGACTAGCAATGCTTTCTTGCACTGTCTTCCCAACTTTCCTCATTACATATGTATCACACCTATATCATGCCCATGCTTGTCCTATTCTCCCATCTGTTGTGAATGAGGCACTCACCACTACTGTGAAATCTCAGGATCCTAACAGTGGTGCCATCTTCAAAGTCCAGCCATGGACCTGGTCAAGCATTGTCAATCGGAGTTGCTTTTTACTGTGCACAGAGTGGGAGACCAACCACAAACCAATACTTTTCAAGGCATAGCTGACATTTCATTCCACAAGTGGACAGTCCTACACCAATTGCTGTTTAACAATCAAGCTGGTCAGCTTACCTATCCTTAGTATCATCTCATCTTACAACCCTAAGTCAATGCTATTCTTTCTCAATATCCAGAGTCGACCAGTAACTTTTCATTGTTCAATGTGGGACCATAACACAAAGGAAAGCCTTCAAACATTTCGAGCATTTTTATTCATCCATAGCAGAAGTCAACAATAAGCAAACAAACACATGCTGCATTTGCCTTTCAGAACAAAATGGTCACTTGCCTTCTGAGCACCACAGATTTACAATCAATGAGTGATCGCTACACTGGGTTCTCATCTACCAAAACTGGTGTCAATTATGTCCTGTCTGGCTTGTTGTGCTCAGTCATGCAGAGGGTGACATTCCAACTGCTCCATGTCTTCACCTTCCATCTGTCTCTCTCCCAGCTCTTTAACATCTATTACATCCCTCATTGCCTGCTTCAGTTGTCTATGATACCACAGTACACTCTACCTGTAATGTCCTACAAGGCTTCGCCCAAGACCAATCCGGTCATCAGAACCTCATCTTCAGGAAGCTATCCCATTCTTCACCATTGCTTTAGGTTAGAATGGGCTTCATTAAATTGATTAGGAGAAAGTGAGGACTGCAGATGCTGGAGGTCAGAGCTTAAAAATGTGTTGCTGGAAAAGCGCAGCAGGTCAGGCAGCATCAAAGGAGCAGGAGAATCGACGTTTCGGGCATAAGCCCTTCTTCAGGATTCCTGAAGAAGGGCTTATGCCCGAAACATCAATTGTTCTGTTCCTTTGATACTGCCTGACCTGCTGCGCTTTTCCAGCAACACATTTTTAAGCTTCATTAAATTGATGCTTAGCTTCAGTCAGGAGTTGTGTAATGGAACCATCAGCCATGTTTGCAGAAAGCAGCCTTTGCCTCCCAGTAACCATCTTTGTGCAAGGCATCCAGCCCAATGTTTTGTTCATTAACTACTCTGAGAAGCCTCTATCTTTCCATCTTTTCATCTTGCCAAGCTTCCTCTTGGCAATTACAGTCATGTTAATTATCAATTCTCTTATCTTTCTAGACTTTGTGCAGTTTTCCAAAGGATTGTTGCTGTGTTTACAGGACAGTTCATGATTACCAGCCAAAATTGGAGTCCTGTAAGCAAATCTCAGCACCACATCTTAAGAAGGATATATTGATCTTGGAGGGAGTACAACTTAGGTTTACAAAAATGATACCCAGTCTTCAGGGGCTAGGTTTTGAAGAGACATTATACAAATTAAGCCCATTTTCTCTAGAATTTAAAAGGTTGAGAGGTGATCTGATCAAAGTCTTCAAGGTATTAACAGGGTAGATAAAGATAAACTATTTCCACTGTTCAGAGATTTCAGAATGAGGGGGCATAGGCTAAAAATTAGGGCCAGACTGTTCAGGAAAGATGTTAGGAAGCTCTTCTACAGAAAAAGGGTGATAGAGGTTTGGAACTCTCCTCCACAAATGGCAGTTGACACTAGATTAATTGTTAAGTTTAAATCTGAGATATGTAATGTTTTGTTAAGCTAAGTTATTAAAAGATATGGGCTAAAGGCAGCTACATGGTGGTGGGCCACAGATTAGCTACGATCTCACTAATGACCTTCCCCTGCTCCTAAAAAATAGTGGCTTCTCTTATTTAAGAAACTTGACAGTCTTCTAGATATGACCTTATTTCTAAAGCAATACTATTTTTAAATCCTTCCATTAAACAACCTTCTGTCTCTTCCTCGGATTTCTGAACTTTTGCCCATAAAGTTCAGGAACTCATACAAGTGCATTAGGCCCAGCAGCTTTCACAGTTTCATAATCTGCAAACTATTCATTCAAAAGGATTAACTGCCTGCCAAAGGACTCCAATAAAAGCATTCAATTTACTCATAGCCACTGCAGCTTTATACGAATTTTCTTAAACGATACAAAACACATTTCAATTTCTTCCTCACAAAATGAATTTATGTACTAAGTGCATATTCCCTGTCAATTCAGAGCTAGGAGTTAAAGCTGACCCATCATTAAAATACTAGATGGCGGCAGAGTAAGACACTCCAACCAGAGGTTCTCTGTTCCACTCATTCTTTACTTTTCTGCTTTTCTGCATTTTTATTTATTCAACTACTGACTTACCCAAAGGGGAATGGAGGAGGCAACTGCAGACTGGAGTCCACCACCAGCGAGTCCACAGAGTGGAGGCCGATGCAAGGAAGCAGTCCCGGAGTGGAGGCCAGCACGGGGAATGAGGCCCAGAGAAATCTTACCTTGCAGCAGCTGAGAGTGAGTCCACAGCGGACTGGAGGCTTGGAGCAGAGATGGTTGTTGGACTGGGGTCTGACGTGGGTAGTCAGACCACGTGTGGAAGCCCCTACGCTAAGCTACTGTAATGTAATGTTTATTTGTAATTTGCTTGTCTGACTATAATGTCTTTCCTTTTAACATAATATATTTTTTAACTTCTACTATGAATCACTGTAAAGTAATGCAATTACTTTTTTTATTCTTCTTTTTGTATCTAAGATTTGTACCAAGGTACTAAAGTTGGCACCATAAGAGGTGACATTGTAAACTTTTCAATGTACTCCTGTACTTTAGTACACGTGACAATAAAGGAAAATCTATTTCTAATTCATTAAATTTCCTAAAACAAAGAAATACAGATAGTGGAAATCTAAAATAAAAATAAACATTGCTGGAGAAACACAATAATATCTGTAGAAAGAAAGCAGAGTTAACTTTTCAAGTCCAATGACTCTTTTTCGAAACTGATAGAAACTAAGAAATGATGGTATGTTTGCTGAAGACCAGGAGTCAAGTGGGGGAGGGGGTGAGATTTGCCTGATTTTCCGTGTTCATGTAATTATAGATTTTTACTGATCATTTCAATTAAATTATCTGGCTTCCTTCTGTCTGTGCAATTTAAGACTGTCCCTATCTAATTTTTCCTTTTCTCTATAAAACTCAATTTCTACTCTTTCATTTCTCGTTCTTTTTAAACTCACCCTGTCTCATTTGCAATTTAATCCTATGATTTTTTTTATTATTTCTTCTTTCCTCAAGGTTCAGATATTGAGTCATTACTACAGCTACTTTCTTCTTCTAAATATCCAGTTTTAAATTTATTTCCAACATTTCCATGATTATCTTTGAATGAACCTTCGTTACCTGTTAGTTACAAGCACCCAAAGATAGATACCATCTTGTGAGAAAGACTTCCACAATAGACACAACCATGTTAGCAATGAATGCACCAGGGATCACTGTGTAATCTTATTCATTTAAACTGTAGTAAATCCAAGTGCATTCATCTCAGCATGTGGATTCAAAATTCTGGATGAGCTTCCAACTTGTAACAATCCTCATAGAATTTCTTTTCAAAAGTTTCCAATCTCAAACTTCAGGTCAAAGGCATGACAAGATTTCAAGTTTTAAGACTTGCAAATTTTATAAGGCTTCTTCAAAGCAAAAGCTAAAAGCAACATTGATAAAATACTACTTTAGTTCGCAATTTAAACTCTAAAACCCTGCATTTGACAGTTAAAATGACTAAGAATCTTGTTCCACAGTTATACCTCACTTGGTCCCTTAATTAGGTAGTTTTCTTTCCACGAAGAATCATCCAAAGTGATTATTTTCTAACTTTTCTTCTTCCAATTGAAGAACTTCAGACTCCCAAAATGACATTCACTGTGTGCTCCAGTGGAGATCCCTCCCTCTAGCTAAAGCTAGATGAATCTTCCAGCTCATAAGTTTGGTCTCTTCAATCAGAGCATGAGATCCCGCCCACATTTTGCATGATGAACAACAGAAACTTGATTCTTCTACCTCTTTGCACTTCCCTCAGATTCTTGCAGACTGACTTTATCTGTAAGGTTCAGTGGAATTCTTAGAAAACCTGTAACCTGGCCTAAAATTTGGCCATTGTATAAGGTAGAAATTCCAACTGACTATCCTCTAGACCCCTCAAAATTAATTGTATCTTTAAATTAAGTAGACAAATTAATCATTTACAAAACCTAACATTTTTTATACTTCCCTGGGACTTGGAAACTAACAGGGAGGAGAGAGTGAGGACTGCAGATGCTGGAGATCAGAGCTTAAAAATGTGTTGCTGGAAAAGCGCAGCAGGTCAGGCAGCATCAAAGGAACAGGAGAATCGACGTTTCGGGCATAAGCCCTTCTTCAGGATTCCTGAAGAAGGGTTTATGCCCGAAACGTCGATTGTCCTGTTCCTTTGATACTGCCTGACCTGCTGCGCTTTTCCAGCAACACATTTTTAAGCTTCATTAAATTGATGCTTAGCTTCAGTCAGGAGTTGTGTAATGGAACCATCAGCCATGTTTGCAGAAAGCAGCCTTTGCCTCCCAGTAACCATCTTTGTGCAAGGCATCCAGCCCAATGTTTTGTTCATTAACTACTCTGAGAAGCCTCTATCTTTCCATCTTTTCATCTTGCCAAGCTTCTTGTTGCTGGAAAAGCACAGCAGGTCAGGCAGCATCAAAGGAACAGGAAAATCAACGTTTCAGGCATAAGCCCTTCTTCAGGAATGAGGAGAGTGTGCCAAACAGGCTAAGATAAAAGGTATGGAGGAGGGACTTGGGGGAGGGGTGTTGGGAATACGATAGGTGGAAGGAGGTTAAGGTGAGGGTGATAGGCCGGAGAGGGGGTGGGGGCGGAGAGGTCGGGAAGAAGATTGCAGGTCAAGAAGGTGGTGTGAGTCTGAGGGTTGGGACTGAGAAAAGGTTGGGGGGGGGGGAATGAGAAATCTGGAGAAATCTGCATTCATCCCTTGTGTTTGGAGGGTTCCTAAGCGGAAGATGAGGCGCTCTTCCTCCAGGCATCATGTTGCCATGGTCTGGCGATGGAGAAAGCCAAGGACCTGCATGTCCTCGGCGGAGTGGGAGGGGGAGTTAAAGTGTTCAATCACGGGGCGGTTGGGTTGGTTGGTGCGGGTGTCCCAGAGATGTTCTCTGAAATGTTCTGCAAGTAGGCGGCCTGTCTCCCCAATGTATAGGAGTTTACATTTTTAAACTTGGAAACTAACAGTCTATCTACTGTCAGGATAACATTCTGGTTATTGTTTATGGTTAAAAATCACACAACACCAGGTTATAGTCCAACAGGTTTAATTGGAAGCACACTAGCTTTCGGAGTGACGCTCCTTCATCAGGTGCCAATCACCTGATGAAGGAGCGTCACTCCGAAAGCTAGTGTGCTTCCAATTAAACCTGTTGGACTATAACCTGGTGTTGTTTGATTTTTAACTTTGCTCACCCCAGTCCAACACCGGCATCTCCGAATCGTCATTGTTTATAGCTGTGAATATGCTTCTTCCCAGTAAAACAATCTGACCCCTCTTTAACCTTCAACAACCAAACCACCTCGGTACATTATCAGCAGAATTCAGAACATGTCACAGAATCACTTATATTCCTCTATTTTAGGGTAAAATAAAGAAATAGGCCCAAATAGTACAATCTTAGAAAACCTTGTACAAGAGAGATAACATGTTGTTGAACTTTTAGTAGGCTTTGACAACTGCTGTTGCCCAGTGATCTGAATTGTGAGATCAGCTATTTAGTATAAGATGAAGGAATAGAAATTTGTATATCTAAATTTGCAGATTACATTAAAACAGGAGGCACAGTAAATGGGAGCAGGATATTACAAAGAATCTGAAACTGATTAGGGGGGAAAACTGTGACAAGGAGTTTAAAATCGGGAAGCACAATATCATTCTATTTGGAACAGAGTAAAATAAATCAGTTTTTCAATGATCAGGGATGAGGCAAATTGTCAAGGCTCCACTGATAGCACTTTTCAGATCCATGACAACTATCAAGAAGGACAAAGGCTGAAGTTACAGGGGAACACTACCACCTGTAAATTCTCCTTTAAGCCAAACGACACCCTAATTTAGAACTAAATCACCATTGCATCATTGTCACTGGGTCAAAACCTGAACCGCCCCACTGATACCACTGAGTGTGTATCGACAACAGTTCAAGGTGGTGACTCACCCATTCTTCTCAAGAGCAATTAGTGCTGAGCCATAAATAGTAGCTTTTCAAGTGACATTTATACCCAGAGAACAAGGGTCTGCATGTCCAAGAATACAAATCACTAAAAGCTGATGTAATGTACAAAAAGCAAAGACTTCATGGAGTCTTGATCTTTATCTCAAAAGGTGATTGAAAATTGAGAAACCACTGAGAGGAAGGATCTGTAATAGACAGCTTTAAGCAGGGAACTTCGGGAGGGTTATGTGAATCTGTTAAAGAGTGACTTGTTAAGGTAGTCACAGAATCACAAAACTGTAACAGTGTGGGTTACCACCATTCAACCCATTGAGTCTGCGCCAGTTTCCAACGAGCCTTATAAGTTAGTGCCATTCTCTTGCCTTTATCCCATAGCATTGTACATTGCTTTTATTCAAATAATCATCAAATGCTGTCCTAATAGCTCAATTGATACCGCATCCACCACACTTCCAGGCTGTACATTCCAGACATGAGTCGTTCGCTGTGTGCAGAAAGGGAAGGAGCAATGGTAATTTAAATCAAGGAGCAATGATAAATCAATAGGTATATTCATCACAGTAATGAATTAGATTCAATAACTAATCACAGGATATAAACATTAAAGGGATTGAACTAAAAGAACATTTGCATAGGCATGTATAATATAGAAACAACCAATTATTTAGAACTTTTAACTTTGTAAAACTACATAAGGTAGTTCACAGGAATAATATCAAACAAAACTTGATACCAAGCCACTTAGAGATACTAGGATGGAAACAATGCAGGTGCTGAGGTGTATATATAAGATAGTTAGTGGGAGGTTTGGAGAGGAAATTTCAGTGTCAGGCCCTGGCAGCTTACAGCACAGTTGTCAATTAAAACCATGAATGCACACAAAGGGCCAAAATTGGAGGAGTACAAGAAATCTCAGAAGGCTGGAGGCGATTAGACAGATGGGAACAACTTGATATCAAGGATGGAAGTTTTAAAATAGGCACTGCTTCCCTGAGATCCAATGTAGGTCAACAAACACAGGTGAATGGGACCAAGAGGGAGTTAGTAAATGAGCAGCAGATGTTTTTAATGCTCAACTTGAGAGTGTGTCTCGTGTGAGGGAAGAAAAGGATGGATAGAAAATCTCCAGGATTATGACATACAAACTGGCTTAAAGTGCTGAATACAGATCAGGATTACATCTACTTGGGAGTACAGTCTAAAACTGCACTTTGAGTACGGGGGGCCAAAAGACTATACAAAAGCAGAATAACGTGCTGAAATGTACAGATAATGTGATTAGAAAGTTCGAGGAATAAGCAGACATTTTCACAACCTCCAACGTGAGTCTCAGATAGCACACTGCCTCCCTTCCGACGGTGTACAGGATACTGAATGTTTGCTCAATAAGCACACCGACCTGGACCCAATATACCAACCACTGCAACGGACAGCTGGAACTGACAACCGGAAGCGGCAGATTCAAACCACTATAAATATCGGAGGAAACATCACAGAAGCGCTTCACAGGAGGCTCCCAAGCACTGAGGATGTCACCTAGACAGGGGACGAAACGTCTGCAACACAAATTCCCAGCTCAGCGAACAGAACCACAACAGTTAACTCTGACGAGCAATTTAGAGATGGAGGGGGTATGAGGGCATCGGATTCCTAGAATCAGTTCAAAAATAGGAAGAATTTAAATAAAATGGACAGGATGAAACTTAATAGGGCTGGGACCAATATATTCATGTTAAATTTAAACTCATTTGGTGCGGTGTTGGTGTTGAGATAGCTCAGGTTGAAGCATTAATGATATGAAAGTGTGCATAGAGGCCAGACAGACAAATGGCATTAAAATAAAAACTGTAGTAAAAATAGGAAGGAATTAACGAGGAGTAAAAATGACAAAAATAAAACAAAGAGCTGCAGGTACTGAAGATCTGAAACAAACAAAAAACAGGAATTGCTGGAGAAATTCAGCAGGTCCAGCATCAGTAAAGAGAAAACAGAGTTGACATTTCGAATCAAGGAAATACAGCAAATCAAAATATGCTTGAAGTGTACATGTGTAAATTGTTGGAGTGTGATGATTAAGGCTGGTGACCTGCAGGAACAAGTAGCTACATGGAACTAAGTAATCAAAACAAGAAAAAGAGGGATGTGTCAGTTACTTTAAAAAAAAATTCACACGGCACTAGTAAGTGATAAAGTACTTCACGGTTCCAAAATGTATTTGGTTTGAATTAAGGAACAATAGAGGAACTATTACACTTCTATATATACTATAGCTCAACAGACAGAATGAATAGAGCAGCAGGTTTGCAAGCATATTGTTGCAAAATGCAATACATTTAGAGTTATGATAATGGAGGACTTCAATTATTCTAACTTAGCAGGGAAAATAAGAGTTAACGCCAAAAAAGTGGAGGAATTCTTGAAATATTTGTCATAAAACTTTCTTGATGAGTTTGTTTCCAACTTAATGAGGAAGGGTTAGGTCTAGTTAGAGGGAATGCTGCCTTCCCATACATTTTCAAGGCAATGATGATGGCTTGAAGACGAAAGAGATAGTGCACTTGGTGCTGGAAATGGGGTTCACTGTGGACATGACAGTCCTGCCAATGGGACCTATGCAGATCACTGCACAAATAATCATTTTATCCAATGTCCATCATTCATTTCAGCTGAGTTCCTCCTAACTCCCCATCTCTACCAACTGGGGGAGGCAAGGTCAGGGATTGCACCTATCTCACTCAGTCTCAGGGAAACCCATGTCTACGACATAAACTTCTTCTCGTGCCAGATCTGCAGCCACCTGGCTTAGGAGGAGGTTATCAGCAGGGATTTTATGTGACACACAAAGGAGCTGCCTATCACATCCTTTGGATGGCAGAAAGCAAGGAGGTATGTTACATATAAACTAACCCACCTCCAAAGCTGTCAAAGCCGTGCAGTCAGCTGCCACACCTATCCACTGCAATCCACATCAGACCCCAGAAGGACACCCTATGCTGACAGTAAATACCTAGGAGAAAGTGAGGACTGCAGATGCTGAACAGTCAGAGTCAAAAAGTGTGACACTGTAGAAGGTACAACAAGTCAGGCAGCGTCCAAGGAGCAAGCACAGCAGGTCAGGCAGCGTCCAAGGAGCAACTACAGCAGGTCAGGCAGCGTCCGAGAAGCAAGCACAGCAGGTCAAGCAGTGTCCGAGGAGCAAGCACAGCAGGTCAGGCAGTGTCCAAGGAGCAAGCACAGCAGGTCAGGCAGCATCTGAGGAGCAAGCACAGTAGGTCAGGCAGCATCTGAGGAGCTGATTTCAAACAGCAAATACCACCAAGGCTGCTAGTGAGGTGAGAGACCATATTGCTCACCCAGACCACTTTTGGAAAGGCATTGAGTGATTAGGGATAGTCAGCATAGCTTTGAGCGAGGGAAATCATGTCTCACAAACGTCATTGAGTTTTTTGAGGAAGTAATCAAGAAGGATGATAAGGGCAGAGTAGTAGACATTGTTTACTTGGAGTTGAGAGTGTGGAGCTGGAAAAGCACAGCAGGTCAGACAACATCCGATGAGCAGGAGAATCAATGTTTCGGGCAAAAGCTTGTCTATCTTGTCTATCCTTTTCCATCACTATTTTAAATCTAATAGAATTATGGTCCCTGGCCCCAACGTGCTCCCCCACTGACACCTCAGTCACCTACCCTGCCTTATTTCCCAAGTGTAGGTCAAGTTTTGCACCTTCTCTTGTAGGTACATCCACATACTGAATCAGGAAATTTTCTTGTACACACTTGTGAGGTATTGCATTTTGGTAATTCACAAAGTCAGGATTTGCATGATTAAAAGTAGGGCCTTGAGTAGAACACAGAGATCTAGGGGTTCACATACATGATTCTTTGAAGTTTGCATCACATGTAAACACGGTGGTTAAGAAGGCATTTAGCACATTTGCCATCATTGCTCAGTCATTTGAGTATAGGATTTGGGACGTCACGTTGATGTTGTACAGGACGTTGGTGAGGCCTGTTCTGGAGTGTTATGTCCAGTTCTGGTTGCCGTTATACGAAGGGTATTATTAAGCTGGAGAGGGTTCAGAAAAGATTTAGCAGGATGTTGTTGGGAATGGAGAGGTGACTTATAACGAGAGGCTGGATAGGCTTGTACGTTTTTCACTAGAACATATGAGGTTGAAGGGTGACCTTATCGAGGTTTAAAAAATCAGATGAGTATAGACAAGGTGAATGCAGGTGTCTTTTCCCTAGGGTAGGGGCTTTCAAGACTAAGGGGCAAATTGTTTAGGTTGGGAGAAAGATTTAAAAAAGACATGAGGGGCAACTTTTTTTTTTACACAGTGTATGTATGTGGAATGAACTTCCAAAGGAAGTGATGGATGAGGGTAGGTACAATGTTTAAAACACATTTGAATAAGCACATGAATAAAAAATGTTTGAAGGGATATGGGCAAAGCACAGGCAGGTGGGAATAATTCAGTTTGGAATTATGGTTGACATGGACTGGTTGGACCCAAGGATCTGGTTCATGCTGCATGACTGTACGACTCTAAGATTAGATGATGAGTATCATTCTCATGATCAGAAAAAGACATCTGACAGTGACTCATGAATTTCTACTCCGAACCTCATGAGCCTTTGAATTTTAGACACATTTCGTCGCTCAGATCTGTCTCTTGTACACCGCTACAGATGTCTCGTGATCTTATAGCACCCTTTCACTTTGGAAGACGACTGTGTCTTATCTGGCCAGTTATATTCAATTTGAATGCAGCCATTCTGCAAGTTTTACACAATAAGATGTCAGGTTTGATTCAGGTTGGGTTTGGAAGTGGCCATTTCAGCTCCATATTCCTCATGTTCATAGACCCAGCCAATCTACGGAGGATGTGAGAGTCCAAAGAGACTTTCCTGACAACATGTTTCCTCCCACAGTCCAAAGATGTGCACGTCAGGTGAATTGGCCATGCTAAATTGCCCGTAGTGTTAGGTAAGGGGTAAATGTAGGGATATGGGTGGGTTGCGCTTCGGCGGGGCGACGTGGACTTGTTGGGCCGAAGGGCCTGTTTCCACACTGTAAGTAATCTAATCTAATCTAATCCTCTGCAAGAGTCAACTGAAATAAATATTCTGCCTTCTGCTCACCCATGACAGATGAGTGCCTTGCCAGAAGAACTCCGGTCCATCAGGTGCAGTACGACATGCCTCCTCTATCTGGACATCTATCTTTGCAATCCTGGCCAACAAATTGGCAAGAGTTGGAAACCAAGGTGATCACTTGTTCAAGATGCTGGACAGGACTGCTCCAGAATATTGTTCATAAATCAGCTGATTGCCATGACATTGTGGCACTGGATGAGCACCTTAATCCCATCCCAGAGTCTGTCACAATTGTACAGAGAAAACCGAGATTTTCCAGGACAGAAAGCAATACAAGGTTGCTGCCAAAGTATTGAGTCTCCAGTCTCGGCAAAACTATGAGGCACTGGGGCATTTCAGATAGAAACTTTCCACCATTAGACTCTGCAATGTTGTTATCTTTGCCATTGAGCGTCCTCCAAAGTTATGTGCACTGATGACAAATTTCTTCCATCAGGTGCACAATCAGAACATTGATATGCAGTTTCAGTTAATGGAGCAAATAAGCCTTCAGATATTCTTTCTGCAATTGCCTGTCTTTTATCCAGACCTGATCAAGATTTAGGACATAGACACTTTATGCCAGAGCTCTCCCCCAGGATGAGTAGTGACTGTTGTTTGAGAGGAGCTGTGCCCTTCATCAGCTGGGGGTTAGGTGGATAGTAGAGGAGACGGCTTAGGATGCTGGAGTGATCTGACGTGTTAGATGGTGAAAGAACTGGCTGGATGACCCCAAACAATTGGCATTTAGCACCTCAGTTAATTTCCAGTACACAAAGTCATATAGAGCTTCATGACTGTGGGACTTAACCTGAAAATACACAGAGTATCAAGACAGTGTATACTGAACATCTTCATCCTATCTTCATAAATCAATCTTTCATCCCAGGAATGAATCATATAAGCTTTCTCTGAACTGTTTCTAAAATACCTATCTTTTTCAAATAAGGAAACCAAAATACTGAGCTAAGAAATAAACTTTCTCACACAGTAACTATTAAGGATATGAAATGTACTGACTGGAAGAGTGGTGGTGATAGGTTTATTATGGACTTCAAAAGGGTTTTGTATGATTATTTTGAGAGTTTGTGCAAGGGAACAGGAAGGAAGTAGAAAACTGGCAGTAAGTAATGTTGCTCATTCGAAGAGTCAGTGCAGACACAATGAGCCAAATGGTCTCCTTCTACTCCATAATACTTCTGTGAAAAAAGGGCATAGTACTACAGATGTGGTCTCAACAAAGTCCCGTGCATCTGCAGCAAAATGTATCTACTTTCACATTCCACACCTCTTGCAATGTCAACATTCTGTATGCCTCCTTATTCATTTGGTGTGTCTGCACATTCATTTTTTGTTCTCATACCAGAACACCCAGATTCTTTAATTCAAGTGAGTTCTACAACATCTCTGTTCAAATAATGTACTCCATTCCTGTGCTTCCTACCAAAACGGTCAAGTTCACATTTTCCTACATTATTCAATCGGTCAAATTTTTGCCCATCGACTTGACCTATCCAGATCTCTTTGCAAACTCTGTACATCCTCTTGACAACTTACTTTCCTTGTTATTTTGGTATCAGAGACAAAAGAAAACTGCAGATGCTGGAATCCAAAACAGACAGGCAAAAGGCTAGAAGAACACAGCAAGTCAGACAGCTTCAGGAGGTGGAGAAGTTGATGTTTCAGGTGTCACCCTTCTTCAGGACTGGGGATGAGTGTTGGGGGAGCGGTGGGGGCAAGGTGGTGAAGTGGGGATAGGTGAAGACAGGTAGAGGGTACAACCTGGTTGGTCAATAGGAGGAATGAATCTAAATGGTGGCAGGGAGCAGTGGAAGGAATGGGGAGGAGCTAGGAAGGGAGGCTATTTGAAATTGTAGAACTCAATGTTGAGTCCTCCAGGCTTTAGGCTGCCCAGACGGAAGATGAGGTGCTGGTGCTCCAATTTGCGCTGTGGTTCATTTAGGCATTGGAGGAGGCCAAGGATGGCCATGACAGAAAGGGAGTGATTGGGGGAATTGAAATGGGCAGTGACTGGGAGGTCCAGTTCTCCCCTGCAGACTCGGCTGCGATGCTCGGTGAACCATTCCCTAAGTTTACGTTCGGTCTCCCCAGTGTAAAGACCACACTGAGAGCAATGATGCAGTAAACTAGTTTGGAAGAGACAGTTTGGGGCCCTGGATGGGGGGTTAGTGTACTGGCAGGTTTTGCATCTTTTGCGGTTGCAGGGGAAGGTACCTGGGAGCTCGGTGGGGAGTGGCACAAACCAAGGACTGTTAAAGGGAATGGTACTTGTGGAAGGCAGAGAGGGGTGGGAGAGGAAGATGTTCTTGGTGGTGGGATCTAGTTGGAGTTGGCAGAAGCGTTTAAGGAAGATGCATTGGATGCGGAGACTGGTAGTTGAGGACCCGGGGGCCTCTGTCTTTTAATACGTTGGGGGAGGGCAGTTTATAGCAGTGGAACGGGGAATAGATGTAGTGTGGCAGAGGGGTGTCTGGATGGGGGGGGAAGAGAAGGAAAGCACATTGTTCAAAATAGGTGGACACCTGGGATGCTCGCGAGTGGAATGTTTCCTTGTCCAAGCAGATGTGGCAGAGGAATTGGGAGAATGCGAGGAAGTTCTTGCAGGTGTCAGCAGCAAATTAGATCCATGCCTGCATTCAATAAAAAGAATGGAAGCTCCAAACTACGATAGGTCAATAAGGTAATGGGCTAACTTTAGAAGGCTCAAGTGTCAGAATAAGACGACTAAAAAAATGGAATTCAGGGTGAAGAGAAAGAGGAAGACTCGACAATGGGATTTTGGGAATGGAAGAATTTAGGGGAGAAAAGTAAATTGGGAGGGCTAGGGAGAGAAGCAGAGGTAAAAGAGAGGCTCAGTAGAGAATGGAGAATGAGAGTCAGAAACATGAGGGTGAACTGGAGTTCACCAGAGGATGATTAGGGAATCAGAAGTCGGGCTTAAGGCTAAGGCAAGGCTGAAGATATCAGGGTTCAGAATTTCCTGCAGAGCCATGAGCAGCAGCAACATAGTAAATGAGAATAGCATGAAGATAGGTGCGGTGAGCAAACAGATAAATGAAACTGGGCATTTAAAAGGCATTTGTATAAGTACACGAATAAAATAAGAGCCAAGCACAGGCAGATGGGTCTCACTTAGTTTGCGATTATCAATGGCATGGATTGGTTGGACCAAAGGGTCTGTTTCCATGCTGTATGACCCAATGGCTCTATAACCAGAATCATAGCCATCACTGATATGAGTTTCCTGTGGGTAAATGGTAAAAGGTTGACTCAACTGGATGGAAATCAAGGATTTTCACTGGAAGGAGAAAGAGTTTTGAGTTAGGGTTATTAGATCATGGAAAGCATCAGTACAAGTGGGTATTTAAGTAGAGACTTTAAAATCAGTTAAAGGCAATGGGATCATTATTTGAAAATGAAACATTTAACAGTAACCGAGGCAAAGTGAGTGCTAGCCGCAGCTGAGAACTATGAGACTCTGAGTATTACCAGAATCACCTGCAATTGTGCAGAAACTGGCTTAGTCCAACAAAGTAGGGTGCATCGGTGATTTATGCTCAACACCAGCCTCTTCGCAGTGGGTGGGATCTAAATTCTCCCCAACACCCACTCTCGTTTCCCCCCCCCCCCCCAGCCCCCGAACTGAAAAAAAGGGGGGAACCCTGAACAAAATAAACGGAATAACAGTCGCAGCTGACACCGTTCTGAAGGCGGTCCCAAGAATACCTCCAGCCTGAGCTGGTCAAGGCAGATTCCAGGGAATGCAAAGGAATCTCACTAAACATGAGGCCCTCCGCCTGGGGGTGGTGGGTGCTCACCCTCGGGGCCTGTGTGTCCACCGAGTGGCGAGCTGCAAATCCCTGTAACTTTCAAAACTATACTGCTTCCCTTTAACCGCTGCTTGAAAATTTCGACTCAATAAAACATTTTAGACAACATGAACCGAACCGAACCGAACCGACCACACCACTTTGGAGAAGGTGCCAGCCAGGATCACGCATCCACTCACCCCCGCCCCTTTCTGCTTTGTCCACCGACCGTTGGAATCGCGATCGCCGGCTGAGCGCGACCCGGGGTGGATCGCCCCCCTGGAATGGAATGGAGCGGCTCCCGCTGGGTGGTTGGCGTCGTGCGGAGCCGGATTACACGGATCGGACTGCCGCCCAGGTCACATCACTGAACGAGTCCTGAGATGATTTGCGGCTCAGGTTGAGGTTCTGGATGTAAGTTTGCTCGCTGAGCTGGAAGATTCGAAAACGAACCTTCCAGCTCAGCCAGCAAACTTAAAATCAGAATATTGTAGGACACAGAATTCCCTGGACCATCGGAGGCTGAGGGGGTAACCTTATAGAGGTTTATAAAATCATGAAGGGCATGAATAGTGTAAATAGACAAGGTATTTTTCCTGGGGTCGGGGAGTCCAGAACTAGAGGGCATAGTTTACAGTGAGAGGGGAAAGATATAAAAGAGACCTAAGGGGCAGCGTTTTCACACAGAGGGTGGTACGTGTATGGAATGAGGAAGTGGTGGAGGCTAGTACGATTGCAACATTTAAAAGGCATCTGAATGGGTATATGAATAGGAAGGGTTTAGAGGGATATGGGCTGGGTGCTGGCAGGTGGAACTAGATTGGGTTGCAGTATCTAGTCGGCATGGACGGGTTGAACTGAAGGGTCTGTTTCCATGCTTTACATCTCTATGATTCTATGATTGCAGCGAAGTACAAGCCCTTCGGCCCTCGATGTTGCGCAGACCTGTGGAACCAATCTGAAGCCTATTTTTTTTAATTAGAAAAGGTTTTTATTTTTTACAAAATTATAAAGGTACAAAAGATAATATAGCAATCTCATGCTATAACAACAATAACAACTAAAAGAAAGTGAGGACTGCAGATGCTGGAGTACCAGAGTTGAAAAGTGTGGTGCTGGAAAAACACAGCAGGCCAGGCAGCATCCGAGGAGCAGGAGACATCAATAACAATAAACTACCTAATACTTTACAGAACAAACCAAACCTATTGCAAAGACAGAGAACAATCTTCCCACATTGAAATTCAATAAATAATTAAACGTAACAAATTAAATCAAATTAACATAAATTGAACTAAACTAAATTACACCACTCAACGGTCCTCCACCGAAGCTACATTCAATGGGAACATCAGGTAACATATCCGTATTATTTCATACTTCCTCCCCTCAGGGCCCCTGGACTGCCAAATCCAGTCTTTGTGGCTGTACAAAAGCCCTAATCAGTATAGCTGATAAGTCTGCGTCTATGTGATTCAAAAAGGGTCGTCACGTCTTCTAAAACAACTCAGTTTTCTGGTGCACCACCTTCGTAAGAAAGTCTAAGGGGACATGCTCCATACTAACTTATGCCAACCCATAAGACCCAGGGGATTTGCCGATATCCAGCTCATTAGAATGATTGTCCTTGCACAATATGTAAGAATATTGAATAGTCTCTTCGCGTGTTCATCTATCGAAGGCAGATTCAACAATCCCAGAAGAAGAGATACTAGATCTGCCTTAACTTCAGTTCCCAAGATCCCCTTCAATACATTCGCTATGGCATCCCAGTATCTATGAATCTTATGGCACAACCACAAGCAATGTGTGCGAGTATCAATGTCTGTACTGCATTTAGGGCACCTTGGAGATGCACTTTTCTTAAATTTTGCTAGCCACTCTGGGGCTAAATGAGCCTTGTGGAGAATCTTTACTTGCACGGCCTGTGCTTTATTGCAAATCAAAATCTTTTTCACATTCTCCAAGATATCCTTTCATGCTTCCAATGAGATTTCTGCTCCCAATTCCTAATTACAGACTCCGTAAAGTCTTTCCATATCTTCCAATGAACTCCCTCTCTGTAGGTAAGACAGGGTGCTGACCGAGAGAGTGCCCGCACACTGAAGCACTCCTCTCTCCGTATTGGACGTACAGGGCTGAGCCAAGAGCTGGTGCTTTTCTGCATGTAGTCCCTGATCTAAAAATAACGGAAGAGGTCCCTACTGGATAACCCATATTTATGATTCAACTGGTCAAAAGACATCAAGATCTCTCCCTCAAATAGATCTCCCAAACAGGAGACTCCCCTGGCCTCCCATACCTTGAAGCTGGAATCCATTGATCCTGGCCTGAATCCTGGTGTTCTGACTAAGTGAGTGAACAGGGAGGTCTTATGTAGATTACTCTTGCTCTGCCGCATCATTTTCCATGCTTTGACTGTGTTTATAACGATCAGACTTTTACAGTGCTCAGCAAAAGTTTTCATCCTATCCATAAGTAACAAATTAAGGAGGGGACATTTGGCCCGGAAGACCTCAATGCCAAGCCATATTGACTTCGGATTCTTGCATGCCCAATCATTCACGTAAGACAACAAGGAGCTTCATTGGTATCGGTTAAAGTCTGGGAGATCTACCCCTCCCATTCCCTTTGAAAGTTGCAGCTTAGCAAATTTAACAAAGGACGTCAAATAAAAGATCCAAGTCAGCTATTAAGCCTCCGCAACAATGGGAGCATTCTCATGAGGTATAGTGGGCGAGGAAGAACATTCATTTTAATCAGAGCTATTCAACCCAAACTTGATATTGGTAACCCCTCCCAACACTGAAGGTCTTGTTTTATCTTCTCTAATAATTGTACAAAATTAGCTCTGTACAATTGGTGAAAAGCAGGAGTAATGAAAATACCCAAATACAGGAAACCTTTTCGTGATCACCTGAAAGAAAATTGTGTTCCATCTTCCAGGTCAGGTACTCCCACAAGCCTTCTTCTTCCTCTTGACAAGAGATTCAATTTCCTTAGTAAACCACTCCTGCACTCAACAACCTCCTCCCTGTCTGACAGGCACATACTTATCAAAGACACACAGTTGTGGATAGTGCCAGAGGATGTTGTAGGGTACAAAGGGACATTCTACTTCTTCTCGTTCTCTCAGCCTGACTATACATATGTTTGTTCTTCGACCTCAATTCTTGAGGTCATCGACCTGATCAAGTAAGGCCAGCACCTGACTTTCCAGCACCTGAATCTGCCCCGCTGCCACCTCCACCGTGGTGTCCAACGCAGCGGCTCTCTGTTCGACCTCTCCCACACGTTGAACAAGACATTGGATCTTCTGCTCATGCTTTTGTAGCATGACATAGATCGGTTCTAATTTAGTACGGAATCCCTCCAGCCACGACTCAATCTTCTCTTGGAGTTTAACAAATTCCAAGACTGAGTTCTGCTGCTTCAGTTAGTTCACAGACACCGCCGTGGGAATCGCTGCAGGGGATTGCCCTGTATGTTGTGACCTCTTTCCTTTTGTCATCTTCCTTTTTTCCCTAAATGTTAAAAATAATATTTAAAGGCTCTGGGGGTTTTATTCTACTGATTTTTAAGAAAAAGTTTATTAATGGCTAGTATGGGTGAAAGCATCTCTTTGCTTGGGTTATGGTGGAGAGCCCAGCAAGGCAGATCTATCAGATCGCCACCATCTTGAATCTCCATCTGAAGCCTATCTATCCTACACTATTCCAATCTCATCTGTATGTTTATCCAATGACCAGTTAATTGCCCTTAAAGTTGGCGAGTCTATTATCAAAATAGGGCTTTTCCCAAATCTGAGTAGGATGAACCCACCATCTCACGAATTGTCCCCTTCCACTCAAACTCTCCTTCCTCTGTAGGTCATCCAACTTTTTTTTAATAGCTGAGTTGGATAGATTCTTGATTAACAGAGAGTCAATCCCATTGAACCTGCATTTAAGGAAGACCTGGGGAAAGCAGTAGGTGGGAGAGCAGAGTTGAGGTTTCAATCAGATCTTATCAAATGGTAAAACAGGCCTCAAGTGTCAGGATGGCTTACATATGGTCTTAGTTCAAATGTACTGTGTTGATAAATTCTGGATTTTCATTTTGGATTTTATTTTCTCAAGTGAAATTAAAAAGAAGGATCCGCCATTGGTTTCTTCCCAGACTCTGCAAGATTGTTGCAAGCCCCAATTAAAACTGTGGAAACATCTCACAGGAGTGATCAATTCCAGATCTCAGACTAACCAGAACCAGAATGGCAATTATAGTCAACAGTAAGGGAAGCTGTGAGAAGATAAGAATGCAAAAAGGGGAAAACAATGAGATAGCGGGGAAAATGGAGAAAGAAGCAAAAAGAAAAGAAGTAGGTTGAGGAAGATGACATTAAATATATTTAAGAATTAGGAACAAGAAACAGGGGTAGACCATTTTGTCCCTCCTTCCTGTTACAGAATTCAATGAGATCATGCAGATCTGTGGGCTAACTCCATATACCTGTCTTTTGCCCATGTCTCTTGATACCTTAGCTTAACAAAGACATATCTCTCTCACATTCAAAATTACCAATTGATCGAACATCAAACTCACATGTGAATAGGGCAATGCATTATAATGATTAAGTCAATAGGAATAAACTACACATTGATTTAACTGTTCACTTTCTTTTGATGTTCTTATTTGGAGAAATTTCACTCATAATATTCCACTTATCATTTCCCTGCTACATCCCATCTTTTTTCTCTAATGTTGAAGAAGTACAAACTCAAAAGCACCATGGACCTGATGTTATGGACAAGGCCAGACTACTCAAAACATTATTAAGTAAACAGCCCAGACCATAATTTTGCAATTTGTTTCAGTAAGTGTACAGTGAAAATTACTCGGACTAAGTTGGCTTGGGTGACTACCAGGATTAAAAACAGACAAAACTTTATTCACAAAATTACACAATCAAATACAAAGAACAGAATAAAGAACCCCTACAGAACTCAGTCTATCCTAACTAGACTTAATTATGCTGTTTCGGATATTCACAACAATCCCAATAAGCAAATCCCCTTAAAAATAGTAAAAATGGAACAAGTGCTTATAGGGTGAAGTTAAAAGGTTAGAAGGAGAGAGAGAGTTTAGCAGCCTGTTTTCACACAGCTGAACTCCTAACTAGTTCTAGACTGAACTGCTCAGCTAGAGAGCTAACCACTCCCCTTTCATGATGCAGGTTACTTGTGAAACATGACCACTTTGGCCTGAAGTCTCATCTGTTTACATATACACAAAAGGACCTCTCAAAATCCTTTTTCATCTCTGTACCAAACTAGTCACCTCGGATCAAGGAGGTTTTTATGACTCCTCTGGAAAAAACCAAGGACAGTATCCTTAAGAAAAGGAACAGCTTTAAGAAATAAAGAGACCTGCTTTGTGACACCTCCCTCCTTAAAAAAATTGAACCATCAATATCAAAAGATGACTTCATTTTTAAAACCCTTCAACAACCTGATTAGTCGTCTGAACACACATATACACTATACTAAGTATAAACATGCAAACACGCATAACCACATGCAAATTCAGGCCATGACACATCCGCTACTGAACATCTCCATATCTCATTCGAGCCTCGATAATGCATTGGCAATCATATTTTCATGATCTGCCACATGCACAGTTGTCAAACTGAACGGCTGCAACAACAAGCTCCATCTAAACAGTCTGACATTTTTGACCTTAAATGTTTCCACAAATGTCAATGGGTTATGATCAATGTATACGATTGTCTCAGATGCATTACTGGTAATACAGACACTGAAATGCCAACACCAAGCTCAAAGTTTCTTTCTCCACTGCTGAATATTTCTGTTAATAAATGTTCAACTTCCTGGAAAAATACTAGATGGGTCTTTGTCATCCTCCTGGGTGACACGGTGGCTCAGTGGTTAGCACTGCTGCCTCACAGCACAAGAGACCTGGGTTCAATTCCCACCTTGGGCAACTGTCTGTGTGGAGTTTGCACATTCTCCCCGTGTCTGCGTGGGTGTGCTCTGGTTTCCTTCCATAGTCCAAAAATGTGCAGGTTAGGTGAATTGACCATGCTGTATTGTTAGGTGAAGGGGCAAATCTAGGGGAATGGGTCTGGGAGGGTTGCTCTTCAGAGGGTTGGTGTGGACTTGTTGGGCCAAAGGGCCTGTTTCCACACTGTAAGTAATCTAATCCCACAGGAACATGGCACAGACACCCACATCACTGGCATTGATAGCCACCTTGAAATACTTTGTGTAATCCCGTGTGGCTAATACTGGGCAGTGGTTAACAGTTTTTAGGCTGAAAATGTGTTGCTGGAAAAACGCAGCAGGTCAAGCAGCATCCAAGGAGCAGGAGAATCGACGTTTCGGGCATGAGCCCTTCTTCAGGGATGAGGAAAGTGTGTCCAGTAGGCTAAGATAAAAGGTAGGGGGGAGGGGCGTTGGAAATGCGATAGATGGAAGGAGGTCAAGGTGAGGGTGATAGACCGGAGTGGGGGTGGGGGTGGGGGCGGAGAGGTCAGGAAGAAGATTGCAGGTTAGGAAGGCGGTGCTGAGTTTGAGGGATTTGACTGAGACAAGGTGGGGGGAGGGGAAATGAGGAAACTGGAGAAATCTGAGTTCATCCCTTGTGGTTGGAGGGTTCCTAGGCAGAAGATGAGGCGCTCTTCCTCCAACCATCGTGTTGCTATGGTCTGGCGATGGAGGAGTCCAAAGACCTGCATGTCCTTGGTGGAGTGGGAGGGGGAGTTGAAGTGTTGAACCATGGGGTGATTGGGTTGGTTGGTCTGGGTGTCCCAGAGGTGTTCTCTGAAACATTCCGCAAGTAGGCGGCCTGTCTCCCCAATATAGAGGAGGCCACATCGGGTGCAGCGGATGCAATAGATGATGTGTGTGGAGGTGCAGGTGAATTTGTGGCGGATATGGAAGGATCCCTTGGGGCCTTGGAGGGAAGTAAGGGGGGAGGTGTGGGCGCAAGTTTTGCATTTCTTGCGGTTGCAGAGGAAGGTGCCGGGAGTGGAGGTTGGGTTGGTGGGGGGTGTGAACCTGACGAGGGAGTCACGGAGGGAGTGTTTTTTTTCGGAACACTGATAGGGGAGGGGAGGGAAATATATCCCTGGTAGTGGGGTCCGTTTGGAGGGAGCGGAAATGACGGCGGATGATAAGCTGTATATGGAGGTTGGTGGGGTGGGTGAGGGCCAGTGGGGTTCTGTACTGGTGGCGGTTGGAGGGTGGGGCTCAAGGATGGAGGAGCTGGAAGTGGAGGAGATGCGGTGGAGGGCATCGTCTGGGGGGAAATTGCGGTCTTTGAAGAAGGAGGCCATCTGGTATTAGAACTTGTATGGTATTAGAACTGGTCCTCCTGGGAGCAGATGCGGCGGGGACGAAGGAATTGGGAATATGGGATGCCATTTTTACAGGGGGCAGGGTGGGAGGAGAAGGGCCTGTGCCCGAAACGTCGAATCTCCTGTTCCCTGGATGCTGCCTGACCTGCTGTGCTGTTCCAGCAATAAAGTTTCAACTTTGATCTCCAGCATCTGCAGACCTCACTTTCTCCTGGGAGGAGGTGTAGTCTAGGTAGCTGTGGGAGTCGGTCGGTTTATAGTAAATGTCTGTGTCGATTCAGTCGCCCGAGATAGAAATGGAAAGATCTAGGAATGGGAGGGAGGAGTCTGAGATGGTCCAGGTGAATTTGAGGTCGGGATGGAAGGTGTTGGTAAAGTGGATGAGCTGTTCAACCTCCTCGTGGGAACACGAGGCAGCACCGATACAGTCATCGATGTAGCGGAGGAAAAGGTGGGGGGTGGTGCCAGTGTAGCTGCGGAAGATGGACTGTTCCACATATCCTACGAAGAGGCAGGCATAGCTGGGGCCCATGCGGGTGCCCAGGGCTACTCCTTTGGTTTGGAGGAAGTGGGAGGATTGGAAAGAGAAGTTGTTCAGGGTGAGGACCAGTTCAGTCAGTCAAAGGAGGGTGTCAGTGGAAGGGTACTGGTTGGATCAGCGGGAAAGGAAGAAGCGGAGGGCTTTGAGTCCTTCGTGATGGGGGATGGAGGTGTACAGGGACTGGATGTCCATGGTGAAGATAAGGCGTTGGGGACCAGGGAAGCGAAAATCATGGAGGAGGTGGAGGGCGTGGGTGGTGTCCCGAACGTAGGTGGGGAGTTCTTGGACTAAGGGGGACAGGACAGTGTCGAGGTATGCAGAGATGAGTTCGGTGGGGCTGGAGCAGGCTGAGACAATAGGTCGGCCGGGGCAGTCAGGTTTGTGGATTTTGGGCAGGAGGTAGAAACGGGCGGTGCGGGGTTGTGGGACTATGAGGTTGGAGGCATGGATGGGAGATCCCCTGAGATGATGAGGTTATGGATGGTCTGGGAGATGATGGTTTGGTGGTAGGAGGTGGGGTCATGGTCAAGGTGGCAGTAGGAGGAGGTGTCCGCGAGCTGGCGTTTAGCCTCAGCGGTGTAAAGGTCGGTGCACCAAACTACTACCGCGCCTCCCGTGTCTGCCGGTTTGATAGTGAGGTTGGGGTTGGAACGGAGGGAGTGGAGGGCTGCACGTTCCGAGGGTGAGAGGTTGGAGTGGGTGAGAGAGGTTGAGAAGTTGAAGTGGTTAATGTCACGGTGGCAGTTGGCTATGAAGAGATCAAGGGCAGGTAAGAGGCCAGCACAGGGTGTCCAGGTGGATGGGGTGTGTTGGAGGCGGGAGAAGGGGTCGTCAGAGGGTGGGCGGGAATCCTGGTTGAGGAAATAGGCACGGAGGCGAAGGCGGCGGAAGAATTGTTCGATGTCACGCCCCGTGTTGAACTCGTTAATCCGGGAGCGTAGGTGAATGAAGGTGAGGCCTCTGCTGAGGACTGATCTTTCATCCTCAGAGAGGGGTAGTAGACAGTTTTTAGGCTGTCAAATGCCTTTTGACAATCCGCTGTCCATTGAACCTTCTTGCCCTTTTTTAACAATTTGGTGGGTGGAGCAGCCACACTGCTAAAGTTTGGTACAAACTTCCAGTAAAATCCACTCAATCCCAGAAACTGTAGTACTGTGTGAGAAATTCCCCAATTACTTTTGTTTTCGCATCCCTTGAGGCCATTTGTCTGTGTCCAATAGCTTGGTCTAGGAAGGTGACTTGGACTTTGGTAAATTAACTTTTAGCTAGGTTTACCACAAAGCCTGCCTTTTGAAGTCGATCGAACAAGACCAATAAATGCTGTAAATGTTCCTTCCATGAGTAACTAAAAATCACAAGGTCATCAATGTAAACAGCACAGGTGAGTAATCTGGCAATGACCTTATTAGTTAGTTTCTGAAATGCGGCTGGACCGTTTTTCATACCAAATGGCATGACTTTGAACTGATGTAGAAGGGCTTATGCCCGAAACGTCGATTCTCCTGTTCCCTGGATGTTGCCTGACCTGCTGCTCTTTTCCAGCAACACATTTTCAGCTTTGAACTGATTTGGTGTTATGAAAGCTAAAACTGCTTTTGCTCTCTTTGATAGACATACTTGCCAGTAGCCTCTGAGCAAGTCCAACTTAGAAATGTAAATTGCTTGTCCCACTTTTTTGACACTGTCCTCCCACATGGAATTGGATATGCATCAGTCTTTGTAACAGCATTGACTTTGCGATAGTTCACACATAACCATTGGGTACCATCTGGCTTTGGCACCAGGACTATAGGTGGGCTCAAATCACTGTAACTCACTTTGATTATGCCATCTTGGAGCATGTGCTCTATCTCCTTCAGAACCTGTGCCCACCTTAGAGGGTTATGCCAACAAGGATGTTGCTTAATCGGAACAGCATCTCCTATATTTACATTACACACAATTAGGTTAGTACTTCCCAGTTTATTTCCGCATTACTCCCCTACATAATAGCAATAACTCTTTCAGGTCATACAGTCATTGAGTCCTAGAGATGTACAGCATGGAAACAGATCCCTTGGTCCAACTCGTCCATGCATTCCAGATATCCCAACCCAATCTAGTCCCACCTGCCCTATATCCCTCTGAACCCTTCCTACTAATATACCCATCCAGATGCCTTTTAAATGTTACAATTGTACCAGCTCTTCACCACTTCCTCTGTCAGCTCATTTCACACATGCACCACCCTCTGCATGAAAACGTTGCCCCTTAGGTCCCTTTTATATCTTTTCCCTCTCACCCTAAACCTATGCGCTCTAGTTCTCGACTCCCCCACCCCAGGGAAAAGACCTTGTCTGTTTACCCTGTCCATGCCCTTCATGATTTTATAAACCTCTATGAGTCATCTCTCAGCCTCCAAATGTCCAGGAAAAACAGCTCTAGACTATTCAACTTCTCTCAGTAGTTCAAATCCTCCAACCCTGGCAAAACCCTTGTAAATCTTTTTTGAATCCTTTAAAGTTTCACAACATCCTTCTGATAGAAAGGCGACCACAATTGCATGCAATATTCCAGAAGTGGCCTAACCAATGTCCTGTACAGCGGCAACATGACCTCCCAACTCCTGTACTTAATACTCTGACCAATAAAGGAAAGCATACCAAATGCTTTCTTCATTATCCTATCTACCTGCAACTCCACTTTCAAGGAGCTATGAACTTGCATTTCAAGGTCTCTTTGTTCAGCAACACTCCCTAGGACCTTACCATTAAGTGCATATGTCCTGCTAAGATTTGCTTTCCCAAAATGCAGCACCTTACATTTATCTAAATTAGATTCCATCTGCTACTTCTCAGCCCATTGGTCCATCTGGTCAAGATCCCATTGTAATCTGAGGTAACCTTCTTTGTTGTCCACAACACCTCCAATTTTGGTGTCATCTGCAAACTTACTAACTATACCTCTTATGCTCACATGCAAATCATTTTTGGGCAACATAGTGGCTCAGTGGTTAGCACTGCTGCCTCACAGCACTAGGGACCCTGGTTCAATTCCTGCCTCAGGCAACTGTCTGTGTGGAGTTTGCACATTCTCCCCATGTCTGCGTAGGTTCCCTCCAGGTGCTCCGGTTTCCTTCCACAGTCCAAAGATGTGCAGGTTAGGTGAATTGGCCATGCTAAATTGCCCATAGTGTTAGGTGGAGTAGTCAGGGGTGAATGTAGGGGAATGGGTCTGGGTGGGTTTCTCTTCGGAGGGTCGGTGTGGACTTGTTGGGCCGAAGGGCCTGTTTCCACACTGTAGGGAATCTAATCAAAATCTAATCTAAATATAAATGGTGAAAAGTAGTGGATCCAGCACCGATTCTTGTGGCACTCCACTGGTCACAGGCCTCCAGTCTGAAAAACAACCCTCAACCACCACCCTCTGTCTTCTACCTTTGAGCCAGTTCTGTATCCAAATGGCTAGTTCTCCCTGTATTCCATGAGATCTAACCTTGCTAACCAGTCTCCCATGGGGAACCTTGTCGAATGCATTACTGGTCCATCTATATCATGTCTACCAGTCTGCCCTCATCAATCCTCTTTGTTACTTCTTCAAAAAACTCAATCAAGTTTCTGAGACATGATTTTCCACGCACAACGTCGTGTTGACTATTCCTAATCAGGGAGGAGAAAGTGAGGTCTGCAGATGCTGGAGATCAAAGTTGAAACTTTATTGCTGGAACAGCACAGCAGGTCAGGCAGCATCTGTGCCCGAAACGTCGAATCTCCTATTCCTAATCAGTCCTTGCCTTCCCAAATACATGTACATCTTGTCCCTCAGGATTCCCTCCATCAACTTGCCCATCACTGATGTCAGGTTCACCGGTCTATAGTTCCCTGGCATGTCCTTACCACCCTTCTTAAACAGTGAAACCATGTTAACCAACCTCCATCTTCTGGCATCTCACCTCTGACTATCAATGATACAAACACCTCAGCAAGAGGCTCAGCAATCATTTCCTTAGCTTCCCACAGAGTTCTCGAGTACACCTGATCAGGTCCTGGGGATTTATCCACTTTTAGGCATTTCAAGACATCCAGCACATCCTCCTCTGAAGTGTGGACATTTTTCAAGATGTCACCATCTATTTCCCTACATTCTATATCTTCCATGTCCTTTTCCACACTAAACATGATGCAAAATATTTGTTTACTATCTCCCCCGTCTCCTGCGGCTCACACAAAGGCCACTTTGCTGATCTTTGAGGGGTCCAATTCTCTCCGTAGTTACCCTTTTGTCCTTAATGTATTTGTAAAAACCCTTTGTATTCTCCTTAATTCTATTTGCCAAAGCTATCTCATGTCTCCTTTTTGCCCTCCTGATTTCCCTCCTTTTCCATCACCATTTTAAAACTAATAGAATTATGGTTGCTGGCCCCAAAGTGCTCCCCCACTGACACCTCAGTCACCTGCCCTACCTTATTTCCCAAGGGTAGGTTAAGTTTTGCAACTTCTCTAGTCGGTACACCCACATACTGAATCAGAAAATTTTCTTGTACATGCTTAAGAAATTCCTTTCCATCTAACCCCTGAACACAATGGCAGCCCCAGTCTATGTTTGGAAAGTTAAAATCCCTTACTATAACCACCCTATTATTCTTACAGATAACCGAAATCTCCTTACAAATTTGTTTCTCAATTTCCAGCTGACTATTAGGGGGTTTATAATACAATCCCAATAAGGTGATCATCCCTTTCTTATTTCTCAGTTCCACCCAAATAACTTGCCTGGATGTATTTCCGGGAATATCCTCCTTCAGTACAGCTGTAATGCTATCCCTTATCAAAAACACCACTCCCCCTCCTCTCTTGTCTCCCTTTCTACCCTTCCTGTAGCATTTGTATCCTCTAACATTAAACTGCCAGCCACTGTTCATCCCTGAGCCATGTTTCTGTAATTGCTATGATATCCCAGTCCCATGTTCCCAACCATGCCCTGAGTTCATCTGACTTCCCTGTTAGGTGCCTTGCATTGAAATAAATGCAGTTTAATTTGTCAGTCCTACCTTGTTCTTTGCTTTGTCCCTGCCTGCCCTGACTGTTTGGCTTGCTTCTTTTCTCAACTATACCAGTCTCAGATTGATCTCTTTCCTCACTATCTCCCTGGGTCCCACCCCCAACTTACTAGTTTAAGTCCTCTTGAGCAGCTCAAGCAAATCTCCCTGCCAGTGTATTAGTCCCCTTCCAATTCAGGGTCATTTCGATTTTCTTGTGGAAGGTAACTCAGAAATTTATTCCAATTTTTGACAACTTCCTTGTCCAATTTGATTTGATGAATGTCCAATTCAGAACCCTCTTGTTTTCTTTCCTTATCAAAATACCTTTTGATCACATTTACATGACACACTCTGTGAGATTTCTTCCTGTGTTGAGTCCTTATCAAATAGTTCACCTCACTCAATTTCTTCTTGATTTGATAAGGTCCACTAAACCTTGTTTTTAAAGGCCCCTCATTACTGGAAGCAACACCAACACCTTATCCCCAATTGCAAAATTGTGAATTTGTGATTTCTTGTCTGCTTCCTGTTTCATTGTATGCTGTGATACTTTTAAATGCAGTCTAGCCAATTCTCCAGCTTTATTTTATCGTTCTCTAAAATTTGAGACATAGTTAAAATGGGTGGTTTCTGAATCCTGACATATCAATTTCTCCTTAATCAATTTTACTTCATGCCCAAAAATTAATTCAAATAGACTAAATTTGGTCGATTCATGTGGTGCATCTCTGATCGCAAAATGTGAAAACAGAACTCCCTTATCCCAATCATCTAGTTAGTCCTGACCATAAGCCCTCAACATGTTTGATGCCAGCACTCTAGTGCTCCCTGCGATTCTGGATGGTACACAGTAATTTGAATTGCTTTATTCCCAAGTTATCCATAACCTCCTTGAATAGTTTGGATGTGAAGTTTGATCCTTGATCTGACTGGATCTCTATTGGTCGTCCATATCTCATAAAAAAATTAATTAATTCTTCTATAACCCTTTTAGCTATGATGTTGCGTAATGGGATTGCCTCTGGAAATCTAATCGACACATCTATTATTGTTAATAAATACTTATTCCCACTTTTTGTTTGAAGTAGGGGGCCCATGCTATTAATCAAGACTCTTCATCAAATGCTGGAATAGGTACAACAGATGCAGGTTTTATTACTGCCTGTAATTTTCCGATTAATTGATATGTATGACACATCTACAAAATTCAACTATACCCTTGTGTAGTCCAGGCCAGTAAAAATGTCTTTGTATTTTAGCCTGTGTTTTCCTAATTGACCACCGAGTGGTAGCTCATGGGCCACTCGCAGCACCTCCTTTCGATACCCTACTGGCAAAACAATGTCATAGAGTCATAGAGATGTACAGCATGGAAACAGACCCTTCGGTCCAACCCGTCCATGCCGACCAGATATCTCAACCCAATCTAGTCCTACCTACCAGCACCCGGCCCATAGCCCTCCAAACCCTTCCTATTCATATACCCATCCAAATGCCTCTTAAATGTTGCAATTGTACCAGCCTCCACCACATCCTCTGGCAGCTCATTCCATACACGTACCACCATCTGTGTGGAAAAATTGCCCCTGAGGTCTCTTTTATATCTTTCCCCTCTCACCCTAAACCTATGCCCTCTAGTTCTGGACTCCCCAACCCCAGGGAAAAAGACTTTGCCTATTTATCCTATCCATGCCCCTCATAATTTTGTAAACCTCTATAAGGTCACCCCTCAGCCTCCAACACTCCAGGGAAAACAGTCCCAGCCTGTTCAGCCTCTCCCCGTAGCTCAGATCCTCCAACCCTGGCAACATTCTTGTAAATCTTTTCTGAACCCTTTCAAGTTTCACAACATCGTTCTGATAGGAAGGAGACCAGAATTGCACGTAATATTCCAACAGTGGCCTAACCAATGTCCTGTACAACTGCAACATGATCTCCCAACTCTTGTACTCAATATTCTGACTTGAGTAAGCCAACTTTCTCTTCTAAGTGTCAATTTTTGAGGTTCAAAAGCTCTCTCTTTCTCTTTCTCCTCTGCTGCTGTCTCTTTTTCCCTCTCCTGCTTTTAATCGTAACTGTTTCATTTCTATGGCCTTTACCTTATCTCTCACCTCAACCTGCTTCATTTGCATTTAAATTCTTGCCATCTCTATAGATCTTGATCATTGTTGTGGTTCTGTTCGCCGAGCTGGAAGTTTTTGTTGCAAACGTTTCGTCCCCTGGCTCGGCGACATCATCAGTGCTTGGGAGCCTCCTGCGAAGCGCTTCTTTGATGTTTCCTCCGGTGTTTATAGTGGTCTGTCCCTGCCGCTTCCGGTTGTCAGTTTCAGCTGTCCGCTGTAGTGGTTGGTATGTTGGGTCCAGGTCGATGTGTTTGTTGATGGAGTTTGTGGATGAATGCCATGCCTCTAGGAATTCCCTGGCTGTTCTCTGTCTGGCTTGCCCTATGATAGTAGTGTTGTCCCAGTCGAATTCATGTTGCTTGTTGTCTGCGTGTGTGGCTACTAAGGATAGCTGGTCGTGTCGTTTCGTGGCTAGTTGATGTTCATGTATGCGGATTGTTAGCTGTCTTCCTGTTTGTCCTATATAGTGTTTAGTGCAGTCCTTGCATGGTATTTTGTACACTACATTCGTCTTGCTCATGTTGGGTATCGGGCCCTTCGTTCTGGTGAGTTGTTGTCTGAGCGTGGCTGTTGGTTTGTGTGCCGTTATGAGTCCTAGGGGTCGCAGTAGTCTGGCAGAAGCATAGATAACCTTTAACTTTAATGACCTGTCATCAGAACTGGCAACAATCAACAATATTATGCTTTATATTATTCAACCAAATTACCTATTATCCCAAGATCATCCAGAAAATTCTGAAACACAAATATGTCTCTAAATATTTATTGTTCAATTTTGATTACTGATGGCAGATTATAATAAAAATCTCAGATGCAGTGAAGAGAGAATAACAATTCTGACATGAAAGTGGAAGGAGCTGTTATTCAGCCCGTTTAATTTAAGGCAATGGAAACCAAAATCTGGTGCAGTGTATCATATCTAGCTGATCTATCATTGCCCATTTTATACCATCACAACTTTGTTTTAAGGTGAAGATCATGGTATAAATGACAAATGACATCAGCTTTTACCTGAGAAAGTAAAATCCTGAGCTTAGCACTGTTGGCCTGAATTGAGATTAAAAAGGCCAAAAATATGTTTTTTGCATGTAGTTTGAAATAAAATAATATTGTTAACTGTTTATGTAGCTAGATTATCCACTTTTTCACTATAAAAGTTAATAAATTTTCAGTGATTTGATCTACTTTTAGAAAGAGCGTTCAATTTCAGATGAGATGATATAATGGGATAAAACAACTTATTAAGAAACGTAATTATACTTAACTAAAAATGCTCAATATCCTAGTTTTGATCATTTGTACTTTCTATTAACTCTGATAGCTACAGACAGCTCTTAACATCAATCCTTCTTTCTTTCTCTATTTGGAGATGCCAGTGTTGGACTAAGGTGTACAAAGTTAAAAATCACACAACACCAGGTTATAGTCCAACAGATTTAATTGGAAGCACACTAGCTTTCGGAGCTTCCAATTAAACCTGTTGGACTATAACCTGGTGTTGTGTGATTTTAACTTTCTTTCTCTATGTATTCTTACAAATTGCACAAAGAACTTTTCTGAATTCTGACACCAAGAATTCTTCCTGTGTTGTTGTGTCCTGATATAATTGATGCGAGTTGCAAATGAGAATTGGACATTGAACGACAACTTTTTTTTAAAAAGGAGAGAACAAGAGAGTAATGTGAATAGTTGGAAACCAGCCTAATTACTAAGAACATTAAAATGAACTGGCACTGAGGTGTCATTATGCTCAGGGACTTGCAGCTAGTTGGATGTTGACTTCGTCAATCAGAAGGACTGGTGCTGGCCAGCCAACCACAGCGAATATTGGAAAAGAAAGAGAAGCCAAAAGGTGAACTGCAATTTGACATGGTTTTTGGGCAGCAGGCAATATTCTCTGGAAGCTCTCAGACTTTTTTTTTGTTTTTCTGTCTCTAGTTATTCTCTTCTGATTGATTTATCTAAGTTATGGACAAGAGTAGACCTGATCTAAAAATTAAGGTTGTAAATTGGAGGAAGGCCAGTTTGACGGTCTTAGGCAAGAAAAAGGAGGAAGCGTATGTCAGGTATAGACAGCAGGGATCAAGTGAATCCCAAGAAGAGTATAAGGACAGTAGAAGTATACTTAAGAGGGAAGTCAGGAACTCAAAAAAAACAGCTTTGGAAAATGGGGCAAAGGAGAATCCAAAGAGATTCTAAAAATACAGTAAGGACAAATGTGTAACTCGGAAGAGAATAGGACCTCTTAAAGACCAGTAAGGCCGCCTACATGAGAAAGTGCAGGAAATTGGTGAGATACTAAACAAGTATTTTGTATCAGTGTATACTGTGGAGAAGTATTCAGAAGCTAAAAAAAAACTTGGGGAAACAAACAGTAGTGTCTGGAAAAGTGTCTCTATTAAGAGGAGGAAGTTCTGGACATCTTAAAATACATAAAGGTGGATGTGAGAGGTAATTTCGGTTTAAACTTTAAGATGTGCCTGGACCACAGACTGATCTATAATAAAAGACAAAACTTTTGTTTCTTTTCTAACAACCATTTTATATACTCAAAAGTAGAATAGTTTAAATTGTGCAGAATGCTGACAATTTGTGAGCGATAGTAAAAACAAGCAGGCTCTTGATTGATGAAGCCATTAACACAGGCAGGGAAGGATGAGTCCTTGACTGATAAGACTGCTAGCACAGACAGAGAAGAATAAGTCTTTGACTGATAAGACTACAGGGTGAGAAAAACAACAACTTTAGAGACTCTGAAGACGTTTGTTGCAGACTTTGTGATAAGGGTGCAAATTGAAGAATAATGATGTTTTTAAGAATGTGAACCTCATGGCTTGTTAGAGCCAAGGAGGGGAGGGACTTGTACTGTATATAATGGGAGACTTTGTAAGCCTCAGCGCGCTTTTTCTCAGAAGAGTGCCCAACTCTGCAGACTTGCTAATAAAACTTTGTTTTCCTGAATTTGTCTAGAGCGATTATTGAGAAGCGATTTTCGTTTCTAACAACTTGGGGGCTCGTCCGGGATCAACACTCCGGCCGCAAGGGGAGTTGAGGAAGGATATCGGAGAAGGTGCACCCTGCTGAGTTCAGCAGTCCCTGATTCCTTGCTTGTCGCCCTGCGCGGTTTGAGCGAGTGATATCCGGGAGGCTCAGGAAAACAAAGGAGGGGTGTACCCAAGGCAGTGGGGACGGTTAACGATCGAGTAATTTCGGTGCACCGAACCCAGGTAAGAAAAAACTTGCGGGGACCGTGTTTCCGGAGGACTGGGTACCTACGGGGTGCCTGTGGATTTTTTCTACAGAGACGTGGGACTCAGGAATCTAGAGACCGGAGCTCGCCTGTGAGGGATTTTGCAGAGACCGTGTTTGAGGAGGAACGTGTACCTACGGGGTGCCTGTGATTTGTGTCACAGAGACGTAGGACACAGGAATCCAAAGACCGGGGGTGCCTGCAAAGGAACCTGGGCGATCACGGGACTGAAGGTCCGGGAATTGGCTACATTGTGATAGATTATCACGGGAAAAATACGAAGTCCTCGGAAATGGGAAATAAGGGATCTAAGGTGATTAAGGGAAAGGTAGGCTTAAACAGGGACAATGACACATACCCCGGGGTACCTGACGATAGTCCGTTAGGGAGAATGCTAAATAATTGGGATCAGGGTGGAAGAAAGGGAAAATCTAAAAGGAAGATGGTAAAATACTGTCAAAAGTGGTCCCAGAAACCTATTCAGGGCGACTCAGTGTGGTGGCCTAGATTCGGTACTGACGAAGACTGGGTCCGGCAAGCCCTCATTTTATATGTCAATTCAAAACCTGATGTTAATCTGGAAGAAAGTGATTATGCCCTTTGTTGGCTGCCGGTTACGATATCTTGCCAAATGCAGGTGACTAATAAAGACTCGAAAGGGCAGAAAGAATGGGACCCTTTAGATCACTTACCGCCGCCCTACGTGACCCCGTCTGCCCCACAGAATGTTCCTTCGGGTGACGACGATTCAGGGGAAGGGGAAGAAAATGGGGAGGAATCACAAACTACCTCAGGGGTACAGACCAGATCTCAAGCTGAAAAGGGTCACAGACAAAACCCTGTCTCGATTGCAAGAATGAATCCACTCCGGGAAGTGCCCATGGGGGGCGAGGAGGGAAGGACGGGATATGTGAACGTTCCCTTGACGAGTACTGAAGTACGGAATTTCAGGAGGGAGATGAAGGGTCTACTAGAGGACCCCATGGGACTTGCTGAACAATTGGATCAGTTCCTGGGTCCAAATACTTACACGTGGGAAGAGATGTGCTCCATCATGAAAACATTGTTCTCTAGCCAGGAGCGTCAGATGATACGACAAGCTGCGCTCTTGGTCTGGGAGAGAGAGGGGGGAGAAGGAGGGGAGCAGAAGTTTCCCCTCACCGACCCCGAGTGGGATAAGAACACGGAGGGAGGACGGCGCAACATGAGAGACATGCGGGAATATTGGATAAAAGGAATAAGACACGCAGCCCCGAAGGGGCACAATTTTACCAAGGCCTTTGGTAATCATCAAAACCCGGAGGAAACCCCTACGGACTTCCTAGACAGGATTAGGAAGAATTTGCAGCAGTTTGCTGGGGTGGACCCTGAGACGGACGTGAGGCAACAACTCATACGGGTAGAGTTTGTATCAAAAGCCTGGCCGGACATACGAAAGAAGTTAGAGAAAATGGATGATTGGGATAGTAAATCTTTAAGTGAACTACTACGGGAGGCGCAAAAGGTGTTTGTGAGAAGGGACGATGAGAAGCAAAGGAAGGCGACAAAGATAATGATGCAAACGGTGCAACAAATGACAGCTGGAAGAAAGGAAAAGGGAGAGCCGTGGTAGAAACAGGAAAGGGGAGAGTCGTGGCAAGAGCAGAGGAAAAGAGAACCATGGCCGGAACAAAGGAAGAGTGGAGGAACGCGAGACCGCGACAGGGAAACGAAGAGGACACTCAGATGTTACTATTGTAATGAAGAGGGACATTTTAAACGGGAGTGCTCCCGCTACAAGCGGGAGGTGAGGTCGTACGCCCTGATGGAGGAAGATTAGGGAGGTCAGGGGTTCCTACCCTTGGGGCAAAAGGACTATCGACAGGAACCCCTGGTAAACTTGAAAGTAGGGCCCCAAGGATCGGAGATCACATTTATGGTGGACTCGGGAGCCGAAAGATCAAGTATAATCCAAATACCCCCCGGTACCCGAGCAGGAGGAAAGGTTATGGGGGTATCTGGAATTGGAGGACAGAAATTACAAGTCCCAGTGGTGGAGGACGTGGAAATTGGATATGAAAACAGAACTACTAAACGAGACCTCCTTCTACTGCCATCGGCGGGGTTTAATTTGTTAGGAAGAGACTTGCAAGTCAAACTAGGGATCGGAACGGTACCAAATAACGGGGAAATGGTGGTAAGGTTGTTCGCCCTCACCGAAGAAGATGATCAACAAATAGACCCGGAAGTATGGTACCGAGAGGGGAACAGAGGGGGTCTAAACATCAAACCTCTCCAAATCACCATGTTACCAGGAAGAGGCCCGGTAAGAAGGAAACAATACCCGATTGCTATGGAAGGACGGGAGGGGTTACAACCTGTGATAGAAAGATTAATCACAGATGGACTACTGGAGGAATGCATGTCCCCTTTCAATACTCCAATACTCCCTGTGAGGAAGCCGGACGGGACATATAGGCTGGTGCAAGACCTGCGGGGGTTGAATGAAGTAATCCAGGCTAGATACCCGGTGGTACCTAATCCCTACACGTTAATGAGTAAAATTCCCCCCGAACATGAATGGTTCAGCGTAATAGATCTGAAGGATGCTTTCTGGAGTTGCCCCCTTGACGAAGAAAGTCGGAACCTTTTTGCCTTTGAATGGGAGAATCCCTTCTCAGGACGAAAGCGACAGTTAAGATGGACGGTCTTGCCACAGGGATTCACGGAGTCACACAATTTGTTTGGACAAATACTGGAGCAGATCTTAGGAGGATTTCAGTGTAACGCGGAGAATCAATTGCTCCAGTATGTCGATGATCTCTTACTCTCAGGACCAAGAGAAGAGGAGGTACGAGCAGACACCGTTGCCCTGCTGAACTTCCTGGGGAAACAGGGTCTACGCGTCTCCAGGACAAAACTCCAGTTTGTGGAGCGAGAAGTAAGATATCTGGGCCATCAAGTCAGTAAGGGGCACCGCTGTATCACGCCAGAACGAATATCAGGGATTACGGGTATGCCAATACCCAGGACGAAGAAGGAAGTCAGACAATTCCTGGGACTAGTAGGGTATTGCCGGATATGGATTGAAAGTTACACCACTTTAGTAAAATTTTTGTTCGACAAACTGGGACAAGAAGGACAAAAGGTGGACTGGTCAGATGAGGAGGAGCAGCGATTTAATATTATTAAAAATAAACTGATTCGAGCTCCGGTATTGGCTTTACCCACCCTGAAGGAACCGTTCCAGTTATATGTCAATAGCGCCGGCGGAATTGCCCAGGGTGTGCTTACTCAGCTGCGGGCAGGGAAACGTCAGCCGGTTGCATTTTTGTCAAAAATGTTAGACCCTGTGTCATGTGGATGGCCGACCTGTATACAGGCAGTGGCAGCTACGGCAATGTTAGTAGAAGAGGCCCGAAAACTTACCTTTGGAGGAAGGATCACAGTATACTCCCCACATTCGGTTAGTACCATACTGGCTCAAAAGGCTCACCGCTGGTTAACAGACTCTCGCATCCTGAAGTATGAGACGATTTTGATGACCGGAGACGATCTCAATTTTGCAAAAGATCTCAGTTGCAACCCTGCCCAGTTTCTATACGGACGTCCTGCAGACGGGGAACAGGAGCATGATTGTGTGGAATTTGTGGACTTGCAGACCAAAAGCCGAGAGGACCTGCAGGAAGCCCCGCTGGGTGAGGCACAGGAACTGTATATCGACGGGTTCTCCCGGTGCATCAGTGGAGTACGATACAGTGGCTATGCTGTTATAGATGGTGCAACGAAACGGACGATTGAGTCCGGACGACTGCCCGGGAAGTGGTCAGCCCAATCCTGTGATTTGTACGCCCTCCAGAGGGCCCTGAAGTTGTTGGAAGGGAAAGTGGGGACCATATATACTGACTCAAAGTATGCATACGGAGTCGTTCATACTTTCGGGAAAATCTGGAAAGAGCGAGGATTGATAACTTCCCGGGGAAAAGAATTAGCTCACGAACAAATGATCAGCCTAACGTTGGAAGCCCTGGCGTTACCTACGGAACTTGCAGTAGTCCATGTACCCGGTCACCAGAAGGGGTCGACACCGGAAGCGGTGGGAAACCGGCTGGCAGACGAGGAAGCCAAGCGGGCAGCGGTCGAAAAATCCGTCCAATTGTTAACGTTAATACCGTTGCGGGAAGGGCTCGCTAAACAACCCGTCTTCACCCAGGGGGAGATTGATAAAATGGATCAATTGAGTGCCCGGCTAGATACTAACGGGAAGTGGACGGTTCCTGATGGGAGACAAGTACTGAACAAACAGATCACCCGGGGTATTCTGCACCGATTACACCATCAGACCCACTGGGGGGTGCAAGCCATGTGTGACACAATCCTGAGAGACTATGTATGCAGGGGGATATACACATTAGCCCAACAAGAGGTAGTTGGATGCCCCACTTGCCGGCGTATTAATCAGAAGACCATGCGTTCTATGCCAGCCGGTGGTCAGCCCCTAGCGATTAGGCCATTTCAGAGGATCCAAGTCGACTTTACAGAATTACCCCCAGTACAGAGATGGAAATATCTGCTAGTAATAGTAGACCATTTCACTCACTGGGTAGAGGCTTTCCCAACTGCCAAAGACGATGCACCAACCGTGGCCCGACTGTTGTTAGAGAACATAATCCCGAGATATGGCATAATGGAATCTATCGACTCCGACTGCGGGACGCATTTTATTTCTAAGCTACACCATTTGATCTGTACTGCCCTGGGTATCCAATGGAAATTCCACACACCCTGGCATCCTCAGAGTTCGGGTCGAGTTGAGAGAATGAATGGCACGCTCAAGACTCAATTGACTAAACTGATGTTAGAAACTAAGTTACCCTGGCCAAAGTGCCTGCCCATTGCCCTATTGAGGATACGTACGGCACCTCGCCGAGATGTCGGGGTTTCCCCCTATGAAATGCTGTTCGGATTACCGTATTGGAGTAAGGTTGATGGATGTCCCACTCTACAAGGGGGGGATGTATTTATCCGAACCTATTTACTGGCCTTATCCCGTTCTTTTGCAGAACTCCGGAGGAAAGGTCTCCTGGCTCAGACTCCGCCGCTCGACTTCCTCCTGCATAAGGTGGAGCCCGGAGATTGGATACTTGTTAAGACCTGGAAGGCCGAAAAGCTCCAGCCGCGGTGGGAAGGTCCGTTCCTGGTTCTGTTAACAACTGAAGCAGCTGTTCGGACGAAAGAAAAAGGGTGGGTCCACGCGTCAAGGATAAAGGGGCCTGTTCCGCCTAAAGAAGAAAGCACCTGGACATGCGAGCAAGGGGACAAGCCGTTGTCGGTAAAACTGAAAAGACAGCAATAATGAACTCTACTTGGACTGTATTGGTGGGGATATTGATCAGTTTACTCCTGTATGTGGGGGAGGGTGAGGGGAGATGTGACCAATGTCGAACTACAGTAAGACTTGGGATTCGAATCTATTCGGGATCATTTGTGTCCCATTCCTATGTGGACGATAGGTGTTACGATGTGAGTGCACGCCATGAATGTTGGGAGGATGGGAGACCCTATTATCAGGTATATAATAAAGGATACGGTGGCAAAATCCATGGATGCCCTATAAATGACCGCTGGGTGTGTATCAGCAAAACTGGGAGGTGGGACCTATCCTCCGTGTTGCTCAGGGAGCAGGTTGACAGAGTCAAGGAGACCAAGATACAGATCCCTGATCGGGGGTTGGGGAAAGAGCAAGACCGTCAGGGAACGGTCGTGCTCCCTAAAGTGCCATCTGTATACGCAGAGGTAGAAGGAAAGATTGAACTCCCTGATGTTACACAAAACCTGTTTATTGATCTCGCCTCGAGAATAGCCACTGTTTTAAATGTTAGCAATTGCTGGGTCTGTGGGGGGCCGCATATGTCGGAACAATGGCCGTGGACTGGTCAAAGCTTAGACATAGGGGAATTGCTGCAAACCACTTGGACTCATGACAACGACAGAAAAAGCCAGGGGTGGAGACTGACAAACAGCCCTGAGGGCCAGTTCTGTATTGAAGGCAAGGGGACCGTGAAGGTAGGGATTAGCCCCTGTCAGAATATATTGGATGCAACCACGCGAGTATGGTGGCCTGAGAATATTGCTTGGTACATTGCACACCGAGGTCATCAAAATTGCATTCGGTTATGTTCTGATTCCTCCTCTTACGAGCTAAGTGCTGACCCTTCCGATGGCATGAAAAGAGTGTGGAGCGGTGGTTGTCAGGGGAATCAATGCTGGAATAATCCTGTCCAGACTCTGCCACGGGGTCAACAATCCGAATACTGGAATTGCAGTGGTCCTGGTCCTTATGGGGGCATCCCTGGGGTAAAGGAGTTGTGGGATGACGTTGTGAGGCAGGGAGGGCCTGCTCCAGATGGCCTATTTTGGATATGCGGTAATCAGGCATATTCCAAACTGCCCATGGGATGGGCTGGAGTATGCTTCCTGGGTCTAATAAGACCTGAATTCTTCCTATTACCCCGGGAGGAAGGCGATGATTTGGGAGTTAAACTCTTTGACTCCCTGCGTAGGTCGCCAAGGGATATCCAAGTCGGTGATTGGGGGGATGAGTGGCCACCGGCCCGGATTATTGAATACTACGGGCCGGCTACGTGGGCACAGGACGGATCATGGGGATATCGTACTCCTATCTATATGCTAAATCGAATTATCAGGCTCCAAGCAGTCGTAGAGGTCATTACTAACCGGACTGCCCTGGCCCTAGAGTTGTTGGCTAAGCAGCAGGATCAGATGAGGGCTGCTATTTATCAAAGCCGACTTGCCTTGGATTATTTGTTGGCCTCGGAGGGGGGTGTGTGCGGGAAATTTAACCTGACAAACTGCTGTCTAGAAATTGACGATAATGGTAAAGCGATTTTGAAAATTTCCGATGAAATTCGGAAATTGGCCCATGTGCCAGTACAATCTTGGCGTCCTCTTAGTGGCATCGGATGGTGGGATGGTCTCCTAGGTGGTAGCTGGTGGCGCACGGCATTGCTGGTGGTTGGGGGAGGCATGATTCTTCTTCTCGTAACACCCTGTCTAATTCCTTGTATTCAGTTTTTAATTCAGAAAAATATTTCCCGACTCCAGGCAGTGGTGGTTCCACAGCATGGGACATGGGAAATTAAAGTGATGTTGCTGCGAAAGACCAAGGATTTCCCGGGCCCTTGAGGGAAGGGGGGGCTTATCTTGGTCAGGCACATCTTAAAGAAAGAAAAGGGTGGAATTGTGAGAGGTAATTTCGGTTTAAACTTTAAGATGTGCCTGGACCACAGACTGATCTATAATAAAAGACAAAACTTTTGTTTCTTTTCTAACAACCATTTTATATACTCAAAAGTAGAATAGTTTAAATTGTGCAGAATGCTGACAATTTGTGAGCGATAGTAAAAACAAGCAGGCTCTTGATTGATGAAGCCATTAACACAGGCAGGGAAGGATGAGTCCTTGACTGATAAGACTGCTAGCACAGACAGAGAAGAATAAGTCTTTGACTGATAAGACTACAGGGTGAGAAAAACAACAACTTTAGAGACTCTGAAGACATTTGTTGCAGACTTTGTGATAAGGGTACAAATCGAAGAATAATGATGTTTTTAAGAATGTGAACCTCATGGCTTGTTAGAGCCAAGGAGGGGAAGGACTTGTACTGTATATAATGGGAGACTTTGTAAGCCTCAGCGCGCTTTTTCTCAGAAGAGTGCCCAACTCTGCAGACTTGCTAATAAAACTTTGTTTTCCTGAATTTGTCTAGAGCGATTATTGAGAAGCGATTTTCGTTTCTAACAGTGGATAAATCACCAGGACTGGGTCAGGTGTACTCTAGAACTTTGTACAGCGAAGCAAGTCATCGCTGGGCACCTTACATAACTGATAGCCACTGGTGAGGAGCCAGAAAACTGGAGGTTGGCTAATGTGGCACCATATTTAAGAAAGGTGGTAAGGAAAAGCTAGTGAAATATAGATAGGTGAGCTTGATATCAGTGGTGGGCAAGTTGTCGGAGGAGATTGTGAGGGATAGGATTTATATGTATTTGGAAAGGAAACTATTAAGGATAGTCAACATGGCTTTGTATGTGGGAAAGCATATTTCACTAACTTAATTGAGTTTTTCGAAGAAGTGACAAAGAGGATTGTTGAACGCAGAGCAGTGGATGTTGCTTATATTGACTTCAGTAAGGCATTTCGACAAAGTTCCTTATGATAGACTGGTTGACAGGTTATATCACATGAAATACAGGGAGAACTAGCCATTTGGATACAAAATTGTCTTGAAGGTAGGAGAGGGTGGCAGTAGAGGGTTGCTTTTCAGACTAGAGGCCTGTGACCAGCAGTGTGCCACAAGGATCGGTGCTGGGTCCACTGCTTTTTGTCATTAATGTAAATGATTTGGATGTGACGATAGGAAGTATGGTTTGTAAGTTTGCAGATGACAACAAAATAGATGATGGAGTGAACAGTGAAAACAATTATTTCAGAGTACAATGGAAACTTGATCAGATGGGTTGAGGAGTGGCAGGTGCAATTCATTCTAGATAAATGTAAGGTGCTACATTTTGGTAGGGTAAATAGAGCAGGACCTAGACACTTCAAGATAAGGTCCTGGAGAGTGTTGCCAAAGAAAAAGACCTTGAAGTCCAGGTTCATGGTTCCTTAAAAGTGGAGTTGGCAGGGTAGTGAAGAAAGCATTTGGTATGCTTGCCTTTATTGATCAGTGCATTGAGTATACGAGTTGGGAGATCATTTTGTAGCTGTACAAGACATTGGTTACTCCACTCTTGGAATACTGCATTCAATTCTGGTCTCCCTGCAATAGTAAAGCTGTTGTGAATCAGAAAAGGTTTACAAAAAATGTTTCCAGGGTTGGAAGGTTTGAATGAGAGGGAGAGGCTGAATAGTCTGGGGCTTTTTGCTCTGGAACATTGTAGGCTGAGGGGATGATCTTCTTTAATTTTATAAAATCATGAGGGGCATGGAAAGGGTAAATAGTCAAGGCCTTTTCCCCAGTGTAGGGAAGTCCAAAACTAGAGGGTACAGGTTTAAGGTGAAGAGGGGAAAGATATGAAAAGGACCTAAAGGGCAACTTTTTCATGAAGAGTGTGGTGCTGTATGGAATCCACTGACAGAGGAAGTGGTGGAGGCTGGTACAATTACAACATTTAAAAGGCATCTGGATGGGTATATAAATAGAAAGGGTTTAGAGGGATATGGGCCAAGTATTGGCAAATAGGACTAGATTAATTTAGGATATCTAGTCAGCATGGGTGAGTTGAAAAGTCTGTTTCCGTGCTGTGCACCTCTATGACTCTATGACTGTATCCCGGAGGTTTGCAGAAGCTGATTGCGTTGTCTGATGACTTTGGAATTCAAACAAGATACAATCCTACATGCTCTATAATACAATCCATCAGATTCCATGAAGGTTTGGTATTCATCATTGAATAGTTACTGAACTAACAACTTACGATTTCTCTTCATTTAAACCTTAACTCTGTCTGTCAGTGTGTGAGTGAAAGGTGGTGATCAAAGAAGATTGTGTTTAATTCATAGATATGAATTGAACTACAAGGCAATCTGTGTTCTGCTAAAGTTACAGTATTAAACAAAAATCAACAATTAATTCTAAGTTTCAAACTTGGTGTCCAAGATGAGTTATTTGTAAAGTCTGATTAGGAAAAACTGGGCAATTTTGAGGCCCATTGAATGTTACAATTTCACATGTAACAAATGCAATGAACATGAGGCTGATTTGGTCTGGCTTGCTATCCATGTTGTAACCGTCCCTAACACTGAGTCACAGTCAAAACACAAATACATAAACAATCCAACCATTTATATGATTCTAAAGAGTAGAACGATGCAGGCAGCGCTCACATATTAGCCCTTCATCAACAGGAATGGAAAGAAAATGTACATTAAAAGAACTTATAACACACAAAAAGCATAAAATATATTTAAAAAGTGTACAAAAAGGTTCACTTTTTCTACTTCGTGTGTTAGTCAAATCAATAGTACTCTTCATGTATGACTTTAAATTAAACAGTCCATTGTGTGTAATACTCTCAATTACTCTTAATTACTTCTCAAAACATTTATACAGTCAGGAGGTGGGAGACCTGGAAAAATGGTGCACAGAGAACAACCTAGCTCTCAATGCCAGCAAAACCAAGGAACTCATTGACTTTCGGTGGGAGGTTACTCATACCCCCCTATACATTAACAGCACAGATATGGAACGAGTGGAGAGTGTCAAGCTCCTGGGAGTGTAAAAACAATGACTGCAGATGCTGGAAACCAGATTCTGGATTAGTGCTGCTGGAAGAGCATAGCAGTTCAGGCAGCATCCAACGAGCAGTGAAATCGACGTTTCGGGCAAAAGCCCTTCATCAGGAATAAAGGCAGTGAGCCTGAAGTGTGGAGAGATAAGCTGGGGAGGGTGGAGGTGGGGAGAGAGTAGCATAGAGTACAATGGGTGAGTGGGGGAGGAGATGAAGGTGATAGGTCAGGGAGGAGAGGGTGGAGTGGATAGGTGGAAAAGGAGATAGGCAGGTTGGACAAGTTCGGACAAGTCATGGGGACAGTGCTGATCTGGACGTTTGAAACGAGGATGAGGTGGGGGAAGGGGAAATTAGGAAGCTGTTGAAGTCCACATTGATGCCCTGGGGTTGAAGTGTTCCAAGGCGGAAGATGAGGCGTTCTTCCTCCAGGCGTCTGGTGGTGAGGGAGCGGCGGTGAAGGAGGCCCAGGATCTCCATGTCCTCGGCAGAGTGGGAGGGGGAGTTGAAATGTTGGGCCACGGGGTGGTGTGGTTGATTGGTGCGGGTGTCTCGGAGATGTTCCCTAAAGCGCTCTGCTAGGAGGCGCCCAGTCTCCCCAATGTAGAGGAGACCACATCGGGAGCAACGGATACAATAAATTATATTAGTGGATGTGCAGATTCCGTAATTACACCGGCACCACTCCCCACCTCTTCCTCCGCTACATTGATGACTGCATTGGCGCCACCTCGTGCTCCCGCGAGAAGGTTGAGCAATTCATCAACTTCACCAACACATTCCACCCTGACCTTAAATTTACCTGGACCATCTCTGACACCTCCCTCCCCTTCCTGGACCTCTCCATCTCCATTAGTGACGACCGACATGACACTGACATTTTTTACAAACCCACCGACTCCCACAGCTACCTGGATTACACCTCTTCCCACCCCATCTCTTGCAAAAATGCCATCCCGTATTCCCAATTCCTCCGCCTCCGCCGTATCTGCTCCCAGGAGGACCAGTTCCACCATAGAACACATCAGATGGCCTCCTTCTTTAGAGACCGCAATTTCCCTTCCCACGTGGTTAAAGATGCCCTCCAACGCATCTCGTCCATATCCCGCACCTCCGCCCTCAGACCCCACCCCTCCAACCGTAACAAGGACAGAACGCCCCTGGTGCTCACCTTCCACACTACAAACCTTCGCATAAACCAAATCATCCGCCAACATTTCCGCCACCTCCAAAAAGACCCCACCACCAGGGATATATTTCCCTCCCCACCCCTTTCCGCCCTCCGCAAAGACCGTACCCTCCGTGACTACCTGGTCAGGTCCACGCCCCCCTACGACCCACCCTCCCATCCTGGCACTTTCCCCTGCCACCGCAGGAACTGTAAAACCTGTGCCCACACCTCCTCCCTCACCTCTATCCAAGGCCCTAAAGGAGCCTTCCACATCCATCAAAGTTTTACCTGCACATCCACTAATATCATTTATTGTATCCGTTGCTCCCGATGCGGTCTCCTCTACATTGGGGAGACTGGGCGCCTCCTAGCAGAGCACTTTAGGGAACATCTCCAGGACACCTGCACAATCAACCACACCGCCCCGTGGCCCAACATTTCAACACCCCTCCCACTCTGCCGAGGACATGGAGGTCCTGGGCCTCCTTCACCGTCGCTCCCTCACCACCAGACGCCTGGAGGAAGAACGCCTCATCTTCTGCCTCAGAACACTTCAACCCCAGGGTATCAATGTGGACTTCAACAGCTTCCTCATTTCCCCTTCCACCACCTCATCCTAGTTTCAAACTTCCAGCTCAGCACTGTCCCCATGACTTGTCCGGACTTGTCCTACCTGCCTATCTCCTTTTCCACCTATCCACTCCACCCTCTCCTCCCTGACCTATCACCTTCATCTCCTCCCCCATTCACCCATTGTACTCTATGCTACTCTCTCCCCACCTCCACCCTCCCCTAGCATATCTCTCCACGCTTCAGGCTCACTTCCTTTATTCCTGATGAAGGGCTTTTGCCCGAAACGTCGATTTCACTGCTTGTTGGATGCTGCCTGAACTGCTATGCTCTTCCAGCACCACTGATCCAGAAGCTCCTGGGAGTGGTCATCCACAACAAGCTTTCTTGGACTCTTTGTGTGGACACACTAGTTACAAAGGCCCAATAACATCTTTTCTTCCTCAAGTAGCTGAGGAAATTTGGCATGACGACAAATGCACTTGCAGATTTTTATAGGTGTGCCATCTGGATGTATCATTACCTGGTATGGCAACTGTACCATTCAAGATCCAGAGACAGTTACAGAGATTGGTGAATCTGGCCCGGACAATCACAAAGGCCAACCTCGCATCTGTCGACTCCATCTATCAGGCCCGCTGTCAAGGAAAGGCCACCAGCATTCTTAAAGATCCATCCCACCCTGGCAATGCTTTACTACAACCTCTACCATCGGGGAAAAGATATAGAAGCCTGCATGCACCAGCCGGTTTCGTAACAGTTTCTACCCTACTGTTGTTAGAATACGGAATGGAGTCACAAACCCCTAACATTTGCCTGTAGCCGTCTTCTTGTTTTTGTCACTCTTTACCTATTATTTACTATCTATGCATATAGAAGCATTTTGTAAGCTAACGTATAACATTTTTTTCATTTCAAGTTGTTTTTGAAGGAAGGCAATGTGCACCTGTGATATTCACTGCAAGATGAGCTAATATTACACACAAATTTGGGGTTTAGACATGATTGTAATGTTTAGCTGCTAAAAATTGACCTTTAAGTTTACTGTTCATTTACAATCAGTTGCAATGCTTATACATTTCTGACATTTGTTCAAAAGATTTAATCATGAATTACTGTTTTCTTTTATTCATCCATGGGATCTGGGCATCGCTGAATGAGCCAGGATTTATTGTTCATTCTTAGTTGTCTTTGAGAAGGTGCTGCATCTTGAACTCTGTAGTCCAGTTGGTGAAGGTAAATCCACAGAGCCATTTGTGAGGGAGCCCCAGAAACAAAAACAGAAATTGCTGGAAAAGCTAAGCAGGTCTGGCAGCATCTGTGAAGAGAAATTAGAGTTAACATTTCAAGTTGAGTGACCCTTCCTTAGAACTGCCATCAGTTAACATTGATTTCTCTCCACAGATGCCTCCAGATCTGCTGAGCTTTTCCAGTAAACCCTCCCTCATGAATTAGATGCAAGATATTAGGAGACATCAAATGGCAATTTCACAGATGGAGAAAGTCATTTTTCTCATCTGTCTGTCAACTTCATACTGCTGTTTGACTATTTCCTCAATGTCTGTGTTTTTCCCTTATATTGTTTCTTTGTAACTTAACCCTCACACCAAAGCTTCGCTTTTGCTACTTTGTCCCCTTAACCTAACTTTCTGAAAACCTTCTACTTCCTCTTTCAGTCCTCTTCTTCTTCTGTCTCACCACTTCCTGTCTTTCAATTACTTCTTTTTAGCTCTCTACCTTCATCTTCCTCTTTCTGCCTCTATATCTGAACATAAGATATAGGAACAGAAATTAGGCCATTTGGCCCAATGTGTCTGCTCTGCTATTCAATCATGGCTGATAAGTTTTTCAACCTTATTCTCCTGCCTTCTCCCTATAACCTTTGATCCCCTTAACAATCAAAAACCTATCTATTTCTGTCTTAAATGTACTCCATGACATGGCCTCCACAGCCTTCTCTGGCAATGAATTCCAAAGATCACTATCCTCTGGCTGAAGAAATTTCTCCTCATCTCTGTTCTAAAGGATCTTCCCTTTACTCCAAGACTGTGTCCTCGGGTACTAGTCTCTCCTGCTAATGGAAATATCTTCCCGATGTCCATTCTATCTAGGCCTTTCAGTATTCTATAAGTTTCAGTTAGATCCTTCTCAACCCCATCGAGTATAGTCCCAGACTTTTTAAATGTTCCTCACATGATAAGCCTTTCCTTCCTGGGTTCATTCTCGTGAACCTCCTCTTGACCCACTCCAGGGCCAATGCATCCTTCCTGAAATGTGGGGTACAAAATTGCTTACAATATTCCAAATATGGTCTGACCAGAGTCTAATAATGCCTCTGAAGCACATTCTTGCTTTTATATTCTAGTTTTCTCAAAATAAATGTCTTCATTGCCTTCGTAACTACTGACTCAATCTGCATGTTAACCTTCAGAGAATTCTGGGCTAGGACTCCCAAGTCCCTTTGCAGTTCAGATTTCTGAATTTTATCTGCATTTAAAATATACTCTATGCCTCTATTCTTACCATCAAAATGCATGACCTCACACTGTTCCACATTGTATTCCATCTTTGGAATCTTTGGAATTCATTGCCAGAGAAGCCTGTGGAGGCCAGGGGTAGCACAGTGGCTCAGTATATAGCACTGCTGCCTCACAGCACCAGGAACCCAGATTCAATTTCAGCCTTGGGCAAGTGTCTGTGTGGAATTTGCACATTCTCTCCTTGTCTTCCTGGGTTTCCCCTGGGTGGTCCAGTTTCCTTCCACAGTCCAAAGATGTGCAGGTTAGGTGAGTTGGCCAAGCTAAATTTCCCACAGTGTTCAGCGATGTGTAGGTGGGATGCATTAGTCAGGGGTAAATGTAGAGTGATAGGATAGAAAAATTGGTCTGGGTGGATTACTCTTTGGAGGGTCACTGTGGACTTGTTGGGCTGAAGGTCCTGTTTCCACACTGTAAGAATTCTATGATCTGCCACTTCTTTGCCTACTCTCTTAACCTGTCTAAATCCTTCTGCGGACACCACCCCACCTCCTCAATACTACCTGTCTCTCCACCTCTCTTTGTATCATTTGAAAACTTAGGCAGTTTGCCCTCAGTTCCTTTATCTTGATCATTAATGTATTAAGTGAAAAGTTGTGGTCCCAAGACTGACCCTTGAGGAATATCACTAGTTACCAGCTGTCATCCTGAGAAGGACCCTTTTATTCCCACTTTCTGATTTCTGCCAGATAGCCAATCTTCTATCCATGCTAGTACCTTGCCTCTATTACCAAGCTCTTATCTTACTCAGCAACCTCCTGTGCGGGACCTTGTCAAAGGCCTTCTGTAAGTCCAAGTAGATAACATTTATCGGCTCTAATTTGTCTAAGCTGCTCATTATCTCCTCAAAGAATTCTAACAGATTTGTCAGGCATGGCCTCACCTTGATTAAACCATTCTGACTTTGCCCTATTTTATCATGCACTTCCAACTATTCAGAAATTTCATCCTTCGCAATGGACTCCACAATCTTACTAACAACCAAGGTCAGGCTAATTGACCTGGTATTTCCCGTCTTTTGCCTTACTCCCTTCTTAAATAGGGGAGTTACATTAGCAATTTTGCAGTCCTCTGGGACCCTCCCTGACTCCAGTGATTCCTGAAAGATCACCACTAATGCCTCTACTATCTCTTCAGCTATATCCTTCAGAAGTCTGGAATGTAGTTCATCTGGTGCAGGTGATTTATCCACTTTCAGACCTTTTAGTTTTTCTAGCACCTCCTCCTTGGTGATGACCACCATAGTCACTTCCACACCTCCCCAGACAGACTGTCTCAAATTTTTGGGATGCTACTGGTGTCTTCCACTGTGAAGACTGTCGCAAGATATTTGTTCTGTTCCTCCACCATTTCTCAGTTCCACATTACTACTTCTCCAGTGTGATTTTCCAGCAGTCCAATGTCCACTTTTGCATCTCTCTAGCCCTTTATATATATCTAAAGAAACTCTTGCATTTTTATATTACTGGCTAGCTTACCCTCATATTTAATCTTCACCCTCCTTATTTCTGTTCTAATTGTTCTTTGTTTGTCTTTGTAGGTTTCACAATCCCCTGGCTCCCATTACTCTTCACCACATTATATGCTTTCTCCTTTGCTTTTGTGCTGTTCCTGACTTCCCTGGTCTGCTATGGTTGCCTGATCCTTCCTTTAGTGTGCTTCTTTTTCTTAGTGATGAATTTTTGCTGCATTTGAGTCCATTTCTGGTCGCCCTACTATAGGAAAGATACAGAGGCTTTGGAGAGGGTGCAAAGAAGGTTTACCAGGATGCTGCCTGGACTAGAGGGCTTGCTTAATGAAGAAAGGTTGAATAAACTCAGACTTTTCTATTTGGAGAGAAGGAGGAAGAGAGGAGACCTGATCGAGGTATACAAAATAATGAGAAGAATAGCCAGAGACTTTTCCCCAGGGCAGGATTGACTGGTACGAGAAGTCATAGTTTGAAGATATTAGGGGGAAGGTATAAAGGAGATGTCAGAGGTAGGTTCTTTACACAGAGAGTTGTGAATGCATGGAATGTGTTGCCAGCTGTGGTGGTGGAAGCAGAGTCATTGGGGACATTTAAGCGACTGCTGGACATGCACATGGATAGCAGTGAGTTGAGGGGTGCGTTAGTATATTTTACATTAGGATTAAATCTCGGCACAACATCATTGGCCAAAGGGCCTGTTCTGTGCTGTACTTTTCTATGTTCTATGTTCCCAAATTACTCCCACAAACCCTGCCATTGCTGTTCCACTGTCGTTCCTGCCCAGGTCCTCTCCCAGTCTCTACTAGCCAGCTCCTCTCTCATGGCTCAGGGGGTGCCTATATAGGTGCCTGTAATACCGTTACGTCTGAGCCCACACTCAATTTCCCATGACTACACAGTGGCTCAGTGGTTAGCACTGCTGCCTTGTAGCACCAGGAATCCGGGTTTGTTTATCTGTGGGTGACTGTCTGTGTGGAGTTTGCACGTTCTCCCCGTGTCTGCATGGTATTCCGCCGGGTACTCTGGTTTCCTCCCACAGTCCAAAGATGTGCAATTTAGGTGATTAGTTATACCAAATTTTCCTTAGTGTCTAGGGATATGTAGGTTAGGTGCATTAGCCATGGGAAATGCAGGGTTATAGGGTGGGTCTAGGTGAGATGCTCTTTGGAGGGTCAATGTGGACTTGTTGGGGCTGAATGGCCTGTTTCTGCACTGTAGGGATTCTGTGGATTCTCATCTATCAACCAACTCTCTCTCAATTTTCATCCACTATCTCTATCCGAACATTTCCCCCTTCCTATTTTTGTCTCCTGCAGCCTTCATTTTCACCCATTATCACTTGCTCTCCCACAATAACTACTTTTTCTTTCTTTTTTTCTACATTTACTTATATTTTATTCCTGTTTGACTTTAAAATTTAATATTTTTGTAATTGGCTGTTAGCAACAATTGGATAGAGTACTGGAGTACTCTATAGTTTTGGTCTCCTCATTTAAAAAAAAATGGCTGCACTAAATGCAGTTCAGAGATTTTATTCAAATCATTTCTAAGACAGGAAAAGGTTGAAGAGATTGAGCCTTTACCCTTTGGAGTTTAGAAAAATGTGAAGTAATCTTATTGCAACATATACAGGCTTGAGAGAACTGTGAAGGAAAATAGTTCAAAGATAAGACCATAAGATCATAAGACATAGGAGTGGAAGTAAGGCCATTCAGCCCATCGAGTCACTCCACCATTTAATCATGGCTGATAGGCATTTCAACTCCACTTACCCGCATTCTCCCCGTAGCCCTTAATTCCTTGTGACATCAAGAATTTATCAATCTCTGCCTTGAAGACATTTAGCGTCCCGGTATCCACTGCACTCCGCGGCAATGAATTCTACAGGCCCACTACTCTCTGGCTGAAGAAATGTCTCCGCATTTCTGTTCTGAATTGACCCCCTCTAATTTTAAGGCTGTGCCCATGGGTCCTAGTCTCCCCGCCTAACGGAAACAATTTCTTAGCATCCACCCTTTCCAAGCCATGTATTATCTTGTAAGTTTCTATTAGATCTCCCCTTAACCTTCTAAACTCCAATGAGTACAATCCCAGGATCCTCAGCCATTCCTTGTATGTTAGACCTACCATTCCAGGGATCATCCGTGTGAATCTCCGCTGGACACGCTCCTGTGCCAGTATGTCCCTCCTGAGGTGTGGGGACCAAAACTGGACACAGTACTCCAAATGGGGCCTAACCAGAGCTTTATAAAGTCTCAGTAGCACATCGCTGCTTTTATATTCCAACCCTCTTGAGATAAATGACAACATTGCATTCGCTTTCTTAATCACGATTCAACCTGCATGTTTACCTTTAGAGAATCCTTGACTAGCACACCCAGATCCCTTTGTACTTTGGCTTTATGAATTTTCTCACCGTTTAGAAAGTAGTCCATGCTTGTATTCTTTTTTCCAAAGTGCAAGACCTCGCATTTACTCACATTGAACTTCATCAGCCATTTCCTGGACCACTCTCTCAAACTGTCTAGATCCTTCTGCAGCCTCCCCACTTCCTCAGTACTACCTGCCTGTCCACCTATCTTCGTATTATCGGCAAACTTCGCTAGAACGCCCCCAGTCCCTTTATCCAGATCATTAATATATAACGTGAACAGCTGCAGCCCCAACACTGAACCCTGTGGGACACCGTTTGTCACCGGCTGCCATTCCGAAAAAGAACCTCTTATCCCAACTCTCTGCCTTCTGTCGTACAGCCAATCCTCAATCCATGCCAGTAGCTCACCTCAAACACCATGGGCCCTCACCTTACTCAGCAGCCTCCTGTGTGGCACCTTATCAAAGGTCTTTTGGAAGTCTAGCTAGACCACATCCACTGAGTTTCCTTGGTCTAACCTACTTGTCACCTCTTCAAAGAATTATAACAGGTTTGTCAGGCACGACCTCCCCTTACGAATTCCATGTTGACTTGTTCTAATCCGACCCTGCTCTTCCAAGAATTTAGAAACCTCATCCTTAACAATGGGTTCTAGAATTTTACCAACAACCGAGGTTGGGCTAATTGGTATATAATTTTCCATCTTTTGTCTTGATCCTTTCTTGAACAATGGGATTACAACAGCGGTCTTCCAATCATCTGGGACTTTCCCTGACTCCAGTGAATTTTGAAAGATCTCAACCAACGCCTCCGCTATTTCCTCAGCCACCTCCCTCAGAACGCTAGGATGTAGCCCATCGGGGCCAGAAGATTTATCAATTTTAAGACCTTTTAGCTTGTCTAGCACTATCTCTTTTGTAATGGCAACCATACTCAACTCAGCCCCCTGACTCCCTTTAATTGTTGGGATATTGCTCATGTCTTCCACTGTGAAGACTGACGCAAAGTACTTATTAAGTTCTCCAGCTATTTCCTTATCTTCCATCACTAGCCTTCCAGCATCAGTTTGAAATGGCCCAACGTCTACTTTTGCCCTATTGTTTGTTTCTTATGTATTGAAAGAAACTTTTACTATCGTTTCTAATATTACTGGCTAGCCTACCTTCATAAGATAAAGTAATGTTGCACTTAACCTACTCCAAAAATGGTGAAAATAAATCTGAAGCCAGAAGTTAATAACAGGCATTAGTGACATCACCCTGGTGCAATGAGAGAAGGCCATATTTCACTTTGACAAAACTGCTAAGTCAATATCAGAGCTGCACACTGAAGAGCCAGTGTGCAAATATCCAATGCTTCCAAAGTCAGCTAACATGGCAACTTGGATCTTTGTAGAGCAGATGTCACCTTGGTCATATGTGGTGAACAAAGGAACTTCCTTCATGACAGGCAACAAACCAAGACAAAATTATCTCTCCATTTTCACAGAAAACAGTACATTCATCAGTTGCGAAAGTCAACTGTTCTTCAGCAACAGAATAAATCAGCAACAATTACCACGGCAATAGTGTTCACTATCATAGAATCATAGAATCCCTATAGTGTAGAAACAGGCCATTTGGCCCAACAAGTCCACACCAACCCTCTGAAGTGTATCCCACCCAGACCCATTCCCCTGACTAATGCACCTATCAAAATTATACTTCCCAGAGAAGGAACATCATGTTAGGAGCAAGTAGATACATGAAAAACTGCAAACAACAATGCACAGAGATATCATTAGGAGACCTGCATGATTGAAAGATCATGTATGGAGTGCATGTGTTGAGACTGGTAATTGGAACTAACATGAGTCAGCATACTGTTTTGGTAATGAATGATTTTTCTTTGTGACCACATATGTCGACTAACTTGTAACTGCAAGTGTATGCCTTTGTTTCTTATAAAGAGGTAATGTTTGGAGAAATATAATTGTACTAAGTAAAGCGATCAATAACCAGGGATCACAGTTTTAAGGCAGGGCGTTTAGACCGATTTGAAGAATTTTTTGTAGATATCTGGAACTCATGCCTGAAAGAGTGGTGTATTTAAGAACCGTTAAGATGAACACAATGTGCCAAACCTTACAAGTCTACAGTTCAACTGCTGGAAAATGGGATTAGAGTAGAAGAATGTTTGATGATCAGCACTGACATAAAGGCATGAAGGTTGTCTTTCTATTTTACTGGCTGGCTTGCCTTTACTATGTTATCTTTATCTTTTCTGCAAGCATTTTTGTGCACATTTTGTAACAGTCATTGAAAACTTTACTCGAAAACACCCACAACAGGTTATTCCCTTCTGGTGGATGGGAGGTTGGGGTTCCAAGGGGCATAGTCATCTGGTTGCATTTGTAGTGTTGTTTTGGTGGTAGCATAGATAGTCAATGTTTTACCTCAATATTGTTGGTATTATGATGCTGTGTATATGGCAGTCTGAAAGTGAACATAACCTACTGGTCCTGTCGTTTGTCGCAGAAGGTCATAGTGGAAGATGGTGCAAGACAGATGAAAATGGCCTGTTATGACAGCAGATGTCCTGAGGAGGTGCTACAGGCAGGACAGAAGGAGAATTCATTCTATCATCAATATTTGTCATAGTTTATTCTTGATCTTGTGTTGACAAATAGTATTTATGAAGCCTGCTGAGGTAAAGTGGACAACAATAATTCTTATTTACAAACATAACTAACAGCAACAATATATAACATGACCTTCACTTGCCGTGAGGCTGTAAATTCATTACTATGCTGTGTTTCATTTGCGCATCATTCAGTAACCCTTCGTACAACAATAAATTGTATATAGAAAATTAGCAATTTTATTCACATATTCCCTGCAACTAGTAGATGGCCAGAAACACCTCAGGCTACATGGACTGCAATAGTTTCAGCTACTGGTTTACCAGAGATTCTGTGAATACTTTCCAAACTGACTAATCATTAATTTTGCTGTTTAATTGCGCCGTTGATAATCGTCAATGCACGTTGATTTTTGCTAGACAACCAGCGTTCACGTAGACTACCTCCAATAAATGGACTTGCAATTTTCTCCAAGTCACACAAGGTCCACTACGTTAAAAATCACACAACACCATGTTATAGTCCAACAGGTTTAATTCGGAAGCACACTTGCTTTTGGAGCGACGCTCCTTCATCAGGTGATAGTGGAGGGCTCGATCGTAACACAGAATTTATAGCAAAAATTTACAGTGTGATGTAACTGAAATTATACATTGAAAAATTGATTGTCTGTTAAGCCTTTCATCTGTTAGAATACAGTGATAGTTTCACTTCTTTCATGTGTAAATCACAAAACCTTTTTTTAAAAGTTGCATTCTCGGGTTAGCTGTTAACAATGGTGATAGCTAGACAATATGTTGAAGGTGTTGGCCCCCTGTGTTCTCTGTCTATGCCATGATATTTAGATTGATTCTAATCTAAAAAGTGAGATAACGAAGTTTTACATAAATTCAGGCAGTTTTTGAGCTCAGAGTTCGACATGAATGCATGCAGCTTTTGAGCAAGGTACATTGTAACTCTGCAAGTACAAATTCACCCCACAAAATATATGTGTGCATGTGGGTCTTTGTCTGTCTGTGTGTGTCTGTCTGGGATGGGGGTTGTGAGTGTGAGAAAGTGTTTGTGTGTGTAGTGAGTGCAGAGTGTCTTAAGTCTGTGAGGGGGTGCATGTGTGAGTGTGGGAGTGTGTGTGTCTATAAGGGTGTGTGTGGGTGTCTGTGTGCGTGTCTGTGTGTACCTGTGTCCGTGTGTATGTGAGAGTGTGTGTGTGTGTGTAGGAATATCTGTGTATGTGTGTGTAGTGCAATGGTGATCACCTGTAATGTGACATGAACCCAAGGTCCCGGTTGAGGCCCTCCCTATGGGTACCGAACTGAGCTATCAGCCTCTGCTCAGCCACTTTCCTCTGCTGCCTGTCCCAAAGTCCACCTTGGAGGATGGTCACTTGAAGGTCCGAGGCTGAATGTCCTGGACCACTGAAGTGTTCCCCAACTGGGAGGGAACACTCCTGTCTGTTGATTGGTGTGCGGTGCCCATTCATCCGTTGTCATAGCCTTTGCTCGGTTTCCCCAATGTACCACGCCTCCGGGCATCCTTGCCTGCAATGTATAAGATAGACAACGTTGGCTGAGTCATATGAGTACCTGCCATGTACAAGGTGGGAGGTGTTTCCACGCATAATAGTGGTATCTATGTCCACAATCTGACACGTCTTGCAATGTCCACCGTGACAGGGTTGTATGGAGTTGTCCTGAGAGCCGGGCCGTTTGCTACGAACAATGATCTGTTTGAGGTTCGGCAGTTGTTTAAAGGCAAGTAGTGGAGGTGTGGGGAAGGTCTTGGTGAGGAGCTCATCCTCATTGATAATGTATTGCAGGTCAAGAAGAACATGGCGTAATATTTCAGCTCCTGGGAAGTACTGAACAACGAAGGATACCCTGTCAGTTGCAGCACCCTGTCAGTTGTCAGTGCTGCAACTGAAAGGGTAACCTTCGTTGTTCAGTATTTCCCAGGAGCTGAAAAATTATGCCATGTTCTTCGTGACCTGCAACACATTAGCAATGAGGATGAGCACCTCACCAAGACCTTCCCCACACCTCCACTACTTGCCTTTAAACAACCGCCGAATCTCAAACAGATCATTGTTCGTAGCAAACTACCCGGTTCTCAGGACAACTCCATACAACCCTGTCACGGTGGACATTGCAAGACGTGTCAGATTGTGGACATAGATACCACTATTATGCGTGGGAACACCTCCCACCTTGTACATGGCAGGTACTCATGTGACTCAGCCAACATTGTCTATCTTATACATTGCAGGCAAGGATGCCCGGAGGCATGGTACATTGGGGAAACCGAGCAAAGGCTATGACAACGGATGAATGGGCACCGCACAACAATCAACAGACGGGAGGGTTCCCTCCCAGTTGGGGAACACTTCAGTGGTCCAGGACATTCAGCCTCGGACCTTCAAGTGACCATCCTCCAAGGTGGACTTCGGGACAGGCAGCAGAGGAAAGTGGCTGAGCAGAGGCTGATGGCTAAGTTCGGTACCCATAGGGAGGGCCTCAACCGGGACCTTGGGTTCATGTCACATTACAGGTGATCACCATTGCACTACACACACACACAGATATTCCTACACACACAAACACACACACACTCTCACATACACACGGACACAGGTACACACAGACACGCACACAGACACCCACACACACCCTTATAGACACACACACTCCCACACTCACACATGCATCCCCTCATAGACTTAAGACACTCTGCACTCACTACACACACACACATTCTCACACTCACAACCCCACCCCAGGCAGACACACACACACACAGACAGACAAAGACCCACATGCACACATATATTTTGTGGGGTGAAATTGTACTTGCAGAGTTACATTGCACTTTGCTCAAAAGCTGCATGCAGTCATGTAGAACTCTGAGCTCAAAAACTGCATGAATTTATGTAAAACTTCGTTATCTCACTTTTTAGATTAGAATCAATCTAAACATCATGGCATAGACAGAGAACACAGGGGGCCAACACCTTCAACATATTGTCTAGCTATCACTATTGTTAACAGCTAACCAGAGAATGCAACTTTTAAAAAAATATTTTGTGATTTACATGTGAAAGAACTGAAACTGTCACTGTATTCTAACAGATGAAAGGCTTAACAATCAATTTTTCAATGTATAATTTCAGTTACATCACACTGTAAATTTTTGCTATAAATTCTGTGTTGAGCCCTCCACTATCACCTGATGAAGGAGCGTCGCTCCAAAAGCTAGTGTGCTTCCGATTAAACCTGTTGGACTATAACCTGGTGTTGTGTGATTTTTAACTTTGTACACCCCAGTCCAACACCGGCATCTGCAAATCAAGGTCCACTGCAACTGGTTCGTCATTCACAGGTCAAGAAGGGTTCTCCTAGTTGGTCGCGGTCCTCCTGTGGCCGTGTCTCCTCGAAGGGGACAGCTTTCTGCTGATTTATCCGGGTTGCCTTCACAGCAGGCGGGTGCCTCAAGGTGTGCACAGAATTGAAAAAGTTCGAGGCTCGCGCTACCCGGGTAATAGCCCACTGAGTACAGGGGCAACGTTGTTACTTTGACCTATGGCTGACAGATATTCAAACTAATGATCATGTATCAGTGCTCTGAGATCAATAATTTCACTTCCCTCTTACGGTGATGTGGCCATTAACAGGCATATGACGTTCACATTTCAAAGAATTCTAAAACACCGCCTCGCTGCACGGGAGCACATCAGTTGTGCTCAGTACCAGGAACAGTGAGGAACTCAGCTGGAAAAATACACCGACAGGGATGACATCAAGCCTAGGATGGTATATTTCACTTTATTTTGCTTCTCTTTATATGAGAACGGCTTCTGTCACGGTAAGAAAAGTATTATATGTTTGTAATCGAATCCAGATTTTTGCACAGTAATTTACAATTTTCTACAAGTATACCAGTCATAGAGTCTTACAGCGCGGAAATAGATCATTAGGTCCATGCTTATCACAATCCCAAACTAAACTGGTCCCTTTTGCCTGTGCTGAATACCATAACCCTCCAAGTATTTCTTATTCATGTCTTTTAAACGTTCTAACTGTACCGGCATTCTCTCACTTCCTCTGGAAGTTTACTCCACACATGAATTACTTTCTGTGTAAACATAAAGTTGCTCCTCATAACTTTAAAAAATCTTTTTAAAATCTTTCTCCTCTCACCTTAAAAATATGCACCCTAGTCTTGAAATCACCAACCTCAGGAAAAAGACACCTGCTTTATTTATACCCTTCATAATTTTATAAACCTTTGTAAGGTCACCCCTAAACCTCCTACATTCCAGTGAGAAACGTCTCAGCCTATTCAACCTCTCACCATAAATCAAACTTTTCATTCCTGACAACATCCTCGTAACTCTATTCTGAACCTTCTCCAGCTTAATATTATTATAACAGGGTGACCAGGGTGGATACAATACTCCAAAACAGGCCTCACCAACACCCTGTACAACCTCAATATAACATCCCAACTCCAATACTTAAGAGTTCTGAGCAATGAAGACAAGTGAGCTGAACACCTTGTTAACCACCCTGTCTGTTTGTCATGCAAACTTCATATAATTATGTCTCTCTGTTCCACAACACTGCTAAAGGCCCTCCTTTTAATTGTATAAGTTTTGCCCTTATTTGTTTTACCAAAATGCACTACCTCAAATTTATCCAAATTAAAATCCATTTGCCAATCTTCAACCCATTGAGCTGAAAATGTGTTGCTGGTAAAGCACAGCAGGTCAGGCAGCATCCAAGGAACAGGAGAATCGACGTTTCGGCATAAGCCATTCTTCCTGATGAAGGGCTTATGCCCGAAACGTTGATTCTCCTGTTCCTTGGATGCTGCCTGACCTGCTGTGCTTTACCAGCAACACATTTTCAGCTCTGATCTCCAGCATCTGCAGTCCTCACTTTCTCCTTCAACCCATTGACCCAATTGATCAAGATCTCTTTATAATCTTATATAACCTTCTTCACTGTCTGAATCAGAATCAGAAAATTGTCTTGTACACACTTAAGAAATTCCTCTCCATCTAAACCTTTAACACTATGGCAGTCCCAGTTGATGTTTGGAAAGTTAAAATCCCTTACCATAACTACCCTATTATTCTTACAGATAGCTGAGATCTCCTTACAAGTTTGTTTCTCAATTTCCATCTGACTATTGGGGATCTATAATACAATCCCAATAAGGTGATCATCCCTTTCTTATTTCTCAGTTCCACCCAAATAACCTTCCTGGATGTATTTCCAGGAATATCCTCCCTCAGCACAGCTGTAGTGCTATCCCTCATCAAAAATGCCACTCCCCCTCCTCTCTTGCCTCCTTTTCTATCCTTCCTGTAGCATTTGTATCCTGGAACATTAAGCTGCCACTGCTGCCCATCCCCGAGCCACGTTTCCGTAATTGCTATGATATCCCAGTCCCATGTTCCTAACCATGCCCTGAGTTCATCTGCCTTCCCTGTTAGGCCCCTTGCATTGAAATAAATGCAGTTTAATTTATTAGTCCTACCTTGTCCCTGCCTGCCCTGACTGTTTGACTCACTTCTGTTCTCAGCTGTACCCGTCTCAGATCGATCTCTTTCCTCACTATCTCCTTGGGTCCCACCCCCCCCCTCCCCCCCCTTCCCCACCACCACTACCTTACTAGTTTAAATCCTCCCGAGCAGTTCGAGCAAATTTCCCTGCCAGTATATTAGTTCCCTTCCAATTTAGGTGCAATCCGTCCTTCTTGTACAGGTCATTTCTAACCCAGAAGAGATTCCAATGATCCAAAAATGTGAATCCTTCTTCCATACACCAGCTACTCAGCCATGCATTCATCTGCTCTATCCTCCTATTCCTGCCCTCACTAGCTCGTAGCACTGGGAGTAATCCAGATATTACTACCCTTAAGGACCTCCTTTTTAAATTTCTCCTAAGGCTGAGAAGTGGCAGATGGAGTTTAATTCAGATAAATGCGAGATGCTGCATTTTGGGAAAGCTAATCTTAGCAGGACTTGTACACTTAATGGTAAGGTCCTAGGGAGTGTTGCTGAACAAAGAGACCTTGGAGTGCAGATTCATAGCTCCTTGAAAGTGGAGTCGCAGGTAGATAGGATAGTGAAGAAGGCGTTTGGTATGCTTTCCTTTATTGGTCAGAGTATTGTGTACAGGAGTTGGGAGGTCATGTTGCAACTGTACAGGATATTGGTTAGGCCACTGTTGGAATATTGCGTGCAATTCTGGTCTCCTTCCTATCAGAAAGATGTTGTGAAACTTGAAAGGGTTCAGAAAAGATTTACAAGGATGTTGCCAGGGTTGGAGGATTTGAGTTATAGGGAGAGGTTGAACAGGCTGGGGCTGTTTTCTCTGGAGCGTCGGAGGCTGAGGGTTGACCTTCTAGAGGTTTACAAAATTATGAGGGGCATGGATAGGATAAATAGACAAAGTCTTTTCCCTGGGGTCGGGGAGTCCAGAACTAGAGGGCATAGGTTTAGGGTAAGAGGGGAAAGACATAAAAGAGACCTAAGGGGCAACTTTTTCACTCAGAGGGTGGTACGTGTATGGAATGAGCTGCCAGAGGAAGTAGTGGAGGCTGGTACAATTGCAACATTTAAGAGGCATTTGGATGGGTATATGAATAGGAAGGGTTTGGAGGGCTATGGGCTGGGTGCTGGCAAGTGGGACTAGATTACGTTGGGATATCTGGTTAGCATGGACAGGTTGGACCGAAGGGTCTGTTTCCATGCTGTACATCTCTATGACTCTATGACTATAACCGTCCACTGTACCACCAATTTGGTGTCATCTAAAAATGGACTCAGCACAGATCCCTGTGGAATCCAGTTGGTCACAGCCCTCCTGTCCAAAAAACATCCCTCCACCATCACTCTCTGTCTCCTGCCATTAAGCAAATTTTATATCCAGTTGCCAAGCTCATCCTGAATGCCGTGTGATTATAAATCATTACAATAGGTGAAAAAAATCTCCTAATGTTAGCAATAATTTATCAAATTAGGGATAGTTTCCTAATGTTTGCACTTCCTGCTTTATACTGTGCAGTATTTTCTACATACTGTACTATCTGTATTATAGTAAAATAAATGTGGCTTCTGCAAGTTTGGTGAAATACTGTTAATAATATTAAATAGTTTGGGCAGCTATTGCTTACACCACTTAAATTGATGTATTTTTCTATTAAATTGCTTTATTTTGCTGTAAGAAATGTGTTCATTATGTTTCCTTATGACTTGATATTGTAATGTAAAAGAAACTAAATGCATAACTTGGAGATGCCGGTGTTGGACTGTCGTGTACAAAGTTAAAAAAAACACATAATACCAGGTTATAGTCCAACAGGTTTAATTGGAAGCAACACTAGCTTTTGGAGCGCCGCTCCTTCAATCACCTGATTTTTAACTAAATGCATAACCTTCTCCAATTATCTCTAGTGTCCTCCAAAGATCTGCCCTTCATTTCTGATTTTCTTGCTGTGCCAGGTAACATAATCTGAAAACATTAGTTTTCATCTATACCCTGACCACAATAAAATCTACCACTGCTCTACCACTGTCTCTAACTTCTCACATTTCTTGTCCAATTTCCAATATTGGATGAATAGAAATTCCTTCCAAGCAAGTATGTAGAAAATTGAAGCTATTGTCATTGGATTCTGCACAAATTCTTAGTCAGTGGCACTATTATTAGCCTTGATAAATGCTTGAGGTGTAATTGGGTTGGTTAGAAATGATACTGTAATTTTTGACATTGAGTTAAGCATCTGGCAGCATATCCATATTATCACAAAGACTGCCTATTTCCATCTTTGCCCAATTCTACTTTGACTTTTCTGCTGATGAAACCCTTATCCACGTCTCCCTTACTTTAAATTTGACTACTGCCGAAGATTCCTAGCCAGCCTCTTGACTTTTGTTCTCAGTGAATTTGTGATTATTCAAAACTTGCCTCCTTCCTAACATGCACAAAGTTCCATTCAACCATTATCAATGTGCTCAATGATATTGCTTTATTTAATCATTGCTTCAACTTCAAAATTCAAATTCTTGTTTCCAATCCCCTATGTTTACAACTGCCTATTTCTGCAACTATATTTTCCTAACCATATGCAAAATAGATATTATTTGTATTTAAAACAGATCATAGCATGCATTCTGTTGGACTTCATCTGATTTGAAATAAACTTTTTTTTATGCTGACAGATAACCTGCACAGAAAAACAATGTAAGTATGTATTTTCATTAATTGTTAAAGTTCTACGTTTTTGCATTATATGTGTACATACATAATCTTCTGAGAATCTTCACTTTTCCAGTTCTGGTCTCCCGGGCCTCCTAGATTTTGATCTCCAAACTACTGATGGCTGTGCTTTCAACTACCAATGTCTTAAAGCTCTCTATCCCTCTCCTGAAAACTCACTGGACAGAACCTCTTTGGATTCTCAGTGACATGAACTATAGGGAGAAATCCAAGAGAATTGCACAAGAAGTCAAATGAGGCCCCTTTTGATGGTGGGAGCAACTAATTGCATTTTTTAACAGAGTGCCAGACATCAAAACAAGACTCTTGCTAGGGGCAGTGAAATGCCCAATTAAAGGGGGTCATTTTCAATATCACCTTCATCAACAGCAAATCTATAGGGAGAGGCTGAACAGGCTGGGGCTGTTTTCCCTGGAGCGTCGGAGGCTGAGGGGTGACCTTCAGCCCTCAGGGGCATGGATAGGGTAAATAGGCAAAGTTTTTCCCTGGGGTCGGGGAGTCCAGAACTAGAGGGCATAAGTTTAGGGTGAGAGGGGAAGATATAAAAGAGACCAAAGGGGCAACTTTTTTACGCAGAGTAGTACGTGTATGGAATGAGCTGCCAGAGGAAGTGGTGGAGGCTGGTACAATCGCAACATTGAAAAGGCATCTGGATGGGTACATGAATTAGGTTGGGATATCTGCTTGGCATAGATGAGTTGGATCGAAGGGTCTGTGTCGTGCTGTACTTCTCTCTGACTCTATGGCCTGGTGACTCCAACTTGATGGTTGCTTCTCTGAGCTGCTGTCTTGGATATTTAGCACCAGTGTTTCAGGCACACTTCAGTAAGCTTGGCCCCCCCCCCCCCCCCCCCCCCCCCCCCCATCCTTGGACTGGCAACCTGCATATGCCTTGATGGCATAGAGAGGCTAGATCATGTCTGATCCATTTGCGATATTCATCTGCACTTCAATGTTGCACTTAGGCTTGCATCTGCAACTACAATTGAAATGAATTTGCAAAGAAAATTTGCACACAAGCACAGGGACCTAACTCTCAGGTTGGACTAGGCTGCACTCCAGAGTTGCCAGTTCACAGTCTTCGTGTTCACTTACTTAGCACAGACTTGCATACTTACAGCATCTGTGCCTTGTCTTGCCTCACCTTGCCTTGCTGTGCCATACCTTTTAGCATGTTGGTGTCTCAGCTATAACTTAAAAGCTCACAGTACTTCTATTTTGAAGCTGTTCTGTGCAGAAACAGAGCTGGACTGCTTGTGGTGCTTGACAGTGCTTGACTCTATACCGTATCGCCTTGTATATTCTTCCTATTTTTAATACACCTTCCTGCTCTTTAAATAATGTTCCAAGCATCCAATGGTTATTATTATGGTGAAACTTCCAATGGTCTAATAGCAGCCAGTTCAGGACCTACTTTTTTTGGCTTTCCAGAGTCATTCTTGGCCTCTGTTTCCTTATTTTCTGTTTGCCACCAGAAGAGACGATCTCTATCCAACTTTGCAGTTTCCTTCTCTCTGTGAAATCACTATGGGTTCAGCTCAATGAATGGTAACAACAATAAAGATTTGAATGAGTTAGAATTTCAGTAGGAAGAGGTTCAAAATGTGGAAACGTTATCACAGAATCCCTACAGTGTGGAAAGAGGCCATTTGGCCCATCGAGTGTCCACCAACCCTACAAACAACATCCCACTCAGACACCTATCTTAATCCCATAACTCTACATTTCCCACCTCACCTGCATCTCTGGAAACTGTGGACAATTTATCATGGTCAATCCACCTAACTTGCATATCTTTAGACTGCAATAGGAAATCGGAGGATGTGGAGACACAGGGAGAATGTACAAACTCCACATAGGTAGTCACCTAATGCTGGCATCAAACCTGGGTCCCTGGTGCTGTGAGGCTGCAGTGCTAACCACTGAGCCACTATACCATTCATTTGCTTATTGAATAGATGAAAATCATGCCTACCCTTCAGTGTTAGTAGATTATCATTGTATAGAGCACATATTGAGCCAATTTTCACATTTTATGCCTGTGAACCTTATTTGCTTGAATATAGTGTGCATAATTGCATGTAAAAATATGAAATCGTATACTTTTAATGTAGTTAATGAACCACCACCAGAGTGGATAATGCCAAATGAGAAAACCCCTTCAGATATATTGGATCTTCAAGTTCGGTTACAACAATCGGAAGAAAGTCAGCGTTCAGTGCTTAATATCAGCTGGACCATCAGCCCAGATGGTGAGATAGTCTTCCAATATATACTTATTATTAATTCATTCATGGGATGTGGGAAATTTGGCTAGGGCAGCATTTGTTGCCCTTTGCTAAGAAAAAGTGATTGGCAGTCATCTTCTTGAACCACTATAGTCCACGTGATGTAGGTATACCCACACTGCTGTTCAGAAGAAAGTTCTAAGATGTGGTTTAATGTAAAATATATTGCTCATTTAAAATAATTACTGAAAATCCACCTATTGCATTGCATGGTGTGTAGGTGAATATGCCCTTTCTAAGCATGCTCAATATAGAATCACAGAGCTGCATCATGGGGAGGTGATTTTCCCACCTCCAGGACAGCCAATTGAAGGCCCATATTGCCTTTGGAAAAGCACACCAAATCACAAAATAATCAGTCAGCTGTCAGGCCTATCCTACGGTCAAGTCCTCAGAGATCGCAATTATCAAAAAGTGCCATCCAGAGGCCAACAATTCTTTTGATCAGTAGTGTCACCACAGAAGTGCTGGCTGCTTTTGGAGTGCCAGTCACAGAGTGACCAGGCCAGATGTAAATAATAGTGGGAGGGATTTTGTGAGACAGTGGTTGTGGAATTGGAAGAACGTAAGGTATTTAGAACAAGGACACGAGGTTGGTTCTCAGTGAACTCCCCCTTCTCAACACAGCCACTTGTCCACCCATTCCATCAGATTGTCTATGACTCCTCAAAGTGTATCACTGTCCTCCTCAGTTCACAATTCACAATGCGTTCAAATTTTGCCTCTTTGCAAATTTGAAATTGTGCTGTGTCCATCCAACTTAAGTGGTGAATATCAATGAAATGGAGTTGCAATCCTGGTGCCAACTCCTGGAATCTCACCATAATATCCCCTTTTCTGAAAAAAACAACCATTCACCATTTACCCCGACTCTTTTTATCCTGTCACTCAGCCAATTTAATTTCCATGCTGCTACTGTGCCTTTTATTCCATGGGTTTCAACTTGCTGTAAAAAACTTATTATGTGATGATTTATCAAATACCTTTCTTTAAGTCCATGTACGTGGCATCAACAGAATTACTTCACCCATCCTCTCTGTCACCTCTTAAAATTCTTAATCAAGCTAGTCAAACACAATATTTCACCAATTTGTACTGGATTTGTATAATCCATATTTATCCAGTGTGGTTCAAACTTTATGTAATGAAACATAAAAAATTCAGAGCATTTGGCATTATGAATTTTTCATGTTCAGATTCGAACATTTGTTTGAGGAGAGTCAGGATGCAACCCATAGATTTAAAAACCAAATAAAAAACAACAGTTTGAGAAAAAAAACTGATTTCGCAGCTACAATGCAGACCATTTTCATTTAAAGCTGTCCCTATTTATTGTTGTTTAGTTGTAACAAAGTTTAATTATTGCTGCACTGCATGAAATCTTACTAAGTATCGCATGGTTCATTTTCACATTGTTTACTGTTGTAACTGACTCGATTGGTGTCATTTTGATGTAATCTCTCCGATTTTGACTTGTGGTCTTTTTTTCTAGGAAGCATTCAAGAACTTAGAGCCACTATGATATGCATTCAAAGTCCTCAAACAACCTGTTTTCGATGTGATTACAGTGCATTGTTTGAATCAGCACAAAATCCTCAAGGTCAACCAGTGAGTTATGTAGACTTCCTAATGAATGTAATATGCTAAACTAATATTCTTTAAAAAAGTGTAAACCTTTGCTTAGACAGGAACTTACTAAATATAATTTTCTACTGTAATGATTTCATGAATCACAAGACAACCAACCAACATAATTACTATCAGAAATCATAAAAAATATTTTGAATGATTGTCAGTGTCTAACATGTGTCTAACATGCAGTTAGAACATAGAACATAGAACATAGAAGAATACAGCGCAGTACAGGCCCTTCGGCCCTCGATGTTGCGCCGATCCAAGCCCACCTAACCTACACTAGCCCACTATCCTCCATATGCCTATCCAATGCCCGCTTAAATGCCCATAATGAGGGAGAGTCCACCACTGCTACTGGCAGGGCATTCCATGAACTCACGACTCGCTGAGTAAAGAAAAGTTATGATCTTTTTTTAAAATTCTTTTAATAGATATTTTTATTGAAAATTTAACATGCTTTTACACATTAACAAAAGAAAACTAAAAAAACTCCAAGTATAAACATTGATATACAATTAAATCTTAAATAAATAATAACCAAAATCTATCAAACAGAAAAAAAAACTGAGAAAAGAAAACAAAACTCAACTAACTACTCATCTAACCTACAACTAACCAGAGTGTATGATTAAAACTCTTACATTATTCAAGAGAAAAAAAACCAATGGATAACACAGAAATTGAGTAGTGACATACATGCTCGGAATGTGTTAACATCAGATCACAACAAAACCCTGCGGGATTCCTCTCCTAAGGGGCCCCAGACCGACCAGGTTCACCCTCTCAATTAAATTGTCAGTGTCTAACATGTGTCTAACATGCAGTTAGAACATAGAACATAGAACATAGAAGAATACAGCGCAGTACAGGCCCTTCGGCCCTCGATGTTGCGCCGATCCAAGCCCACCTAACCTACACTAGCCCACTATCCTCCATATGCCTATCCAATGCCCGCTTAAATGCCCATAATGAGGGAGAGTCCACCACTGCTACTGGCAGGGCATTCCATGAACTCACGACTCGCTGAGTAAAGAAAAGTTATGATCTTTTTTTAAAATTCTTTTAATAGATATTTTTATTGAAAATTTAACATGCTTTTACACATTAACAAAAGAAAACTAAAAAAACTCCAAGTATAAACATTGATATACAATTAAATCTTAAATAAATACTAACCAAAGTCTATCAAACAGAAAAAAAAGCTGAGAAAAGAAAACAAAACTCAACTAACTACTCATCTAACCTACAACTAACCAGAGTGTATGATTAAAACTCTTACATTATTCAAGAGAAAAAAAAACAATGGATAACACAGAAATTGAGTAGTGACATACATGCTCGGAATGTGTTAACATCAGATCACAACAAAACCCTGCGGGATTCCTCTCCTAAAGGGCCCCGGACCGACCAGGTTCACCCTCTCAATTAAATTGTCAGTGTCTAACATGTGTCTAACATGCAGTTAGAACATAGAACATAGAACATAGAAGAATACAGCGCAGTACAGGCCCTTTGGCCCTCGATGTTGCGCCGATCCAAGCCCACCTAACCTACACTAGCCCACTATCCTCCATATGCCTATCCAATGCCCGCTTAAATGCCCATAATGAGGGAGAGTCCACCACTGCTACTGGCAGGGCATTCCATGAACTCACGACTCGCTGAGTAAAGAAAAGTTATGATCTTTTTTTAAAATTCTTTTAATAGATATTTTTATTGAAAATTTAACATGCTTTTACACATTAACAAAAGAAAACTAAAAAAACTCCAAGTATAAACATTGATATACAATTAAATCTTAAATAAATAATAACCAAAATCTATCAAACAGAAAAAAAAACTGAGAAAAGAAAACAAAACTCAACTAACTACTCATCTAACCTACAACTAACCAGAGTGTATGATTAAAACTCTTACATTATTCAAGAGAAAAAAAAACAATGGATAACACAGAAATTGAGTAGTGACATACATGCTCGGAATGTGTTAACATCAGATCACAACAAAACCCTGCGGGATTCCTCTCCTAAGGGGCCCCGGACCGACCAGGTTCACCCTCTCAATTAAATTGTCAGTGTCTAACATGTGTCTAACATGCAGTTAGAACATAGAACATAGAACTTAGAAGAATACAGCGCAGTACAGGCCCTTCGGCCCTCGATGTTGCGCCGGTCCAAGCCCACCTCACCTACACTAGCCCACTATCCTCCATATGCCTATCCAATGCCCGCTTAAATGCCCATAATGAGGGAGAGTCCACCACTGCTACTGGCAGGGCATTCCATGAACTCACGACTCGCTGAGTAAAGAAAAGTTATGATCTTTTTTTAAAATTCTTTTAATAGATATTTTTATTGAAAATTTAACATGCTTTTACACATTAACAAAAGAAAACTAAAAAAACTCCAAGTATAAACATTGATATACAATTAAATCTTAAATAAATAATAACCAAAGTCTATCAAACAGAAAAAAAAACTGAGAAAAGAAAACAAAACTCAACTAACTACTCATCTAACCTACAACTAACCAGAGTGTATGATTAAAACTCTTACATTATTCAAGAGAAAAAAAAAAATGGATAACACAGAAATTGAGTAGAGACATACATGCTCGGAATGTGTTAACATCAGATCACAACAAAACCCTGCGGGATTCCTCTCCTAAGGGGCCCCGGACCGACCAGGTTCACCCTCTCAATTAAATTGTCAGTGTCTAACATGTGTCTAACATGCAGTTAGAACATAGAACATAGAACATAGAAGAATACAGCGCAGTACAGGCCCTTCGGCCCTCGATGTTGCGCCGATCCAAGCCCACCTAACCTACACTAGCCCACTATCCTCCATATGCCTATCCAATGCCCGCTTAAATGCCCATACTGAGGGAGAGTCCACCACTGCTACTGGCAGGGCATTCCATGAACTCATGACTCGCTGAGTACAGAAAAATTATGATCTTTTTTTAAAATTCTTTTAATAGATATTTTTATTGAAAATTTAACATGCTTTTAAACATTAACAAAAGAAAACTAAAAAAACTCCAAGTATAAACATTGATATACAATTAAATCTTAAATAAATAATAACCAAAATCTATCAAACAGAAAAAAAAACTGAGAAAAGAAAACAAAACTCAACTAACTACTCATCTAACCTACAACTAACCAGAGTGTATGATTAAAACTCTTACATTATTCAAAAGAAAAAAAAACAATGGATAACACAGAAATTGAGTAGTGACATACATGCTCGGAATGTGTTAACATCAGATCACAACAAAACCCTGCGGGATTCCTCTCCTAAGGGGCCCCGGACCGACCAGGTTCACCCTCTCAATTAAATGAAGGCCTTTGTTAGGATGACTGAGATATTTGTATTTGTGTAATTAAGAAGGGCTGCCATATTTTATGGAGTAATTCGATTTTTCTTTTGATGCACCATATTTGTAAGGAAGTCAGGGCGAGTATATTCCATAATTATTCTGTGCCAACTCGAATGTCCATGAGGGCCCTCAGCCACCCAGTTTACCAAAATATTTTTCCTTGCACAGAAAGAGAGAATGGAAAATAATCTCTTCCCTGTCATAATTTTAGGTGTTCTTTATCCAATAAATGTGTCTCCTATAGGAGAGCTATATCGATCCTTTCTTTCTTGAATTTTGATAACATTTTCTTCCTTTTGATTGGTGAATTACTCCCCGTGACATTCCAGGTGCACCATTTAATCGATCAATTACCCATAATCACCGGGCAAGTCCGAGACCCCCGGGAGAAGAAACCTTATCCAAAACATCCCGAGCATAGAGCATATAAAATTCACAAAAATAAAGGCTCTTTAATAAACTCAGAACAATATAATAAAAAACTATTTCTAAATAAAAAAATATAAAACGTATTTAAACGGAGATCTTCCCCCTTATTCCTAGGGGGCATCACTTCCTTTCCAAAATCCCATCATAACCTCTCCCAAAGAGTGCCCCACCCTTGACCCAGGTACCCCACGATAGGATAAAGAAAATTCAAATATACTACTGAGCTAGAATTCACAATGAGTACCCTACCCCCCCCCCCCCCCTCCCCCACCTACATCAATACCTGGATATATTTGGTAATATTAATACCATATATGAACATAAATGACTATAAAATTACAGTCTTAGCAAATAATAATTAAATATAGTAATACAGAATAGCAGGGGAAAACAACCCTGCTCCTAAGGAAAGAGATAAAATAGGATAAGGTAACCACCTTCCCCCTATCTACATTAACTAGACCCCCTGGCCAATGTATATATAAAAAAAGGAAGAAAATCGCTAAGTAAAGAATAAATAAATAAACTCCTCTTCCCACCCCCCAGAAATAATATTAAACAGTAAGGTAATGAAAGGAAAAAAAAAGGGGGTTAACCGGGGTGGGGGGAGGGCAAAACAACATCAACTAACTCTTATAATTTATCTAAGAGAGTCCAAAAGTTCCTTGGCCTTCTTCGGTGATCCAAAGTTATACACGGACCCTTCATGGCTGAAGCGTAGCGTAGCTGGGTAGCGCAAGGAGTACTGAATGTTTAAGTCCCTTAAACGCTTCTTTGCTTCGTCAAATGCCTTCCTCTTTCAGACCAAAGCTGGGGAAAAGTCCTGAATTAACATAATCTTGGATCCTTTATAAATCATGGCTTGTGGATCTTTCCCAAGATTTCTGGAAGCTTCCAAGAGCATCTGCCTCTCCTTGTAACTCTGCAGCCGGAACAGGACCGGGCGGGGGCGTGGTTCGAGCCGGGCCCATGCACTACAACCCAGTAGGCCCATTCCATCCTTACCTGGCCTGATCCAGCCTCCAGATTTAACAGCTGTGGAAGCCACTGCTCGAGGAACGGTGTAAGCTGGCCTTCTTCTTCCCGTTCGGGAAGACCCAGCAAACAAATATTTTTTCGACGACCTCGATTCTTGAGGTCATCGATCTGATTTTCTAAGGTCTGGACTTGCTATTCGAGAGTCTGGACCCGATCCACGGCCGATTCTGCTATGATCTCGGAGGTCGTGGCCTTTAGCTCCGCCCCTCTGACTCGGCGTTTGATTTCTTTGATGTCTCGGCCGTGCTTTTGAAGCGCGGCCAAAAGTGAATTCCATCAGCTTTGGGACTCTTCAATGAAGGCATTGATCTTCACATCGAGTTTAGAGATTATTTCCACAAGACTCGCCATCGTAGATAAGTTCCCCGGGGCAGCTGCGGAAGCCTCTGCTGCAGCTGGGGAGGGTGGGGGAAGGCTTCCTGCCTACTGAGAATTGTGGGCTCCTTTCCCCCTAGTCATTTTTACAGGAGACTAGACTATTTAAATTTAGTGCTGAGCAACTAATTACATTAAGTAAAACTATTTTAAATGATTTAGTGAGTGTGGTGGAGGCGGGAGAAGTCTTGGGAGGAGCACTATAGACTCAGACTTGCTGAGTCTCCGCCATCTTGGATCTCGCAGTTATGATCTTATTGAAAGCTCAGGTCCAAGAGGCTTGTGCCTATTCCTGCTCTTATTTCTTGTGTTGTCATTCACCTTTATAAACAAAATCTGGTATCCTGCCTTCTGAATACTGATGTGATAACTCACTTAATAATGGTTCAGGAATCCTTAAGACTGTAAGACCATAAGAAATAGGAGTGGAAGTAAGGCCATTCAGCGTATCGAGTCTACTCCACCATTCAATCATGGCTGATGGGCATTTCAATACCACTTACCCACACTCTCCCTGTATCCCTTAATTTCATGCGAGGTTAGGAATTTATCAATCTCTGCCTTGAAGACATTTAATGTCCCGGCCTCCGTTGCACTCCGTGGTATGTCACGGTATACATTGTATTTCAGAATTTTGTAAGGTTGTACAAAATATAGTAAAAGCTACAAATATCCCTGAAATATAACACCTTGTTACATTAAAAATATCGCTTCCTTTTTTCAAGTGGCAATTTTATTACGCTGAATATCCTGTTAAGCCAGCAACCAATTACTTTGTGACAGCATTCAACATCCCAACAGCAAATATTGGTGAATATCCACCAGAGAAATCCACTAGTCTTTTCACACCATGTAAGTGAATTACGTATGTTATGTTTTTCAAGCATAAGGCACTTTTCAAACATTTTTTCTGAGTGCGTTTTCAATGACAATAGATTAAAGTTGGAGGTATGTAGTGGTAGATGGAGGGGTTTGGGATGGAGTGGACAGAATGCTGTTACCCTATAAACAGTGTTTCTACTTGTAAATTACTTTAAAATGTTAAACTTTCAAAAAAAAAATCAACTTCACCACTGGGAACTGCAGGCAAAATTTAAATTTCAATTGCTCTTCATAATTTGTGCACTTTCTATTAACTGCCTTTTACATTTCAAAAGTCATTGGCCACCTTTCAGTTTTCAGTTAGCTATGTGTAAATGATGACAGAAATTAAAAAAAAAAATAAAATCATTACAATCTAAAGAATTTCAATTGTCTCATTCACTCCATGACCTACAAAACTAGAAAGGAAACTAAGCTGTAGACCAAGTGCAGGTGGTTACCCAGAAGTACAGATCATTTAACTGATTGGGGCAAATGAAATATAATGCAATGAAATATGAAATTATCCATTTTGGAAGGAAGAGTAGAATTTTATTTTAAAAGCTGTCAGGGAATAAATGTTGGTGTTCGGAGGGATATGGATATCTATGCACAAACCACAGAGCTAACAGGCAGGTACGGCAAGCAAATAGGAAAATAAATGATATATTATCTTTTGTTTCAAAAGGTTTAGAGTACAAGCTTAAGGTAACCATACTGCTTTGCATAGAGCTTTCTTGAGATCATACAAAAATTGGTCACAATTTCATTTCTATAACTAAGGAAAGTGAGAGATGGGTGGAAAAATGGTTCGCTAGATTATGAGGTAGGTTTATGAGGAGAGAACAAGTAGAATGTACCTGTATTAGTTTAGAAAAATTAGACAAGACCTTTATTGCAATATAAAAACAAGAGAGGGTGGATGCTGTGAGACTGTCTTCTCTGATTGGCCGGTCTAGAATTGTGAGATTTGGAATCAGAGTAAGGGGTCAGGCATTTAGGACAGAAATAAAAGAATGCTTGTGTCTCTTCGCAATTTTCTGCTGCAGAAGGCTGTCAATGCTCACTTGATGTGTATATTCAAAACTGTGATTGAAAGATGCTTAGGGACTTAACGAATCAAGTGATATGTCAGGCAGGCCATGAAAAAAATTAGGTTTATGGAGCTATGATCTTATTGGAAGTTCAGTTCCAAAACGCATATGCCTATTCCTGCCCTTATTTCTTGTATTGTTATCCACCTTTATAAACAAAATTTGAAATCCTGCCATCTGAATACTGATGCAATAACTAACTTAATTGAGGTTCAGTAAATTTTTGGAGAAAGCAAGTAAGCAAATGAGAAAATCTCCTTACTTCTGCTGTGTTAGCTGAGGTCATCTGACCTGAAAGAAAGTCTGGCACAAATATTTTCAATGTATGTATCTGGATTAGGGAATAGGAATATTAACTTTAGGTTTCAGTTTCTGATTCCTAACCTGTCGGCCTTGCTGTAAGTTTGTGTGTATGTCAGGAGACAGGTTAGCAGAACCCCTGTACTGTCAATCCTGTTTTGGAAGTCTAATTGGCCACTAATTATCTCCTAAAGGTTAGCAGAACATCCTTGTGGCCAATTGATATCCTGAAATTCTTTGCTTTTGCATTTAAAAATAAAAAAAAGTGAGATATAGCAGTTAGTTTCACGGACTAACTCAAAAATTTAGGTTAACATCATAATCCTATTTGCAATCAGTTCAATGCATCTTGAGACTATAGGCTTTTACACGGCTTTTGTGAATCTGACTATTTTGTTTCAATTGTATAGCTTGTTCCATTGCGACAATGAAAAATCATGAAAGCTGTGAAGGTAGGCAACTTGTTTCTTTAAAATAAAACTCTAAAAATGAACTTTATTGATTTTCCTTAGCAGCCAGATTTCTCAAGTGCACAATAGGCATCACCATCATGCAAACTTTAATTTTATTTTAGTAATAGTAATAATAGTATTGGCTGGAAATAATATTAGCTGAAATCACACCAGCTCTATGCTGACTAGTAACAAAGCCAAAATCTTCTGTCAATCTACTTACCTAATGGCTGAATGTAAAAAATGAATAAACAATATAAACGTAAGCAGAAAATTTTATGGTGGTTTAAAAGATAACAGAGCAATTGTAGTCATATGCCTATATTTCTTCTACTTTAACATAAAAAATTGTCATTATACTAAGTTTGCAGCACTATTCTGGGGCAATGGTCCCCTCCTTTACCAAATGAAGTTTATGCACGGACTTTCGAGTAGTCAACAAGAGTATTGGTCACTGGCTGGACAGAAACCCAACCCCCCCCCCCCCCCCCCCCCCCCCCCCCCCCCCACCTCCCACCATGTTGCCTCTTTCTGGGAAGCATCTTGTGCTGCTCAGGTAATTACAGGCACAAATGCTACCCTGAAGGCAGGATCCAATTCACATAGCACCTGGTTGATCAGAGGCTGGTAGTTCTTTTGTACTCAGTTGCATCACTTAGGAGGTGATGGCTAATGTTGGTATGACACTGACTGAAGTCTAGTATCAAAGACGGATCCAGACAGTTGAGTGATGGGGAAAGTAGTGGAGATTGGGGAGATGGGGAGTGTGAGTGGAGGGTGGGGGTAGCAAGGGTGTCAGCAGCTAGGATAGTGTGCAGCTCCCAGTTGTCTGCCTTTCTCTCAGGGTCCTTTGATAGGATGTGTCTTTAAACAAGTGACCCTTCAGGAGCTCACAAACAAACCAGGCCAAGCTCATTTTATGCCATTGCACTGTCAATATTGTGTTGGAAGTCTAAATGGCCACTAATTATCTACTAAAGTCCCAAACTATAGCTGTGTTGGCAAGGTTGTCCATAAGCCTTCCCACCCCAGATGTAACCAAGGCACCTGGTTCTCAACCATCCTGCCTGATTATATGCCCTCCTGCCTTGAAACTTGCCATAGTAGAGGACACCTATGATAATGTCTCTAACATCAGGAAATAATTTGAGGCTAAATTTGAGTTTAATTAAGATATTGATAAAAAGAAATAAATGATGCAATTGTGGAGTCTCAACAACCTCTGGGTGTAGTTGAAACCAGGCAGACAATGTGGGCTTCTCAGCTTACCTTCCTTTGATTCTTGATTCACTGCCAAGTGGCTGTCTCCATACATTGTTTTCCAATAGGGTTTGGAGGTTATGGAAGGCAATTAGAAAACTCGGAACAACAATAGGCAATCGGTGGACACTAATTAAACTACCATAGTGACGATTGGAAAAATGGCCTGGGGGCCAGATTGAACTCAAGAACCAGGACCCCACCTCCTGGCATGAAATTTCTCACACAACTGTCCACCCCACCATACCCTCAAAATTCAGCCTTGCATTATTTACACTTTTTAATAATTGCTTTGAATAGATAACAAATTTTGAATATCATCTGATAAAAAATATTTTTATGTTTGCAGAAGTAGGGATTATATTGTGAATTGTGTCACCTAAAGAAATCAATTGATTTCAATATGATATTCATTTTTGCTTTCACATTTTCTAACCGCATCCATTGAAACATTTAAAACGTTTAAAAGATTGAATAAATTATCTTTGCAATTACTGAATTATTATGGATTTACAGATGCCCAATGGAATCCAAACATATCTTTGTGTATGGTTAATAACGACGTGGTTATCAGTTTTACTGCCAGTCCAAATTCATTACGTTATGATGTTGAGCTGGTCATGTGCGATCTCATTGTGACACCAAAATTAAATGGAACAACAATTTCTAAGGTATGTAGTTTAAAATTTAGTACATAGAAAATAAGACTCACCAAACCTTGGAATCCTGGAGTACTTGCTCTGCAGAATTATGCTGTTGTTTTTCTCCATGTGAGCAGTCTAAGCTAATGTTTCCAAACAAAACCCTCCCATTTCCTTCATGCATCAAATTACCATTTGGAATAATTTACAGGTTCTGCTTTAAGAAAATCAGTTGCAGAGAAATTCATGTTCTAACATTTTACCATGTAAAGAAATTATTTTTATCTTCCCACTCCTTGTTGATAAGTATTAAAAATTATTTTGAGCACAGCAACACTGTTTGTCTGGACATAATTTAAGATGTTTGCATTTTGGATCATTCCACACTTGCCAGTATGATCAATAATTGCTATAACCCAAGAGTCCACCCTTGTGATCAGAACTCTATATGTACGTAGAGTCATAGAGTCATACAGCACAGAAACAGATCCTTCGGTCCAACCAGTCCATGCTGATCATAATCCCAAACAAAAGTAGACCCACCTGCCTGCACTTGGCCCAAAACCTTCCAAACATTTCCCAATCATGTACCTATTCAAATGTATTTTAAAAGTTGTAATTGTATCCACATTCACCACTTCCTCAGGAAGTTCACTCCACACACAATCACTCTCTGTATCAAATATTTGCCCCTTGTTTTTTTTTAATCTTTCTCCTTTCACCTGAAAAATGTTCCCCCTAGTCTTGAAATCCCTCACCCTAAGGTATTTTGACTCATACAGCAATGTTCAGATTATTCTTTGAAATAGAAGAAACTCCATATGAACATTGAAAAATTTACCATAAATGGCCATTATTTACAAACACCACATTCACAGGCACAGTATCTGGGTTACATTTAGTTACTTCATTACAACTGAGCAGCATGCTTACAGTAGAATATCATGCTTTAAGTGATCCCAGAACAGGACGTAATTTAAGATCCTCAGGTCACATATTATGGGTACTGTGATATTATGTTTTTTAAAGATTTTGACATATTGACAGTGAGACGTAACACAACAGATTGGTAACTGAACTTCAACAGTTGTTACTAGGAGAAACTAAATAAATTAGGGACACATTCCATGGAATTGTAAGGGTTAAGGGGCTGATCTATTCAAAGTTTTCAAGAATTTAAGAAGATCAGACTGGGTAGATTTGAAAAAAAAACTACTCAACAAATTGGAGAGACTGGCAAAATTCTCTTCTGCAAATGGCAACTGATGTCAATACATTTGTTAATTTTTAAATATGATCTTGATAGTTTATTTTTAATCCAAAGTTATTAAGGAAAGTGGTATAAGATTTAAAGGAGATGTATGGAAAAATCTTTTCATTCAGAGGGTGGTGGAAATCTGGTAGAGGCAGAAACACTCATAACATTTAAAAAGTATTCAGATGTACTCTTGCAATGCCAAAGCATATAAGGCTATGGACAAAGTGCTGTAAAATGGGATTAGAATAGTTAGGTAATTGTTTTTGCTCAGCAAGGACGCAATGGGCTGAAGATCCTTGTTGGTCTTTATGAATTTGGATATATGAGACAAAGGTGATTATGTGGAGTTTGATTAAAAATCAGCCATGAGATCAACAAATGCTGGACATTTTTAAATCAATGTTCAGAGATGTTCTTAAACACCCCTGGAGCAGGATAGCAATTGAACCTGGATTCCCGGTTGACAAGAGTGCTACTCATCAAATGCTAGCTATTTTTAAAAGTGTACATGTTATGGTGAGACTTGAACCAGGCCTTCTGGCTCAGGGACACTATCCTACAAACACCCTTCTCATCACATGCCATACTGCTGGTGCAATGAGATTCAAACCCAGAACTCCGTATGAAGTGATACCAGAATGGGTTCTCAGACGAAACCTGTTTCTTAATAGATGACGTTTGAATTGTAGCCAGTGTAGAAATGTTTCCTGTTTAGTACAAGATGTAACATAAATTATTCCGCTGCTTTTTATCTACAGACAGCTTGTGAATATGCAAAGTAATAGTCAAAGCAATGCCACTTATTTAGCCTAATCCCGTTCCTCTCTTCAAAAATATGACCTTATAAAACATCAATTAGACTTCTAACTTATTTTTTATGTTATCATTCTTTCAAACTATTCCTGTAGCAAATAACTAGCAATCTGCATTCAATCTAGAAGTTCAAACCAAGAGTCGTTTCTCATAGCCCGTTCAATATTTGTTTATCCCTTTGATCCTTATCCCTGTAAATTCTCAGTTTACAATTAAAATCTGGCTGAATTCTGACAAATTCAAGAATTTGCTTGCAGTTCTGACAGTAAAACTAATTACCTACTTAAATACCTCTTGCTGTGCCATTAGAATGGATTTGTTGCTTGGCCACTAAAGACAATTGTTAAATGTTCGCAGTCATCTTGGCTGCTGATCTTAGATGATGCATTAGCTTATGCTATTACAAAAAACAGAAAATATTGGAAAACATGAGCAAGATCAGCAACATTTGTGGAAATTGAGAAACAAGAGTTAATGCATTAAGGCAATGACTTTTAATTAGAATTGGAAAAAGTTGGTGACATAACAATTTTTAAGACAGAAACTAGGCTGAGAGATTTCACATTTCCTAAACTGGCTTGGTCAATTTTCAATATGGTCATAGAGATATACAGCATGGAAACAGACCCTTCAGTCCAACTGTCCATGACGACCAGATATCCTAAATAAATCTAATCCCATTTACCAGCATTTATTCCATATCCCTCTAAACCCTTCCTTTTCATATACCCATCCAGATGCCTTTTAAATGTTGTAATCATCCCAGCCTCCATCACTTCCTCTGGAACGTCATTCCATACGCACATCACCCACTGCATGAAAAAATTGCCCCTTAGTTGTATTTTATATTTTTCTCATCTCACCTTAAACCTATGCTCTCTAATTTTGGATTCCCCCATCCCAGGGAAAAGACCTTGACTATTCACCCTATCCATGCCCCTCATGACTTTATAAACCTCTATAAGGTCACCCTTCAGCGTCTGATGCTCCAAGGAAAATAGCCCAGCCTTCAACCTCTCCCTATAGCTAAACTCTCCAACTTTGGTAACATCCTTGTAAAACGTTTCTGTACCTTTTCAAGTTTCGCAACACACTTCCTATAGGAGGGAGACCAGAATTGGGCAAATTCCCTTTGATTCCATATCTTGTCACATATCTTTTGTTATATCTCTAAATATTTTTAAACATTAATTGAAATCACATCAAACAATTTATTTAATTTATTCCGTGCTGTTTAAACAATTGGTCAAGCATGACTTGATCTTGTGAAATCCATAGTGACTTCCTGATTGGCTTCTGTTTTTGTATGATAATTTCACCCTGAAATAAATAGATATTAACAATTTATTTATTTATAACAACGTATTATTTCCAAGTTATTTTACCTTATTTTCAAAGAGGGAAGTCACATTGCCTTTGTGCAGCATACTGACATGCATTTCTTATCCACAGTATTTCACAGAATTTTTTGACCATAAATTAAGTGTTGAAATGTGTGTTCTTTACGTTGAAATAATTTTTTCGGTCATATTTCTCTTGAACTAATAACTTTGCATAAGGGCTGGATTGGCATCCAGGCCCATTTAAAATATGAGAAAGACCACACAGTCTCCTGTCAGTAGGAAAACCTCTTTTGGAGGCAGGAGTGATCCCAGGTAGACATCTGCCCAGCGGCAGTGGGTTGTCAGTTAGGTTCATTATTTAACCAACTGACAGCAATTAGCCATAATCCAACTGGGGGCTTCAGGACTATCAGTGGCACAACATTCCTATGCCTTCGGAAGGCTACTTGGCAAATCCATCGGGGACCCACTAAAGGGAAAGAAATTCAAAAGCCCTTCCCTGCAACCTCTGTCCAAATTTACTCACCCGTGGCCTGGATTGCTGAGCAATTTTAAGCCTTTCCCTGACTGCATTAAAGCCATTGTTTCCTGTGGAACTGCCTATAATGGAGCCTCTAACTGGTTGAGTTGGATTTCTGCTCTTGGATTTGAAATGTGGTGAAGACCTGATTGTGGCCACTCTGATAGGTCATGTCTCCCTCTCAGTAATGAACATGGGATTTCATAACAGTTCTCCAACCAATAGGCTGAAAGCACGTCAATTATGTTAAATTGCACTGTAATATTTCTACATATATCTAATGTGAACATAGAACATAGAACATAGAACAATACAGCACAGAACAGGCCCTTCGGCCCACGATGTTGTGCCGAACTTCTAACCTAGATTAAGTACCCATCCATGTACCTATCCAAATGCCGCTTAAAGGTCGCCAATGATTCCGACTCTACCACTCCCACGGGCAGCGCATTCCATGCTCCCACCACTCTCTGGGTAAAGAACCCACCCCTGACATCTCCCCTATACCTTCCACCCTTCACCTTAAATTTATGTCCCCTTGTAACACTCTGTTGTACCCGGGGAAAAAGTTTCTGACTGTCTACTCTATCTATTCCTCTGATCATCTTATAAACCTCTATCAAGTCACCCCTCATCCTTCGCCGTTCCAACGAGAAAAGGCCGAGAACTCTCAACCTATCCTCCTACGACTTCCTCTCCATTCCAGGCAACATCCTGGTAAATCTTCTCTGCACCCTCTCCAAAGCTTCCACATCTTTCCTAAAGTGAGGCGACCAGAACTGCACACAGTACTCCAACTGTGGCCTAACCAAAGTCCTGTACAGCTGCAACATCACTTCACGACTCTTGAATTCAATCCCTCTGCTAATGAACGATAATACTCCATAGGCCTTCTTACAAACTCTATCCACCTGAGTGGCAACCTTCAAAGATCTATGTACATAGACCCCAAGATCCCTCTGTTCCTCCACCTGACTAAGAACCCTACCATCAACTCCTGTATTCCGCATTCTTATTTGTTCTTCCAAAATGGACAACCTCACACTTGGCAGGGTTGAACTCCATCTGCCACTCCTCAGCCCAGCTCTGCATCATATCTAAGTCCCTCTGTAGCCGACAACAGCCCTCCTCACTGTCCACAACTCCACCTATCTTCGTATCATCTGCAAATTTACTGACCCACCCTTCGACTCCCTCATCTAAGTCATTAATAAAAATTACAAACAGCAGAGGACCCAGAACTGATCCCTGCGGAACTCCACTTGTAACTGGGCTCCAGGCTGAATATTTACCATCTACCACCACTCTCTGCCTTCGACCGGTTAGCCAGTTTTCTATCCAATTGGCCAAATTTCCCTCTATCCCATGCCTCCTGACTTTCCGCATAAGCCTACCATGGGGAACCTTATCAAATGCCTTACTAAAATCCATGTACACTACATCCACTGCTCTACCCTCATCCACATGCTTAGTCACCTCCTCGAAGAATTCAATAAGACTTGTAAGGCAAGACCTACCCTTCACAAATCCGTGCTGGCTGTCCCTAATCAAGCAGTGTCTTTCCAGATACTCATAAATCCTATCCCTCAGTACCCTTTCCATTACTTTGCCTACCACAGAAGTAAGACTAACAGGCCTGTAATTCCCGGGGTTATCCCTATTCCCTTTTTTGAACAGGGGCACAACATTCGCTACTCTCCAGTCCCCTGGTACCACCCCCGTTGCCAGTGGAGACGAGAAGATCATTGCCAACGGTACTGCAATTTCCTCTCTTGCTTCCCACATAATCCTAGGATATATCCCGTCAGGCCCGGGGGACTTGTCTATCCTCAAGTTGTTCAAAATGTCCAACACATCTTCCTTCCTAACAGGTATCTCTTCTAGCTTACCAGCCCATTTCACACTCTCCTCTTCTACAATACGGTCCCTCTCGTTCGTAAATACTGAAGAGAAGTACTTGTTCAAGACCTCTCCTATCTCTTCCGACTCAATACACAGTCTCCCACTACTGTCCTTGATCGGACCTACCCTCGTTCTCGTCATTCTCAGGTTTCTCACATACGCATAAAATGCCTTGGGGTTATCCTTGATCCTATCCGCCAAACGATTTTTCATGCCCTCTCTTAGCTCTCCTAATCCCTTTCTTCAGGTCCCTTCTGGCTATCCTGTATCCCTCCACTGCTCTGTCTGAATCCTGTTTCCTCAACCTTATGTAAGCCTCCTTTTTCCTCTTTACCAGACATTCAACCTCTCTCGTCAACCAAGGCTCCCTCACACGACCATTTCTTTCCTGCCTGATAGGTACATACATATCATGAACACGTCGTATCTGCTCTTTGAAAAAGTTCCACATTTCCACCACATCCTTCCCTGACAGCCTATGCTCCCAACGTATGCTCCTCAAATCCTGCCTTACAGCATCGTAATTTCCCTTCCCCCAATTATAAAATCTACCTTGTTGTGTGCACCTATCTCTCTCCATAACCAAGGTGAAAGTCACAGAATTGTGGTCACCATCACCAAAATGTTCACCCACTAACAAGCCCACTACTTGTCCCGGTTCATTACCGAGTACCAAATCCAATATGGCCTCCCCTCTGGTTGGACAATCTACATACTGCGTTAGAAAAGCTTCCTGGACACACTGCACAAACACCGCCCCATCCAATCTACTTGATCTAAAGAGCTTCCAATCAATATTTGGGAAGTTGAAGTTGCCCATGACTACGACCCTGTGGCTTCTGCACCTTTCCAAATTCTGTTTCCCAATCTGTTTCTCCACATCTCTGCTGCTATTGGGGGGCCTATAGTAAACACCCAACAAGGTGACTGCACCTTTCCTATTTCTGACTTCAGCCCATACTACCTCCAGAGGCAGATCCCCCTCAAACTTCCTTTCTGCAGCCGTTATACCATTTCTAATTAGCAATGCCACCCCCCCTCCTTTTTTCCCACCCTCCCTAATCTTACTGAAACACCTGTAACCAGGAACCTCCAACAGCCATTCCTGTCCCTCATCTATCCACGTGGTTGCACAATCCCAATATTCTTCCTCTGCGAAAACTTGGGAGAAAGAACTCCATTAACATTTCTTCTACTTCCTTACTCCTCATTGTAATTCGATTACCTTTATTGCTCAGCTACTCTATATCTAGCCTGATTGTCCTCCATGTGCGATTAACATTTCTCATATTAGCTTCACTATGTTCTCTTTCACACCATCTTAGCCTTTCTAATCAGTTTTGTTCATGCAGGGAGTGATGACTCTTCAATATTACTTCTTTAGCCGTAAAGTGATTTGAGACATCTGCTTTGTAAATGTATATCTGTCTTTTAGCTACTACCCTATGTTTCAGTGGTTGGTTTAGCTCAGTTAGCTGGATGGTTGGTTTGCAAAGCAATGTGATGCCAACAGCATGAGTTCAATTCCAGCACCTCTCCCCTCGTTTGAGGCATGGTGGCACTCAGGTTAAATAACCAGCAGGTGTCTCTCTTTAATGACAGGGGAGCCCTATAGTCTGGTAAGACTGTCATGACTTGACTTGAGCCTATCTTCCTTTATATGTATCCTGGATATCTGCTGTGTAATTGTCAAGTTTTTCTGTTAAATAATGTGCACTGAATGTAGACTATTATTGTGTGCTTCTGATGTCTCAAAATACTTTGTAACTAATGGATTAATTTTGACATCATAGAGTCATAGGGATGTACACCACGGAAACAAACGCTTCGGTCCAACTCGTCTGTGCCGACAAGATATCCCAACCCAATCTGGTCCCATTTGCCAGCACTTGGCCCATATCCCTCTAAACCCTTCCTATTCATGTACTCATCCAGATGCCTTTTCAATGTTGCGATTGTGCCAGCTTCCACCACTTCCTCTGGCAGCTCATTCCATGTGCGTACCACCCTCTGTGTGAAAAAGTTGCCCATTTGGTCTCTTTTATCTCTTTCCCTTCTCACCTTAAACCTATGCCCTCTAGTTCTGAACCCGTCTATCCAAAATTTTGTCTGTTTATCTTATCCATACTCCTCATGATTTTATAAACCTCTATAAGGTCACCCCTCAGCCTTTAAAGCTCGAGGGAAAACAGCCCCAACCTATTCAGCCTCTCCCTATACCTTAAATCCTCCAATATTGGCAACATCCTTTTAAATCTTTTCTGGACCCTTTCAAGTTTCACAACATCCTTCTGGTGGGAAGGAATCCAGAATTGCACCCAATATTCCAGAAGTGGCCTAACCAATGTCCTGTACAGCTGCAAAACGACCTCAACTCCTGTACTCAATACTCTGACCAATAAAGGAAAGCATACCAAACGTCTTCTTCACTATCCTAACTACCTGTGACTCTACTTTCAAGGAGCTATGAACCTACACTCCAAGGTCTCTTTGTTCAGCAACACTCCCTAGAACTTTACCATTAAGTGTATAAGTCCTGCTAAGATTTGCTTTCCCAAAATGCAGTACCTCGCATTTAACTAAATTAAACTCCATCTCCCACTCCTCAGCCCTTCGGACCACTTGACCAAGACCCTGTTGTAATCTGAGATGACCTTCGTGACTGCCCACTACACCTCCAATGTTGGTGTCATCTGCAAACTTACTAAATATACCTCCTATGTTCATATCCAAATCATTTATATAAATGACGAAATGTAGTGGACCCAGCACCGATCCTTGTGGCACTCTACCAGTCGCAGGCCTCCAGTCTGAAAAACAATCTTCCACTATGACCCTCTGTCTTCTATCTTCAAGCCAGTTCTGTATCCAAATGGCTAGTTCTCCCTGTATTCCACGAGATCTAACCTTGCTAATCAGTGTCCCATGGTGAATGTAGTCAAACGCCTTACTGAAGTCCATACAGATCACATCTACCGCTCTGCCCTCATCAATCATCTTTTTTACTTCTTCAAAAAACTCAATCAAGTTTGTGAGACATGATTTCCCACGCACAAAGCCATGCTGACCATCCCTAATCAGTCCTTGCCTTTCCAAATACATGTACATTCTGTCCCTCAGGATTCCCTTCAACAACTTGCCCACCATCGACGTCAGACTCACTGATCTATAGTTCCCTGGCTTGTCCTTACCACCTTTCTTAAATAATGGTAGTACGTTTGCCAACCTCCAGTCCTCCAGACCTCACGTGTGACTGTCGATGATACAAATATTTCAGCAAGGGGCCCAGCAATCACATTCCTAGATTCCCACAGAGTTCTAGGTTATACCTAATCAGGGATTTATCCACCTTTATGTGTTTCAAGACATCCAGCACTTCCTCCTCTGTAATATGGATATTTTTCAAGTTGTCACCGTTTATTTTCCCACATTCTATATCTTCCATGTTCTCGTTCAGTATCTCCCATCTCCTGCGGCTCCACACAAAGGCCGCCTTACTGATCTTTGAGGGGCCCTATTCGCTTCCGAGTTACCCTTTTGTCCTTAATGTATTTGTAAAAACCCTTTTGATTCTCTTTAACCTTATTTGCCAAAGCTATTTCATGTCCCCTTTTTGCCTTCCTGATTTCCCTCTTAAGTATACTCCTACTGCCTTTATACTCTTTTAAGGATTTGCTCGAATACTCCTGTCTATATCTGACATATGTTTCCTTCTTTTCCCTCAACTTCTCTAGCCATCCAGCATTCCCTATACCTACTAGCCTTTCTTTTCACCATAACAGGAATAGACTGTCTCTGGTCTCTCATTATCTCATTTTGCAGTCATCATTGTAATGCAAGCAAATATTGTAGGCAGGTTGTGCACAGCAAAGTCTAACAAAGAGCAGATGAATAAAAAGATTTAATACATTCCCTCTCATAGATTCAAGCTTCATTTCAGAGATTTAAGCACAAACTGTGAACTGACACTCTCTATAATGGGAGTTGGGAGACTGTTGAAGATGCTGTCTTTTGAACGTGTTTGAAAACTGGGGGCCATCCACTCTAAGAAGTGGCCATAAAAGATCTAATGCAGTAATTAGAAGAGTAAAGGTGTTCTCCCTTGCGTCGTGGCAATTATTTATTAACCAACATCACTAAAATAGGTCATTATCATAGCACTTGGTGTTTAGTTTTAGGTAGCCAGACAGTGAGAGGCTGTGACTGTACTAATTGGAATGTGACCGGACCAAGTCCCTTTCAAATATAACAAGGAGGTAGACGAGATCTTAACTTTTATCTTATTTCAAGATAAGTGTAAGGTGTTGTGTTCCAGAGGTAATATGATTGGTTACATTGCTCACCTTTAAGCAAAATATACTTTATTCTTAAAGTTAAATTTTCAGGTCATTGACCTTTCATCAGGACTGGAAAAAGTATGAAATTTAATATATTTTGAGGATAGAGGAGTGAGAATAAAGGACAAAAGGAAGTTCTGTTATGAGTTGGAAGCCAAGAAAGATTAAGAAACAGAAGAATCTTGCATGGCTGAAGGGAGTGTTGGTGGAGTAAATAGAGAAAGAAGAAAATGTGGCTTGTGCAAATATACCTTGGTCTGAAAGTGAAAAGAAGAGAAAAACAAAAACAAGATTGGACAGGAATGGGGTGGGTCTGGCAGAATAGATGGCAAGGATCAGAGATTGCTGAATGAAATTTGGTTAAACTCAGTAAAGAATCTGGAAGGCTGTAAAGTGCCAAATCAAAAAATAGGGTGTTGCTTCTTGTGTTTACATTTAACTTTACTGCAACAGTACAATAGGTTTTGCAATCGAATTGGACCCTGTCCATTGCCCATTAGTGATTTAAGGTAAACATTTCTTTCCAGTGACTTTAGGCAAGGTTTCTTTTCATCTCACAATATATTGTTTATAAAATGCTCTTCTTGTAGTTGATTTGTGTTGATGCAGTAGGTTAGTGTTCTAGTGTTTCTGAATGAATGATAATATATTGGCAATCTTGTTTGTGTAGATATCAAACTTTTCACAATTTTGCCTATATAGGGTTGAGATCACACATGAGGTGGAGAGATAACAGTTCCAGCAGGGACCTGCAACCAAATAATCCTGCTTTACAATTGCAATAATGCAGAAAAAAGCCCAAACAGCAGAAATCGGAAAACATCAAATGGGAAAACCTTTAAACCATTATGTTGGAGCAATGCCACAACTGATTTGGGGATAGTTACAAATTGGTTAAAAACAGATTTTTTTTTCATCTAGTCAAACAGATCAAGAATATCTATCACATTTGTGAGGAATGATGTACTGGATCTTTCTGAAGGATATTGTGCAACAGTAAGTCATTCTTATTAATATGATTCCCCTTGAGATCATATAGAATGCTTCAATATGCTAAACATTCTATTTTATTTCTGCAGTCTTTATTGAATGAACAATTAATTGAAATTATTTATTACTATTGATTTTAGATAAGACCATATTTCCCTCTGTGTCAACATAACTGCTATGTCCATGAAAAAGTACTCAACTGCTCCAAGAAAGATGGTAAAAAAAATTTATAATTCTTATAGATATTTTGCTGTTGGGCGAGCCAATTTTGTCATCAATTCTCTATTTCAATTGTAATTTTTATGTTAGATATTATCACAGGAAATTCAGAGTTCTTTTGGCTATTGTTTGCAGAATAAATCTTATGAATTTGGATAATTCAGAATATTAACCAACATTTTGGGGAGTTTTACTTGTCAATTTCTTTTAACAAGAGGTGCAACTATTTGCACGATGGCTTTTGATGTTCTCAATATCTTATCAATGTGTTAAGCCACTCCTGCTGCCTACACATTAAGTACCAGTCTCGAGTATTTCAAACTGTGAGTGTCTGCACGTACATTGTCCCTGAGGCTGCTTCCTTCTTATCAACTCCACATGAATTGTAATACTCCTTCATTTACACTTATACATGGTTATCAAATACAGAAGTATACTGCAGTATTCCTAAGACTGCTCTTTTCATCTACTCATTCCAGACTGGTGTCATCTTTCTTACTGATCAGTGTCATGTCATCAGCTGCATCATCATGATTTACATAGATCTCATTACACCTTGCTCAGAACACATTTGCGATTGCTATAGAATCATCTTGCCAGAACACAGGGCATAGTCCTGTGTCCATGTCCACCCTGAATCTGTTAAGGGGCATTTAGGCAGGAGAGTTGCCGATGGGGACCTGGCCACCTTCTTGTCTTCAGCCTGATTACATCATGGCTGGATGGCCCTGTCTTAGTCTGTTACTAACTGAGACCCTTAAGTTGTTAATTAAGGACGACTTAAAAGGTCTCATTACACTGTCACTACAATTAAGCCAAGTTATGCAAGTCCCAAATTTTCATGATCACAAAGAAAATCAGAAATTTATCTTCCATTAATAAAACTGTTAACTTTCATCATTTCTATCAGTCTCTGTACTTGCATTGCCTAAATTGTCTTTTAATCATGTGGGCCTCTTAATGGCATGCATGTAAAGTCACCATAGTCCTGTTCTTTCATTAAAGAGAAAGATGATTGGTGGTGCTTTATTCTGAGGGTCACCATGCTTCAGCTGAGGAGAGTGGTTGAGAAGGAAGAACCATCATGTTAACCTTAGCCAGTACAAGAATTGAATTGTTAGCGTCACTCTGCTTTGCAAACCAGGCATCCAGATAACTGAACTAACCAAACAACATTATAATTAGCTGCTCATCTGATATCTGCTTACTCCAGGGAGTATTGTCCCATGGTAAGTGCTGTTGTCATGGTTGCTGATCCATTTCCATTGAAGATTCATGATGAAGTTGTGGGACCGATAATCATTCTGCATTTTGTGCACATGGTGAGATCACATCTTCCTAATCAGAGGTCTGCAGTCTCTCAGCTTATCTAGTTGTATGTAGATATCTGTACATGCAACAATATTCCTAGATGTCCACATTCACCACATACAATTGAGGTGGCACCTGCTCAATACAGGTCTCAAGTTGTCATGTAGGATGACACTTGTTGAGAAGATTAAGCATTTACACACTATCTGACTCTCCAATGTTCAATTCTAGCAGTGAATTTTGATTTTCTATAGTTTCACCTTGATTTTGTCTATTCACTATTAAAAGAGTGCACGTACAGGATTGATGTCATATTGTACAAGCAGCATATACAGCTAATGCATTTGCTTCAAGGCATGTCTTCAAGTTTTAGAGGAATAGTCCTCACTGATGTCTAAGGAAGCACCTGTCAGTCAGGGGTTCTGGCACAGTGAGTCAAGGGGAGCCTCCAATATCAGTCCAGGGACTTGGACATAATCAGATGTCTGGTTTGGGCAAACACAATCAGGGAGCCCACATGATTTCAGTCCAAACGTTGGCCATGACCATGCTGTGAGTGGGTGTGTTAAGTGTTGCCATCTGTGAGAGTGGAGTCTGCAATGTGAGGCTATTCAAAGGGCAACATAGGGGAGGTGATGCTTGCAAGCTCAGCATTCCTAGTGACCTTTAGGCAAACAGTGTGCAGTCCAATCCCTTATATCAAGCCATATAAGGGACAGGTTAATGTCTGAACCTTCCTAATGCCTCTGATACAATAGCAATACCTGTACACTTGGAAGGTTGGAGCCCAGTTGCCAAAATTACAGTTACCCATGATTCCCCCATTGCCTGCTCATGATGCAGTAGCTGCCGGCCACACTTTGGTCGATGGAACATTGTCTATGGATGAGGATTGGTGGCTTTATGCCTTAAACCTTAACTTTTGGCTACATTTGCAAAAAAAGTTAATAGTCAGAAGTGTACATATATTCAAAAATCAAGTGTCACACATGCCATCAAGGTGCCATTAAATTCTTTCTCTTTTCCATTACATCTCAGTGTAGGCCGTCATTCAGCAGCTGGGGTGGAGGGAGCCTGCCATACAGTGAAGCCTATTTGGTTAGCTGAGAGGCACAAACATACTGAATGTGTCCTTGCCAGAGATAAGTGCATCCTCCCAGGCTTGGTAGAGAGGGAAGATAGTGGCATTCACTCTGGAAGAGTGGAGGAAGTCATTGACCTTTCTGCATTGCTGAGCATTTCTCTGAATGAATGAGATCACGCTGGCTAGATTGGCAATCTCAATCCAGGCTGGCAGGGTCTGGTATTGTGGCCGCCTTTGACAGTTCAGAGAGAAAAGGGTCACCCTCCTCTGCACCGCTCCATCTACCAGGACATTAAGGTCCCTGTTGTCAAATTGTAGTGCCAATTTTCCGTTATTTGCCATGTTACTGCTAGTGTGTGCAATGCAGCTTTGAATGCCAGCGCTTGTCTGGGTCTGCAATGAAGTTACCTAAGCCAGGAATACCAGTTTGTTCAGAATATCTGGCCAATGGAGAGTTCTTTTGGCTTTGCCAAGTGAGAAAGTCCAACTAGCATTGGATGAGAAATATATTGTATTTGTGGGTTTAGTGGTTAACCAGGGTATTTGGTACAATAGTGCAAGAAACCTCATTAGGCCTCTTGGAGAGAAATCCTCCATGAAAGTAACACAAAACTGACCCATTAGATTTAGCTCAAGGTCTCATGTTGAAGTGTTGTTTTGCACTGAACTTGGAAGTTTGCACACCCTCTTTTAGCAACTTCAACTTTCTCCATAATGAGTGCTACTTTTGACAGCATGTTGGTATTGTTATATGTGTTTCCCTTGCTTTCATGTCATGTCTAGATGATGTCTCTGCAAATGGGGTACGTTCTTTGCAGATGCTTTGGGGCAAATAGAAGTGGCTTGAGGAAGATGCATCAAACCTTCTTTTGGTCAGCCTCCAGTTACTTTGTTTCTCTTAAAAAGGAATTGGTTAGAATGCTTAGGCACTCTTTTGCTTTTCAAGTATAGTATCATTGAGTTTGCATTAATTTATTAGCTGCAAATGAAACTGGGTTTCCTTCCTACATAGGAGTTGCTCCAAGTCCTGTCTCACTAACATCTAACTACAAGGTGACTTCATCATTTACAGTGTAGTACTTCAGACATTGTTATACCTGTTTGATACTAGCGAAAGCTGCTTCTTATTCTCTATCATAATATCAGCTCACATCTTATGTAGTTCAAAGTTTGGGAGAAGATTTGTAGCTCGGGTGCTCGTTGTTGTGGTTCTGTTCACCGAGCTGGGAATTTGTGTTGCAGACGTTTCGTCCCCTGTCTAGGTGACATCCTCAGTGCTTGGGAGCCTCCTGTGAAGTGCTTCTGTGATGTTTCCTCTGGCATTTATAGTGATTTGTATTTGCCGCTCCCGGTTGTCAGTTCCAGCTGTCCGCTGCAGTGGCCGGTAAATTGGGTCCAGGTCGATGTGCTTGTTGATTGAATCATTGGATGAGTGCCATGCCTCTAGGAATTCCCTGGCTGTTCTCTGTTTGGCTTGTCCTATAATAGTAGGGTTGTCCCAGGTGAACTCATGTTGCTTGTCATCTGAGTGTGCGGCTACTAAGAATAGCTGGTCATGTCGTTTCGTGGCTAGTTGGTGTTCATGGATGTGGATCGTTAGCTATCTTCCTGTTTGTCCTATGTAGTGTTTTGTGCAGTCCTTGCATGGAATTACAGTCAGCACAGGAATTCTTGGACATCATCAGAAATATACACATAGACAAGGAAGAAACTATGGTCTCATTCAATGTAATGGCACTGTTCACCTCTATTGACAAAATCCTAGCCAGAGAAACAATAGCCAACCTGCTGGACATACAGAATAGACAACAAGACGGGGAACCTATCAACAAAGACTGCATACTCAAACTACTGGACCTGTGCCCCACAACATACTTCACATTCAACAACCAAATATATGAACAAATCAACGGCACACCCATGGGCTCACCCATCTCTGGACTCATAGCAGAAGCGGTAATGCAAAGGTTAGAACAAACAGTCTTACCACAAATTCAACCCAAACTCTGGGTCAGATATGTAGATGATACCTTTGTAATCATTAAAAACATGGAAATAGAGAACAAACACTGGATCATCAACGCCACACTCACAGGAACCTGATTTACTAGAGAGGAAGAAAAGGACAACCAACTCCCATTCCTAGATGTGATGCTACAGAGAACACTGAACAGAGAATTCACCACAAAGGTATACAGAAAAGCCACACACACAGACCAAGTCCTAAATCACGAAAGCAACCACCCCAACACACACAAAAGAAGTTGCATCAAGACACTGTTCAAAAGGGCCACAACACACTGCAGTACATTAGAATTGCAAAAAGAGGAAGAAGAACACCTATACAATGTATTCGCCAAAAACGGATACCCCCGCAATTTCATCAACAGATGCCTAAGGGAAAGACAACGGAACGAGGACATGCCACAACCCAAAGGACTAGCCACACTACCATACATCAAAAACATTTCTGAACTGACAGCCAGACTACTGCGACCACTAGGACTCATAACAGCACACAAACCAACAGCCACTCTCAGGCAACAACTCACCAGGACAAAGGACCCGATACCCAGCATGAGCAAAACCAATGTAGTGTACAAAATCCCATGCAAGGACTGCACAAAACACTACATAGGACAAACAGGAAGACAGCTAACGATCTGCATCCATGAACACCAACTAGCCACGAAACAACATGACCAGCTATCCTTAGTAGCCACACATTCAGATGACAAGCAACATGAGTTCGACTGGGACAAAACTACTATTACAGGACAAGCCAAACAGAGAATAGCCGGGGAATTCCTAGAGGCATGGCACTCATCCACTGATTCAATCAACAAGCACATCGACCTGGACCCAATATACCGGCCACTGCAGCGGACAGCTGGAACTGGCAACCGGAAGCGGCAGATACAAACCACTATAAATGCTGGAGGAAACATCATAGAAGCGCTTCACAGGAGGCTCCCAAGCACTGAGGATGTCACCTAGACAGGGGACGAAACGTCTGCAATACAAATTCCCAGCTCGGCGAACAGAACCACAACAAGAACATATGTAGTGATCTGCACCCTGATTGCAAACTAGGCAAGAACTTTGCTATAAAGCTAAGTCAATGCATTGCTTTCACATTTGTCTGCTACAGCTGTCTTGTACTTGAACTATGTATTTGACTGCAGGCATCTTCAGTTGCATCTGTTTCTTGTTTAGATTCATCTGGTAAGCTCTTTCTAGTAGTTGCTTAATTTTTTTCTTCATGATTGTGAAAGTGTATCTCCGCATTGGCATCTTGTGTCGCCACATTCACAGAGTAGCAGATTATCTACAATCGCTTTCACTCTGTGAAGATCATTGCCTATCACATGCTGTCTGTGCTGACATTTTTCTGAAGCAGTGGAAATTTAATTTGCCAGTAATCATCCTTTGCAGAGTGTAGTAAAGAGTTCTGCCGTAGCAATTTGTTGTAATCATACTTAAATGGGTGACTTGTGGTAGTGAGATTTTTAAAAAAGTCTTATTGAGATAATTTGTTTATTATATACTTGCAGTTTTCTAGTTTTTTTCATTGGCACCAAGTCTGTCAGAGTAGTCACTTTTTAAATATTCCTTTCTTTTCCAGGTCTTCTGTGTTATCTCTCAGGGTAGTTTGAGGGCAGCTGGAATTCTCCTTGGCAGATGCATAGCTAGTCTCACACTTGCATCTGCTTTGAAATGATTTTCACCAGAAAGACAGCCAAACATATGAAATAGGAGCAGACGTAAATCATTTCACTCCTTGAGCCTGCACCAATATTCAATAAGATTATGGCTGATTTGTTTGTGTTTGAATTTCATATTCCCAGCTGTACTTATATCTTATTTTCTCCCAACAAGTATGAATCTATCCATCTCTGTCTTATAACTATCAATAATCTTGCCTTAACTGTCTTTTGGGGCAGAGAGTTCCAAAGTTGCAAGACTTTCTGAGAGAAAAAAAGTTCTCCCCATCTCTGTGCTGAAAGGGCAACTCTCTTTAGTTCTAGTCCATACTGTCTATCAAAAGTTCAAAGTTCCCAGCAAATTATTTTATAGGTCAGAACCTCCACAAGCTCTGACACAAGTTGTACATCCAATCTCCAATGAGCCAAAGACAAAAATATTTGGCCCAACACAATCTTTTTTCATTCTCCTGCCATAACTTCAGAGGAGCAATGGAAATCCCTGAACAGAGGAACCTCGATTATCCGAATATTAATTATCCAAATTTTGGATTATCCAAAGAAGATCTCAAGGTCCCTATAGAAACATTGCATCAAAGATGTGTTTCCAACACTGATCACGTCTTTTGTTTAAAGTGATTAAAAGTGAACTCTGCTTACTGAAATGCTGCTAAGAACAGTCCTGGACTCATGGGAGCCCAGGCGCGGTCTCCAAATGACTGACCTCCCGTCCTCTCTCTCTCTCTCTCTCCCCCTACCTCCCCTCCCCCCCACACACACTTTCCCTGGAGCTCTACACAGTTCTAAATCATCCCCTCCCCCAGATAATCTCTCCAACATTGTCCTGTACAGGGCAAAGGTGGAATCTATCAAAAAGTTGCAGTAAAACGTTGTGTGGGTGGCTATGTCTGTACGCTATTTGGAGACTCACCCTCCCAAAGGCAGCAGTAGTCTTACTGTTGGTGTTCAGTCCGGCTGCCCCGCGGAGGTGGGGGGGTAGCGGATGGGGGGGCAGTGTTGGACAGGGTTGGAGGGCAGGTGAGGGGCACTGGTAAGTGTGGTGTTTGGGGTCGGGAGGTAGTGGGAACAGATGGGGGGGATGTTTGACGGGGTTGGGGGGTGTGTGGAGATGGGGGCAGAGGGGGGCAGTGTTGGATGGGTTTGGGGGGCAAACTAGGGGCTGGGTTGGACAGGGTTGGGGCGGGCGGGGGGGCATGGTGGGGGCGAATGGGGGCAGACAGGGGGGCAGTATTGGACAGGATTGAGGGTGGGTGGAATTGGACAGGGGGGCGGGGGCTCGTGCGTGGTGTGCTGCTGCCTTGTCCCCTGAATAGGGAGCAGACTTAAAAAACTCCGAGCCCCAGAGGAAAGGCGTTGATTCAAATAACCGAATAAACAATTATCCGAATGAAATAGTGCCCACCCTCCCATTCGGATAATTAAGGTTCCTCTGTATATGGCTGAAAGGGTTCTGCTGTGTTTATGAACATATGATGGCTGAGCAAAACCAACTGAAGGAAGTTTCAGTCCGTGATAGAACTTTTGAATCAATGTGCACTCTACAATTCATTCAGAATTGTTTCCAGTTTTTAAAAAAGTGTAAATAATAATGCATTTATCAATTAACTTAAACTTTTAATACTAATTGCTGTATTTTCTTTGAAGACTACAAGTTACCAAACACTGGAGAAAGTCTGCGTTTATTTACAGGTACGTTTAAGAGTAAAACAAATAATTATAACTTTTAAAAATTGATATGGAACAGATGAGGGAACTCAATTTTTCAATTTTTAATCAAGTCAATATTAATATGAGACTAAGTTTATTATTTTCTGTGTGGTGATCCCCTGACTTGGAATTTCATCTGAAGCAGCTTTGAAGAAATTGTGGCTTCTGACACTGTCAAACTGTGAGTGTCAGAGGTGGGAGGGAGAAAAAAAAGTCTAAACTTACAAATCAAAGTTAATCATTTACTAGCTTTCTATATCAGTTATACTGGAAAATGATATACATCAGCAACTAGTCAGGTGTCATGGTAGTGTTGATACCTTTAGGCCAGAAGGTCTGAGCTCAAGTCCTATCTGCACCTGAGATGTGTTATAACATCTACTCAGGTTGATTAAAATAAGTTACCATCAGTGTTTGTTCCATTTTCTTGCTTCTGATGATTTAGGTTGGAATAAGGTTCTAGCATGTTGGTGCCTCAAGTGAGTGAATGACTGGGGGACAGGGCACAGCAAAGCTGTGCCTGATCTTGTCATTCTTATACATCAACTCTTCAAAAATTCTAGTAAGGGATCAATTGCTGGAATTGCATACAGTAATGGCAATGTTATGTTTTACTTCCTATTCAAAAGCACAAGTAAACAAACTGTGGAGCCTCAAAATTGGGCCACCATCAATTAACTTGGAACAACACTTTTGCAGTAATCAGTGTACTAACATTCCTTTTGTGACTGATAAACATTGCATTGGATGGTGCATCTACCCATTGGGCCATCAGAGGAGAATAAAATGCACTGTGCGTTAACTGTGGCTAAAATTGCTTCTTGAACTCATGATAAACTAAGCATTCTATTCCCCTGACACTACAGCAACATCATCTTTGAAGCTAGAGATGTGAACAAAGTACTCTTCAAATTTGATTTATAAGAACTAATCAAAAATGGAAAAAATTGTTAGCAGTACACAATTGGTTAGTAAGTAGGTCAAAAATCTAATCACTTATCTAATACATCTTCTTGTTTTTCTCAATATGTTTCACTATCTTCTTGTGGTTTCTTTCAGACCATCAGACCCCTATCTTAAAATGTGATTCATATCCCAGCCAATGTTTTTTGGAAACTCTTATCAGTTCTTAGCATTGCATACTTTACAGCATTTGCATTTTTTAAAATTGCCCTATTTTTCATTGAAGAGAACAATTTTAGAAAAAAAAGTTAAACTGGAAGAAATTTATGGTTTAAGAGGATATCTTTTCCTTTGAAATTCATAAAATCCCTTCACAGCACTCAGGCAAAAACGAACATATTGACAAAATGTAGCTGAAGAATAAGTTAGATATTTTGTCTGCTCTTGAAAGGTATTCAAAATCTCCCACAAAAGGCTGGATTGTATCCAGCATGAAATGACATGCTTAGATATCTGTCACTGAGAAGAAAGTAGCATTGTGGAGGATTCCAAAGAAGTTGAGGGAATAAGTTAGATTAGACCTGAAAATAGATGTGAGTGTTGGAATGATGATGATTGCAATACATGCAGCATACAAACTTTGTGCTGCCTGTTGTTTATGATGACTAGGGCATGTAACCAGTGCTAAGTGTGTTGATGAGTGGCTGCACACTCTTGAGAGGCAAATCTTGTGAGGTTAGCATGACTTCCAACTAGACCATGCTAGTTAAATGAAACCTGCATTTCTTAAAAGCAGAGCTGCGTTTTGTGTTGCATCAAAACCTAAATTCATTACAGAAATATCTTGGATTCAAGAAGGAAAATGGAATACTCGACATTCTCAGTCAGAGTACTTAAGGTCACGAGTTAGGCAGCATGATCATTGTCCTCTATCCACAAAGGGACCAAGAAACTTTCCAGGCAAACACAGAGAAAGTAATGGGAACAGATAACAGAGGCCTAGCTCAGAGAAGGGCAAACTGATTGTTAAATATTCCTGAGTGCAAGGTGCTCAGAAAGTATAGAAAATGAAGGAAAGGAGGAAGGGCAACAACACTGTGGGTGCTGGAGAAAGATGTCTCAGAAGATCCAAGAACAAAATCAATTGGCTAGAACTGAGGAATAAAAGGGGTAGTTTACAGACTACTAAATAGTGGAAAGGATGTAGAGGAACAAATCTGCAGAAAACTTATACAGATACAGTAGAGTAATTATAAAGGGAGACTATGATTACCCAAATATTGACTTGGATAGTGTAGAGAAGGGCAAGTGTTCTTGCACTGTATTCAGGAGAGCTTCCTACAGCAGTATATATCCAGTCCTACAAGAAAGGATGCAAAATTGAACATGATGCTTGAAAATGAGATGGGCCAAATGGATTGAGTGTCAGTGGGGTAGCATTGAGGAAACAGTGATCAATATATTATAAGATTCAGGAAGATGGTGGAGAATGATGTGCAACAATTTAGAGTGAGAAAAATCAATTGGAAGAGATCAGACATCAATAGGGCAACAATGGATTGGTGCATGCTACTCTAGACTGAGAGGTTGGTGGGAAAAATGCTGTCTAAACAATGGGCTACCTTCAGAAAGGAAAGGGTTTGGGTTCAGTCAATGTATGTTCCCCCAAATGGGAAAGGTAGGACAAACAAATCCAGAACTTCCTGGAATAAAAAGTGTGCTTATGATGGGTTGTCTGGTAGAAAATTAAATTGAGAACCAAGAGGGGTACCCAAGGTTCACAGAGGAGGTGTAAAGCAAATAAGAGAAGGAAAGAGAAATTGTGAGAAAAGACTGGAAGCCAACATAAAAGGTATCAAGAAATCTTCTAAAGACAAACATAAATAGCAAGACAAACATGAGGACTGCAGATGCTGAAGATTAGAGTTGAGAGTGTGGTGCTGGAAAAGCACAGCAGGTCAGGCAGCATCCGAGAAGCAGGAGAATCGGTGTTTCAGGCAAAAGCCCATCATCAGGAATGAGGCTGTGGGCCGAGGGGATGGAGAGCTAAATGGGAGGGGGGGCAAGGTAGCTGAGAGTGTAATAGGTGGATGGAGGTGGGGGTAATGGTGATAGGTCAGAAGGAAGAGTGGAGTGGATAGGTGGGAAGGAAGATGGACAGGTAGGATCGGTCATGAGTGCAGTGCTGAATTGGACGGTTGGATCTGGAATAAGATGGGGGGAGAGGAAATGAGGAAACTGGTGAAATCTACATTAATGCCATGTGGTTGGAAGGTCCCAAGGTGGAAGATGAGGTGTTCTTCCTCCAGGCTTTGGGTGGTAAGGGTTTGGTAGTGGAGGAGGCCCAGAACTTGCATGTCCTTGGCGGAATGGGAGAGGTTCGGCCACAGGGCATGGGGTTGGTTGGTGTGGGTGTCCCCGGAGATGTTCTTTGAAGCGCTCTGCAAGTAGGCGTCCCTATCTCCCCAGTGTAGAGGAGACCGCATCGGGAGCAACAAATACAGTAGAAACATGTGTGGAAGTGCAGGTAAAATTCTGATGGATGCGAAAGGCTCCTTTGAGGCCTTGAACAGAGGTGAGGGGAGGGGTGTGGGTGCAAGTTTTTCAATTCCTGCAGTGGCAGGGGAAGGTGCCAGAAGGGGAGGGTGGGTTGGTGGGGACATGGACCTGACAAGGGAGTCGCAGAGGAAATGGTCTTTACGGAAGGTGGATAGGGGTGGGGAGGAAAATATACCTCCAATGTTGAGGTCCATTTGTTGGTGACAGAGGTGGCGGAGGATGATGCGATGTGTTAGTAAAAGGATGAGTAGGGACATTTGGGACAAAAAAAGGCAGGATAATGGCTGAGGTGTTAAATGAATACTGTGCATTGGTTTTATCAAAAAGGGAGTTACTACCTAGGCCATGATGACAAAGGACAAGAAACAATGTGACTAGAAGGGTTCAAGAATGATGAGGTAGAAATGTTGGATGGACTGTTGTTATTTGACAAGGCACTGTGACCAATGAGATGCACCCATGGATTTTAAAGGAAGTGAGAGTGGAAATTGCAGGGGCAATTTAGTCTTCCCTAGACTCAGGGAAGGTGTCAGAAGACTGAAAAGTTGCAAACATTATGGTGATATTCAGGAAAGGTTGTAAGGAGATTCCTAGCATTTGTAGACCATTCAGATTAACTTCAATGGTGAGAAGCCTCCAGACTCAATTATTTGGGATAGAATTAACAGTCGCAAGGAAAAAGGTGAGTTGATTGGCAAGAGACAGCATGAATTTCTAAAGGAGAATTCATGTTTAACTAACTTGCTAAAGTTTTTTGAAGAGGAAACAGAGAGGATGGATGGTAACTTTGTTATTATAGACCCTCTAATAGTCAGAGGGAAATTGAAAAACAAACTTGTAAGGAGATCTCAGCTATCTGTAAGAATAATAGGGTAGTTATGGTAGGGGATTTTAACTTTCCAAACATTGACTGAGACTGCCATAGTGTTAAAGGTTTAGATGGAGTGGAATTTCTTAAGTCCATACAAGACAATTTTCTGATTCAGTATGTGGATGTACCTACTAGAGAAGGTGCAAAACTTGACCTACTCTTGGGAAATAAGGCAGGGCAGGTGACTGAGGTGTCAGTGGGGGAGCACGTTGAAGCCAGCGACCATAATTCTATTCGTTTTAAAATCGTGATGGAAAAGGATAGACCAGATCTAAAAGTTCTAAATTGGAGAAAGGCCAATTTGACGGTATTAGGCAAGAACTTTCGAAAGCTGAATGGAGGCAGATGTTCGCAGGTAAAGGTACAGCTGGAAAATGGGAAGCCTTCAGAAATGAGATAACAAGAATCCAGAGAAAGTATATTCCTGTCAGGGGGAAAGGGAAGGCTGGTAGGTATAGGGAATGCTGGTTGACTAAAGAAATTGAGGGTTTGGTTAAGAAAAGGAAGGAAGCATATGTCAGGTATAGACAGGACAGATCGAGTGAATCCTTAGAAGAGTATAAAGGAAGTAGGAGTATACTTAAGAGAGAAACAGGAGGGCAAAAAGGGGACATGAGATAGTGTTGGCAAATATAATTAAGGAGAATCCAAAGGATTTTTACAAATATATTAAGGACAAAAGCATAACTAGGGAGAGAATAGGGCCCCTCCAAGATCAGCAAGGCGGCCTTTGTGTGGAGCCACAGAAAATGGGGGAGATACTAAATGAATATTTTGCATCAGTATTTACTGTGGAAAAGAATATGGAAGATATAGACTGTAGGGAAATAGAGGGTGACATCTTGCAAAATGTCCAGATTACAGAGGAGGAAATGCTGGATGTCTTGAAACGGTTAAAGGTGGATAAATCCCCAGCACCTGATCGGATGTACCCGAGAACTCTGTGGGAAGCTAGAGAAGTGTTGCAGGGCCTCTTACTGAGATATTTGTATCATCGATAGTCACAGGTGAGGTGCCAGAAGACTGGAGGTTGGCAAATGTGGTGCCACTGTTTAAGAAGGGTGGTAAGGACAAGCCAGGGAACTATAGACCAGTGAGCCTGACCTCAGTGGTGGGCAAGTTGTTGGAGGGAATCCTGAGGGATAGGTTGTACATGTATTTGGAAGGCAAAGACTGATTAGAGATAGTCAACATGGCTTTGTGCATGGGAAATAATGTCTCACAAACTTGATTGAGTTTTTTGAGGAAGTAACAAAGAAGATCGATGAGGTCAGAGCAGTAGATGTGATCTATATGGATTTCAGTAAGGTGTTTGACAAGGTTCCCCAAGGGAGACTGATGAGCAGGGTTAGATCTCAAGGAATAAAAGGATACAGAACTGGCTCAAAGGTAGAAGACAAAGGGTAGTGGTGGAGGGTTGTTTTTCAGAATGGAGACCTGTGACCAGTAGAGTGCCACAAGGATCGGTGTGGGGTCCTCTACTTTTTGTCATTTACCTAAATGATTTGGATGCGAGCATAAGAGGTACAGTTAGTAAGTTTGCAGATGACACCAAAATTGGAGGTGTAGTGGACAGCGAAGAGGGTTACCTCAGTTTACAACAGGATCTGGACCAGATGGGCAAATGGGCTGAGAAGTGGCAGATGGAATTTATTTCAGATAAATGTGAGGTGCTGCATTTTGGGAAAGCAAATCCTAGCAAGACTTATACACTTAATGGTAAGGTCCTTGGGAGTGTTGCTGAACAAAGAGACCTTGGAGTGCAGGTTCATAGCTCCTTGAAAGTGAAGTCGCAGGTAGATGGGATAGTGAAGAAGGCGTTTGGTATGCTTTCCTTTATTGGACAGAGTATTGAGCACAGGAGTTGGGAGGTCATGTTGCAGCTGTACAGGACATTGGCTAGGCCACTGTTGGAATATTGTGTGCAGTTCTGGTCTCCTTTCTATCGGAAAGATGTTGTGAAACTTGAAAGGGTTCAGAAAAGATTTACAAGGAATTTGCCAGGGCTTGAGGATTTGAGCTATAGGGAGAGGCTGAACAGGCTGGGGCTGTTTTCCCTGAAGCGTCGGAGGCTGAGGGGTGACCTTATAGACGTTTACAAAACTATGAGGGGCATCGATCAGACAAAGTCTTTTCCCTGGGGTCGGGGAGTCCAGAACTAGAGGGCACAGGTTTAGGGTGAGATGGAAAGATATAAAAAAGACCTAAGGGGCAACGTTTTCATGCAGAGGGTGGTATGTGTATGGAATGAGTTGCCAGAGGAAGTGGTGAAGGCTGGTCCAATTGCAACATTTAAAAGGCATTTGGATGGGTATGTGAATAGGAAGGGTTTGGAGGGCTATGTGCCGGGTGCTGGCAGGTGGGACTAGATTGCGTTGGGACATCTGGTCAGCGTGGAAGGGTCTGTTTCCATGCTGTACATCTCTATGACTCCATGACTGTATTGAGGTGTACATGGACTTTCAGAAGGATTTTGATAAAGTGCCGCATAACAGACTTGTGAGGAAAGTTATAGCTCATGGAATAAAGAAGTCAAAATTTGCTGAGTGATAGAAAAGAGAGTAATGGTAAATGGATCTTTTTGAGCTGGAGAAAAGTTGTAGTAGAGTTCTCAAGGGTTGAGTTTGGGATCCTTCCTTTTCCCGATATATGTTAATGATTTGGATCTTGATGTGCAGGGTACAGTTTCAACGTTTGCAAATGACATGAAACTTGGAAGCATTGTGAGGAGGGCTGTGTGAAATTCTAAATGTTTATAGACAATTTAATGGAGTGGGCAGATAAGTGGCAGATGAGCTTTGATGCAAAGAAGTTTGAAGTGATGCATTTTGATAGGAAGAAAATGGGGGTACAGTTCTCAAAGGAGTGCAGACTGATGTATCTGTGCATTGATCATTGAAGGTGTCAGGATAGGTTGAGAGAGCAATTGATAATGCACACAGTATCCTTACCTTTATTAATAGAGGCATAGAGTACAAGAGCAAGGAAGTGATTTTGAACTTGGCCATCAAGCATCTGGTGAGGGAGTCAGAGATGGAGCTATTGATTCCGAGGCAAGGATACATTGCATCACAAGACATAAACCTTCTTGTGGCTAGACAAATGTTTAATTATAGCTGCAGATAATATATTTACATAGCATTTAAATTGATTCCTGAACTATACCAAGCCATCAATCAATAGAGATATCTTTGGGACAGGTCAAAAAACCACCCTCAAGTGTAAGGTTCCAGCGAGGAAAGATTAACTCAAGCATATGTTAGGGAGAGGCTAATTTGTTCAGCCTTTTAGAATTTGCAACAGTCTTTTAGAATTGTTAAGTTTCTAATTTCACTGCAGTGTTTCTTCACAGATATTAATCATTTTTGTATGCATCATACATGCTCAGCGAATGATAGCTTGGGTCTGCTAGTTACTCCACCATCTTGTCTGCATTCAATTTCCTTTGTCGTATTCTCTGTGCAACAGTTCAGACATGTTGTGAAGGCTTTGATTGGAACATCTGCTGACGCATTATTCCTAGAACCAGTAGTAATGTTAATTTTGAAACAAAATGAAAAATTGCTGATAAAACTCAGCAGGTCTGGCAGAATCTGTTGAGAGAAAAAGGGTCACAGGACTCAAAACGTTAACTCTGTTTCTTTCTCCACAGATGTTGTCAGACTGCTGAGCTTTTCCAGAACTTGCCGTTTTTGTCCCAGTACCAGTTTTGGTCAAGTATCCCACCATGCCTTGAAGAGCTCTCATAGCTGCAGTGTCTACTCTAAAATTGTTCATGCATTTTCTATTATCATTTTAATGAGATCAATCGCCTTTACATATACAGCAGGGACAAATTTACAAGATTATTTGTGGATTTTAACTAGATAGAGAGATGATCGTGGTAGGACTGTAGTAATGTTCTGTAGCCAATCCTCCCAACATCTGAGTTTTTATGCCAGTTTCAGAACAACACAAAATTGCTATAAAGCTCAGCAGAATCACACAAAATTACATAAAGTTTCAGCAGTGAAACAATATAATTTATTTAAGTAAAATATTGTTCCTTCCTAATATTAGCATTTTATTCTTTACATGAATTTAGTATAAAAGGTTTTAAGAAACAAAAATAATATAAAAGTGGCAGGTGGAGTTTAATTTAAATAAATGTGAGGTATTGCATTTTGGTATGGCAAATCAGGGCAGGACTTACACACTTAATGTTAAGGTCTTGGGTAGTGTTGCCAGACAAAGAGACATTGGAGTTCAGGTTCATAGTTCTGTGAAGGTGGAGTCACAGGTAGACAAGATAGTGAAGAAAGCATTTAGTATGCTTTCCTTTATTGGTCAGTGCATTGAATTTAGGAGTTGGGAGGTCATAATGCTGAACAGGACATTGGTTAGGCCACCTTTTGAATACTGTGTTAAATTCTGGTCCCCCTACAGATGTGAAACTTGAAAGGGTTCAGAAAAAGATTTACAAGAATGTTGTCAAGGTTGGAAAGTTTGAGCTAGAGAGAGAGAGACTGAATAGGTTGGGGCTTTTCACCCTGGAGCGTTGAAGGCTCAGGGCAACCTTATAGAAGTTTATAAGGAGCATGGATAGGGTGAATAGTCAAGCTATTTTCCCTAGGGTAGGTAAGTTCAAAAATTGAGGGCATAGGTTTAAGGTGAGAGGGAAAAATTTAAAAGGGACCTAAGGAGCAACCTTTTCATGCTGAGGTTGGTGCATGTATGGATTGAACTGCCAGAGGAAATGGTAGAGATAGTACAATGACAACATTTAAAAGGCATCTGGAAAGGTTTAAGGGGATATGAGCCAAATGCTGGCAAATGGTACTAAAATAATTTAGGAAATTTGACCAGCATCGACAAGTTGAACAGAAGGGTCTCTTTCTGTGCTGTACAACTCTAAGACTTTATAACTCCATTTAAAAATTGTAAAGATGTATATACTTGCTTTGTATAAAATATTTTTATTTCTGTACAGGACGTCCATATTTGATCCATGTTTTCATTGTACTCAGTGTGACCTTACTTGCTTTGGGAGTTGGGCTGTATCTACTTTGTAAATTAGGTAAGCCATTTGAATTATCTTAACTAAAACCTGCTGTTTTTGTGAATTTGACTTCATGTGTCGGGGTGTCTAGTTGAAATAAAATCTACAAATGCACATTGGCGCACATACTAGAACTTGGTTTCTTCCAGGTTGAATTTTTAATTTCTAATCAATTCATAGAATCATAGAATCCCTACAATAGGGAAACAGGCCATTTAGCCCATTAAATCCACACCAACCCTCTGAAGAGCATCCTACCCAGACCCACAACGCTACCCTATCCCTGTAACTGTGCATTTCCCATGGCTAATCCACCTAACCTGCATATCCTGGGACACTATGGAAAATTTAGCACAGTCAGTTCACTTAATCTGCATATTTTTGGACTGCGGGAGGAAACCAGAGCGCCCAGAGGAAACACTGCAGACACGGGCAGAATTTACAGACTCCACACAGACAGTCACCCAAGGGTGGAATCAAACCTGAGTTCCTGTTGCTGTGAGGCAGCAATGCTAATCACTGAGTCACCAGTTCACCCAGAATTGGAATCCTAATTTACATAATTCCAAATTCTCGTGTAAATACTAAATATGAGGCATTGTAGAGTAACAAACATCCGTCTACCATCCTACTTTATTGCCAGGTTTACTGTTGTAGAGATTTTGTCCCTTGCTCATTTTGCCTCTATTGCCTTTTCTTTCAAATTGCTACCATCATGTCAGCTGCCATATTTATGACTTTTGCCATAAAGCTGAATGTTCAGAAGATAACCTGGCTCAGCTTTTCCTTTAGTCTTCCCTTAGAGATCCTGAATATAGTGACTATAGTATTCTGATCTTTCTCTTCAACTGAAACAATCTAATCCATATACAGTTTTGATTTTGAGATCTGTTTTTAGCTGATTTATTTATGATTGATTCCACATTTTGTAAGACAATTTACTCTAATATTTTTTAATAGGCAAAGTCAATGAAAGAATTGTATTCACCAATGAAATACGTCTGCAATCAGTTAAAGTTTTGATCATTTACTCAATGGAGAATGCACTCTTCCAAAATGTTGTCCTGACATTTGCTGAATTTCTGCAAAGTTCCACTGGAATCCAAGTAATCATTGATATGTGGCAAAAGATCAACATTGCTGAAGTAGGCACTGTTCAATGGCTTGCCACCCAGAAGGAGAATGCGGATAAGATCATTATTGTATGTTCAAAAGGTGTCAAAATGAAGTGTGATGCCATTTGTTGCAAAACAAACATGAATCCAAATTTGAATAATTCAGAGGACATATTTTCTACTGCCTTAAATATATTTTGTAGTGATATACAAAATGGTTCATATCTGCATAAGTACATTATTGTGTATTTTGATCAAATAAGCTCAGTCAAAGATATTCCTAGTATTTTTAGACCATGTGTGAAGTACTGTCTTGGGAAAAATATCAATAAGTTTTACAGAAATCTATATGATGCTTCACAGAAACCATGTGGTAAATGTGCTATTCTGATGCCATACTGCAATTACAAGATTGAATATAATCAGAAGATGAGAAAAGCAATTTTGGAATTTAAGAATTGGCAGAATTCAAATGCACTTGAGATTACATTGGAGGATTTAGAGTTGCTACATGAAAATAATTTTTAAACAAGTTGATACAGGATACCCTCCTCCCTCGTACTAAATCTGAGCAGAGCAAATCTGAACTTTAATTCTTGGTCTGTGGTGACATGATCCAACTTCAATTATTGACTCTGTCACCTCAGTGCCTTTGGGCTAAGGAGGAAAAACAATGTCCATGCATCTTGATGGCAACTGAGCAACTTGTACCAGAATGATATGTGCGAACACCAAATGATCAAACTTCTGGTCATGTTTTGCTGGCAGTGATTATTTAGACTACACCTGTCATCAAGGGAATAATTTCATTTTCCTTAGCATCTCTAAGTAATTGGAATCAGTTGACCTGATATCCATGTGGTAATTCTCTCTTGTGCCTTCTTTAAAGCTTTGACATCCTTCCTAAAGTGCTGTGCTCAGAACTAAATACAATTCTCTGACTGAGGCCTGAGCAGTGTTATATAATATTTAACATTTGTTCAATTACATTCAAGTGTAGTTATCGTGTCTTTGCATGATAAGCTTTTGTCTATTGTTTTTATTGTTTTTTTTCCAAGTTAATTGCTTAAAACTTTGACTTTATATGAATTTACAAAGACTGAGAAAGAGATCAACAATGATTTTTGAGATTGAAAATCTGTGAAAAAATATTTGGATAATGGATTGATAGATGTCTTCCTCGACTTCAGGTGAGAAGTGCACTTTCATCTACACTGAATGAAAACAACCTTGGAGAGAGATCCATTAACATAGAATCACCATGGTTTAGCTTAATCACCAAGTTCTGCTCAGATGCTATTAACTACTTTTCTAAACAAAACTTCAAAACAATTATTTGACTCTGTTATCCTTCCACAGAAGTTTCGACCAGAACAAGCATCCACGAGCCTAATTTATAAGTTTTTTTCTGTGTTTCTAGATTGCATCCTTGTATTCAGCCTATCATTTTTTTTCACTGAATGACACTCAGCTTTGTTATCCTTGTAAAGCAGAAATGGACGAGTATGAACATAAAATGATTGAGGACAAAACATAGTGAGGAATTATCTAGCTTTTAAAAACAAACAAATAATGTAATCTGATATAATGTATCACCTTCTGCCGTCAATGAGTCATGCACCAGTGTTGCCGGTTTTTCACTAAATCGATTCTAATTCCAGGCAATTGTCCTTATTGAGTTCAACGGGTTAGCATATTTTCTAAAAATCTTTTGAAATACACAGATTTCTACATTGAGGTCCAGAGATTTTGGAAGCTGATAACTCTTTTTAAGAAGGCAGTTTAACAAACAGTATTTAAAGATACACTTTAAATGCAACTTATCATCACCTTTCTTTCTGCAATTTAACCATTAATCAGATAAGTTTTGTAAATCACAGAAAATGAGGGAAGAAAAAAGTAATGAGGATGCTCAGAACTACCACGGGACAGAAAGTATATGTCAGTCAGTCCTTGTGAAAAGTCATCAGCCTTAAAGATTGGCTCAAATCTTCAGGTATTTGTAGTATTGGAGATGGGACTCATTGGGAGATGTGTATTAGGACCCTGTGGAACACCTTGTGCACACACGTCTATTGAAACTGCTTGGGAAGTTCAAACTTCCAATGGGTTGCTTTCTGTTGTGTGAAACATTACTCAAATGTCTCTGATACAGGGGATAGTTACAAGAGACTTATATTTGCACAGGAAATGTTATGCTGTTTAATACCTCATCTAACTTGGGGATTAGCCAGATTAATCCTGTTTTTGTCTGTCTTCTGCCACTCGAATATCTGCTCTGGTAAAGTCAGTGTTGACCATTATTGACTTCAGTTGAGATTATAAACTCTGTCTGCAATTTTTGCCAACTTATTTAAGGGAGGATATAATTGCACTGGATGGAATACAGTGAAGGTTCATTAGGTTGATTCCTGGAAAGGAGGGGTTGTTTTCTGAGGAAACGTTAAGCATATGGGACTGATATTGGGCCATATCGTTTCCATACTTACAGAAAGTGTTTTACAACCAACCACACATACAGGTTAATTCCTTAGATCCTTGATCAAATTAAAATGATCTATTATTGAACAATAACTAAATCTTGCTGATGATTATACAATGCTCAGGAATATTTGTGATTCTTCAGACTCTGAGGCAGATTGTTTTAATATGCAGTGGGTCCTGAGTAACATTCATGCTTGGGCTGGTAAGTTGAAGTAAATAGCATGTCACAAAAGTGCCTGACACCACACCGATCATCTGAAATTTGGGACACCATTAAGCCTCAACATGGGTAAGGAAAATCTCCTACTGATTATACTCCCTTTGCAAGGGTACAGAATGTACTCTAGATGGAAGATTTCAATGTCCATCACCAAGAGTAGTCGGGGCGGGGGGGGGGGGGGTGCTTTGACAACAGCACTATTGACTGAGCTGGTCTGGTACCAAAAAACATAGCTGCTATACTGGGTCTGCAGCAGGTGAGGAAATCGACAAGGGGGAAAAATATATTTGACCCCATCCTTGCAAATCTGCCAGCTGGAGATGCATCTCACTATGCAAGTATCGGTAAGAGTGACCACTTCCCAGGCCTTGTGGAGACAAAGTCTCGCTTTCACGTTGAGAATACTCTCTATCGTGTTGTGTGGCACTACCACCATGCTAAATGGGGCAGGCTTTGATCAGATCTAGAAACACAAGAGTAGGCATCCATGAGGCAGTGTGGGCCATCAACAGCAGCAGAATTGTACTCCAGCACAATCTGCAACTTCATGACCCAGCATACCCTGACTCAAGCCAGGGTATCAATTCAATGTGGAGTGAAGGAGATCACGCAGGACTAGCATTAGAGATACGTAAAGATGATTTGGAGATGCCGGTGTTGGACTGGGGTGTGCAAAGTTGAAAATCACACAACACCAGGTCAGTTCAGAATGTAACTTTTTAAAAACGTTTTGCGATTTACGTATGAAACAAGTGAAACTATCATGGTCATTCTAACAGATGAGAGACTTAACAAACAATCAAGGTATTTTTCAATGTATAATTTCAGTTACATCACACTGTAAACTTTTGCTATAAATTCTGTGTCATACAATCATGTACTCCACAACCACCTGATGAAGGAGAGCGCCAGGAAAGCTAGTGCTTCCAATTAAACCTGTTGGACTATAACCTGGTGTTGTGTGATTTTTAACTTAGAGTCATAGAGTCATAGAGATGTATAGCATGGAAACAGACCCTTCGGTCCAACCCGTCCATGCCGACCAGATGTCCCAACCCAATCTAGTCCCACCTGCTAGCACCCGGCCCATATCCCTCCAAACCCTTCCTATTCATATATCCTTCCAAATGCCTCTTAAATGTTGCAATTGTACCAGCCTCCACCACTTCCTCTGGCAGCTCATTCCATACACGTACTACCCTCTGAGTGAAAAAGTTGCCCCTTAGGTCTCTTTTATATCTTTCCCCTCTCACCCTAAACCTATGCCCTCTAGTTCTGGACTCCCCAATCCCAGGGAAAAGACTTTGCCTATTTACCCTATCCATGCCCCTCATAATTTTGTAAACCTCTATAAGGTCACCCCTTAGCCTCCGATGCTCCAGGGAAAACAGCCCCAGCCTGTTCAGATTCTCCCTGTAGCTCAAATCCTCCAACCCTGGCAACATCCTTGTAAATCTTTTCTGAACCCTTTCAAGTTTCACAACATCTTTCCGATAGGAAGTAAACCAGAATTGCACGCAATATTCCAACAGTGGCCTAACCAATGTCCTGTACAGCCGCAATATGACCTCCCAATTCCTGTACTCAATACTCTGACCAATAAAGGAAAGCATACCAACATAAAGATGAGGTTGTCATTCTGGTGTGCCAAACACAAACAGTTCTGAATGGTGGTGGACAATTAAACAACTCACTGGAGAAGAAGAAGCACCAAATGCTACATCTTCAGTAGTAGGGGGATAATTAGTCAGGTTTGATTTGTCTTGCTTTTTATTTACTGGATTGTGAATATATTTTCTTTCAATTTTATTTGCTTGAATCCAAAAATTTTTACAAGTGAATTTGAACATTATGCATACACTTAAAGTAGAATGGTCATGATAAAGCTATCCTTGATTAATTATGTAGACAATACTCAGTACTAAGGGAATACAGCATTAAATATTTAGTTTTCTTAGAATATTCAATATTTATGTAAGTGAAATCACCCTCAAATATTTTATATTCTATAAACAGCCTCTAATTCTACAATGCAATTTAGAGTTGATTAAATAAATACTCAACAGCAATTATACAAGTGTTGTCCTCTTATTGTTACATTCTCACATGCCAACATTCAGAGAGTATTCTAGAATTTTTAAGTTAGGATTCTAAAGTGTTGATAATGGTAAAAAATAAATTGTTTCTGCTATAATATACTTGTTGATATATTCTACATGGAGGTAATTTTGATGGTTAGAAAGCTCTTCAGAAGGAGGACATTTCATTATAGGACCCAGTCTATCGCTGATAAAGCTGGTTAAATTCCACAATCATCTGACATTTCTCTTGGTTAAGGTTTTAAGCTGGCAATATATGACCAGGTAGCTTTACCTTGCTGGAGTTTAAGGCTGGTAGAACCTTTCACCATGGATAGACTATTTTACTCATGGCGAAAGTGAAGACTGCAGTTGCTGGAGATTAGAGTCGAGTGTGGTGCTGGAAAAACATAGCAGGTCAGGTAGCATCTGAGGAGCAGGAGAATTGACGTTTCAGGCAAAATCCCTTAATCAGGAATGGTTAACATAGCACAAACTATAATTAGGAGCTTTAGCACCCTCAGAAATAATTGAAGAGAACTACCATTTGTTGCTTGAAACAGTTGAACAGCTGATCAAAGGCTTTCTTTGGGTGGCATAGTGGCTCAGTGGTTAGCACTGCCTGACAGCACCAGGGATCCGGGTTCAATTCCCGCCTGTGGAGTTTGCACATTCTCCCCGTGTCCGCGTGGGTTTCCTCCGGGTGCTCCGGTTTCCTCCCATAGTCCAAACATGTGCAAGTTAGGTGAATTGGCCATGCTAAATTGCCCGTAGTATTAGGTGGATTAGTCAGGGGTAAATATAGGGGGGTGGGTTTCTCTTTGGTATGGACTTGTTGGGCCGAAGGGCCTGTTTCCACACTGTAGGTAATCTAATCTAATCTAAAAATGAAGCAAGCAGTTATAACATATTAGCCTCAGTTTCTGACCACTTCTATGGGGAATTGAAATCTGCTATAAAGTGCCTTTTCAGCTTTGAATAACTACAGAAGTTATTACATGATTAAATTTGTAACTCTAACAAGACTATAAACTCAAAAATCACAACACCAGGTTATAGTCCAACAGGTTTAATTGGAAGCACTAGCTTTCGCAGCACTGCTCCTTCATCAGGTGCTCCTTCATCAGGTGATTATAAACATTGATGATAACTGTTGACAATTCTCTCAGTTATCAGAAAGTAAAATGTTAAGAAGTGAAACTATGTGCTTATTTAAATTATTCTGAGAGTTGTATTTCTGCATGTAGACCCTGAACACACTGTTCATTATCAGTACGAAAAATACACCAGGATTTATATTTTCATTATAAACATTACAATTAAGTTTCATCTTATGGATTAGGTATTAAAGACTATTTGCTATACAGCACAGTAAAATGAGTTGCTGTGTGAAATCAGTCATCATTTCTTACCAAAGAATGGATTAACAAAACAATACAGTACGTGTTACTTATTCAAATTGCATGATTAATCTATAGAGTTGGAGATATCACTGGGCAGGCAGTGTGGCCATTTCCCCATAAACAAGTGTACCATTTTGGATACTGTTAGGAATGCCCCCTCAGGTGAAAGCAGCAGCAGCAGCAGCAGCAGCAGCAGCCATATCGGTGACACCACGACTGGCACTGTTGTATGGCAGGCAGGGTTGAAATGTAGGTGAGAAATAGTGATAGGGAACTGTATAGTCATGGGCATAGATAGGCAATTCTGTGCCTGCAGTGAGACTCCAAGATGATGTGTTACCTGCCTGGTGCCAAGGCCAAGAATGTCTCTAAGTGCACACAGTATATTTTGAAGGGAGAGGGGTGAGCACGCAGAGGTTGTGGTTCATATTGGTACCAATGAAATAGGCAGAAATGAGGTCCTGTAAAGGGAGTACAGGGACTTAGGGAGGAAGTCAAAAAGCAGGGTCTCTGGAGTTGTAATCTTGGAATCACTTGCTGTGCAAAGTGTCAATGATGCTAGGAATAAGAAGATAGTACAGCTAAATAAGTGGCTAAAGAGCTGGTGTAGGATGGAGGGCTTTAGGTATGTGAATCATTGGGTTATCTTCCAGGGCAGTTGAGACCTGTACAAGAAGGCCGGTTGCACCTAAACTACAGGGACACCAATATCCTGGCAGTGAGGTTTGCTCAATACACTCAAGTGTGTTTAACCTAATATGACAGGTGTGTGTGTGTATGTGTGTGAGGGGGGGGGTGGGGGGGGGTGGTTGGGTGAGGAGGGGGTTGAAGTACTAGAGAAGTAGGTCAGCTAGTAAAATGATCAAGGACAGGTCAGAAGGAGAATATCACAACTGTGGAGGACACCTTGGATAGCTCTTCCAGTCAGGCCATATCGGTGGAGTACAGGAATAGGAAGGGTGCAATCAATTTGATGGGATTGTATGACAGGCCTCCCAACAGTCAACTGTGATACAGGAATAGATATGTGGACAGATTATGGAAAAATGTAAAAATAACAGGATTGTTGTGGTGGATAAGTTCACCTTTCCCTGCATTGATTGGGACTTGCTTAGTGCCAGGGGCTTGGATGGGGGAACATTTGTTAGGACTGTTTTTTGAAACAATTTGTAAATAGTCCAACTAGGGAAGGGGCCATACTAGACCTAGTATTGAGGAATGACTCCAGCAGGTCACAGTGATCAAAGTTTCAATGTGGGAACAATTCGGAAACAGTAACCATCATTGTATAAGTTTTAAACTATTTATGGATAACAGTAAGTCCTTGGGTGAAAATGCTAAATTAGGGAAATGCTAACTACTGTAATATTAGGCAGGAACTGGGGAAATGTAGATTCTGAGCAGCTGTTTGAAAATAAATCCAATGTGGAAATCTTTTAAAGGCCAGTTGATTAGATTTCAGGACCAGCATCTTCCTGTGAAAATGAAGGGTAAGGATAACAAGATTTGGGAACCTTGGATGACAAAAGAAGTTGAGAGCTTAGTCAAAAAGATAAAGGAGGCATATGTACGGCTTAGGAAACTAAATACAGACAGAGCCCTCAAAGAATACAAAGATAGCAGGAAAGAACTAAAACAAAGAATTAGGAGGGCTAAAAGGGGCCATGGACTCTTTTAGGCAACCAGGATTAAGGAAAATCACGAGACGATATATAAAACTTTATACTACCCATAGAGAGGAACCTCAATTATCTGAAAGATATGGGTGGGCAGTGCAGGTACACAATCCTTTATCTGAAATCCCAAAATCCGAACAGTTCCAAAATCTGAGGCTTTTTTTGTGAAGATGTTTTCTCCATAACAATGTTGTTGGCTGGCAAACAGTTAACCCAACTGCACACTCACATGACCCGCGTCACTCAGATGTGACGTGGTGGCGTGGCCCAGCACTGACAGGCGTCAATTCTGTCTCAGCGCTCATAGTACTCAGGTGCATCTGCTGTTCGGTAATTTTTTAACTTTCGCCATGAAACTGTCACTTATTCCGAAATCTGAAAAATTCCGAATTCTGAAAACCAGTTGGCCTTGAGGGTTTCGGATAAAGGATTGTGAATCTGTATTTTGTTTAGTTAGTCGAATTCCAGATAATCGAATGCTGGATAATATAGTTTAGCTGAGCATCAGGACCTTGCAATCTTGCGGGATAATCTGATATTCAGATAATTGAATGCTGAATAATCAAGGTTCCTCTGTTTAAAGAGCTAGAGGGTATTAGGAAAAGGGTAGATCTGTTCAGGGACAAAGGAGGGTATTTATGCCCGGAAGTGGAGGAAACGTGTGAGGTTCTTAACAAATACTTTACATTAGTGTTCACAAATGATATGAACACAGCAGGGCGAGTCACAGCAGGGGGATTTTGGTATTCTGGTCCTCTTCCATATAAAAAAGATGGTGTTAGATGTTTTAAAAGCATTAACATAGACACGGTCCCCAAGACCTGATGGGATTTATCCCTGAATACTGAGAGAGGTAAGTGAGGAAATTACTGGGGCTTTGTATGAAATCTTTATATCCTGATTAGTCATAGGAGCAGACTGGAGAATAATTCCTTTGTTTAAGAAGGGCAACAGGGATACTTTGGGCTATTACAGGCTGAGGGCCTTTATATCAGTGGTAGAGAAATTGCTGGAGAAGATGCTTAGTATAGCATTTATTCATATTTGGTAAAAATGTTCACACATTAGGGGTATGGCTTTGTGTAGGCAAGGTTATATCTCACAAATATGATTGAGTTTTTTAAAGAAATATCAAAGATGATTGATGAGGGTAGAGTGGTAGATGTTATCTATCTGGACTTTAGCATGGTCTGTCATGGTAGTCTTATTCAAAAGGTGAAGTCACATGGGATCTACTAAGATGGATACATAACTTGATTAGTCATAGAAGACTAGATATAGAGATTAACTGTAGAGGGTGTTTTCTGACTGGAGATATGTGGCGAGCACTGGGAAATGACAAATGGAGTTTAATCCGGACATATGCAAGATGGTGCGCTTTGGAAAATCTATTGCAGGAGCAAAGTATACTCTTAGTAGCATAACATTAAGAGAGATCTAGCCATTCTATAATGCTCTGAAAGTGGCAACACAACTGAATAAAGTGGTCAAGACGGCATACGGCATGCTTTCCTTCATCGGTCAGTGCAAAGAGTATAAAAACTGCCAAGTCGTGTGGCAGCTGTATAGAACTTTAGTTAGGCCACATTTGGAATGTTGTGTCCAGTTCTGGTCACCACACTGACAGTAGGATGTGGAAACTTTGGAGAAAATACGGAAACGTTTTACCAGGATTTTGCCTGGTTGAAGGATTTAAGCTATGAGGACAGATTGGACAAACTTGGCTTATTTCCACTTGAACATCAGAGGCTGAGGGGCATCCTGATAGAAATTTACAAAACTATGAGATGCATGGATAGAATGGATACGTGTAGTCTTTTTCTCAGGGACGAAAATTCAATTATTAGTGGATATAGATTTAAGATAAAAGGGATTAAATTTAAAGGAGATGTGAGAGACAGGTTTTTTTACACAAAGGGTGGTAAATGCCTGGAATGCGTTGCCAGAGGAGGTGGTGGAGGTGGATACAATAGCAACATTCAAGAGACATGTTGATAGAATTATGAAAAGGCATTATGAAAAGGAATCGTATGATATGGTCCACTTGCAGGCAAAGGTTTTTATTATAGAAAGGCATCATGTCTCAGTGCCTTCTTAGTGGGTTAAAGGACCTGATCTTGTGTTGTACTGTTCTTTGAATCATGGAACTTGCAATATCTAATTTAATCTGATCATTTTTGTTTTAAAATTTCTTGTTTTGCATACTATGGTTTAACAGTCTACCCCTCAAAGAAATAACTTTGTCACGAACATGTTTGTATTGTTATGGACTAGGCCAGAGCCCCTCAAAACCTTTCAAGAAAGTGGCCCAGATCCTAACTTTGCCAGTTGTTTTAAGCAGGTGTTAAGTGGATATCCCAGGAGAAATGTCACTGGTCAAACCAAATAGTTTTAAATAAAACAGAATGTATTTACAAGATTACCAAATGAAACACAAACAAAAGAGAACAGAATACAGAATAACTTAATGTATCCGAAAATTCAACAGATAACCCAACTTAATGATGCTGTTCCAAATACTTGCAATAATCCCCATAAACACTACTTGGCACAAAATGTTGAATTAAACACAAGGTCTTACAGGAGAGAAGTTAGAGAAATAGTACCAGCATGCACCTGCTTCTTTGGATCCAGTAGCTTCAAAACTGCCTGACTGCTTTCAGTAAATAGGCAGACTGCCAAAATCCAAATCAAACCAAAGAAAATCTGAGATGGGAGAACAGGTCACTCCCCTTTCATTGTGCAAGTGTCTTTTTTTAAAACTTAAAAGCCTTCTGTCTGAGGCAGTATCTGTTAGCTATAATCAAATTGGCCTTAAAATCCTTCAACTTAGACTTTTCAGAGTCTGTGTCTTTTACAGATAAAAACACAAGGAGAACATAACCTTGTTAAAGGAGCAGCATCATCACAGTATGTCAGGTGATCTGCTCAAATTTCAATCCCACTGCTAACTGATATTAAAGATAATTCCTTTTTAGAAGGAAATTATTAATATGGTGACTTAATTATGACATTATGGATTAGGATGTGGGCGGCATGGTGGCACAGTGGTTAGCACTGCTGCCTCACAGCGCCAGAGACCCGGGTTCAATTCCCGCCTCAGGCGACTGACTGTGTGGAGTTTGCACGTTCTCCCCGTGTCTGCGTGGGTTTCCTCCGGGTGCTCCGGTTTCCTCCCACAGTCCAAAGATGTGCAGGGTCAGGTGAATTGGCCATACTAAATTGCCCGTAGTGTTAGATAAGGGGTAAATGTAGGGGTATGGGTGGGTTTCGCTTCGGCGGGTCGGTGTGGACTTGTTGGGCCGAAGGGCCTGTTTCCACACTGTAATCTAATCTAATCTAATCTAATCTAATCTAGAAGTTACCAGTTGGAGTGTTTACCGGCCAGTAACAGCAACCACAATATAGGACAAAGTATACAATAAAGATGTATTGGGTAATTTTGATAAATGGTCTGCAATAATCTTGGATGACTTTAGTATACATTTAATCTAGAAAACTTAGATTGGCAATTTTTCATAGAATGCTTTAGAGATAGTTGCGTAGAGCATGCTCTGACATTGGCTAGAGAGCAAATTATATTAGACTTGGAATTGTCTGATGTGACAGGATTAATTAAAGGTTTCAGAGTAAAGGCACCCGAAGGTATCAGTGACTACAGCATGACTGAATTATAAGTCCAGTTGAAGGGAGAAAATGAGTTTAAGATTAGTATTTCAAATTTAAATAGGGGCAACTAAGTGGGAATGAATGATGATCTTGCTGAAATGAACGACCTCATTAGATTTGGGGATAGATCAGGAAACAAATAACGACTATGCAATTCCAAGTTCAAAGGGATCTAGGGGTTCTGATGGATACATCATAAAATGTCAGTATCCAGATGCTTCATGTAATCAAGAGGATAATCGGGATGAGGGATTGAACATAAAAATAAGAATGTCATGGGGAGGTGTGGTGGCTCAATGGTTAGCACTGCTGCCTCACAGTGCCAGTGACCTGGGTTTGATTCCATCCTCGGGCGACTGTCAGTGTACAGTTTGCACATTCTCCCTCTGTCAGCGTGGGTTTCGTCCCAGTGCTCCAACTTTCTCCCAAATCCAAAGATGTACAGATGAGGTGGATTGGCCATGCTAAATTGTCCATAATATCCAGGGCTGTTCAGGCTAGGTAGATTAACTATGGAGGGTTACAGGGATAGGATGGGGGTGGTTCTAGGTGGGTTGCTATTCAGAGGGTCAGTGTGGATTTGATGGGCTGAATGGCCTGCTAGGGATTTATTGTTGTCACATGTACCTTGTACAGTGAAAAGTTTTGTGAGGATACAGGCAGATCATAGCAAACAAGGTCATACAGATCATAACGGTATTTAGACAGAGTGAGACATACAAGGTTACGACTGCACAGGAGGTGCACAAAGCAAGATCTTCTGATTAATTAGATTAAGAGCTAATTAGATTGAAATTAAAGAGGCCCATTCAGCAGTCTAATAACAGCAGGAAAAAAGCTGTTTTTGAACCTATTAGTGCGTGTTCAAGTTTCTGTACCTTCTGTTGGAAGACGTTGGAAGAGTGTATTACAGTGGGAAGGGTCTTTGATGATGTTGGCAGCCTTTCTGCAGCAACACGAAATGTAAATGGAATCCATGGATAGATTCCATAATGGTCTGGGCTATGCATACAACTTCTGTAGTTTCTTATGGCCTTGGGCAGAGCAGTTGCCGTACCACACTGTTATGCACCCAGATAGAGTGCTTTCTATGGAGTATCTGTAAAAGTTGTTGAGGGTCTTTATGGAAAAGCTGAATTTTCTAAGCTGCCTGAGAAAGAAGAGGCGTTGTTATGCCTTCTTTACTGTCACAGATATGTGGGAGGTCCAGGACAGACTGTTGGTTATTATCTCTCCTAGGAACATGATGCTCTCAACCCTCTCAACCTCAGTTCCATTGATATAGATAGGGGCATGTTCTCCTCTTTTCTTCCTGAGGTAAATGATCTGTTCTTTTGTTTTATCAACAGTGAGAGAGAGATTGTTATCATTACATCACAACACCAAGCTCTCTTTCTCCTTCCTTTATTCTGTTTCATCATTATTTGATATCCTGTCTACAACGGTGGTGTCATCAAGGTTGTAGATGGTGTTCAGACAGAATTTGACTACACAGTCATGGGTGTACAGGGAGTAAAATAGGGGATGTGTATGCATCCTTGCAGAGCACCACTGTTGAGGATTATGGTGGAGGAGATACTGTTGTCCATCTTCACTGATTGTGACCTATGGGTCAGGACCTAGGTTGCGGAGTTTTGAAATTAATCTGGTAAGGATTATGTTGAAGGAAGAGATGTAGTCAATGAGTAGGAGTCTGATGTGAGTGTCCTTATTATCCAAATGTTCCAGGGATAAGTGTAGGGTTATGTAAATGGCATCCGCTATGGAGCTGTTTTCCTGGTAAGCAAATTGCAGGGGATCAAAGCAGGCTGAAAGGCTAGAGTTCATATGGGCAATGACTAACCTCTCAAAGCACTTCATGATTATGGAGATCAGAGCCATTGTAGTTGTTGAGGCGTGTTGCATGTGTTTTGTTTTGGTATTGAGATGGTGGTGGCCTTCTTGAAGCAGGTGGGGACTTCAGATTGTAGCAAGGACAGGTTGAAGATGTCAGTGAATATTTCCACTAGCTGGTCCACACAGGATCTGAGGGCACAGCCAGGGACTCCCTCTGGGCCAGTCACCTTCCTTGAGTTTGCTCTCAAGAAGACATTATGATCCTAGCTCAACAGACTTCTGTGGTAAGTAATTCCACAGATGAATTGTTTTGTGAGAAAGAAATCTTCATCTCTGACTTAAATGATGACCTCTTACTCTGAGGTTATACCCTCTGGTTCTAGACTCTCCCACAAGAGGAAGCACCTGCTCCACAGTTGACCTGTCAAGGCCTCCTTTGCAATACAGGTCAATAGTCCTTTGGTCTTCTCTATTACACTGTCAGGCTGAGAGAGTTCTACATATGCTACAGCAACATGAGATCCTAATGTCATTGATAGTGAGGCTGAGGAGCCATTGTTTACACCTGGAGACCATTGGGAGAAATGCCCCATATAGAGACTATGCATCTCCCCACTGACTGAGAATGAGGACCTGGAGGTGGATCCAGGTACCTTATCCCTTTCCACTTTGCTATTGCTTCCTATTGCTCACAGAAAATGAATTAGCATACAGGTCTGTATGCATCTGTGGTAGCCACTAACTTGGTAGTTAGATCTGTCTCTCCTTAAACGTTATCAATATTTTAATGGATGGAGGCTACAGATGAATATGAAAGAGAGATTCCAGCTCCTGTAGAATCCTATATTATCAGATCCAAGATGTGGATACCCTCAAGAAGTTCTGTCAGATCTTTGGCTACTTAATTCTGTCTGTCCAGCACCTGTTTTTGTTAGATGACTCCAGAGCTATGTTATCAGCCCAGGGCTCAACAAGGGTCTGGCCTCTTAGGTTTTTCGCAGGTCCTGTCATCTAGTCTGACATTTCTGTGATGCTGGTACCAGCTTGTGACCTCAAATCTCTACTCATGCAAACCCACTGAATTGACAAGCTTTGTGCTGGTGGAAGCAATGGCCAAGGATGTAATCTCTTTTCTCTTTTGCTCCTTCACACAGATGGATGGATGGATCCCCTCTGGAGTTTTCACCTAGGTATTCTAATGACGTGAAGTCTTGTGGTATAGTAGGTAGTGTTCCTGCCTCTGAGCTAAAAGCTCTGAGTTTGAAACCTAGTCCAGGACTTGAAGGAAATGGAAGATACATTCATAATGTGATCAAACAAGTTGATTATTAACCTGTAAATCCTTTCAAAATTGTCATGATTCCAGCTGATAGTAATACTGGACAAGTCAGATTTCAGATTGAAACCTGGCTTGGTCAACTTTTGGAATTTGGTTACCTTAATGGTCAGTTACATATTCATAACAGACTGCCAATATATATTTAACAAAAAAAAAATCAGTACACAAAAGAAAAATGATGCTTTACATAAGACAATTTTGGAGAGATATTACCATTTTAAAAAACGCAAGATTCAAAAGAAAGCCCTCTTGCGTTGAGTCTGAAGGAGGAGACATTGTCAGCTAATCCAGCGTGATGCAGCAGAACTGGAAAGTAGCCATTGCATCATCTGGAGAATCTGGATCCACTACTCAATGTTGAGCCTCTATTCATTCACAGTTTGCCAATTGGGTGCTGGCATCCATTATGGCAGGAGCAGTGGTTAAAATGGGAAGGTATTCATTAACTCCTTCTGCTTTTGGGGATCCAAGATGGCGGCGACCCAGCAAGTCTGAGTCTATAGTGCTCCTCCCAAGACTTGGGCAAAGTGGGCCACCCACCCCCACCACACTCACCAAATCATTTAAAATAGCTGTTTAATTTAATTTGTTGCTTAGTATTAAATTTAAACAATCTAATCTTTAGTAAAAATGACTAAAGGGAAGGGAGCCCGCAGCTCTCAGCAAGCAGGAACCCCTCCCCCACCCTCTCCAGCCGCAGCAGAGGCATCCGCAGCCGCCCCGGGGGATTTACCTACAGTGGTGAGCCTTGTGGAAATCATCTCTAAACTGGATGCGAAGATCGACGCTTTTATTGAAGAATCCCGTAGCCGATGGGACTCACTCTCGGCCGCACTGCAAAAGCACGACTGAGATGTTAAAGAAATCGAGCGCCGAGTCGGAGGGGCGGAGCTAAAGGCCGATAATCGAGGTCATCGAAAAAATATTCGTTTGCTGGGCCTTCCCGAACGGGAAGAGGAAGGCCAGCTTACAGCGTTTCTCAAGCAGTGACTGCCACAGCTTTTAAATCTGGAGGCTGAATCAGGCCAAGTAAGGGTGAAATGGGCCTATCGGGTTGCAATACGCGGGCCTGGCTCGAACCAGCGTCCCTGCCCGGTCCTGTTCCGGCTGCAGAGTTATAAGGAGAGGCAGATACTCCTAGAAGCCTCTAGAAATCTTGGAAAAGATTCCCAAGCCATGATCTATAAAGGATCCAAGATTATGTTATTCCAGGACTTTGCCCCAGCTCTGGTCCGAAAGAGGAAGGCATTCGATGAGGCGAAGAAGTGTTTAAGGGACTTAAATATTCAGTACTCCTTACGCTACCCAGCGACGCTACGCTTTAACCATGAAGGATCCGTGTATAACTTCAGACTGCCGGAAAAGGCTAAGGAATTTTTGGACTCTCTTAGTTAAATTAGCTGTTTAATTTAATTTGTTGCTTAGTATTAAATTTAAACAATCTAATCTTTAGTAAAAATGACTAAAGGGAAGGGAGCCCGCAGCTCTCAGCAAGCAGGAACCCCTCCCCTACCCTCTCCAGCCGCATAAGAGATAATGGATGTTGGTTTGCCTTCCCCCCACTCCAGTTTATATCTCCCCCCTTTTTCTTTTTTCTTACCTTACTGCTTATTATTATCTTGGGAGGTGGGGAGAGGGATTTATTTATTTGTTCTCTATTTAACGATTTCTCCCCCACCGGGTTGGTTTTTTTATTATTCTATGTATGTATGTGTGTATGTGTATATATATATATATATATATATATATATATGTATGTATGTGTGTATATATATATATTTTTATAAGCCGGGGGGTTTAGTTAATGTTGGTGGGGGGAGGTGGTTACCTTATTCTATTTTACCTCTGTCTCTAGGAGCAGGGTTGTTTTCCCTTGTTATTTTGTATTATTATATTTAATTATTATTTGTTGAGGTTGTAATTTTATAGTTATATATGTTTATACATTGTATTAACATTACCAAATATATCCAGGTATTGGTGTGGGTGGGGGTAGGGTGCTCACTGTTAACTCTAACTTTGTATTATATCTGAATTCTCCTCATCCTATTGAGAAGAGCCTGGGTCAAGGGTGGGGCATTGGTTGGGAGAGGATACAATGGATCTTTGGAAAGGAAGTGACACCCCCTGGGAACAAAGGGGAGAATCTCCATTTAAATACTTTTTTTTTATTATTTAGAAATAGTTTCTTATTATACTGTTGTGAGTGTATTAGAGATCCCTTATTTTTGTGAATTTTATATGCTCTATACTCGGGATGTTCTGGATAGGGTTTCCCCTCCCGAGGGGTCTTGGATTTGCCCGGACGATTATGGTTGATCAGTCGGTTAAGTGGTGCACCTGGAATGTCAAGGGGAGTAATTCGCCAGTCAAAAGGAAGAAAATATTATCAAATCTCAAGAAAGAAAGAGTTGATATAGCTCTCCTACAGGATACATACCTGTTGGATAAAGAACATCTGAAATTACGACAGGGTGGAGTTGATCAGGCCTTTTTTTCTTCTTTTAGCTCAAAAAGTAGAGGAGTTGTTATTCTTATTTGGAAGAATTTCCCTTTCAAAATCCTAAATCAGATAAAAGACGAATCTGGACGATATATTCTGATTAAAGCCCTTATAAATGGAGAGGAATATAGGATTTTAAATTTGTACTGCCCCCCGGCACACCCCTTTAAATTTATAACGGAAGCCTTCTCAAAATTGATGGCTCTTGGTGCCCGTCATACAATTATAGGGGGAGATTTTATGGATCCGGAAATAGATAGGATTCCCAGGAGTACTGCAGGAGTATCTCCCAGATCTAGACAATTGGTGGATCTGAACAAAGAATTAGGATTAGTAGATGTATGGAGATGTCTTCATCCACTGGGCAGAGATTTTTCTTTTTACTCCAATCCACATAAATGTCATACCAGAATTGATATGTTTTTTGCCCCCTCGATTTTTTTAAATTCCATATCATCCTGTAAAATAGGTAGTATAGCAATTTCCGACCACACTGCTATATATACGGAAATCAAGGCGAGGAACAACAGGACATCCCCTCGGCATTGGCGTATGGACCCCTTCCTAATGAAAGATAGTAAATTTGTAAAGTACTTCTCTCAAGAATTTAAAACTTTTTTAGAAATTAATTTAGGTATGGCTAGCAACCCATCAATGATGTGGGAGACCATCAAAGCTTACACGCGAGGTTTGATCATCTCCTACTCAGCGACCCAGAAAAAATTAAAGGGAAAACAATAGCGCCTACTCGAAGCTCGCTTAAAAGCAGCTGAAACAGCTGATAGACCTTCTATTATCAAATTGCAAACGATTACGGCCCTTAGGACAGCTCTAAACACTACGCTTACCCAAAAGACTAAGAGGGAAATATTATTTGCAAAACAAAGGTTATATGAATTTGGGGACAAACCAGGTAGATACATAGCATTTCTTGCAAAGATAAAAAAGGCCCCTCAAACTATCATGTATATCAAGGAAAATGCGGGTATTTTGACTCATGATCATAAAAGGATTAATGCAATCTTTAGAAAATTTTATTCTGATTTATATAAATCGCAGGATTGTGAAGACAAGACTAGGAGGATGCAATCATTTTTTGAAAATTTGACCTTTCCGGGCCTAACTCCGGAACAGGTATCGGTCTTAAATGCTCTCCTAACAGTCCAAGAAATACGCAACTTCAGAGCGGTAAGACACCTGGCCCAGTGGTTTTCAAGCTGAATTCTATAAAGAATTTACAGAAATATTGGCTAGTCCACTTTTGGACATGTATAACTATGCATATAGTCAGGGCTGTCTCCCGCCTTCGCTGAAAGAGACAAATATCTCTCTTATCCTTAAAAAAGGAAAGGGTCCAGAAGATTGTGCGTCATACAGACCAATATCCTTGCTAAATGTAGATTTTAAAATCCTTTCTAAAACATTAGCATTGAGACTAGAAAGGGTACTGCCACATATCATAAAGGAGGATCAGACGGGGTTTATTAAGGGCCGTAGATCATCCAATAATATTAGAAGGGTTTTGAATATGATTCAAGCCTGTCATCAGGGAAAGATACCAGGAGTAGTAGTTTCATTAGACGCGGAAAAGGCATTTGATAGGGTTGAATGGTCATATTTGTTTTACACATTGGAAAGATTTGGCGTTGGAAAGGTGTTTACCAAATGGGTCTCAACATTGTATAGTGATCCCAAAGCAGTTGTGGTTACCAATAGATTAGGTTCGGATAGCTTCAATGTGGGTAGGGGCTGCCGTCAGGGATGTCCTCTTTCGCCATTGTTATTTACGCTAATAATTGAACCACTAGCAGAAGCTATACGGGCTGATCCTAATATAATGGCCCCGAGGATTGGTAGAGGTAAACATAAAATTACCCTTTATGCAGATGATGTTCTTCTATTCCTCAGTAATCCTCTGATGTCCGTACCTCGCTTAATCCAAGTTATTAATACATTTAGTGCATTCTCAGGCTATAAAATTAATTTCTCAAAATCGGAGGCTATGCCAATGGGTGGCCTTGCTATGATACCCCACTTACTGGACGGATCCCATTTTCCCTTTCGTTGGTCCCTGGAGGGTTTCTTATATTTAGGCATTTTTATTACCCCAGTATTTGGTCAGTTATACAAGGCTAACTTTGTGCATTTACTGGAAAGGATAAGGCAGGACCTCCAGCGATGGGGAGACCTTCCAATTTCCTGGTTAGGCAGAATAGCACTAATTAAAATGAATGTCCTGCCCCGTCTCCTATACCCTATGACAATGCTTCCGGTGATGCTGCCGAGGCTGGCACTACGTAAATTATATGGCAGGTTGGGTTCCTTTATCTGCAATCATAGACGGCCCCTCATTAAGCTGAAGAAGCTACAGCTGCCACAGGCAAGGGGAGGATTGGATTTCCCAGATTTTAGGAAATATCAGTTAAGTTCCCTATTAAGTTACATAGCTGATTGGGTCTTGACTGATCCACAATCAATCTGGCTGGACATCGAGGCTTCTCAAGTAAAATGCCCACTTATTAACCTTTTATTTTTGGACAAGAGGAAAATCATTACGGATCACTGTAAAAACCTGAAAATACTAAACACAATTAAAGTTTGGAATATAATGCGGCAATATGAGGGCAATTCACATAAAACATCCCCCTATGCTCCGATAGTGGGAGCATGGGGATTCCAACCGGGGTTTACAGAGCCACTTTTAAACTCTGGAGATCCAGGGGAATCTCATGTCTAGGGGACCTATTTAAAGATGGGGTTCTGATGTCTTTTGAACAGCTGCGTCAGAAATTCTCACGCCCCCCCCTACAACCCACCCTCCCATCCTGGCACTTTCCCCTGCCACCGCAGGAACTGTAAAACCTGCGCCCACACCTCCTCCCTCACCTCTATCCAAGGCCCTAAAGGAGCCTTCCACATCCATCAAAGTTTTACTTGCACATCCACTAATATCATTTATTGTATCCGTTGCTCCCGATGCGGTCTCCTCTACATTGGGGAGACTGGGCGCCTCCTAGCAGAGCGCTTTAGGGAACATCTCTGGGACACCCGCACCAATCAACCACACCGCCCCGTGGCCCAACATTTCAACTCCCCCTCCCATTCTGCCGAGGACATGGAGGTCCTGGGCCTCCTTCACAGCCGTTCCCTCACCACCAGATGCCTGGAGGAAGAACGCCTCATCTTCTGCCTCGGAACACTTCAACCACAGGGCTTCAATGTGGACTTCAACAGTTTCCTCATTTCCCCTTCCCCCACCTCATCCTAGTTCCAAACTTCCAGCTCAGCACTGTCCCCATGACTTGTCCGGACTTGTCCTACCTGCCTATCTCCTTTTCCACCTATCCACTCCATCCTCTCCTCCCTGACATATCACCTTCATCCCTTCCCCCACTCACCCATTGTACTCTATGCTACTTTCTCCCCACCCCCACCCTCCTCTAGCTTATCTCTCCACGCTTGAGGCTCACTGCCTTAATTCCTGATGAAGGGCTTTTGCCCGAAACGTCGATTCCACTGAAGATGTTACCTAGTAGGATGGTGAAACATCTGGAAATGAACCTTCCAGCTCAGTGAGCAAACCTACATCCAGAACTAACAGTTTCATTAACAAACTACAGGACTGTTTCATAGTATAGTATCAATATCATTCACTTTTTGATTTTGTGTTTCAAATCGGAATTTAGTCATCGCAATAGCAGATGAACATGGGAGAATACAGAAACCCTGATGCATTCAACTATACTGGAATTGAATGGGAAGTTTTAACTTCTAAAGATCAAATATCTAGTGTCTGGAAACTTCTGAAAAAGACTTCAAATCTGACTTGTAGGGTGAAATGTTGTGCTAAAGTGCCCTAACTGGTTCTTTAGACTTAGAAGGTTGTTAATTTGCTGAGTGCAAGACCAATGCCCTTAATTATTTTCCTGACAGTCTAAGGTCTGGAGATCCCTTTAAAGTGGAAGACATTTAATCTCATGGATTTCCTTCATACAGAATACCTGCCCTGCTCAACAAGTAATTTCTTTGCAGTATTTTGAATTATTGGACATGAGTCATCTGCTCTCAATGGTGGCTTTCGTGGAATTGGACACGCTATACATTCAAGATACATCAGCAAACATTCCGTCTCAATCAGCCGGTAAATCTGTATTGAAGTATTCAACCTCTTTATTTCATCTTGTTGATTAGTCTGGACTTGTACTTTTGCTCTCAATGATTGCTTTGTTAGTGAAACTAATATGTCAACTCCCTCACTTATGCAATTTGAAGATTATTTCTTGCTTGGTATGATCTTTGTCACTGTTATTGAGGATTTTTCTTGGAAAAATGAGGAGATTAAATATTCTGCTTAAACTTGTCTCTTTCAAGTGGGTGGCACGGTGGCACAGTGGTTAGCACTGCTGCCTCACAGCGCCAGAGACCCGGGTTCAATTCCCGCCTCAGGCGACTGACTGTGTGGAGTTTGCACGTTCTCCCCGTGTCTGCGTGGGTTTCCTCCGGGTGCTCCGGTTTCCTCCCACAATCCAAAAATGTGCAGGTTAGGTGAATTGGCCATGCTAAATTGCCCGTAGTGTTAGGTGAAGGGGTAAATGTAGGAGAATGGGTCTGGGTGGGTTACGCTTCGGCGGGTCGGTGTGGACTTGTTGGGCCGAAGGGCCTGTTTCCACACTGTAAGTAATCTAATCAAGTCACCTCAGATCTGACATCAGACTAGTGATAAATCTGTTATCACTATCTATTCATCCAGTTGAGTTACCCTCTGAATTTTATCAGTTGAAGATTTATTTGTTTGCTCAGTAGTGTACTAATCATTGGCTATCTTATCATTTACGTTTCCTTACAAACCTTGGAAATCTTGTCGTCTGACCATTCTGCAGTGTTAATAACAGTGGAAAACACATCTGCTAATCTGGTATAGGCTAATCTGGATTAAGATCTTCAATGCCCTTGGAGATCCCAGACCACTATACTGCTGACCAGCTCTGGCCCTTGGTAATCCCCAAGTGACCCTGGTGCAGTTTCCTTTGGACATCTTCCCAAAGTGAAGCTGAAATGACCATGATTGTTAAATTCTATGGGTGCTCAAAGTATGTTTTCATGGCCAACCTGCTGGCCTATTCCTCTGGCCAACCCACGGCACAACACCATCCGTGGGTTGGCCATCCAGGTCCCTCACCTTTCTTGTCAGGACTGGTTGAGCCAATTGTGGATTAATGACCACTGTCTGTGCCTGTGAGACTTCTTTGTTCCATTGTGCTAAAAGGGATTTACATGTCAGTTCTGCTCACTGAACTGGTTTTCCCCATTGGTCTTGTGTTTTTTTACCTTAAGAATTGAATGGATTTTGCTGATTTCCTGGGCCAAGGTTGATCTTCTAACCTAATATGGGATGTCTCTGTATTTCTTCTTCACTCATCAACTGAAGGTGAAATCTAATGAAGACCTATTAGCAATTCTGATAACAATTCTATCTCTTTTGTATTCTGACTTTATGTAATCACAGTCACATTTTACCACTAATCTAGAGACCACTAATAAACTTATATATGGATTATCCTGGATACTAAATTCTTTTGTTAAATCTTGCTCATTTATGCATTCTAGTGATTTTCATTCACTCATGGGACATGAATGTCATTGGCTGAGCAGTATTTAATGCCTGTTTTAGCTGCATTTGTGAAGGTAGTGGTGAGCTGCCTTCTTAAACAGCTGCAATCCATATGTTGCAGAGTGACCACAATGTCATAAGGGAGAGAATTCCAGGATTTTGACCCAGCAACAGTGAAGGAACAGTGATATATTTCCAAGTCAGAATGCTGGGTAGCTTGGTGGGGAACTTGCAGGTGATAATGTTCCCATGTATCTGCTGCCTTTGTCTTTCTCGATAGAAGTGGGTTTGAAAGGTGCTGTCTGAGGATCTTTGGTGAATTTCTGCCATGCATCTTGTAGATCGTACATGCTGCTGCTACTGAGCATCGGTATTGGAGGGATGTGAATGCTTATGGATGTGGCACCAATTAAGCGGGCTGCTTTATCCTGGGTGGTGTCAAGCTTAAATGTTGCTGGAGCTGCACCCATCCAGGCAAGTCGGGAGCATTCCATTGCACTCCTACTTATGCCTTGGTGGACAGGCTTTGGGAGTCAGGAGGTGAGTTACTCACAACTATTCCAAGTTTATGACCTGCTCTTGTACTTATGTGTCCAGTTGAGTTTATGGTCAATGGTAACCACCAGAATATTGATAGTGGGGGATTCAATGGTGGTAACATCTAAGAATTGTGGTTAGATCGTCTCTTATTGGAGATGATCATTAGCAATGATCATTTGCATGGTGCGAATGTTACTTGCCACTTGTCTGGATATTGTCCAGATCTTGTTGCATTTGAACACGGACTGCTTCAGTATTTGAGGAGTCATGAATTGTGCTGAACATTGTGCAATCATTGGTGACCATCCCCACTTCTGACCTTATGGTGGAGGGAAGGTCATTGATAAAGCAGCTGTAGATGGTTGGGCCTAGACACTACTCTAGGAAACTCCTGCAGGGATGTCCTGAAGCTGAGATGACTGACCTCCAACAGCCACGGCCATCTTGCTATGTGTCAGGTATGACTCTAAACAGCGGAGAGTTTGTGCGATATCCATTGATTCCAGTTTTCCTAGGGCTCCTTGATGCCACACTTGGTCAAATGTGGCTTTGATATCAAGAGCTGTTACTTCTACTTCACCTATGGGCTTCAGCTGTTTTGTCCATGTTTGAACCAAGGGGGTCAGGATATGAGTAGTCTGAGTGGAACCCAAACTAAGTGTCAATAAGCAGGTTATTGCTAACCAGGAAGTGCTTGACAGCACTGTAGATGATACCTTCCATCACTTTACTGATGATTGAAAGTAGACTGTTGGGGCAGTAATTGGCAGATTGAATTTGTCCTGCTTTCTGCGTATAGGCTATGCCAAGGCAATTTTCCACATTGCCGGGTATGTGCCAGTGTTGTAACTGTACTGGAAGAATTTAGCTAGTGGAGCAGCAAGCTCTGGAACAAAAGTTTTCAGTACTATTGACGGCATGTTTTCAGGGCCTATTGCCTTTGCAGTATCTAATGCCTTCAACTGTTTATTGATATCACGTGGAGTGAATCAAATTGGCTGACAAATGATATCTGTAATGCTGGGGACCATTGGAGGACAACGAGAAGGATCATTCACGTGGCACTTCTGGCTAAGATCACTGTGAATGCGTCAGCCTTATCTATTGCACTGATATATTTGGCTCTTCCATCATTGAGGATGGGAACATTTGTAGAGCCCCCTCCTCTGGTGAGTTGTTGAATTGTCTACCACTAGTAATGACTAGATTTGGCAGGACTATAGAGCTTAGATCTGATCTGTTGGTTATGGGATCACTTAGTTCTGTCTACCAGTGGGACAGGACATCTCTAAGGATGGTGGTGGTGTGATGTCTGGGACATTGTCTGTGAGGTATGATTCCGGGAGTATGATTATGTCAAGCTGTTGCGCTAGTCTGTGAGACAACTCTCTTAATTTTGGCAGTAACCTCCCCCCCCAACCCATTGTTGACATAAGATGGCAGATGTGACCTTTAAACCCGCAGTGGTAGTGTGATGATATCATCAGTATGTCTCTTGAGAGTATACTGACTATGAGACATACCACAACATCCACAACCCTACTCACTTATCCATCTACCAATTACCCTCTTACCACACTACCAACTTGCCACCCACTGATCTACCCACCTTATCCTTCACTATTTTATCCAGATGTCTATTTGCCCAGGTGAAACCCTTTTCCTTTATCCATATATCTCACCATTGCATCCCTTTACTCATTTACATCACACATATTTAGTTAAGAATCATGAATGTTAAATAAATAAAACTAATTACACCTAGAATTATTAAATAAAATTCACAATTAACCAATAACATTAAATGTTGAAAAAAGAGAACTTAACAGAAAGCTATGTAATACCTGAAAAGAATACTTTCATGGGGTATGGGTGCGACCAACATCATCAGCATTTGTGACTTGTCCTTCTTTGCTCTTGAACTGAATGGCTTGCTAGGCCATTTCAGAGGTCACTTTGGGGTTAATCACATGGTTATGGGTCTGGAGACTCTAGTATACCCTAAAGGGTATACCTAAAGGGTATAAGTGAACCATATCTAAGTTTTGCAGAAATCAGTAATTGAAAGGTTGTTATTATTGAGACCAGTGTTTTGTCCAGATTGACTAAGTACAAATTTCACACAGTAGTCATGATGAGATTTGAACCTACCATCCCACAGCATTAGCCTGGGCATTTTCATTTTTACTCCAGTGAAAATACCACTACATATGTTAAACCTACCTTGCAGTTTAAATCTGTATGTTGCCTATTGCTGCCCTTAGAGGCCATTCTCTGCATTTGGAAGAGCATGTTGAGTGAGGGCCTAACTAGCTTACTGTGTCAGAGGCATTAAGAATGGCCAGCATTGGAAATGCACATTCTCCCCGTGTCTGCATGGATTTCCGCCGGGTGCTCCGGTTTCCTCCCACAATCCAAAAATGTGCAGGTTAGGTGAATTGGTCATGCTAAATTGCCCCTAGTGTTAGGTGAAGGGGTAAATGTAGGGAAATGGATCTGGGTGGGTTGCGCTTCGGTGGGTTGGTGTGGACTTGTTGGGCCGAAGGGCCTGTTTCCACACTGTAGTCTAATCTAATCTAATCTAAAAAAAAAGCTGCAAGAAGCACAGGCAGGTAACTGGATACTTTGACCTCTGATTGGCACCAATCAGAACAGTTTTGACAGAAAAAGGAAGTTCTGGGCCTCTCTTAACTTGTAGAAATTTCAAGTCAACTCTCCTTGAAAGTTGCCACCCAGTTGTTAAGTACAGTGTGTTAGCTTTTATTGGTAGAAGGATAGAGTTTTCAAACCATGAGATCATGCTGCAGCTGAACAAAAGTCTGGTGCAGCCACATTTGGAGTATTACATACAGTTCTGGTCACCGCATTATAGGAAGGATTTGGAAACTTTGGAAAGGGTTCAGAGGAGATTTACTAGGATGTTGCCTGGTGTGGAGGCAAGGTCTTACAAGGTATGGCTGAAGAACTTCAGGCTGTTTTCGTTAGAGAGAAGAAGGTTAAGACGCGACTTAATTGAGACATATAAGATAATCAGAGGATTAGATAGGTTGGACAGTGAGAGCCTTTATCCATGGATGGTAATGGCTAGCACGATGGGACATAGCTTGAAATTGAGGAGTGATAGATATAGGATAGATGTCAGAGATAGTTTCATTATTCAGTGTAGCAGGGGCATGAAACGCACTGCCTGCAACAGTAGTAGGCTTGCCAACTTTAAGGGCATCTAAATAGTCATTGAACAGGCATATGGACAAGAATGAAATAGTGTAGGGTTAGATGGGCTTCAGATTGATTCCACAGATCGGCGCAATATCTAGGGCTGAAGGGCCTGTACTGTGCTGTAATGTTCTATGATCCACCTCTTCAGATTACTCATAACATGCATCTGGGAACATACAAAGAAGAAAGGAAGCAATTCTCATAAGAATATTTTTCCCATGTTGAGGAACCACTATCTGAAATACGAGTTAGTTAAATTGTGTCAAAGTTGTGATTTCAAACAGGCAAATCAAAACTCTGTCAACATATAATCTGGGCTAATCTTCACTTTTTGTTCCAAATGAGATGAAAGATTTTGTGTGCAAAGCCAAGACACATCTCGTCAAAAGTAAACTTGCAGTTTCGTTGGTTTCCTATTTCCATTTGTCTTTGTTTGGCACATGGATATTTTCAGGATTTATTACAATGAAAACACAAAAAAAATCATTTCAATGTACAAAGCAGATCATCTACAAATAGTTTTAGTTTCATATCTATTTCTGCTTGTGCTGTTTATATTATCAATATCATCAAATATAAAGAGTCTAACCCCCACTCCTGGACATTCAACAAGATTCCAACACTAAACCCCTCACCATCAACATCCCTGAAGTTACTTTTGATCAGAAACCTAATTGGACAATATTTATATGGTACACTGTAGTTGCAAACGTTGGGTGGAGACTGTGAACTTTACCATGGTTAACTCACCTTCCAAAAGCCCTGAAGACTTACCATCATCTATAGTTCTCACTTACTGGGATGAGAGCAGCTCCAACAGCAGTGACACCATCCGCTCTTCCTAACCTCATACTATCCTGATTTGTAAAGTTATTGTGCTATCACAGAGTCAAACTTATACAAACTCCCTCGCTAATAGAACTGTGTGTGTCCAATATCTACACCACAAGCACTGCAATGTTTCAAGCAGGCAGCTCACCACCACTTTTGCAATGAACAATTAGAAATGGGCAATATTCTGCCAGTGACAGCTAGACTCCATGAATGAAATTAAGTGTATCCAATATGAAATTAATTTGTTCAATATGACTAAAAGAAACCTGAAATGTTGCTATAGTTACATAAACAGAGTTTCTAACAATACAATAGTTCCCTCTGGTGGTATGAAGTTAAAATGTTCCAAAAAACAAAATTACTGAGGAAAGGAATAGAAATAAAATTTAGAACAGTATAATGTTGTGTCAAGTGTCAATGTAAACTTTTATTCCTTAAAGAAGATATTTTAAGAAGACCCTTTTGTAAATTAGAATCAGTGCCCTATCAAGAATTATCATTGGCATCAAAAAACCCTGAATTCTGATCAGGAGTCATCAGCGGGTAACAACCTAACTCCAACTTGCTGTCTTATAGAAATGAGTAGGGATTATATAACATTTAAACTATCAGCCTTTTACCTGCTGCCACCACCCAAATTAGGATCTATTCAAGTTACTGACAGTGAACTAAATAATCTTTACTTGCTGATTATCAAGGAAGTGAGGCTTTTACTTAACAACTTAATCATAATCATTGGCTGCACTTAAAAACTGAGGCCTGGAAATTGCTGTGACAGTTTAATTAATAAATTATACCTAAATTTAGGTTCACTATTACAACCACTTTGGTAGTACCAATTTCCTGACAAATCCATTTACATGGAGAAAGTGAGGACTGCAGATGCTGGAGATTTGAGTTGAGAGTGTGGTGCTGGAAAAGCACAGCAGGTCAGGCAGCATCCAAGGAGCAGGAGAATCAAAGTTTTGGGCAAAAACCCATTCCTGATTAAGGGCTTTTGCCTGAAACGTCGATTCTCCTGCTCCTCAGATGCTGTCTGACCTGCTGTGCTTTTCCAACACCACACTCTCAAATTCAATTAATATGTTGGAATATAAGATTCAGCCCAAGCAAGCAGATGGTCTGAGGAGAGTGAATAACACATACCCATATATTCCTCAAGATATGAAAATTAATTCAAAACCATCTATGCATCATTTATGCACACCAGGCACATTGGGATAATGTTTTCACCAGGTGGCCAAATCATGGCTTAATCAATCAATAATAGACACTGCAGTTGTGTTTCCCCAATGCTGTACATTGTTTTAAGGTTAAATTTGTTGGATTAAAACCACCCACAGTCCAACATATCCACAGATCAAACAAAATTTTACTTTCTAACTATTTATTATTTTATTTTGGTTTTCTAGATGTTTATCTATTTCCTTGGCCATTGTTGCTCCAACAGCAGGAAGTGCAGGAGCGAGAAGTAGGAGGCTGTCAGAGACATCACGAGGTTACATAGTTAGGTCGTTGCTTTACCCGAAACACTACTCAGGTAGTGGCTCCCACAATCCTCCTCCTCTAACCAAGCATAAAGTTCTGTGCGTTGGTTGGTAAGGTGGTCAGTGTTTTCTTTTGTATTTCATTATCTCAGCGTCTATTTGGGAATTTAGAATAATGGGGATGGAGGTTAGGGCAGTTGAATGTTCCTCCTGCAGTATCTGAGAGATAAGGGTCACCTCTATTGTCTCTGCTGACTTCATTTATGGGAAATGCACCCAACTCCAGCTCCTTGAGAATCATGTTAGGGAACTGGAGCTGGAGCTGGATGAGGTTCGGATCATTTAGGAGGCGGAGGGGGTTATTGAGAGGAGTTACAGGGAGGTATTTACTCCACAGCCACGAGAAAAAGGTAGATGGGTTACTGTCAAGGCTAGGAAAGGGAACCAGCAGGCAGAGCAGGGATCTCCTGTGCTGGTTCCCCTCAACAACAAGTACTCCATTTTTGATACTGTTGAGGGAGGTTTTAGCAATTTTGGAAGATCTGAAAATAGATAAGACCCCTGGGCCGGATGGGATTTATCCTCGGATTCTCTGGGAAGCCAGAGAGGAGATTGCAGAGCCTTTGACTTCAATCATTATGTCATCATTGTCGACAGGAGTAGTGCCAGAAGACTGGAGGATAGCAAATGTTGTTCCCTTGTTTAAGAACGGGAGTCGGGACAACCCTGGTAATTATAGGCCAGAGAGCCTTACTTTGGTTGTGGTAAGGTGTTGGATAAAGTTATAAGAGATAGGATTTATAATCATCTGGAAAGGAATCATATGATTAGGGATAGTCAACTTGGTTTTGTGAAGGTCGTGCCTCACCAATCTTATTGAGTTCATTGAGAAGGTGACAAAACAGGTGGATGAAGATAAAGTGGTTGATGTGGTGTATATGGACTTCAGTAAGGCATTTGATAAGTTCCACACGATAGGCTTTTGCACAAAATACGGAGTTTTGAGACTGAACGTGATTTAATTATTTGGATCAGAGATTGGCCAGTTGAAAGAAGACAGAAGGTAGTGGTTAATGGGAAAAGTTCATCCTGGAGCTCAATTATCAGCGGTGCACTGAAAGGATCTGTTTTGGGGCCACTGCTGTTTGTCTTTTTTATCAATGATCTGGAAGTGGGCGTAGGATGGGTTAGTAAATTTGCAGATGACACTAAGGTAGTCAGAATTGTGGATAGTGCTGAAGGATGTTGTGTGCTATAGAGGGACATAGATAAGATGCAGAGCTGAGCTGAGAAGTGGCAAATGGAGTTTAGTGGAAAAGTGTGAGGTAGTTCACTTCAGACGAACTGGAATGCAGAGTACTGGGTAAAAGTCTTGGCAGTGTAGGTGAACAGAGAGATCTCGGTGTCCTGGTGCATAAATCCCTGAAAATTGCCACCCAGGTTGATAGGGTTGTTAAGAAGGCATATGGTGTGTTTCCGTTTATTGGTAGGAGGATTGAGTTTTGGAGCCACGAGATCATGCTTCAGCTGTACAAGACACTGGTAAGGCCGCACCTGGAGTATTGCGTACAGTCTGGTCACCGCCATTAGAAAAAGGATGTAGAAGCTTTGGAAAGGGTTCAGAGGAGATTTACTAGGATGTTGCCTAGGATGTTGGAAGGAAGGTCTTACAAGGAAAGGCTGAGGGAACTGAGGCTGTTTTTGTTGGAGAGAAGAAGGTTGAGAAGTGAATTAATCGAGACGTATAAGATCATGAGAGAAATAACTGGGGTGAACAGTGAGAGCCTTTTTCCTCGGATGGTGAAGGCTAACACGAGGAAAGATTTAGGACAGACATCAAGGGTAGTTTCTTCACTCAGACAGTAGCAGGGGCATGGAACGGCCTGCCTGTGACAGTAGTAGACTCGCCAATATTAAGGGCATTTAAATGGGCATTGGACGTACAGATGGATAATAATGGAATGGTGTAGGTTAGATGGGCATCAGATTATTTTCACAGGTCGGTGCAGCATTGAGGGCCTGTACTGCGCTGTAACGTTCTATGTTCTTCTTTAGGAGGATTCCATTATTTTTGGTACCACCAACGTTAAACTGACTGTTCTGTAATACTCTGGGCATGTTCTGCATCCTTCATAAATATTAGAAATTACATTAGCTATCCTCCAGTCCTCTGATATAACCATCAATTTGAAACAAATGATCAAATATATGTAGAAATGCCTCCACGATCACTTCCCTAAGTTGTTTCAAAATGCTTTGATGTGATCTAGCATTTGATTAGGTTATTGAATTTGCATGTATTTTATGTTTCTTGATCATTTAAATCCCAAGTTCCTTTTTGCCTTTCTAATTGTGTTTTAACTTCTCTTATTCTCTTCATGTTCTCTCTTATCATGTAGTTCTTAACATCTGCCTCTTTATTAACTTTTGATTGTTCGCTTACATCTTTTTTCATTCTTGGAGAGTTGCGCTAGTGTTTATTTTGTTCATTCCTTTTTGTAGAATATTTTTATTTGGTACTCCATTGAAATTTTATGTTTCCATTGTTATTCCACAACATTATTTACCTACATTTCGTGCTTATATTTACTTGTCTTATTTATCTTGTTCATTTTCCATTACCTGTTCATTAATTAGTGAATCTTGTCGACAGGACAGAATAATGTGCTTCTTTGATTTGTGCTCAATTTCCTCCTTCATTTGTACTGGAAATCAACAATACAATATAGTTATGCATTTGCTTTGATTTAAATTTACAGGTTATTTTATGCTGGAGTATGCAGATTGTAGAATAAGATAATTATAAAGAATATAAGGCTGCTATTCAGCTTATGCTCATGCCAGATCTTTGAAAGAATTATTCAATTTGCTCCATTTTTGTGTTCTTCAATTTATTTTTTGAAATTGATCTACATTTTTAGATAAAATTAGAGAGGTAACCAACATTGTCTGTAATTAATACATGCACTGTATATAAAATTATATTGATCTGTTATTAAATTATGAAACTTAAATGTAGTAAGCAGCAATTTCTGTCTGAATTGTCCTGATTACTGGCCTTCTCGCAAACACTTAGCATTAATTTAAATGGAAGGGAAAACATAAGCCTTATGAGTAGGTGCTGGTCGGTTGCAAGTGAAGAGCATCCATACCAAGAAACATCAGGAGGGCGGTGGGCGTGTTGGCAGAGCTTGGCTCCTGAGCACAGGGCTTGGCTGCTCATGGCTCATGCAGCAGGTTCTGGCACACCCCCATGGCTTCATCATTATCTTTCCAGCTTGGTAACATATTTTTTGTTTTGGTTGTCCTGTGTCCTCCTCCTGAAGTCCTCCTATGGAAGGCCGGGACTTTGTGTATCTTCTTCCCCTCTCCATCTTAGGTGGCAACATCAGAAAATGAGCCAGGACCTGTCAGTCGACTCGGAGCCAGGACCCCATCAGTTTATGTCCAGTTTCAGAGGAAGTGCGGGACATGCGCAGCATAACCATCTCTAGTTCGGAAGTGGCGATGTGAGAGCAATGGTGCTGGGAGCACATTGTCAGGACACCGGGAACGAATTCAGACAGTTGTGACTGGAGGAGCAAAAAGGGTGTCACAATTTGGTAAAAACAATGACTGCAGATGCTGGAAACCAGATTCTGGATTAATGGTGCTGGAAGAGCACAGCAGTTCAAGCAGCATCCAAGGAGCTTCAAAATCGACGTTTCAGGCAAAAGCCCTTCATCAGGAATAAAGGCAGTGAGCCTGGAGCGTGGAGAGATAAGCTAGAGGAGGGTTGGGGTGGGGAGAAAGTAGCATAGAGTACAATGGATGAGTGGGGGAGGGGATGAAGAGATAGGTCAGGGAGGAGAGGGTGGAGTGGATAGGTGGAAGAGGAGATAGGCAGGTAGGACAAGTCCGGACAAGTCATGGGGACAGTGCTGAGCTGGAAGTTTAGAACTAGGGTGAGGTGGGGGAAGGGGAAATGAGGAAACTGTTGAAGTCCACATTGATGCCCTGTGGTTGAAGTGTTCCGAGGCGGAAGATGAGGCGTTCGTCCTTCAGGCGTCTGGTGGTGAGGGAGCGGCAGTGAAGGAGGCCCAGGACCTCCATGTCCTCGGCAGAGTGGGAGGGGGAGTTGAAATGTTGGGCCAGGGGGCGGTGTGGTTGATTGGTGTGGGTGTCCCGGAGATGTTCCCTAAAGCGCTCTGCTAGGAGGCGCCCAGTCTCCCCAATGTAGAGGAGACTGCATCGGGAGCAACGGATACAATAAATGATATTAGTGGATGTGCAAGTAAAACTTTGAAGGATGTGGAAGGCTCCTTTAGGGCCTTGGATAGAGGTGAGGGAGGAGGTGTGGGCGCAGGTTTTACAGTTCCTGCAGTGGCAGGGGAAAGTGCCAGGATGGGAGGGTGGGTTGTAGGGGGGCGTGGACCTGACCAGGTAGTCACGGAGGGAACAGTCTTTGCGAAAGGCGGAAAGGGGTGGGGAGGGAAATATATCCCTAGTGGTGGGGTCTGTTTGGAGGTGGCGGAAATGTCGGTGGATGATTTGGTTTATGCGAAGGTTGGTAGGGTGGAAGGTGAGCACCAGGGGCGTTCTGTCCTTGTTATGGTTGGAGGGGTGGGGTCTGAGGGCGGAGGTGCGGGATGTAGACGATATGCGTTGGAGGGCATCTTTAACCACGTGGGAAGGGAAATTGCGGTCTCTAAAGAAGGAGGCCATCTGGTGTGTTCTGTGGTGGAACTGGTCCTCCTGGGAGCAGATACGGCGGAGGCGGAGGAATTGGGAATACGGGATGGCATTTTTGCAAGAGGTAGGGTGGAAAGAGGTGTAATCCAGGTAGCTGTGGGAGTCGGTGGGTTTGTAAAAAAATGTCAGTGTCAAGTCGGTCGTCATTAATGGAGATGGAGAGGTCCAGGAAAGGGAGGGAGGTGTCAGAGATGGTCCAGGTAAATTTAAGGTCAGGGTGGAATGTGTTGGTGAAGTTGATGAATTGCTCAACCTCCTCATGGGAGCACGAGGTGGTGCCAATGCAGTTATCAATATAGCGGAGGAAGAGGTGGGGAGTGGTGCCGGTGTAATTACGGAAGATCAACTGCTCTACATAGCCAACAAAGAGACAGGCATAGCTGGGGCCCATACGTGTGCCCATGGCTACCCCTTTGGTCTGGAGGAAGTGGGAGGATTCAAAGGAGAAATTGTTAAGGGTGAGGACCAGTTCGGCCAAACGAATGAGAGTGTCGGTGGAAGGGTACTGTTGGAGACATCTGGAGAGGAAAAAACGGAGGACTTGGAGGCCCTGGTCATGGCGGATGGAGGTGTAGAGGGATTGGATATCCATGGTGAAGATGAGGCATTGGGGGCCAGGGAAACGGAAGTCCATGGTGAAGATGAGGCGTTGGGGGCCGGTTCATGGTGAAGATGAAGCATTGAGGGCCAGGGAAACGGAAGTCCATGGTGAAGATGAGGCGTTGGGGGCCGGTCCATGGTGAAGATGAGGCATTGTGGGCCGGTCCATGGTAAAGATGAGATCACAATTTGTCTGTTACAAATATTAATCTCAAATGGAACTGTGACAGACTGTACTAGTGGCAGATGCATGCTGTGCAGGACTAGACAGTACTATTCAAAATTCAGAATGGTGGCAAGCATAACTGTCAGAGAAATTAGCCCAATAAAGCAGATAGGGTGAAATTGACAAGCTGTTTATTACAAGCGATATCGCTGGAAGATAAATTGACTAGGCTGACACAGAACTGACAGTCTGTACAGGTAGGTCAAGGGTTCTCTTCCTCGAGCTGAGGAAGAAGCCAGGTTTTATAATAATCTTGCACAATAAGGTTAATTAGAAATGGGGGAAGATACAATTTGTCTGGAAATTGAGTAATCTAGTTACAATGATGCTAACTGGAAAACAGTCGTCAGATGAATGTCCTGATTCTCAATACAATGCAACATCCTTACAGTATCAATGGGTCCAGAGCTTCCAGTCCTCTTCACAGGTAGGTGCTAATGTCTCTTCTGAAACAGTAAGGTGCTTCCATTGTCTTGTCCTGGGAGCAATGCTCTTTGTGGTGCTTCTCTGTCTGACCTGTTGTTTGTGTGACTTTGGTATTACTGGGTTATGAGACTACCCTTGGGGCTTTGGGACAGCTGTGTTGATCTGGGAAGTGGGTGCTGGGAAGTGTATTCCCTTGTCTGCAAGTGCTGTCTGGTTTCGCTTATCAGCCTGCTTGGTCCCTGCAGAAACACTCTGGTTGTTTTTGAAATAGTTTGGCCAAATTTGCTTTCCTATGTAAAAAAGCAAATTACTGCGGATGCTGGAATCTGAAACCAAAAGAGAAAATGCTGGAAAATCTCAGCAGGTCTGGCAGCATTTGTAAGGAGAGAAAAAAGCTGACGTTTCAAGTCTAACTGACCCTTTGTCAAACTTTGTCAAAGTTAGACTCGAAACATCAGCTCTTTTCTCTCCTTACAGATGTTGCCAGACCTGCTGAGAATGTTCAGCATTTTCTCTTTTGGTTTGCTTTCCTATGTTCTGTATGTGCCTACTATGGGTAGGCAGGGTGGCAGATCTTTTCCCACAATAACCCAGTCCACTATGGCTCTAGGCAATTTACAGAGACAGAACAGTGCTATGCCACAATAGAGAAAAAATCTCCAGCATTAACAAGGGTATGTAAAATCATTTCAGATTATGCTATAGGATTACAGGTAAAAACAGAAACAGGCCATAAACTATTGGTTCGGAGAAAGTGAGGACTACAGATGCTGGAGATCAGAGTCGCGAGTGTGTTGCTGGGAAAGCACAGCAGGTCAGGCAGCATCCGAGGAGCAGGAGAATCAATGTTTCGGGCATAAGCCCTTCATCAGGAATGAGGCTTGTGAGCCGGGCTGAGAGATAAATGGGGGGTGGGGGTGGGTTGGGGGAGCTGAGAAAGCGACAGGTAGATGAAGATGTGGGAGAAGGTAATAGGCCGGGAGGGAGCAGTGATGGATAGGTCCGGACGGCGGTGCTGAGTTGGAGGCTTGGGATTGGGATAAAGTGGGGGGAGGAAAAATGAGGAAGTTGTTGAAATCCACATTTATCCCGTGTAGTTGCAGGGTCGCAAGGCAAAATATGAGGCATTCTTCCTCCAGGCATCAGGTGGTAACTGTTTTGCAGTGGACGAGGCCCAGGACCTGCACGTCCTTGATGAATTGGGAGGAAGAGCTGAAGTGTTCAGCCACGGGGCAGTGGGGTTGGTGGGTGCAGGTGTCCCAGAGATGTTCTCTGAAATGATCTTTAAGAAGGCGTCCTGTCTCCCTGATGTAGAGGACACCACACTAGGTGCAAGGGATGCAGTAGATGACATTGGTAAAGGTACGGGTAAATTTCTGATGGATGAGGAAGGATCCCTTGGGGCCTTGGACGCAGGTGAGGTGAGGGGAGTGGTGTGGGCACAGGTTTTGCACTTCCTGTCGTGGCAGGGAAAGGTGCCAGGAGTGGGGTGTGGGCTCGTGGGGAGCGTGGACCTGATGAACGAGTCGCGGAGGGAATGGTCTCTCCGGAACGCTGATAGGGGTAGGGAGGGAAATATATCTTTGGCGGTGGGGTCTGTAAAGAGGTGGCGGAAGTGGCGGAGGATGATGTGATGTATGAGGAGGTTGGTGGGGTACAAAAGTGAGGACCCGGGGGACCGGGTGGGGGTGGGGGTGGGGGGATTTCTGTCCTCGTTGCATTGGGAGGGGTGGGGTTCAAGGGTGGTGGTGCGTAAAGTGGAGGAGATGCACTGGAGGGCACCGTCAACCACATGGGAAGGGAAGTTGCAAACATGGAAAGAATAGGCCACCTCGGACTTTCTGAGGTGGCATTGGTCATCCTGAGAACAGATGCGACAGAGGGGGAGGAATTGGGAATAATTGTGTTTTACAGGAGGTAGGAAGGGAGGAGGTTTAGTCTAGTTAGCTGTGGAGTCGGTGGGCTTGTAATAGATGTCCGTGTTTAATCAGTCGCTGGAACGGTGATGGAGAGGTCCAGGAAGGGGAGGTAGGTGTCTGAGATAGTTAAAGTGAATTTGAGGTCAGGGTGGAAGGTGTTGGTAAAGTTGGTAAAGGCGGCGCTGATACAGTCATCGATGTAACGGAGGAACAGGTGGGGGTGGTGCCAGTGTAACTGCGAAAATTGGACTCTTCCATGATTAAGATGAGGCGTTGAGGCCCGGGAAATGAAAATCTTGGAGGAGGTGAAGGGCGTGGATGGTGTCACGAACATAGGTGGGGAATTCCTGGACTAAGGGGGAACAGGACAGTGTCAAGGTAGGAAGAGATGAGTTCAGTGGGACAGGTGCAGGCTGAGATAATGGGTCGACCGGAACAGTCAGGTTTGTGAATCTTCGGTATGAGGTAGAATCGAGTAGTGCGGGGTTCATGGACAATGAGGTTGGAGGCTGTGGATGGGAGATCCCCAGAGGTGATAAGATTGTAGATGGTCTGAGAGATGATGGTTTGATGGTGGTAGGTGGGGTCATAATCAAGGGGGTAGTAGGAGGTGGTGTCTGCGAGTTGGCACCTGGCTTCAGTGGTGTAGAGGTGTTGGGGCGGCACGGTGGCTCAGTGGTTATCACTGCTGCCTCACAGCACCAGGGACCTGTGTTCGATTTCTCCCTCGGGTGACTGTCTGTGTGGAGTTTGCACATTCTCCCACGTCTGCGTGGGTTTCCTCCGGGTGCTCCGGTATCCTCCCACAATCCAAAGATGTGCAGGTCAGGTGAATTGGCCATGACAAATTGTCCATAGTGTTAGGTGCATTAGTCAAGAGTAAACATGGGATAGGGGAATGGGTGTGGGCGGATTACTTTTCGGAAGGTCAGTGTGGACATGTTAGGCCAAAGGGTCTGTTTCCACACTGTAGGGGAATCTTATCTTGAATCTAATCTATTGCATTCCCCTTGTCTGCGGGTTTATTGGTGAGGTTGGAGTTGGAACGGAGGGAGTGGAGGGCTGTGCATTGTGAGGGCAGGAGTTTGGAGTGGGTGAGGGTGGTGGACAGGTTGAGGTGGTTGATGTCACGGTGACAATTTGAAATAAAGAGATCGAGGGTGGGTAACAGGCCAGCACGGGGTGTCCAGATGGATGGGCTGTGTTGGTGGCAGGAGATGGGGTCCTTGGTGGGTGAGTGGGTGTCCTGGTATGAAAAAATGGGCCCAGAGGTGGAGGTATAGATAAACTATTGGTTACCCTACTGAAAGTGAAATACCTTGTCAAAATGCCAATAACAGTATAGTGGTACAGATTAAGACTCGGAGATATTCAATTTGGATTCAGTCACTAAGTATGTACTTGGGAAATACTAAATAATAGCAGACACACTCTTAAGCATATCATCAAATGCAACCAAATAGGAAGATTTACACTACACTGAGGAGAGTGAAGCCTAGACTTGCTAATCATTTAGAACTTACTGGCTGCTTAAAGAAAGTTGCAAGTGATAAGACAAACCTAAAAAAAGAGATGAAAAATGTCTTCAAATCTGGAAATATTGTCTTGAAGGATGGCCAGATAATATACTTAACAATCCAATGCCACCAGTACTTTAGGCAATGCAAGTACGTCACTGTTATTGATGATTTATTAATCTTTAAATGAGAGATTAGTTATACTGAGAATATTTTGGCCTGATAATTTTCTAAAGCTTCACTGAGGGCATTTGGGTTTTGTTGAGAATGTAACAATCAATTTGGTGGTCAGGTATCACACTCTATAAACACCTTAACTGCATTCTTTGTACAGTAAACTTCCAAGAAGAAAATGAAGCAGTATTACCTGCTTTTCCATCAAGGTCATGGGAGCACTTGGGAGTGGATGTATTCAACTTAAAGGGAAAAATCTTCATCATGATTAATGATAAAACTTCAGACTGATTGACTTGAATCATTTACATTGTTTCACAGCTGTTAATTACCAATCCTTCAAATTATTCCACATATGGGACCCTGGTCTTTGTAGTGTCAGACAATGGACTACAACTTTTCAAATAAGGGAATTTCAAAATTTTCAATGCAACTATAACTTCAATCATGTTACCAGTTCACCACAGTGTCCTCAAATGAAGAGGCTGAGAGAGGGTTATGAACAAAGTTTTATTAAATTAAAAAAAAAACAAAGTTTGTGTCCTTGTGCATGAGTCACAGGAGGTTGGTCTGCAGGTACAACAAGTAATTAGAAAGGCAAATGGAAGGGGTTGAATTTAAAAGCAGGGAGTTATGTCACAGCTATATAGGGTGCTAGTGAGGCCACACCTGGAGTAGTGTGTGCAGTTTTGGTCTCCTTACTTGAGAAAGGGATGTACTGGCACTAGAGGGGGTGCAGAGGAGGTTCACTAGATTGATTCTGGAGTTGACGGGGTTGGCTTATGAGGAGACAGAGTAGACTGGGATTATATTCATTGGAATTCAGAAGAATGAGGGGATATCTTTTAGAAACATATAAAATTATGAAGGGTTTTATAAGGTAGAAGTTTTCACTGGCAGGTGAAACTAGGACAAGAAGGTATAGCCTCAAGATTAGAGGGAGCAGATTTAAGACTGAATTGAGGAGGAACTTCTTCACCCAGAGGATTGTAAATCTATGGAATTCCTTGCCCAGTGAAGTAGTTGACGCTACTTCAGTAGAAGTTTTTAAAGCTAAAACAGGTTTTTTTTAACAATAAAGGAATTAAGGGATATGTTGAGAGTGTGGGTAAGTGGATCTGAGGCCATGAAAGGGTCAGCTACGATCTTATTGAATGGTGGAGCAGGCTCAAAGGGCCAGATGGCCTACTCCTTCTCCTAGTTCTTATGTTCATACTGTATTGAATTAAGTTCAAAAAATCACACAACACCAGGTTATAGTCCAACAGGTTTATTTGAAAGTACTTGTTTTCGGAACGCTGCTCCTTCACAGATACAGTGCTCCAAAGTCTAGTGCTTCCAAATAAACCTGTTGAAATTTAATCCTTTGTTGTGCGATTTTAACTTTGTTCACCCCATTCCAACACCAGCACCTCCTCATTTATTGAATTAGTAATCCTTTTCACGACAGAATGGCTTATCGCTGTCAGAGTTACTAATGGATAGGAGATTGTGTTGAACAAATGGAATTTATATTCTCAGTGAAACTGGACATTGCACAGCACAATGAGCAAAATAGCAAGAGGAAGAGCTACAGTCAAAACTTCAACAACAGGCACAGTGAATGAATGTTTCAAGTGCTGGATCCCACGGAGGCAGAATAGGTAACAGACTAGCAATGAGAATGTGCGATTATTGAAGAAATACCATAACCGAGATCATTTATTGTCGAGATGTATAGAATGATGCTAACATTATAAGTAATGATGATGATGATGATGTAATAGTCACGTGAGTAGATAGAAATTCTAAACTCATGAAGATATACTCAATGTAAAGAACCATTGTAGATATTGAATTTTTGCACAAAAAGACCACAGACTCCAGCAGCATATTTTTACGAGACTGAATAATCCGAAATTCTACCACACAACCAATCAGTTGGCAGAAGTAAATAATCAATTTTTTTTTCCCATTAATTACCTTTAGCTAGTATTTAAACATAGAGAGTCCACCATAGCCCCTGGTGAACAAGGAAATGCTCAGCATGCTTAAAGAAAGAACTATTATTTAAAATAATTCCCTGAAATCATCTCAAAAATAAGGTCATAATCTGCCACCAACCTCTTCCAGTTATTTTCTGCTACTTCCCTACATTTTTTCTCTCACTAATTATCAAGTTATTAGATATTTAAGCATGCAATTTGTCAGTCACTCAAATATTTAGTATGAATGGCCACACTTTACTCTAAACTTACTATCACACTTGTTTAAAGTTAGAAATCACACAACACTTCATCGGGTGGTTGTCTGATGAAGAAGCAGTGCTCCGAAAGCTAGTGCTTCCAAATAAACCTGTTGGATTATAACCTGGTGTTATGTAAATTTTAACAATGCACACTTCAGTCCAACACTAGCACCTCCAAATCATGACACCTTTTAAAGATATTATTGCAGCTAAAATTAATGGTTCATTACTTGAATGCATGAAGCATTCAAAACAAAAATACGTAAAATGACATCTCAAATTTAAATTATTAGGTCTAATCTTATAGCCATTATGGAGACACAGATACGAAGAGATCAAATATGGGAACTAAACATTCAGAGGTGTGTGACTTTTCGGAAGGACAGGCAGGAAGGAAAGATGCTCTGGTAGTTTTAGCTGTATGTTTGAAATAAGTACAATTGCAATAAATGATTTTGGATTGGAATCCGAATGGGTGGAAGTAACAAATAACAAGACGACACTGGTAGGAGTAATCTATAAACCCCTTAACATAGGTGGGACTGAGCATAATTCAGATGATACTGATAGCATGTTGAAAGGCAATACATTAATCTGAGGTGATTTTAATCTTCATGTAGATTGGGAGTCAGATTGGTAGAGGTAACCACAAAGAATTCTTAGTTTCCAAGAGAGCTATGTTGCAGATCCAACTAAAGATCAGGCTATTTTTATGAGGAGACATTGAGCCGGTTAGGCCTCTGCTTATCAGAGTTTATAAGAATCATAGAATCCTGTAAATTTCTAATAGAACTAGACACAGGAAGGATGTTCCTGATGACCAGTGAATCCATAATCAGGAGTCACAGTCTTAACAAGATGGGGTAGGCCATTTAGAACTGAGATGAATAGAGATTTCTTCAACCAGGGAGTGGTATGCCCATGGAATTCTCGGACACAGAAAGCAGTTGAGGTTGGCACATTAAGTGTTTTCAAAAAGGAGCTGGTTATAGTACTAAAGGACTTAAAGAGTATGGGGAGAAAACAGTCATTATCATATTGATTGGCAGAGCAGGCTTGAAGGGCCAAATGGCCTACACCTGTTCTATTTTCTATGATACTACATACAGTAGCGCCTTGACATATGAATGACCCCGTTCACGAACAAATTGGTTTACGAACAGGATTGTACGTAAAATTTTGCTTCAACGTATGTACGAAATTCAAGGTACGAATGAAGGTACAAGCACAAAAAGCCCGTGTGCGACCACGTGGTTTCATTGTTCTGCTTTGCTACGTGCTTGTTGAACACAAAAGCTCTCAGGCACTGCGTGATCTCATTCAGTTCGTCTTTGGCGCATACGTTGTGAACAGCGTTCATTGCTACGTCCAAGCATTCTTACGCTATCCGAACAATGGGAAAAATTGATTCAGTTCGCAAACTTTTCGGTTCGCGAATCAGGTCTGGGAACAGATTAAGTTCATTAGTCGAGGCGCTACTGTATATTAAATTACATTAAATGCAACTTGCCAGACAAGTGTCCATTTCTACCTTAGATCCAATTACAGCCTTGCTTTTCCAATGCCAGTATAAATCTTTGTATCTTGGAATTGCGCATAGACTTGAGGATAGTTCCACCCAGTTATCCTTCAATTGAAGATGTGAATAAGGCTTTCTTTGTAACATTAATTTTTCTCCATTGGCTAAAATAGTGCTTTGCATGCCTTGCGATGCAGTGTCAGTATCCTTTCCTCTGGGGCAGAAACTCTGAGTTCAAGTCCCTTCCAGTACTTGACTACGGAAGGACTGTTTATGACGTAGAACAACAGCTAATCAGCCTATGAATCCTTCCATGACTTTACCACGATTTCCCAATGGGAAAAAGGTACATTTGAAACTGTGTGAAGCAACAGCTAAAATAGTACCTAAATCTCTCAGCCAAGACACCATAAGTAAACTGGGAGCAGAACCTGCATCTTCTGAGCTATTGATATTTCACCGCAAGATATTTCTTGTCTGCTGAAGGAAAATTGATTGAAATCCTTTTTAAATGATGTCAGGCACAAGAAACCGGAATCAAATCTTAAAAAGTATTTTTAAATATGAAAGGTAATATGTAAAACAAATGTGCTTACATGCCTAAAATTTAAGACAATGTGAGATACAAAAAAGTTTTATTGATAATAAATAGCAAATATTTGCATGGTAGCAGCATAATTACAAAAATGGTTTTGCAGCCATGACATGGATTTGAATAAACCTTTACTCTTGAATATTTAAAAAATCGTACATATATCAGATTATTTAACCATTTCTGAAATAATTCTAGAACTATTGCTTTTTTCAAAAAAGGACAACATGTATTTATTTTTTAAAAATCAATATTAATAAACCTCTACGCTTTCAGAAAGGTCAGCCATCGGCTTTTATTAACAAGGGTTGTTGTGGATAGGACATTTCACCAAACAAATGGTGCTCTCTCCCGTAACATGCGTACTCCAAACCGCTGCCACTCTCGTTGGTGTATCCATAGCTCCTGCGTTGTATCCAGACAAGCCAGAACAGCACCACCTTTCCATGCTATCAAACGTGGATCCATGTCCTAATTACAAAAAATATATAAAATCAAAAAGAATTCAGCTTATGAATGTCTCCAACAGAGTGATGAAAAAGTACTTTAAAACTGTGCGGCATTATTTTTCATTTTCTAAAAACTAATGAGGATTTATTAAACTTTGATGAATGTCAAATAGAATAAAAAGAACAAAAAGTAAGCAGAAATGCAGATTTTCCAAAGTTCTTATTTAGACGTGCAACCAAATTCCAAAAGCTTACATACTTTGCCCAAAGAACAAACAGTGACCCCCTCTATCTCCCAGGAGAAAATCTCAGATATATTCCCACCAGTAGATCTACTCAGATACTCAAAATTCTTGAAAACTAATTTAATTAACTTTTAAAAGAAACAAAAGACACAAGTCAAAAGACATTACCACACTTAGCGCCAGCACATTGTAAATATGAAATATATCACTGGTGTGGAGAAATTTATTAAAGAATACTGAGGGCACAGAACAATTAATCACAAAAAATTAGAATGGTGGAAGAAAATGTTACCTATGTGCAGGGAAGCATACAAATAATTTAATTTGCTTTATTTTCTTCCAATTTCCCCTCACCTCCCAGGATATGTTTCAAGACAAAATGGGTTTCTACTAAGGAATTTAAGAAATAGGAAGAGCTTCTAGCACCTGCTCTGCCAGACAATATGATTTGTGGCTGATCTTTTGCCCCAGTTCCACTCCCTTGCCCAATGCCCATATACCTCAATTCCCTGAGAGTTCAAAATCTATGGTGAACAGCCTTAAAATTGGAATATCCACAACCCTCTAAGGTAAATAATACTTAATACTCAAAAATTTTGAGAGAAGAAATTTCTTAATTCAGTTCTAAATAATTAGCTCCTTTGTCTGAGACCATACCTCAGTGTTCTAGATTCCCCGGTCATTGAAAAAAATCTCACTGAGTATACCCTGAGAATCTGCTTCAAACTTTTGTACATTTCACTCAGATCGCCCTTCATTCTACAAAACTCTAGAGTATAGCCTCACATTACTCATCTTCTAACCACAAGACAATCCTATCAGCTCATGCAAATAAGTCCTTCCTCAGAGAGACAACAAGACTGGACACCGTACTCTATAAAAAAGCTATTCAGCTGTAACAAGACCTCCTATTTTTGTACTCCAAACTCTGATAAAAGCCCAATATGATATTTGCATTTAATAAAAATAGAAAATACTCAGGAGACAAACACTCAATGGGTTAGCTAACATCTGAGCAGAGAAATTGTTAACCTGAGTTCTTTGTATAAGAAATAACCCATATCTCTTTAAACATCAACATTTTGAAATGTCACATCCTTTAAAATATTTTGCTTTTCACACACACTAAAATAAATAATCTTACACTTCCCATGTTATACTCCAGATATCACATTCTTACCAACTCACTTAAATTGTCTGTATCTCTTTGTATTCTCCTCACAGCTGAACTCCTTAAAATTCTATCTCGCCATTTCATCTTGGTCTCTTCACTCAAGTCATTAATACAGATTCTAAATAGCTGATGCCCTTGTCCTTGCAACACTCTGATAGTTCTAATTTACCAATATGAAAGCAGCCATTTATCCCTAATCTCTGGTTCCCTGTTCAATTACCAATCTTTCATCCGTAGTAATACAATACTGTCAACTCCATGAGCCATTATTTTTCTAGAATTTCTACGATTATGCACACTAACCTTTTGCGTGGCATCTTATCAAATATCTGTTGGATATCAAAGTATCTTCTAGCTACTGGTGTCCTTTACTAGTTGCAGCTTCAAAATGAATACATTTTTCAAATACTTTTGTTTTCCTAAAACCATGAACTTTGTCTGATTTCCAAGTGCATTGTTAAAACTCCCCCCATAATTATAGATTCCTGGATTTTATCACCAAAGGACATGAGAAAGGAACAAAACAGGAAAGAGATAGAGTGCTTAGTAGTGTGGTATAAAGATAAAAATCTTTCCCTCAATGTCAGCAAAAGTAAAGAGCAGATGATTGACTTCAGGAAGCAACAAGGAAGGCATACCCATATCTACATTAACAGAGCAGAGGATGAGAGGGTCAGGATCATCAGGTCCTTGGGAGTGATGATAACCAAACCCTGTCCTGGACCACACACATGGATTCGACAGTCAAGAAGGCATATCAACACCTCTTCTTCCTCAGGAGGCTAAGGACACTCAGCATTTCCATAAGGTTTCTCACCAATTTTTACAGATCACTGCAGAAGGATTGTATCTGGAAGCATTACTGGTTGGTTTAGCAACTGGACTGCGCAGGTCCGTACGAAACTACAGAAAGTTGTGAATGCAACCCCTTTCCATTACTCAAGTAATCCATGGATGCCATCTATACATGTCGCAGTCTCGGAAAGGCAGCCAACAAAGATCCCACCCACCTTGGTTATAAGCTCTTCTAAACTCGGACATCAGGCAGAAGATACAAAAGCTTAAACACAAGTACCAACAGATTCATGAACAGCTTCTTCCCTGCTTTTATTAAACTTTTGAATGAACTTCTCAAAATTTCAAATCTAGTGTTGATCTTTGCTGACTAACTTTGAATTCCTCGTTCGGTTCAATCACACTATGATCTTTGTATGTTATGATCTGCCTCTATCGCATGCAGAACAAAACTTTTCGCTATGCCTAGGTACTCGTAAGAATAATAAATCAAACCAAATTGGAAAGAAAGGTGTAACAATCTACTGTTTTTCAGACTGGAGGCCTGTGATCAGTGCTGGGATAAGGATTGGTGCTGGGTCCACTACTTTTCGTCATTTACATTAATGATTTGGAAGTGAGCATAAGAGGTATAGTTAGCAAGTTTGCAGATGACACCAAAATTAGAGGTGTAGTGGACAGCAAAGAAGGTTACCACAGATTACAATGGGATCTTGATCAGATGGGCCAATGGGCTGAGAAGTGGCAGATGGCATTTAATTCAGATAAATGCAAGGTATGGCATTTTGGGAAAGCAAATCTTAGCAGGACTTATACACTTAATGGTAAAGTCCTAGGGAGTGTTGCTGAACAAAGAGAGCTTGGAGTGCAGGTCCATAGCTCCTTGAAAGTAGAGTCGCAGGTAGATAGGATAGTGAAGAAGGCGTTTGGTATGTTTTCCTTTATTGGTCAGAGTACTGAGTACAGGAATTGGGAGGTCATGTTTGCGGCTGTACAGGACATTGGTTAGGCTACTGTTGAAATATTGCATGCAATTCTGGTCTCCTTCCTATCGGAAGGATATTGTGAAACTTGAAAGGATTCAGAAAAGATTTACAAAGAAGTTGCCAGGATTGGAGGATTTGAGCTAAACGGAGAGGTTGAATAGACTAGGGTTGTTTTCCCTGGAGCATTGGAAGCTGAGGGGTGACCTTATTGAGGTTTATAAAATCATTACGGGTATGGATAGGATAAATAGACAAAGTCACTTCCCCAGGGTGGGGAGAGTCCAGAGCTAGAGGGCATAGGTTTAGGGTGAGGGGGAAATATATAAAAGAAACCTAAGGGGCAACATTTTCACGCAGAGGGTGGTACGTGTATGGAATGAGCTGCCAGAGGATGTGGTGGAGGCTGGTACAATTGCAACATTTAACAGGCATTTGGATGGGTATATGAATAGGAAGGATTTGGAGGGATATGGGCTGGGTACTGGCTGGTGGGACTAGATTGGGTTGGGATATCTGGTCGGCATGGATGAGTTGGACCGAAGGGTCTGTTTCCATGCTGTACATCTCTATGACTCTAAAGGGACAACAGTGAGAAACAAGGAATGAATGATATTAAGTGCTAAAATCATGCTACAAACAAGAACATTTTTTTGCATGTTTCTCAGGTGTGCGAGATGTGCTGGGGAAACCTCTGCAGGTATGGAAGCAGTATTCATTTATTTCACAGCATGAAGCTACAAGCTGTGTTATGAGAAAATTGAGATTCTTTAGAAAAAAGGGACTTGATTTTTAAATTAGAAATGGTAACGAAAGCAGTTGGTTATTCTATACTTTAGGATTAAATACTCTGCCTATCAAAATGCATCACAGAAGTACAGATTGTCACAGAATCCTGGGGCTTGCAGGATTTTCTATTCTCTATTTAAGCTGGATGAATGAGGTTTTAATATTCATAAATACTCGCCATCAAACCAGGTGAAATGAAACTGTAATCTTTATATTTTAATATGAGGTTTCCAGAAGACAAGTAGGTGCTGTCTGTTCTCAGGTTATAAGAGTAAAATCAGAACATGATTTGCAAATTTAGAAAGGATCTCAATCCTGCCTTGTGTTGAATGAGGTTGCAGTCTAAAATGTAAAATTCAAGTAGATCAAATCAAGCAAAGAGTGGGTAAGATCTTCATTCTATTTTAAATCCACCCCCCCCAATCCAAACGCACACCACTCAACAACACATCTAGTTTCAAATAGGCAGAACAAGTTAAAATAGATTTAATTGCTCAGAGATGAACTGGATATGCAACTGAATTCACTGCTAATGCTGATTGGCAATATAATGAGTTATATTCTAGAAATTACAGAATATGTACATTTCTATAGCATTGGTTAAGTGAGTGGAATAAATGAAATTCAAGCTTCACTCATAAGTCATAATTATTGATGTAGTTGGATCCATTCAGAAAAACTGTTCTATTTAAACTACTTTCTCTGTAAAAGATAAAACATTTTATAATAGAATCTATAATTCTATAATCTGGCATAATAGAAACTTGTGGTAAAGACCAGAAGATTAAAGGTCATCCTTGATCATTTACAAAAAATGCATACACGATTCAACATACTTTTAAATGAACTTTTAAACAGCATGCAATTAATTTCTTGTTGTATACTGAACAAGCGAGAACAACAGCTTTCCTACGAGCCAAAATCTGTTCGAAATGGCTTCTCAAATCTATGATGTCCCATAAAGTATGTTTCAAACATTTTTACCAAGGATTCCTTGTCCCTGGTGTCTGGAAATTGGAAGGTAAAGATTAGATCAGATAAGAGGTCAACTCCCACAGCACTTCATCTGGACTGCTGATGTACTCCTGTGAATATAGTCCCAAGATACTTTGGGGTGGAAGGGGTTGGGTCAGATATCCTTTGTGCGTGTGGATCACTTATGGAGACAAATTCCCTTTGGGTCTTTCTAACTGTGGAGAAGGTTGTGCATAAAAGATGCAGAAACCACTTGGAAGTGTCCAAATTGTCAAGACCTGTCAAAAACTGTCAACAAGAGTCTAGAATGGTCAATAAGTGTCAAGAGTGTCAAGTGTCTAAATGGTTTTATAACCTTCAATACAGAATTTTAAGTAATAGAACTATACGTTTTCACCTATGTGCGCAAGTACTTGTAGATACTTAATAGCTGGCATGGTAGATGCAGGTGAAAAGTTGGAAGCAGGTGAAAGTTGGTATAGGAGTATAAGAGGTCATGAGAATGGATTGAAGGTATTAAGTTGTTTGGTTGGGGTACAGGGAGTGCCGTGAGGGTGAGGGCTGGAGGGAAGTCATACATTTCTTCCCCTTTTGAGGCTTAAGATTGGCCATTGTATTGTGAAAAGGCGTTCTGGTGAGTAACGTATGTATATGCTCATTGGATAACTGCTTGGAAGTGTCAATTTTTTCAAAAAGTGCAGAGTTTAAATAAAGCTTTTGGGTATTTCAGAGGGCCTGTTTGCATAAAGCTGTTGTAAGATATGTACTGCATGACTGATATAACAAACTATCATTCTTATGATGGGATGCTTATGGACAGTTCCAACAGTTTATTGAATGGAAATAATTGTTGACATAAATACTTAAGGGAAATGCTTGATTACTTAGGTATGAAGCACTTGAATGCAGTGTGCATTTATGTAAGTCATTGAGCACCCAAATGAAATATTTGTTAAAATAAGAGATTGACTAAAGCTTTTTTTTGTATTAATGAGTGTGTATTTTTTCAAGGGCGATATCATCAATACTCTGGTAACATTATTTGCTGTCAGGATGCCTCCAGATTAATGTACATGCTGGATAATAATTGGGCAAAGACTAGTGGGTGAGGTTTTGAGCTGGCACTAAATTGGCACAGGGGCCATAAAGGCTCTTGGGGATGCCAGGGAATGTATGGGTACACAGGACCATGGGAGATGGTTAGATGGGAATACGTTGGCACAAGAGCATGGGTTTGCATAGGGAGTATCAGAAGCCCAGCGTAGCATAGATGGGGCATGGAGAGTGAGAAATGATGGAATCCCAAGTTTGAACAGTGTTGGAGTCCCAAGCTGAACTTCTGCTCAGACCATTGCAGGAAATGGCATAGTCCGCCATTTACTCCTGGCCCGACTCCAAATTCAGCCTGGAACAAAGGGGAGTGTGGGCAGCCATTTTTAAGGATTTTAATTCAGAGATGAACTTCCAACCTCATTTTCATGTTATTGCTAAGATTAGGATAGCGTTTTTGTTAACCTCCTCGTCTATCAAAACTCTTGATAGACAAAATTGTCTGGATTAGCCAGATATTAAAACTGACCTTTTATAACAATACATTAATTTTTTGGTGCAATATAAAATACATTTTTCCCACCTTGGGCCTTGTGATAACTTCAACATTCTCTACTATTCTGCGAAAAGATGGTGGCATCTTGTTCAGAATTCTGTGTTGTAAAAATTCTTGAGCCCCATGGAACATTAGACCTCCTCCAACCACCAAAATGGAACTGTACATTTTCTTTTTTGTTTCGTCAGATCCTGAAAGTGTATATGTTTTTCTTAGGTAATGCACCATTCCAGAAGTAATTGATAACAGATGTAAAATTTATCCTCATTAAATTACATAACGTGCTTTGCTCAGAAAATATTTTATGAATTAATCCATTAAAAATTATACACTCAAACTTCATTCAAAAATTACAGTGATATTGATGAGGAAGTTCAATTGTTCCATTGTAATCTCACAAAAATAACTCAGTTTCACAAGTTTACGATGGCAAACAAAAAGCTGAGCTCAGTTGATATCCAAATTCTGTACCATTAAATTACTATGTTTCCTTAAATATATTATTGACCTTTTGCTCATATATTTTACATAAATTACTCAAATAATTATTTTTGGAAATATAGAGTCATAAACTGTAAGTATAAAAGGTGATCATAAGATCCACTGGGGTTCAGGCAACTAAAAGCATGGCACCAATTGTGGAGCAATAAAGGAATTAGATGGGCACAGATATCACAGAGTTATGAAGCTGGAACATATCAAAGAGAAAGGGAGGACAGAAGAATTTGAAAACAAGGATGAGGGTTTTTAAATCAAAATATTGCTTGCTTGGCAGCCAAGATTAGTGAGCAAAGCAGTCACAATGAAACAGGACTTGCTGTGAGTTTATGGAGGATAGAATGTGGGACACAGCCAGGAATGTATTGAAATACCTGTGTCGAGAGACAATGAAATAAGAAATTAAGGTTTCAGCAGCAATTGAGAACCAAGACAGGAATGTAGTCGAGCTACATTTCAGAGATAGAAATAAATGGAAATAATCTTAGCAATAACATGAAAATGAGGTTGGAAGTTCATCTCTGAATTAAATGTGACACCAAAGTTGTGAATAGACTTGCTTAGAGCTCAGACCGTTTCTATGGAGAGGGGTGGTTTCAGTAGCTACGGAACAGATTTGGAGCAGGCACTGAAAATAATGGCTTCAGCTTTCTCAAATATTTAACTGGAGAAATGTTTTGCTCATTCAGTAATAAATATCCTTTATATTAATGCTATTCAAATATGTATAAATTTTTCCAAATGGTGGCAACAGTTTTTGCCTTACTCGTTTTCAGTGACAAAGCATGCCATCGCTCCATATAAAAAGTTTCGTCTATAATCTGCCCTCATTTGATCATTTTAAATTACTGACTCTTCTCCACTGGGTCCGAGCCAGAAAAAATAGTAAAGTAATCAAAATGTTTCATAATTCTAAAACCTCCTCTTGGATTCTCCTTTTGATAATGAAATGTCCAAAACTGTTCAGTTACTTCTTTTTTCTTGCATTTTGTGATTCAAAATTGCTATTTAACTTTTGTTTCAATGAAACACAAAATATACCTGATTATCCTCCAAGTATAATATTCACTGAAACCAGTTTTCAAATTAATCCCCATTATTCATTTTTATAAAATAATAAATGTAGCAGTCATTCTTACCACAGCAATCAATACTATGCAGTATTGATTTATCAAGCCCCAAAGCCTTTCCTTCAAACTGTAACATGGTTGTTTTTCTGGCCATCAGAGTTGCTGGCAGATCCTCCGAATCATTTGCTCCTAGTAGACAATCATGTTGAGAAGTTCCAAGTTCTAGTTCATGAGAATGACTCTTCTCTGCACTATCTGTATTCTGAGTACTTGACTCTACATCAAATCCAGCAAATTTAGCCAGAGCTTTCCTCTCGGCAATAGCTTTGGCAGCCTAGACAACAGAAATGGTAACACATTAAATTACTTGGTATAAACTAATGTTTGACTATTTCAAAGAATTTGTACGGTTAAAACAACTATTTATTCTACAGATTCTTCAGCAAGCTTATTAAATCACTGCACAATGATGTCATTGTTGGCTTGTTTCTCTTCCATTTTGTTGCATAACTGTTAAATATTATGAAATTCATAACCTTTACCTGCTCCTGTTTACTCTGGGTTGCCACTAGATAATGTTCATCATGTGGATCCTCTGAATCACCTTGTGATCTGTGTTGCAGTGAAGTTATCTTCTGTCCCACAATTCCAAAAGTAGCTGGATAAAACAATGCCATTGGTGCCTAAGGATGTATGCAAATATTAAACTGTTTAACTATCACTCAGTATAATTTGTCTTTTGTGGTTCTGAATAAAGTAACGGAAGGTTACAAAACAAAATCCCTAAGAGCCTTTCAAAGAGATCAGGTTATCATTTTCACCAATTTAAGGCAAGAGTAGTCTCATTTATAATAAACAAAATAACTACAGAAATCGCTTCAGAAAGGTTTGATGATGAAGAGTCACTAAACTCGAAACATTAAGTCTGCTTCCTCCACACTGATGCTGCCAGACCTGCTGAGTTTCTCCAGCAATTTCTGTTTTAGTCCCATTTAAATTTTGTTTATGATGCAAAGTGATGCCAACAGCACAGGTTCAATTCCTGCACTGGCTGACATTACTATGACGGTCCCACCTTCTCAATTTCACTGCTCACCTGAGGCATAGCAACCCTCAGATTAAACCACCATCAGTTAGCTCCCTCTGATGAGACAACAGCTCTGTGATCCTCTAGACTTTGGTCACTTTACCAACATACAGAAACAATTTTCAAACATGAAAATGTGTAAACCTCTTTAGTTTCCTTGTAATCACAATCATCTCCTGGTGATCTCAATAACTTGTTAATATAATGCAAGAAAAGCACATCTTTATTTGTAATTATACATTTTCACCAACGGATGATACTGCTGCATTCCCTTTAGAATCCATTGTGGAATACGATGGTGGTTAGTTAGTTATCTAAAGCTATCTTTAGCTTTGACTGAACCTTAGTGCATAAAGATCTAGTGTTTCTGCACCCATAACAGAGAATAAGTAAATAATGGCAGCCACCGAGACAATACAATTACATCTTCAAAACACAATATTTAGGTCAGACTGAACATGAAATTCTACAGTCATTACAAATTGTGACGTTACTCAAAGGAAATACTTCAATATATAAAGTTCAGACACCTGTAGTTTTTCATCTCCTTGTCGCAACTGGTATAATAATGCTGGAGAGTCTGGTTGACGGACCTTGAATTCATGATCCTGAATTCCAGAGATATCCTGTTTAGGGAAATGGAATAGGAAATTTGATTTACTCCACACATTTATAAAACTTTCATTTTACATAATCATTCAAATATTGTCATTTAATGAAATTATTAAAATTTTGGGAGGTGGGAAGAGGGTAAGATGCAGGAAGGGATGAAAGTGAATCTGAGAGATTAATATTTTAATGTGATTTTCAAACTACATCCTGATTACTGAAAAGTTGGGATAGTGGACTACCTTTACAGATTAAAATTATTAAGTATTTTTAAGGTTTTTATGGGCAATTCCTGTGCATACCTTGATATTCTTCCACATTTTATGTTCTGTAAACTCCTAACTCTCATCAAGTCCCAGTCACCATAAGCCCTGTGCTCTCCAAACAAAATTGTTAAGACAATTATTTAAAGTCTTCATTCCCATTTATAATTTCTTCTGTTGAATCACCTCTTCCCATTTCTATTCTACTCCAGTTCTATTGCTTCTACAAGGTGTGACCTCTGCATTCTTCCAATTCCGGCCTCTTGCTTTTCGCCACTCCATCAATTGCTGCTAAAGCCCAAAGTCACCAATTCCACCTCTTCTCTGATTTCCTTGATTTCTTTAGGGACTTTCTGATATCTTACCATGCTCAAAGTGCTATATAAATTCAAGTTGGTGCTTTTGTGCTATTCTACAGAATACTCTTGTCCTGTCTGACGGATTTCCGTTAAATTGAAAACATTGTATAAAGTTAAATTGAAGACTCAATTTAACTTTATACAATGGCAGACTCACATGGTAGAACGAAAGCAGCCTTTTCTTTCCTCCAACCCTGCAATCACTTTCGGAGAAATCAAAGAGAGATTTCAGTGGATCTGTGTCTGAGTACATCAGATGACCCAAGTAAAGCAAGTTTTGGAAAACTGAAAGGGTCAGTTCATAGGCTCCTAATTTTTCACTATTTACATCAGTGAAGGAACAAAAATTATAAAGCTCATTTACAAGCATGAGCTGTAATTTTACAATCCTAATTTTCCAACATATACTACAGCATACCTAGGTACAGATATGTAGAAAAAAATTTAAAGCCAGCACTCTCTAATTTTGTGCTGATTTTCTATAGCTGGTGAAAAAATATCTGATACGGACACACACTGACAACAAAATTGAGCCAACTCTTGGTTCACAGCAGGTGCAAGGTATGTCACCCTCATCTGTGGAGTTGAAACTGGAAAATTAACAATGGGTTAACTTCATAAAGCAAAATACACAAAATATTCAAAGATTATTCATTAGGATTTTTTTTTGTTTTGGAAGTCATTAGCTCGGCCAGCATTAATTGCCCATCACTAATTGCCCAGAGCACTGACTGAGTCAACCACATTGCTATAGGTCTGGAGTCACATATAGGCTAGGTAAGGGTGGCAAATTTCTTTCCCTAGAGGCACAATTGAATCAACTGCATCTGCCTTTTTCCAAAATATATTTTAAAACATGAAAAATTGAAATTACAAGATCCAGAATTGTGAATTCACTTATTTTCCTGCAGCTTTACAATTCAAACTTTTATCAGAAAAATGTTTGACCTGGTCTAGATGACAGAATGTCTCTTTAAGCTGCTGAAGAAGCAGACAGTCCATTCGATTAAATAGGTGACAATCTCTATAAGGGAAACCAGACCGCTGCATAAGCCAGAAGAAACACCTGGTCACATCAGATCCTCCATAGGCTAAACGCAATCTGTATGGCATAGATAAATCAGTTGTCAGAATACAAATTACTGGTGGTACAGCACTAAATGAAAATGTAGAGTTCTAAACAGACAAATACTGGAAAAAAAAGTACATTTATCAAGAATTATGCATATAGATAAACTCAAATTGCAATTTCCCTTCATTCAAACCATCAGCAACTGAACATCAGCCACTGCACACCAAAGAATTCTTTCACTGAACACAATCACCCAGTCACTTCTCTTTTTCTAAATCCTCTCCATCACTTTGAACTGACTTTTGCCACTCCTCTATTAACTCCTATTTTTGCATGGTATCTATTTTTGTCTGAAGTTACCGTCTAGGAGAAAGTGAGGACTGCAGATGCTGGAGATCAGAGCTGAAACCGTGTTGCTGGAGGACCTGCTACGCTTTTCCAGCAACACATTTTCAGCGCTGAAGATACCCTCTGTAAAGCATATGGCACTTTTCTATGTTAAAAGCACGAAGTAATATTATGGACGAAGCCACAGGATTCCAAAACAAAATGGATCACATCAAAGTTCAGCAGCCCTACCACGTCCAGTTTTGAATACGTCAGGGATGGAAATAAATTATGCAGTGGGTGACTCGCTCGTATCGGTCCAATTTAGATAAGCAATTATGCCACACAAACACTGAGTTATTGACTGGTTTATTCATGAGCTCACGGGGAGAGGCAAGTCAACCAAACGGTCACAAGTTACTTTGGCGAGTTACAGGGAGTTGTGTGAGAGCACAGTGGCCCAGTGGTTAGCACTGCTGCCTCACAGCACCAGGGTTTCTGGTTCAATTTCAGCCTTGGGTGACTGTCTGTGTGGAGTTTGCACATTCTCCCTGTGTCTGCGTGGGTTTCCTCCGGGTGCTCCGGTTTCGTCCCACAGTCCAAAGATGTGGAGGTCAGGTGAATTAGCCATGCTACGTTGCCCATAGTATTAGGTTCATTAGTCAGAGGGAAATGGGTCTGGGTGGGTGACTCTTCAGAGGGTCGATGTGAAGGGCCTGTTTCCACACTGTAGGGAATCTAACCTAATGATTATATAGGTTACAATCGTTTAACAATTAGCAAACTGTTAATTGCAGGATAATCAGCAAGCTGAAGAGATGCGAGAGAGGAGCAAAGGACTTCTGGGAAGGTTAGTCTAACTGTTTAAAAACCTTACTTCAGGTGTTGAAGCCTCCATTTGCCGAGAGGTGCAAGGGAGGAGCGAAGGACTTCTGGTAAGTCATATATTTGTGTGGTTGTGTTACCTGAAACACTGCTCAGGTAGTGTCTCCCACCCATCCTCCTCCTCTAACCAAAAAAAAGGTTCTGTGCGCCAGATTGGTAAGGTAACGAGTTTACATTTTATTCCTTATTTTTCAACAGTCTCTTTGGGAATTTCGAATAGTGGGAATGGAGATTAGGGCAGTTGAATGTTCCTCCTGCAGAATGTGGGAGGTAAGGGTCACCACTAGTGTCCCTGCTGACTACATCTGCGGGAAGAGCACCCAACTCCAGCTCCTCGAAAACCGCGTCAGGGAACTGGAGCTAGAGCTGGATGAACTTCGGATCATTCGGGAGGCAGAGGGGGTTATTAAGAGGAGTTACAGGGAGGTAGTCACTCCTCAGGTACAAGAAAAAGGCAGATGGGTGACAGTCAGATGATGGAAAGGGAACCGGCAGGCAGTGCAGGGATCCCCTGTGGCCATTCCCCTCAACAATGTATACCGTTTTGGATAATGTTGGCGGGGGAACGACTTACCAGGGGAAAGAAGTGGGGCACAGAGTCTGTCCCTGCTGCTTAGAAGAGAAGGGGAAAGAGGAGCAGAGCAGTAGACATTGGGGACTCCATAGTTAGGGGGACAGATAGGAGGTTCTGTGGGGACGAGAGAGACTCACAGTTGGTGTGTTGCCTCCCAGGTGCCAGGGTTCATGATGTCTCGAATCATGTTTTTGGGATCCTCAAGGGGAGGGGGAACAGCCCCAAGTCGTGGTTCACATAGGCACCAATGACACAGGTAGGAAGAGAGATGGGGATTTAAGGCAGAAATTCAGAGAGCTAGGATGGAAGCTTAGAGCTAGGACGAACAGAATTGTTGTCTCTGGTTTGTTGCCTGTGCCACGTGCTATTGAAGCGAGGAATAGGGAGAGAGAGAGGAGTTGAACACGTGGCTACAGGGATGATGCAGGAGGGAGGGTTTTGGATTCTTGGATAATTGGGGCTTTTTCTGGGGTAGGTGGGACCTCTACAAGCAGGATAGTCTTCATCTGAACCAAAGGGGTACCAATATCCTGGCTGGGGGGGGGGGGGGGGGGGGGGGGAATTCACTAAGGTGGGTTTAAACTAATTCAGCAGGGGGATGGGAACCAAAATTGTAGTTCGAGTATAGAAAAGGCTGAGAGTAGGGAGGTCCGAAATCAAGTTTCAGGGACGCAAGATGGCACCAGCAAGCAAGAAGTTGGTTTGAAATGTGTCTACTTCAACGCCAGGACTTCTGGTAAGTCATATATTTGTGTGGTAGTGTTACCTGAAACATTGCTCGGGTAGCTCCAGGAGCATCTGGAATAAGGTGGGTGAACTTGCAGCATGGGTTGATACCTGGGCCTTCGATGTTGTAGAGAAAATGAGGTCTGCAGATGCTGGAGATCAGAGATGGAAATGTGTTGCTGGAGAAGCGCAGCAGGTCAGGCAGCATCTAGGGATGCTATTCTCCTGTTCCCTAGATGCTGCCTGACCTGCTGCGCTTCTCCAGCAACACATTTCCACCTTCGATGTTGTAGCCATTTCAGAGACATGGATAGAGCAGGGACAGGAATGGTTGTTGCAGATTCCAGGATTTAGATGTTTCAGTAAGAACAGAGAAGATGGTAAAAGAGGGGGAGGGTGGCATTGTTGATCAAGGACAGTATTACAGTTGCAGAAAGGATGTTTGGGGACTCGTCAACTGAGGTAGTATTGGCTGAGGTTAGAAACAGGAAAGGAGAGGTCACCCTGTTGGGAGTTTTCTATAGGTCTCCGAATAGTTCTAGAGATGTAGAGGAAAGGATAGCAAAGATGATTCTTGATAGGAGTGAGAGAGACAGGATAGTTGTCATGGGGGATTTCAACTTTCCAAATCTATAGAGTACTATAGATGGTCAGTTTTTGTCCAGTGTGTGCAGGAGAGCTTCCTGACACAGTATGTAGGCAGGCCAACAAGGGGCGAAGCCACATTAGATTTGGTACTGGGTAATGAGCCCGGCCAGGTGTTAGACTTGGAAGTAGGTGAGCACTTTGGTGATAGCACTCACAATTCTGTTATGTTTACTTTAGTGATAGAAAGGGATAGGTGTATACCACTGGGCAAGAGTTACAGCTGGGGGAAAGGCAATTACGATGCGATTAAGCAAGATTTAGGAAGCATAGGATGGGGGAGGAAACTGCAGGGGATGGGCACATTAGAAATGTGGAGCTTATTCAAGGAAAAGCTCCTGTGTGTCCTAGATAAGTATGTACCTGTCAGGCAGGGAGGAAGCTGTAGAGCGCGGGAGCTGTGGTTTACAAAGGAAGTGGAGTCTCTGGTCAAGAGGAAGAAGAAGGCTTATGTTAGGGTGAGATGCGAAAGCTCAGTTAGGGCGCATGAGGGTTACAAGGTAGCCAGGAAAGACCTAAAGAGAGAGCTCAGAAGAGCCAGGAGGAGACATGAGAAGTTGTTGGCAGATAGGATCAGGGTAAACCCTAAGGCTTTCTATAGGTGTTTAAGGAATAAAAGAATGACGAGATTAAGATTAGGGCCAATCAAGGATAGTAGTGGGAAGTTGTGTGTGGAGTCAGAGGAGATAGGGGAAGCACTAAATGAATATTTTTCGACAGTATTCACTCTAGAAAACGACAATGTTGTCAAGGAGAATACTGAGATACAGGCTACTAGACTAGGTGGGATTGAAGTTCACAAGGAACAGGTATTAGAAATCCTGCAGAGTGTGAAACTAGATAAGTCCCCTGGGCCAGATAGGATTTAGAGCTGAAAATGTGTTGCTGGAAAAGCGCAGCAGGTCAGGCAGCATCCAAGGAATAGGAGAATCGACGTTTCGGGCATAAGCCCAGATGGGATTTATCCTAGGATCCTCTGGGAAGCCAGGGAGGAGATTGCTAAGCCTTTGGCATTGATCTTTAAATCGTCATTGTCTACAGGAATAGTGCCAGAAGACTGGAGGATAGCAAATGTGATTCCCCTGTTCAAGAAGGGGAGTAGAGACAACCCAGGTAATTATAGACCAGTGAGCCTTACTTCAGTTGTTGGTAAAGTGTTGGAAAAGGTTAAAAGGGATAGGATTTATAATCATCTCAAAAAGAATAATTTGATTAGGGATAGTCAGCACGATTTTGTGAAGGGTAGGTCGTGGCTCACAAACCTTTGAGAAGGTGACCAAATAGGTTGATGTGGTGTATATGGATTTCAGCAAGACATTCGATAAGGTTCCCCACAGTAGGCTATTGTACAAAATGCAGAGGAATGGGATTGTGGGAGATATAGCAGTTTGGATCAGTAATTGGCTTGCTGAAAGAAGACAGAGGGTGGTGGTTGATGGAAAATGTTCATCCTGGAGTCCAGTTACTAGTGGTGTACTGCAAGGGTCGGTGTTGGGTCCACTGCTGTTCGTCATTTTTATAAATGACCTGGATGAGGGCGTAGAAGGGTGGGTTAGTAAATTTGCAGACAACACTAAGGTCGGTGGAGTTGTGGATAGTGACGAAGGATGTTGTAGGTTACAGAGAGACATAGATGAGCTGCAGAGCTGGGCTGAGAGGTGGCAAATGGAGACTAATGCGGACAAGTGTGAGGTGATTCACTTTGGTCGGAATAACCGGAATGCAAAGTACTGGGCTAATGGTAAGATTCTTGGTAGTGTAGATAGATCCTTGAAAGTTGCCACCCAGGTTGACAGGGTTGTTAAGAAGGCTAAAAGTGTTTTAGCTTTTATTAATAGAGGGATCGAATTCCGGAACCATGAGGTTATGCTGCAGCTGTACAAACTCTGGTGCAGCCGCACTTGGAGTATTGTGTACAGTTCTGGTCACTGCATTATAAGAAGGATGTGGAAGCTTTGAAAAGGGTGCAGAGGAGATTTACTAGGATGTTGCCTGGTATGGAGGGAAGGTCTTACGAGGAAAGGCTGAGGGCCTTGAGGCTGTTCTCCTAAGAGAGAAGAAGGTTTAGAGAGACTTAATAGAGACATATAAGATAATCAGAAGGTTAGATAGGGTGGACAGGGAGAGCCTTTTTCCAAGTATGGTGACGGTGAGCACGAGGGGGCAAAGCTTTAAATTGAGGGGTGATAGATATAGGACAGATGTTAGAGGTAGTTTCTTTACTCAGAGTAGAAAGGGTATGGAATGCTTTGCCTGCAACAGTAGTAGATTCTCCAACTTTAAGTACATTTAAGTCGGCATTGGACAAGCATACGGACATACATGGAATAGTGTAGGTTAGATGGGCTTCAGATTGGTATGACAGGTCGGCGCAACATCGAGGGCCGAAGGGGGCCTGCACTGCACTTCTATGTTTCAAGCTAGGCACCTTGCCCAGTCACTAGCTTCAGTCACGTAGTGTCTGGACAGTGTTGGTCAGTAGCTGCTAAGCAGGTATTAGTATACAATAAGTCCTTGCAAAGAGAAGAGTAGTCCCCTGCAAGGAAATAATTTCTTTATCAGATATCAGTACAGCTGCAAGGCCAACTGTCTTCGCTGAGCATGGGAAACACAAGCTTTAACAAGCAGGCACTAAGATGAGATTCAAAATGGTTTCCAGGTTTTTAATATGTGACAAAATGGATGGCCCGAACCTAACAATTCTCCCACACAATAGTAGTAAGCAACTCAACTAAGCTCCATTAGTCTGCACTCTATCAATAATGGGGGAGCACAGCATGTCAGTGCAAACATTTGGAACCATCTTCAGCCCAACATGTCGACTGGGTGATCCGTCTCCACCTCCTTCTGAGGTTGACAGCAAGACAGATGCCAGTTCATTTTAAAGGAAGTCTTCACTGAAGCAAAGAAAGCAAAAAAGCGGATGAGTTTAGGGAAAGAATTCTTATTTACAAATGCTGATCGTAAAGCAAAAGGAGTTGTAATGAGGATCTGATTCACTCCACGTGACATCAAGGGTGGGTTGAAGGTACTAGATACAACAAGAACAATGGACCATCAACACTCTAGCAGTAATACTGAAGACGTGCTCCTGAATTAGTTGCAAATCTACTCAAGCGGTTTCAGCACAGCTCCATCCAACTCTGACCAGAATATAAATATTGTAGTTAAAACAGGTCAGAAGCTGGGAATTCTGAACCAAGTAAACACATCATAGTTTCCAAAATGCAAAATTACCAAAAGCAAATAGGAATTTGATAGAATATCCTCAACTTACTTGGATGAGTGCAGCTCTAATGCTGAAGCAGCTCGATACCATGCAGGATAAAGCAACCCACTAAACATTCACTCCTCCCACCACCAGTGCACAGTGGCAGCACTGCATATTATCTATAAGATGTAATACAGCCAAGGCACTTTCAACAGGTTCTTTCAAGTACACAACCTCTTTCTTTCAGAAAGGCAAAGGCAGCAGAAGCCTGGGAATACCACAATGTGCAAGTTCACTTTGAGGTATACATGATCCTGGCTTGGAAATACATAATTACTTCCTCATTGTTACTGCTTTAAAATTCTGCAACTCCCTCTCTAATAGCACTGTGGGTACGCCTACACAATATGAGTGCAGCAATTCAAGAAGGCAGCTCATTCCCTTCTTCTCATGGGTAATTAAGAATAGACAATAAATACTTGCTACCGATGCTGACAGCCTGTGGAAAATTAAAAGTACATTTACAAAAATATGCTTCTGAAAACTACAGAACAAAAGTGGTAATAATTTGCAGAACACTGAAAGACACATGCTCAAAGAAGAGATGTCAATGTGGACTTAAATCCTGGTCGTGTTCACTTTTTTCCTCCACTTTTGTACTGTCTGCCTTTGTAGCAAGGTCAGAATAATCCTGTCATGGAAACTCGCAATGAGTTAATAGACTCCGGTATTTCGCCTCAAATGTGCAAAATGAGATTGGTAAATGTGACCTCAACTAAGCCCAAATTAACTGCCCACTTTTCACTAAAATGTGAATAAGTCTCCCAGGTAACTGTCCAACAATTTTGCTTGTATGTAACCTGTTGCATGTTTTAAAACAAGGTTTTCTTTTGGCATCACGGCAGCACCGGAGCATTACTATTTATCAACCATCATTATTCTGCTGATAACTAATACTAATATATTACTGATGTTGTGATCGAAAACAAGTCAGTGAGTCCCAGAAGCGAGTTGCGGCCGGAATCCAGAGCAGAAGCAGATGCAGACCGAGCACAGGCCAACCTGGAAGTCAGCGCATGGAGGCAGCAAGGCCTTGTGTTCTGAAGCCCTGTGGGCATCGATTCAGTGAAAAGGACTATAATTTGAGTACTTCTAAAAATTTTTTATTCGTATTCTGGACTTTGAATAATTTGAGTACTTTTGAAAATGGTGTATTCCAATGTTAGACTTTTGCTTACTTTCTCAATTCTGTAACAAATACTTAGAAGTATCTGTACCCTGAACCTAAGATGGTGCCAAACAGGCGACATTACAAACTTTTCACTGCACTCTATTCTATTCTAAGTCCGTTAGAAAACCATTTAACTATACAAAGCATTAGTTCATTTTGAAGTTAAAAATCACACAACACCAGGTTAGAGTCCAATTTCATTTTGAAGGTAGCATACATTAAAAAGTTCATACATGAGATCAAAATGAGTTCAGCTGTACACCAAATAAATGAAACCTGAAATATCGGAATTGCAGATATTTTCTTTCTACCATTAGTGCCTGTGACAAAAGCTCTATGCCCAGGTTAAAACTCTTATGAACTTCTTTGTCCTCAGATATGATGCATAACAAGTTGGGGTATTCTTCTGGTAACGCTAATCCAAACCCAATTACTTCAGAATCAAAAGTTTCTAATCCATCATTAAAAGTAGAACATTGACTGACCTGGTATTACGATGTGATACTCCATCTTCTACACAACATACACTAGTCTTCTGTTCTCCCACATCTACAACACAGGCACTACTTAAACCACTTCCAAATGTGGCACAGATGGATTCCTGATGAACAACAACACCTAGAAAATATTTTTAAAAAGGCAAAGATTAACTAATACTGACCAAACATATATGATAACAGAAATAGTTTTAAGGTAGAATTCTGCTAATTCTCAATTAGTTGAACATATTTTAACTAAATTATAAATGAGCAGTTCTTAAACTATAATAAACCTAACAGAAAAATTATTCTAGACTTATAAAATATCATAAATGCAAAATTAAACAGGAGGTAAAGTAAAAGTTTTCAATGCTGAGGAGGTGTCTCTACCTCAGAGGGATGCAAATTTTTCACACTGACTATATGTAGTGATGTGATAGACTGTAGTTTCTCAGGGAATCAGGGATAAGGCAAGCGGACAGGAAAGTGGAATAGAAGCCCAATATCACTTATAGTCATACAAAACGGCAGAGGTGGCTTGGCAGGCTATAAAATGACACTTGATCTTGTTTCTTACCTTTTCAAAATTTACCCTTTGTTTTTCTCACAGAAATGATTTATACTTGGTTGCTGAACATTTTAATATATACATAAGAACATAATAATTAGGAGCAGGAGTAGGCCATCTGGACCCTTCAAGCCTGCTCTGGCCATTCTATAAGATCATGGCTGATATTTTCATGGACTCAGCTCCACTTACCCGTGCTCTCACTATATCCCTTAATTCCTTTATTGTTCAAAAAATCTATCTTAGCTTTGAAAACGTTTACTGAAGTAGCGTCAACTACTTCAGTGGGCAAGGAATTCCACAGATTTAAAACCCTCTGCGTGAAGAAGTTCCTTCCCAATTCAATCCTAAATCTGCTCTCTCTAATGTTGAGGCTCTGTTCTCTTGTCCTAGTTTCACCTGCCAGTGGAAACATCCTCTCTACTTCTACCTTAACTATTCCCTTAATAATTTCATATGTTTCTATAAGAGCCCGCTCAGTCTTCTGAATTCCAATGGAATACAATCCCAGACTACTCAGTCTCTCCTCATAAGCCAAACCCCTCAAATCCAGAATCAACCTGGTGAACCTCCTCTGCACCCGCTCTAGTGCCAGTTAGCAGACCAAAATTGCATGCAGTACTCCAGGTGTGGCCTCACCAGCATCCTGAACAGCTGCAACATAACCTCCCTGCTTTTAAACTCAATCTCTTTAGCAATGAAGAATAAAATTCCATTTGCCTTCCTAATTACTTGGTGTACCTGCAGACCAACCCTGTGATTCATGCATATATTAAAAATAAATGTATGCACCTTGATCACTGGCAATAACATACTATGTATGCTTACCTGAGAATCCTATATTGTTCAAAAGTAGGTTTATCAATTCTTTAACATGTTGTCTGTTGTAGATATCTGGGATTAGCACAATACACCTGTAATACTTGTGGAATTAAAACATAGCAATTAATACTACATTTTAAAAAAATCTTAAAAGTGAAATGCAAACAAGACGTGCTTTAATACAATTTTTGCACATTAAAATTCTTGCATGGACTGCAACATTGTTTCACAATACCATGAATACTCCTATGTCAGGTTCTACCTATTAATAGTAAAATATATTTTAAACATTTAAGCAATATTTTGCTCCCAAGTACTTTCCATGGGCTTGATGGCATAATAAAGACTCACTTCAGCACAGTATTAAAGAAATTCTGCAATTTTCCCTGTTCCTTCTTTAAAACTTGGTGTTCCAAATATGGAAATACATTAGATGTTACAGTATTTTATTAAAAACTCCAGCAAATTCACCTTCAGTGTGCTAGATGCACACTTATTCATATTGGAATGATCATTTAATCAAGAAAACCTGATTTGCTGAGAAACTGGCCTTGGAACCAATTTTCAGTAACTCACAGTCCAGGTTTTTAGGACATGTCAATACCTCCTAAAGGATGATGGAAATCAAGATGAAATAGGTCTTGAGGTTTGATTAAGTGGAATAGATTTTTTAAAAAAGGCAAGAGGAAACAGGAAATTAAAATTCAATTGAAATGTAACTAGTCTATAGTGGAAGCACAATGGATTTGCAGCAAAGTACGTACACAATTTTCCACTATGCCTAATCTGTTTTCCACTGATGTTTACAGAACATTAATTTAAACTCTTCAGGAGAATAATTTCCTAGTCCCCACTGTTGCTTTTACATAGTTAGAAATTAAAAATTTTGGCAATAATTTGCAAGTCAATTAAAATAAAAACTGATGTGGTACAAAATTGCTTGCTGATTTTCTATGAATATACATCATGTTGCTGCCACAGACCAATTCCACATTAAATCAGATATTTTTAATCCAAATTAAGTTTCCATAGGCAATATTAACATTATTCCTAGAAATTATATTCGTATCATCACAGTGTATTACTACCTTTAAATTGCTGAAAATTTAAATATTGCAAATGAAGAAGGAAAACCAGTATCAAATGTTCCTAATACAGGGAACAATACAAAGTATAAAATTTGCAAAAAAGAATTCTAACATTGTTTTCATTCAACTTCTCATTAAAAATGATAATGTTTGTTAAAGGGAATTAATTGTCTAAGTGAATTAAAGAGAGTTATAAAACAAAAGCAATAAAGTCCAATCTACATGGTTTCCTAATTTCAATAAATTATTAATAATAAAAAATTTACACCAAAACATAATTGATAGCAAAATGGTCAATAATTTTAATACTTCTTAATAAAATAAATTCTAAGAGTTTAACTGTTTTCATTAAGAAGCCAATGTTAACCTTTAAATCTTTACGAGGTATTTCAAGGAACTTCTGAATGGCGTATGTCCAAATAGTTTCCAGATCAGCCAGTACTGCAGTGAGAGAGCCTCCAGGTCCTTCGTGAAGGTTAAACTGGCCTCTGCGAATTGGCCAATGTAAATTGTAGCAGTCTGATGGGTTTACATACAATGCCTTTTGGAAGAGAATAAATTGATATATTGGATTGTATAATTTCAGTTTCTATTTCGATACAAAATTATTGTTTTATTTATTACTGAATTAACACAAAAACAAAACACACTATATTCTAAAAATATTGGAACAGACCAACTTGGTACAAAAGGTTTTCCTATGCTGCAATATATATAAAGAGGAGATTGTTGTGGTTGGAGATCAATCATCTCAACCCGAAATCATCACTGTGGGAGTTCCTCAGGGCAGTGTCCTAGGCCTAGTCATCTTCAGATGTTTCAGACTTTCTCTCCAGCATAAGAAAGGAATGCTTACTAATGACTGCACACATTGAGCTTCATTCACAACTCCTTAAACAACAGCAGTCCTTGTGCATATGCAGCAAGACCTGGACAACATCCAGGCTTGAGGTGATGAGTGGCGAGGAACATTTGCACCACACAAATGTTCCACAATGAGAGAATGTAACCACCAATTCTTGACGTTCATTAATATTACCACTGTTGAAGCCCCAACTATCAATATCCTGTGGATTACCATCAACCAGAAACTGTACTGGTCCAATCATATAAATTGTGTAACTGCAAGAACAGGTCAGAAGCTGGGAATTCTGCAATGACTAACCCATTTCCTGACTCCCCAATGCCTGTCCATCAGTTATACCCCATTGGTCAGGAGTGTGATGGAATATTCTCCTCTGATCTGTGGGATCCAACAACAAATACTTAAGAAATCTGACAGGATATTGGACAGAGCAGCTACCTCTTCAACACTCCCTCCTTTCACTACTGATGCACAATTGCATCAACAACTACAGTACAGTAGCCTCACCAAGGTTTCTTTAACAGCAACTTCCATATCTGCTGCCACTACCATCCTGAAGGAGAAGAGAGCAGATGTATATAAATATCATAATCTGCAAGATCCCCTCTAATGCACACATCATTCTAACTTGGAAATATCTCACTGTTTTCTCATTGGAGCAAAATGCTCAAATACCCTTCCTAATTGCATTGTTGGTGTACGTGCAGCAAATAGACTGCAGTAGTTGAAGAATACAGCTCACCACCATCTTCTATGGCAAGTGACATCATATACTATGAATGAATAAAAAGAAATTTGACCTTGTGTGTCTTCAAATTAAGGATAACTGATCTTTTATGTTCGATTGAGTGGGCAGATACAGTTTTGGTTTATTAGCTTAATCGATACAACAGTGCACCCTTAAAACTCTACTGAAGAGTGAACTTAAATTATGCCCTCAAATCTTTGAATGGGACTTCAACTCTTAACCTTTTGACACATAGGCAAGATTGCTACCATTGAATGAAGTCTAAAACTTGTCCAAGTCACAATTTATTTGAGAAGTTTCAGGACTTTCCGACATCACATTTCACAGCTGACAGAAGTTACTTAGTAATTACACAGCTTAATAACCACAGTCAGAAGTTTCATTGTTGGTGAAGTTTATATAAAGATTTAAAACAAAATGCTCTACCTCTTCTCCTACAAGAAACTCAGGTTGATGTGACGTGTTTGTCCATTTGACCCCTGAATTGGTGTCCAAGACTGCTGGCCTCATCTGTTTGTTATATGCCCTCACCTGAAAAATACATAAAACGTTATAATGTGTCATCCACTATTCAAAGTTCTCAAATACTTACATATGTTATATTCATATTGGGGAAACATACACCCTGCCACGCACTACCATTTTTTAAAGCATTTTGCATTTCAAATTTTTCGGTGCAATAAAATTTAATGTAAACTCTCTGGAAATTCTCAAACTATAAAGAGTTTAGCAATATGATCTGAAACAATCGATCATACCTTACTATAATTACCGAAGTAATACCCCAATAAGGAATACAGGTATTCACCAAGTTTATTTTAGAAAGCAAGTTACCCACCACTTCCCAAGTGTAAGATTAATACTGTAATAAAATCTTACCCCAGAAAACTGCAGTATTGTACCTGATCTGGAGGAGCTGGTATTCGCCTCGCACCATTTGACATCTTTTTGGACCATATAGCTTGATCCACCATTTTAAGGCCATTCTGTCTTTGCTCGTTACTTTCTGGTTTCTTTAAAGAAAAACAAATTTCATTGACATATTAATTTCCAACTTTAGATTAGCATTGCATTAGCAATTAAGTTAGTTATTACATAAACACACATTTCTCCAATGAACAAAACTGATGAAATTTGTCTTCTCAGAGATAGGATATTTGGGCCTAGAACTTGCAGTTTGGCAAAATGGCCAGTGTTCCTCTGAAACTGAAAGCAACTTGGGAAACAACATGTGAGGTAAAAACAGAATTTGAGAAGGTGCAGTCAGTGATTCAACACTTCTCCAAGTGGTACACTGCTAATGTTGCCCACAGTTTAGCCAAGAGTAAATATGTATGTTGACAGAATTTTTTCTTTTATGCTATTAATCTCATTTCAAAACCTCTTGGAAAATTACAACACATTGACAGAGGTGTAACTGAATTTTTGACAGCATACTAAGTTCGTAAGCATGCTAAAAATTTCTTTGGCTCTTGAAAATTAATTTATTATTTGCAGGATATTAAATCTTTAAACTATGATTTGAAAATACAGTTTGTGATTTTAGCGTCTAACCTCATCTCAAATGTATGCCCAGTCATCAGTTCCACTCACTGAAATTTAATTGAAAGTATAATTAGTGCATTTTACTGCTTAGCTTGCTATCTGTGGGAGTAGTTAAATATGGTTGCTTATTTACCTGGCTTGATAATGTCACACCAGGCAATCCCTGTTCCCTGTTTTCCGTTGGGAAAGGGAAAGATTACAAAATCATTGTAGGCAATTTTCTTCAAGAATAGCACCAAGTGCTGTTATTTTGCAGCTGACACCAAAACTAGGGCCAATGATTTCTCACCATGATTATCTCCAATATGAATGTCAACAGGTTAAAAGGTTTAGCGGAGATACTTTGGAAAAAAGGCAACCACACAGCAAAGCAAACTTACATTGAGACCATCCCTATGTAGCCATGGATCCTCATAGTGAGGCTGTCCTTGTTGTTTATGTCTTCGGGCAATAATATGAGGTACACAAACAGGAAGTGTATCTGCAGCTCGTCCAATCCTTAGAGTAGATGAACCAGGATGAATAACCACAATGAAGTTACTCTGAATTGGCTTCAAAAGAAAATATTAAAAGGTTTAGTTTGGATCCAATTTTTAGAATGTACACAAGAAAAATCAAGGATTGAAAATGTAACTAAAATTTAGTCATCTTCTGTCCAATCCTTGTTGGTTACTGATTCTAAACATTTTGAAATCCTTGGGTAATATTTTCTCCAATATTTTTAACTCACTTTCATTAATTTAATTTCAAATCTCTAATCATATTTTTTGGCTTTAATAAGATGTCCATTGTCCTAATTAAGGATGTTGCCTACTCAGTGTCAGGTTAATTTCTGACGGAGGTCTTCATGTGCCTGAATAGGCCAGTTTTCAATTCGCAGATTTTTGGGGATATGGGGCAGCATGGCCCACAAGGAAGTGAGATTTGCTTCTTTTTCTTTCTTTCTCTGCTACCACTCATTTATGAAAGGTGTTTGGGCTCAGCATGTTGCAGCTTCATGAGCAAGTTGGTGCCGTTTCGAATGATTGGTAGCGAACTCCTCCCAGTTTTAAACAGGATCTTGACCAGATGGGCCAATGGGCAGAGAAGTGGAAGATGGAGTTTAATTCAGATAAATGCGAGGTGCTGCATTTTGGGAAAGCAAATCTTAGCAGGACTTATACACTTAATGGTAAGGTCCTAGGGAGTGTTGCTGAACAAAGAGACCTTGGAGTGCAGATTCATAGCTCCTTGAAAGTGGAGTCGCAGGTAGATAGGATAGTGAAGAAGGCATTTGGTATGCTTTCGTTTATTGGTCAGAGTATTGAGTACAGGAGTTGGGAGGTCATGTTGCAGTTGTTCAGGACATTGGTTAGGCTACTGTTGTAATACTGCGTGCAATTCTGGTCTCCTTCCTATCGGAAAGATGTTGTGAAACTTGAAAGGGTTCAGAAAAGATTTACAAGAATGTTGCCAGGTTGGAGGATTTGAGCTATAGGGAGAGGCTGAACAGGCTGGGGCTGTTTCCTCTGGAGTGTTGGAGGCTGAGGGGTGACCTTATAGAGGTTTACAAAATTATGAGGGGCATGGATAGGGTAAATAGACAAAGTCTTTTCCCTGGGGTCAGGGAGTCCAGAACTAGAGGGCATAGGTTTAGGGTGAGAGGGGAAAGATATAAAAGGGACCTTCGGGGCAACCTTTTCACACAGAGGATGGTATGTGTATGGAATGAGCTGCCAAAGGAAGTGGTGGAGGCTGGTACAATTGCAACATTTAAGAGGCATTTGGATGGGTATATGAATAGGAAGGGCTTGGAGGGATATGGGCCAGGTGCTGGCAGGTGGGACTAGATTGGGTTGGGATATCTGGTTGGCATGGACGGGTTGGACCAAAGGGTCCGTTTCCATGCTGTACATCTGTATGACTCTATGACTTCAAGGAGAATGGCTGGTACCATTTTTGTTCTCCGCTCCTGGAAAGCTGGCCATTTGAACGTTGAGAAAACGGGACTTGAAGAGTCCCCTGTTCAAAGGCAAATATAAAATGATTAATTAAGTACACATACCTTAGCTACTTTCCTTCTAAATTGTCCAGCTCAATTTAAAACAATTGGGTAACTTGCACATTTTGTCGATGGTGATACTTAAAGGTTATTCCTCAGTCATAATTCATCACATATACACTTGAAGACTAGGTATGTCATTTGACTATACATCCTCTCTAATATATATGGTTTCTAAGTTTCCTTCAACATAGCTCAGCATGAAAATTGTTAGCTGACAATTTCCCTATCCAGCTATTCTGAGAATGAAGCAGATAAAAACCCAGCATCACATGCAACAATCATATTTATGAACAGGTTAATTATGAAAATATCCACAAACAACAAGCATTACCAAAATGTTCAACCATCTGCCCTGACCTTTGATGCCACCATTAGACAATGCCTTGAAAGTAGTTAAGTGATTAGGATCTTGTTTAATTCTGACATTGTGACATTAAAAAAGGCAGAAGTTGGATCCTCTGGAATAATGGCTCACCTCCTGATCTCAAAGCTTTTCCACCACCTGTTAGACTCAACTTATGAATATGACTCAATAAATGTTACTCACCAATTACTACTACTCAGATGGAACAGTGAGGGCAGCTCAGCGGTTAGCACTGCTGACTCACAACCCCAGGTTCAATTCCACCCAGGTGACTGATCTGGGTGAAGGAATAGGGGGCATTCTGGTTAAGTTTGCCGATGATAAGAAGACGTTAAGCGGACAGACAGGTAGTACTGAGGAGTAGGGAGGCTGCAGAAAGATTTAGACAGTTTAGGAGAGTGGTCTAGGAAATGGCTGATGAAATTCAACGCGAGCAAGTGCGAGGTCTTGCACTTTGGAAAAATGAATACAGGCATAGACTATTTTTTAAACGTGAGAAAATTCAAAAAGCCAAAGTACAAAGGGATCTGGGAGTGCTAGTCCAGGATTCTCTAAAAGTTAATTTGCAGGTTGAGTTTGTGATTAAGAAAGCAAATATAATGTTGTCATTGATCTCAAGAGGGTTGGGATGTAAAAGCAGTGACGTCCTACTATAAAGCTCTAGTTTGGCCCCATTTAGAATACTGTGTCCAATTTTGGGCCCCACACCTCCAGAAGGACATACTGGCATTGGAGTGCGTTCAGCGGAGACTCACATGGATGATCCCTGGAATGGTAGGCCTAATATATGATGATCGGCTGAGGATCCTGGGATTGTATTCATTATAGTTTGGAAGGTTGAGGGGAGATCTAACAGAAACTTACAAGATAATGCATGTCTTAGAAAGACTGGACGCTGGGAAGTTGTTTCCATTAGGCAGGGAGATTAGGATCCATGGGCATAGCTTTAAAATTAGAGGGGGTCAATTTAGAATGGAAATGAGGAGACATTTCTTCAGCCAGAGAGTGGTGGGCCTGTGGAATTCATTGCCACGGAGTGCAGTGGAGGCCGGTACATTGGGTGTCTTCAAGGCAGAGATTGATAAATTCTTGATCTTGCAAGGAATTAAGGGCCAAGGGAAGAGTGCTGGTAAGTGGAATTGAAACACCAATCGCCATGATTAAATGGCAGAGTGGACTCGATGGGCTGAATGGCCTTGCTTCCACTTCTATGTCTTATGATAGTGTAGACTGTTTGTGTGGGTGCTTCGGTTTCCTCTCACAGTTAGGTAAAGTGGATTGGCCATGCTAAATTGCCCATAGAGTCCAGGGATATGCTGCTAAGTGGATTAGCCATGGGAAATGCAGGATTATAGGGATAGGGTCAGGAGGGTCAGTGTGGACTCGATGGGCTGAATGGCCTGCTTCCACACTGTAGGGATTGTATTTGTAAGTGCAATTAGCCATGTTACTTGAGCTCAGTACCATTCAGATTATAGCAGTCTATTTGACTGCCACTGGATGCATTATCAATTCCCTAAACCACAGCTCACTAACTGTACTGAAAACAACCAATGCTGGAGATCACAGCGGGGCAGACACAATCCGTTGAGAGACAGCAGGCTAATGTTTCGAGTCCAGATGACTTCATCAGAGCTGAAGTACACATCAGTTCTAATAAAAGTGTCATCTATACTTGAAATGTTAGCTTGCTCTCTCTCATGGATGCTGTCTGACCCACTGTGATCTCCAGCATTTGTTGTTTTCAGTACAGATTCCAGCATCTGCAGTAATTTGCTCATTAATTGTAGTCCATCACCCTCCATCAGAAGGATGTTATAAAACATGGAAGGGTTCAGAAAAGATTTACGAGGATGTTGCCAGGATTAAAGAGTTTGAGCTAAAGGGTGAGGCTGAATAGGCTGGGACTATTTTCCATGGAGTGTCGGAGGCCGAGGTGTGACTTGAAAGAGGGGCATGGATAGGATAAATAGGCTAGATCTTTTCTCCGGGGGGAGTCAAAAACAAGAGGACATAGGTTTAAAGTGAGAGGGGAAAATATAAAAGGCACTTAAGGGGCAACTTTTTCACACAAAGTGTGGTGTGTGTTTGGAATGAGCTGTCAGAGCAAGTAGTGGAGGCTGGTACAATTGCCCGTAGTGTTAGGTGAAGGGGTAAATGTAGGGGAATGGGTCTGGGTGCGTTTCTCTTTGGCGGGTCGGTGTGGACTTATTGGGCTGAAGGGCCTGTTTCCACACTGTAAGTAATCTAAATCTAAAACATTTAAAAGCCATCTGGATGGGTATATGAATAGCAAGGGTTTAAAGGGATATGGGACAAATGCTGGCAAATGGGACTAGGTTAATTTAAGATATCTGGTCGGCATGGACAAGTTAGACTGAAGGGTCTGTTTGACTGCTGTACATTTCTATGATTCTATCACCAGTCAAGAGATCAATCTAATCTTAATGTCACCTCTCCACCTGCAGTCTATCACCAATTAAGGTCAAGCTCTGTGACAGGGTCACCCTAACTTCCAAGTCTGATGCAATCAACATTCAACACTCATTATTTCTTGTGATGAATCAAGATCCCAGAATTGCTTTACCCTTAACACACTCTCTACAGCAGCTGTAATTCAACAAAGTAGCACCAGCTTCTCAAAGCAGGTAAGACAAGCCATAAATGAAGTCTTAACGTTCTTCAAATACTACATAAAATAAAAGTATTGAGATTTAATTTCTCAACAGGAATAACTTATCTTTACTGTAACACTACTCGCGTCTGTATGTTCTGTCAACATATTTTGTTTGAATTTAATCGTTTCCCCTCTAATGCACCTCACAATATATTGCTGCACTATTTGAGGAACCAAATGTTGACAGTTTGCGTAAGAGATGTATAACAACTTTACCCAATGCTGCTAAAACTCACCCAGGAAGGCTGCCAGCGGTGAGGCCCAGGCCCAGGCTCAAGCCGCGGCCTTCAGTCCAGGCCCAGGCCGGCTGTGAGGACACAAAGCCAGTCAGCGCCGTGACTCAATGCCGCTCGATGCTCGCTCTCGGCCTGGGGACACGATTCCGGCTCGCACTCACCTCGAGGACAGATTCCGGGATGGCAGCGGGGACTATCGGACGCTTCACACCGCGCTGTTCCTTTTCTTTTTCCTTCTCTTTCTCTTTACCGTTGTCCTGTTCCACTTGGGTCATTTTTACCGGCTCCCTACCCGACACCGAGTCACAATTTCAAACCCGCGTCAGCGCTCCCCCTGTGTCTGCAGATCCTGTCTCAGTGTAGATCCTGTCAGTGACCTCTCAGATCTTGTCTCAGTGTAGATGCTGGATCCAAGTCAGCGCTCCCCCTGTGTCTGCAGATCTTGTCTCAGTGTAGATCCTGTCAGTGACCTTCAGATCTTGTCTCAGTGTAGTTGTTGGATCCAGTCAGCGCTCCCCCTATGTCTGCAGATCCTGTCTCAGTGTAGATCCTGTCAGTGACCTTCAGATCTTGTCTCAGTGTAGATGCTGGATCCAAGTCAGCGCTCCCCGTGTCTGCAGATCTTGTCTCAGTATAGATCCTGTCAGTGACCTTTCAGATCTTGTCTCAGTGTAGATGCTGGATCCAGTCAGCGAACTCACTGTGTCTGCAGATCCTGTCTCAATGTAGATGCTGGATCCAGTCAGCGATCTCCCTGTGTCTGCAGATCCTGTCTCAATGTAGATGCTGGATCCAGTCAGCAATCTCCCTGTGTCTGCAGATCCTGTCTCAGTGTCGATGCTAGATTCTCAGTCATCTTGCCATGTCGGCAGATCCTGTCTCAGTGCTGACCCCTGTGCCTACAAATTCTCTCTCAAAACACATCCTAGGTCCTGTGGCAGTGTCCCCCACCCTCAGTGTCTGCAAAACCTGTCTGTGTTGATCCCTGTATTTGCAGATCATCTCTGTGCTCCCTCTTGTATCTACAGGTCCTCTCCCTTAATGCTCCCTACTCCATATCTGTAGATCTTAGATTCTGTTAGTGGTCTCTCTGTTCGCATGTTTCTGACATGTACATAGTGGGTACTCATGTGACTCTGCCAACGTTGTCGATCTCATACACTGCAGGCAAGGATGACCCGAGGCATGGTACATCGGCGAGACCAAGCAGTGCTTCCAAATAAACTTGTTGGACTATAACCTGGTTTTGTGTGATTTTTAACTTTGTAACCCTATTTAGCTTCTCTTCTTTACTGGCATATAATCAACAACCCCTTTGTTTGCCGACTTCTCTGGGCTCCATATCCACCAGTTCACTTATTTCTTTACAGTGTCTCCACCATCAGCATAAATACCTCTTCCCAGCTGTTTCTAGTTTTGGAGGGTCACTGAACTTGAAACATGGTCTCTTTTCTCTCCACAGATGCTGCTGGATCTGCTGAGATTTTTCCAGTGATTTGTCTTTCGTAGAATAAAATCCTTACAATGTAGAAACGGGCCCTTTGGCCCAACAAATCCACACTGACCTGCTGAAGAGTAACCCATCCAGACTCAGACTCATTCCGCTACATATAATGCCTGACTAATGCATCAAACATACACATCCTTGAACACTGGACAAGTTACCATGGCCAATTCACCTAACCTGCACAGACATAGGGAGTATATGCAAACTCTACATGGACAGTCACCTGAGACTAGAATCAAACCCGGGTCCCTGGCACTGTGAGGCAGCAGTGCTAACCCCTAACCTTATCTCGTCTTTGTTTTGTAACTTTGTAGACTTAGATGGTGTAAAGGTCTTTCCTGGATTTTCTCCTCTTCTGTTGCCCTTAGTCAGTGGCTTTTTGATGATTTCCTTTGCACCCTTCTTGGAGGTTTGCTATCTTTTCTTTTCATCAGCTATAGTACTTATCAATTTCAAACATAGAATCCTTTGTGTCTGTAAGGTGTGATAAGCATACATTATATTGATTTAGATATTCCAATGGCCAAAGGATCATTAAAGCAGAGTGGCCTGGAGAATCCCTGGTACAACTGACTCTGAGAATTGTCCAGGAAATTACATTTTTGGATGGCCAATTCCCCTAAAAGTCCTATAAAGTTGGAGAATTTAGAGGCTTCTGACTCACTTAAATTCAATAATTACCCAAGAAAAATTGGGAGGATTGAAAACCCAGTATAAATCCTGGAATACTATTAAATCTCTCCCCCAGCTCATGGGCACGTCCCGCTCCAACATCTCTTGGTATGGGTGGCAGCTGTCACAAGTGAGCCACTGCTCAGGGACTGGGCCCTCTGTCAGCTGGGTTTTAGGTGGCTGTGAAAGGAGATGGCTCAGGATTCAGGGGTTACCAAACTCAAGGACGTGTTAAATGGAAGAGGAGAGGACTGGATGACATCAGAAAAACTAGCCAATAGGGCATCCATCAGTGTGCAGACTGTGGCCAAAGCTATCCATTGCCTGATTAACATGGTAATCAGGCCTGAGAATACACAGACTATTAAGACAGCTCAACTGTGTAATATACGTCCAGGTAAAATTCTGTCCATCCAGAATTCAACTTGAGCCCTGGAGATTGAACCCTTCTTTGGACCTCTGGATCCCACAATTTGAGCAGGCTTGAGATGATTCAAGACAGCAGAGGAATTTCCTGTACGTTCTGCTCAGCACTCTCTCTACTTTATCCTTCTCTGCTAGTACCCTACATTCTGGCAGCTAGTGGAAAGCTCTCTGTAATGAGTTCCTCCATCTTTTCTTTGGATACTTGGGTCTCATATTTAATTAGAATGTCTTCACTTGCAGCCCCCCATCAGTTATTTAAAAGGGGCTGCCTTTAAACTTTTGGCTGCACTTCAGCTTTATGCTCCTGATCTACAGGCACACCATGCAGAAAGGGGGGGGGGGGGGCGGGGAAACGACAGATAAGAGAATAGCGAGCCTGCTCCTGGGCACAGGCAAGGTGGCCATCAACAGTTCCAGACAGCTGTTTGTGAATGGTTCATGGCACCTGACTGTCCACCTGCATTCTGAGGTTAAGTCTGTGCTTAGAGCAGGAGCATGAGGGTTTCAGTGGCATGGTAAAGGCCATCCATGCTAGTTGTACTTCACAGGGGTTGGGGTACATCATCATTCCCAAAAATGACATTTTAAATTAAAGTTTGCTGAGTTTGGTTTTTGCTACAGTGCCCCATTGATGTGGGCTGTCTAACCCACTTGTTTAAGAGTATGTGAAGCAATATTCCCACTCCCATGGTGCACATGGAGCAGTGTTCAATCACTCTGGATGGAAGACAAGGACTTCCCTAGTATAATACAATCTCAATGAAAGATCACAGCATTCAAACAAAGGACTTGTTAATTTGGCCAGAATTGGTCAATCGAACAATAAAAGGGCTTTTGCCCCAATGGTCTTGTAGTTCAAGCTTTTAAACATATTCTTAGTGTTTAAAAAAACCCTGAATGGCTTCACTAAGGTATATTTTCAAGGTGAATGCCTGAAATTTTTACTTTTAAAATAAAACTTAAACAAGTTAGACAGACCTAGTGGGGCACTGTAACGAAAACAAAGATAAACAGAATCTTATATAACTGCAATGGAAACTTATTAAAATTAAATCAGTGTTGTTAGTAGGGGTGATAACGCATCCCAGCCCCTGTGGTGCCCAAAAGTTCCTAAAAACCTCTGTGGTAGACACCACATGCTCTGTTTAAATAGGCCCCCAAACGCATAAGTGATGTGAGACAGTCAGATACTAAATTTTTGCTTTTTACCTTGAAAACAACAATGTAATACAGACCAACAATTAAGCCTCATCATGCTAAATTACAATCTCAAATTTTAATATATCCATATTCTGTCCATTGATTAGTGAAAATTGCACCAAACCAAATAAGAATAAAGAACAGGCTAAATAGAGTCCAATTTATTTACGTTTAAAATAAAAAACAAAAACTTGGACTTACATTGTGCCACTAATATTAAAAGACATTCTTGGCTCTTCAAAGATGCAATTTGATCTTGGCATCCATCAGAAATGAGATGGAGTTTAAGCCAGTCCTTAAGACCAGGACTGAAATGAGGAAATTCACAGATAGCAGTAAACATAATTGAGGCAAAGAAGTAAAAGAAATAAGACGTTTGAGAGTATTGTTGAGCTGGATGTGATAGAGCAAGGATCAGGAAGACATCAAATACAGGGACAAAAACTATAAATTTGGAAGCAGATGTTGGATAAACACATTTTGCAAGAGGTTCGTAGTGGGTAAAGGTTATCCACTAGGCTAGGAAAACATCAAAATAGTTGAATTTACAGGAACCGGCAACAGTTGTGCACATATAGAGGGATGGGTGTTACTTGGGAGGAAAGGAGGGGTTAACAGTGGACTTTTTGTCAAATGATTGAATCAATAATTGACATTAGTATTTTTGTACAACTGTTCTATCATATTAAAAGTGAGCAACTGATGCATTGAGTAAAAACAGATTGAGTTGTTAAAGATGATCTGATTTGGAACTTGCGTGGTCAGTGGCAAATCCACCTGTCTCAAGAAAACTAAATTTGAGAGCACATTTCTCTTATACTGCTTGGCTACCTGAGGCTGCACCTACACAGAACATGTGCTGAGGCTATGAACTGAAGCATTTAGCCATGTTCATCATCTTTTCCCCCAATATCTGATCAATACTTTTTTTACTTTGAACTGCTGTAGCAGTATCGCACTGGTATCTTTTACTACTGTATGTGGTGTCTTGGTAACTGCTTCCTAATCTCTGGGAATTTATCAAATTTTGGAAACATGGAAGAATCTATGAATCTTGCCTCATTGAATGAGCAATGTTCCCTCTGGCTAAAATTCTAAAGCAAAGCACACTGCTGACATTTTAAATTGGAATATTTTAAATGAAAAAATTTTTGCAGCAATCTTTCTGAGGAGAGTTTGAATCATGAAGCACAGCTGGAGTAAATAGGGCATCAATGCACCAAAATTGATTCAGCTTGAGAAGTAGCTAGCAGGAGACTGAACTTTGTGACAAGGCTATGGATTTTGGGTCAGGCCAACAGACAATAGCCTCAGTCCTCCCAAAGTTTAACTCAAGAAAATTATTGTTTATCCAGAAGCTCGGGGAGGGATGAGAGAGTGAGACAGCAAGAGAGAACACACTAGGTATTATAATATTTGTATAATCTGATCCAATGTTGGCATATGATTCTGATAAAGAATGGCTAATAGATTCAAAAGAGGGTGATAATAATAGATAGTTGTGTCTTTGCTGATATGTGGGGGTATAGAGACTCCAATGATCATGGTGCAGAACAGAAAAGGCTGTTGCTGGAGATTTTATGCTGACGATATTTGAACAAAAATCACACTGATCTTGAGATTTGACAATTTGTTACTCCTTCGAGAATTTTAACAGAAATGTTCTGTTTCTGGAGTTTCACATGAACAAATCCAAGGAATCTAAGAAAAGCTCCTCAATAAGAAATGTCATGTAAAATGGGCTAAAAGAGACAAATATATAAATAATACATGAATTTTATACTTACCATCCCAATAATGTCACACCATAAGCTTGGCTATTTAGATATGGTCTCAGGACACATTTTCTACACACACTGTCTCAAAAGATAGTGGACAAAGGGTCAATTCAAATGTAAAAACAGTAGATTTTTGTTAGGTAAGGATACTAATGTTATCGAAGAAGGTGGGCAATGGAGCTTGAAGTAAAAGATCAAGCATGATTGAACAGAATAGTGTCATATTTATGAAATTAAATGGCATAGTTCTTTTCCTATAGCTATAGGTGTATCTCCTGGCAAAACCTGACATAGTATCCATTGAGTTTGTATTTGTCACAATTAGAACAATATGTGTAAAGATCCATCCCACATTGTTGACAAATATAAATTATATAGCTAATGAGGGAACTATGACATGTGTGAGCGGGCTTACTTGTTGACAGGTAATGGAAATATGTAGTGATAACTTCTAAACTAAGCAGCTTTCTGCAGATATACGGTGGAACTAGTGTGGGACTGGGAATGGTGCAATGACCTTGCCATGATCTGGGAACAGGAACAGTAACAGTACATTCAACAACATGATGAAGTGTGCCAGTCACCATGTCCTTGAAGAAGCCAACCCATATCTAAAGCCTCGACTGTTCAATAACTACCTAAAAAAAAAAGTTAGTAACTATTCTTATGGCAAGCAAGGAACCAATCAGAAACTCTTACCTCTGTTCTGTACTAATAAAGTGTATTTTTAGATTAAACTCCAATACCACTTTTTTCAAAGAAAGATTTCTGTGACTTGATTCTTTACAACCTGTGTACGTTAGGCAAATGAATATTACTTCTGTAAACTTCAGCAAATTGACAAGGAAATCATTAAATATAAAAGAAAAGATCAAACCAATGTTCAAACGAATAGCCAAAACAAATATTGCTCTTGTATCAAAAAGTGCTTCTACTCCACCATTGAAACTAGGCATTTTAATTTAAGAAACAAGACATTTAAAATAGTTTATTGGTACATAGACCCAAAGAATAAAAATGTTCAAAATAGGATTATTCAACATAAGTTTGAAAGGAATGCTTGTAAAGTCAATTTTATTAAACACAAGACATTGCACAGTTGCTTTTCAATTGTGCCAGTGCCTATAAATTCAGGTTTTCCTAAGCACAACATCATTAATCAGTGTGTTTAACACCTAGCAACTCTTCTGGGTGGACAAGCACATTCACATTATTACTTTAAACTGGTCTTTACAACTTTCCCATCTTCTTGGAATTCTTGCACATCACCTTGTGAACGCACGTCCAACCGCCTGCTTTGGAAAGCAGGCGTTTACCTATAAAAAAAGTTTTACAAAATATATTCATCACTTAAATTTTCCTCCTACATCAATACAAAAAATCTAATAAGTAATTGCTGTACATCAAATTAAATTTTAATCAGCTCTGCCATTGAATAGTGAGGTGCAGTTTTGCACTTGGAATTCCACAAACTCAAAATGTGGAATGCAGACTGGACAATTCCAAGCACGTGACTGTTTACAAATAAACATGGTGAAATTATTTATGAAAAGCGTAGTTTTGATTAACAAGTGAGTGATGCATGAAATCCTGACGTTTAATCCTGTGATTTTCCCTCCAGAATGTCAGAAGTGAAGATGTCACCGATGATTGCATGTTTAATTCCTTTTGTAACAACTCAGATAAATAAACTGTTTCTGCCTGAAGGTAATGAGTCCTGGACAACATTCAGGTTTGGATTGATTAATTGCAAGTAATATTTTAACTACATAGTGTCAGCAATAAATGTCTTCAACAAGAGAGAATCCAACTCTTTATGATATTCAATGCCAGCAATGTCACTGAATTCTCCATCAGTACCCTGGGAATTATTGATCAGAGATGCAACTTGTTTTTTATTCACTTACAGAATGTGGGCATCTCTGGCTAAGCCAACATTTATCGCCTATCCCTAGAGTGAACTAGTCATACTGTGGCTACAAAAACAACCCAGAAACTGGGAATTCTGTAGCAATTAACTCACATCTGGATTCCCCAAAATCTGCAAATCCATGTCAGGAGTACGTTGGAGAGCATTCCATCAATCTGAATGAGTACAGCTACACTTTAAGAAGCTTGAGTCTATCAGAGCAGCCTACCCGATTGCCAACCCATCCAACACCTCAAACTCCACTGGTAGCAATCAATCAATCTCCAAGATGTTTTGCAACAAATCACCCAAGGGTGTTTTGAAAATGCCTTCCATGACCACTACAACCTAAAAACGACAAGGTTGGATGACATATTGTCACACCACCAGTAAAGTTAATTCCATCCTGACTTGAAACTATATGGCCTGTCTTTTACTGTAGCCTTGCGTAAATCCTGGATCTTCCAAGCAAAACGGTTGGTATTCCTACACCATAAGGATAGGGTTAGTTCAAGAAAGTGGCCAGCACCAATTTCTCACAGGTAAGTAGGGATGGGCTAAAAATACTGGACTTGGCAGTGATGCCCACAACCCTGAACAAATTAAGAAAAAAATTCATAAGTGCTATGAAATAAGAATGGAATTTGACTTGGTAGGCTAGTGTAACAAGTGACTTAGCTGACTTGTTTTATTAACTATTTCCTCGCTTGTAACAATTAAAAATAATTTGTAAAATTAAACTTGCCAAAAGTTTTGCTCTATTTGCCATCCATTGTAGAACACAAACAAAAAACCAGAATTCTAACTGAACCAGTCAACAAATTGTTTCATATACTAAGTACTGTTATGATTTGGAGGTGTTGGCGTTGAACTGGGGTGGACAAAGTTTAAAAATCGTACAACACCAGGTTATAGTCCAACAGGTTTATTCAGAAGCACTAGCTTTCTGTGCACTCCAAAAGCTAGTGCTTCCGAATAAACCCATTGGACTATAACCAAACATTGTTATGTTATTCATAAGTATATTTCTGTTTTGAAACAGGCACGTTACCTTCCTCATCCTCCAGACATTGGAGGTGGTGGAGGACCACCTCCACCATGGTTTATTCGACCCATCTTTCTCCGTGGAACTCCTGGAGGGCTGTTAAAAAATTAGGTTTGCAAGGAATTTAAATTAAGATTGTTACAACCAGATTCACTTAGCCAAAACATATTGGGTAATAATCCAAGTTGAACACAAGTTACATACAGTCAGAATGTGGTAACCAAACCGCTTTCCCATTATTTATAAGGGATGTCTACATTATAACAGAAAATAATATAGCAACTGAAGGAGGAGCAGATCATACCTGATCCACTAGATTAGTCACAATTGTATTAACTAATGCACTTTTCTCTTTGCCCAATATCCCTCAATTCTGAAACACCAAAATCTGTCTATTCTAACCTTAAAAAGTATATTCAACAATTAAGCATCCAGAATCCTGTGGAATCGAGAATTTCAAAGGTTCACATTATGCAAGTCAAAAAATTTCTTATGATCCTACAAGATTCATCCCCTTATCCTGAGATGATACATTGTGCTTTCGATTGCCCGGTCAGGGGAAACAACATCTGGGCCTACTCTTTCAAACACCCTACAAAATCTAGTACACTGATTAGTCAGTGAGAGAAGATACTCAGACTGTTGCTTTCATGAATTAATTTTAGACAGCACCACCTAATTTCCGATGATTTGATGACAAGGAGAATTGCATACACTGACAAGCCACAATACTCTGAGCAGTTTATATAGAAAGAGTATTGACGATTAAGGAAATAAGTCACTGTTGATGCCATGTAATTTTGTTGTCACTGCTGCAGCACTTTTACTTGTCCCCAATGGCAATCAAGAAAACTGCCATTGAAAACCTGGTCTTTCTGACGGGGGGTCCAAAAGATTTTTCACCAAAATCAACATGAGATCTATGCTATAGGTCCATTATTGTATTTGCTACATGTAAAATGGCAAATGAGACAAATAGTAAAACAAAATTATTTTAGGTTCTCTAAAAAACTGCGAAAACAGTGACTGATCACATTTTTTTCCCCGACAGTGTGGAAGCAAGCTACCACACCAACCCTCTGAAGAGCATTCCATGCACCCACCCTATCCCCTGAAACCCTTCATTTCCCATAGCTAATCCACCTAACCTGCACATTTTGTACTGTGGGAGGAAACTGGAACACCCTAGGAAACCCATGCAGACATGGGGAGAACATTCAAGCTAGAGGCTGGAATTGAACCTGGCTCTGTGGCACTGTGAGGCAGCAGTGCTCACCACTGAGTCATCTTACCACCCCTACTTAGAAATCAATTCTTCTCCCATGTTTTGTCACAATAGTAGAAAAATCATAAGTCATAATGAGACACAAGTATAATTCTTCCAATTGCTTAGGTTGTTATTTTACCCTTTCCACGTTCAATATGTTTCAGTACTTAACAGTTTCAAATAAATCTATAGCTGAATGCTCACTGAGCTAAAACGTTCATTTTCAGACATTCCATCTAGTTGCTCACTGAAGATGTTACCTAATATGGTGACGAAACATCTGAAAGTGAACCTTCCAGCTCAGTGAGCAAACCCATGTCCAGAACCTCAATCTGAGCTACACATCTTCTCAAACTCGCTAAATCTATAGCTTTATTGAGTAGAAGTCTTTAGTTGCAATTCTTTCAAAATCTCTTCCTCTCTCTCCCTCCCCCCTTTATTTACACCTTTGCAATTGGAGCAGTTACAAAAATGTACACAACATGATCATGTTTTTGCGGCTGGATATCATTCAAGCCTCTTTAATATTCTATGAATGTAGCATACATTTTTGAAGTTTCACTTATGGAAACAAAAGTGCATTGTATAGAATTTACTTAAACGTGTTCAAGAACTTGTAATATACAGGCTTTGCAATCCAGAATGCTTAGGTATCAGTAAATAGTATCATGTCGAAATCACATTTAAAGATGTTCATTATTAGCTTCATGCAACGTCAAAGCAACTTTAGATCAGCATGTTAATGGTGACATTATCCAATCCATTTTGATATTTCAGATGTATTTCAAGAATAGCTTAAAATAGTCATGTACATGAAAAATTACAGTTGACTATAATTTCAAATTTTTAAAAACAATTCTCTTAATTACTTTTCATCCAAATAGTTACGTCTTTGAAGAGATACAGGTGCCAATGTAGGAAATGTTTAACATTTTTAATCAAAAGGTGTTGATCCATTTGTTTTAAATACTGAACAAAAATAGTTGAGTATTGCCAAAAGAAATATATTTGGTTGAAGTTTTTCTACTTGCATTTATCAGGACAGAATCACAAGAATACCAAATCTCAAAGGAAACAATTTATATTGGATGAGAAAAAGTGTTGGTTGGCTGACCAGCAGCCTCTGATTGGCAAAACTTTGATATTTGGACACAACGCGTGTACACATCAATTTTATTTCTAGAAAGGATATGTGACTACATGCAAATATACTGTAGTTTCTAATGTCCATAAGTGAATCATAACTGCAAGTCAAACAGTGTAATTATTAGCACAATCAGGATTACTTAGCATGTGTGTGCAATTGTGGAATGATCCTAACATTGGAAACATGGTTAAGTTTTACAAGAATGGGCTGGTAAAATATAGAGAGTAGGCGGGAGTGAAGATTGTAGATGCTGGAGATCAGAGTCTACATTAGAGTGGTGCTGGAAAAGCACAGCAGGTCAGGCAACATCCGAGAAACAGGAAAATTGACATTTCGGGCAAAAGCCCTTGAAGGCTTTTACCTGAAATGTCGATTTTCCTGCTCCTCAGATGCTGCCTGACCTGCTGTGCTTTTCCAGCACCACTCTAATCTATACTCTGAACTCCAGCATCTGCAGTCCTCACTTTTCGCCAAATATAGAGAATAGTCAGTTTGTTGCAGTTTGCATTGTTTGATAGTGATCCAGTTGTTGGGACATTTGGTTGACAGAAATATTAAAATTCTAAATTTAGGCTGCATGAAGGAAAAAAATAAATGCATTAAAAGGTCTGTTTCCATTCGTATCATTACAGCAATGGCAATGCAGATTGTAGGGCTTAAATTTAAATTCTAAAAACATGATTCTTTGTTCTACTTACTATGGCATTATGATTAGATTAAATTAGATTAGATTACTTAGTGTGGAAACAGGCCCTTCGGCCCAACAAGTCCACACCGACCTGCCGAAGCGCAACCCACCCAGACCCATTCCCCCACATTTGCCCCTTCATTTAACATTGCGGGCAATTTGACTTGGCCAATTCACCTAACCTGCACATTTTTGGACTGTGGGAGGAAACCGGAGCACTCGGAGACACAGGGAGAACATGCAAACTCCACACAGAGTCGTATGAGGCGGAAATTGAACCCGGGTCTCTGGCGCTGTGAGGCAGCAGTGCTAACCACTGTGCCACCATGCCGCCCACGGTTTTATGCTTAAAACAAGTAGTGAACCTTTAAAAAAATGATTTTTACTGAAAGAAAAAAAATCTGCTTGCTTTTAACATAGAATTACCCTCTTCCATCGTCGGGTCTACCCCAGGATGACTGACTTCCAGTTCTTTTATATTCTGCTCCAGCTGGATTGAACAATGTTCTGAAGCTGAATATGGAACACAACTGATTACTAAATCAGAATAGATAGTAGTTCATATACTGCTTTAATAATAGAATTGTTTGCACACTGAAGTTAGATAATAAAATGTTAAGTTGAAACTTACAAAAAAGAAATAAACTCCACTATTCCCCAGAAAAACTGAATTATTGATGACAAACTCCATGGTGCTTGACTCCTGCTATCCACTACTTGCCCTATATTAAAAAAATTACAATGAATAGTGTTATGTATTTTACTCAGTCCACAACAATGCATTACAAAAATATATTTTCAACATGAATATTTAGATGCCCCAGGTCTTTAGCTCCCAGAGTTTACAATGAATAGCTCAAATCCTAGAATGCAGTATCATTACAATGTGAATGATTGGATATAGTGTTGAAAATCATACTTAATTTTCCTTGCCCAATCTTTTATATGTTCAATAGACACGTAAACAAGTACTAATGACATATAGAAGCAATATCACAGCCAGCACTGTGCCTAGGAAATCTCTTGCAAGTAGACAAATAAACAACTTTCCACTAGATTAGGAAAGGTTCTGCATTCCATCCAGGTAGGGTCCACTGATAACACTTTCAGAGTCCCCTCTAAAAGATTAAATGTTAAGGGACATTACAGATCAAAGATGAATTCTATATTTGTTAGAATATCATTTCTGTTTAGTGATCCATATTAGCATTGTTTTTTGATTGTTAAAGAGAAAAATAAATTCTGTCCTCCAGATATCTACAGACGTTACTGGCAATATTTGAAAGCAGGTGGTAGACCCCCCACCCTATTTAAGGCAGAGGTATAAAAGCAAACAAAAAAGTGCCAATCACAAAGACACTTTCCCACTGCAGTTGCATACTTTCTGTTCAAACGTTTTTATGTAAGATAATTTAAACTTTTGGAAGATTATTATAGAAAAATCCTTAATCCAAATCTTTGTTTATAAAGCACAAATAGTACAAATGACCCTTCAGTCCAACCCGTCCATGCTGACCAGATATCCCAACCCAATCCAGTCCCACCTGCCAGCACCTGGCCCATATCCCTCCAAACCCTTCCTATTCATATACCCATCCAAATGTCTTTTAAATGTTGCAATTATTCCAGCCTCCACCACTTCCTCTGGCAGCACATTCCATGCATGTACCACCCTCTGTGTGAAACAGTTGCTCCTTGGGTCCCTTTTATATCTTTCCTTTCTCACCCTAAACCTATGTCCTCTAATTCTGGACTCCCCGACCCCAGGGAAAAGACTATCTATTTATCCTTGTTAAAAATCACACAACACCAGGTTATAGTCCAACAGGTTTAATTGGAAGCACACTAGCTTTCGAGCGCCGCTCCTTCATCAGGTGATAGTGGAGGACACAATTCTAAGGCACAGAATTTATAGCAAAAATTTACAGTGTGAGGTAACTGAAATTATACATTTGAAAAATACCTTTGTCTGTTGAGTCTTTCATCTGTTCGAATCCCATAATAGTTTAACTTTTTTAAAAAAGTTGCATTCTCAGGTTAGCTGTAACAAAGGGTGTTAGCTAGACAATATGTTGGAGGTGTTAGCCCAATGTTCTCTGTCTGTGTCACGATGCTTAGATTGTTATCTCACTTTTTAGATTAGAATCAGAGTTTTATATGAATTCATGCAGTTTTTGAGCAAAGTACAATGTAACTCTGCAAGTACAAATTCACCCCACAAAATGTGTGCGCATGTGGGTCTTTGTCTGTCTGTGTGTGTGTTTATCTGTCTGGGTTGGGGGTTGAGTGTGTGAGAGAGAGTGCATGTGTGTGTAGTGAGTGTAGAGTGTCTTAAGGCTGTGAGGGGGTGCACGTGTCTGGGGTGGGGGGGTTGTGAATGTCAGAGAAAGAGAGAGAGAGAGAGAGAGAGAGAGAGAGAGAGAGAGAGAGAGAGAGAGAGAGAGAGAGAGAGAGAGAGAGAGAGAGTATATGTGTGTGCATGAGTGTAGAGTAGTCTAAGTCTCTGAGAGGATCCTCAGACCACTCTACACACTCAACCCCCAACCCAGACAGACACAGACACACACACACAGACCCACATATTTTGTGGGGTGAATTTGTACTTGCAGAGTTACATTGCACTTTGCTCAAAAACTGCATGAATTCATGTAAAACTCTGTTATTTCACTTTTTAGATTAGAATTAATCCTAACATCATGGCATAGACTGAGAACACAGGGGTGAACACCTCCAACATATTGCCCAGCTAACACCCTTTGTTACAGCTAACCTGAGAATGCAACTTTTAAAAAAAGGTTGTGATTTACACATGAAAGAAGTGAAACTATCATGGTATTCGAACAGATGAAAGACTCAACAGACAAGAAAGGTATTTTTCAAATGTATAATTTCAGTTACCTCATCCTGTAAATTTTTGCTATAATTTCTGTGCCTTAGATTTGTGCCCTCCACTATCACCTGATGAAGGAGCGGCGCTCCAAAAGCTAGTGTGCTTCCAATTAAAACCTGTTGGACTATAACCTGGTGTTGTGATTTTTAACTTTGTACACCCCAGTCCAACAGTGGCATCTCCAAATCATGTCTATTTATCCTATCCACGCCCCTCATGATTTTGTAAACCTCTATAAGGTCACCCCTCAGCCTCCGATGCTCCAGGGAAAACAGCCCCAGCCTCTTCAACCAGAATTGCATGCAATATTCCAACAGTAGCCTAACCAATGTCCTGTACAGCCACAACATGACCTCCCAACTCCTGTACTCAATACTCTGACCAATAAAGGAAAGCATACCAAACGCCTTCTTCACTATCCTATCTACCAGCGACTCCACTTTCAAGGAGCTATGAACCTGCACTCCAAGGTCTCTTTGTCCAGCAACACTCTCTAGGATCTTACCATTAAGTGTAAAAGTCTTGCTAAAATTTGCTTTCTCAAAATGCAGCTGAATCAGATCATTGAAGTATTCACATGAAAAATGAAAAAAAAAAATCAAAGAATTAAAATTTTCAAAACAGCGAAAATCCCAGACAACCACGATCATGTAATAAACAAAGATGCATTAAATCAGTAGCTGCATTTAACCTTCAGCAGTCCGAGAGAGGTAAACCTAATGTATGACTCTCAACCGGTGTAAAGGTAAATACAAAATTTGTTAAGTATCCCATTCAAGCTGGATGTTTTTTCGTATATTCTTTAGCATAAACTCATCAAGATGAACATGCGAATTAAATATTTAACATGCTGTCAAGTGAAAATACAAAAAAAGCAAACATGGGTTTTTGACTCATTTGTTATCTCACCAATTAGTTTGTTAAGGAATTCACCTGAAAAAGCTATTAGATGAGGTAAAATAACCAACAAAAAATTGTGTTTCTAGAGAACAAAACTAGCTCAACATAAATAGTTAGACACCACAGATTAATTGCATTTTGCACAAAGTGACCAATACTACTGCATGGGTTGAACCCCCACGTTTGGAGTAATGAAAGCTCCATGAAAACTGGCATAGATATTGTTTTCTAGAGCATCTACAACCCATTTGTTGAAATTACAGTGGACAATCCCTGCAAAGATTCACCCTGATAATCTCTGCCTGCGTAAGCAGTGCAGTATCAACTGAAAGGTACATTGTTTGAAACATTTAGATTTTAAACTCTCACCTGGCATTTAAATTACAGATGATTACTATGGCTTCAACAGGCTGTAACAAGAAACATTGAAGCCTGAAGGACAAGGTTTAGCTTTTTACATACATAATGTGCTGACATCTTCCCTATCTTACCCTTGCCTCAAACGTCATACTCTGATTATTTCTGGATTCTTTGATCATCTAACAGAGTATTGTATCATTCCCACAGGAATGGGATAGGCAGTGATTCTGAACACCTCTGGCAAGAGTCCTGGATATTTAAACATGTCCAGGAATCAAAATCTCATCAAGCCTCGACATGCACCTTTACTTATCACCCACCCCACCTCGACGTGAATAAAGCCAGGCCTTTTGTTAAAGATCAAGCAATAAACGGAGGTGAACTGGCTTGCTGCACGGATGTCCAAAAACGTTATGCATCATCGCCGTCATGGTCTTTCGTTCATCCTAATCAAATATTTCCACTGACTGTTGTTGCTGGATGTCAAAAGTTTGCCAGTTGATGACGTACATCAGTCACTACACACATTTATTTAATGTACGCTCCCCTTTCTCTGGCGCAGCCCGGTTTAAACCACACACACACACAAACAACAGTTCAGTTTGATTAGTGCGGGCACATCCTATCATTAATAGTGGCGGTGATGTGAGCAGCAGCGGCACTCTCCTTCCTCCATCAGGTTACACCTGACACTGAGGGAATGCGAGGATGGGGAAGAGGTCCCGGTAGGAAAGCGGGTCCATCTCACCTTCGGGAACAGGGAGAGACAACACTCGCTCAGTTTAAATACACTCACTTACTATTACCCTCCGCCAGATACATTCCCCAACGTCATCAAAATGCAGTTTTAAAACCCCCTAACCGACGCCGCCACTTTCTCACCGTTGGACACGTACACCATTTTGTCATAATCTATTTCCGTTTCCGCCTTACGGCCGGTTTTTTCCGGTCAGAGGATAGAGCAAAGAGCGGTTCCACAACCGACAACTGACATGTTGATACACGTGAATTTCCAAGATATATTTTCTCAAACTCTCAGCTTCTCATTAATGTGAGCCCATCAACACGCAAAAGAGCAGATTGTGTAAGTTTTATGAATTTAAATGAGTAGTATCCAGCATAGATTTGCCATTGAAAGCCTAGGTGTAACGTGAGCCAGAGTTATTTTAATATTAACATAACTGAACCTGAAGAGAAGGAAACAACTGTGCTGAAGACTTTTACTCTAAAATTTGCTATGTCCCTAGTCAAAATGATATAGTTAGAACTGTGGTATATATCTGTTAAAATGGAAAATTTCTTAGGTATGTCCAATCCGCAACAAATGTGGCAGTTCCAACCTGTCAAATTTCCACCCCATCCACCTTCTGTCAATCATCAGCAATGTTTTGGACAGTGTTATCAAGTGGCACTTGTCCAGCATCAACACTGCAAAAAAGTACCTTCACCATCATTCCCCACTTAGGTACATAGTAACAGTGTACATGCTACCTACAAAATGCAAGGGAGGAACCCATCAGACCTCCTTTGCCTGCATCATCAAAACCTACTGTGGGATATAAATGAATTAATGTTATTTCTGCAACTATAAATTCTGATACAGAACAGGAATGAGAAAATATATATTCAGCAAAAAGATAGCATGAGACGTGATTACAGAACAATGGTGGATGTATGGGCAAACAGGAAAACATCTGTTTCCCACTTGTACGGAGACACAGGAACAAACCCTAATTAAAGACGTCAAAGTGGCCTCTGGATAGAAATGGATCCTGATAGAAGATATGCCTAAACAATGACTTACAGTAGACTGACGTCAAACAACCTTATGGGAGTCAGAGATAAGAATTTGTCACGGACAAGACCGGATAAACAGAAGTTGTGGGATAAGTCTTAAGGAAATGAGTGACGTAAGCGAAGCAGGGGACAAACAATGAAATGAGAAAAAATATGGGAATTTAAAATGTATAAATTGCGAGTTTGTTGGGGTTTAGTGTGTATTTGTCATTGCCTTCCTTGGTATTAGACATTACACCCACCTGCAGGTGTACAAATAAAACGACGCTGCTGTTTCAGATATTTGGTCTCGGACTGAAATTATTGAAGTGAGTGAGCTTTTGTTTCTCACACTACCAATCTCTATCACCTAGAAGGACAAGTGCAACAGTTGTAAGAGAACATGACCACCATGTAATCCTCTAAAGTCACATGATTTGGAATAAAAATGCTGTTCGACAAATATCACTGTGTCAAAATTTCAGAACTTACTTCATAATAGCATTGTTGGTGTAACCACATCAAATGAACTGAAGCAATGCAAGAAAGCAAATAACCACTATCTTCACAATGGCAAGTAGAGATAAGCACTTGGAGCTGGAAATGTGTTGCTGGAAAAGCGCAGCAGGTCAGGCAGCATCCAGGGAACAGGAGAATCGACGTTTCGGGCATAAGCCCATCTTCAGGAATCCTGATTCCTGAAGAAGGGCTTATGCCCGAAACATCGATTCTCCTGTTCCCTGGATGCTGCCAGACCTGCTGCGCTTTTCCAGCAACACATTTCCAGCTCTGATCTCCAGCATCTGCAGACCTCACTTTCTTCCCATAAGCACTTGGAGGACTGCCAGATACTATCCACTTGCTCAAACCTAAGCAAAAACTGACCCAGTGGGGTCAGCAATCAATGGCATCATCAGAATTCAGAGGAAAGAGCAGCAGTGGCAGATGGGCAAATGGGACATAATGGCCTTCATAGCCAAGAAGGTGCTTGAGTATAGCAAATCATGGGACTACCTGTCTCCGTGGGTAGGTCAGTGGTTGCCAGGGCGAGTCATGTGCAGTACCTTTAAGGCTGCTGGGAGAGGAGCATACACCTGCGCTTCATTGCTCCTGAGGGCTGGGTCACAGAGAGGTCAAGGATCCTTGACCTCTCAGAACTGAAGAATAACATCCTGAGGCTCAGTCCCATGGCGGCAGATGCAGTTAATTCCCTACCCCCCCCCTTTAGTTTCTATGGGTGGACTTGATTGATTGACTGTGGCCCATCTTGTCAATTGACATGGCTGGACAGACCTGTGTAATATGTTTTCAGATCATAGAACATCGAAGAATACAGCGGAGTACAGGCCCTTCGGCCCTCGATGTTGCGCCGATCCAAGCCCACCTAACCTACACTAGCCCACTATCCTCCATATGCCTATCCAATGCCCGCTTAAATGCCCATAATGAGGGAGAGTCCACCACTGCTACTGGCAGGGCATTCCATGAACTCACGACTCGCTGAGTAAAGAACCTACCCCTAACATCTGTCCTATACCTACCCCCCCTTAATTTAAAGCTATGCCCCCTTGTAATAGCTGACTCCATACGTGGAAAAAGATTCTCACTGTCGACCCTATCTAAACCCCTAATCATCTTGTACACCTCTATCAAGTCACCCCTAAACCTTCTTTTCTCCAATGAAAACAACCCCAAGTGCCTCAGCCTTTCCTCATACGATCTTTCTACCATACCAGGCAACATCCTTGTAAACCTCCTCTGCACCCGTTCCAGTGCCTCCACATCCTTCCTATAATATGGCGACCAAAATTGCACACAATACTCCAGATGTGGCCGCACCAGAGTCTTATACAACTGCAACATGACCTCAGGACTCCGGAACTCAATTCCTCTACCAATAAAAGCCAGTACGCCATATGCCTTCTTCACCGCACTATTTACCTAGGTGGCAACTTTCAAAGATCTGTGTACATGGACACCAATATCCCTCTGATCATCCACACTACCAAGTGTGGTAGCCCAGTACCCCATCTTTTTGTTACTCACTGACTGGTGAATAAATATCTCCCCAGTTGTATTTGGTCTACCCCTCTGGGTTTGCTGCTGTGGAGCAAATGGACTGACTGTGACTGACTCCTTAGGCTGAATAAGCATGAACCCTCTGCCTGATAACACCCTGACCGTTTGTATGACCATTACCAGTTCCATGTGTTACGACACAGGGTAAACCCTCCTGCTTAACTTAAAACCAGCAACACAGTAAAGATTTATCCCGTGCAGTAATCTGTAAAAATTAGAGTGGCCAAGAACTACTTAAAGTAAAAATTAACAAGTTTATTTCTTAAAGTATAACATACAATAATTAACTAACAACTGTTTACCATTCCTTATTCTAACCTATCTGTTACCTTCCCTTCCATAATACTAGTCCGATAAAACTCCTAATTAAAATGCACAAAACAAGACTGCTTATCTCAAAACCAGGCAGTTTTTGTTCTTCTATTTAAATATTCCTGTGTCTTGTTTGCTTCTTCTTAGGAATTTCTCTGTCATGGGTTACTGATTGAAAAGGTACCTTTTTAGGAGAGCTACTTTTCAAGCAGTTTGTTTACATGCTGGGCTTGGCAGATGTCCTCTCAATTGTTCAATTTACCCCAGTCTTATTATTCCCAAAGCATCAGATTGTGTCATTGGCTTTTAAGGTTGTTGTCAATATATGGAATTCAAACCGAATTGGAGTTTGATATTTTTCAGAGTATAATTTAAACTGATTTTCCAAATTCGACTTTGTTTCTGTCTCCAGGCAACGAGCTAATCGATTTGATCAAGCGCGTGTTACATTGTTGCCTGATTGAGAACACTTGGTGCTGTGTCTGGTAGTTCTGCTGCTTTTAACTCTTAAAGTACACCCACAGCTTCATAACACATAGACTGGTATGACAGGCTGTCTTTGATGTAATTTGCTAGGCTCTCTTGACTCAAAGGTGCCTCCAAGAACTTCAATGAGGACTACAGCCCTAGAGTTGTATGTTTGTCATGTAAACTGCTGGCAGATGGTGTAGGTGTAAGATTGACATAGCATACTGTCATCCAGCAAGACGTGCATCCCCTAGATTGAGGACTGTAATTAGGCAAAGTGCTAACGGAGCAAGTGAGCAGTCCTGACATGCATCCTCATCTAATCTATGAATTTGGTACCTGTCCCAGTTCTCGCTGCAGCCTTTTAATGCTAGTTACTGGTGCATGCTGCAATGTAAATCTGTGCATCCAAAGTGCAATGCCAGTGAATTGTAGAAGTGCCAGGATAATTGTGATGGGTTGGCAGATGCCTTATGCCATTGTCCATGGAGGAGGGGCGTGTGTGGCCAATGTCCTTGATCATGCAGAGAGATGTTGTTCAGTGTCCAGCATGGAGGTTGTTTGGTGCAAATAGCAAGCCGAGTCTGCCAGGTACACATTCTAGTTTCCCTCTTGAGATTTCTTCATGTCTTGCTTGTTTGTGCAGGTTTGGTAAAATGGGAATCAGAATATCAATGAGATGAGTCCTAGCATTAACAAGGCATTTATCAAATGTTAATCGCCGTAAACTGGCATTTTGTCACTTCCTAGCAAGAATCTCACCATGCTGTTTGTGAAAAGCAGAAAAGATTAAATGAGATCATCACAATGTCTAGATGGACCTCACTGCACTTGTAGCCTAATTCTGTCACACATCTCACCATAGCCTGTGACACTCAGACTCCTAAAAGTTTTGTTGTGATTCCAGACTGCAAAATTCAGCTCCACAATTCCACTCATGCTGCCACAATTGAAGCCTGAAAGTGGCACACATTGAATTTCTGGTTACTTTCTGTGTGGCCTGGCAATGCCTCATGCTGAGAAGGAGGTTGACTTGGGGGTTCAAGGTGCTTGCTCAATGTGTGAGTGGTCAGGTGGTGTCATCAAACAGCGTTTCCAATTGATTTGCTCCTAGCTTCCAAAACCTGTAACTGCACAGGTATAATTGTTAACCTGTGCTAATCACTTACAGCTGCATAAGAAACCTCCTGATTACTCCATTTAAAGGAAAGTTTGGGCTTTATTTTTGATAGTCTTGTGATTAGTTAGTACATCTATTCAGGAATGACTAATAATCTGGTCACTTGCGAATATTGAGACAATAAGAAGAATGGGGACTGGCGTTGTGGTGAATTTATAGCATGACCAGTACGTGAATTAGAGAATGCAGAGAGGGAAAACAATGACGAGGCAAGAGGAACATGAGGGTTTCCTACTGAGGGGCCAATTCAACACTGGTTTTCAGAGAACACATTTCAGGAAATTACCTCATCTAGGAGCATGTCTAAGGTACCTCAGGTTTAACAAGGAGCAGGTTACAGAACTGTGTCACTTCCCTCAAGAAAATTTGGGGGCTTCACAATAGGCTGCAGATGGTTGCCAGTGACCAGAAAGTTCACAGTCACATTAAACCTCCGTGTGACTGAATCATTCTAGTTGATATTGGCTGACATGGGTGGGGTTGAAGAGGAAATTGGAGAGTAAGCTAAGTAGTAACATAAAATAAAGTCGCAAGATATTTGTAGATTTCTAAAAGGTAAGAGAGAGATAAGAGTGGAAGTTGTACTAATGGAAAATGAGACTGGAGAAGTAGTCATGGGGAACAGAGTGGCAAAGGAACTGACCAGGTACTTTGCACCAGTCTTCACAGTGGAAAACACCAGCAGCATACCAGAACGTCAAGAGAGTCAGTGGGCAGAGATGTGTGTAGTGGCCATCACAAAGGAGAAAGTGCTGAGGAAGCTGAAAGGTCTAAGGTGGATCAATCAACTGGACTGCACCACAGAGTTCTGAAGGAGGTAGCTGAAGAGATTGTATAGGCATTAGTGGTGATCTTTCAGGAATCAGTAGAATCAGGGAGGGTTCTAGAGGACTGGAAAATGGCAAATGTAATACCCTATTCAAGCAGCTTCTCTCCATTTAGACAGAATATGTTTATTCAAGAAGGAAGGAAGGCAGAAGCACTGGAAACTATAGGCCACTAAGTCTGACCTTGATCGTTGGTAAAATTTTAGAGTCTGTTATGAAGGATGAGATTGCAGAGTACTTGGAAGTGCATTCAAAAATAGGGCTGCATCAGTATGGCTTTGTCAAGGGGAGGTCATGCCTGACAAATCTGTTAGAATTCTTTGAGGAGATAATGAGCAATTTAGACAAAGGAGAGCCAATGGATGTGATCTATTTGGATTTCTAGAAGCTTTTGACAAGGTGCTACATTGGATGCTGCTAAATTAGATAAGAGCCCATGGTTTTAGGGGAAAGCTACTTGTATGAATAGAGGATTGGCTGACTTTGGTAGGAAGCACAAAAGGACTTAGAAGTCCTAGTTTAGGATTCTGTTCAGGTTAACATGCAGATTCAGCTGGCACTTAGGAAGCCAAATGAAAGAGGACAAGAATACAAGAGCAGAAATGTATTGTTTAAGCTATATGAGGCTCTGGTCAGGCCACGTTTAAAATGTTGTGAGCAGTTTTGGACCCATTATCTATTGAAAGATGTGCTAGGTAGGAGGGTGTACAGAGGATGTGTATAAGAATGATCCTGGGGATGTGGGGCCTGTCAAATGAGGAGCATTTGAAGATTCTGGGTCTGTACTTCGTAGAGTTTAGAAGGATGAGTGCGGATCTAATTGAAACTTTCAAAATACTGAAAGGTCTGGATGGAGTGGATGTGAAGAAGATGTTTCCATTAATAGCAGAGACGAGGACCCGTGTGCACAGCCTCACAGTGTAGGGACGACCATTTAGAATTGTCATGGGGAGGAGTGTCTTCGGCCAGAGGTGGTGAATCTGTGAAACTCATTGCTGCAGAGGGCTGTGGAGGCCAAGTTATTTAGTGTATTTAAGACATAGATATATTCATAGTTGGTAAAGGGATCAAGGGCTATGTGGAGAAGGCAGGCGAATGAGTTTGAGAAATATATCGACTATGTTTGAATGGGAGAGCAGAATCAGTGGGACAAATAGACTATTTCTGCTCCAAAACTCATGGTCTACAACAAGTATCTCTCAACACGTCCTTTACTGCTCCTCCCAGGGTGTGACAAAACTCCTATATGTGAGGAAAGACAATTTAAGCATATTCTGTCTAAATGGAGAGAAGCTGCTTGAGTGGGCGTGTGGACTTGCTAACATAGCAATATTTGCAATGGTCCAAGGGGACATCTTTGAGACAAGAGACCTGGGTTCGAGTCCCAACTGCTCAAGAGGTGTGTAACAAAGTCTCTGAACTGGTAGATTAGAACAACAAGACTGCCATTCCATCAACATGTCCTGGATGTGTGACTATGACCTGGAGAGGATGGATATTGGGAAGATTAGTAGGAGAGACTAGGACCCAGGGCATAACCTTAGAGTAAAGGGAAGACCTTTTAAAATGGAGATAAGGAGAAACTTCTTCAGCCAAAGAGTGGTAAATCTATGGAATTCACTGCCATAAAAGGCTGTGGAAGCCAGGTCATTGAGTATATTTAAGACTGAGGTAGATAGGTTCCTGACTGTTAAGGGGATCAAAGGTTATGGGGAGAAAGTCGGAGAATAGTGATAAGAAACTTGTCAGCCATGATTAAAAGGTGGAGCGGACTCGATGGGCTGAATGGCCTAACTTCCGCACTTATGTGTTATGGTCTTATATATAATCTACTATGTCAGTGAATGTCTGCAATATTGACAGCAGTCACTTTGATGTTATCTGCTTTTCTTCATTAGTTCACAGAATAAGAGCATCACTGGTTAGGCCAGCATTTATTGCCCAATCCAATGGGTTTTTTCTGACATCTGACAATGATTTCATAGTCATCATTAAACTTTTAATTCCAGATTTTTATTGAATTTAAATTCTACCGTCTGCCATGGCAGAATTCCCAGAATATTAACTGGGTTCCTGGATTAACAGTTCAGTGATAGTACCACTAGGCCATTGCCTCCCTGCCTTTGCTCTGGTCTTTCGCCCTCCAAGAAGAGCCAAAGGTTGCTCAGTGACAAGGACTCCACCCTTTACAGTTGATGGTGTTCTCTATCACCTCAAGATTCAAAAAAATGAATAAATAATGAAAATTATACAGTTGTTAGAGTGTCTTGGAGCAGATCACCAAGCTGCCTGGACCTGCATTTGTGCTTCATTTAAATGAAAACCCCTACCTGCTGGAGCTTTACATCAGCCATGTAATGCCATCCCACCCATCATGCCTGCTTTTTTGATTTTTGGGCACTATGACTGCAAAAAGATGAAATATTTGGTCTCAGATGTACAAAACACTAACGCTATCTTGGTAAAGGTGCATACGCTTAAACACCACTAGTAGTGACATGTTGATGCAAAATAATGTTCAATACTGATTTGGCATCAGAGTTGGTATTTTCAAACTCTCCATTCTAGCTAGTTCCCGGTCTCAAATTTTGCATATCTGAACATAATATTAAACAGAGAGTTGGATACAAACACTGTACAAAAGGATCATGAAATATGTACAAGTCAGACATGAGATTATTTATTTTGTCTTTTGGTGTACTTGCATGAACTCTTGGAGCTGTCTTATAATAAACTAAAGCTGGGTTATTTTGCAGGGAGTGGTATTCAAGTACTTCTTTCCTTTAAAATTAAGTGCTGATGTTATTGTCCCAAATGATGTGATTAGCAGACAAGTCAGATCCCAGACTCAGATCTGGCTTGATAGATCAAATAGCATTTTGATTTGGTTTTAGATTAGATTAGATTACAGTGTGGAAACAGGCCCTTCGGCCCAACAAGTCCACACCGACCCGCCGAAGCGAAACCCACCCATACCCCTACATTTACCCCTTACCTAACACTACGGGCAATTTAGTCTGGCCAATTCACCTGACCCTGCACATCTTTGGACTGTGGGAGGAAACCGGAGCACCCGGAGGAAACCCACACAGACACGGGGAGAACGTGCAAACTCCACACAGTCAGTCGCCTGAGGCGGGAATTGAACCCGGGTCTCTGGCGCTGTGAGGCAGCAGTGCTAACCACTGTGCCACCGTGCCGCCCACCTTTAACAAGGTGATGTCACTGAATCATTAGCACCCAAGCTTATAGTTTTGGTTTAAGGAATAAACTAAAGTTTTTTTAAGCAAAAGAAATTTAGAGCAAATATAATAGACCAAACTATTCACAGAAAATACTTTAAAGATTTTGAAATACATGGTAATTTGATTAATCTTCAAACACTTCTTTGACTGTTCCCATAAGGAACCCTTGTATAGTACTCACACCAATGAAAAATCTCTTTTTCTAAAGATTTTACGGTTATGGAATATCTGACCACCTTTTCCTAGAGCTTTCATATACCTGAGTTTAAATGTTTTCTGCTTCAAATAGCCTCTTCAGAGTTTTATGCAAACACTTCTGTTCTGGGACAATCAATAATGCCTAACTTAAGGTAATCTAGTTTTACTATCTTCTCAGGAGTACACCTTTATCCAAGGATATCTGCATAAATACCTCACACTTTTTCCCAAGCTATGGTTCTTTCCTTTAAATTTAAATGAAAACAAATGCTAGAATTTTCGAATAAAAACGTTGATGCAGAATTATCTACCTTGCATAGCCATAATGTAAATAAATGTAATGTAAATAAAAACCTATTTATATTAAAATCTACTCCTTTAATCTGTTTTAAAAGGAATCATCATAGCTACAGAAATGCATACAATTTAATCACTACGCTCTTTAGATACACAGAAAAACAAAATATAACTAATTAATATTTAAGAATCTAAGCATAAATGACGTAATAGCAAAGAGGCATCTTGATAGATATGTGAATAGGCAGTGAATAGAGGGATACAGAGTGCGTGGTGGCAAAAGATTTTTAGTTTCGTAAGGCATCATGTGTTAGCACAGCCTGGATGTGCCGAAGGACCTGTTCTGGTGCTGTACTGTTCTTTGTTCTTAAATATACATGTAAATCACTGTCCAAATAACACTGAAACAAATAGCTTTCAGATATTGAACTTGGTGAATTGACAGAGCTTTCTCTGGAATTGAACATGGCTGGATGGAGAGAGGCTATGCAGAACAGACAAAACTACTGAAAGAGGCAGCAGGAGGAGAAGGAGAAGCACATTCAGTCGGAGACCATGATAGAATAGAAACGTCAGGAAACATTTCTCTTATCCTAAATGCTTGCATTAAAAAAGGTGACTGACAACAACTTGCCACTCCCAAGGTACACAATATCAGCATCAACACAGGGTAATGACAAACTTGCCTGATGACATGATCATAGCAATCAGGATGATCAAGGTTCTTAACATTTGTGCATCTGGCTACTTTCAACCAGCTATTGGTGACATAAGCAGCATTTTTCAGATTTTTACTGCATTGCTGTATATAGAAGTCTACTAGCTCTCTATGCATGGATAAATCTTTTCATTTAATCCCCTCTTGCCAGAAACAAGGAGATAGAGTTGTCATGATGTTTTATATGGATTACAGATTTCCCTGTGGGCATTTGCATATACTGTGAGGGATTTCACTTTCCCTTGATGTATAGCAGGTGTATGATCACAGGCAATATGTCATGCAGATGAATGACTGTAGTTTACCTGGCATGTCATGATTTTTTCATTCTGTGGCAGTCTACTATTACACCTGTATTTGATCTACCATGCTCCTTGATATTGAACATAGATTTCTGGCAGGCTTTTCGGTACACAGCACATTTGGTTTTGTATACACCCACCAGCTTGGATTAGGTCCATCACATGATTCCTCTGTAGCAGAACTAATATGTAATCTCATACTTTGGCAAGCTGGCACCTGGGATATTCCCTCCCTCCTGTCTTAACTCATGCAAACTTGTTTCATCACAAAACTCCCTTCCCTCCTCTTCTCTATAATACAGTGTAATCCCTGATCTGTTGACCGTGACTGTAGGATAGAATAATAGTGATTCTTCATTTTCACTATCTTCTTCCTCTTTCCCCTTTGGCTGAAGCTTCCAGTTCTTGGATATCCAAATGGCAGATTTCTTTTAAAATTTCAAAAATATACATTTTTCATAAAAAATCTCTTTGTATATATATACATCGTCATGCAGTTTGGTTTTGTACAGTAGCATATCAAGTAAGCAAACAAACATTTGAGTTTGACTCTATCTCAACAAACCAAAGGCAACTTTTACACATGCATCTTTCCTTATATGCATCGAAGCGTGGTGGGGGGACAGACCCCCAATTAACTTCAGCAGGAAGACCTCAGATGGTTGTCTTTCCACTGCACCTTGGTGGCAGCTGTCCCAAGCTTTAGTGCACACCTCAACGTATAATTCTGCACCTTAGAATGTGCCAGTCTGCAACACTAAGTCTAGGTCATCTCACAGTTCTGGAAGACCAACAAGTTTTGGGCAGACCAAAGAGTGTTTTTCACTGAGTTGATGGTCCTCCAGGTGCAGTTTGTGCAGAGAAGAGAAGTAAAAGGTGTGTGTGTACACCATCTGCCCTTTCTGAATCGGAGGAGATTGCTGGATGAAGTCCCTTTGCATAAATGTTTAGTGCTGTCTCCTTTGTGGTAATTAAAAAACACACTTGTCTTACATTTCCTAACAGTTTCCTGTAGTTATGCCTAACCTTTTCCTCCAGGAAATGGAAGGTAATATTGTTGATGTGATGTGGCTGTTATGGTGATGTGGACGTCACATTTGAATTGGTGCCTGTGTGTGAGCTGTGAATTTTGGTATGAAGCTTGTAACAATGCTATGTATATGAGGGTGAGGTAAAGCACTTGAATTTAAATTTTAAGTACTGATAGAGATTTTTATGAGAGATGAAGGTTTAGTGAATTAAAAACCACTTATCTTGACTCTTATGAAATCATAAGCTTTTTTCTAATTCCGAATAACCATTTGGAGCAGCACTCCTGGCATTGTACTCCATTATATTTATTTTTAATGTGAGATAAAATCATTCTTTTTCCATGTGCTTGTGTTTTGTGAAAGCCAGCAGCTTGTGAACATTAGAACATTTAAAGTATTGAATGGTGTCTGCTCAAACAGCTGATGGAGTTCATGATGATAGTAGTGGACACCAGGACTTCAATTCCATTGATGCATACAAATCTCAGGAAGCCACAACCAATTCTTCACTCATACTTGCTGCTGTTCAGATGCCAACTTATGAAAAGCTACTGGATGATGCTTTTGACTACACAAAGAGTTGTGGTGGATCAGAGTCTGAACAACTGTCCACTGTCATAGACAAGCAGTTTGTCAATTTTGGTGTTGAAAGTTTGAAAAAAATTCCTGGCAGAGTTTGTATAGAAATTGACACAGAGTTATCATTTGACCAAGATGCCATGGTCCAGAAAGCCCAACTGGGAGAAAGTGAGGACCACACATGCTGGAGATCAGAGTCAAAGAGTGTGGTGCTGGAAAAGCACAGCCAGTCAGGCAGCATCCGAGGAGCAGGAGAGTCAAGGTTTCGAGCATAAGCTTTTCATCAGGAATTAGGGGGTGGCCAAAGGTGGCTGAGAGATAAATGGGAGGCGTGTGGGGCTGGGGAAAGGTAACTGGGAATGTGATAAATACATGAAGGTGGGAATGAAGGTGATAGGTCGCAGAGAAAGGTGGAGTGGAAGGAAAATATACAGGTAGGACAGTTCAAGAAGGTGTGCCGAGTTGGAAGGTGTTCTTGTGGCACGTTTCAGAGAACATCTCTGGGACACAGGCACTAAACAACCTTACCGCCCTGAGGCTGAATGCTTTAAGTCCCCTTCCCACTCCACCAAGGACATGCAGGTCCTGTGCCTCCTCCACAATCAAACCCTAGCCACCTGACACCTGGAGGAAAAATGCCTCATCTTCTGCCTTGGGTCCCTCCCACCACACGGTATCAATGTGGATTTCAACTGTTTCCCCATTTCCCCTCCCCCCATCTCATCCCAGATCCAACCTTTCAACTATGCATCGCCCTATTGAACTGTCCCACCTGTCCATCTTCCTTCCCACTTATCTGCTCCACCCTCCTCTCTTCACCTATCACCTTCACCTCCACCTTCATCTACCTATTGCATTCCCAGCTACCTTCCCCCCAGGCCCACCTGCCTCCCATTTATCTCAGCCCCTTTGGGCAACCCCCTCATTCCTGATGAAGAGCTTATGCTTGAAGAATTGACTCTCTTGCTCCTTGAATGCTGCCTGACCGGCTGTGCTTTTCAGCACCACACTCTTTGATCCAAAAGGCCCAGTGCCTAAGTCAGATGTACAAGGATGCAGGAGTTGACAAGGATCATATTCTCATCAAACGTAGTTGGCTGAGGCAACATTGATTTGTCCATTGTGGGTCGCATTCTAAAATTGCATGTGGCTGACACTGATAAGAAAAGCTTTGAACCATCAGCAGACTCAAGTGTGCAAAGTGTAACAAAGATCTACAACTATCGTAAGAAGTTTGGTGCAAGACTATTGTCATGGGAGTATCTTTTTGAAACACTGCTGAAATCAAGGCATTGCTGTAATTATCTCACAATATCTCCAAAACTGCTAGAAGAACTTAGGAAAGGCAGTGAACAGCTAACACCTGCTTTGAGCATTAACAACACCCTAGCACTTGACCGACAGAAAGTTGAAATGAATGAGCAGATCTTTTGTTGGTATAACAATAAAGACCAGAGGGTGTGAATTGTCTGATGGGATCTGCAACTTTTCCACTGATGCTGTTAAACTAGAAAACATGCTAAAGGTATGGCTTTTTACTGCCAAGAATGGATGCTAGGTGTCTCTTGCACACATCCCTATCTTGAATTCATGTGATTTGATGGCTGAAAATTTAAACTTTCACTTTGACCAACCATGTACTGTATATGGTACACCATACATTGTGTCATTGGTGTACCTGCTGTTGAGCAGTGCTTTGATGTTGGCTTGTGTGATCTAGTGCAATTCTTTCTAATAAATGCATAAACCTAAATAAAATTACAGTACAAGATGTTCCAATGTTTGAAACATTTATTTCTGTCAGAGAATCAGGACACTCTTGGAGTGTTTTGATATATCATCTGGTTCAGTTTAAGGGTCAGTGAATAGCTGTTCAAATAAGTCAATAGGTCAGTGAGAGAGAGTTAGAGAAGGTGGCTCTATAGAGTTAAAGTGTTACTGTTAGCTTTGTTCCCATGCAATTCCATCAAAGTTTAATCCATGGGCTATAGAGTTCTGTGCAGCACAGTTAGAAAGCTGGACTTCAAATAGTGGTGTGTTGGTGGAATGCAGCGTTATGAAACACAAGTGGATGCGATCTCAGGAGAAATTGAGTAGTTGGGGAATGAGCAGTTGTTAGTAGTTTTATGGCTGAAGAGATTGGACCGTGATTGGATTGAGAGACTATAGCCTGGTCAGAATTGTGGGATATAGTCTCAGAGTAGGTCAACTCAGATAGAAATGAATACAAGAAGGCAGCGTTAGGAAGCTCAGGAAAATGTCAACATTGTGAAATCGCTGTTTGGTTAAAAAAAAACTAATTGTGCCAGTAGTTAGGTCCTTGTGATAAATCTGAAGCATCCTGAGGAAATACTGATTTTGGAGAAGAAATTGAACTACCAGGACATGAATAGTTATTTGGACAATTCATAGTTAAGCTTTTCTGAATGAGTTTTAAGCCTCAATCTTCAGAAGTGAAGAACTAGAATTTATTGTAAAGGCTTCAACATTTGAACGAGACTTGGTGACTGTAATGGAAGACATATATATCGTATTCTGGGATTTTGAATTTCAAAATATAGACAGATGGATGTAGATAGGTTCTGTGAAAGTTTATTTATAAAATGAGAAAGTCACTTTGGAACAGTGACATAAATACATCAATTATAAGAAACTATGTGCTTGCAATTGAATGCCTGGGAAAATCCCGAAGTGTTAATGGATAAAATGTTGGGTATATGACAGGAAGAGGAAACACATTAAGGCAATAAGTTTCATTTTGATTTCAGAATGGAAGGTTATAAGTTTCAGTTCAAAAGAACCTAAAGGTTAGTTCATAAGGTGGAATTGTTTTTCCTAGCAGAAGAATCAATTTAGTGCAAAAGCAGGAACCTCAGCAGAAGTGGTTTCTAGTCTAGAGCTCTATATCAAGAGAGTTTGGATAGAAATCTTCAAATGATTAGAACTGAGAAAGCTTCAGATATTAGCATTGTTAAAGGTTCATGACAGCAGATTTGTAATGAAGTTGTAAAATTGTTTCCACAATTTGAAAAGAAGAAATTTAAAAGCAAAGTAAAGATTTTTAAGAGCTGAGAGATAGGGATGATATTTTCCTGGAATTGACTATAACAGATTGTGTTGGTAAACTAGCCAACGATTTGTTTTGATGATTGTATTCTAATTATTTTCACCTTCCTTCTCAAAAGTGCTCAAATTCTCTCAGTTCCTTAGCATCAAGCACATCACTTCATTGCCTGCTCCGATTGTCCAGACCATGGTACGTCTGGATGATGTAACACAATTTGCCCACACTATAACCAGGAGGGCTACACCAGATCAATCCAAGCAGCAGAACTGCATCTCCAAGAGCCCTATTGTCTGCTCCATCATGACCCTAGTTGTATGCTGTGCACTAGCTTGGTGTAAGTGCCTCACTGGTTGAGTGAACAAAACATTGTGTTAAAAATGGAGTCTCTGCGGCACTCCCAACAGCTTCCCATCCCAGACCCACATTGATTAGTTAGGCTTTCATTGCATTCAGTTGAGACCATTTTCACAAGTACATTGGGTACCTGGTCGGCATGGATGTAATGGGCCGAATGGTCTGTTTCCATTCTGTTTGCCTGGGTTTTGTCCCAGCCAATTTCCAGATTTCAGGGAAGGTAGCTTGTAGTGAAGTCAATGAGCATTGTGCTACCATCAGCCCCTATAATATTCCACCCCAGAATGTCATTCAAGCATTGTGACAACTAGTCCCAAAATAGCCATTAACCATTCTTTCTAAATTGTAAATATTCTGGAAATTTATTTGTATGGAGCTTTTTCCTTCAGCCACAGAAATATCATAAAATAGAAATTATAGTAGAGAGTAAAAACAATAACTAGATTAAAAATACAGTAATGAATTATAAGGAAGGTGTTTACTGTGTAATTACACAGCTTCCAATGGTTAATTTCAGTCTATTTGTACAAATTATTGGAATTCCTGTTATCAAAATTAAATGGAATTCGAATGAAAAGAGCTAGCAGCTTTTTTGTTTCTCCCTGGCATTTAAGACAAATTGAAAGTAACAGAAAGTTCAAACTTGTTTTCTGAATTGACTTTATATTTAATTGGAAATATATTTAGAGCATCTTTTAAATATTTGAATACTGAAAGTTACAGAAAATATGGATCTGGGAGATTGATTGAAATCATTAATTGAAAATTAAGTGTGGTTTCATTTCTGAAAATGTCAGCTTATAAACTTTACAAAATGACACTTTCATAATAATCGATTAGTATGCGTGATGCAGACATTAGTTTCCAGAGATGTGAGCGAGGTGAATGCCAAACTCATATTTTTCTTCATAAATGTAAAAGTGGGATCTCCATCCATAAGCTTGCAGGTGTAACTTTTTTTTAACTGTAATTTTATTTCAGAACTTAACTACCTTTATCTGGCCCTTGCTGTCATAGTTTTACAATTATTTTCCATCCATATTTGTTCTTAAACTGCATGAGAAGTCTTAATACAGAGATAATGTATGATATATTCTTGTTAATTGAAGAAAATGCCTTTCATAAAACAAAAGCGAAGTACTATGAATGCTGAAAATCTGTAATAAAAACAACAGGAAGTGATGGAGAAACTCAGCAGGTCTGGCAACGTCTGAGAAGACAGAAACAGAATTAATGTTCACTGGACCCGAAATGTTAATTCTGCTTTCTCTCCACAGATGCTGCCAGACCTGCTGTGTTTCTCCAGAGATTTTAGTTTTTGTTGAACATTCATATGTTTTGTGAGAAGAGATATTTTGAGGAAAGATGTTAATACTGTATGCCACTAGAGGGCAATGTTTGTTTTTGATATTGTCAAAGTTTTTAAGGGCCTTCTGTATTAAAGGGTAAAAGGAGCTACAACGATCCAAAATTCTGAAATATCTATACATTTATTGACTTATGGAGAATTTCATATTCCACAGATTTTATGAATTTAGGTTGACAAAAATGCAAAGATAAAAATCAGGACTGGCCTAAGATCTATTTGGTGCTCAAGTTATTTAAGAAATATAAAGTAAAAAAAGTTTTATTCAGCAATTTAACTGGGCATTTTCAAAACCATGCATGGCTTTATTTAAAAAATCCCATGATCAACACCATTAATATCATTGCCTATACTTTCCATGCACTGAGCTACATTGATTTGATACCAACGGAAAAACATTTGTAGTCACAAATAAAATGGGGAGTCATGGACATGAGAAATTCACGGATCAGCTTGTAAAATAATGATTGAAGTTGTGATTGAGGAAATATCTGTGTAAAACAGGAATTTTCCTATAGAAATTAAAGCACAGCCTTTAAGAAAACAGTACTGGCTGAAGACTGTGGCAGCTTGCTGAGGACCAGCAGCTTGGTCAGGTAACTGTTAGCACGGTCGATCATCTGTTTCATGGATGGATTTGTGCGACTTTTCAAGAATATTTACCAGAACAACTGGCACAAGCAGCTAATCCTATGCAGCATCTCTCAAGACAGCAGTACTTAGTCTCTAGCTTTCCCTGCCTGTCAATGGAATATAACGGGTAACAACACGTTGCCCTGAATAAAGCACACAAAACAATACTTTTCACTGTATCTCGGTACCTGTGATTATAATAAATCAAATCAAAATATAATCAAAAGCTGTTTGCATTCGTACAGCAATTTAACATAGTGAAATCTTTGAGGAGAAAGTGAGGTCTGCAGATGCTGGAGATCAGAGCTGGAAATGTGTTGCTGGAAAAGCGCAGCAGGTCAGGCAGCATCCAGGGAACAGGAGAATCGACGTTTCGGGCATAAGCCTGAAGAAGGGCTTATGCCCGAAACGTCGATTCTCCTGTTCCCTGGATGCTGCCTGACCTGCTGCGCTTTTCCAGCAACACATTTCTAACATAGTGAAATGTCCATTCCTTGTTACATGAATGCTGTTTAATAAAATTGAACTACCTAAGAAGATATTAGCACAGCTGACCAAAAACCCCATACAAACACGCCTGGTGGATGGCATGCTACAAAGGAAGGCTGACATCTTCCAGAGCACTGGCAGAGGTGGCTGCTCCACCAGCATCTATTGACTGGTCAGAGGTTAACTCACCTGGCTCAACGCTGTGGAGGAACAGCTTGGATATGCCCTTGGAATACTCACTATTTCATCTCCACATACATCACAACTAACAACTGTGTCACCTATTATGATCTCATTCACTTCCCCTGTTTTCTCACAACAGTAGAAGACAGACCATAATAAGGAGGAGAGAATCCACAGGAATGAGAATCCAGAGAAAGTATATTCCTGTTGGGGTGAAAGGAAAGGCTGGTAGGTATAAGGAATGCTGGATGACTAAAGAAATTGAGGGTTTGGTTAAGAAAAAGTAGGAAGCATATGTAAGGTATAGACAGAATAGATCGAGTGAATCCTTAGAAGAGTATAAAGGAAGTAGGAGTATACTTAAGAGGGAAGTCAGGAGGGCAAAAAGGGGACATGAGATAGCTTTGGCAAATAGAATTAAGGAGAATCCAAAGAGTTTTTACAAAGACATTAAAGACAAAAGGGTAACTAGGGAGAGAATAGGGCCCCTCAAAGGTCAGCACAGCGGCCTTTGTGTGGAGCCGCAGAAAATAGGGGAGATACTAAATGAATATTTTGCATTAGTATTTACTGTGGAAAAGAATATGGAAGATATAGACTGTAGGGAAATAGAGGGGGTGACACCTTGCAAAATGTTCATATTACGGAGGAGGAAGTGCTGGATGTCTTGAAATGCATAAAAGTGGATAAATCCCCAGGACCTGATCAGGTGTACCCGAGAACTCTGTGGGAAGCTAGAGAAGGGATTGCTGGGCCTCTTGCTGAGATATTTGTAACATAGATAGTCACAGGTGAGGTGCCGGAAGACTGGAGGTTGGCAAACGTGGTGCCACTGTTTAAGAAGGGTGGTAAGGACAAGCCAGGGAATTATAGACCGTTGAGCCTGACCTTGGTGGTAGGCAAGTTGTTGGAGGGAATCCTGAGGGACAAGATGTACATGTATTTGGAAAGGCAAGGACTGATTAGGGATAGTCAACATGGCTTTGTGCGTGGAAAATTATGTCTCACAAACTTGGTTGAGATTTTTGAGGAAGTAACAAAGAGGATTGATGAGGGCAGAGCGTTAGATGTGATCTATATGGACTTCAGTAATGCATTCGTCAAGGTTCCCCATGGGAGATTGATTAGCAAGGCTAGATCTCATGGAATACAGGGAGAACTAGCCATTTGAATACAGAACTGGCTCAAAGGTAGAAGACAGAGGGTGGCGGTGGAGGGTTGTTTTTGAGACTGGTGGCCTGTGACCAGTGGAGTGCCACAAGGATCGGTGCTGGGTCCTCTACTTTTTGTCATTTACATAAATGATTTAGATGCGAGCATAAGAGGTACAGTTAGTAAGTTTGTAGATGACACCAAAATTGGAGGTGTAGTGGACAGCGAAGAGGGTTACCTCAGATCACAACAGAATCTGGACCAGATGGACCAATGGGCTGAGAAATGGCAGATGGAGTTTTATTCAGATAAATGCGAGGTGCTACATTTTGGGGAAGCAAATCTTAGCAGGACTTATACACTTAATGGTAAGGTCCTAGGGAGTGTGCTGAACAAAGTGACCTTGGATTGCAGGTTCATAGCTCCTTGAAAGTGGAGTCGCAGGTAGATAGGATAGTGAAGAAGGCGTTTGGTATGCTTTCCTTTATTGGTCAGAGTATTGTGTACAGGAGTTGGGAGGTCATGTTGCGGCTGTACAGGACATTGGTTAGGCCACTGTTGGAATATTGCGTGCAATTCTGTTCTCCTTCCTATCAGACAGATGTTGTGGAACTTGAAAGGGTTCAGAAAAGATTTACAAGGATGTTGCCAGGGTTGGAGGATTTGAGTTATAGGGAGAGGCTGAACAGGCTGGGGCTGTTTTCCCTGGAACGTCGGAGGCTGAGGGGTGACCTTATAGAGGTTTACAAAATTATGAGGGGCATGGATAGGGTAAATAGACAAAGTCTTTTCCATGGGATTGGGGAGTCCAGAACTAGAGGGCATAGGTTTAGGGTGAGAGGGGAAAGACATAAAAGAGCCCTTCCGGGGCACCTTTTTCACTCAGAGGGTGGTACGTGTATGGAATGAGCTGCCAGAGGATGTGGTGGAGGCTGTACAATTGCAACATTTAAAAGGCATTTGGATGGGTATATGAATAGGAAGGGTTTGTAGGGATATGGGCCGGGTGCTGGCAGGTGGGACTATATTTGGTTGGGATATCTGGTCGGCATTGACGGATTGGACTGAAGGATCTGTTTCCATGCTGTACATCTCTATGACTCTATGTGCCTGGTGTCAGGCTCCTCACTCCCTACAAGGAGATAATTTTGGCTCTTGCTGGAGAAAATTTAGATGCAGGAACATTCATATCCTGCCCAGCGAATAAGTACCACTCTTCATCTAGCGTAACTCTTAAGTGAACCCTGCTGTCACTCTCAATCATTGCACACTACTCCTTAACCATTGACTGTAACACATTTGCTCTCTTTGCTCTTGAAGGTTCCGCAATCCTCTTAAAATGTCTTCTGGCTCCACTAGAAGACCCATATGCTTGCCTCTGTGCATGTGAGTACTGAGGCTTCAGAGGAAGTATCAGGAAGACTGCCTCCTGTACTCTTTGCCAACTCTGATACTGATATTTTGGTTGTGATAGAAAGTGAGGGTGCATATTATAGTGAGCACCTCACTGTGACTGCCGTGCAGCTGGCTGAGGAAGAAACACCCTAGGTCACTTGGAGGACTCCTGGAGACCAGGCAGCTGCTCAGTTGCAGGCAGGAGAGGATCCTGTGGTTTCAGCAATCAGCGACTTCATCTACATATACAGGGAGTGGCAGGCAGGCATCTGGGATGCAATTCCCATCACTGCCCAGAATCTACAGCAGGGCAGCAAAATTTCTATTAGCCTCTATTGACAGGTTGGTGACAGTCAACGGGAACCAGGCTCAGCACACACAGAGTCTGCACACCCATTGGTTCACAAGACTGAAGGTCAGGTGACAGGGGAATGGGGATATTTGACCTCACTCCAGCTGCCCAATTCTCACTGCAGGTACTCAACTGGAGCAGGAACCACACGCAGGATTCTTGGCAGTTTCCACTCAGAGCACTACACAGATGACCAGGCCCTCTACTTTCACCTGCCACCTCCCGCATGACAACTTTATAGCAAGGAGGATCAATTTGCTTCTGGCCAGAAGACTATTGGCCTGTCAGGCCTAGCCCCTCCAGTGCGGTCATTCCACTAAGCCATCAGGGCCAATACCCATTGCAAAAGAGCAGGTTCCCTCCACCCCATTGCAGAACCAGGGAGTGCAATTGAACATAGTGAGAGGGAGAGAAAGATGAAAAAGTGGAGTTAGTTTGGAGCAAGCATGAGTTAAATCTTGTAATTACCTTCTAGTTTTCTTGTCATGGTTTTATAGACATTTATCTTGTTCGGTGAAACAAAAACAGAAATTGCTGGAGAAAGTCAGCAGGCCTGGCAGCATCTGTGAGAAGAAAACAGAGTCAACGTTCAGACTGTGGTAATTCTTCATTAGAAGTATTTGTCGCATGGAGAAACTGGAGTAATGCTGAAGCTGAAGTTGGGAAGGTGGAGGAGAGGAGAGGTGAGTAGACATGAGGAGATGGAGCCCAGAGAGAGAGCAAGATATGAAAGGAATTTGCTTCCTTGTCAGCATTCTGCACGGACTGTTCCCTCCGGGACACTCTGGGCTACTCCTTGATACTCAACGCCTCCTCCCATGCCAATGGCATCTTCCCATGCAATCACAGAACATGTAATATCTGCCTGTTTAACTCCTTATTCTTCACCATCTATGGACGCAGACATACTTTCCAGGTGAAGCAACGATTTACAAACGATTCATTCAATCCAGTTATCTGTGTTCGTTGTTCGCATGTGGCCTCCTCTACACCAGGGAGATGAAACACAGCCTGGGTGACCACTTTGCAGAACACCTCCATTCTGTCTGCAAAACCAACCCTGAACTTCCAGTTGCCTGCTACTTCAACATACCACTGTGTTCTTATGCCAACATTTCTGTCGCAGGCCTGCTGCAATGTTCCAATGAGTTTCAGCACATGCTGAAAGAACAACATGCCTTTAGGCCCCCTAGGACTTAACATTGAACCCTAAGACTTAATAGGACCCTGCAGCTTCCAGGACTTAGCATTGAATTCAAAAAAATTGGAGCCTGATCCCATCCTTCCATGTTTTTCTACCCACCCAACACCTGGTCCTCCTGTTATGACATGAGTTATTTTTAGCACAGTCACCCGTTCCTACATATTCCTTAGTCCATTATCACATTATATGGAGTAAAGATGGCACAGCTCATTCAATTTCCCACCCTTTGCTCTTACTTCCTCTCATTTATTTTGACACACCCTGCTATCCATTATCTCCTTGTTTGCCTACCTCTTTCATATCTCTCTCTCTGGGTACCATCTCTTCCTTTCTGCTCACTTCTCCCCACCTCCTCTTTGGCTGCAGCATAAATACCACACTTTCTTACTACAATTCTGATGAAGAGTCACTGTACTCAAAACATTAACTCTGCTTTCTTCAAACATATGCTGCCAGACCTGCTGAGTTTTTCCAACAATTTCTGCTTTTGTTTCAAATCTCCAGCATTTGTAGTTCTCTGTTTTATTTTACCTTGTTTGGTGAGTCTGCTAAGATGGAAATCTGAACATTCATGAGATGAATTATGGTGTTAACAAAGTATTAATGTTTTGTAATGACCACTAATTGGCATCTCATCATTACTCAGCATGAATCTTGCCATGTGTGAGAAACATAAATGATAGAATGAGATAGTGTTGATGTTGAGAGAGGGAATGGCACATATGTCACCCAATTTTGTCACACATCTCACCATAGCTCATGTCACTCACACCACCATAAGTTTTTGTCCACTGAGTAATACCAATACGAAGGATTATTGGCAGTAAACCTACCCAGAGCTTCTCAAGTCACTCCATTACAGCAAGCTGACAATATTGGCACCCATTGTTAGAATATAGTGCCAGTGATGGTTGGTGAATGTTCTGTTTAACCAGCACATTACAATAAAAGGCATGTGTATTTATCCAGGTGAAGAAATGTATTAGGAAATGTAGGTTGTTCTGTCTATTTGATCTTCATTGTGATAAAGGTAAAAACAAGGACTGCAGATGCTGGAAACCAGAGTCTAGATTAGAGTGGTGCTGGAAAAGCACAGCAGGTCAGGCAGCATCTGAGGAGCAGGAATCCTAAGATGTTGCCTGACCTGTTGTGCTTTTCCAGGACCACTCTAATCTAGACTTCAATGTGATAAAGCCAAGTATACACTTGCATTGTGCCTGACATTTCAAACTTTTTAAGGAAGATACAATTATTTGTTACCGGTTTATTTAATCAGGTGATAATCATTGCTATGATCATGAAAAAACAAATAAACCATGATGTTAGTATTGCCATCCGTCCAGATTTAACATGGGTTTCCTAGAATTGAAGATTAATTTCTAAGATACTGTTGTGAGGAAAAGGCTAGGGGTTTAATCATCAGGACAATTTGTTCAAATAGTTTTGCCCTTAGTTGCACATGCTTTGAAGATTGTTATTTAACTAATCAAATTGTTCAAAAGGTGGAGAAGAGGATGTTCTATTTCCTTTTCCAAATGCTGGCATAAGACAGGTCATGAGTTGAGTGATCCAATGACATCAGTATAGAGTTTGTAGACAGAAATTCACATGACCTCCAGAAACACAGTTGATTAAAAATGGAAAAGCTACTTTGTGGACTGAACATCACATGACAATCAAGAATGTCCAAATAAAGCAGCAACCCTACTTGATATATTGTCATGTTCAAGGATGATGCTGGATTGAGGGAATGAACCTTCATTTCATGATGGGGGCGAAAGAAGCACAGGTCCATTGTCAACATGGTAACACAGAAAGAAAGCTTCAGTGATGAGATGTGTTAGGATGTGTTCTGATGCCTCTTTTATATTTTATTAGGGTCTCCATTGAGGGCTAGAATTTGCAGCATTGTTGTGGTCATGGTGAACACAGCTTGTGATGTGTTCGTGGTCTTATGTTTATCTGCCCCTTGGAACTGCCCTCTCACTGATCTGTAAGTTTCATTGGGGTCAGCACCAGAAGGCATGAATGGCTATGATTCTAGCATAATTGACAAAAACGAATCTCATGGATATTTGAGTGAATATGTAATTCTAGGTGTAATATGAGGCAGACTTGACTATGGCGCATATGGTGAAGGAATCCTAATATGACCATAATGTCAAAGAATTCACCCTCAAGAATTGGAATCAGATGTAATAGTATTACAATTGAATAAAGGTAACCACAAAGATATGAGGGATGCTGTATAAGGCTCTGGTCAGACTTCATTTGGAAAATTGTGAGCAATTTTGGGCTCTGTCAAGACCCAAATTTAAGGAAGGATGTGCTGGCCTTGGAGAGGGTCCAGAGGAGGGGTGCAAGAGTGATTCCAGGGATGAAGGGTTTGAGGAGCCATTGAGGACACAGGGTTTATATTAGATGGAGTTTAGAAGGATGACGGTGAATCTCATTGAAATGTACAAAATACCGAGAAGCCTGGATAGACTGGTCATTGAGATGATGTTTCCAATAGTAAGAGGGACTAGAACCCAAGGGTACAGCCTCAGAGTGAAGAGATGACCCTTTAGAACTGAGATGTGGAGGAATGTCTTCAGCCAGAGGCTGGTGAATCTGTGGGTCTAATTGCTGCAGAGGGCTGTGGAGGCCAAATCACTGTCTTTAGGACAGAAATACAGAGGAACCTCGATTATCCAAATTAGATGGGCAGGTATTATATCATTCGGATAATTGATTATTCAGTTAATTGATTCAATACCTCTCCTCTGGGGCTCGGAGTTTTCTGAAGTTTCCTTTTTTCTTGCTCTGCCTGCCTTGCTCCCTCTCTCTATCTCATGGGCTTTTTTCTGAGCAGACACACACTTGTGTGTAAGAGACCTGCAGCATTGCTGAAGCCTTCCCCCCGCCCCCATCAGTTCAGTGGGATTGACACAGCAAGCACTTGCTAAGTCTGCTCCCCGTTCAGGAGATTAGGCAGCAGCAGACTGCGTGTGAGCCCCTGCCCCCCGTCCACCTTCCCAACCTTGTCCGCCTCCCCCCCACCCTGGCCCCTGCTTCGGGGCAGCTGGACTGGACACCAACAGTCAGTCTGCTGCTGCCTTTGCGGGCTTCGTCTCAAAATCTCTCTCACACACACACCTTTTTACTGTAACTTTTTTTCAGGTTCCACCTTTGCCCTGTACAGGACAATGTTGGAGAGATTATTTGGGGAAAGAGGGTATAGGGCACACCCCTGTATAGAACTCCAGGGAAAGTGTGGTGAGAGAGAGAGAGAGAGGGCGGGCGGTCAGTCATTTGGAGACAGTGTCTGGGCTCCTATCAATGTCCAGGACTGTTCTTGGCAGCATTTCAGTTAGCCGTGTTCATTTTTAATCATTGTAAACAAAAGACGCGATCAGTGTTGGAAACACCTCTTTGATGTAATGTTTCTATTGGTACTTTGAGATCTTCTTCGGATAATCTGAAATTCGGATAATTGATATTCGGATAATCGAGGTTCCTTTGTAGATGGGTTCTTGAATGGTAAGGGGATCAAAGGTTACTAGAAAAAGGCAAGAGAATGGATTTGAGAAAAATGTCAGCCATGATTAAAGGTAGAGCAGACTCAAAGGGCCAAATCGGCTAATTCTGCTCCTATATCTTATGGTCTCATGAAATGTTTGGTATTTCCAAAAACTGCATATCAAAATTATACATTTAATTAGGATATGAATTATTCCTACTATTGGATCTATTTTTGTATTCATTTGCTACATTTTTTCCTCCTTTTAATATTATCAAATGAAATCAATGTTAAAGACATGAGCTTACAGGATCAATTTTTGTTACTAATTTAAATGTCAAAAGTACATTTTCAACCAAAATGTAAAATTTGCTAATGTGGCACTTTTAACTGTTGTGTCTAAGTACAGCCTAAGAATTGTTTCAAAGTAATATGAGGCACTTACACGGGTTAAGCCATCTCATATTTATTCATTCATAGACTATAATTGTTTCCCTCTCTGTAATAATTTTGCATAGCAGACCAAAGCACACTGAGATGGAATTGCAGCCATACAACAATCGCTTTTGGCATTATAATATAAATAAGGTAGTTTCTTGACTGCTCAAGCAAGCATTTTTCTTTGTAATCTAATAACTCAAAAAGACAGATTATAAAGGGCACCGAACTAAAAGAAGAAAAACGATGAAGCCCAGACATTTGAAAAACATCAAATTGCTCAGTAAAATTATTTTCTGAAATGAAAGTAAGAAAAATAGATATTATGTTTCATAGATTGAAGCTATCTATTGGAAACTAAGCAGGAATATGGGATGAACTGCAGGCATCAATGATGAAGTATACTATCTTGATTTTCTGACTGAATTAGAAGATAAGAATGGAAGTATGTTGAAGTAGCAGATGTGTTCAGTGCCCTCTAGGCAAATAAACATCAGTGATATAACAACAACAGAGAATCAGGACCTACAAGCTGTGATGTCTACTGGAGTGTGTCAGTTCGCTCTTTTTAGATGGCATTACTTTAGAACGGTGTATTTGTGGTTTTGTCTTAAGGGAGGGAATAATTACTTGAGTTAATTATAGTCTTAGTAGTAAACTAATTGTTACACTCTTACTTACCTCATTTGTTGATGACTTGTTTGCCATGTATCAACATATATGATCCACATATTGGTGATATAAATTTTATTAAACCTTGCTAATGTTCCCATATGCTATCAATGTGACAGGGTATTAGGTTTAATCACACCTGAAAATCATGGTAGAATCATCAGCTATGTGGTGATAACTCAAAAAACCTATAAAGATGCATTCTTACACAAGAGATGGATTATTAAACAATCACAACTGATGAATTTTAGGAAACGATTGTGAGAATAAATTGATGAATGCTGATTTTTGGTTACTTATTCTTGGGAAATGGGAGATACAAGAAGGTCTCCTTGAGAAGGCACAGTGGTTCAGTATAGCACTACTGCCTCACAGCACTAGGGACCCGGATTCGATTCCAGCCTTGGCTGACTGTCTGTGCAGAGACACTTTTTTTGTTGGAATTGAACAAAGACTTATCGGTCACATGGATGATTGACATCACATAATTTAAAGTAGGCAATTGTGATTTTACAAAACCTGGTGAATGTCGATGTCCTGAAATAATGTCTGAATGGACTATAGAAACTGATCATCGTATCTTCCATGATTATGTGTTAATGGAAAGGAATTAAAGCAGAAAGATTCTGCCTGCTACAAATGGGGAACTCACATACCTATGCTAATATGTAGGTGAGGTAACTGGGGGATTCACATACCTTTGTTAATATGGAGGGGAAATAAATGGGGATTCACATGCCTATGCTAATATGGAGGGGAAGTTAAACAATGGGAGAGGGAGGGTTGGGGCCAGGGTTATTAGTTCTGTCTGGAAAGGACAAAGGTTTTGTCTAGGCTTACTTGCATGGAAAGGGGGAATCCACATGTGTGGATTGAAAGAGTACAGGCTTTCAGTTGCTGTTGTAGTAAGTTTTTTTTGTTAGTGGGATTTTTAAACCTAAAGTCCCCAGTGTGCCCTGGAAGAGAAGCAAAGCATGGAACTGACCCCCTCCGTGACACTTTAACTTCCTCAACTCAGCAGGTCCAACAATGTAATGGCAACCCAAACTCCCTGCCCATCTTCATGACTCCTATAGCCCCCTGCCACTTTAATGCCAATTCATATCAACTCACCCATGGTCAGCTTGCTTCATGTTGTGCGCTGCTTCCATATAGATATACTTGATCTGGTAGAGCATGTTTCCCCATTAATTCTGTAACTCTAATTATCTCTGCTACTTATCAAACCTCTTGCAGTAACCAAAAAAGAAATAAATCGTACCTCACAACAGTAGCTGGAACCCTTAAGCATCTGCCATTTAGAAGAAATGCCTGATTTCAGATGCCACAAGTAGTTTGAGAGTGAGGAAGGGAATTAACCTAATGAAGGTATGAAGGATAAATAATTGTGTCGACACCTAGTGATGCAATTTTGCTTGCATTAATATATATTGATGAAACTTCTACCTGTTTCGGAGATCAGCTTCCACTGCTGTCAAAAACGCAGACAGGAAATCAGAGAGGGTGCAAACTGAGCAGAAATCAAGTGGAACTGATTTCTGCCCTATTTTATGGTCGATTACACTCCATCTGCCCCTGAGATTGCTTTAATCATGTAAAGGAATCAGATTGCGACAGCAGTTATGCAGGTCTCATTGCTGCCCAGTAATCTGTTTCCACATAAATCTCTGGCCATGGTGAGGAAATATCCAGTAATAGTGGAATGACAGAAGCTGACACAGATGAAGCAAATGTCTCACAGAGAAGTGCCAACTCTTTAATATGCTGATTCCACTCTCAAATATATAAAATAGTGTGACAGCCAGTGCAGCCAACACAATCAATGCTGTTTATCACAGGGTTAGGCAAAAACACAGCACAATGACACTTGACTATCTTCAGTCCCATAAACTAGTAGCCACCAATTTGACATCTTTCTCCCAATGGTGAAATATTGAGAAGGAATTTGCGTTTAAAAGAACAGCAAAAACAGTTCCCATAAATTTCCTGAAGAATTTCTTCAAGGCTCATGGGATAAATTACTCCAAATGGAGATTTAGTTTGAAAACTGAACAGCAAATGGAATTCAGCTATTGAACTGCATGCTGGAAGAAAATGGACTTTTAGTTAACATAAGTGAAGTAAACTATTATTCTGGCTTTTCTCCATTGAATTTCCTAGATAACTTGCACTCAAGATTTTCTGAACTAAAGGTCATGCAGCACTTAAAACCCATAAAAGGTCCTAAGTAACAATTTGAAAAATGATTGTCTTTACACTACAGACCTTCATAACAGTCCCATTGGCCATTATCCTTAACTCAACCCCATTAGGTAACACCTACAGGAACATAACAATGTCACATTTTTTCCATTTTGGACAAAATAAATTCTTGAAAATGGCTATGTCAGTACAGTTTTTAAAAGTTGTAGCATAATGCCTGCCTTATTGGGCACAAGGGATGCTCCAGTGTCTCAATGGCTGCCATGGGACTCCACATAATTAAATAGCAGAAGAATGGGGCAAAGTCTTTTGACACCAATGTAATCCTGATTGGTTCAATGAATGCAGGCAGAGTTCCCTTTAAAATTAGGATGTTAAAGTGAAAGATTTAGCACCATAAGTTTGCTTAATGTTAGACAATCAGTAATCTGTGGTAAGCTTTTCTGACTATGCCTTCTCCCTTTTTGTACAATAAACTGTTTGTTCATTTAGGTTCTCTTTGTTTAGTAAGAATTTTTACCTAGCAAACAGACTGGTGACTTCATGTGTCCAACATACTAGGACAGGAAATAGAATATCAAGCTTCCTGTTTGGTTGTACCAACAAAGAGAGGACAATGCAACTTTAATTTTATTGGTTTAAGATCAGAGTGAAGTTAGTCTAGGTAGCATGGGCACAAAATGGATTCAATCACAACTGAGAACCCAAGTGACATAGCTAACAGCGTCATGAAAGGGCTCATTTGCTCAACATTCAAGAGCTGTTGAGGTCTGTGTCCCAGTGATGGTGAAAGAGTAACTCAACTACACTGGTTATAAAAGTGAGATTGCCTAAGTTCTGAATATTGCCAATTACATCTAGTCTTAAGCTATTTTATAACCTGTGTTATATTACTTTTAATATTATTTATCCTATACATTTATGATCTCAGATTCAGTTGACTATTGTAGTTAATGTTTAGGTTTCATAAGTGCAAACCACATTGTTACATTGAATTGCATGCAATATTTGCCATTTGTTTCGCAAAGTAATTTAATCTATTAGTGTTTATTATATTGCTAGATAGCCTGTTAATTAAGTGAATACTTGTGTAACTCTAACTTGTAAATTGAATACAATAAGCAGAGTTTAGTTATTGATGTATAATCAGTTCTCATCCTTGGTCATTTGGTAAACTTTATTAATTAACTCACTCAACCTAATCGAGCACTGAGAAATTAATTATAATACAAAATGGGCAACTCTGGCATCACATCTTTACACCTAAGCAGGGAGCTAAAACTGCATTTGTTGAGGATTTAGAGAAGGGTATTAAGAATTTGTTGGTACTTTACATTTGTGATTATGTTATCTATTTATCAGGATACATACAAAATACTGATTTTTTAAACAAAGTTAAACACCATGCACTGTCACTGTGAGGAAGATTGGAGAAAATAATTACACCTACAGTACAAATTGTCAGTGAAAATAAAGTGTGGTTCACCAGGTACTCTGAAACATAATTTCACATGAAATGGAGTGGAAAAAATAGTTTTGAGAATGGGTCATGATGCAAAACTGTGGGCAATAACAAGCTGCTGTCTTTTGTTTAGAGTGTTAAACACTTGTGCTGCTGGCTACTGTGTCTTGAAGCCAGTTCCACAAATATTTTGGAAAAATTGAAAGATCAACTTTGATGCATAGGTTTTGCACTAAACTCTATTTACTGGGATAAAATCACTACATGAAGAGTCTCCCCACCAGATCCAATCTTCTCAGTTCTCAATTTGTTAATATTCAGCATCAACATTAATGACTTGGTGGAGTCTGTTGCTAATCTTTCAAAATGGTGACAATCTGTGCATCAATTTGGGTCACAATGCCCTAACAATAAGATAGAGTGGTGGTAGAGAATGAAAGAAAAGGATACAAATACTCCATTTTGGATCCCACTGCTCTGTGGGACATCCTGCCTAGCTTTCTCAAAGATCTGTGTGAAAAGAATAATACTGTTCAGTCACATGAAGATCCTTGTGCAACCCTGAGTAAACATCATCCTCAAATTGAGGGACATCTGATCACAGTACAGTCACTAAAGTATAGGTGTTGGTTAATGCACCAGCTATTAACAATCCTGGTCAATATCTGATTTTTTCAGGTATCATGCAGTGAAAATTTCCTTAGATCTACTTTATGTCTGGAATGGGCCAAATGCCACAACTTTGAGATCAGAATGAAATTGGAGCCGTTAACATAGGAAAAACTGTCACCTCCATTTGTGTCTCTGCAAACAACTCACCCATTTATCAAGTTGTGTTGCTTCCCTCATCAACTGAGGGGGAAGGGAATGGGATGCAGGTGGGTGGGTGTGAAAATTGTCAGTTGGGAACTGGCAGTGGCTTTCAGGATTATTGTGGAACTGGGAATAGAGATTTTGCTCCTCCTAGCCCTCCACAGCAGATATTCTTTTTTAAAAAGTTGTTTGTTTGCAAAGGATTGTAAGGCCATGTTGTGGGGAAAATCACCAGCCTCGGAGTCAGAGTCAGGGTTCAATGGCACAGTTTATTGTACAAGGAAATATTGGAACTCCGGGGAGAGAAAGACACCAACAGCACAGTGGTCAGCTGTGATTCTTCTCTCAACCTGGAGCACATGTCAAGATACTTGTATACATTTTGTAATATAATAAGTCAGTGATGAGGTTATTGTCTTTGTAACATGGTTTGTTTATTGTAAACATTGTAGAACTGTTAATGGTTTTGGTGCAGTCATTGTCAGTTCCAGTGCAGCCTTTGTTAATTTCAGCGTGATCGTTGTCAGTTTCAGCGCAGACATTGTCAGTTTCAATGTCTGCACGGAAGCCCATTGCTGTAGTAATGGGCGCTAATCGCGCTTCCTGAGAAGGACGATTACTGCAGCCCTGGCTATTATCACTCTGTATTGAGTATGTATCAGACTGTTATCATTTCTATCAAAGGTGTTGGCTGAACCCAGACACTTCGATGGGCAGTTTATACTATTCATGTGTATTCTCTCCCCCACCCGCCATAAACTAATCTACTAGGTTGTGAATGCATTGTGCTGGCATTCTGGTGGCCCCAGGCAGTGTATGTATTTACTCTGCTGTCTCTCTCCATATTTTGGTCTGGCCGCCATCTTTTGTGTCAAGTGGCCAACTTATGGCTCAGCAGCCATCTTGTGTGTCTGTATGCCTAGTGTCACCCTGCCCCATGCCATCTCCCACTTCAGCTACATCCATGCTGGAAATTCCTGAGTGGAACAGGCCAAAGGATGTCCAATTTCCCTGAGAGAGTCTAAACCCTTTGTTACCATAAATAGCGGTAACATTTGGGTTTGGTTTCTTTCAAGCAACCTTGGGTGCAAGATATCGTGTGTATAATTTACTGTATGGATTTTACACATAAAGTGGGAGCATCAAGTTCCAATTTCTGATTCTTCTTCTATTTTCCAGACAAGGTCCATACATTGAAAATGTTTTCTTTTATTGCATATCCATCTCTTTAGAGTGAAATTTCATAAGGTACCATTGCTCTGAAAAATCTGGGATACCTCAATCTGACTTCACAGTCACCACTTGCTAGACTAAACCATTTGTTTGCGATTTTGGAGAAGATTTGTAGCTCAGGTTGTAAATTTGCTTGCTGAGCTGGTAGATCTGTTACAATATCGTAGTGTCCCTACAGTGTGGGAAAAGGCCCTTCAGTCCAACAAGTCCTCACCGACCCTCCAAAGAATAACCCACGCAGACCATTCCCCTACCCTATTACTCTACATTTATCCCTGACTAATATGCCTAACCTACAAATGCCTGAACACTATGGCCAATTCACCTAACCTGCACATCTTTGGATTGTGGGAGGAAACTGGAGCACCAGCAGGAAACCCATGCAGACACGGGGAGAATGTGCAAACTCCACATGGACAGTCACCTGAGGCTGGAATCAAACCTGCGTTCCTGGTGGTGTGAGGCAGCAGTACTAACCACTGAGCCACCGTGCCCCTCCATTCTCAGACATTCATCACCACGCTAGGTAACATCATCAGAGAGCCTCCGATGAAGCGCTGGTATTCTGTCCTGCTTGGTATTTATCTGTCTTCATCTGTTTTGGTGGGTGATATCACTTCTGGTTCTTTTTCTAAGAGGTTACCAGGTTTCTAGGAATTCCCATGCATGTCTTTGTTTAGCCTGTCCCAGGATGGATGTATAGTCCCAGTCGAACTGGTGTCCCTCTTCGTCTGTATGTATTAATACTAGTGATAGTTGGTCATGTCTTTTGGGGGCTAGCTGGTGCTCATGTATCCTGGTAGCTAGTTTCCTGCCAGTCTGTCCAATGTAATGTTTGTTGCAGTCCTTGCAAGGTATTTGTAAATGAAGCTCATTCTGTTGGTTGTTGGTACGAGGTCCTTTGAATTCATCAGGAGCTGTTTCAGTGTGGTGATAGGTTTGTGGGCTATTAAAATGCTTAGGGGCTGGAGTAGTCTGGTCATCATTTCAGAAATATCTTTAATGTATGGCAGGGTGACTAGAGTTTCTGGGTATATGTGTCTTTTTGTTTATATCTTTTGTGTAAGAATCTGTGAACTGCATGTATCAGGTACCCATTGTTGCTGAATATGTTGTACAGGTGTTTTTCCTCAGCCTCTCTTAGTTCCTGGGTGCTGCAGTGTGTTGTGGCTCGTTTAAATAATGTCCTGATGCAGCTCCGTTTGTGGGTGTTGGGATGACTGTTCATGTTGCTAGTCTGTAGTTCTCCATTGGCTTTGCATTCTACCGTGACATCTGGGAAGGGAAGTCTGTTGTTCTCTTCCTCTTCGATGAACTTTATAGCAGTAAGGATGTTGTTTATGTGTTTGTGGGTTTCTTCTAATTTGTTGCGTTTCATGATGACAAAGATATCATCCACATAGTGGACCCAAAGCTTGGACTGGATCATGGGAAGGGCTGTTTGTTCCAATCTCTGAATAACTACTTCTGCTAAGAGTTCTGATATTGGTGATCCCATAGGCGTCCCATTGATTTGTTTGTGAGTCTTGTTGTTGAAGGTGAAATGAGTTGTGAGGCACAGGTCTACTAGTGTTCTTGCTGATGGAGTTGGTGCTGTCAGGTGTTTGTGTCCTTCGTTCATCTAGCAGTGAGGCCAGTGTTTCTTTGACTCAGGTGATGTTTATTAATGTGAATAGGGCCTTCATGTCGAAGGAAACAACGAAGGAAACAACTATACAATGTATTCAGGAACAATGGGTACCCGATAAGCGCAGTCCACCAATTCCTACACAACTGACCTAAACAAGAAGACATAACATGCCCAAAAAATCTAGCCACCCTGCCATACATTCAAGACATCTCGGAGATGACGACCAGACTAATCCGGCCCCTAAGCATTTTGGTAGCCCACAAACCTACCATCACACTGAAACAGCTCCTGATGAGCAACCCACCCAATCAGAAACAAATCTGGTGGCCAGTCAGTTTGTATGGAGTACACCCGAGCAACTGACCCTTTCAGCGAGATTTATCATCAGTTTCGTTGTCACCGTTAGGTTTCCACTGCTGACTCTCTCTCGCTGAGACACCACCGTCTCTGTCTTCAAGACACTACTGGCTTTTCTGCCACCCTCCGTACATTCCCCAATATAAATTTTTTAAAACTTACAACACGTCAATCATAAACCAAAACTTGTGAGCGTTGCTTTTATGAGATCCTGCTCAATGGACTTTAAACCTCCTCACACTTACGTACCTTGTTGCTTTTATGAGGACTCTAACCCCACGGGACTTTAAACCTGTACGTATCAAACTTTGTTGCTTTTATGGGGACTCTAACCCCATGGGACTTTAAACCCGTACATACCTTGTTGCTTTTATGGGGACTCTAACCCCACGGGACTTTAAACCTGTATGTACTATAATATCAATACTTTATCCACTTACTATTACCCGGACACTTGCAGTATAATGACAACAATCAATTTAGTATCTCCAATTGCAGAACTTCGATATAAACAGGCATCTGCTCACCTTTTTATGCGGCGCCGCTTGTTGTTGTCATCAGACATCAGTTGTCCTTTGTTTCTATTTTTCTCTCTTTTCCGTCACTTCTCCGTCTTCATCACGTCGGGGTCACCAAATGGTAGGATTTTGGCTCAATCTACCAGCTTACTTTCTTCTATGTGTGAGCCCAGTCCTGCGTGTTCTTTAAATGAAGCAATAGGAGAAGATATTAGGTCTCACACTCTTAGTTTATAGTACCAGTGAGTGGACAAAGTATTCAGAGCTCTGGGTCTAGACCTTTCTGTCCCTGACAAACTACAAAGTGTGTCAGTTCGCAAAGTAAGACCTCTTCCTGTCCCTGACCCAGTCTTTTATACAATAAAAAATGTCATGCAATCACTGAGGTGGGATTGTCTTCTGATTGACTGTTGATCCGACTCCATTCTCCGCCTCCTCGCATTCCCAGATGTCCGACCCCACGTGACCTTCTTTTGCCCGCGAAACGGAGCACCACGTGACCTCCTTCTGCCCACGAAACAGAGCATCATATGACCTCCTCGCGCACGAAACAGAGCACCACATGACCTCCTCGCACTCCTCCGGCGCTCGAAACAGAGCATCACGTGACCTCCTGCGCGCGAAACAGAGCATCACGTGGCCTCCTTCTGCGTGCATTACACAGCATCACCAAAGGCTTCCAAATGCCCAGTATATTTACACTCGCAGCCAGCCATATATTTACAAGTAAGCCATATATTTACACCAACCACTTAGAAAAAAGAACCAGAATTGATATCACCCACCACAACAGACAAACACAGATAAATAGCAAGCAGGACAGAACACCAGCGCTTCATCGGAGGCTCGCTGATGATGTTACCTAGCATCAGTGGGGACACTATCACTGCAACACAAGAGTCAGTGACCTGAAGATTTTCGTTCTTTACTTATACTATTTAGCTGTAACACTTTAAGTCATGAGTCAGGATTCTGTTGAACAGGTATGAACCTCTACCAGTTTATCCAAGGAATGGAATCTCAAGTTCAGCTAATTCTCACTTACGACCAGCATGATAAAACTATTGTTTCAGATTGTGATGTTTTTGCATGTATCGTCTTGTTTCTTGGAATGATCCAGCCGCATGCAGTGTCGAAGTAACCTAACCAAGTACTGATAATCGTTGTGCTTTAGTCACCAAATTAAGTTACCTCAAATTTCTGAATATTGAATTCCATCTCCCACTTTTCAGTTCTTTCTTCCTTTCCCATTTTTCTCAGATGTATGATCCCAAAGTATAGCCCCATAAGAGATCATTGCTCATATTCAATTTCTCTGAAAAACTATCTGAGAGCTGAAGTTTACATACTCACAATAGTACTTTAGCAAGGGAGTGCATAAAGTAGGTTGGTGGCTATCCCAACACATTTCCAGCTGTATTACAGTGGAACATTTAAAATGATGATGATGTAACTGATGATGTCTCCCTGGCATTAATAAGAAAAATTAAGAGAGTGAGTAAAGAGTGGAGTCTTAAACATTATGCTGGAGAGCTTTATTTTGTAACGTGTAATGTACAGATGTTAATAAAACATCAGGACATCGGGAATGGCAGACCCTAACCTAAAGCTAAAGAGCCAACAGCCTCAGCGACACTGTGTGTGTAGACCCTGCAGCTCAGGGATACAAAAGACAAGTATCTAAATGTGTTGGTAGAGTATTGGATTAAAGCACACAATAATGTATGATGGCAGCTCGGGAAAAGGTTCTAAAGTTAGATCAGTTCATGGGACACAGATGAAACCAGATGATTCTGAAGGTGGGGCAGGCCCTTGCAAAGGTTTGAGTGAAAAATTAGATAACAGAGAGACTTCAAAGGTCAGGAAAGAACTTTGGAAGACATCAAATACAGAGCAACGGCATGGGAAGACTCTGAAGTGTAGGAGAAAGAACCTTAAAAGGCTTTGGAGATAAGCCATGAAGTGGCAATACTCTGGGGAGTAAAAATACAGAAATTAACTTCTTTAACAGTAAGTAGGGAAAGCTCAAATACTCGCCCAGATTAATAAAGTGCACCAATAGTTCATAGGGATGGCAGCTCCAGCAAAAACTTTGCTATTATCATAGTCATTTGATAATGTGAAGTGTCTACATGAAGTTAGACATAAGAGCTCTGGAATGTGGCAGCTTCAGCCCTGCACATCAAGTTAGCTTGTGCTGTATATCCAGTAGCTGATGATGTTCTGGTCAGACAAAGATGGAAGAAAATATGGGGAGTATGATGTATTAGTGAAAACATTTGATGTATACTTTAACCGATAAATTAGTTAGAGTACAGGGAAGGTTCAATTAGTGATCTCAACTATGGGACAATCAATCAAAATACATTTAATGAATTTATATTGTTGAGCAGGATGCTGCAAGTATGCAGACATAGCTGAATTGGTGGGGCAGTGCCCAGAATGCAATAAGGACAAAAATTATGCCAATAGCTACCCCACATTCCTAGGATTGGCCGGGTAAGCCCTGGACTCAGTTACATGCCAACTATGCAGGGCCTTTCATGGTCCCAATGTTCTTGGTCATTGTAGCTGCCCAGTCAAAATGGCTGGATGTCAATAGCGTTCATTCATCAAATAGGGGATGACGATAAACTGTGTGCATCTTTTGCAATTCATGGACTCTCCAAAGTATTGGTCACAGATAATGGGCCACCGTTTACCAGCAGGGAATTTGAATATTTCCTTAAGTCAAATGGTATTTGACATATAAGGACAGCTTCATACCATCCATCAGCCAATGGTCTGCAGAAGGAGCAGTCCAAACTTTGATGGCAAGCTTAACGAAACAGCCTACAGCTTAACTAGATACTAAACTGTCCCAGTTCTTATTTGATTGTAGGACCACCCATCAAGCAAATACAGAAGAGTTGGTCATGGAGAGAAAATTCTGCGCTAGGTTAAATCAGATCTTCCCAGACCTGGGGTGGAAAAGGTGAAATGGCATCAGGAATGCAAATGCTGAACATAAAACTCCACTAAGCAAGACAGACAGTTTACTTCAGGGGATGAAGTTTGATGTAGGAACCTCAGGAATGGCCTGGAATGGTTAAGAGACCTGGCAAGGTCATGTCCCATAATGTATAAGGTTGTGGTAGGTGCGATGGTCATGAACATGCATGTGGACCACATGAAAGTTGCAAACTCGCAAATGGTGTGGGAGCAAAATGTGCCCGGCTCCTCAACAGCTTTTCCAAATGTTCAGGAACCTGTGGGTTCTCCCTTTCCACCAACTGTCGATGATACCTCGGAATCTGAGATTGACATGGTGGATGTCGCCACCTTGATACCTTTGACACCTAAAGAAGTGAGTGGATTTCTTTTGAGATACTCCAGATGCAAGAGGTGAGCTACTTTGTACTACACGCCGCCTGTATCAGAGGCAGAGTTGGAGGAACCTGACCTGGTGCTAAAGTGCCACAGGAGGACCTACAAAAATAAGAGCTGGCCTATGTCCTTTGACTCAGATGGGGAGTGTCGTAGTGATTGTAACAAGGTCAGCCATGTGGACCTCATAGAATATGATTTTCCTGATTGTGGCCATTAATCTGGTCCAGTCAGGGAGCCCTGGCTCACAGATATAAACAGGACAGTCAGAGGTTCTGTTAATTCTGAGAGCTATCTCTGAGGGCCAGAGTCAAGTACTACACATGCGTAAATAAAGGGCGACTTGGTGACAGAATACCGGCCTCTGTTGAGTTATTTCACCCCCCCCAGATGTTAGTAAAGAGAACTTTGCAGTGTTGACAGACACAACATTGCATACTGACAGAGCTCAGTCCTCACTACCTAACATTGTGATGGGTGGCCTTTGCTGTTGCATGCACCTATTATCTTTGTGTTGTGCTGTTTCCTAAGAGATGCATAATTACTTTGCTGAAGCCTTGGAAAGAAATGCCGTGTATCTTAAAATGCATGGTTTTCTGTTAGAGTGATGTCTATGGGGATTGGTTAAAGGTGCAATTAATTAAAACTGCATAAACAGACTAAAAAGGTTTTAGTAGTCAAGAATAGCACTAATGGATCCATTTCCACCGAATATTTAAATTTGATAGCCGAAGGCATCGTTTCCAATTTTCAAATGTTTGTTTGAAACATCTTAATGCAGGTGATTGCTGAACTCTCTTATTTAGTAGCTAGCAATAAAACATTGGGTTATGTTTTCTAAGTGAACTGTTTTTGCTGCTTTTATTTTGCACATCAATGCCTGTAGCCCAAAGAACTTCTCAAAGTTGCCTAGACACATCCAGATAACTTTAGCACTACTCGCTAAGTTGGAAAGAATAATTCCATAAATAAAGCATCAATACTATTCCCTGTGGAGGATGTGCGTCATATCTGCTATTGAATTTCTACTATAATAACCTAATGTCATTGCAAGTTTGAAATGCTGGTTGGTAGATTGTGAGATATTTTAAAGGGTATTTGCATCTGGTGTTGCACCTTACAAGATGTTTGCTCAAGTTTCCCAACAGAGCTATATATGCAATGAAATTATTGACAATTAACATTGATTGCTATGTGATACTAGATTTGTAAACGTTAATGATAGCCAACTCCTTCTTAACAAGTATGTATTGAAATGTTAGAGTTCCATGCAGATTTTTAAATTGTGAAAACTAGAACAGTTAAGACATGATTAAAATATTGAATGTTTCAAATAACTGCTAATTTCCATTGTTTATAGGTTTTTTTTCTGAAAAGGACTAAGTTTGCACCAACACAATCTGTACCTTTTGCATTTATTGGTTGTAACATATGTTTGTGCTGAAATGTTTATTGCAATATCCTGCCTGGTTGGTACTTTTTTTTCTTGACAAGAAGTCTTCACCTTCAAACATATTTAAGATCAGGTGTACTAATACTTTATTCAATTTTATTGCTTTTACCTAGATAAAAAAATGATGGGATTGGGAGTAAAGGTGATGTAAAAATCAACCATTCTGGGAAACATTACATAAGTCTGACTGTATCAGAGCAGAGATTTTGGGCAAGCTATGTACAAAAAGCCTGCATTAATTGAGAAGTTTACTGGCTAATCATAATTATCCATGCCCAAGTAATCTTAATGCGTGATCCATTTTTGACCTATATGCAAAGTTAAGGTCAAGACTAGAAGCTTTTTCTCCTATGAAGTGTTATCACTCCAATTGATGACGATGACAGTACCTAATTGCAGCGCTAGAGTTAATTCCAGTCACTTATGGGCATCTGAAAATTGAATTGTATAATATCATTTATTAACTGAACAAGTCATCTATATTTTTCCTTACTGTTCTTGAATCAAAGGAATCAATAGGATATCCAGATTATATTATTACTTGTTGTATATATGGAGCATCTTTTAACAGAAAGGACAAAATTGGTCGTGGGCTTACATGTCATCACACATAGATTAAAACCATACACAGGAACCATAATGGAAATGAATCTGCATAATTCATAATTATGGAATTATGAATACATTGCACTTTGCTCAAAAACTGCATTCATGTAGAACTCTGAGCTCAAAAACTGCATGAATTTATGTAAAACTCTGTTATCTCACTTTTTAGATTAGAATCAATCTAAACATCAGGTCATAGACAGAGAACACAGGGGGCTAACACCTTAAATATATTGTCTAGCTACCACCATTGTTAACAGCTAACCCGAGAATGCAACTTTAAAAAAAGGTTTTGTGATTTACACATGAAAAAAGTGAAACTATCACTGTATTCTAACAGATGAAAGGCTTAACAGACAATCAACTTTTCAATGTATAATTTCAGTTACATCACACTGCAAATTTTTGCTATAAATTCTGTGTTACGATTGAGCCCTCCACTATCACCTGATGAAGGAGCGTCGCTCCGAAAGCCAGTGTGCTTCCAATTAAACCTGTTGGACTATAACCTGGTGTTGTGTGATTTTTAACTTTGTACACCCCAGTCCAACACCGGCATCTCCAAATCTTGAAAGTTGCGGCTGCGATTGAGGAAACCCGTGGGGAGATTCGTGCCCAGGTGCAACCTATCACATCCATGCTGCAGAAGCAGGAGCAGAAGATCCAGAGCCTCGGGGAGAGGCTGGAGGAGGTGGTGGTTCGAACTAAGGTCTCGGAAGCTACAATAAAGTCCTCATCCAGTCGGATCCAGGTGCTGGAGAGAGGTGCGGGCCTTGCGAAACCATATTGATGACCTCGAAAATCGAGGTCGGAGGATAAATCTCCGAGTTGTCGGGCTCCCTGAAGGTGAGGAAGGTGAGCAACCAGTCAGTTTCTTTGAAAACTGTCTGCTGAAGCTTTTGGGCCTTCACATCGAGTCCAGCAGGCTTCAGATTGAAAGGGCGTATCAGGTTACAGTGCACAGATCAGGGCCGGTGCAGCATCCCTGTGGTGTAAAATTATGTCCCAATACATGTGTGAATCATAATGTAACACATGTATTGGGCCAAGCAGTGGAATGTGGTAAAACGGTTAAAAATTATGTCCCAATACATGTGTGAATCTAACCGGAATGGAGGTGTTGCTTAGTCCCGTGTGAATCTTATTACACACCTCCCCGTGTGAGTCTTCTTATCTGTATGTAACCAGAATGGAATGTGTTTTTTAGCCTTGCTCTGCTGTTCACATGAATGTTTATATCTGGAAAAGAGTATATCAGCTGGAAAAGTCTCCAGTTCGGTGAGTCTGCTCCGGGGTTACGTTTAACCGCCGAGCGTGGGTTGTTGGCAACCGCTCTACGAGAACTGATGGCTCCCAGTTCCGGTAACATGTAGAGTGAGTATAAGCCAGACCCGTTGTATGAGACCTGGTTGTGGCGACGCTGCGGGGAATAAAATGCCCATATTCTAGCAGACGCGCCTCTTGGTCGTTTGTTCTGTGTCAGACTACTCTCCTACGAACCTGACCTTGAGAATTTTTTAAAACATTTGGCGTAGTCGAGCAGGGTCAATCGCAATTGAGGAGAGATTTTGATACAGAACAATGTTTTGGAAAAAGACTAAGAAACCAGAAGAACAAACTGGAGGTCCCGACCGTCCCGGGATGGCATGGATGTGGGCATGTACGTGGCAGTTTGTTTGAGAGAGGATCCCAGTCCTGCCGAAGAACCCCTTGCCTGGGGTACAGCGGAGGATGTGGGCATGTCCAAAAAGCTGAAGCGGAGTTAACAGAATTGAATGGGATTGAACTGAACTGAACTGAGTGGAACTGAAGTGAATCAAATTGAACGGAACAAAATGGAACTGAGCTAAATTGAATTGAAATGGACGGAACTGAATTGAACACAATTGAATTGAACTGAACAGACCTGAACTGAGCTGAATTGAACTACACTGAATTGACTGAACTGAAATTAACTGAAACGAATTGAACTGAATTAAGCATAATGTAACACATGTATTGGGCCAAGCAGTGGAATGTGGTGTAAAATTATGTCCCAATACATGTGTGAATCATAATGTAACACATGTATTGGGCCAAGCAGTGGAATGTGGTGAAACGGTTAAAAATTATGTCCCAATACATGTGTGAATCTAACCGGAATGGAGGTGTTGCTTAGTCCCGTGTGAATCTTATTACACACCTCCCCGTGTGAATCTTCTTATCTGTATGTAACCAGAATGGAATGTGTTTTTTAGCCTTGCTCTGCTGTTCACATGAATGTTTATATCTGGAAAAGAGTATATCAGCTGGAAAAGTCTCCAGTTCGGTGAGTCTGCTCCGGGGTTACGTTTAACCGCCGAGCGTGGGTTGTTGGCAACCGCTCTACGAGAACTGACGGCTCCCAGTTCCGGTAACATGTAGAGTGAGTATAAGCCAGACCCGTTGTATGAGACCTGGTTGTGGCGACGCTGCGGGGAATAAAATGCCCATATTCTAGCAGACTCGCCTCTTGGTCGTTTGTTCTGTGTCAGACTACTCTCCTACGAACCTGACCTTGAGAATTTTTTAAAACAATCCCCACCGGGTCCTAGTGCACTTCCACTCATATAAGGACAAGCAAAAAGCCATAGAAGCTTCCAGATCCCTGGAAAAAGATCCGCAGGCGCTGCTGTACAAAGGGTCAAAAATCATGTTTTTCCAGGATTTTTCAGCAGCTGTAATCTGAAAGAGGAAGTCCTTCGATGAAGTTAAAAAGAGGCTGAGGAACCTGAGCATCCAGTACTCCATGACATACCCCATAGTACTTCGTTTCAGCCATGAGGACACAGTTTATACATTTGACTCAGCAGATAAGGCTAAAAACTTTGTGGACACTTTAAAATAGACGGATTGGCCTGAAGAATATGGTTAATGTTTGTTCTCTTTTGTATTTTCCCCATGTTTTCCCTTCTTTTTTTTAAATTCCTTTCTTTCTCCCTAATAATTTCCTTTTTGGAAAGGGGGGAAAAGACTTTGGAATAAGTTGTTCCTTTTTTTTTAATAACTAGATTTTCTGATGGGAATTTTTGTGGATGTTCTTTGTTGTCTCTCTTCCTTTTTTTTGTTTGTTCTGCTTCTCTTTTAGTCACAAGTAGGGGTGTCATGAAGCCAGGGATGGGTGGAGTGCTCATCCTGACTTTGTATTTTGATTTAAGGATCATTTCTTTGTGGTTTTTTCTGGCCTAAGCTGGGGCACAGTCCAGGTTTGAAGGTGCTGTGAAGGAAGGGATGGGTAGGGTGAGTGCTCCCTATGGGCAGGGGCAAGAGGTTCTCTAGTTCCATTCAAGGTTCTCTAGTTGGTTTTCTTTGTAGGTTTTTTGGTAGTAATAGTTGTTTATAGTTATGATAGAGTAGTTTTTGTAGATATAGTTTTTTGATTCTATGAGTCTTTTTTTACTTATGCTTGGCGCTTTGTAAGCAGGGTTCTCCCTCCGAGGGGTTCAAGGGTGTCTGAAAGGGGATATGGCTAAGTGTCTTATTAAATGGTGCACCTGGAACATTAAGGGAAGTCATTCGCCTATTAAAAGGAAAAAAGTGCTTTCTAGCCTTAAGAGGGAAAGGGTTGGTATAGCTTTGTTGCAAGAAACCCACCTTGATGATGGGGAACACCTGAAATTACAACAGGAGGGTTATGACCCGGTATTCTTTTCATCCTTTACTACTAAAAGTAGGGGAGTATCCAGAAAAATCTTCCATTCACATTATTAGAGCAGGTGAAAGATGAGCAGGGACAGTTTGTGATACTTAAAGCCCTGATACATGGGGAGGAATATGGCATTTTAAATGTCTGCCGTCCTCTGATGCATCCCCTCAAATATTTGATTTGTGCTTTAAGTTGAATGCTTTTGGAACACGGCACATTATTATAGGGGGGTATTTTAATTGTCTTTTGGATCTGACAGTGGACAGGATGCCTTGTGGGCCGCCAACTGTTTCTTTGCAGGCCAAGCAGGTGGTTGTCTTACGCGAGGAGTTGGGGCTGGTGGATATTTGGAGATGTCTTCACTCTACCGGCAGGGACTTCACCTTTTTTTCAAACCCACATAAATGTCACACAAGGATTGACCTCCTGCTGGCTCCCTTGGCCCTTCTGGATTCGATTATGGGTTGTAAAATTGGGAATATAGCTATCTCTGATCATGCGGCAGTATATTTGGATGTTACGGCCAAGAGTGAAGTGTTAGGTTTGCGGCACTGGCGTTTGGATCCCTTTCTCCTTAAGGATTCCAAATTTGTGGAATACTTTTTGAAGGAGTTTCAGGAATTCTTGTCTATCAACTCAGGCACGGCTAGTAGTCTGTCCATGCTATGGGAGACTGCTAAGGCCTTTGCTAGGCGATTAGCTATTTCCTATTTGGCTTGCTGGAAATGACAGAAGGAGGAACAGCAGCATGTACTTGAGATGCGGTTGAAAGCCGCAGAGGCAGCACATTTTGCGCGGCCTTCGGTGATTAAGCTACAGCGGATCACAGCCCTTTGGGCTGCCTTGAATTCAATACTGACACAAAACGCAAAGAAAGAACTTGTTTTTGCTAGACAGAGGCTGTTCGAATATGGGGATAGGCCAGGGAAGTATTTAGCATACCAGACTAGGAAAAAGCGTGCTCCCCAATCCATTACTGCAATCAGAGACAGCGCCAGTGTCACATCCGATGCTAAAATGATTAATGAGGCTTTTCAGAGCTTTTACTCTGAATTGTATTGGTCTGAAGGTTACGAAGACATGAGTGCTAAAATTGAGACTTTTTTTTAAGAACCTGGACCTCCCAGGGGTAACATTGGAACATGTCTCTCTCTTTAATGCCCCCTTGACAGTTCAGGAAATACAGGAGGCAGCTAGGCAACTTCAGAGTGGGAAAAGGCTTGGCCCTGATGGTCTTCCGGGTGAGTTTTATAAGGAGTTTATAGGGATTCTGTCAGGGCCAATGTTGGAGATGTACAATCACTCCTACCACCATCTTTGAGAAAAGCTAATATTTCCTGAGGGGAAGGGGAAGATTCCTGAGGATTGTGCCTCATACAGGCCCATCTCTCTATTAAATTCATACTTCAAGATTCTGTCCAAGATCCTGGTGCTGAGATTGGAAAGGGTGTTGCCTCGTATTATTAGAGGACCAGACAGGCTTTATAAGGGGCAATGGGTCCTCTAATAATATTAGGAGGTTGCTGAATGTGGCCCAAATTTGTCAACAACAATCGATTCAGGGGTTGGTGATTTCCTTGGATGCAGAGAAAGCATTTGACCCGGTGGAATGGCTGTATCTTTTTTATGTCTTAGAACAGTTCGGGTTGGGTGGAGTCTTTGCTAGGTGGGTGGAGGTTTTATATCGCCACCCTCTGGCCGTGGTCATCACCAACGGGGTGAAGTCTGGGAATTTTACAATTGGTAGGGGTAGTCGGCAAGGCTGCCCCCCTCTCACCATTGTTGTTTATGTTGGTGATAGAGCCGCTGGCAGAGGCGATTCGTCAGAACGTCCACATAACCGCTCCGGAAGTGGGATTGAGGGCACACAAGATTACATTGTACGCAAATGATGTCTTTCTGTTTTTATCAAACCCGATCACCTCATTGTACCCCATTTGATACAATGTATCAATTCATTTGGGGCTATTTCAGGATATAAGATTAACTTTGCAAAATCGGAGGCTATGCCTTTGTGGAGTCTTAAGGATGTGCCAGAAGTTGAAGGTGGTTCTAAGTTCCCTTTTAAGTGGTCACGGGCAGGGTTCCGGTACCTAGGCATTTTTATTACCCCCAAGTTTGATCTGTTATTTCGGACTAACTTTGCTCATTTGCTCGACAATATTAGGCGAGATCTCCAGAGATGGGAGTCTCTTCCAATTTCATGGTTGGGCCGACTATCTCTCATTAAGATGAATGTTCTTCCTCGTTTGCTTTATCCCATGCGTATGCTCCCTGTAATGTTTCCCAGGTCAACGCTGCGGAAGCTTATGGGGTGGTTTGGTTCCTTTGTCTGGCATCGTGGGCGGCCCCTCATCAAACTTACTAAATTGCAGTTGCCTCAAGGAGGGGAAGGAGTTGATTTCCCAGACATCAGAAGGTATCAATTGAGTCCCCTGCTGTCTTTTATCTGCGATTGGGTAGGTAACGATCCAAACTCAATATGGCTGGACATTGAGGCCTCCCAAGCAAAGTGCCCTCTTATTAACATGTTGTTCATGGATAAGATGAGGACAGTTATGGACCACTGCCGGAACCCCATTGTCATTAGTACAGACAAGGCATGGAGGGTGATGCGTCCGAGTGAGGGTTGTTTATCCAAGACTTTGCCACTTACACCTATAGTTGGCATGCCAGGGTTCCGACCAGGGATGATGGACTCAGGGTTCAAACTATGGGCAGCGAGAGGTGTTTCTAGTTTGGGAGACTTGTTTGAGGGGGAGGTTATGATGTCTTTTGAGCAACTGAGCCACAAATACGGGTTGCCCAGCAGAGACCTTTTCCGTTTTTTTCAGGTTAGGGATTTCATCTAGAAGAAGACTACGCTTCTCACTAAGCCCTATAAGCCCGATACAGAGAGATTGTTGCTACACTCCACAAGCACCCTTTTGGTTAATGCCCTCTATCGCCTGCTGGGTGGCAGGGCCTGGCAGGATATTAACTGGTTATGTGAGGTCTGGGAGAAAGAGCTGGGAGTGGAGATCTCTTCTGAAACATGGGAGAACATATGGCAGAATACTCGAAAGATCTCAATCTGTAACAGGACATGCGCTACGCAGTTAAAAGTTCTGCACAGGGCTCATCTGGCACCATTCCGTCTGGTGAAGTTTTAAAAAGGGGCATCTTCAGTGTGCCCCAAATGTAAAATAAGTGTAGGTACTCTTACCCATTGCTTCTGGACATGCCACAGGCTCCATGTTTATTTGAGCGCTGTGGCGAGAGAGATAGGGAGGGTATTGAGACTGAAGTCAAAGTAAACCCGATATCTCTCCTCTTAGGTCTACCGAATTTACCATCTTTAGACAGGCATGGGAAGAAGCTATTTAATATTCTTGCACACTGTACACAGATGAATATTCTGATGAATTTGGTGTCGGAGAAGCCGCTGGGCTTGCTAGGATGGCAGAAATTAATTATGGAGCACATTCCCTGCACAAACATGGTGCACCACACAACAGACAATTTTTATAAGACATGGCAGGCCTACTTGAGTTATTTGGATATAGATTTATCAGTTATCTTAACTAGGACATTTGTTTAACCAGGATGATTTGATTTGTCAAGCCCTGGGCCCTGGAGGGGGTCTCCCGAGTTAATACGGGTATGTATACAATGCTCCCGTTCCTTTGTTTGGGAGCCTTGCGCCGAGCATAGCTGTTCTGTATTTTGTGGGTTTTTTTGTTTTCTTTTGCTTTTCATTTTTTTTTGGTGTTACTTTGCACATTGTTAAGGTTTGCTTTGTAATATAGAGTAAGTTAGTAGTTAGTAGATAGTAGTTGTATTGTAATTTGTTTTTTTTCTTTTTATTATACTGATATTTGTGATTGTTTTTTCAATAATTTTATATGTTTGTAAAGTTAAAAAAAAATTGCTAATAAATATATTTACAAAAAAGAACATTCTACCCTGTTGTTGCATCCTATGTGAATGCTACCTCTGCTTTTTACTAAGCAAATATTTAGAAAACTGAATAGTTGGTTCAGTTCTTTTAACTGGTATCGCGAGCAGCCCCTAATTAAATTGGCTAAATTACCTTACAGACTGGGAGAAGTGGGCCACCCAGAAATCAAATACTAAAAGTTAAACTTGTTGCTATCTTACATGAATGATTGGGCCCAGGGGAACCCTCACTCGCTTTGCTTGGACATCGAAGCACGAAAGGCAAGATGCCCCCTTATTAGCCTGCTATTCTTAAACAAAATGAGAACAGTTAAGAAACATTGCCATAGCCCAATCGTCATCAATACTGTCAAGGCGTGGAGGCAATGCGTCAGGGTGAGGGTAATATTGCCAAAGCATCATTTTTGATATGCCAGGGGTAATGGACTCTGGGTTTAAACTATGGATTGCTTCATTCCTGATGAAGGGCTTTTGTCCGAAACATCGATTTTTCTGCTCCTCGGATGCTGCCTGACCTGCTGTGCATTTCCAGCACCACTCTAATCTCGACTCTGATTTCCAGCATCTGCAGTCCTCACTTTTGCCTATGGGTAGCTACAGGCGTGCCTTACCTGGGTGATTTACTTGAAGAGGGAATGTTGATATCCTTTGACCAGTTGACTCGGAAATATGAATTGCCCAGTAGGGACTTCTTTTGTTTCTTTCAAATGAGAAATTTCATACAAAAAGAGACCACACTTCTAGTTGGCCCTCATAGGTCTGACATGGAGAAGAGGGTGTTGAGTGCTGGAAGGTTTGTTGCTGTGTGGCAGTTGGTGAAATTTGAATTCAACAAAAAAAATCTAGAATTAATATTTAGTTTAATGGCGACCATTGTTGTAAAAGCTCATCTAGTTCACTAATGACCTACAGCAAAGGAAATCTACTGACCAACATTTGACTCCAGAGCCACAACAATGTGATTGACTCCTACCTGGCCTCTGAAATGACCTGGCAAGTTATTCAGTTCAAGGGCAATAAAGGCTGTCAGGCAACAGCATCAACATCTCACGGATAAATAAATAAATAAAGGCAATCACACAACAAACAAGTCATAGAGTCATAAAGATGTACAGCAAGGAAACAGATCCTTTGGTCCAATTTATCCATGCTGACCAGATATCCTAACCTAATCTAATCCGATATTCCAGCACTTGGTCCTATTCATATACCTATCTAGATGCCTTTTAAATGTTGCAATTGTACCAGCCTCCACCACTTCTTCTGGCATCTCATTCCATATATGCACAACCCTCTGTGTGGAAAAGTTGCCTGTTAGGTCCCTTTTAAATCTTTCCCCTCTCAACCTAAACCTATGTTGTCTAATAAATCTCAGCAAGTCTGGCAGCACCTGTAAGGAGAGAAAAGAGCTGACGTTTCGAGTCTAACTGACCCTTTGTCAAAGCTAAAAAAAGGGAGAGATTTATACGAGGCTGAGCGAAGGTGAGTCATGGCTCCAGAAGCAAAGGTGGCAATAAAGAGGTGATAATGATAGTGCATACAGAGATTATAGGGAGATTAGGAGTTGTAAATGACCAAGGCTGAAACCAGTGCTATGTGACATATTATGTGGGGGATGGGGGGTTGGTGAAGCAGAGGCAAAATGGAAAACAGGGGTGAAGGGTAACAAAGGGGGAAGAGGAGAGGAAAAAGGTGATGAGAGAGTGGGGAGCGAGAGAAAGAGAGACAATCAAGAAATAAGAGGTACAGAACAGTGAAAAAAAACAAGATAAATAAAATAAATGAAATAAAATTACAGAGCAGAATGAAAACAGAGGGTTTGAGATGTGATAATCATCTGAAGTTGTTGAATTCAGTGTTGAGCCCGGCAGGCTGTAACATGCCTAGTCGGAAGATGAGATGCTGTTCCTCCAGTTTGCATTGAGCTTCACTGGAACATTGCAGCAGGCCAAGGACAGACATGTGGGCATGGGAGCAGGATTGTGTGTTGAAGTGGCTAGCCACGGGAAGGTCCGGGACCTGATTGCGTACAGACCGAAGGTGCTCAGCAAAGCAATCACCCAGTTGCGTTTTGTCTCTCCGATATAGAGGAGACGACATTGGGAGCAACGAATGCAGTCGACCAAATTTAAAGAGGTATAAGTGAAATGCTGCTTAATCTGAAATTAGTGTTTGGGGCCTTGGATGGTGAGCATGGAAGAGGTAAAGGGGCAGGTGTTGCACCTTCTGCAATTGCATGGGAAGGTGCCGTGTGTGATGGGAGAGGTGTTAGGTGTGATGGGAGAGGTGTTAGGTGTAATGGGAAGGTGCCGTGTGTGATGGGAGAGGTGTTAGGTGTGATGGAAGAGTGGACTAGGTTGTCCCGGAGGCTGTCCTCGGATGCTGCCTGAATTGCTGTGCTCTTCCAGCACCACTAATCCAGAATCTGGTTTCCAGCATCTACAGTCATTGTTTTTACCCCGGAGGGAACAATCTCTGTGGAAGGCAGACAGGGGGAGGGAAGGGAAGATGTGTTTAGTCATGGCGTCGTGTTGGAGTTGGCGAAAATGGCGGAGGATTATCCTTTGCATGTGAAAGCTGGTGGGCGAAAGGTGAGAACAAGAGGTACCCTATCCTTGTTCTGGGAGGGGAGGGAGGGGTTGAGGGTCGTGGCGCGGGAGATGGACTGCACGCTGTTGAGAGCCCTGTCAACAACTGTAGGTGGGAAGCCACGGTTGGAGAAGAAGGAGCACATATTAAGAGCACCACTTTGGAAAGTGGAAAATATCAGCTCTTTTCTCTCCTTACAGATGCTGCCAGACCTGCTGAGGTTTTCCAGCATTTTCTCTTTTGATTTCAGATTCCAGCATCCGCAGTAATTTGCTTTTATCCTATGTTGTCTAGTTCTGGACTCCTCCCCCCTCACCCCCAGGGAGAAGACCTTGTTTATTTACCCTATCCATGCCCCTCATGATTTTGTAAACCTCTATAAGGTCACCCCTCAGCATCTGACACTCCAGGGAAAACAGCCCAAGCCTATTCAGCCTCTCCTATAGCTCAAATCCTCCAACCCTGACAACATCTTTGTAAATCTTTTCTGAACCATTTCAAGTTTCATAACATGCTTCCGATAGGAGGGAGACCAGAACTGCTCACAATATTCCAAAAATGGCCCATCAATTAAGGAGGTTTATGGATTTTTAAATGCCTTATTCAAGTCACAACTGACTTTATTGATATTCAGCTTCCTACTTTGCCAAATACCCCAAACAAGCTCAACATCAAGAATCTTCTAATGTAACAAGTTTCATTGTTAGGGAGGGTACCTGGTGATTAACTGTCCGCTGGTTGTGATCAGCCTGCATAGTGTTCAGATCAAACGGACTCAGGGCATGGTCCATGGTACCAGACACATGCACCCCTCATCCAAAGATATTGGCTTCTGACTTTTGACATCTCCTCCCAACCACAACTAGCATTGAAAGACTGCTGCCAGTACACTTTTTGTGCAGGGACAGGCCTCCAGCTCATGGATTGAATCAGGCTGCATTGGGTGGGGAGTTGAATTACTTCCAGTAATGATGTGGCCTTCATAGGGGAGGTTAGACATCCAGACTGGACATCATTAAGGTGTAGTGTTGAGGTTCAAAGGACACATGTGTAGGATGGTGAGAATGGACTATTAGAGCTCGATAAAAGGGGACATGGAGGTCCTGATGGAGATACCTAGTGACCAAGCAGAGCCTGGTGTTGACAGTGTCGAACATGAGCTGAATTCCCTGCCTTCATTTGCTTTTCTTGAGATGTAAAATAACACTGAAAATTGTTGGGATATCTCCCAGGCCAGTCAGAGAAGATGTTATCTTGATGGGTGAAAGTACAGCATCCATGTCTCCGGGCTTTGAAGACACAAAAACCTAAAAGATGGAGTAAGTTCCATCCAGATTACACTGTAATTATTTCTTCATCCATTTGTAATGTATCCAGAGTGAATGTGCTTAGGCTTCAAACACTGCTCAATAGCAAAATGCATTATGCCATTGTGCTTGCAAATATAATATTGCTATCTCAGTGAAGCAAAAGTTAGTGGCAATAATTTCAAAGGAGACGAATGCCATCCTAAAGCATCCGTACGATGAGAGGAACATTATTGCAACAGAAATTGTGCATGTTGATAATGGACTGTGTTGACTGAATGACAAGTTTCATTGTTAAGGTAGATCTTGGATGGGATGAGGTCAAAGCACAACAGACAATCCGATAGACAATAGACAATAGGTGCAGGAGTAGGCCATTCAGCCCTTCGAGCCTGCACCGCCATTCAACATGATCATGGCTGATCATTCCTAATCAGTATCCTGTTCCTGCCTTATCTCCATAACCCTTGATTCTATTATCTTTGAGAGCTCTATCCAACTCTTTCTTAAATGAATCCAGAGACTGGGCCTCCACTGCCTCTGGGGCAGAGCATTCCACACAGCCACCACTCTCTGGGTGAAGAAGTTTCTCCTCATCTCTGTCCTAAACGGTCTACCCCGTATTTTTTATGATCCCTTTTTATTATATGTGTTATTTTTCCTGCCAATGTGGCATCTTGACCAAGTTGAACCTGAGCAGATGTTGGGCTGCTGAGGTGATGTGAGAGATACTGAGGAGCCGGGACAATAGGAGTAGTCTTCCTCTGAGGAGGTCAGGGACATTGCAAAGAGGGAAGCTGTCCTTGTACATGCAAAGGCAGCTGTGTGGGTTCTACAAGCCAGACAGAACCTAATTGACACCTGAATTCATTAGAAAGCTGGATGCTTCAGACCATCATGGACTGTAAAATAATGGTTAGACATAACATCACCATATGGTTTGCATTGTGGAGGAAACTGCAGCCTCTATTGGTACTGTTTGTTTTCAAATTGCGAATAAAAGCTCATGTTTGGAATTGTTCGATTGTCTGTGTGTGATATTAGACTACTGGACAATGATAACCTATGTGCCTCCAGTGGGCAATGGGGACTGAGTAGTAGTGATTAAGAAAGGGTGTTTTGATGAGATGTAGCCACAGGTAAATTATGTGGCCTGTGGTTAAGCAGCAATGAAGATGAAAGAATTAAGTTGTGTATGTGAGGAAGTGTCGACCATGCTGACTATGTGCCTTGAGCAATGCTATGACATTATCAATGAGGGGAAACACTAAAAAATTCCAACACTTGTCTAAATGCAAAGCAATCTTTTAAAAGCAGTGCGTGCAAAAGGGATGATAGCTTTTCAGCACATATTTGGTGAGCAGCATGTTGTTCCCGAAACAGCACATGGTAAGATGGGGACAGAACCAGACAAGAGGGAGACCACAGAGTAGGTAGTTTAATGAGGTGAATTTGATAAGACATGGTGAGACACCTCAGTGAGAAACACACCAAAAACATGATGCAATTTCCAAAACGGTAAAAGTTCAGCCCTTTTTAAAAAGGCAAAGTGGAAAAACACATCCCAGTGGGACACAGATTGGAAATGAAGGATAAAATGTGATGCCTCCTCATGTCTGCTTAATTTCCTGTGACAAAGCCAAGTTGCTGATAGCTATAGATTGATGATATATGTAATTTCAAGTAACTTGGATTTGAGCTATTAAGAATTGGTCACAGTCCATTACTTCAGGTTTTACCAGGTAGATGGAAATACTGTTTTGGAAACTATATCAGGTTCCCACAAACTTTGAAGAAATAGGAATTCAGCTTCTTGTGTGTCTTCTTTATTGTGACTCATGTAAAACAAATCCCTTAAATCCAGATCATATTCGTGTCAGGGCCCCATGTTCTCTCCAAGCCAGGCTTTCCCAGTAATCAAATTAATGAACACCATCGCTTGTCTCTTTCAATCTTTGCTCTCCAAAGTCACTTGATTTCCAGTAAAAACAGCAGGTGGCTTGTAGCATAAGTTAAACTGTTGACTTAATTTCTAAGAAATCACATGGTATAACTGATCTCAATCGAGAAAATGTCCAAATCCTCAAAAATATTCCAGTTTTTCCCAAATAGTTTTTACATGTAAGTATGCAATCCAACACTTTGTCCATAAAATTTTTCTATCAGCCAACTTAGCTACTTAGCCAACTACTAAGCTGACATCAATTGTGTATTTATCCGAAGAGGGATGCATGTATACCTGAAGATCTTCTATGCATTTAACTGGCTATGGATTATATTTCCCTCCGCATTCAAATCTCTTCTAGAATGTGAATTGTAAACTTGATATAAAGGCACCAGACATCTTGCCTGACAACTGGAAAATAATTGGGAGTTAGTTGCTGATGGCTGTGAATTCTGGAGGTTAACTGTTTGGAAGGGCATTTGGAGAGTTGAGCAGAACTGAAAATCTCAGCTGGCTGACAAGAATTTCCAGAGAAAATGGTGCAGCTTCTCAGCCCACTATCTTGCTATGCAGAAGTTGTGGCAGAGTGAAGCTCCTGAGCCACAGTACGCATGGTATTGACCACAGTGGTGCAATTCATCATGTTATGAGACAGAAAACTCCAACTGGTTGATCACTTGCATTTTGTTTATTTTATGGAAACTGATTTGTTCAGCTGCTGCCTGAAGCAACAAATCAACTTTCAATAAACATTTTAATCCGAAACATGTCAAGCTAGATTTGTTTTCAGAACTGGCAAGTAACTTGAAGGAAAAGAATTGATGAGGCTGGGTGTTCAAGAAGGAAATCTACAATTGTAAGTTGCCTTACTTTTTAACAGGAATCGTCAACCCACTGCCTTGCAATTAAGATGCATTTTGCAAGTTTAAGGACAGAATCCACACTTCTTTGAAAATAGTCTTTATTTTCAAGTCCTGACAATGTCCTTGCTGGCAGTAATTCAGTTGGTGCAATCCTACTGAAGGTGGCACCCTCTTTGTCTGCTTTTCAATTTAGGATGGCATTTGAGTTCCTCAGATTGCAGGCCAAATCATGAGCCTTCAGCCTCAGAAGGATGGCAATAGTACTGGCAAAGTGCATGCTATTGAATACGGGAGAAAGTGAGGACTGCAGATGCTGGAGATGAGAGTTGAGAGGAGGGGCTTATGCTTGAAACGTCGATTCTCCTGCTCCTCGGATGCTCCCTGACCTACTGTGCTTTTCCAGCACCACACTCTTGATGCTATTGAATGCACCTACTTAGAGATGCCATTATGGTGACTTCTGAAGATGTTTCAACTTTGTTTACATAAACTATTGCTGCCAGACGGGTCTGGAGGGGAAGGCCTCCCACAGGATGGCTGGTGGTTGAAGATTGAAGTAGCTCCAGGTAGGCAGGAAAGTGTAGGAGACCTTGCAGGATGTCCAGCCATTCGCAGGCAAGCTGCCTTTGTTGGTACTTTCCAGGCTTTGACCTCAGCGAAGAGCTCTCCTGCTACTGCCCACAACTGGGTAACTTAATTATTCAAAGTAACTACCTGCTTCTGTCGGTCAGGTAGTCATTGCTGCTTCCAAACAACCTTTTGTTTAAATCGGCTGGAAGTAGGAACTTGTTGGCCCAATATCTTCCCATTCTACTCTGTCTGAGTCCCACATTCAAGCCTACCTCTTCTAGATGGGATTATTCTGTCCTTCATCTTATAAGTGTCATCTGATGCATAATGTAATCTCAAAATCTCTCCATAACTTTACAACTGAATTTAAAATTGTATTTTTCCTGATCAGTCAACAGTTGCTGAAAAATGAGAAGAAGAAATGTATAATGGCAAAAACAGAAGGGTAATTGGACTAGTTTTCTCTTTTGCATTTCCCAGGTGCTCTCTTTAGAACTATAAAGTAGGAAAAGAATTGATGGAGACCTGTTATATTTAGTGTTTACCATTGGTTGTACTCATTGGAAACTCACCTCATTGGGTTTGATGAGGCATTGTAATTCAAAGAATGTCGCATTACAGTAAGGGCCAATTGACACAATTGTGGATATTGGACTTGGAAAACTGTTTTACTGCATTGTTAAAGAAGTACTTTGAAGTACTTTTGGGTGAAATGCTTCTAATATTTGTTAACATTGTTGCTTCGTTAATACAATATATTGGAACATAATGTTAGCATATGTATTTAGCTGGTAAAAGCTTAGACGGTACCATGCTTTTGAGCACAATAGTGGGTCTTATGGGATCCTATTTCACATTGGCATATTTGGAGAAAATGAAAGAGCATAGATTCAACACAATTTTGAGTGTTAATGAAATGATGCACCATAAGAGAAGAATTGCACTCAGCTGGCATCGCTTGAAAAGACAAATCCAGCTGTTCTGCAGGAATTTTAAAAGCATTTTTACCTTTATAGAAAGGATGTGAAGACCTTGAGAAACAAACTTACCAATATGGTATTAGAGATGGGAGGCTTCAGATGTGCAAAGTGACCAGCAAAGTTGGTTTTGTTAGAGTAGAAAAGGCTATGAGGAGATTTAATAGAATTGCTCAACATGATGTAGGATTTTGGTAGAGTAAATAGGCAGAAACTGATCTGATTGGCAGGTTTGTAAGAAGGGGACATGGTTTAAAATAGTTAACAACAGAACCAAAAGAGAAATGAGACTTTTTGTTTTTATGAATGAATTACTGTGATCTGGAATGCAATCTTCGAATGGATAGTTGAAGCAGGTGCAATCATAAATTTTAAAACAGAAATGAAAACCTCTCAGGCTATGGGAAAGGGACTAATTTGATTGTTATTTCAAAGAATAGAGTAAACGGCCTGAATTGCCTTCTATGCTGTAAGGTGGTATTATGCATGTGATTTGCAGGGGTTTTTTTTATTAGGATGATGATACAAAAACTTTCTTTCTTGGAGGTGAATCTTTTATTCTGTTGTTGGGTGCACATGGCAAAAGGGATTAAATTGCCTTGGTGAACAGTATATCAGTTACCTCTTGATGCATCTGTTGTCTGTCGATTCATTGACATTACTAATGTCCCCAGTAATAACTTGGAATCAGTTCCTTTTACAATTCCATAGGGTCTTATTTTCAGAGTTTTTGGCTGTTAGATTTTTAGTACATTTTTACTGAGAGTTTTGGTAATTGTTACAGTTGTAGAACTGTAATGAGCTTGATGTCTAGAGTTATTCCTGTGCTACAGGCTGGCTGCAGACCAAATTCAAGATGTTATACAATTCTATCTGCAGCACAAATTTACAAAGCTAGCATACAGTATAATCCAAAGGACGTGTTTTGGTATGAGACACTCGAGAATCAGATTCATTATAAAATGCTGTCAAGATACTATGTATTACTGTGCAATGTGCTAATGCATTGAGTAATATTTCTTCAGTGGTACTCTTATGTGACTTCAACTTACTTTGTCTTTTAAAACGGCTTTAGGACACACTATATATAGGCATATATATATATATATATAGAGAGAGAGAGAGAGAAAGCTGACATGGATCAATTTTGCATTTGAAAATTTGTCACTCCCTCTCACCACACTTGAGTAAAACCTGCCATGATGATTTGTTGAATTTAACAATGTTTGGGATTCTTAAGGCTTAAACAGGCTATCCAGCAAATAAAAACAAAAAAAAAAATGTTGTGAACCAAATGATTTACTTGCTTAGGTCTAGCAGGCTGGCAGCTACTGGCTTGTGTCAGACTCCATTTGCTCATTCTCCATCTTGGGACAAAGAAAATATCCTTATAGATTTTAACATGTGACCATTATGATGATGTTGAATTTAACAATGTGCGAATGGGGATAAAACTGATGTGGAACCTGTGGAGGGATTTCTGTCCTGTCCATCACAGTTAAGATCCTGGCCTATATTTTTCTGATGCACTTTCATCCTATTGCACAGGACCTCCTCCCAGAAAATGTATATGACTTCTGAGTATCCTGGGGTACTGCAGGTATGGACTTCATGGCTGGCAGATACAGGAAAAATGTTGGGAGCAAAAACTAGAACTGTTTCTCATCTTTTTCAACCTGACCAAGGTATTTGATTCCCTAAATAATGAAGTCATGTGGACTGCCCTCCAACATTTTGATTGCCCATTAAAGGACTGAAACGTGTGTAATCCAGGACATCACTCATCTGGTGTATTTATAATTGGACAAGGAGTTGCTGGGTGTAACACAATAACTGGCCTGGTCAACCTCAGTGATATTTCACTGTAGAAATAGGTACAAGTATGGGATTCACCAATGTAAAAAAGGTGTAGATGATCAGGGAATTTGAGTGATACTTGAAGGAGTGACCATGGTACAGGTAGGAAATTTCAATAAGGAGATGCTCATGGGACAAGCTGAGGCCAGCCAGAAGACACAGGCACTTATTATGGTTTGTAGCCAAAGGATAAATAGGGTAATATAATTCTGAATTACACCTTCAGGTCTTACTTGGGTTGGATGAAGTTTAACCAATATGGGTCAACATCAAATCATTGAATATCACACTTTGCAAAAACATCATATTAATCTATTGGTGGAATTTCTAGCATAAAGAGGGGTAAGGAATCTCATTTTAATGTATTTGATCTTGTTTCATTTCAACTTCTTCCTCGACTCCAAATATTACAGAGTAATTCCTGCCTAGAATGCTCATTAGAAAAATAATCATAGCAACAAAATCTGCAACTGCCAAAACTCTGTTTAAAGATATTCAGAAAAGGGCTGATATATAAAATCTTGGAAACGATACATATTGCAAAATGAATACTTTTTAGATATTCATTTGAAAAAAAAATTGTTTTTTTTATTAAGTGAGGTTGAGCCTACTCCCCCAGGGTATATTTCATTTGGATGAACTTGCAGAACTGGAAAAAAGATAGGACGTTGTATATATATATATAGTCAGAAGATTTAGTATATTAATTACCATTTTTAAATTAAGTTCTTGATGGCTTTCAGTAAAAGCTTAACAGCTAAAATTAAGAACTCATGACAAATATTCACCTGGCACAGAATAAGTGAAGTTCTTGCAAGATTTGCTGACATTTACTTGATCCCTCCCAAGACAAATGGGAATGGTGACCAGATTGTTTCTCCCTTTCTTATGTCTTTCAGTTCTGTTGGATACAGGATATGGTGCTGCAGTCTTCATGCACAACTGCTGTGATGCACACAGCAGATAAGATGGTGATTTCTGCCATAAAATTGGTTTTTGCTTTTCTCTTATTCTCTTCAGAAGTGCTTCCAGTAACAGGTCCTTACATTTGATTTTATTGTATCTAACAGTCACCATAGCACAAAAGAAATAGAATATGAGTTTTCACATGTTCTTTCCCATTATTACAGAGGATTAATAATGTTTACTATTGTACATAGGTCTTATCATCATTATTGACCTCACCTGCTGTGTAGTTGATTTAGTACATTTATTACTATTCTAGTCAAATGTGAAATGCTGAGTTATTGAACATGCTTATTAATGTTCAGAAAAGCATAAAGTATTCAGTTGACCCCTTGTATCATACTCATGCAACCATTTCTTGTCTCTGTTTAGAAACTGCATAACTGTACGTGCTAATAAATAGTTGCAAGAAAATGGAAAAGAAAAACAAGTTTCTTCTTGACTTACAGTATTAGTTATTTCAAGAATCAAGTGGGTTAAAAGGGGTCATGAAATAGCTTTAGCGAGTAGAATTAAGGAGAATCCCAAAGCATTTTAATCTTACGTAAGAAGCAAGCGGGTAACTAGGGAAAGGATTAGTCCGCTAAAGGAGGCTGTGTGCCGAACCTGAGAGAATGGGTGAGATTCTGAATGATTACTTTACATCAGTGTTCACTGAGGAGAGGAACATGATGAATCTTGAGATTAGACATAGAAGTTTGATTAGTCTGGATCACGTTGACATAAGTAGGGAAGATGTATTGGGAAGGCTAGAGGTTATTAAGGTGGACTTAATAACCTCTATAGAGGTTAATAGAGTTCTTTGAGGAACTTAATAGAGTTCTTTGAGGAAGTGACCATGTTGATAGATAAAGGAAGGGCTGTTGATGTCATATACACGGACTTTAGTAAGGCGTTTGATAAGGTTCCCCAGGGTAGACATGGTGAGCAGGGTGTTGTAGCTAGGTGGATAAAGAACTGGTTGAGCAACAGGAGACAGAGAGTAGTAGTTGAAGGGAGTTTCTCGAAATGGAGAAAGGTGACCAGTGGTGTTCCACAGGGGTCAGTGTTTGGGCCACTGTTGTTTGTGATATACATAAATGATCTGGAAGAGGGCACTGTTGGTATGATCAGCAAGTTTGCAGATGACATGAAGATTGGTGGAGTAGCAGAAAGCATAAGGGACTGTCAAAGAATACAGGAGGATATAGATAGACTGGAAAGTTGGGCGGAAAACTGGCAGATGGATTTCAATCGAGACAAATGTGTACAGTTCTGGTCACTACATTACCAAAAGGATGTGGACACTTTGAAGAGGGTGCAGAGAAGGTTTACGAGGATGTTGCCTGGTATGGAAGGTGCTAGCTATGAAGGAAGGTTGAGTAAGTTAGGTTTGTTTTCATTAGAAAAAAGGAGATTGAGGGGGGACCTGATTGAGATTTACAAAATCATGAAGGGTATAGACAGGGTGGATAGAGACAAGCTTTTTCCCAGGGTAAAGGATTGAATAACAAGAGGTCACACTTTCAAGGTGAGAGGTGGAAAGTTTAAGGGGGATACACACGACAAGTACTTCACACAAAGAGTGGTGGGCGTCTGGAACGCGTTGCCAGCAGAGATGGTAGAGGCAAGCACAGTAGATTTATTTAAGATGAGTCTGGACAGATGCATGAGTAGGTGGGGAGCAGAAGAATAAAGATGCTTAGGAATTGGGCGACAGGTTTAGACAATAGATTTGGATCAGCTCAGGCTTGAAGGGCCGAAGGACCTGTTCCTGGGCTGTAAACTTTCTTTGTTCTTTGTTCTAAGAAATTTATGGTAAACTATGAAATACTGATATAGTGAAATCTTGTGTGAATGAACTTTCTAATAACATAATATCATGTATCACCGACTCCTTTATAGGTTCTATTGTTTATGACACTTCACACCGTACTTGCCAATTGTACTTGTACAGGTAGTTGGAAATCTCAGCTTTTAGCCGTTGACATATTATTTAGCTACTTAAACTGCTTATAAGTAAGTGTTGATCAGCAGATTGGTTTACATTCAATAATGGCCTCACTAACATTAGAAGAAAGAAGGACAAGTAGGGGGAGATTTGCCAAATACAGCTCAAGGACAGTCACTTGAGTACAAGATGAACTAATCATTATTATTGAGAAACAAAAATGGAATTGTGTTATATGGAGTCCTATTATATCAATGTACGATTGCACTAATCATTAATAATTTATCCCTTTTATATTTAAAATGTAAAAATGTCTGTATGAGTGTTATTAATTTTTGGGTTTCTTTTTACTGCCTTGCAACATCGTTATCTTTAATAAAGGCACCAGATAAAGAGCTTAATAACTATTTACGAACATGGGAAAAAAGAATAAGAGTAGAAAACTTTGCCCATTGAGCCCATTCCACTATTCAAGCAGTGTCATAGAGTCAGCATGGAAACAGACCCTTTGGTCCAACTTATCCATGCTGACCAGATATCCTAAACTGATCTGGTCCCATTTGTCAACAATTGGCACATATCCCTCTAATTCCTTCCTATTCATGTACCCATCCTTTTAAATACCTTTTAAGTGTTGTAATTGTACCCACTTCCACCACTTCCTTTGGGAGCTCATTCCATACATGCTCTACCCTCTGCATGAAAAAGTTGACCTCAAGTCCCTTTTAAATCTTTCATCTCTTACCTATGCTCTCTAGTTTTGGACTCCTCTACCATGGGAAAAAGACCTGGCTATTCACCCTGTATAAGCCTCCCATGATTTTGTAAACCTCTATAAGGTCACCCCTCAACCTCTGATGTTCCAGGCAAAAAAGCTCACGCCTATTCAGCTTCTCCTTGTAGCTCTAATCCTCCAATCCCAACAACATCCTTCTAAATCTGTTCAGTACCCTTTCAAATTTAACAACATATTTCCTATAGCAGCAAGATCAGAATTAAATGCAGTTTTCTAAAAGTAGCCTCACCAATGCCCTGTGTAGCCGCAACATGACATCCCATCTCCTCAACTCAAAGCACTGACTGATGAAGGCAGGCATGCTAAATGCCTTCTTCACCACCCTGTCTACCTACAACTCCACTTTCAAGAAAATATGCACCTGCACTCCAAATCTCTTTGTTTGGCAACATCCCCTGGGTCTTACCATTAATTGTATAAGTCCTGCCCTGATTTGCCTTACCAAAATGCAACATATTCCTGATGAAGGGCTTAAGCCTGAAATGTAAACTCTCCTGCTCCTTGTATGCTGCCTGAACTGCTGTGCTTTTCCAACACTACACCTTTTGACTCAAAATGCAACACCTCCATTTATCTAAATTAAACTCTATCTGCCACTCCTTGGCCATTGGCCATCTGATCAAGGTCCCATTGTGCCCTTCTTCACTGTCCACTACACAATCAATTTTGATTTCATCTACAAACTACTAACCATTGTTCCTATGTTCACATTAAAATCATTTATATAAATTATGAAAAGCTGTGGACCCACCACCGATCCTTGCGGCACAACGCTGATCACAGGCCTCCAGCATGAAAAACAAACCTCTCCAACTACCCTGCATTTCTTATCTTCAATCCAATTTTGTATCCAATTAGCTAGCTCCCTCGGATTCCATGAGATCTAACCTTGCTAACCAGTCTACCATGCGGAACCTTGTCAAATGTCGTAGACCATATTGACATCATCTACTGCTCTGCCTACATCAATCCTTTTCATCCCTTCTTCAAATAACTCAATTAAATTAGTGAGACACGATTTTCCATGCACAAAGCCACGGTGACTTTCCCTAATTGGCCCCTGCCTTTCCAAGTACATGTAAATCCTATCCCTCAGAATCCTCTCTAACAACTTACCCACCACTGACATCAGGCTAACCAATCCATAGTTCTTTGGCTTTCCATACCACCTTTTTTAAATAATTGCAACACATTAGCTAATCTCTAGACTTCCAGCACCTCACCTGTGGCTATTGATGGCACAAATATCTCAGCAAGGGGCTCATCAATCTCTTCTCTAGCTTCCCATAAAGTTCTGGGATGCACCTGATGAGGTATCAAAGATTTATTCATCTTTATCTGTTTTAAGATGTTTAGCACCTCCGTGGTAAGGACACTTTTCAAAATATCACTATTTATTTCCCCAAGTTCTCTAGCTTCAATATTCTTCTCCACAGTAAATACTGATGCAAAATACTTGTTTAGTATCTCTGCCATCATTGTGAGATGGCCTAGTACACCTTAAAGGGCACTATTTTCTCCCTAGTTACTCTTTTTCCCTTATGTATTTGTAGAAGCTCTTTGGATTCTCCTTAACCCTATTTGCTAAAGATATCTCATTCACCCTTTTTGCCATCCTGATTTCCCTCTTAAGTATACTCCTATTACCCTTATACTCCTCAAGAGATTCACTTGATCCTTGCTGTCCATACCTGACATATGCCTCCTTTTTCTTGATCAGAGCCATAATTTCTCTCATCATCCAGCATTCCCTACCTCTACCAGCATTACCCTTCACACTAAGAGGGTAAGAGTGTCTGAACTCTTGTTATCTCATTTTAAAGGCCTCCCACTATCTAGCTGTTCCTTTACCTGTGAATAGTCTCTGCCAATCGCCTTTTGAAAGTTCTTTTTATAATACTCTCGAAATTGGCCTTACTCCAATTCAGAACTTTAACTTTTAGATCAGTCTATTCTTTTCCACAACTATTTTAAAACTACTAGAATTATGATCATTGACCCCAAGGTCCTCTCCCATTGACACCTCAGTCACTTACCCTGACTTATTTCCCAAAAGAAAGTCAAATTTTACTCCTTCTCGAGTAGGTACATCCACATACTAAATAAAAACACTTTCTTGTACACACTTAACAAATTCCTTTCCATACAAACCCTTAACTTTGGCAGTCCCTCTCTATGTTTGGAAAGTTAAATCCCCTACCATAACCACTTTATTATTCTTATAGATATCTGAAATCTCCTTACATTTGCAGTTTTATGTGAAGATTTGTAGCTCAGGTTGTGGTTCAGTTGTAAATTTGCTTGCTGAGCTGGGAGATTTGTTCTCAGACATTTTGTCACCATGCTAGGTAACATCATGAATGACCCTCCGTTGAGGTGCTGGTGTACTGTCTTGCTTTCTATTTATGTGTTTTAGTCTGTTCTGGTGGGTGACCTTCTTACATATTTGCTCCTCAATTTCCTGCTGACTATTGGGGAGCCTATAGTTCAACCAATAAGCTGATCGTTCCTTTCCTATTTCTCAGTTCCTTCTATATAACTTCACTGGATATTCTTCCAGGAATATCCTCCTTAACTACAGCTATAATGTAATTATAATCAAAAACACCACTTAATCAAAAACACCATTCCTCCTCCGATAGGATTTGTATCCAAACACAGTTCCTACAGACAATAGGAACATTGAAGTTCTCCCTAATCTCCCACATCCTGGCTAATCATCTACCACTATGCATACTTCATCCACTTTTCCTTGGTATAATTACTAATGCCATGAACACAGATCATGAACCTAAGAACACCTATGGATATATTGAACTTTTAATTCTAACAAATTTTTAAAAAGAGGACTGATACAGTCATGGTGACTAATAAATTTGTCTGTTTGGAGTGGAATTCTGGATGAGATGATAAGAAATTGACGACTGATACTCCATTCAGCATGGATTTATTTTCTTCAGACATGTTTGTGTTTATCCTTTCAGTGGTACACAAAACAAGGGGTTAAAAGTGAAGCTTCCGTCCTGGTCAGTATGTGTTAATGGCCTGATGCCCTAGTGTGTGAACTAGTGTACTGTAAAAGTGATAACTTGGAGAACAACCATTAGACACCCCTGCAGAGCCAGTAAAACAAAGGGAAAAGAAACTCTGTCACTCTGAGTGCTGCCAGCCAGGGCAAAAGAATTTCAATCTATCTGCAAAAGCAAGGAACCTGTAATCTAGTGCTCAGCTGCCAATGCCAATGCTACCGGCACCATCTGCTGTAATGACAGCAACATTCTGCTATCTATTTTTCACAAACAACTCAGAGAATAATTTCTTTAAACATTTACCTTTTATTGGACCCTCTTCTTCTGAATCTGTGTGCATGTGTTGTATTGTTGTTTCTTATCATGTTTTAAACAAATCAATTCATTATTTTGTTAACTCATGAAAACCGAGTTAAATTAGCTTATTTTAAAAACTAAAATAAATTGGTCTGGAAAAAAGATATTCACAGGGAAGGGATCTTCTTTAAATTAGCCTTATTGCAACCAATTGAGGGAGTGAATGAATTAAAAAAGGATACTAGTTCATCCTTCCTCTCTGAGGAGTTTAAAGTTTTGGAGTATCTTGTCAGAAACCATAACTAATTATGGAAATTGGCTCAGGAATTTGTAACTGTATTCAGAAACCTATCAATTTATGACTTGAACTCAATCCAAGAGTTTCTCTTGGATAGAGAACTCTAAAGATTTTCTACCTTTTGTGTGAAGAAACTCCTGCTCATCTCAGACTTCGGTGGCATGGTCCTTTCCGAGACTGTGTGCCCTGGGAAAACATCTTATCCACTTCAACCCTATCATACCCTGTAAGAACTTTGTAAGTTTCAATGAGATCTCATCTCATTCTTTGAAATCTTAGAGTTTACAGGTCCAGTTCCTTCAATTCCTCCTCATTAGACAATCATGCCATACCAAGGATTAGTTTGGTGAACCTCAGTTGTATTTCATCTGTGAAAAAATATATCCTTCTTCAGATAAGGAGATTAAAGCTGTGTATATTCCTCTACGTGTGTCTCACCAAGAATCTATACAATCGCAGCAGAGCATCTTTTATTTCTGTACTCAATTTTCCTTGTGATGAAGGTCAACTTCATTTGCCTTTCTAATTACTTGCTGCATCTGCATGTTCATTTTTCTGAATCATGAACAAAGGCAGACAGGTCCCTTTGAACATTAACACTTTCCAACATTTGACCAGTTAAGGTATCCTCTGCCTTTCTGTGTTTTTTTCCTGCCTAAGTGGATAACCACAAATTCATTCCCATTATATTGCATTTGCCTACCCAAAACTCCCTTAAATCTCCTTGACTGTGAAAAGGTGTGGCCCAAGCACTGAACCAAATATTCCATTCATAAAAGCCAGCCATCCTGAGAATGAGAGTTTATTCCTACCCTCTGTCTTTTGTCTATTAACTAGTTTTCAGTACATAACTGGATATTATTCTCAATCCCATGTGTTCTTTAAGACCATAGATGTGTTTCCCCTTTATCTTAATACTTAATTGGAATTGTCCTTAAGGGTGTAAAACTAAAACCTTTGACACAATATATTATTTTCAGTAACACCAAATGATTATAATTAGCATTAATAAAATGCTACTAACATTGGTAGCAATGAATCTTGAGGTCTAACAAAATGCATGTTAATGTAACTCTAGGTTTTAGTCACATGGGAAGAAGAAAGAAAATGCAAAAGATGAGCAAACAAGAGCAAAGAACATAAAAGATGAAAAAGAAAGAATAAAAGTAAACAGGGAAACAAAAACAATTGAGTACTTCTGAAAATAAGTAAAATTGAAGGATGAAAAGAAAGGAAAATGAAATAGAAATAAGTGGTCAAAGTAGGAAATTGCTGAGTGTGCCCTGGAAATACAACTCAAGCTACAAATAAATCCTATAAATGTCTCTTAAAATGGTTCTTTTTGGATACTGTGACAAATTTACTTGATTCTTTGGAGGTCTGTGGAATGACTCAGAAGGATTTTGCCTTTACAAGGAATGTGCAGGAGCAGTGTTGGCTACACATGAGATTATGGATGTACTTGGGGAAATCACTTACACTGAAAGCATTAAATTTTTATTAGATTTTCAACTTAATATCTCATGATGAAGTTAGAAGTCATGAGAGTACATGGCTGAAATGTGAACTTTTGCTTTGTCTACAAGCTTCAACATCAAGATCTTGGCAGTGAACCTTTTTCTTTTTCTTGAGTTCTCTGCCCGAAAGAAGGTCCTTGCAATTATTCATTGATCCAAGGCTAAGTGCTGTGATAATTTAATGACAGAGAGGCTGAGATGGCATGCTCTGAGTCTACCTCAAGCAGAATGGGATCAAAACACACGCTCTTGCTAGTAATCTCAATTTTATTCTTTAAAGTTCCCCTCCCAGCCACTCACTATCCTGTCTTAAAAATATATTGCTGTTCCTTCAGCATTGATGGATCAAAATCCTGGAGTTCCCTCTATTTCCCGAAAAGGAGTACTCAAACCTGTTACTCATGTATTCTTTCCTTGTATGACAGACAGAAGACAGTGAACTGACTCAGAACTTAATAAACTAACCCTTCTTTATATAATCATTTAAGTATCAATACTCAATATAAAACATACATTTGTTACAATATTTACTTCTCACTTCATCTAACTTATCTCCATCTTTAACTCACTTCATTTAACTACACTTTACCTTACTTTACTTAATCCATATTTAACCCTAACTCTAACTCTATAAGTTTGACTTGAATCAAATACTACACTGATATGAATGAAGTGGCCAACTTTGTTCTCTGTATAGATCTTGCCTCATGGTTCTTTGTCTTCTCTAAAAGTAAGTTCAGGGTGCATACTTATCAAACATCGTCTTGAAGGATTTTCCTATTAAAAAATGCCTTTGCTCTGCCAATTTATCTGAAAATCTGCTCTGTTTCGAGAAAGATCTCTGGCATTCAGCAACGAATTGATCAAAGTTGGACCACATTGTTTGATCCCAGCCAGTGGAGTTCACTGGTAAACAACTCCCAGGTGTTTACACTGAGTCATAAACAACGGCATTTCATGCTCCATATAAGATAGCATAGTGGCAGTATGTCCAGAGACAACCATAAAATCTGCCTTATTTGGTCAACACAGGAAACTGCAGGTAACAACATGTTTTTGCTGCAGTTAAACAGAGGTCAAAGTTTAAACTAGCTTGACCAAAATTCCCAGCATGCTTGATTGTAGCTCTTAACCAGTATTGTAGCCATTTCTGCTGCTGGCCACATGACTGCACCCCTATAAGGTCATTCTGGGCCTATCTACTTGGACTGCAGTAGTTCAGAAGGCAGCTCACCACCACCTTCTCAACAGCAAGTAGGAATACCAATAAATGCTGGACCAGCCAACAACACCCAGATCCCATGAGTGAATAAAAAATATTCTAGTTCACAAGCTAGCCATTTAATCAACTGTGCTAGCTGGTGGTACCCAAAATAAACTTAACATTAAGTAAATGCATCCAGTTTTTCTGTCTTCAACATGGAGTAAAGCAAAACCATTGACTTTGAGTTCTTTATTGATGACATATTGGAATGCTTTATAAGGAACAGTTTCATAATGAGTCTTCTCAATATTTCTGAAAGGTTTCTAGGAACTCTTTTAGCAGATTAGATTCCCTACAGTGTGGAAACAAGCCCTTCGGCTCAACAAGTCCACACCAACCCTCTAAAGAGTAACCCACATTGATTCATTTCCTTACATTTACCCCTGACTAACGCACCTAACACTATGGGCAATTTAGCATTGCCTGCACATCTTTTGGAAGCTGGGAGAAAACTAGAGCACCCAGAGGAAACCCATGCAGACACAGGAAAAATGTGCAAAATCCACACAGACAGTCACCTGAGTTGGGAATCAAACCTGAGTCCCTGGTGCTGTGAGGGAACAGTGCTAACCACTGAGCCACTGTGCCGCCTGCAGATGATGCTGTTTTTTTGACAGGCTCATAAGGACTTTGGTAAGATCTATACACGGTCATGAAAAAGTACTACCTATTGAAAAACAGTAGCGAGTGCCTATAGTGCAGGATAATGGCCTTTGATCATTCAAGAAGGGAGTCTGAATGTGTTAGGTCAACAGTAAAATTAGTGAATTGTTTGATTGGCTAACGTATGCCTTTATCTAAAATGTAAAATTTGAAATAGAAAGACTGAATTTCTGTAATGTGAAATGATTCATCTTGGTAGGAAAATTAATGAAGCATATAGGGCATAAAGGATACAAGAGCAAGAAACTTATGTTAGACTGTATAAGAGCTTCACCTGGAGTATGCTGTCCAGTTCTGAGTGCTACATTTAAGGGAGGATGTGAAGCAGATGCTGGAAAGTTTAATGCAAATGCGCCCAGGAACAAGGAAGTTCTGTAATAAAGATAGATTTGAGAGGTTAGGACTGGTTTCCATGGAGAAGTGAAAGCTGAAGTGACTGTAGATGGTGGCGGAGTAGGCAGCATATATGCTCCTGTGACCAAACTTGTCCTCTCGTCTGCATTGTTTTCTTTTTCTTTTTCCTTCTTTCCCTTTTTTTTCTCCAAGAGAAAGAGAGATCTTCAGCAGGAGGCAGCTTCAATGGCTCCTGAGAAGCAGCAGCATCTTCAGAGGCAACATGGCTACAGAATTGGTTGTTTGGCCTGTGAAGCCTGGAGTGGGACTCTCGCTTTCACATGGAGTTGGCCCCAGTTGCTGTCTTGGTGGCATGGCATGGGCGGGAAGACCAGCATGGAACACTCTTGGCAACGTGGCATGGACTGGCAAGCCTGGAGGGGGACTCTGGTGGTGGCATGCTGTAGCAGCAAAGCAGGAAAAGTTGGACTCTCTTTAAGTTTTAAAAAATGTTAGTCTAAATTAATCTTGATGGTGCCTATGTATGGTAACAGTGCATACTTTTCATTGTAAATTGTGTACATGTGACAGTAAAGGATTCTGAGAGGAACTTTGGAAGAGGTACTCAACACCAAGAGAACTGCATAGATCAGGAGAAATTGTCACTACTTATGAAATGATTCAGAATGAGAGAAGGAAAATAATTGACAAAAGAAGCAAAAGCACATAGTAAAACGTCTTCATGTAGAAAGTAGGTAAGGTCTGGAATGCACTGTCTGAATGTGGTAGATGTTGGTTCAATTGATGCATTCAAAATGAAATCAACCTTTATTTGATAAAGAAGAATGTACATAGTTAGGAGGAGAAGGCAGAAGAATCTAGAAATCCTGGTGGATGCCAGGTCATTTCTCACTTAGAAGAGACTGCCCAAGTTCTTGCTAAGTAGTTGGTGATTAATTCATATACGTATGAAAGGGTAAAATGGTTTCAGTTAGAGTATTTTGGATGTTTTTACCCTTCTTTAATGCATCAAATTCTGAGGGTTGACATTTTAATCTTCAGTAAGGCAGGCCTAGAGGAGAGCATGGAATTTTGTGCTACAGTTTGGTGGACTGGTTCCCTGGCTCCATTTTGCCAGTTGGCCATTTTTCCAGAATTTGGATGTCAGGGTAAGGGTGTGTGGCACTAGGACTGTTTGCTTGCAAGTGAGGATAGCCAATGAAGGGCTGTTTTTGAGGTCAGCTAGGATTTTCTGCAAAGCTTCCAGGTGTCTACATGTGAGTGTGGGGAATAGGGCATCTTAGAGGACTCCTCCTCCTCATGCCACCCAATTATTAAGAGATCCAGGGAGAAAAGACATCTTTTATGTTCAATTTCAATAAGTTGAACAGTTGGATTCTCCACTTTGGAGTGGTAAATTCATACCAAAAAAGGAAATTACAGGAAAATGAACATTTTGTTGCATATATCATTGTTACTAAGTGTTCTGGAGGGAGAGACATGTTAATTTTGGACATATCTCATTGTGAATTCCTGTCAAATGTTCTTGGTAAGTAGTTGGTTATTTATCCTTAGGTGTATAAAAGGATAAAATAGTTTTGGTTAGTCATGTCTTTTAATAAAATAAGATGTAAGCAGAAAAGAGCAGAAGAAAAGATTAGGCAATACTCTAGACAATATAAGAAATTAACTTGAGATTAAAGGGCCAAGTCAGGGAAAAGATGAAAGAGATAAGGATGCAACCTAGACTGCACAATTAACAGGATAAGGGAAAAGGGAGGCATATTTTTTAAAAAAGTCAGGAACTAAGTAAACTGATCTGGGCTATCTGTTCAGCATCTGATTGTAAGTTGACAAGAATATTGAGCAACCATATGTGTGCATGCCTTCAAGTAAGGAATCAGCACTTCTAGATTTTTAGAATACTTAAGACTGGCCCTCCTTGAGTAGGTAATCATAACCTGTACTTGAGTCTCCTGGTGGCTTGCCAAGTCATGCCACCAAACAAATCATTTAGGTTGGCTGCTGAGTTCTTGTAGATGAATCAGTCCACTGAATCCAAACAGCCACATAGGAACTCATCCATTACCTCAGACCAGCATTGTACGACTCTCTGTACTGGATCTTCATACTTTAGTTGCTGTTTGTAAGCTGGAGATTATCCAAAATGCGGGTGAGGGATGGAGTGATAGGTATTGTAGCAATGGTCAATGGTGTTTGGGCCTCTGGTGGGACAGGAGACATGTTGATGGTATCTTGACAGCACACTTCTGAGGTTGGCCTCGTTGAAGTAATTGAAGCAGGAGTGAGCCATGTCTCTGGAAATCAGGACACACACTAGTCTCTCAATTCTCTTTGATAGATGAGTCGAACTTTATGTTCATCCAGCTTGTTTTCAATAGCTTGTGCATTTGCCAGGAGTATGGGGATGTCTTGAAACCATATTGTTTCAGTCTCACCTGCAGGGGCGTGGGCGGGTGGTGGTGGTGGTAGTGTGTGTTGTTTTGAAGGTCAAAAGATCGCCAGACCTGAAATTAGATTTAAGAGAACATTGTTAGTAATGCTGACAAATGTAAAATTGAGATTTGAAAGAATAGAATTATTATAATAGATGTAAGGAAACAATCTGCTGGGGACAACTCACTAAGAGCATGTTTCAGTGCCATCTTGGCCATGAGATTGGTGGAGTTAATGTATCCAATCAAAATATAGAAATCAATCTCTACCAGGTGGGCAGATTGTAATCAGTTGAGACATTTTAGTTTAGTAAGGTTATTGAAACAAGTAGGTAAATGGAGCTGAGCTACAGGTCAGCCAGAATCTAAATTAACAGTGAAATCTGGGATACTAACTTCTGGCAAATTCTGGTTAGGGTAGTTTGCTGCTACCAACTAAGCCTTAATGTGATGAGGCTCTTGTGTGCACAATGCATTTTATTGCGTAATAGCAAACAGATACACTTATGTTAGCAAGATAAACATTGCTATTGAGGTCATGAAGAAACCTATACATGTAAGTTTTCACTCTATAAGGTCTTAAACTGATCTGCCTTATCCCCAAGCCTAAATGATGCAATCAGATTGGATGGAGATTACTGTGTGGAGTTTGCATATTCTCCCCGTGTCTGTGTGGGTTTCCTCCAGGTGCTCCGGTTTCCTTCTACAGTCACAAAGATGTGCAGGCCAGGTGAATTGGCCATGTTAAATTGCCCATAGTGTTAGGTGCATTTGTCAGCGGGAGGTGGGTCTGGGTGGGTTGCTCTTCGGACAGTCGGTCCGGACTTGTTAGGCCGAAGGGCCTATTTCTGCACTGTAGGGAATCTAATCTAATCTAATCAAACATTAACCCTTTCAGAAGAATCACCTCATACGGCATCTCTCCCAAGCCTTTTTCCCCATCATTATCATTTATACATTCACATATACAGCAAACATTTCATTAACCAGCAGCTATAGGACCAGGAGTATGTGCTGGTTGATCAAGTATTCCAGATAATCAAAAGGTGCACATAACCACCGTAAACCCTGACCAAGTGAAGCTTTGAGACATCAACATCCCTCAAAACTTCCATGTAAAAGCATCAATGCACCTCCTAAAATCAATGAAAAACACTCAGTAAGTAATAGAAAAGTAATTTAGGGGTATCTACATCACTCTTACACTTTATTTACAACATAAATATCTGACATTGTGGTGGATTGTAGTATTCGAGTTATATAACTTTTGCAGGTTTATCAAGAGGGCCGATTGATAAGGTGCTGATTAAAACAAGGTTTGATGTATAATCATATTTGCCAATACTCCCCCTGCTCCCCAATTCTCTCACTTCAAAAATTCAGTTGGTCTGAATGTTTCATAATTCTCCCAGTAAGCTCTCTATTTGGACTTGGAAGATTGGTAGATCTTTGCCTTAAGGACTGTTGACCTTGGTTCTGATCTTGGCTCTGTGCGGTCTGTAAAGCCTATTCACTGAAGGACCTTTTATTGCTTGAAAACAACAAATACTGGAGGTCACAGTGGGTCAGAGAGCATCCATGGAGAGAGACCAAGCTAACATTTCGAGTCCAAATGACTCTTCATCAATACAGATTCCAGCATCTGCAGTAATTTGTTCCTTTATTGCTTGGTTGATCTTTGCTGAGAGTATTGTTCTTGTCAAACTAGGTTGGACAATTACCTTTATTGGGAGGATCCTTAATCTCCTTAATTTCTTTCACAGTGGAACACTTCTCTGCTGAATCAGGTAATTGCTCCGTATCTAATGGAGCTTTAATCTCGTGAATTTCTTTAATGGAAGTTGGCTACTCTGTTGAAACATTTGTTTTCTTTTTGTTGTAGTTTGGATCTCTGAGCGAGGCAATTTCTATACTGGATCTCTGTGATTGGTAGTTTCTTCATGAGCTGAAAATGTGTTGCTGGAAAAGCACAGCAGGTCAGGCAGCATCCAAGGAGCAGGAGAATCGACGTTAACCACGCGGCTGCTGCAGCGTCCGTGGCAGCAACCGCCGCCGCAAACCATGACGTCACTTCCGCCCCCACTGACCTTGCAGCCTCCACGATCTCCACCCAGACAACCGCCTCCACGATCGCCAGGAAGACCATCGCCGATAGATTCGGGGTCTCCGCGGGGTGCACGTCTATCGGAAACAACACCGTTTCTGCCATCGCCACAGCCACTTCCGCCCCCTGGGTTGCCGTCACCGCAGCCACTTCCGCCCCCAGTGTCATCACTCACCTGCACAACGAACATGCCACATGCGTCTCCGCCCCCACGCCGATCTCCGCCACCATGCCTAACCCCGCCCCCACGCCGATCTCCGCCCCCATGCCGAACCCCACCCCTGCCCTGATCTCCATCCCCGCCCCGATTCCCGTCCCCACACCTAACCCCGCCCCCACGCCGATCTCCGTTCGGACGCCTAACCCCACCCCCGCCCCAATCTCCGTTCCTGCCACTAAGCCTAACCCCGCCCCCACTCCCAGCTCCGGCCCCACACCATGTCCTAGCTCCCAGCCCTGCTGTGTTTTCACCATCCCTCCAGAACTACCCCTCTCTGAGTATGAAAATCAGTCCTCGGCAGAGGCCTCACCTTCATTCCGCTACGCTCTCGAATTAATGAGTTCAACATGCGGCGAGACATCGAACAATTCTTCCGCCGCCTTCGCCTCCGCGCCTACTTCTTCAACTAGGATTCTCGCCCACCCTCTGACGACCCCTTCTCCTGCCTCCAACACACCCCATCCACTTGGACACTCCGTGCTGGCCTCTTACCTGCCCTCGATCTCTTCATAGCCAACTGCCGCCGCGACATTAACCGCCTCAACCTCTCCACCCCTCTCACCCACTCCAGCCTCTCACCCTTGGAACGTGCAGCCCTCCACTCCCTCAATTCCAACCCCAATCTCACTATCAAACCGGCAGACAAGGGAGGCGTGGTAGTAATTTGGCCCACCGACCTTTACACCGTTGAGGCTAAATGCCAGCTCACGGACACCTCCTCCTACTGCCCCCTTGACCATGACCCCACCTCCCACCACCAAACCATCATCACCCAGACCATCCATAACCTCATCGCCTCAGGGGATCTCCCATCCACCGCCTCCAACCTCATAGTCCCACAACCCCGCACCGCCCGTTTCTACTTCCTGCCCTAAATCCACAAACCTGACTGCCCCGGCCGACCCATTGTCTCAGCCTGCTCCTGCCCCACCGAACCCATCTCTGCATACCTCGACACGGTCCTGTCCCCCTTAGTCTAAGAACTCCCCACCTACGTTTGGGACACCACCCACGCCCTCCACCTCCTCCATGATTTTCGCTTCCCTGGTCCCCAACGCCTTATCTTCACCATGGACATCCAGTCCCTGTACACCTCCATCCCCCATCACAAAGGACTCAAAGCCCTCCGCTTCTTCCTTTCCCGCCGTACCAACCAGTACCCTTCCATTGACACCCTCCTTCGACTGACTGAACTGGTCCTCACTCTGAACAACTTCTCTTTCCAATCCTCCCACTTGCTCCAAACCAAAGGAGTAGCCATAGGTACCTGAATGGGCCCCAGCTGTGCCTGCCTCTTCGTAGGAAATGTGGAACAGTCCATCTTCCGCAGCTACACTGGCACCACCCCCCACCTTTTCCTCCGCTACATCGATGACTGTATTGGTGCTGCCTCGTGCTCCCACGAGGGGGTTGAACAGTTCATCCACTTTACCAACACCTTCCACCCTGACCTCAAATTTACCTGGACCGTCTCAGACTCCTCCCTCCCCTTCCTAGACCTCTCCATTTCTATCTCGTGCGACCGAATCAACACGGACATTTACTATAAACTGACCGACTCCCACAGCTACCTAGACTACACCTCCTCCCACACTGCCCCCTGTAAAAACGGCATCCCATATTCCCAATTCCTTTGTCTCTGCCGCATCTGCTCCCAGGAGGACCAGTTCCAATACCATACAACCCAGATGGCCTCCTTCTTCAAAGACTGCAATTCCCCCCCCCGACGTAATCGACGATGCTCTTCACCGCATCTCCTCAACTTCCCACTCCTCCGCCCTTGAGCCCGCCCCTCCAACTGCCACCAGGACAGAACCCCACTGGTCCTCATCTACCACCCCACCAACCTCCATATACATCTTATCATCCGTCGTCATTTCTGCCACCTCCAAACGGACCCCACCACCAGGGATATATTTCCCTCCCCTCCCCTATCAGCGTTCCGAAAAGACCACTCCCTCCGTGACTCCCTCGTCAGGTTCACACCCCCCACCAACCCAACCTTCCCCAGCAACCGCAAGAAATGCAAAACTTGCGCCCACACCTCCCCCCTTACTTCCCTCCAAGACCCCAAGGGATCCTTCCATATCCGCCACAAATTCACCTGCACCTCCACACACATCATTTACTGCATCTGCTGCACCCGATGTGGCCTCCTCTATATTGGGGAGACAGGCCGCCTACTTGCAGAACGTTTCAGAAAACACCTCTGGGACACCCGGACCAACCAATCCAACCACCCCGTGGTTGAAAACGTCATCTCCCCCTCCCACTCCACCAAGGACATGCAGGTCCTTGGACTCCTCCATTGCCAGACCATAGCAACACGACGGCTGGAGGAAGAGCGCCTCATCTTCCACCTAGGAACCCACCAACCACAAGGGATGAATTCAGATTTCTCCAGTTTCCTCATTTCCCCTCCCCCCACCTTGTCTCAGTCCCAACCCTCGAACTCAGCATCACCTTCCTAACCTGCAATCTTCTTCTTGACCTCTCCGCCCCCACCCCCACTCTGGCCTATCACCCTCACCTTTACCTCCTTCCACCTATTGCATTTCCAACACCCCTCCCCCAAGTCCCTCCTCCCTACCTTTTATCTTAGCCTGCTTGGCACACCTTCCTCATTCCTGAAGAAGGGCTAATGCCCAAAACGTCGATTCTCCTGCTCCTTGGATGCTGTCTGACCTGCTGCGCTTTTCCAGCAACACATTTTCAGCTCAGATCTTCAGCATCTGCAGTCCTCACTTTCTCCTAGTTTCTTCATGACTCTGTCCTGAATCTCTGGATATTGTTTGTCCGAGCTTAATGTTGCCTCCCAATGATTCCTATGCAGCCAATTTTTCAATCTGTGAAAACAAATCTTTATTCTCAACCTGCTGACTCATCTGTGGTGAAGTATTCAAACTGTTTGCTGCAAGTTGAAGATCAGATTGCATGTTTTCAATCACCCTGTGTGGTTGATTTATTGGTGAACCCAACAAGCTCACATCTTCAGGCATGCTACTTTCGGATTGCTGCTGACTGGCTCTGGTACTGATCATTCCTGCTCAGAAGATGAAATAATTGAAGGAGACCTTATGGACTCATGTTGTTTCAATGACTGACATCAAATTGGAATCTGCCATGATAATTTGTTCATCAGGCTTTGTTGATGCCTGAACAACTTCTGTTAAAATTCAGAAGTGGATTTTACAGCTTATCCTTTTTACCTCTTCTTGCTAATATCATCAGCTGTATGTCCTAGTGAAGGTAATCTGTTATTTACTTACTCAGCTTGTGAGTTAGTGTTTAGTTTTGAACAAATTCAATATCTTAAAATCTGTTTTCTCCCCAGTGTCTAATTCTGTGTTCTATTCTGTCCATCTCTCAAATTAAATCTATTAGCCAATATCATTTTCCTGCAATTTCTTCCTAATGTAATGATTTATTCTTCTTATTTTAAAGTTTTTCAGTTCTATAGTAGCTTAGTGTTGCTTCATTCTCCTTACTTTAAAGCTCTTAGAACACTGTACATATGCCACCTTTCTTTTGCCTGATAGACTTTTAAATCACCTGTATAGGAAGTGCTACTTTAGTTTCCTTCTGTTATAGCTTTTAAATTATGTCATATAACAATGCTGAACCTTGTATTGCTTGCTATAGGTTTTCCAGAGGGTTTGATGTCAAAATAGAGTTTTAATGGCTTATATAGGTGAAATAAAGATTCACTATATTTTCACAGACAAAATGGATTAATTCCTATCTTTTACTGTCTAATAAAGAATGCTCAAACTTTTCATGAATTTCCCAAAGTTTAGTTCCTGCTGCCTTAATAAACTATTTGTGCCCGAACCATTGTTTAAATTATGGTTCTCCCACTCTTACGATAGCCTTAATAGTCTTATTATATATTAGACTTTGTCTAATTAGGCTTTTAAATTGCACTTTTGCTGCCTTAATTCTGGCTTTGTGATTTTACCACTGCTGCGATCTTGGTGTAAATTATTTCTGTGGAGTCAGGATTCTCTATTAGCTTTGCCTTTTGGTCAGTCCTCAGGAAAGGGCTCACGTTTGTACCATTCCGCCCCCCACCTCATGGAAGTCCAAACCTGTCGTGACTTGGAGCTCTTCTTCCGCTGCCTCTGCCTCTGTGCCTACTTCTTTAACAAAAACTCCCAGTCTCCCTCTGAGGACCCCTTCTCCTGTCTCCAATCTTTCTCCTCCACTTGGTCACCCCCCGCAGGCCTTGTACCCACTGTAGACCTCTTCATTGCAGACTGCTGATGTGACATCAGCCACCTCATTTTCTCTACCCCTCTTCGCCCATTCCAACCTCACCCCCTCCAAACTTGTAGCTCTCCACTCTCTCTGCACTAAACCCTGCTTCACCATCAAATCCACTGACAAAGGCGGGGAGATGACAGTCTGGAGAATGGACCTTTATTTTGCAGAGGCCAAACACCAACTCTCTGACACCATGTCCTACCTCTTCCTTGTCCACCACTCCACTACGACCCATCATGCCAAAATCACTCGCATTGTCCATGCCCTCATTGCCTCCAGTGATCTCCCCTCCGCTGACTCCATACTCATCGTCCCCAGCCCCGCATTGCCCGGTTCTACCTGCTTACCAAGATCCTCAAGCCCAACTACTCCGGCCGACCCATTGTCTCAGCGTGCTCCTGCCCCACCGAACTCATCTCGTCTTACCTTGATTCCATCCTCTCCCCCTTGGTTCAGGCATTTCCCACCTACATCTGCAACATCAACCATACTTTCCATCTCTTCAGTAATTTCCAGTTCCCTAGCCCCCAGCGCTTTATCTTCACTATGGACATGCAGTCCTTATATACGTCCATACTCTACAAGGATGGCCTCCAGGACTTCCACCTCTTCCTGTCCAACAGACCCATCCAGTCCCCCTCCACCAATACCCCCCCCCCCCACGCCTCACTGAACTGATTCTAACCCTCAGCATCGGTGCAGCATCCTGCACCCAGGCAAAATGGAGCAGTTCACTGACTTTGCCCACAACTTCCACCTTGCCCTCAAATTCACTTGGTCCATCTTGGACACTGCCCTCCCCTTTCTTGACCTCTCCATTTCCATCTCCGGTGACAGTCTCCAGACAGACGTTTACTACAAACCCACAAACTCCCATATCTACCTGGACTACACCTCCTCCTACGCAATATCGTGCAAGGATTCTATCCCTTTCTCCCAATTCCTCTGCCTCCACTGCATCTGCTCGATGAGGAGACATTCCACACCCAAGTATCTCAGATGTCCACATATTTCGAGCAACGTGCTTTTCCTCCCTCTATCATCTAGACAGCTCTCTACTGCACTACCTCCATTCCCCGTTTCACTGCTCTAAGCCCCTCCTAAACACAATAAAGACAGAGTCCCCCTTGTCCTCACCTACCACCCCACCAGTCTCCGCATCCAACGGATCATTCTCAAATACTTCCACCAACTCCAACTAGACCCCACCACCAAGGATACCTTACCCTCTCCACACCTCTCTGCCTTCTGCAAGGACCATTCCGTTCACTTCAACAGTCCTTGGTTTGCACCACTCTTCCCACCTACCCCCCCTAAACCCCCAGGTACTTTCTCCCTACAACCAGAAAAGATGCAAAACCTGCCCATATACCACCCCCTTCTCTATTTGGGGTCCAAAACAGTCTGTCCAGGTGAGACAGAGGTTCACCTCCTTCTCTTCCAACCTACTTTACTGCGTCCGAAGTGGTCTTCTCTACATCGGGGAGACCAAACGTAAACTTAGGGAATGGTTCGCCGAGTATCTCGACGGGGCCAACCGAACCTCCCAGTCGCCGCCCATTTTAATTCCCCACCTCACTCCATTTACAACATGGCCATCCTTGACCTCTCCCATTGCCACAACGAACCAAACCACAAATTGGATGAATAGCACCTCATCTTCTGCCTGGGCAGCCTACTGCCTGGAGGACTCAACATTGAGTTCTCCAATTTCAAATAACCTCCCTTCCCAGCCCCTACCCCCTTCCACTCCTTCCTGCCACCAACAGGAATCATTCCTTTCATTGACCAACCAGGTCGTACCTTTACTGTCTTCACCTCTCCCCACTTTAGCACCCTGCCCCCACCATCCCCTTTATCCACAGCTCCCCCTACACCCACCCCCCTCCCCCAGTATTGAAGAAAGGTTACACCTGGAACATCGACTTCTCTTCTGATGCTGCCTGGCTTGCTGTGTTCTTCCAGCTTCCTGCCTGTCTGTATGGTATCTGTTTGGTAACATCCATTGTGAGCTTTAGATAATCCTTTTTAAATTCTAGCCTTCTCATATGTCTTGAACCATTATTTTAAAGTTTTCTTCTCCTTGCCCTCAGAGATTTTAAACTTTATTCATGTAACAACAATGACTGGTCACTTCCCAGCTGAGCCTGTAATTGTGACTAGTCTATCAATCTGTCTGCTGTGGAAACCAGCGTCTGCATGACAGCAATTTGTGCTTCCACCAAAGATACAAAGGCTGGTGACACTTGCTCACTTTGTCTTGGCCTGACTTCAGCATCCCTGGAAAAAAGCAAAATAGACTGGAAAAAGTCTCTTCAAATTTGCAGGTGGCAGGCCTTTTAATATTTGGAATCAAACAGTGTTTTTATAGCTGGATTCCCCATTTTCTCATCTTTGACTTGCTCAGAGTCCCTCCTGGGTTGTCTCTATCACCAATATCTGGTGATGCTCACTCGTGCTAAGTGTTTTGCCAGCTCTTTAATTGTTCAATCCATAGTGAGTTCCAATGTTTATACTGTTACTTGAAAAGAATGCAAGCTATGAAACTGAATCAAGAGATTTATCCTCCTCTTCTGTATTCTTCTAAAGGATCAGTGTGTTGCAAGAGACTAGAAAACGGAGTATTAGTGTGAGTTAGTATGGCACTTTATGGGGAGGCATTGGCATAGTGGTATTATCACTAGACTATTAATCGAGAGAGCCAGGTAATATTCTAGGGATTCCACCATGACAGATGATGAAGTTTGAATTCAACACAAAAATAATCTGAAAATAAGAGTCTATTGATGACTGTGAAACCATTGTTGATTGTCATGAAAATCTCATCTGGTTCACAAATGCCCTTAAGGGAAGGAAACTACCATCCGTATTTGGTCTGACCCACAGACTCCAGACCCACAGCAATGTGTTTTACTGCAGTTAGGGATGGGCAATGAATGCTGGCCTAGCAAATGTCACCATATCCCATGAATAAATGTATATACAAGAAAAGCTTTGGATATGAGCATGTCTTCAAAATGAAGCTTGAATTCTGAAGGTTTCTGAATATCTACTGAGATCAATAGATAGCTACAAGTAACAGACAGACACCCTGATTGGATAAGTCACCAGACTTGCCTGATGCTCAGAACATTATCCAGAACATTAATCCTGGTCAACCTTTTCCAAAGGCTAACAGCTATGTTATCTGGAACTGCTCCCCAGGTCTGATTTCACATCCTGGCATCATATTCTGTATTATCCTACGGAATGAGCGAATAAAAGATAATGTTCAAACATCAGTACTCTGTGTAGGCATTTTGGGCATCTGCTGAGAGCTGGACAAGATAGAACAAGTTGATAGTAAGGTGATCAATGTAGAGTTGAGTACAAGGAATATGAAGTGAGAAAGGTCTATTGGAGGAATTGCTGATTGTGTAAATTTTTCAATAGGACAAGAGAACCTTATATATTTCTGGTGTGAAAGAAAAAAGGAAATTGCAAGTGTAAGTTTGAAATATAAATGAGAGTATTTCAGAGAACTCTTGTGAATGAATGCTGACTGATGTGATGGAAGTGGGAAAATAATTGAGAGTGATGTGAAAGGGTATGAATGAATTGTGATCATATCTTGTTGACAGCAATGGAGAGCTCAAGAGCCATACTCACCCATGTCAGGTCACTGAAGTTTTTTTCTGCATTGATCCCAGGTCGTCAGGGTAATGGTGCTGACAGCAATTCTCTAAACCACCTCTGTTCAGTTGAATAGTCACTATTAGGAGTGCTGGTGAATAGTACTTTCCTTCTTGCCCTTGAGTATGCCTGCCGGTGTGTTTGAAAACCTGGTAGCAGATTTCTAAATTATTATTGCGAACTTAGTTGCTTGTATACTGTTCCATGGAAATATTCCAGAAGGAAATGCAACTTCATGCCTTACTGCTTTGAATAAGGATCAAGCGGTCAGCTGGAAATTGTCTTGTGTTAATGGATAATGTGCCCTTTGGTTAATGCCATCGAATGGGTAAGCTGTCAATCTTGACCTTACATGAACCTCACACATGCCATTTCTCACCAGTTCCTGTGCTGGGTTAAATTCAATGTTCAAGGTTCACAACCGATTTCAAATTATTTTGTTTTCTACAGTCATCAGTCTGAGAGGTAGCAATAATACTGTGATTAAGGTTACCGTAGTTTCCTGAATTTATAACAGACTTTCATTTAAGAAACTACAAAGCATGTTGAAAAAAGGTTCATTAAATCCTACAGTATTTATAGATGGATATATTGCATTTTCATTGTGTTTTCAATTCATTACTTCAAGCTGATTTTTAAAATAAAATTGGCACAGAACTCTGATAAAAAAGGAAGATAAAGGAATCCCACATAAATTAAGTGTTCACTTAGTAATATTGTCAAAACAATTTTTAGGTGGAGCTATTGTATTCTGGTATGCAACATTTGAAAAATGCATTGACAGACAATAAAAAACTCTTAGATTATTCATATGGAAAGAAAAAATAGCTATGTTTACAGCACAGATCTGTTGAGGCCATTTATAGAATAATTCTGTATTGACTCACTTCTTTGGTCTGTGCATCATCTGGTACTAAGTCAGAACCCATGTGCTGTTCATCCGCCCCTCTTAAAATATCAGAACGTTCACATCAGGCTATAATGATGTGAAATGTATATATTCTACTACCTAAACAAAAGAAGTTTGCTACCAGGTTGTATGTGCAGCTTATTTTACTGAGGTGCTGTCCAGCATTTTCCACTTTCAAACAATTTTGGCTAGAATGGATCAATCATGATGGTAGTGGAAGAAGACACAAATAAAATGCTGTTCTTTTTTGCTGCAGAGAAGCTGTAATTTTCCAACTGCACTATAATTATTTCCAGTTAATTATCTCTGTAGTGCTCTTTACCACTCTTAACAAAGAGCATTTGGATTCTCTGTTTAGGAAGAAAATGGAAGCAAATTCTTTTGAAGTTGTGATGAGATGTTGGCAAACCTAAACACGTGCCTTTCCAGATTAGAGAAGCAGTAATTGGGATATTAAGCACCAATTACTGTACATCATGTTGTAGAACTCTAAAAAATGAAATGTCTAATGGCTCTAAAGGTATTAAGAGTGAATATTTATTTGTGAAGCTGTGCAAAAATAACTGGAGTGGTTAAATATTTGCGGAAAATTACAACAATTTAATTGTTTGAACCTTTCTATCATCAGACATATGTACTTGAAAAACTTGAAAAGAAAGTCAATTAAACTTGTTAAAGGTCATGAATTTTGCATAATTTTACAGCAATAGTAACACTTTGAGTAGTATACATTTTATAGATGCTTAAAGTTGCTACAAATGTGGATGATATGTAACGGCTTATTTGCATTAGGAAAGCATTAAAAAATAACACTGAACTTTGACCAGAGAAAGATGTACCATAATGTTTAGGCTAATCAAAGTGGGAGATAGCAAGGGTTTTGGGAAAATGAACTTGGCACTGGGGAATCATGAAACACAGTAGCCCTAATTGTATGCCTATCACAATAGACTCACCATTATGGTTATAGTGGAGGATCAATACCCACAGTTGCTCAACATTAGGTGACAACAAAAATGTGTCAACTGGTCCACAAGGGCCTGTTGGATCAACCAGCCATCTGCCATATGTTCCCAATGGCTATTAAGCTTATCACTACCCTCATAGTTTATGCTGCAAGTATTTTTTCAGGCACTCAAAAGTAGCATTTCAAGATTAAAACTTTTTGCTAGGTCCTAATTTGTTGAGGTGGTATTTGAAAGCCATACCATCATGTATCCTGCTACATGTATTTCTGTTAAAACCAGCTCAGGCTAACCTTTACAAGCAGCCAGGCAAGACGTTTAGGGTCTTGTTACCTGAGATCTAATTTTGCTTTCGAACATCATCCCCCTGCCACCAAGACCTCCTCCCCAAAAACTTTATTTTAGACTCTTCTTAAAATGATTTCTTTCGTCAAGGTCTTCGTTATGTGAACTACTATTATCTACTGCTATGTCTCTGTGTCATATTTTGCTTTATAATACTTCTGTAAAGAACCATCAGATTTTTTATTCTGTCAAGGGCATGGATCTGCTATAATGCGCGTTACTTCAACGTGAATTGGCTATAATGCAATTTAAGAATTTAGACCATTATTTGTATAACGCGAACGTCTTAGCAATAACGTGATTACGGACCTATTGGTTTAAATGGTGCTGCTGTTACATGATTTTCTTATAATGCGGGATCACATGGGAACGGAACTATTGCGTTATACAAGAACAGCCTGTATAAGTATTGTGTTGTCTTTTCAACATATTTTCAATCATGGAATTACTAATTGCTAAGGTTATTATTGATATTTATATTATAAGTGCTTTATTTAAGCAACTAATAATGCATTTTCTGATTATAAGCATGATGCAATACTATTCATAATTAAAACATCACTGATGCAGGATGGCATTTCACATGAGTTATATTTTTAATGAATTGGATGACGTTGTCCTAATGGTAGATGTGGTTAATGTGTTCTCCTGTCATGTAGGTCCTTTGGATGCCATTAGCTTCTCTGCTGATTTGAATGTTGTATGAAATTTGATATTAACACATCATTGGGTTAATTATATTACGTTATGTACACTATGCTGATGACTTAAATTTTGCGAGGAGCTGGTCTACCCTCACCCATGTAAAATAGGGACAAGTCCAGCTGTGCTTAGTTGGCTGAACCTCTAACCATTTCAGGACAAGCACACCCTTAATTCATTCAGGATGGACCTTCCATCTCTGTTGGCAAGGAGGTTCCACATTTGGAAGCTGCCAGTCAATCAAATGGTTGGTGGCTGTCTTGTCCCAGTAGTGCCACTAAGAGCGTGGCCACTGCCATTGGAACACAGATTTACTTGTAAGTCCAGAGTCTCACTAGAACCAAGTTCATAGTTCATGCTGAGCCAGGAGGGGGACTGGGGTGGACAGTGCCTCCGCCATTGTGATTAAAATAGCCATGGCAACAGGTTGGGTGTGGTGGGAAGTAGTAAGAATGGTAGCACTGCAAAGGCGCCAATTTTATGTCTCCCCACCTCCTAACCTGACCCTTAGGATAAATTCATGACTCTGATGCGATCCACATAGTCAAAGTCATAGAGATGTACAGCACAGAGACAGACCCTTCAGTCCAACCTGTCCATGCCGGCCAGATATCCCAACCCAATCTAGTCCCACCCTGAACAGATATTTTTGGAAAAAATTCTAATTGTTGAATAAAAACACGAAGCTTGGAAATTTGTTTTTAAAATAAGACTGTAATATTTTTCACAGGCTATCTTAAATACCAACTCTAACCTTTGTTTGGAGTTACTGATGGGTGATATCTGACTGTTTAAATCTTAATAATCTGAGAAGGTGAAGTAATTCTTTTTGAACCTTCAGAATGGCTATTCAAAGGTATTCTTTCCTAAATGTACAATCCACGGCTGGGTGAATGAACTTTCTGACATTTATATGAGCTGAAAAGCTCATTATCTGCTTTTGAAGTGCTGAGGGACCATAATTGCTTGTGCATTGTGATTGACTGCTCTTCTTTTGTTACTGCTAATGAAATTGCTTCCGATCGAATCATTATATTTGAAGCATGCATTCTTTTGATCTAGTTAATGCTTCATCAATTTTGTCATTCATTTTAGAAAATAGGAATCTCAGTCCCATAGAATGATACATTAAGAAATAACCTCACCTAAATGAAGTAAAACAGGATTTTAAATAAATTAAAACGATGTTACGGAGTAAAATGTCTGATCATCGATGTTCATGTAGAGATACTTAACACATTCAAATTACATTCCTGCCTGCCTGTTGTTTGTTCAAGTGTTATTTCTTACTTTTGAATTTTATTATCTACTGAAAAAGGATGAATGACAGGACAGTCCCAACTCCTGGAGCGCATGTCTTGTTCCATATGGGAACTTCAGGACATTTCCTGTGACTTGGCAAATCATATCAACAGGAAGAGCGGTGGGGAGGTGATGATCTAGTGCTATTGTTGCTGGAATATAGTAATCCAGAGAGCTAGATAAAGCTCTAAAACCATGTTCAATAAAACGATTCATTAAAAAATCTGAAATTAAAAGCCAAATGATGACAATGAAATCACTATTGATTCATAAAAACCCATCTGGTTCACTCATGCCATTTAGGTAAGGAAACTGCTGTCCTTATCTGGAATGAGGTATATGAGACTCCAGGCCCAGAGCAATGTATTTGACTCTTAGCTATGCTCTGAAATGACCATTTGATTGCTAGAAATGAAAAGACAAATGAAAACAGATGGATCACTTGGCATAGGCTAAGGGACTGAAAATGACAATAATGAGCATAGTCCTATTGACTTGACAAAGTCCTCCTTACTAACATCCAGGGACTAATGCCAAAATTGGCAGAACTGTCCTACAGACTAGTCAAGCAACAATCTTACATAGTCAGATTCACAGAATCATACCTTACTGACAATTTTCAAAACACCACCATCACCATTCCTGGACAGATGGTGGTGGCACAATGGCATACAGTTGAGAGAGAGTTGCCCTGAGACTCCTCAACATTAATTCTGGATACCATGTATTCTCTTGACACCAAGTCAAACATGGGCAAGGAGTGCTGCTGATTATCATGTACTGTCCTCCCTTGGCTGATGAATCAGTACTTCTACAAAATAAGACCATAAGAAATAGGAACAGTCGGAGGCCATCCAGCTCTTTGAGCCTGCTTCACCATTCCATAGGATCAATCTGATCTGACATTCCTCATGTCCACTTTCCTGTCCCTTCCCCACAACCCTTGATTCTCTTAATAATCTATCTATTTCAGTCGTAAATATGTGCAAGGATTCTGCTCTCAGAACTTTGTATGGGAAGGAGTTTCAACTACTCACTATTCTCTGAGAGAAGAAATTACTTCTTATCTCACTCTTAAGTTGGTTCCCATTTATTCTGAGATTATGCCCTCTCATCCTAGATTCTCCCATGAGAGTAAACAGTCTCTCAGCATTTATCCTGTCCAGCCACTTAAGAATTCTATAGTCTCAATGAGATCACCTCCCATTCTTTTAAACACAAGTGAGTAGTATCCTAACCTGTTTAGCCTTTGCTCAAGGCAATCCCTCCATGTCAGGATCATCTTCGTGAGCCTTATCTGAAGTGACTCCAATGAAATGATATCTTTCCTTAAGTAAGGGTCCAAAACTGCTCACAGTACTTGAGATGAATTCTCACCAGCACCTTGTACAGTTGCAGTCAGACATCCTTACTCTTATGCTCCAACCCCCTTGCAATAAGGGCCAATATTCCAATAGCCTTCCTGATTACCTGCTGCACCTGTTTGCTAGCTTTCTGAGTTTCATGAAAAAGTACCCCCAAGAGTTTGTGTTACAGCTTTCTGCAGTTTTTCTCCATTAAAATAATGTTTTGATCTTTTGATGTCACTTTCAAAATTAACAACTTTGCATTTTCCAACATTCTTCTCCAAGTCAGCTTTTTGCCAATTTGCTCAACCTATCAATATCACTCTGTAAACTGTTTGTATCCCTCTCACAATCTGCCTTTCCACCTATTTTAGTCTGAAATTTTGGCTGTATTATATTCCCTTCTTTCCATCAAATCATTATTATATATTGTAAAGAGTTGTGGTCCCTGTAAAACTCCACTGGACATGGATCACCAACCTGGAAATGAACCCCTTATCCTCCTTCACTGTTTCCTGCCCATCAACCAATTCTCTACCCATATCATTATAATACCTTTAACACCATGGGCTCTTATCTTATGACTTGATCTTTTGTGAAGTTGAATGCTTTCTTGAAGTCCAAATACAACACACCTGCTGGTTCCCCTCTACGCACTCAGGTTGAGACATGATTTCCCTTTCAAGATGCTATGCTGACTCAGTTTGATTAGATTATGATTTTCCTAACTTATTATTTAACGCAAGACTGGCTCAGTAGCGGCACCACTGATCAATCCACTTGAGTCCTAAATAACATTGCTCCTGGACTGGGTCTGCAGCATGCTATGTGGGAAGCAACAAGAGGGAAAATCATACTGGACCTCACCCTCACCAATTGATCTGCTGAAGCTGCAACTGTCCAGGACAGCTTAATTAAGAGTGGCCACCATAGTCCTTGTGGAAACAAAGTCCCACCTTCGTATTGATAATAGCTGAAAATATATCATGTAGCAATATCACCATGCTAAAAGGGACAGAATCTGAACAGATCTAGCAACTTAAGACTAGGTATTCACGATGCACTGTGGATTATTAGCTGCAGCAGTAGCAGAAACAGAGTCATACTCAAACCAATCTCCACTCTAATAGCTGAGCATGGGTTATGGGGAAAGGGCAGGGAAATGAATGTGATGAATGTCAGATCAGTTATGATCCTATTGCATGTCGGAGCAGGCTTATGCAGCCAAAGAACTCACTTTCCATATGGTCTTATATTCTCCATTCCATCATTACTATCAAGCTCTTCCTCATACGTATTAATGGTTTAGACCTTGGTGTAGAGGGCACAATATCAAAATGTGTGATTGATACAAAACTTGGATGTATTATGAACCATGATGAGAATAGTGTAGAATTTCCCATGGTGTTTGTCTGATGATCTAAGTACCTTTAGAGAAAATACTAATTTCATATCACACTGTCTTTGATCTAATCCTTGCCAGTTTATAGAAACCTGACCAATGTCAGCGTAACTGGTGATACCTGTGACCATTTTAAGTCAGGATATATTGGTCCTTGTTTAAAATTATTTCCAATCATGAAAGTCCCAGATATTAAATCAGTCAAAGGAATTCATAGGTCAATAGTCTGCATGTAAGCAGAAGATGTATGCTCATGACAGATATCATGTTAATTAAGAAAAATCAGTATATATTTGTAAAGGGCAAATCATGTTTAATTAACTTGCTTGAATCTTTTGAGGATTGATAAGGAAATGTTAATAAAGAATACAATACATTAAGTTTTTCAAAACATACATAATATATAAAAGCAAGGAAAGTATGTTAAATCTGTATAAAACACTGGTTCAGCCCAGTTGGAGTGCATCTGTTTTTGGGCATACCAATTGGGAAGGATGGAAGAACATCAGAAAGGGTGTAGGAAAGATTCACGCCAATGTTCAAGGGAAGATACATAAACAAGATTGAAAAGATTGGAGAAGAGAAAATTGACATGAGATTTGTTATAGACATTCAATGGAGAAAGTGAGGACTGCAGATGCTGGAGATCAGAGCTGAAAATGTGTTGCTGGAAAAGCGCAGCAGGTCAGGCAGCATCCAAGGAGCAGGAGAATCGACGTTTTGGGCATAAGCCCTTCTTCAGGAATATCAGGACTATCAACAGGACATTCAATATCAGGATTATCAACAGGAATAGGAAGAAACAGTTCCCATTGGCGAAAGGGGTCAAGAGCCAAAATTAAGGGAATTGGCAAAGGAAGCATTGGTGACACAAGGAAAACCTTTTACCCACAGTGAGAGGTCAGGATCTGGAATGGGATGCTTCATAGTATGGTTGAGGCTGGGTCAAATGATACTTTCAAAAAGATTATTGTCTGAAAAATAAAAAATGTGCTGGGACATAAGAAAAAGACAGAAGATTGACACTAGCTGAATTGCATTTTCAGAGGTCCAGCACAAAAAGGTTAGGCAGGATGACTTCCTATTATATGCGACTATTATAGTATCCTTTTATCGTTGAGCCATTTAAGCAATATTGATAAGTGTGTAGTATGGATGAGAATAGAAACCCCATCAATCATAATTTCTTCTCTGTAATGCTTTGGTTTGATTTTCAAGCTGACCATACATCCTGAGTTAAATTAAAAACCTGCCAGTTACAAAGACTTGAGTAGGGGGAAAATATATTGATGATTTATCCCTTAGACATATTTTTCATGGATGATACTAATTAGGACTTTTGCTACATTGCTACAGTAACTAGTAACATGATGAACCTGATTGCCCCACCTGCTTAAATAATTGTTCATAGCTGCCAGTGTAGCTTTGGCCTTGTCTAAAAAGCAGTCCTAATCAGGAATGTTGACGAGCAAACTCAACGTGAAGAGCTGTGTACATTCAAAAGGTGGCTACAAACAGGTAGAATATATTGTTTCAGCTTTTATCAATCTTCAAAATTAATTTAGATTTTTTTTGGTTTTATTGCCTCTGAACATTTGCAATGAAAATACAAAAATATCTAGAAAGTCTCACATTCAATCTTGCTCTATACTGTGTTAACTGATAGTAACAGGAGTACTCTATTTAATCACAATCATTCTGAGACTAGAAAAAGAAAGATCAGTCAGCTCCTGAATGGTGTCCTTTATCATCTGCTATATTTGTATATGGAAGTTAGGGGATGGAAGAGCAGATTCATTTATGGTATTTTCCATGGTTGAATAATTTGTCAGCACTATCTTGCTTACATTTAACCATAAAAAGAACCTCACACAAACAATTTACCGGCATCTGCCTGTCCTTTGGAAGCTGTATCCCAGCACATCAGGGTGTTTGTAAGAGACTAAAGGATAAAACTGTGAGGCAAAAAAACGTTGCATGGACATTCTTCATCTCTGCCATTAACACAAGAGGTTTCCATTTTCTCCACTGTTTTTACATCCAACAAATTGTGCTCAGAATTGTTTCTGTAACAAGGACAGCCAAACTATTAACATGACTAAGGACACTTGTTACTAGTATTATAATAAACTTGTTTAAACCACTTTGCTTCAGGTGATGGGTTTGTTCAATCAGAAAACTGCTGACACTTTAAAATCCCTAATTTAATAAACATTTGATGAGCTAAAAGGGATTTGCCTTGATTCATTGAAACATTACAATTAATTTAGTTATTGTACTTTATCCCACATTTGGATTTGGCCTGAATCAGAATAAAATGCTATATAAGAATTAAAAAAAAGGTGCAAAAGTGCACCTTCAGGTACAAGTTGTCTCTGCGTGATATGATAGGTTTCATGAGGAAATGATTTTCAAATAATGAGTGTACGTTACAATAACCTTTTGCAGAGTCTCCCAAGTGCAAATGTCTTCCAACCCAATGACAAATCAACATTGCACATATTAAACATCCAGTTTGTGCTGATTCAAAGGAGGTGCATCATGATTTGCTATTCCTGACTTTGAGGCCAAGGATTTTCATGGTAACTGTGCGATCAATTTATTGATGTTCACTTTTTGTAAAAGCACTAGGTAGTGACAGAAAATTATCAGAATGTGCAGAAAGATTGAGTGAGTACCAGGAAAAAATGTGGCATGGAGATATTCCTCTTGGATGAATATTGCACTCTTTGGCAAATTATGATCATGCGTTCATCAAGGAGATACCATCACACGAGCAAATTAATTATTTATTCACAGGCTTGAACCACTTAGTCTGAATTGATTTACTTACATTGCATTTCCTTTCATTCACAAGTCATTTAAACCTTAATTCTTGCTTAACGTACCATTGTTAAGTTTAGTTCAGTAGTCCCAACGACATATGTAGAGAGTGGTCCGATATCACAATTTCACATTTGATTTTATCCAAAAGTGGAAGATTAGTCCTTTTCCCAGAAAGCTTTAACATTGTTAAATGTGAACTTGCCATATACAGCAAAGTAAATCACATGAATCCTTTTCTCTAGTAATTCTGTCGAAGTAAACATATGTGGTTTGTCTGCAAGATGCACAATTATAAGCTGCCTGCTCCATCAACTAAATGTGAAAACAGTAAAGTAGTGTCATACCCAATACAGAGCTGAAAATGTGTTGCTGGAAAAGCACAGCAGGTCAGGCAGCATCCAAGGAACAGGAGAATCAACGTTTCGGGAATGAGCTCTTCTTTAGCCCTTCTGAAGAAGGGCTCATGCCCGAAACATCGATTCTCCTGTTCCTTGGATGCTGCCTGACCTGCTGTGCTTTTCCAGCAACACATTTTCAGCTCTGATCTACAGCATCTGCAGTCCTCACTTTCTCCTCATACCCAATACAATAAAATATTTTCAATGGAATTTCTCAAGAATTTTAGAAATGCTTTAAGCTCAATATGTAGTAGACAATTGCTGAAAAAAAAGCTTTGTTAAGGCTTTTTATCTTACCTTCATCAGGACAATTCACAAAAATACCAATGTAGAGGGTTCAAGGATGTAAAAGTCGGGGTGAGAATTTTATATTAGAGATGTTGAGAGTGAAGACCAAATTAATGGTTGAGTATAACTTAATGAGGGATAGAATAGGGGCACAGCATTTTAGATTCCATGTTAAGCATACAGAAGGTATAGAATCGGAGGTCAAGCAGATGAGCATTAGAATATCAAGTCCGGAGTTGACAAAGGAACGGATGAAGACTTCAGAAGCAATTGAACTGATGTAGAGCTGAAGGTGAAAAATGCTATAGAGGGGATAACAGATACTCTTTGTGATGAAGAAATATGATATTAGAAATTCAATTTGAGATTAACTAGAATGGCTGGAGACTGTTAAGGGATGTGGTACAGATGTACATTGTGCAGGATAGCGTTGGAAGTCAAGTGTAATGGTTTTGGTCTCCAAGTTGCAGCTACTCCAAGACTGTATGCCGGTCAAACAATCTGACAACACAGAAGCAGTAAAGAAGTTACACTGGATGATTTAAGGGGAGAAGTCAATGTCATCAGAAAACATTTAGAAGTTGAGCGCTATCTATGATGATGTAGCCAAGGAGCAGCATGTGGATGATGAACATAGATTTTTCTTCAGTGCAAGACTACAATTGTTTTGTCACTGTGATTTGTGAGCAATTAATGAATCATTGTTGGAGATTAGTGGAGTGGAAGTCTCTGAAGAGAAGGTGGAAAAGACTTATTGCAGAATCTGATACTTGTTTTTGGATGAGTTTGACATGACAAATGCTTGGATTTAGAATTTTACTGTCAGAGATGTTAAAGGATGGATTCTGTTGTGGGAAATTGGCAATCTTGGTAAAAGCCACATGTTTGTCATTGAATTTCAGATCCGAGTCAAATCGAATAGCAAAGGTGTGCTTTGTTTAGTCTGAGTGGACAGCTATAGCAGCTCCAGCTATGTAGGAAAATCATGGTGGGAGTTTATGTTTTCATATTTTGCAAATGCATGACATCAAGCTTCTGTTTTTGTAGAGTTATGGGTGAAAGAAATAGATCTGAGTGCCACTGAGTGGTAGGATGCACAGAAGGGGCAGAAGGCAGCAAAGACTGGTAATATGAAAGACACGTGAAGGCATCATTCAGACAAAGCAATGAGCAGAAATGACAGGAGATGTACTAGTTAGTTTGGGATAAACAGCAGTGGAACTATGCAAAGCCTGTGCAACTGTGAGGTTCCATAAAGGCATACTAAATGGAGCGGTAGATTATATTAAATAGCAGAGGTAGATCAAGGAGAATAAGAAAGTAAAATGGACTCCAGGTGCAATCACAAAGAATTTCAATGGCATTGATTGCCATAGTTTCATTGCTGTGCAGTGGATAAAATCATACTGAAACAATTTGAAAAGCAAATAATAAAAAAATGAGTATGGAACTGAATAATGAAAACACATTCGAGAACTTCAGGAGGGGAGGAAAGACTTCGAATAATGTTGTAGTTGGGAAGGATGGAGATATTAAAGCTTCTTTTGTAAAACACGGAGATAAAACAATAGTTTTGGTGTGGGAACAGCATGCAGACAACTGAAGTTTAACAATGAAGTTATGATCAGCTTGACCTCTGGATGAATAAATCGTACAATGAAACAAAAATCGGATTTATTTTATGATAATGCGAAGAATCAGATGATTTTAGTTCACATAATGATGATGATGATTTGTCGGCAGAACTTTCACAGGCAAAACCTGAAGGGCTTTGTTTATTCAAGTGTGGCACCATTTGATCAAAAGGACATAAAAAGCAGGTAGTTTCCTGTAGGGAAATCCAGTCTGACCGCGTTTATATAGCACATTTGCCAAGCTACAAAGCATGTATTGGGAGACATTTTTACTATAGTACAGTATAAAGGAATTAATTACCTGGATAACTTTATTGAGAATTTCTTGCAGTTCAATCCTAAAAATAACACTCGCCAGAAAATTATTCACGCGGAAAATAATTGAAGTGTACAGATACACTGCGTAGCAGGAATGAACAAGCGAGGAAGATGTCCCAAATGAACCAGTATTACGCTGTGTTAGCTCGGGATCTTATTCATACTTGACCAAAGGGATTCCTCGACATGGAGAAATTAATTATTCATTCGCAGTGTTGAGTCATTTAGCCCGCATTGATTTACTTATGTTGCATTTCCTTTCATTCACAAGCCTTTTAAGTCTTCATTTTTTTTCTTCCACACCAATGCAGTAATTCTGCACTGTAAGACTTAACTGAATTTGTGGCAGAGCAGATAAATGCTGTCTGTTCACTTGAAAGGATTTGCTGTGTAAAAGATGGTTTCAACATACCAAGGCACGAAGAATCCTATTAGCTTCTGTGATAATTCTGGTTTTGAGTATGTGTGCTTATTTTTGTCTTGAGAGTTACTCGATTCACTTTGTAGTCAACTCCACCCCGTCAGCTGAATAAGAACAGCTTCCGAGCAGCGGCGCACGAAATGAATTGGGACGTCTCCAGTGGGTGTTCACCAGCTCAAGTGTAAGGTCCGTGAGTCACTTTGTGCTCAACCCCCCTGTCAGCCCTACAGCAAAGTGCTTCTCACTCAGCCTGCTATCAGTCCTGGAAGAGCCATTGTGTCACAGTTTTCAGTGCTCTTGCTGGCTTTCATCAGCACTTTCCATTAATGCCTGCTCCGGTGAACCAGCGCTGCATGACTTGATGTGGGATGAATGCTCGAGGTTACCAAGAAGATAAAGGGAGCCTGCAGGCAGCTTTACATCTATACAGTGAGCATTAATTGTGGGAAGATAGCTTACTCTGTAGAAATCAATAGACTCTTGTGGCCTGTAGCAGAGGGCACACTGGACCGGCAGTAGGTCACTGAATGGTGATGTACAGGGGACTGCATACTGCAGAGTTGTTAGGAAGTAAATGCAACTGCCTGCAGTAAAGGTAGAATCGGTCTCAATACCAAAGGATATAATACAGGCTGCAACATTCCGAACTCACTGAAGCTTTTCAGTTGCTCGACTGTTTTTTTTGTTTATCTGGGATATCCCAGAATTGAAGATGAACTGACAATCTGTTTAGATCTGAGAGACAGCACGGTACTCCATTAGTAATCAGCTTTAGACTAATTGTGCAAGTCGTTCTGATCTGTGGGAGTACAAAAATGCAGACAGACATGCATATTTTGCAAGCTTACTGTAGCTTTTCGGTAATCGTGTGGACGTCTTTCAGTGTTTCACAGGCACAAGCGAAAGAATCGCAGCAACAAATTCCCCTCAATGTGTAAGTCTTGGTCTCTGTTCTTTTACATTGCATGTCAAGTCAGTTAATTGTGTTTGCAGTTAAAAGGCGGCACGTAGGATGAAATTTAAAGTTGGTTTAATACTGTGGTTGGCACGCTGCAGGATCTCTATGGTTCATAAAACATCACATCATGTTCTGCGTAATAGCCCGAAATTGGTAGTTTAGAGGGTCTGATATGTACGCTAACATTTGGATCTGAAATATGCTTGGTTGGAAAGAAATGATAAAATGAATAGGGTAATAAGAGGGTTACTTGCTTTCGACCTGCTGATATTTTCCAGCAATTTCTGTTTTTGTTACTTTCTTTGGGTTACAATCAGAAGTCACATTGTTTTCCCTCTCTTTCCAATGGTGACTGCATTACCAATGTTAATGTCTTTTTAGGGTAAAACTATGGGCTTCAGCCTTTGGAGGAGAAATCAAGTCTATTTCAGCCAAATATTCAGGCTCACAATTCCTGCAGAAGGTAACAGCTTTCTTTTTTCATTTTCTTTTACTTTTAGAACCGTTGTTTGATTGTTTTAGAGCTCACGTCACTTAACAACTGACTGCATTTTAAGTAACTGACCCACTTCAGAAAGCTATGATGTTTATCATTCTATTTTCACTGATGAGTGTTTAATTGAACGTTTTTGGCGGTGCTTTCGATTGCTGTCCGCTTGCCGAAGCTAAGATTTATGTCACTATTATGACTGATCACAATTTAATTGACCATCCTTGGCTCAGTCACAGAGTGTAAGGCTAACTTTCATTGTTTTGACTAGTAACTGTTTAATTATACACTTGACTTTTTGAAGATATTTTAGTACGAAAAGCGAGCCATCTACATATAGTGTGGATTTTATAGCGCGTACAGTGTGCTTACTTCAATTCCGCTGTCATTTCGCTCCAGCGCTGGGATGTATTACACCATTGCAGATAAGAGAAATGAGTATCTTATCTAGCTGTTCAGGTGCATAACTGGATCATATTTTAGTGCACTACTACAGGACTCTGAAAAAAATGTTGCACAGTCCATTACATTACTATTGGAATGAAGAATACGAGTTAGCACTTGTGTCAAATGAATAACTTTACTACAAAATTTACAAAATAATCATGTGCCTATAATAATTGTAAATAGAAAATTAGTTACATGACTTTTAAACAATCAGCTGGCTAAAAACAGGGGTAAAATTGGAAATTTAAAAATGTTAAAATTACAATATGGTTCCGTGAGATAATTAAAAAGAAATACTGATAGCCTCTTCTGCACAATATCAAAATACGTGTTGTAATGATGCATTGTGGGAGTTTTCACAAGCGTGAAAGACCCATATGTTACACACATCAAAGTATAAGCAGGAGAAAACAATATTTTACATAAGTGGAAGAATACTTTAATAAACTATTCTCATATATCAAGTAATTACCGTATGAGATAACATGATGCTCTGTTTATTACATGGATGTCTTCTAAACAAAATTTGAAAGATGCGACAATGTGTTAACTAGTGACAAACAATAGTTAGGTTGGTGTACTTATCGGAACCATTAATTCCACGTGCTGAAAGTGTGACTTAAATTCAAAATGCATGTAAAAGGTATTCAATCTGATCTTCTCCGTGATTTAAGCTTACTATTATCAGCAGTTTCCAAATATTTTGGTCGGTTTCCTCTGTTTTACGTGCACCTGAAAATAACGAACAACATTTTTTTGGTTTCTTACTGGAGTGGTTCTGTGATATTTTATGATTTTGAAAATTATGTGCCTGTAGTTATTATAAATGCAGAATTAAAAGTAGGAAGAACTTTTAAAATATATTGTGACTTGTACTACAACACATATCATTAAAAGGGAAAATTGAACTATTTTGAGCATCTTATGTTTCCAGTAACTATGGTTGCCTTAATATGGCATTATTGTATTATAGAATGTCATCAAGGTGGTTCAGTATTGTCAAAAATTACTTAGTTGAAGTGCAAAATCAGTCAAATGCTCATCAAAAAGGTTCTCATTGAAATAAGAAAACTTAGCCATATAGATATTGATCTAAAGCAGAATAGGTAGGTTTTTTTTAATGCAACATCTTTGCAAGTAAAGAAGAATAAAATGGTGGAAACCTGACAGACATTTATCATTTCTCCAGACTTGTAAATTTACCTTTTCCATTGTCCATGGATGTAAAAGACCTCCTGTACATTTTATGCATTTTATGTATTATCACAGGCATCTCATTAATTATAGGTTTAGATTCAATTATTGAATTTTTTTCTTAATTTATAAACTGTTGATTTATGTATTAGTATAATGAATCTGAGTAATATACGAAAGTACTTATTAATGGTAAGTATGTTTTGTTTTAGATATTGTCTTGCTCTCATATGTATTTAGAGATTGCTACAAAACAAACATAGCTGATTTACAAGATTTTTCCAGTTGTCAAGTAGATTTCACAGCATAAAAAAAATTGTCAGCCTCCACATAAGGCCCATGCATCCGCTGCAAGTACTTAATAAAATCATTCCTGCTAATGCATCTTTGACAACATTTAAATATAAACATTTATTATATAAACAATAAATTTCAGCAGAAGATATTGTGATTATTTTTCAAATAATACTGAGAATACTTAAAAATGAAGCAATCATCTTTTGTCATTTTACAAGTTATCTCTTCCTCTTATTGAGAATGCAATACGGTAAAATAATGATGATCGAGCTTTTAAGCAATGCACAGGATGAGTATCACAATTTTTGCAATCAGATATAAATTGTTTATTCAGAAACAGCTGTTTTGCTTGCATTGTTTAAATTTCCTCAACCAATTTTTCTTTCCATTTTTGAATGGTTTATACATACATGTAATAATATTGGCATCAATCTGCATAATATATGAGTTACAATAAGAATATAAGTATGAATCTGGGAAAGGAAAAAAAATATGTTTATTCTAATGGACAGTATAATCTATAAATATGTTTGAATTGGAATATACATTAAGACAAGTATATTAATTGAACATTTGAATTGTTAGCATATATATTCAGTGAATAACATTACATTGAAATACATATATGGCAAGGAATCAATGAAAATCCCTCTTTAAATAAAATATCTTTTGCTCATTATATAATTGAAACCATGGGTTAGATAATACCAGAATATACCTATATGTGGGCTACATTTATGAAAATTGATAAATTGTTGAGAAAAGCATTTAGTCGAATACATTGTCTTGATTTTCCTCTTAGCATTGAAGGAATACTTTTTGTCATTCATGTAAGTAACAACTACACAAAGACCTTTGCAAGGTTGTCTGTGATGATTTCCATGAATCCGGTGTGTTTTCCATTGTAACTTCCTCTATACTAGATCTAAAACACTTCCTGTTGAAGGGTTTTTGCCCGAAGCGTCGATTTTACTGCTCCTCAGATGCTGCCTGAACTGCTGTGCTTTTCCAGCACCAATCTACTCCAGAATCTAATTTCCAGCATCTGCAGTCATTGTTTTTACCTAAAACACCTACAATGGTGAGACTCTTTAACAATGGTGAGACTTTTTAAACTATCAGATTGAACCTAGAGTTCAAATCAGGAACTATAAAGCAGAACATATAAATTAGATTTAAATGACATAAGAAAATGAAATAAAGATTGGAAGAAACCAAATGAATTTAAAAATAAAGAAACCAAATGAATTTAAAAATAAAGATAGCATTTATCACTTTTCCTGCACGTTTCTTTTAAAGAAAATGTACACATTTCTACTGAAGGAATGAGAAGGAAAATGGGCCAAAAATGGCTATTTATGTGTAACTATCACATAAATTAATCAATTAAAAACCCACTGTTGAATATACAAGTGTTAGTTTTCTCAGTAGAACTAAGGAGTAGCTAAAGAAGGAGGAGGGCTTTTTAGAAACGAAAAGGAGGATTTATACCTGGAGGTATGGACACCTGACATGTTAAATGAATACTTTGCACCTGTCTTTACGGAAGAAGATAGATTTAAGATAGATGTCAGAGGCAGGTTCTTTATGCAGAGAGTGGTAAGGGCGTGGAATGCCCTACCTGTGAATGTAGTCAACTCAGCCACATTCGAGAGATTTAAACAATCCTTAGATAAGCACGTGGATGATGATGGGATAGTGGAGGGGGACGAGCTGAGAATAGTTCACAGGTCGGCGCAACATCGAAGGCCGAAGGGCCTGTTCTGCACTGTATTGTTCTATGTTGCTCAGGCCATGGTGACAGAGGAGAAACCTCTGTTATGAGACAGTTTCAAAAGTAATAAGGAAGATGTTTGGATGAACTGTTGGTACTTAAAGTTGGCAAGGCATCATGACTGGATGAGATGCTTCCAAAGATTTTGAAGGAATTGAGGATAGAAATTGCAGGGCACTGGCCATAATTGTTAGTTTGCCTGGGCTCAGAGAAGTATTAGATTTCTGGAAAATTGCAAACATTGTGGCCTTGTTAGAAAGGAATGTAGGGATAATTCTAGCAATTACACACCAGTCAGTTTAATTTTGGTGCTGGGGAACCTTCTAGTAATCAATTATTTGGGTATGGAAAAAGCTGCATTGATTACAAAGAGTCAGCATGGTTTTCTAAAGGGAAAATCATATTTAACTAACTTGCTGGAATTTTATATAGAGGTAGCAGAAAGGCTTGACGAGGGTAATGCTATAATGTGATTTGTATATATTTCCAAAAGGTGCCGCACAAGTTATAGGTCAGGGTATAAAAGATACTGTAGCAACATGGATACAATATTGGTTGAGTGATAGAAAACATAGAATAATGGTCAATGGATATTTTTTGGGCTAGAAGAATTTTGTAGTGGAATTTTCCAATGGTCGGTCTGGAACCCTTTCTTTTCTTGATATATATTAATGATCTAAATCTTGATGTGCAGGGAATATTTTCAAAATTTATAGATAACAGGTAACTTGGAAGAGTTGTAAATGGTGAGAATGGTGAGATGGTGTAGAACTCGAAAGAGACATTGACAAGTTGGTGCAGTGGTCAGATCGGTGGCAGATGAGTTTCAATGCAGAGAAATGTGAGGTGATACACTTTGGGTGGAAGAACATTAAGAGGCAGTACAAAACAGAATTCTAAAAGAGATTTATGAAGGATTTTCAAAATCACATGTTGGCTGGATAGAATAGAGAGGGAGTAGCTGTGATCCACTTATACAGGGAACAAGACTGAGAGACATAGATTTAAAGTGATGTGCATGGTGATATGAGGAAAAACTTTTTCACACAGCAAGTAGTTAGGGTATCGAATGCAAAGCCTGAAAATGTGATGAATGCAGTTTAAGTTAAGGCATTCAAGAGAACCTTTGGTGATTATTTGGATAGAAATAGTATTCAAGGAAAAAAACAAGAGATTGGCATGAGGTAATGATACTCATTTGAAGAGTTGGTGCAGGCATAATGGACAAATGGCTTCCTTCTGTGAATGAATGAGTAACTGCAAAACATTCATATCATTACAGTGATGCAGTGCTTATATTAGCAGCAAGGATATTAGCACATCTCTTTGAGGTGTAGGACATATCCAGTGGAAACTTCTGGATTTTTATGCTTGTCTATATATGTTTGCTTATGAAGTCAGCATTGGAGCAATGGATGGAAGTATTAGTGTTGAGCTTGGCTTGTGTGCCCTTTCTGTTCTCCTCAAAGGTCAAAATTGCTTGATGACAGATTTTCCTTTTGGGTCTGATCAAAGTTGTTATTCTGTGTATGTTGGGATTGAGCGAGCGAGCAATAAATTTGGATTTTAGATATGGATACTGGAAATCTGAAACAAAGACAGAATGTTGGAGAAACGCAGCAGTTCTGGCAGCATCTGTGGAGAGAAAGACAGGGTTAACATTTTGAGTCCAGTATGACTATTCTTCAGACTGGTCAGTTTGATTAGTTTGGAATTGAACCCTTTTAAGATATATACTTTTGACACTTTACTATGATAATTTGTTATCTTGCTTAGTCAATTTCCATAGCCTGGCAGGAAATTAAAAAAAAAGAAAAATTTGGCAGCAGTGGTTTTATCTTAGGGTGCATGTTCTCTGAAAATCTTGTATCTTACGAAAGAGATAATTCTACAGTATATTAATTATAATATTACTTCTAAATGATGCCTGGTCTCTGAAGGTTAGATAATTCTCAAATTCTAACATTTCCTGAAATGCTTTTGGGACCTTTGCATTGTGAGGCTTTCCCATCATCTTGCAGATATTTTCTTAATTCTCCTGTTCAGGGATGTTGTTACACACCTCTGGAGCAGGTGGGACTTGAACCTGGGCCTTCTGGCACACAGTTAGGAACATCACCACTGCACCACCGATGTTCTTTCCACCATCTTTAAAATAGATGTCAGAATGACATTATCCAATATTTTGAATTTTAAAAAAGTTTGCTAAATAAAAAATAACAATTGAAACTTTCCCAATAAAATTGTGACAAATCTGTCATTTTTTAAAGTTAAAATTGTGACAAATTTGTCATTTTATAAAGTTTGAAATTATTATTTTACAGGCAAAAATCAGTAGTTTTTTCAACAGCAACATTTCTACTCAAAGGGAGGTGAGTTTTGAAAAAATAATCATTGTCCTAAACTTTTCTCCACTTCTATCTGGAAATTATGTACCTACGATTAATGCTATGGATTTTGACAGGGAGACCTGCAATTTCTGCACTTCTTTGTCTTTTGTTCATGACATTGTTTCTGGGAATTCCTTTTTCCAATTCATTCATGGGATATGCACTTCTCTCATAGCCCAACATTTATTACAGTGACAACTTGCTGGATTAGCGTGTTGGAAATCAAATCCGCTTTTCCTGGAATCTTCATAAAAATTAAAGATTTTATGAAGGTACGCAAAATTACACAGTTTATCTGTCTTTTAGACCCAAGTTGACAGAAAGCAGAGACCAGGTTTCTTCACGTAATAAAAATGACATTTTATTACAAATAAATAGATTTTGGCTACAGATAAGCAGTTATGAAATAGCGATATCTAACATTTCTAGTTAAAACTCTAATCCCCTTACAAACTACCCCTCTGAACACACATATGAAAAAAAAGGGTACTTCAGTGGAGGAGGGACTGGGAATGTAGTTAATGGTTTCTGTCCACAGGGTTTGCTGAGATGTGTCTTGTGCTGATCAGAATACTATTTCTCTATATTTTGTCACTGGATACTTCCACTTATTTTCAGAAGGTACAAGGTGAGGGGTTCACATTTATGAGGGCCTTTGTCTTATCAACTAAAAGCCATAAGTTACAGCAGCTGCAGAGGGGAAATAAACTGGCTATTTTCAGTCTTTTTAGATTAGATTCCCTGCTGTTTGGAAACAGGCCCATCGGCCCAACAAGCCCACACCTACCCTCCGAAGAGTAGCCCACCCAGACCCATTCCCCTATATTCACCCCTGACTCATGCACCTAACACTACGGGCAATTTAATATGGCCAGTTCACCTAATCTGCACATCTTTGGACTGTGGGAGGAAACCAGAGGAAACCCAAGCAGACATGGGGAGAATGTGCAAACTCTACAGACAGTTGCCAGAGGCAGGAATTGAACCCAGGTTCCTGGCGCTGTGAGGCAGCAGTGCTAACCACTGAGCCACTGTGCTGCCCCAAATGTAGTCTTCACTTACACTTTACTCCAGAAAAAAGAGACATCTCCTGCCTTTGAGGAATCCTGCCAAATATTCACCATACCCACAAGCTCTTCAATTGTCTGGGAACCAGTCACATAGTTCTTGGAGGCAGAATGCCTTTGTCATTGATAATTAGTCCATAGTCCACAGATCAATCACCTATTTGTTATCAGCCAATACTCCATTATGCACCCGCCTTGACTCTAGCTCATTTACAAATCAGTCTTTTACAACTGGTTGACCAACTAACGGTATAAATGACATGTAAAACAATTATTAGGTTACTTACTTTTAAAAGTGCAGCAATCCTTAAACAATCCATGGTTTTTAAATGGTTCTTTTCCAGTCTCAGTCCACAATCAAAACACAGTAAAGTAAAAAGATACAGTGAGTTCATTGTTCTCCCTAATTGCCTTTGAGTAGATGGTGGTAAGCTAACTTAAACTGCTGCAGTCCATTTTGTGAAATCATTAGTGGACATTCTTATGGAAAGTTGTTGATGAAGCACTTGAAGATATTTGGGCTCAGGACACTCCACTGAATAACAGTTGACTGTCATTTCACTAGGGCTCAAATTCACTTAGTCAAATGCAGCCTCAATGCCAAGGGCACATACTGCTGCTAACTCTCTGGAGTGCAGTTCTTTTGTCCATGTTTCTACCAGGGCTGTAATGAAGTCATGAGCTGAATGGCCGAGACAGAACTCAAAAGTGATCACCAGTGAACAGGTTATTCCTTAGCAACTGCTGCTTGATAGCACTTAGGTGAAGTTTATTGATAATCAAGAGTAGATTGATGGGGCGATATCGTTCATTTTCTGAGATCCTGTATGTAGTCATTCCCAAGTATGAACATCGTGAAAATCCTAAAGCAAGAGTGAAGGTAACTCTGAAATTTGTAGGGCAGTGAATTACTGAAAGGTAACTTATGTTTACCATAGACTAATACTTGATAAACTATGGGAATATTTCTGTAAGTAACTAATGTTCATATGGGAATTTAAATGGTTGCAACAGAAACCTATTTCAGTGTAACACATTCTTAAAATAATAGGACACATGAACCAATGGATAGATACAAAATAAAGTTGTATAACTTAGATTATGCAAATTTATTTAAGTACGGAAGTATAGACCCCTAGGACAGAACATTTGTTGGGGTTAGGTGTATTTCCAAATGCCAGTGATTTTTAAAGGGATAGTAAAATAGTGGCTAGGAAGTGTGCTCACCATCTAATTCAGGCCAGTGGCTGGGCTCCCGTGGTTGGAGGACTGTTAGAAAGCAATCAGACAGTGGTAATTCCAATTTCAGATGTGAGAGCTGCATGCAGGAGGGTGTGAGGAATCTCATTGTGGAAGTGCTCTTTGAAGGTTTTGTTAAAATGTGAGAGCAAAATTGGTCGCAGCTGCAAAGTACAAGGGATTCTAACATGGAATCATGGCCACAGAGGGATGGGAATGTGGGCACTTGTCCCTGCTTTACTATCTAGAGGCTATCTCTGTTCCTAGCATGTATTTTGGCTTTAATGGGGTGCTCAATGGCTGACTGGTATTTCCAGTCATTTTCTACACTGGACTCTTAATCTGCTTGTGAATAGTTTGCCATCAACACTCCCTGCCTATCAACCCATCCACTTGAGAGGTGAGAACTTGCTGGCAAACTGGCATATGGTCAATATTGGGAAATTGCAGGCTAACTGCTTCCCTTCTTACCTCCATGATGATGGTCTTTACACTAGATTCTTATGCAGATGTCATTACTTAAGATGTAGTTATTCATCCTTGGTCTTAAATATGTATTACTGCCTACATGTGACAAATTATAAACTATATCTGTGACTTGCTCTAAAAAAGAGGACAAATAAAAATGCAAAGTTTAAGAAGAAGCATTGCAAAAAAAATTAAATATTATATTTGGAAATTAATTACAGCAGGCTGTCTATGAAGATTGCAATATTATCCTTCTGCTGACTTCCAGCATGAATGAAAATTTTCACAATGTAAAAAACATGTATAACATTGCAGAGGTGTTCCTGTGTGTATTCAGTGCAGTGAAATGGTAAATTAATGTAGAAAGAATGTATTCATAATTTTGTGATAACTAATATTTTTCCTGTACAGTTATGTAAATAATTTCACTGTAACTGCACGGTAATATTTATCTTTCATTAAGACAAAGTTACAGATTATGAGCTAGATAAATTAATACTAAATTCCATATTACCCCAAACCCACCCTTCAGGGTTCAGACTAAGATTTCTACTGACCTTCCTGGCTTTTGAATGGCTTGTTGTCAATCATGGTTTGTTGAATGAAAAAGCCAAATGCCTTTAGTCAGTGTGCTTTATGTATAGCTGGGACTAATATCTGTAATAAATAATTTCTGTTTGGTTTATTAATTTTGGTTTATTGTTTTACCTTTTACAATGAAAGATTAAACAAGCATTCAGGCTCATGGGTGGAATCTTGCAGTGACAAAGGTGCTCTTCACCACTGAGAGGCTAGAGAGCTGGTTAGAGACCTGCATTGCCTCCTTTGGTGTAGATCCACTGAACCATCAGCCAAACAGACTGTGTAGAGATCAGCCTTGAACCTTTCCTCAGAATCAGGACTCAGGCTGGAGGTCTTGCCCACTGAGAGCTGCTGACTGGTTAGAGGCTACTGGCTCTTTTGCTCACCATATGGATGTGGTGGCTTTCTGAAAGGAGGAGACTTACAGAGCAAACCAGGTCACAAGTAAATAATTGCACAAGGGATGAGGGCTGCAAGACAGGGGTCCAAAGGGGGTGCAGGGCATGCTGTTGACTGTCAAGAGGCTTTCACTTTCCCATGCTGTGTCCTTTATTAGAAAGTGAATAGCTTTTGCAAATGGATGTCCCGCACTCCATTGGGAGAAAACAAGCAGCTTGCAGGTGCAAGTATACTTGTCATGGCATGGTGACAGGTCTGCCTGCAGCTGGGTTAATGCTAGTGGTTGGAGGTGGCCCCTAAGTGATCATTAAGTGGCCAGCTGAGGCCCCCAGTTGGCAGTGTAACAGGAATATTGACTTGGGTCTTCACACCACAGTCTTAATTGGGACAGAGGTAGGAAGTTGGTGGGATCGTCTGACTGGTGTCTCCATTTTTAAATCTGCAAACAGAAAATTCCACTTTATTTGTTGATGTAAATATATGATGGAATTACAGTATAAGATAAATGGCAGATTTTCTGAAGGGAATGTGATGCTTTTTAGTGCACAAGTACACAAATACACTAAAATTATGAAATAATTTACATAGTATGATATTCTTGACTTGTCTTTACTCAACTTGATGTCCACATGGTTTGGTTTCCAACGATGCTTTGTGAATTTGGTCTACGGTCTGTGGGTGTGATTCTTTACTATAAGAATTAATTATATTTTTATGCATCAAGATATGCAATATGAGTGCAATATACATTTAAGTCAATTATATGGAAATTTAATTTTAGCAATTCTTTTCAATGTTCCCTCTAATATTTAAGTGAAAATGAAATCAACTACTTGACACACTGCAGCAGAACTTTTTCACATTACTTTATAACTTAAGAGAAAAAAGGCATGTCTTGAATGCTAATACTAAATAAACACCCTCTGGGAGAGAAACATTAACAATGATATGGCAATTAAGATAGTAGAAATGAGAGTAGCAAGGATATGCAAATTGCATTGTACTTGCAATGATGGAAAGAAAATATATTGCAGGGATAAATTGCCAAGAGTGAAGTCAATCTGGGTGGAATCTTGTTGGAATCTTGGCTGTGTTGCCTACCAGCTGATTGCCACTTTTGAAAAAGGCTTGCCCAGGCAAATCAAGCAGAATTCATAGGGTTAGAGCTCTTGCCCACTGGGAGTGACTGGCCAATCACAAGTCAGCAGCTCTTGTGCTTAGCAGCACCATAGCATAAGCCATGGCTGCTTCAGGACAGACAACCTCCAGTCTCAGGAACATGGAGAAACCCAGGCCATGAATAGGTAATGTGAACGGGTGGGATTGTGGAGTGGAGATTAGGGGCAAGGAGTGTTAGTTACAACAGCAGTGTCTTCCCCCATTCTAATGCCCAGTCCAGTAATCAAGCACTTCAAAAAAGAAACTAATTAGCTCATTGAAAATGAAAACTAGGAGGACTTTAGAATAGTGTAAATTGGCTAGAAGTATGGAATGCTTGGTATGTACCATAATAATTATTATATCTCTTATGAATTAAATTGTATGCTGCATCAATATATACTACAAACTAATTATACATACGTATATGTAGTTAAACTTTAGTCCTCAAAAGCCTACTTATTGATAGCACTCATAATATGGATTATAGAATAGAATCCCTGCCATGACAAAGCAGGCCATTCAGCCCATCGAATCCACACTGATCCTCTGAAGACTCAGCCCATCCCTCTAACCCTGCATTTTCTGTGGCTAACCCACCTAGCCTACACATCCGTGGACACATGGGCAATTTAGCTTACCAATTCACCTAATCTGTACATCTTTGTTCTGTGGGAGGAAACTGGAGCACCCGGAGGAAACCCACACAGACACAGAGAGATTGTGCGAACTCCACACAGACAGTCACCCAAAGGTGGAATTGAACCTAGGCCCCTGGTACTGTGAGGCAGATGTGCTAACCACTGAATCACTGTGCCACCTGTGCTGTCCCTGGACAGAGCAAGGAGAATCCTGTGATCAGCTGGTGTACCAAAGAATATCGCTGACCTAAACTGCATTGGAAGTGTCACCACTTCCATTCAAACCATGTACAAGCAGTAATTTGCATTTATATTGTGCTTTTCACATGCAGAAAGACACCTTAGAATACTGTACAATAAGGAGGTAAGATAAAGGAGGAGATTACTGAAGTAGTGTGAAATGAGGCCCTGAGCAGTTTTGAAAAGTGATAAGTATTTTGCATGGACATCCATTGAAAGTTTTGAAAGGCAGGAATGATGAATGTGTGAAGTTCAATTTATATGTTATGCCATTTTGGGTGAGTTGAAATTTATGGAATGTTATGTTGGGGTTATGTAAGAGTACATTTGGATAATGGACTTGACCTAAAACAACTTGTATTTAAATAGCACCTCTACTGTAATAAAGCATCGCAAAGTGCTTCAAATGAATGTTATAAAGCAAGTTTTGACTAAGAAAACACAGGAGATATTTGGAACAAAGTAATGAAATATTCAGCACAGAGCTAGCTTTCAGAAGTGTCTTAAAGGAATAAGGAGAGGTAGAGAGGGAAATATGGGGGGAATTCTAATGTTTGAAGGCATAGAGGCAGAAATCTTGGCTGCCAGTGGTGGCAAGATTAAATATGGGGGTGCTTGAGAGGCCAGAATTAGAGGAGAACTGATATCTTGGAGAATTGTTGGGGCTAGGGGAGATTACACAGTTAAGAAAAATTTGAAAGCAAACATGAAAATTTTAAAATTATGGCATTACTTTACTGGGAACCACTGTTGCTGAGTGAAGAAAGAGAGAATGGGGAAATTGAATTTGTTGTGAGTTAGGAGCAAGAAACAAATTTTTGATTGATCCTAAGTTTACAGAAAGAAGAACTTGAAGGCTAGCTAGGACTGCATTGTAAGAGTCCAATCTGAAGGTAGCAAAGGCACGGTCAATTGTTGCAGTAGTAGATAAGCTGAGTCAGGTTGGATTTGGGCAATGTTCTAAAGTGTTAATGAGCAGACAGGTGTTTTTTCTGGAGGATACACATCTTACTAGGTTTGCATTCTAATTAATGTTACAAAACAAGCAGCTGGTTAATATAAATTGGAAGAAATTTCAGACAAATTGACAACCACAGGTATTCTCTGTCACCTTCCACATGTGTGATGTTGTAGAGCAGTTACTTGTACTGCTATCTGCAATACCAGTGGTATCTGTTGTGGGGTTCTTAGGCTACCCAGAGGTGCATGAAGGTTGTTTTTCATTTATGGTTTTCAATTGCTATGGTTGCTTTTTATGGGTACCAGTTCACTTGTATAACAAAATTATGTGTCCTTAATTGTAGAGAACAGTAGACATCATCAGGAGATGCCCTTCAGCAGTGGAATACATGGAACAGTGCAGAAGCAGCTGATTTATGCTGATATCAGCAGATATTCAGTGTCATCACACAGCTGATATAAGTGAAAGTTGATGCTGATTCTGAAAGTAGTGAACCCATAGTAACTCCAGCAAAAGAAGATAACTTCCCCTGCAAGCCATACATCTCTGTACTTTGCAGTCATCCACCCGAGGGCACGTTTGGTCATAGTATATATATGGATTGCCAATACAAAGTTCATGACACACAACAGCAATTACATCAGAAAACACATTAGACACATACACAACAAGCATTAAAATGCAATAAAATGAAATTACTATTAATATTCATGCAATTTGCCTGTCTTTCACTGTGGCGAGCTTCAATGGTGGCATACAGCAGATGGTTCACTGTCCCTGCAGGTCTTCATGGATCAGCTGAGCCTAAAACTCATCATTCATTATCTACCAATCAATACTAGGTAGCTGACTCTGAATGATACACCTGCTGCCTCAGATAATACTTACTACAAGCCATGTGTACCCTATGCCATTTGTGTTTCAAATCTTCCTTCTAATCAACCCATGCCACTACAGGGAATCAGTCTATCTTTCAGCATAAAAATGACAATACAGAAGTCTTGCAACATTTAGCATGAAATTATATGATTTTGTCTGGAGACAAATGCATCCTGAAACAACAACTGGCAATATTATTTGAACTTAATATTTAACATAGAAGTTACATAATTGGTTAATAACTTATGTTTGAACAGCCCAAATTAAATTAGATATGTGTTCTGGTGAAACAAACTTTTGAGTTTTTCCATTTGTTAAAAAAAATCCTTAATTTCTAATTTCCACTTATTTTTCTTGCCTTAAATCTTTCCTGTCTCCTCACTTGAGGCACTGAACAATTTCCAATGGAAAATGAGTTAAACAATCGTCAACTGTCAGTGCAGTTGTGTAACTGGCCACTTGGAGGTGCATAAGAGCTGCTTAAAGTTGACCACTGACATCCTTTCAACAGAAGCATTTCATGTCTGCTTGCTGCCTCCCCAAAAGTGCCAGAAAAAGGCTGAAACTTTGTTGATTTATGAAGATTTTACGTGAAAGAAAATTCCTACAGCAATTTTTTATAATACACAAGAGAACATTCAGCACACAGACTTTGTAATTGTGATTTAATCACATATTTTCAAGAATATGATTCTTTATTGTGATAAAAATATGGATAAATACTCAGCATCTTAATTGCTATTATTCATATTGATATATTCTGAATAATGAAAAAATTAGCATTCAGTACAAGTGGATATCATCAGGAGGAGTAATTTGTACTGCTTATTGTCTAATTACTTTCAGATAGAGTACAAAACTTGTTTTTTAAATAATTTTTACAGTTGAGGGATGACTTGAGTATAACTTGTGCGAACAGTATAATTTGTTCTGTAATAATGACATTGACGCTAGCACTATTGATACAATAGTGAGACAGGTTTGCACGACACTGGTTTAGGAATAAAAATTTATAATTATATATACAGTTTACTAGTTTATCACTGCCTTGTTTTCAATGGATGAAAGCTACTTCTAACGATTATTTTCAGTGTATTGTTTCATCTCTATAAAATGTTTAAATGGCTATAGGTGAAAAATATTATGTTGTGTTCATTCTTAGACGTTTTAGAAATTCTGATCTCAAAGTTATGATATTTAGCCCTCTGTTTTTGAGATGATTTTATTCTGTAATTGGCTGATAATAATGAGTACCACTCTTTCTTAAAATTGAGAAATATCTGAGAGAAGCTTCAATAAATTATAAATGGTTAGGGGCACTGATGAAACCAAAGCCACTTGATGAGAGATAGTCTAATCTGCAAACATTTTAAATTTACTTCTATTGTTCAATATTTAAAGGTGGCATGTGTAAGATTTTATACAATAGATATGCAACAAAAAATATGTTGGAAGCATGTCTGGAATGCAGTCCAAATACTGGCAGGTCAATATTTCTCAAACACCTCCAGTGTTATAACCAAAATATTAATTACAGTTTTCTCTTTATAGATACCATGTGACATTCAGTCTATTTCCAGCTTTCCTGTTTATGTTTTAAGTGCCTAAGCTAATATTTTAAAAGATAACTAATTTGAGCATTTAATCCAAGCTATCGTCAATGTAGTGTATCTCACTGATTCAGATACACAGTTCTGAATCTGAAAACAGATATAGTTTCTGCAGCAATGTTGTCCTTATAACTTTAGTGGGAATCTGCTGGAAATGCTATAAACCAGGCCAGGTGTAAGATCACAGTTTTATACCTAAACTTTAGGATGGTGATGTGGGGGTGGAGCTGCTGCCCCTACAATGCCATCTTAAAATTTAGATAGTCATCAATGCATGTGGAGGGTTAGGGTTAAAGGTATTGGTGGTTGCTGTAGCATTGGAATTGAGGACTCTGAACATTAGAGTTTCCGTTTTCTATGTCTTCTTCTAGCCTAGTGTTTGATCAGGTTGGACCACTGTTACAGAAGGCGAAAGTGAGGACTGCAGATACTGGAGATTAGAGTTGAGAGTTCGAGATGCTGCCTGACCTGCTGTGCTTTTTCAGCACCACACTCTCCTCTGTTACAGAAGCTCCACTCATGTCTGTGGGATCAACTGAATTTCAACCCTGAAAATCTAGACATAATTATTTTTTTAAACTGCGAAGGAAGTTGGAGATATTGCCATTTTCTTTGTAGTCACTGTTATGAGGTCAGCCAGGTGGACCTCATAGAATATGATTTCCCTGATTGGGGGTGTTAATCTGGTCCAGTCAATGAGTCCTGACTGACAGATATAAACAAGAGTGTCCAGCCCAACTGCTGTCTGTGGCGCTGTGGAGTCCGTGGACCATGTATATATTGGATGTGGGCATTTGCACTCCCTTTTTGATTTTCTGAAAAGCCTCCTCCTCTGCTTTTTGTTGCACTTCAGACCCACGCTCCTGATCTTCGGGCACCCGGTACGGAGGAGGGAGGGCAGGTCTGAAGACCTCCTCGTGGGTCTGCTCCTGGGCCTGGCCAAACTGGCCATCAACAGGTCGAGGCAGCGGGCCGTAGAGGGGGTCGTTAGGGCCGATTGCCTGTCCCTCTTCCGCGGTTACGTTAGAGCCCGGGTGTCCTTGGAGAAGGAGCACGTGGTGTCCACCAACACCCTGGAGTTGTTCAGGGAGAGGTGGGCGCCGCAGGGAGTAGAGTGCATTATTTCTCCCTGCAACTCTATTTTGATTTAGTCCCTACCCTCCCCTTCACTGTTTTGATCACACAGCACTTCCCTTTGATGTGAAGGGCAGTGTTTGTCACTGGCCACCCGGGTGTTTTCCTATCTTCCTGGTGGTGGAAATTGAATAAAGATTCGTGCACTTTGTGTCTTTCACTGTGTCTCACACAAAAAAAAGAGAAAAAAAAATAAAGTGACAGACATCCTGGTCACTTTGACAGCTGGCTCTGAAGCAGCTGGACCAGTGTCAAGGACTCTCCATATGTAAATAAAGTGTGGTGACGGGAAACCAGCTTCTGTGGAGGTAATTTCAAACATAACCTTGTATCTTAAGATTGATCTTCTCACTCATTGGTAAGGTGATGAGCCATATGTGAACTGAGCCTGTCGAAGACATTTAAACCTTAAAGCCTGCTGAAATTTTTCAAATGTTAGCAGGATCCATGAAATTAAGGACACTTAAAAAACTAAGTTGCATAGCTCCATGATTTCAAAAACCTTTAGGTATAGTAGAAAATTTGGATTTTATAATTCTCACAGTTGAGAGATTACTTGAGTGTAATCTGTGCTAACAGGACATCTTGTGTAATAACGCAATTGATGATAGCATCAGCATTACAACAGTGAGACAATTTTATATAGAACCGTTTTAGGAATAAGGAAGTCAGTAAGAAATGCGTTTTACTTTACTGGAAAACTAATTCTGATTGCCAAACAAGTAATGTATTTACTAATGACCAGTTATATTGTGATACATTAGTAATTCAAACACAATGGCAGTATTGGCAGGTAGAAAATGCCAGTCTTGCAGCTGTCGTGCTTATTGACCACAATATTATTGATTAATTTAGGAGGTTCAAGGTGAATCAGGTTCAGCAAAGTACATTTTCTAAACCAACTTAGCTGGAGTTACGGATGATTTCAGGGAATTCATTTGCACTCAAAATACTTGTAGTTTTGCTTAAAAATGCTGTATCCTAAAGGAATGTGTGTGTTTTTTTCTCCAACAGTTAGAACATTATGTATTTAAAGAGTGATTAATTTTCAAGCAAAATTGCAACCAAAGTATGTCGAAATATCTGTTGACATATTTATTACCTTCAGGACTTTTAACAGCTGAGTGTTGAATATTTTGAGCAAACAAATAATTGAGAGTTTTGTTAATAGAAATGCAGTATGGCGCAGCACATACAACATTTTCATCCTCATCACCTGGCTGAATTCCTCTGAATAGATGTGTCTGTCTGTTGTAGAACTGTCATGATTTATATTCCATTTGGGATAAAACTTGGATGAGGTTTACAACAAGCAAACAGTCTGTTCTGCCAGTTAATTTTCTGGTTGAGATGGAAATTTACCCAAGTTTCTTTTCACATTTGGCACCAGAATCCAGTTGAATTTTATGGAGTGAAATGTCTTCAATCTGCTAACATCAATTAATTAATTTGTTGGAACTTATGCCGTCTCATTCCAATGTGTGGTGGCCATGAATCCACAGGAGATACCAGTCTTAATTCTGCTGAAACTGACAGGAAGTAACATAAGGATAAGCTTATGCTTCTTGCAGGGTAAAAAGAAAATACCAAATTTGTCCTAAAGCTGTTCTAAGGTTTGGAACAAGGCATCTTTCGAGAGGGACAGATAAAAAGTTTAATTTCATTTGTAAGCTGCATTCTATTCATTCTAATAGTAAAAATATCCTTGATCCCCATTTTGAGGGTGAGGCTGTTTTACTTTAGTCCGACTCATATTCTATGTCTCATTTAGAAGAGGTTGTTTTTGATTCTTGGTGCCCAACGTGGAAAATAATTCATTTTGCTAGTATTGGCAACCACAGCTTTGAAAATTAGAAATTTTGACTTCTTCCACCATTAAAGTTAAAAATTCTTTTTCAACTCCTATGCAATTAGAATTTTATAATTCATTTCATTTATTATTTAGCAAGCAAATTGATTTCTCTTCAAAAACCACTGAAGAGTATAACATAGTAGTTCAGAAAAAATGCACGTATATTTAGTTTATAACCCCAAAAGTATGGCCAGTTCTGTAATGGATATTCTACTAATGCACACTATCCCACCAAACTTCATCAATCATCAACAATTTTCTCATTAGTTTTTTTTCTGTAATAAATCTAATGTTACTTGATTTCCTTCAGTAGGCATGAGCTGTTTGTATGAAAATATGCCTTCCTGTCTCTATCTTTATATTTCTAGCACTAATTATTACTTTAATGCTTAGATGTCACAAGTTAATTGACAGTCAAAATCATTTTTGACTCGTCATCTTTGTGTTAGCTGGTCTTTGATTCAAGAATGATGTCTACTCGGGACTGCAATTTCCTGCTGAGCATTCATATGAATGAGTAGGCTGATTCTTAACCTGTATATCTTTGGGCACATGGGAAAAGGACACCCATGAGGTTGTAGGACGTGGAGTGCTGGATTTTCTTTTTTTTTCCTTTTTCTGCTGTTGCTATACCATTTTAATAAGACATTGTGATTCAAGGTGTGTAGCACTCTGAATAATTAGCAGTCATTAATGTCAATGATACTGTACTTCAAGAAGAGCTTCAGAACTTTTTTGAAACATTTGTTTGGTTGTTCTTGAAACATGAGCGTTTTGAGTATTGTGAAAATAGGATCAGAGCGATGGAGATAGTTTTCAGCCATCTGGACATAACATCTCTTTACTAACCTTTCATATAGTAACCTAAATAAAGATTATCTGGTTATCATCATGTGACTATTGTGGGAGATTGCTGTACACAAATTAGCTCCTGCATTTCTATTACAGCAGTAACTACATTTCAATAACACATTGAGACATCATGAGCTGGTAATAAAAACACTATATAAATGCAAATCTTTCCTTCATTTCCTTCTTACATTTTTGAGATATGCCTAACATATGACATTTAATTCCTTTGTGATAACAGCCTCTGTAATAATTTTTCCAATGTAAGGAACATTCACCCTTAATTTGGTTCAGGTGTGGAAGTACTTGAAATAGGAACAGAAGAGCTCTGGTGCTATGTGACCTGCCTCGTGTCCTTCACTTGATCCACTCCTCCTTCCAATTATATCAGTTCGGAGAATTCTCATTGGCAATTCCCAGGGGTGTCACTAGAGATGTATGCATGAAGAAATGCACAAAGGAAAATAAAGACCTGCACAGCTAAAAGAAGAAAACAAAATAGGAGATGGATTTATAATTATACAATCAATTCACTTATTATACCCACTAAATGACCTAGACCTCACAGCTGATCCTTTAAACATCCACTATATATATATCAATGCAAACAACACTGAACACATAAACATACAGAATAACATGCAGGGCATTCAAGGACTCTTTTCTCAAACATCATTGAGCTCAGGCTATTTCACAGAGCCTCTCCTCCACTTTCTCTTCTCTCCTGGATGTTATTCATAAGAGAAGGATTCACATTTTTGGATCATTGGAATCTCTTCTGGGGTAGAAGTGATCTGTACAAGAAGGACGGATTGCATCTGAAATGGAAGGGGACTAATGTACTGGCAGGGAGATTTGCTAGAGCTACTCAGGAGGATTTAAACTAGTAGAGTAGGGGTGGGGGGGGAGGGGAATGGTGGTGGGACCCAGGGAGATAGTGAGGAAAGAGATCAACCTGAGACTGATATAGTTGAGAAAAGAAGCGACTCAAGTAGGCAGGGACAAAGCAGAGAACAAGGTAGGACTGATAAATTGAACTGCATTTATTTCAATGCAAGAGGCCTAACACGGAGGCAGACAAACTCAGGGCATGGTTAGGAACATGGGACTGGAATATCATAGCAATTACAGAAACATGGCTCAGGGATGGACAGGACTGGCAGCTTAATGTTCCAGGATACAAATGCTATAGGAAGGATAGAAAGGGAAGCAAGAGAGGAGGGGGAGTGGTGTTTTTGATAAGAGATAGCATTACAGCTGTGCTGAGGGAGGATATTCCCGGAAATACATCCAGGGAGGTTATTTGGGTGGAACTGAGAAATAAGAAAGGGATGATCACCTTATTGGAATTGTATTATAGACTCCCTAATACAGTGGAACCTCGATTATCCAAATACCAATTATCCGAATATCGGATTATCCGAAGGAGATCTTGAGGTCCCGATAGAAACATTACATCAAAGAGATGTTTCCAACACTAATCGTGTCTTTGTTTACAATGATTAAGCAGGCACCGTTCCAAGTGACTGACCTCCCACCCTCTCTCTCTCTCCCCACACTTTCCCTGGAGTTCAACAGAGGGGTGTACCCTAAACTAAACCCCCCTATCCCAAATAACCTGACCAACATTATCCTGCACAGGGCAAAGGTGGAACCTGTCAAAAAGTTGTGTGTGTGTTTGTGTGTGTGTGTGCACGTTATTTGGAGACTTACCCCACAAAAGCGGCAGCAGCAGCAGCAGCAGCAGTCTTGTTGTTGGTGTCTAGTCTGGCTGCTCCGGAGGGGGGAGGTTGGTTGGATGGGGTTGGGGGCAAGTGGGGGGTGGTGTTGGATGTAGTTGGGGGTGGGCGGTGGGCAGTGTTGGTCAGGGGGCGGTGTTGGGCGGGGTTGGGAGGCAGGCGGGGGGTGGTGTTGGGTGGGGGTGTTATTGGACAGGGTTTGGGGAGGGATGCTGGCGGGGAGCGGTGTTGGGCAGGGGGTGGGCGGGATTGGATGGGGTGGGGGGCGGTGGTTGACGGGGTTGGGGGGTGGGCGGGTGCAGTGTTGGACAGGGTTGGGGGTGGGCTGAGGGGCGGTGTTGGATGGAGAGGGGCGGGGGGCTCGCGTGTAGTATGCTGCTGCCTCGTTTCCTGAACGGTGAGCAGACTTAAAAAACTCCGAGCCCCAGAGGAAAGGCAATTAATCGATTAACTGAATAATCAATTATCTGAAATAGTGCCCGCCCATCTCGTTTGGATAATTGAGGTTCCTCTGTAGTCAGTGGGAAATTGAGAAACAAATTTTTAAGGAGATCTCAGTTATCTGTAAGAATCATTGGGTGGCTAAGGTCGGGGATTTTAACTTTCCAAACATAGATTGGGACTGCCATAGTGTTAAGGGTTTAGATGGAGAGGAATTTGTTAAGTATGTACAAGAAAAGTTTCTTATATGTGGATGTACCTACTAGAGAAGGTGCAAAACTTGACCTAATCTTGGGAAATAGGGCAGGGCAGGTGACTGAGGTGTCAGTGGGGGATAACTTTGGGGCTAGCGACCATAATTCTATTAGTTTTAGAATAGTGATGGAAAAGGATAGATCAGATCTAAAAGTTGAAGTTCTAAATTGGAGGAAGGCCAATTTTGACAGTATTAGGCAAGAACTTTCAAAAGCTGATTGAGGGCAGATGTTCACAGGTAAAGGGATGGCTGGAAAATGGGAAGCCTTCAGAAATGAAACAACATGAGTTCAAAGATTGTATATTCCTATTAGGGTGAAAGGAAAGGCTGGTTGGCGTAGGAAATGCTGGATGACTAGAGACATTGAGGCTTTGGTTAAGAAAAAGAAAGAAGCATATGTCAGGTATAGACAGGATAGATCGAGTGAATCCTTAGAAGAGTATAAAGGAGTAGGAGTATACTTAAGAGGAAAAATAGGAGGGCAAAAAGGGGACATGAGATAGCTTTTGCAAATAAGGTTAAGGAGATTCCAAGGGTTTTTACCCTTTAAGGACAAAAGGGTAATTAGGGAGAGAATAGGGCCCTCAGAGATCAGCAAGGTGGCCTTTTTGTGGAGCCGCAGGAGATGGGGGAGATAACAAACGAGTATTTTGCATCAGTGTTTACTGTGGAAAAGGACATGGAAGATATAGAATGTAGGGAAATAGTTGGTAACATCTTGCAAAATTTCCATATTACAGAGGAGGAAGTGCTGGATGTCTTGGAATGCATAAAAGTGGATAAATCCCCAGGACCTGATCAGGTGTACCCTAGAACTCTGTGGGAAGCTAGAGAAGTGATTGCTGGGCCTCTTACTGACATATTTGTATCATCGATAGTCACAGGTGAGGTGCTGGAAGACTGGAGGTTGCCTAACGTGGTTCCACTATTTAAGGAAGGTGGTAATGACAAGCCAGGGAACTATAGACTGGTGACCCTGAAACCGGTGGTGGACAAGTTGTTGGAGGGAATCCTAAGGGACAGGCTGTACGTGTGTTTGGAAAGCAAGGCCGGATTAGGGATAGTCAACATGCCTTTGTGCGTGGGAAATCATGTCTCACAAACTTGATTGAGTGGCTGGATGATAGCTTAAAGTGGGCATTAATTGCCCACGTAAGGACCTAAATTGGTATTGCAGTACTAGGGCATCCATGTACAATCCTGCCCTGGCCTTAATCATGGAAGAAGCGGAAAGGTATTGGGGTTCATCTTGTGTACTTCAGCTGTTTAAATGTGCCTCTTTAACCTTCAAAGTTACTTTGGGGAAAAGGCATTAAATTCTGCCAAATATTACTAAGCAGAGGTGTTTACTTTAGAGCTTTAAAAATGTTGTAGGTTATTTTTCATCACCTGATTCTTCTTCAGACATTTCTTTATTAACCCTTTCCAAATTGTATATTTTTTGCCTTTTATGTGACAGGGTAATTTAGTAGTACAAAAACTTTCCATCAAGACACATTGGCAAATTAAGAGTATATTAACTACAATTTTCTATGCATTGAAGTTGATAGGAGGAAAGTCTTAAGCAATACATTTACAGTTTTCTGGTAAAGCACTCACTGTTTCCATGCCTTTATTGATGATCTGATCCTCAGTAAGTTCCATCCATAATAAAGAAGATAGAGAAAGACACAGAAACAACTAAATTAGTTTTACATTCAGAATCAACTTTGCAGAGTAATTGAAAACATTCTAGCTTTTATTGTTTTAGAATGGTCTTGAATGTTTACCAACCTTTGGCAGCTGTGAATTACCAGCACCTTAACCTCAGTTAATCAGTTAAACAATCGTCATGTAGCAACATATTCACTATTAGTGTATCAAATGGCTAAGAAGAATCCACTATGAATAAGTATTTTACAATGACAACATCAGGATCAGTTCGTTGTACAAACAAAACATTATATGGAGTTTATTATTTTTAAAAATTCTGTATTGGTTTAATGCAGTAACTCAAAATTACCACTGGGTGGTGGACAGTTTTTGGGGAAATACTGATGTTATGACACAGCGATGAAGTCTTCTGTTAATTAAGCTAAACTCTCAGAAAAGCTGACCTTGTCTCATAATCTGTTAAAATACAAGTGCCATAAATTCCACTATTTAAAGAAAATAACATTGATTTATTCTTTAACTCTAAAAGTAAACATTAAACAACAATTCACAACTCTCAGCCCTCCTATCTCTTAACTACTTATTACCTGCCACCAACTCTATAACAATTTACTGTTCCAACAAAACACTTATTAAAATCACATCAAATTAATTTCAAAATCATACAGCAGCTGTCGACTTCGGTGTCTGTCTTCTTTTGACTAAAGATCTCCCAGGGTTGTCTTCTTTCTGTTGACTGTGAAGATGTTTCATATGAAAATGGTACCTTTGATAGCAAGTGTTTCAGTCTTTTGGGTCTCTCCATGACAGTTACTCTCCCTGATTTTCAAAATACCTGCCTTTCTTTATATTCCCAACATCAGATTGTTTCATTGATTCATGCTGGCAAAACAATAAATCCAAACTCAATTAGACTTTAGATTCCTGGGGAATAATTTAAACTGGTTAAATTCAAATTGTTGTCAAAACAGCAACCAACTCAATTTTCCATTTCACAGCCAAATGTTACATATTTTTAATTTTCAAGTATATTCTGAGACTGTTATCTAGTCATATGACATTGGTACTTGTAAGTTCTCAGTGTAGAACAGCATTCACTCTTAAAGGTTCAGTACACGCCTTCAACTTCATAATACCTCCCCTTTAAGAAACAAGTGAACCATCATAATGAAAAGATGACTTCACTTTTTTTCCAATTCTTAGTTCCTTTACAATGAAATACATAGGACATTAATCTAAGTTTACATTAATTTCTAATACTCACATATATGTATATGCATACATATGTATGTAAAACATTGAAATCTGTTCAATCTAATCTATATTTTGGTCTTTAAGTCCACGATAATACATCTGCTATCACATTTTTACAACCCGCAACATGTACAGTTTATAAATTAGAAGTCTGTAACACAAGACTCCAATGAAAAAGTCTCATATTTTCGTCTTTAAATCATTCCAAGCATGCAAGAGGGTTGTGGTCAGTGTACATAACTGTCTCCAACACATTGTTCATCACATAAACATTAAAATGTTCTAAGGCCAGTACCAAACCCAACAATTCTTTTTCAATGGCAGAGTATTTTCTCTGGTGGGTGTTGAGTTTCTTTGAAAAGTAGCCAATTGGCCGTTCAATTCCATCATCACCTTCCTATAGCAGTACAGCTCCTACTCCGATATCGCTAGCTTCGATTGCAACTTTGAAGGGTTTCAAAAAATTTGGTGTAACTAAAACTGGTGCAGTGGTTAATACTGTTTTCAAATTCTCAAATGCCTCCTGGTATTGTTCTCGCCACCAAAATTTTATGTTCTTTTTTAGTAAATCTGTTAGCGGTGCCACTACACTGTTGAAGTTTGGAACAAACTGCGGGTAGCATCTGCTTAGTCCCAAAAATTGAAACACCACTTTCTTCAAGGTTGTTCATGAAACTTCCTCGATGGCCTTTGTCTTTGCGTTCCTTGGGGTCAATCTTCCATGACTGATGTTATCTGTGAAGAATGTCAGCTTTGCCTTTGCGAATTCCATTTCCTTTAAGTTTATTATCAATTTTGCTTCTCGTAATCATTCAAAGAGCTCTGACAACAGTACCATGTCATCTTTCCATGACTCGCTAAAGATCACTACATCATCCAGGTAAGTTGCATAGTTTGTTAACCCAGCCACAACTCTGTCATGAGTCATTGGAATATGGCTAGTGTATTCTTCATTTCCAAAGGCATCACTTTGAATTGATATAGCCCATTTGCGGTTACAAACGCAGAAACTTCTTTTGCTTTCTCTGATAAAGGTACCTGCCAATAACCACGCATAAATCCAACTTTGTGATGTAAGTTATTGTCCAACTTTCTCTATACTGTCCTCCAATCTTGTTATTGGGTATGAGTCCGATTTTGTTATTACGTTGACCTTCCAATAGTCCACACAAAATCATTGAGTCCCGTCAGGTTTGGGAACTAACATGATCGGCGAACTCCACCTACTCTGACTCGGTTCAATCGTATCTTCGTTAAGCATTGCATCCACTTCCTTCTGCACCTGTGTGGCTTTGAAAGGATTAAGTCTATAGGGGTGTTGTTTAATCAGAAAAACATTCTCTACTTCTAACTCATGCACAATAGTATTAATCCTCCCCATCTTATTCTTGCATATGTTCTCATACTGCGTTCTTTACTTCTGAGACAGATAGTTCAATAACCTATCCCACTCCTCAAGGACTTTCTCATTGTTTTACAAACTCCACAACATCTGGATTAGATTCCTCACACTGCGGGGCAGTAACTAATACCTGTTTCTCCATTTCCTTCTCTCTATTTATAATAAGCTTTCAACATGTTCTCATGACATACCTGATACAGTTTTTTTTCTATCCGGCATCTTTACCAGATAGCTTACCTGATTCAACTTTTTCTCAATTTGATATGGATCACTAAACCTGGCTTTGAAGGGATTTCCTACCACTGGTAACAATACTAATATGTTACCCCTATGGGAAAATGTCCGAATTTCAGAGCTTTTATCTGCCACCTGCTTCATTCCATTCTGTGCCCTCTTCAGGTGCTGTTAGCTAACTCATCTACCTGATTTAATCTCTTCTTCACCTCAAATACATAATCCAAGTGAGATCTCCGACTTCGGTCCTGTCAATTTTTCTTTAATAAATGTCAAAGGCCCTCTCACTTCATGTCTGAATATTAACTCAAAAGGAGTAAACTGAGTAGATTTGTTTGGGGCAACTGTAATGGCAAACAATATGAATGGGATACCTTTCATTCAGGCAATCCTGACAATACACTCTTAACATGGTCTTCATCTTTCCAAAGCTCCTTGGGATTCAGGATGATCTGCGCTTGATTTAAAGTGCTATGTGCCTAAGCTCTTCATGACTTCCTTAAACAGCTAGCAGTAAGATTAGACCCTTGTTCACACTGAATCTCTCTGGGTAGCCCATACCATGTGAAGAAAGCTATGAACTCCTCTACCACCCATTTTGTCTCAATACTCCGTAATAGAATTGTCTCCGGAAGTCTGGTAGACACATCCATAATGTTTAGCAAGTACTGGTTCCCACTTTTAGTTTTTGGAAAGTTACCTACAAAATCAATCATAACCTGTGTGAAAGTTTCTTTGAATTGCCGGAATTGGCAACAAACTTGCTGGTTTTATTACTGCCTGTGGCTTACTCCCCATTTGGCACATATGACATGTATGGCAAAATTTAACCACATACTTGTGCAGTCCAGACCAATAGAAGTGCTTTTGTACCTTAGCCTGAGTTTTTCTCACACTTAGGTGACCTTCTACTGGTAATTCATGTGCTACCCATAACACTTCCTGTCTTGCTATTGGCAATAAAATCTGGTTCACTTTTGCTCATTTATCCTCTGTACTAAATGGTCTCCATTTTCGTCTTAGGATTCTATCTTTAAGATAATAACCCTCAGGAATACATTCTCATTCTTTTTCTGAGTATGCATCTATATACGTCTTTGATTGCCTTGTCTTTCTGTTGTAAGTCTATTAACCTTTCAGGACTAAACACTTCTGCCTGACCCTCCGACTGCTCATGCTTTTCCTGCACCATTACATCAACAGTGTGTCCGCTAACTGAACCTCAACTCCTTTTGTCTTTCTCTTGAGTTTTTGCTTCATGCTGTGACTTATGATACTGGGATCTTGTTACTACACAGTTTGGAAAATTTCTAGGGTATTTATCTTTTAACTCCTTAGGTCCCTGGTCTTCCTTTGGCTTCTCCACAACAAGGGGTGTCACTCCCACCTTGGATCCTGCTCAATCATTGCCAAAAACAAACTGTATTCCTGGAACTGTCACTCTGTCAATCACTCCCACTGTTACTGCCCCAGTCATGAGTTGGCATTCCAACCTGATCTTACATAGGGGAACGCTAAATTTCTGTCCATCTATTCCACAAATTACCAATCTCTCGGGTAATATGTCAGAAAGAGTGAATATTCACTCATCCCTTACTATTAGAGACTGATTAGATCAGTATCAATCAAAATGATAACTTCTTTCCCTTCTTCCCCTGTTTTTCCTGAGTAAACTTTATCCACAGAGGCAAAGTCTTTACATAGATCAGGCACTAACTGTCCCTGCTCCTGCTTAGGCTGTGCACTCTCCTGCAGCTCCTTGACATTTTCTTGGGGTTTCCTTTACTACTTTCATTGATGTCACTGCCTTAGCCTCTTTGACCACATCTTTTCCTACAGGGCATTTCTTCAATGACTAGCACTGTGACCTTACCACAGTGGAAACACCTGAGACTTTTCACCCGCTTGGGCATCTTTTTAAACCTGTGGTAAACAATTACCAGTTTGCTCTACTCATTGCTTTGTAGTGCAGTATCTCCCCTCTCCCAATTTCTATCCCTCACAGGATGAAATTCTTGCTGGAAGCTAAATTTTGCCTTATGCACTAATGCATATTCATCTGCCATTTCTGCTGTTCTTCTCACTTCTTGAACTTTCTGTTCACATGAATTCTTATCATCTCTAGAAGTGAGCTTTTAAACTCCTCCAGCAGAATGACCTCTCTCAGAGCCTCACAGGTCTTATGTATTTTTAGGCCCGCACCCATCTATCAAAATCACTCTGATTAATTCTTTCGAACTCAATGTAAGTCTGACTTGGTTCCTTATTTATATTACTGAACTGCTGTCTATATGCTTCTGGTACCAATTCATAAGCAGCTCTGCCTACTAGCTCAGTCTGAACTAGCATTACCCATAAGTTCTTTGGCCACTCCAACTGCCTAGCCAATTTTTCAAATGAAATAAAGAAAGCTTCGACATCTTTCTCATCAAAATGTGGCAATTTTTAAAAAACATATTTGTATACATCACTACCTTCTCTCTTCTTTTCATCCTGTTAACTTGACTTTCCTGACTAATTCTCAACTTCTGAAGTTCAAAATCTCTCTCTCTTTCTCTTTCTTTTCTCAGCTCAGCTAAGAACCTTCTCTCTCTTTGTTTTTTCTCTCTCTTGCTTTCTCTCTCTTTTTCTTCTCTCATAGCTCTTCCTTTCCTTTTTTTAATCTTGTAACTCCATTTACCTCAATTGTAATTTAAGTTTTTCTAACTCTACTGCACTTGTGTGTTTCTCTGATACACCTAAGTGCTTGACTAACTCTATTACAGTTTCAGTTTTCCTTTTGCCCCTGGTTAAGCCCAACTTTAACCTGTTTGCTAATTCTAAAAGTATGCTCTTCCTCTGTCTTTCTAAACTTTCTTGGCAAATTTGGGAAGAATCTTCAAACCCCAGAATCCCTTTAGCAATCTTGAGTCATTTCCCTCACTTTTAATTTAACCAACCACAAGTAACCAAAATTAAACAAATTGTCTCACCTACATTTTATTTAAAGGTCTAGAACACTAATCGGCAAGTGTTTAAATCTGCTGGGATCTTTTGTACTCCAAATCTGTTCAAATCTGTCCAAATCTCAGACTGGATCTGTCTAAACATGTTCAAATCATGGACCCAAGCCCCCTAACTATTACAATACGGTGGTGAACCCCTCTGTTAATTAAACTAAACACTGAGAAAAGGTCACCTTGTCTCATTATCTGTTAAAATATGAGTGACAGAGAACTCCCAAATTGCAGTATTTAAAGAAAATAGTATTATTTATTCCTTAACTCTAAAAGTGAACATTAAACAACAATTCACAACTCTAATCCCCCCTTTCTCTTAACTGCTTATTACCTGCCTCCAACTCTGTAATAATATGCTGTTCGAACAAATCACTTATAAAAATCACATGAACTTGAACTTGATTTCAAAATCATATGGCAGCTGTCATCTTCGGTGTCTATCTTCTTTCAGCTGAAGATCTCCCAGTGTTACCTTCTTTCTTTTTACTGTGAAGATGTTTCATATAAAATGCTACCTTTTATAGCAAGTGTTTCAGTCTTTTGGGTCTCTCTCTCTCTCTCTCAATGGCAGTTACCGTCTCTGATTTTCAAAATGCTTGTCTTTCTTTATATCCCCAGTGTTGGATCGTCTCATTGGTTCGATGTTGGCAAAACAATAAATTCAATCGTAATTGAGTTTTAGTATTCTGGGGCATAATTTAAACTGGTTAAATTCAAATTGTTGTCTAAACAGCAACCAACTCAGGTATTATTTCATAGGCAAATTTTACATATTTTCAATTTTCTAGTACATTCTGAGACTGTTATCTAGTCATATAACACTGGTGCTTGTAAGCTCTCAGTGCAGAACAACATTCACTCTCTCTGAAAGGTACAGTATATACCTTCAACTTCATAACACTGAACAGAGGAAGTTTTTTATTTACAGAGATAATGTACATTTCCACTAGTTTATCAGCAAAATCTGTGGTTTAATTAACGCAATAGATCAGGCAACTTTAACAGAAGTAAGTTTTGCCTGAAACCTCGGACTTTTGAAATTTTCCAAGATATTTTGTGCAGGAATGTTGAGCATGTAACTACCTGACGACTGTAAAAATCTATCTATAACCTCTTCGGAAGGAAATCTGCCTTTCTTACCTGACTTGGCAAGTATGTGATTTCAGACTCATAGGAAAGTGGTTGATTTCTAACTGCGGTTACTAATAGAAATGAGGACTGAATTGCTCTTGGTCATTTTGAGAAGTAATGAGAATTTGGGATTTACAATAAGAGGATAAGAGAATAGGGAGTAGTCAGTTGATGTTTTGAATGCAATTCAAAGAACCATCATGCATTGGATGATCCCAAACAGTATAATAGTGTCCAAAAGTAAATTTGAAAGACAAGAGTAACAGGATGAAGATAGTGATACAAATTTAAATGTGGGCCCTATTTTGGTCTTAAGAAGTTTCAGCCCAGTGATGAATATATTAGTAGCAGAGGCTTTCAACCATGCAGTATTAGAGAGTGGATACATGTCTACAGTTTGTCATGATTTGGAGATGCTGGTGTTGGACTGGGGTGTACAAAGTTAAAAATCACACAACACCAGGTTATAGTCCAACAATTGGAAGCACTAGCTTTCGGAGCGCTGCTCCTTCATCAGGTACTCCACAACGACCTGATGAAGGAGCGGTGCTCTGAAAGCTAGTGCTTCCAGTTAAACCATTGGACTATAACCTGATGTTGTGTGATTTTTAACTTTGTCTATAGTATGTGGAATGGATTGGCCAAAAGGTTATCTAGACTCTCTGAGTAATAATAAATGGAGTGATAAGGATTTGAAGATTCTCAAATTTGGGGATGATAATACACTAAAACCATTGAAAGTAGTGATCATAGACAATAGACAATAGACAGTAGGTGCAGGAATAGGCCATTCTGCCCTTCGAGCCTGCACCACCATTCAATATGATCATGGCTGATCATTCTTAATCAGTATCCTGTTCCTGCCTTATCTCCATAACCCTTGATTCCACAATCCTTGAGAGCTCTATCCAACTCTTTCTTAAATGAATCCAGAGACTGGGCCTCCATTGCCCTCTGGGGCAGAGCATTCCACACAGCCACCACTCTCTGGGTGAAGAAGTTTCTCCTCATCTCTGTCCTAAATGGTCTACCCCGTATTTTTAAGCTGTGTCCTCTGGTTTGGCACTCACCCATCAGCGGAAACATGTTTCCTGCTTCCAGAGTGTCCAATCATTTAATAATTTTATATGTCTCAATCATATCCCCTCTCAGTCTTCTAAACTCAAGGATATACAAGCCCAGACGCTCCAGTCTTTCAGTGTAAGGTAATCCCGCATTCCAGGAATTGACCTTGTGAACCTACGCTGCACTCCCTCAATAGCCAGAATGTCTTTCCTCAAATTTGGAGACCAGAACTGCACACAGTACTCCAGGTGTGGTCTCACCAGGGCCCTGTACAGCTGCAGAAGAACCTCTTTGCTTCTATACTCAATTCCTCTTGTTATGAAGGCCAGCATGCTATTAGCCTTCTTCACTACCTGCTGTACCTGAATGCTTACCTTCATTGACTGGTGTACAAGAACACCCAGATCTCTCTGTACTGTCCCTTTACCTAAATTGATTCCCATTTAGGTAGTAATCTGCCTTCCTGTTCTTGCCACCAAAGTGGATAACCATACATTTATCCACATTAAACTGCATCTGCCATGCATCTGACCACTTACCTAACTTGTCCAGGTCACTCTGTAATCTCCTAACATCTTCCTCACATTTCACCCTGCCACCAAGCTTAGTATCATCAGCAAATTTGCTAATGTTATTACTAATATCATCTTCTATATCATTAACATATATTGTAAAAAGCTGCGGTCCCAGCACTGATCCCTGCGGTACCCCACTGGTCACTGCCTGCCATTCCGAAATGGAGCCGTTTATCACTACTCTTTGTTTCCTATCAGCCAAACAACTCTCAATCCAAGTTAGTACTTTGCCCCCAATACCATGCGCCCTAATTTTGCTCACTAACCTCCTATGTGGGACTTTATCAAAAGCTTTTTGAAAGTCCAGGTACACTACATCTACTGGTTCTCCATCGTCCATCTTCAGAGTTACATCCTCAAAAAAATTCCAGAAGATTAGTCAAGCATGATTTCCCCTTCATAAATCCATGCTGACTCTGACCTATCCTGTTACTACTACTATCCAGATGTGTCGTAATTTCATCCTTTATAATAGACTCCAGCATCTTTCCCACCACTGAGGTCAGACTAACTGGTCTATAATTTCCTGCTTTCTTTCTCCCACCTTTCTTAAAAAGTGGTATAACATTAGCCAAACTCCAATCCGCAGGAACTGATCCCGAATCTATCGAACTCTGGAAAATAATCACCAACGCATCCACGATTTCTCGAGCCACCTCCTTCAGTACCCTGGGATGTAGACCATCAGGCCCCGGGGACTTATCAACCTTCAGACCTAACAGTCTCTCCAACATCAATTCCTGGCAAATATAAATTCCCTTAAGTTCAGGTCCTTCAGCCACTGTTACCTCAGGGAGATTGCTTGTGTCTTCCCCAGTGAACACAGATCTGAAGTACCAATTCAATTCTTCTGCTATTTCTTTGTTCCCCATAATATATTCCCCTGTTTCTGTCTTCAAGGGCCCAATTTTAGTCTTAACCATTTTTTTGCCTTTCACATACCTAAAAAAGCTTTTACTATCCTCCTTTATATTTTTGGCCAGTTTAGCTTCGTACCTCATTTTTTCTCTGCATATTTCCTTCTTAGTAATCCTCTGTTGTTCTTTAAAAGCTTCCCAGTCCTCTGTTTTCCCACATATCTTTGCTATGTTATACTTTTTCTCTTTTAACTTTATAAGTTTCTTAACTTCTCCTGTCAGCCACGGCCACCCATGCCTCCTCCTAGAATCTTTCTTCCTTTTTGGAATGAACTGATCCTGCAACTTCTGCATTATACACAGAAATATCCGCCATTGTTCCTCCACTGTCATCCCTGCTAAGGTATTGCACCATTGAACTTTGGCCAGCTCCTCCCTCATACCTCCATAGTTCCCTTTATTCAACTGAAAAATTGTCACTTCCAATTATACCCTCTCTCTCTCAAATTGCAGATTGAAGCTTATTGTATTATGGTCACTACTTCCCAATGGCTCCTTCACTTCAAGGTCCCTGACCAATTCTGGTTCGTTGCACAATACCAGATCCAGAATTGCCTTCTCCCTGGTAGGCTCCAGCACCAGCTGTTCTAAGAATCCATCTCGGAGGCACTCCACAAAGTCTCTTTCTTGAGGTCCAATACCATCCTGATTCTCCCAGTCTACCTGCATGTTGAAATCCCCCATAACAGCTGTAATAACATCTTTGCGACAGGCCAATTTCAGCTCCTGATTTAACTTAAATCCGATATCCAGACTACTGTTTGGGGGCCTGTAGATAACTCCCAAGAGGGTTTTTTTACCCTTAGTATTTCTCAGCTCTATCCACACTGACTCTACATCCCCTGATTCTAGGTCCCCCCGCGCCATGTAAAAGATTTCTGTCCTAGGTCTGCTGCAGTGTTCTGGTGAAGCCCAGTGCAAGCTGGAGGAACATCAGCTCATTTTTTGTTTAGGTACATTACAGCCTTCCGGACTCAATATTTGTTTGAAAAACTTCAGACCTATTCAGTCCTAAAATTTGTTTCCCTGCCTTCCATCTCTTCCCATCCCAATAAACCTGACTGGTTTTCTTGGTTTTGCTTTTAGCAGAACTAACCGATATTCTCCTTTAACACCTACTGTTAACCTTTCTCCCTTCTCAACAATGATTACCACTCCTTTTGCTTTTTGTTCTGTGACACATGATCTTTAATCTCGCTTGGTATATGACCTTCCCTGACCTTCTTCTCTGTTCCACTTGCTGCTCCCCAACCTTTCTATAGCATAAAACTCATCATCTCTTTCTTCAATTCTGCAGAAAAGTCATTTTGGATTCAAAACATAAGTCTGTTTCTCTCTCCTCAAGTGCTGCCAGATTTGTGGGTTTTCTGCAATACTTCCTGTTTTTATTTCAGATTTATACCATCTTCAGGATTTGGCTTTAAATTAGCGTCTATAAAAGCCAACTGAAAAACTTATACAATATATCTAGGACCAGCAAGCAAATGTTAAACAAACACAACCTTAGCAAGATCATTGACACCCTAAAAACAGTCAATGAAAATAGAATCAGCTACAGAATACATGTAGGGAAAAGTGATAATGAATCAAACAGAAGGAGTGTTAGAATCTGCGAAGCATTTTAAGAGAATGTCAGACAGGTAAAACAAGACCCAAAAAACAGATGGTTAAATATAACAACCATAATTCTTCTATTAAGATAATAGAGAGAAAAAAAAACCTATTCCAGTACTGTAACAGTCAAGAAATTGTTGGCATTCTTCAATAATGTTCATGGGCATCGAACTCCGAAATGGAAAATAGGTTAAAACACTCAATGGAGAAAGTGAGGCCTGCAGATGCTGGAGATCAGAGCTGGAAATGTGTTGCTGGAAAAGCGCAGCAGGTCAGGCAGCATCCAAGGAACAGGAGAATCGATGTTTCGGGCATAAGCCCTTCTTCAGAAATGCATTCCTGAAGAAGGGCTTATGCCCGAAACGTCGATTCTCCTGTTCCTTGGATGCTGCCTGACCTGCTGCGCTCTTCCAGCAACACATTTTCAGCTAAAACACTCAATGATCTATTTGTTTAAAATATTCATTAAGGTAGATTATGGAATTATTTCTACAAATGGAAATAATTCAAACATACTTAGAGACTTTAATATTAAGATCAAGTTTTATGAAGAATGAATCATTATAAGAGAACCATTGATTACTGGATAGTAACAAGCTAATTTAATACCTTATTAATAAACGTTCCCAATCTAGCCCAGAAATTACAGACCTATTAGTTTTACATCAGTAACAGGTTAAGTGATAGAATCATTATCAGGGCAACTAACTATAAAATAATAGTCTTGGATCTGAAATTAGACGATTAGACACTAACTCATGAATAGTTAAAGTGTTTGCCTGAAATTCTTATCTCTGCTTTTTAAGGGAGATAATAAACCATTACAAGATGAGAGGAGAATTTCAACTGAACACATTGAGAGTTTACATCATTAAAACAGTGTTCTGTTTTAAAAAAAGTCAACAAATCTTCAAAAGGCAACCACAAACACACCTGCATTTATGCCAATATAAGATCTTTGTTGTCAATGATGAAAGGTGAGAGACCAAAGTATTCTTTGTCCATAGTTAAAGTGTTCTCAAAATACTTGTCTGACCAATATACTATTTCTAAAGTATATTGTAATACATCATCTGGCTTGGGGTAGCTAAACTTGTGGAAAACGTTTCATGAAATTTTTCATGATAAGCTGGCAATCAGGTTTAAAACCACAGGAATCTGAGGGAAGACAGAAAACGGATACAAAACTTACAGAAGAAAAGCAAATCATTTGTTGGAGGGTGGGAATGGTAATCAGAATACAGGAAATGTCCCAGAAATTGGTGCTCGTAGAATCTTTATAGGTTTTAATTCATACAGAATCATGGTGAACTCATCTTGATGATTAGTGCATTTCCCCATCTATATTGAACAATTTCCATTAGTGGAATGCAGTGGTGGATCACCCCAAATATAGTAGTAGAGCTTTGCATGGTTGAAGATAACCTCTCAAACATATGAAATGATAGATACTTTTTAGTTGTTGTTTTTGAGACAATTATTTTTGCCGAGAAACATGCATTTAGAGTCACAGATGGACAGAATCATCCAGAAGGTCAAGCAGTTTGTGCAGTTTCAATTAAAGCATAAAGATGCTCTTTTTCTAGTCATATCCAAAAAGTCAGCACAGGGAATAAAATCCTGAATGACTCAAGACCAATATATCCCAAGACAGAAAACTGTTGGGAGCTGGGTGCATGGAAAACCTGTGTGTTTCTTCTGAAATTGTTTACAATTCAGTGAGAAGAAATTTCCAAAAAGGCAATTTCAGCTATGCCAACTGACCAAAGAACTTTAAATGGAGACAGGGCAAACTTTCATTGAGGTATGAGCATCTATCTTGTAATTGAGGGTACAATAGTTGAATCTTTATTTTTGATATTTGTAATTAGACCATTTCCAATTGTTATTTTGTAGACCAATGCAGTCAATGTCTTTTTTTTTCATTTTGTGTGCAATAAATGTCCATGCTATTTTCTTAAAAGTACATTGAAAACCTCTTGTGAATATGTTCAGTGAGTGAAGAGCAAACAAAGAGTAAAAATAAACCAGATTCCAATCTATGATCTAAGTTGTCAAGCATTACCATCAGCTGGATCATAACACTTTTCATGAGCAAATGTCACCCTTGTCCTGACAGAGTATCCTACATATAATTCCATTTGTGTAGGGGCTGCAATGTCATTTTCTTGGCTTTCTATTGTTTTATTATTTATATATTTTTGAGCAATTTGTTTGTACTCACTAAGTGCTCACTAAGACCGGCACTATATTTTCATTTCGTAGAGAGGCTGGAATAGTCTACTGTACATTGGGCGCAGAACAGAAACCTTTAGAAAAATAATGCTGTTGATTTGGGTTACTGCTCGAGTTTTCTTTCCTCCTTAATGATTGTGGATTTGATATATTGTAAATCAAGTAATGTAAACAGAGACAATAATTTTTAAAAAAACGTATTCATCTTTTGTGGGATGTGAACATCACTGGCTGGTCAACATTTATTGTCCAGCCCCGAGTTGCCCTTGAGAAGTTGAGGTGAGCTGCCTTTCTGAGCTGCTACAGTCCACCTACTGAAGGTTGACCCACAATGCTACTAGGGAGGGAATTCCAAGATTTTGACCCAGCGACAATGATGGAATGGCAATATATTTCCAAGTCAGGATGGTAGTGACTTGGAGGAGAACTTGAAGGACATATATCTGCTGCCCTTGTCCTTTCCTATGGAAGTGGTCATGGATTTGGAAGGTGCTGTCTGAGGATGTTTGGTGAATTTCAGTGCATTTTGTAGATAGTACACACTGCTTGTACTGAGCGTCGGTAGTGGAGGGAATGGATGCTTGTGGATGTGATGCCAATCAAATGGGCTGCTTTGTCCTGGATGGTGTCAAGCTTCTTGAGTATTGTTGGGACTACACTCATCCAGGCAAGTGAGCAGTATTCCATCACACTCCTGACTTGTGTCTTGGGCAGGCTTTGAGGAATCAGGAAGTGACTCAATGCAGTATTCCTAGCTTCTGATCTGCTCTTATTGCCACTGTATTTAGTTCAGTTTAGTTTCTAATCAATGATAACTCTCAGGATGTTGCTAATGGGGCATTCAGTAATGGCAACACTGTTGAATGTCAAGGGTTAGTGGTTAGATTGTCTCTTATTGGTGATGGTCATAGCCTGGCATTTGTGTGGCTCCCATATGACTTGCCTCTTGTCAGTCTAAGCTTGGATATTGTCTACACCTTGATACATTCGGACAAGAACTGGTTCAGTACCTGAGGAGTTGCGAATGGTGCTGAAGATTGTGTAATCATTGGCGAACATCCCTACCTCTGACCTTATAATGAAGGGAAGGTCAATGAAGCAGCTGAAGATGGTTGGACCGAGGACACTACCCTGAGGAACTCCTGCAGAGATGTCCTAGAGCTGAGATGACTGACCTTCAACAATCACGACCGTTCCTATGTGTCACGTATGACTTTAACCACTGGAGAGTTTGTCCCCTGATACCCATTGATTCCAGTTTTGCCAGGGCTCCTTGATTTCACACTCAGTTGAATGCAGTCTTGATGTCAAGAGCTGTCACTCTTACCTCTCCTCGGGAATTCAGCTCTTTTGTCCATATTTGAACCAAGGCTGCAATGAGGTCAGGAGCTGAGGGACCTTGGCAGAACCCGAACTGGGCAACACTGAGCAGGTTATTGCTGAGGAAATGCTGCTTGATAGCATTGTTGATGACACTTTCCAATACTTTACTAATTATCGACAGTAGATTGATGGGGTGGTAATTGGCAGGGTTGGATTTAGAGTTGAAAGATGTGGTGCTGAAAAAACACAGCAGGCCAGGCAGCATCTGAGGAGCAGGAGAATCGATGTTTCAGGCATAAGCCCTTCTTCAGGAAAGCCCTGAAGAAGGGCTTATGCCCGAAATTTCAATTCTCCTGCTCCTCGGATGCTGCCTGGCCTGCTGTGTTTTTCCAGCACCACATTTTTCAACTCTGGTCTCCAACATCTGCAGTCCTCACTTTCTCCTTCCAGGGTTGGAATTATTCTGCTTTTTACGCACAGGACTTACTTGGGCAATTCTCCACAATTTAGGGTAAATGCCAGTGTTGTAATTGTACCAGAACAGCTTGGCTAGGGGAGTGGCAAGTTCTGGAGTACAAGTCTTCAGTACTATTACTGGAATGTTGTCAGGAACTATAGTCTTTGCAGTATCCAGTGCCTCCAACCGTTTCTTGATATCACTTGGAGTGAATTGAATTGGCTGAAGACTGGTATATGTAATGCTGGGGACCATTGGAAGAGGCTGAGATGAATCATCCACACTGTACTTCTGGCTGAAGATTGCAACTAAAGCTTCAACCTTATCCTTTGCACTGATATCCTCGGCTCTTCCATCATTGAGGATGGGGATACTTGTGGAGCTTCCTCCTTCAGTTAGTTGTTTATTCGTCCATTACCATTCATGACTGGATGTGGCAGGATTGCAGAGCTTAGAATTGATCTGTTGGTGAATGGATTGCTTAGCTCTATTAATCACTTGCTACTTATGTTGTATGGCACGCAAATAGTCTTGTTTCATAGCTTCACCAAGTTGACACCTCATTTTCGGCTATGCCTGGTGCTGCTCTTGGCATTCTTTCCTGCACTCTCCACTGAACCAGCGTCCATCCCCTGGCTTGGTGGTAATCGTTGGCTTGGGATATGCCAGGCCATGAGGTTACAGATTGTGCTGGACTACAATTCTGCTGATGTTGATGGCCCATGTTGTCAAAGAATTACTCAATGTTCCACAAAAAAATTACCAGGAGATGCAGAAAATGCTTCACGAAATTAAACTTTAATCTTGCAAAATCAAAGCTGTGGGAGCCAGCAAAATGTCTTCCCTGGCTCCCCATAAACTCTTTGTTCTTCTGCAACTTATACAGTCGTGCTTCCTGCGCTTATCAGTTAACATTAGCATAGCCAATCATGCTGGCTTGCTTTGTCTTTCTAAACTAATCGTCATCTGCCACACTGGTTCCCTCCATTACACTTTACCTATCATATTGCAACACCATCATCTTCAGCATTAGCTCATCTCCCAGTGCTTTAACTAACCTATCACAATGCACTACCATTAACTGTTACTGGAGCCCTGTAAAGTGATCTTGGGCATACATTGCAATACTAAGTTAACTACATTACTGCCATAATAACTTCCATATCCACAGCACATCATAGATGCCAGTCCTGAGTTGCTAGATCTTTTCAAAGTCTGTCCCATTTAGCTTGGTGATAGTGCCATACAACAAAATAGAGGTTATTTTCAATGTGAAGGCAGGACTTCATCTCCACAAGGACTGTGTGGTGGTCACTCTTTCTAATACTGTCACAGATGCACCTGTAGCTAGTATATTGGTAAGGATGAGGTCAAGTATGTTTTGCCCTCTTGTTAGGTCCCTCACCACCTGCTGCAGACCTAGTCTAGCAGCTATATCCTTTAGGACCCGAGCAACTCAATCAGTAGTACTACTGACGAGCAACTCTTGTTGGTGGACATTGAAATTCCCTACCCAGAGTATGTATCTATTAACCCAATAAGGCAATTCAGATGCACCCTGAAATGGCTCATTATCATTATCAGCACTATTTTTAACTCAAATTGTATTTTAGTTTGGCAGAATCCAATAATTGCTACAATTATACATTTCTGGAAGAACAAATTAAATTTGATATTTATTATTCAAAACCTTTACTTCAACGATTGCTTTTCCTATCATAAAAAGATTGAGTAAAAATTTTAATCCACAGGAATTTCTCAAAATTAAGATGTAATAGTGTGAAAATAGGCCAAAAAGATGTCAAACAGTTAAAAAGACAAACTAGAAACTAATCTGTACATTGAGGATGTACCTCTTAAATAGATCTAGTGAAGACCAGTTTCTGAGCACATGAATCATAGAGAACCCACTTTCAGGAAAAAGTGCTCTCAAACAATGTAGGAACATTTCTTCGAACAAGTTAATAACTGTTTTTACACAGCTCCAGCATGTACACTGACATCTGTGAAAAAGCATGATCCAATTATGGCAGTTGCTGAACCTCTGGTGTATGCACACTACCCCAGGTTTACGCCAGTAAACGGGAGCAACACCAACTAATTTCTAGGCCCATTATGCTTGCACATCATGTTTGGCTGCATCATTGCTCCAGCTCATATTGTTCATTTATATCAATGATGGATCTGTCATAAATACCAAAATAGTAAATTAAATGAGCCATGAGAATACTTTCTGCATTTATAATTTCAAAGAAGTGCTTATGGTATTAGAATTCTGTATGATCTGATAAATATTTGTTTCTATCAGATACTTATGTAGAACTAATTAAGAAAAAGTCATAAAATTATGCAAAAAAGCACAAATTGTTACTCAGATCATTCACATAATTATTTCAATTGTCACTTCCAATTTCAATACTTTCAATTCAATTCAAGTCAAAACAAAATACTTTAGTGACTACTAAAACCAAAATAATTAATGACATGTTAGTTTCTTAACTAAGATGGCTGTATTATTGCTCTAAATGCTGCAGACAGCTGTGTGTATATATAAACATTAGTACAGAGGGACTAATAAAGTGACCTTGGAGAAATGATGGACTGTGTCTTCAATCCATCATGCAACTAGAAGCTGGGGTTTATGAATCGAGTTAAAATCAGTTTATATTCAAAATTGTAACGTTCTCCTTCTGCATTTCCAAGAATGTACGAAATGCAATAGAAAAAGAAAATATGAAGAAAAGCTTTTAAAGTGTTATTCTACTGTACAATGCAGCAAAAATAAGTACAGCACTATTCAGCAAAACAAACCTGAACAGTTCAAAAGGTGCTCATTTCAGACCTGAAAAGTTAAATTTGTCTCCCTCTCTCTTTATCTCTGTCTCACAGATGTACCAGGACTGCTGAGTTTCTCCAACACTTATTTTTATTTCATATCTCCAGCATCTGCATTAATTTGCTTTTATTTCTAACCCTGAACAGTGATCTGGACTCAGATGTTCCTGCACTATAGATTCTTACATTAAACAACTGCTTGTACAGAGTGTCTTAATACTAAGTATTTAATGCAGTTGTTTCAGAATGTTCACAAGATTTTGTACAGTAGTCAGAGTTGGAAGAGTATTACTCTGTGCAACAATATGAGAGAAAATGGAAAAAATGGAAAAGAGAAAACTCTGTCATCACTTTCAGTGGACACCTGAGGATAGATCCAAAGCACAGGCCTGATTTTTCTGATGTATGCTGTACCTTTGGCTATTGAGTCGGTCATTTCTGGTTTACAGAAATTAGTAGAGTGGTCTGAGAAAGCTCTCATAATGAATTTAAACTGTAAAGTGACAGCCAAAAATCTTTTTTGACAGAGATTTTTGTTGAGAGTAATACTCAGCATTCAGAACAAGGAAGGAGGATTTATAAATCTGGCAACAATCTCTCAGGATAGTTTAACTTCTGCCCATCCCAGCAGTTCCTTAAGGGATGAGGAATCTTTACTCTAACTGAAATAACTCCACATGGGCCAGTATCCTGTCACCAGTTGCCTTTTATTTACGTGTGCATTGTACTTGACACTGGTCTGGCTTCTTCAGAGCCAGCACTGAGTGAACAGAATGTCTGACACTCTTGTTTTTATCTGTCAGCCAAAGTCTGCTGATTGGACCAGATTAATGGTCCCAATCAGGGAACTCATATTCTGTGAGGTCCACCTAACTGATCTCATTACAATCACTACACTAACCTGTCCTTACCTTAAAATTAAAACAGAAAGCATGTGACAGTACAGTACTTAGTGCAGCAGTGGTTCTGTTTCTCTTTGATCATCCATGTATTTGCAGATACGTGCTATTTTGCACAAAAAGCACGCAACCTGCAGGCAGTTAATACAGGCAGTCAATCCATGTAATATTTTATAAACTCCTCCTTTGGAAATAGAACCAGTCTCACTCAAGATTGGGATATAGATGGACTCTAACCTCACACCTTTGATACATCGTCTGAGCTGAGATGTCACCTTTTTTCAGAAAACCTTAAGTTAGCCCGAGAATGTGAATTAAAAGAAGTTCTGGGATTTATATATCAACGAACCCAAAGCTGCAACCCATTCTAAAAGATGAAAGACTTAACAACAATCTAGATTTGTTCAATATATTCTTTAATAGCCAGAGACCTTTCCCCAGGGCAGGATTGACTGGGATGAGGGGTCATAGCTTTAAGATATTAGGAGGAAGGTGTAGAGGAGATGTCAGAGGTAGGTTCTTTATGCAGAGAGTTGTGAATGCATGGAATGCATTGCTAGTGGTATTGGTGGAAGCAGAGTCATTGGGGACATTTAAGCACCTGCTGGACATGCACATGGATAACAGTGAATTGAGGGTTGCGGAGGTAAGATTACTTTATTTTACATTAGGATTAATCCTCGGCACAACATCGTAGGCTGAAGGGCCTGTTCTGTGCTGTACTTTTCTATGTTCTATTTTCTATATTGTTTCAATTGCATGACATTGTGATCTTTTGCTATAAATTCTGTGTCTTATGTTCCTGCTCCAGAACTACCTGATGAAGGAGCAGCGCTCTGAAGGCTAGTACTTCCAAATAAACCTGTTGGACTATAACCTAGTGTTGTGTCATTTCTAAGTTTGTAAAAGTCAGTTCAGGCCTGTGTTTTGAAAGGTTAGCTACTCTGAGCTCTGTTGGCAATAATGTCTACTTTTCTCTGCCACACCGGTCATAATGTTGGGGTGACAGTGTGATATAATAAAGGTCACAAATACTCCACTCAGGAGAAAGGAAAGTCAACATGTATCATCCTTATGTGCCATGTGGTTGAGCAACATGTCACCTGGGTCTGTTGCATTCTGAATGAAATTGAAGTACATTATTGAAATTGTGCAATGCACTAAGAGACACAGTCTCGAACATGGCAAAATGAGCTCCTTTTTTAATATTGCTTATTCACACTGGTATTGCTGTGATCTGACCAGGTTATGATCAGTGAAACACAGGGAAGACAGCTTTTAAAATAAATGCTTTTTTTTGTACTAAAAGCTTCGAACAATTTAGGATTGTTGTTGTGTAGAGAAGGAACAGAAAAAAGTTAACTGAAATAAATTTGAAGTTATTGACAAGACCGTGCAGTTGCTAGGACACCAACATTTTTTACGCCACAAGCATTACAAAGAACAACTATCTCAACACTTACATGGGGGTGGACAAGAGGGAGATTATTTTCTGTACAACATTTATAAGTTCAGTTCTTTTTGTTGCACATTGCACTTAAAGTAAGACCATAACACCATAAGACCATAAGACTTAGGAGTGAAAGTAAGGCCATTTCGCCCATTGAGTCCATTCCGCCATTCAATCATGGCTGATGGGCATTTCAACACCACTTACCCACACTCTCCCCGTAGCCCTTAATTCCTTGCGAGATTATGAATTTATTAATCTCTGCCTTGAAGACATTTAACGTCCCAGCCTCCATTGCGCTCCGTGGCAATGTATTCCACAGGCCCACCATTCTCTGGCTGAAGAAATGTCTCCTCATTTCCGTTTTAAATTGACCCCCTCTAATTCTAAAGCTGTGCCCACGGGTGCTAGTATCCCCCCTGACGGAAACAAATTCTCAGTGTCCACCCTTTCTAAGACATGCATTATCTTGCTAGTTTCTATTAGATCTCCCCTTAACCTTCTAAACTCTAATGAATACAATCCCAGGATCCTCAGCTGTCCATCGTATGTTAGGCCTACCATTCCAGGGATCATCCGTGTGACTCTCTGTTGGACATGCTCCAAAACCAGTATGTCCTTCCTGAGGTGTGGGGCCCAAAACTGGACACAGTATTCTAAATTGGGCCTAACCAGAACTTTATAAAGCCTCAGAAGCACATCGCTGCTTTTATATTCCAACCCTCTTGAGATAAATGACAACATTACATTTGCTTTCTTAATCACGGTCTCAACCTGCAAATGAACTTTTAGAGAATCCTGGACTAGCACTCCCAGATCCCTTTGTACTTTGGCTTTATGAATTTTCTCACCATTTAAAAAATAGTCCATACCTGTATTATTTTTTCCGAAGTGCAAGACATCGTACTTGCTCACGTTGAATTTCATCAGCCATTTCCTGGACCACGCTCCTAAACTGTCTAAATCTTTCTGCAGCCTCCCTACCTCCTCAGTACTACCTGCCTGTCCGCCTAACTTCATATCATCAATGAACTTTGCCAGAATGCCCCCAGTCCCTTCATCCAGACCATTAATATATAAAATGAACAGCTGCGGCCCCAACACTGAACTCTGCGGGACACCAGCTGCCATTCTTTTATCCTAGCTCTCTGCCTTCTGTCAGACAGCCAATCCTCAATCCATGCCAGTAGCTCACCTCGACCACCACGAACCCTCACCTTACTCAGTAGCCTCCCGTAAGGCACCTTAAAAAAGACCTTTTGGAAGTCTAGGTAGTTAACATAAAATAAATCTTCCCTCAATCAACTATTGTCCTGCAGTCATTATTTTAAAAAAATGCATTGTGATTCCACATGTGGAAAGAAACTTTATTGCTACACATAAAACAATCAGATCCAACAGAAACAATTGAAACACAGTTCAGCATAATGTCCATTTAAAAAAAAGTAATTATTTTTCTAACAGAAATATTGCAAACTTCCAGTGTTGATGTATTCCATTTGATGCCAGTAGTGCTGTTGTTCTGGAAGAAATGTTAGCAGTCAACTGAATTGATTTACAAATGTAAAAGATTTAGTTATGTTTATCTCTAGTTCATTGTGATGTTACTTAACAATGTTTCAGACAAACATTGATCCTATGCCAGCATATTTGTACCTTAAGACATCCAACTCATTGAATGACATTACCATAAACCCCGATATTTGAAATATAAGCAATGATTTCAACTACCACGGGTCCACAACATGAAATTATTTTAGAAAATTCTTCTACTTTGTCATCGTGCTACCTGTAGTCAATTAAGGAGTTCTCTGGAAAAATCCCATCCCAGCCCTCATGACAAACAGGCAAGGCCCATAAAACCTGATAGTTAAATTAAAAAATTATCAGTCCAAATCCTCATATTCTGTGATGACCAGCTTTCCACCCAAAAGTTAAATTCCTTCCTGAAGGACTGGAAGGAGTGGGTCAGATTTCACCATGCAGTACTTCTGTGTTTTGTTATTGAGTAATTATTTTCTTCCCAACTGGTATCAACAACTGTTCACCTGCTTATTTGGAACTGGGAATTCCTGCTTCGGTCTTGAGCAGTTTTATTTTTATAACTGTAATTGACAGTCTAGTATTGTATGGATATGTGGAACAGTCCATCTTCCGCAGCTACACTGGCACCACTCCCCAACTTTTCCTCCGCTATATCAATGACTGTATCGGCGCTGCCTCGTGCTCCCACGAGGAGGTTGAACAGTTCATTCACTTTACCAACACCTTCCACCCCGACCTCAAATTCACCTGGACCGTCTCAGACTCCTCCCTCCCCTTCCTAGACCTTTCCATTTCTATCTCGGGCGACCGAATCAACACGGACATTTACTATAAACCGACCAACTCCCACAGCTACCTAGACTACACCTCCTCCCACCCTGCCCCCTGTAAAAACGCCATCCCATATTCCCAATTCCTTCGTCTCCGCCGCATCTGCTCCCAGGAGGACCAGTTCCAATACTGTACAACCCAGATGGCCTCCTTCTTCAAAGACCACAATTTCCCCCCAGACGTGATTGATGATGCCCTCCACCGCATCTCCTCCACTTCCCGCTCCTCCGCCCTTGAGCCCCGCCCCTCCAACCGCCACCAGGATGGAACCCCACTGGTCCTCACCTACCACCCCACCAACCTCCATATACAGCATATCATCCGCCCTCATTTCCGCTACCTCCAAACGGACCCCACCACCAGGGATATATTTCTCTCTCCTCCCCTTTCAGCGTTCCGAAAAGACCACTTCCTCCGTGACTCCCTCGTCAGGTCCACACCCCCCACCAACCCAACCTCCACTCCCGGCACCTTCCCCTGCAACCGCAAGAAATGCAAAGCTTGCGCCCACACCTCCCCCCTTACTTCCCTCCAAGGCCACAACGGATCCTTCCATATCCGCCACAAATTCACCTGCACCTCCACACACATCATTTATTGCATCCGCTGCACCCGATGTGGCCTCCTCTATATTGGGGAGACAGGTCGCCTACTTGCGGAACGTTTCAGAGAACACCTCTGGGACACCCGGACCAACCAACCCAACCACCCCGTGGCTCAACACTTCAACTATCCCTCCCACTCCACCAAGGACATGCAGGTCCTTGGACTCCTCCATCGCCAGACCATAGCAACGCCTCATCTTCCACCTAGGAACCCTCCAACCACAAGGGATGAACTCAGATTTCTCCAGTTTCCTCATTTGCCCTCCCCCCACCTTGTCTCAGTCAAATCCCTCGAACTCAGCACCGCCTTCCTAACCTGCAATCTTCTTCCTGACCTCTCCGCCCCCACCCCCACTCCGGCCTATCACCTTCACCTTGACCTTCTTCCACCTATCGATTTTACAACACTCCTCCCCCAAGTCCCTCCTCCCTACCTTTTATCTTAGCCTGCTGGACACACTTTCCTCATTCCTGAAGAAGGGCTCATGCCCGAAACGTCGATTCTCCTGCTCCTTGGATGCTGCCTGACCTGCTGCGCTTTTCCAGCAACACATTTTCAGTCTAGTATTGTACTTCTTTACTTGGGGCTTGTGTGCTTTGCGCATATGTGCCTCAGTATTCTGTTCATTCCATTACTTGTTGCTCACACTGAAGCTGAAGTTGTGTTTTTTTGTCATTTGTATTAAATAGCGTTTAGCATGAAAAATCCCATTGCATTCAAACAATAATGCCTAATTGTGAGAATGAAGCAATGTTTGAACAGCAGAGGACAAGCAGATATCAAGGACCCCAGGGCACAAATTATGGCCTCTATGAGCTACCTGTCAATCAGACGCCTGCAATACCTCTGAACTCAGCAGTGCCACCTAAGATGAGTTGGCTATTATAGGTGCTACATCAACCCCAGGTCTCCGTAAGACCATAAAATATAGGAGCGGAATTAAGCCATTTGGACCAAAGAGATTGCTCTGCCATTCAATCATGGCTGAAATGTTTCTCAATCCTATTCCCCTGCCTTCTTCCTATGACCCCCCTTGATCCCCTTACCTATCAAGAACCTATCCATCCCTGTCTTAAATACACTTAATTACTTGGCATCCACAGCCTTCTGCAGCAATGAGTTCCACAGGTTAACTTATCTCTGACTGAAGAAATTCATCCTCATCTCAGTACTAAAGGGTTCTCCCTTCACTGTGAGGCTCTGCCCTCTTGTCCTCGTCTTTGCTCCTAGTGGAAATATCTTGTCTACATGTACTCTATCCAGACCTTTCAGTATTCTGTAAGTTTCAATTCAATCTCCCATCATCCTTCCAAATTCCACTGAGTACAGATCCAGAGTCTTCAAACACTCCTATATGACCAGCTGTTCATCTCTGGGATAATTCTTGTAAACCTTATCTGGACCCCCTCTAATAACAGCACACCATTCCCTAGATAGGGGTCCTGAAACTGCTCACAATATTTCAAATGTGGTTTGACGAAAGCCTATACAGCCTCAGCAGTACATCTCTGCTCTTGTATTGTAGCCCTCTTGAAATGAATACACACATTGCCTTTGCCTTCCTAACTGCCAACTGAACTTGTATGTTAACCTTTAAGACAGTCCTGATCAAGAACTCCCAAGCTCCTTTGTGCTTCAGATTTCTAAAGCCTTTCCCCATTTAGAGAATAGTCTATGCCTCTAATCTTCCTACTAAAGTACATAACCTCACACTTTCTGACATTGTATTCCACCTGCCACTTCTTTGCCCACTCTCCTAGCCTGTCCAAGACCCTCTGCAGCATTTACATTTCCTGAACACAGCCTGTACCTCCACTTATCGTTTGTCATCTGCAAACGTCTGCCCTCAGTTCCTTCATCCAGATCATTAATATACAATATGAAGAGTTGTGGTTGCAACATGGACCCACCTGGCACCAGTTGCCATCCTGAAAAGACCTTTTTATCCCTATTGTCTGTATTCTGCCAGTCAGCCAATCTTCTACTCATGCCAGTACCTTGCTTCTAACAACATTGTATTTAGCAGCCCCTGCCTGAGCTACCAGGAACAGTGAGATGAGGTCTCCGAGTAGCTTTAATTTGCCTTATTGGCCTCAGTTGGTGACAGAACAGGAAGGCTATCAACAATCTTTCTCACCACAGATGTAATTGGGGGAGGGCAGAAGGTGAGAAGGCCCCTGTCCATCACCCTTCTGACTGATTAACTGCTTCACCTTAAATGAAGCTTGCCATTGAAGAAGGCACAAGACTCAGGCATGTGAGACAGCAAATGTACGTCAGTGTCCAAGTATATGAATTACTAAAAGCTAGTGCATAAACTCAAAATCTTAACAGCAATCCAAAGGCATACAGCAGTAGCTCAATGGTGGTACTCTCCCTTCTGCGTCAGACGGTTGCTTTTGTTTAGTCTACACCAGAGAGACTTGAATACAGAGTACAGCTGCTTGTGTCATTATTCATGGCTGGTTTGATGGCAAATGCATTTAATCAGACAGGTGGGAACTCTGCTGCCTTTCCCTCCACTCAGATTATGTCCATGGTAAAATGGCCTTCCCTGCCCCACAACTAATTGCTACTTTAGGGGCCTCATGCCAGCACTGCTCATAACAGTAGCAGATGGGATTTTTCCATCTGGGGAATATAACAATCATGGTGGACTCTCAAAAGGGAGGGTCCACATTCAACAGCACTCAGTGCCTGATCAACAAACTTGACATAAAGAAAGTCGGGATCCCCTGACAGATACACCCTCCCCATCCTTCGGCCGTCGCTAACATTTAGCTGGAATCCAGTGACAATTCTAGGCAATGGTTAGGTGCTGTAATAGTAGCAGCCAAGCTTCCCTGGTGACACTGCCATTCATTAGACCATTCGTCTCTTAGCTGTCAGATTTCAGAGAATGGGACTTCTGACCCGTGGAAAGCCTGCTACAACTGCCTGAGAGCTACAAGATACAGCAGGCCTTTCTTAAAAAGGATGACAAAAGGCTCTCACTGTCTCTTCTTGATGAAGGCCTTTTGCCTGAAACATCAATTCTCCTGCTGCTTGGATACTGTCTGACCTGCTGTGCTTTTCCAGCACCACACTCTCGACACTTTAACATGCGGGTGACTGCTGTGCTGAAGTTACTGTATAGTCTGATCATGACGATAACTCCTGCTATTATTGCCTGCCAGAGGCATATCAGAGGAATTTACAGATTGATAATCAAACCTTTTGTCCTTGAAATGTCACACCTCCCATTGCTATAATATCTTGAGATGGGATTTGAACCCAAAATTTCAAGTCTAGAGGTAGGGGCAGTAGGTTGAATTTTCAGGTTGTGATCTCTCATCAGAACTGGTCACTGTGTTTTATATCAAAACACAATTTTAATGAACTCAGAAGTGAACTAAAGGAAAAGGATAAGCTTCCTCAACATGTCAAAACACCAGTATCTCAGGAGGCTCATGGTCTTGCATTAGATGATGGAAGACATTTGCAGCCTAGTGGAAAATGACATAATACCTGCACTTTACCATTGACTGACAAAATCACTTTGCTATTGGACTCTTGCAGAGCTTTTTTGGAGATATATATTGGATCTCTATTTATGACTTGCAAATATGTCAGAAAGATAACTAATGGTTCCTTTGCTGAGACCAATAATTATGCCTACTTTACCGATGTTCATGGCAGTCAGAGTGAAGGAGCCCTTGGGTTTGTAGCTTTGACTGGTTGCAAGTGCATCATCAACTGCATACATGTGATAATTAAAGCACCCCCAGATCACCCAGTATCAATCAAGCACAAGGCTTCCAGTGCATCAATGTACAATTGGTATAGAACACCAAAACGTTATTACACTGGTGCAAGATACCTGTGCTTTCATCCTGTAGTGGCCCAGGCACAGTGTAGCTGCAGGTAGAACACTCTATGCCACTACATGTACCCCTTTCATTGATGACCAATGAGGTACTGTGTCCATATCAGCTGGGCTGACCTGAAAGAATCCTAGGCTCTTTGATGTTGACTCTCCAAGGCTGTCTCTGATTCAACCATCTATTCACAGTTTCATATGATGTGTGAATTACCAGGTAAAAATCCCCATGTATTTACCTGATTGGTCATACTGAAGTTTAAATGTCCGAGCTGGTACAAGGTCTGTGTAAATCCTATGATGGTGGATCTTGAAACAGGTTGACATACATTGTATTTGACCGCCTCCTGGACCATCTCCTTCAAAATGCATAAAGTTCCTGTTGGAGATAAAAACAATGAATGAGTAATTTCAAGGTAACAAGAGTTTGCATTACCACAAGATCATATGCCAGTGGCTGTTGACATTAAAACAACATGAGTGAGTGTTGTATGTAGCTATGTATTTAAGTACATTAACGGGTAACTAGGAGTACCTTTCCCATACTACTTGTTGGTTGTGAGAGCTGTCAAGGGTCTACTCTGTCTCTGCCTCACCCTCCTTTTGTCTGCCCTCATTGCCTGAAATGAGACAAAACAGATACCTATGAATGATAAGCATGGCATGTATTGAATAAAATTGAAGAGCATTTCTTCAGGATGTCTATGAGGGAGATGAATGATGAATAGACAGCTATGAATGTCTGGTAGTCTTCAGGCAGAGAGATGTCACTAAGCGAACGGAGAAAAGAAAAGCAGAAAATGCTGAATAAACTCAATATTTGTGACAGAGAAACTAGGTTAATGTTTTAAGTCTGATATGTCACTTTTTCAGACACAAAAAATTTCTTTTACAATAGATGCCATAGGCTTGCTGAGTTTCTTCCGCAATTTCTGTTTTTATAATTTCATATCTCCAGCTCCCACTGTATTTTGTTTTTTATTTTAATGTGAGGAAAGATGAGCTGGACTAGGCTTGAGAAAATAGAGTGAGAAGGTTGGCATTGTACCCACATCAGAATATAGGTGAATGTACCATTGCTTTCACCTTTCTTGCCCTGGTTAATCAGGACCTTTTCCTACATTGTACCCAGGAGCATTGACACTTCCTGCTAACCTCTTTTGCCATGTCTAAGTCTATCCTCTTGGTATTCCCAACCAATTTCTTCTTCCTGAAGGTATGGGACAGTAAACTATTTTAGTTCCTGACAGCTCCGAATAGCATAGCGAAGAAGACCAAAATGTGGGCTTCTACTCCCCATTCTCCAACTTCCTTTCACTTGGCTCACATGCCAACTCCTTCAAGTTTCTATTTAAAGTGTTCTTTTAAATGTTGCAGTTGAAATTGTGCCACATTACTCATCATCATACCTGTTAATGTTATTTGAATGAAAAACCTAAAAGAGAATATGCTAATACAGCGGCTCGGTTAAAAAGTCACTGAGAGGCATTGTTAGTGGCATTTGGGTTTCCCACATTCTATTCGGCCCCAGATCCCAACATGTTGCAATCTTAAAATCCAGACTTTTCCCTCTAACAGACCTAAATTTAATTTTGTGCCTTTAAACTTCATTGAAATTTGGAACTATGAAAATAAATACAGAACTTTACTGACATGAATCTGTGAAACATGCTTCTCAAAACATTATGTCAATAAATAATCTATCCCTATTTTTCAATAATCTTTATAAATTAAATACCATTACCATGGTCAGTTTTATTCAATACACTGTAATATTTATTAAACTAGATGAGTAATCTAACTGCTACAATAAGGATAAAAGGCTTAGAATTTTAAAAAATATGAACTTTTTTATTGCATGATTCCCCAATCTTTCTCTTTTATTAATGGTGATGAGTACAAAATCACCTTGATGCCGAACTGTAAAGTTGACATTTACAATACTTAGGCAGTGCTTATTGTGTGAAAGGCTTGGTATGTATTCACATTAATTTTGTTGTCAATAAAGACATGCAAGGCCTATATTTATTATGTGAAGCGGGACATTATGAATAAATTGAATTCACTGTTGAAAAGACATTAGACACTTATTATAAAGTTGCAATTAATCATATTGATTCTGTTTTATTAAGCTAGTCTCAGAACAGTGATACTAAAGACATAGGCTTTCCAAGCAGACTATAGAAAATTGTATAGGTAAAATTATATTTCTGCTATTAACCAATTATGTAAGTTCATCAAAATCTTATAAGGCCCTTAACAGTAAACTATAATGAAAAATCTAAAAGAATCGAGTGAGAAGTCAGGCAAGGCCTGTTGGGAGCAACTTGTTGCATTTTCAAACTGTTTCACACATCAAGAAGAGATTCTCACTGGGAACTACAAGATGCCTATTAATGGGGATTATTGATTGTTAACATCTACATTAGCTGCAAATCCCACCTCATTAATATGCAGCTTCCTATTCTATCACCCACCACAAACAAATGAGACAGCAACAATTCTCAATACGAAAATCAGAGTGGCTACCTTTCAACTTCAGCTCCATCCTCCTCTAATAGAATGGAGAAGGTCATTAACCTTCTTCTTTCATTTTTGGTCATTCCTCCAGGCAGATGAAGTTACAATGACTTGGGTGGCTGTCTTAGACCAAGATGGCAGGGTTTAATGGCATGATGTCGTCTGCCAGTCCTGACAGGAGAATGTCCCTGCTCTGGCTGTCCCATTCAGCAGGACCTCAGTGGCCTGTTAACAAAGGCAGGGTGTTAAATTCCACATTCCTACCAGCCTTTGATGACCTTTACTTTCTTGTCTAACAAGAATTGACTGACCTCTGCCTTAAAAATATTTAATGACCCCACTTTATCCGCCAAAAGAGCAACCTAGTTATGGACTCACCCACAAGGGAAAATATCCCTTCCATGTCCACCTTGTGACGACGATTCAGGATCTTATACACATCAATCAAATCACCCCTCACTCTGCAAATTTCCAGTGGAAACAAGCCCAACCTGTCCAACCTATACTCAAAAGTCAACTCACACATTTCAGTCTGACAAACCTCTTCTCCAATGCATTAAATCCTTCATTAAATAAAAAGATCAAAACTGTGCCCAGTAATTGACATGTGAACTCACCAAAGCACAGTATAACTGAAGCATAACATACTTATTTTTACATTAAATTCCTTTCATAATAAGAAAGGATAGCATCCCATTAGTCAACTTAATTAATTGCTGTACTTAGAGTCATAGAGTCATAGAGATGTTAAGCACGGAAACAGACCCTTTGGTCCAACTTGTCATTGTCAACCAGATATCCCAACCCAATCTAGTCCCACCTGCCAGCACCTGGCCCATATCTCTCTAAACCCCTCCTATTCAGATACCCATCCAGATGCCTATTAAATGTTGCAATTGTACTAACCGCCACCATTTCTCTGGCAGCTCATTCTGTACAAATACCACCCTCTGAGTGAAAAAGTGCCCCTTAGGTCTCTTTTATATCTTTCCCCTCTCACCCTAAACCTATGCCCTCTAGTTCTGGATTCCCCAACCCCAGGGAAAAGACTTTGTCTATTTATCTTATCCATGCCCCTGATTATTTTGTAAGCCTCTATAAGGTCACCTCTCAGCCTCCGATGCTCCAGGGAAAACAGCCCTAGCCCAACCTCTCCCTATAGGTCAAATCCTCCAACCCTGGCAACATCCTTGTAAATCTTTTCTGAACCCTTTCAAGTTTCACAACACCTTTCCAATAGGAAGGAGACCAGAATTGCATGCAATATTCCAACAGAGGCCTAACCAATGTCCTGTACAGCTGCAACATGACCTCCCAACTCCAGTACTCAATACTCTGACCAATAAAGGAAAGTATACCAAACACCTTCTTCACTATCCTATCAACCTGCGACTCTAGTTTCAAGGAGCTATAAACCTGCACTCCAAGGTCTTTTTGTTCAGCAACACTCCCTAGGACCTTACCATTAAGTGTATAAGTCCTGCTAAGATTTGCTTTCCCAAAATGCAGCACCTTGCATTTATCTAAATTAAACTCCATCTGCCACTTCTCAGCTCATTGGCCCATCAGAACAAGATCTTGTTGTAATCTGAGGTAACATTTTTTACTGTCCATTACACCTCCAATTTTGGTGTCATCAGCAAACCTACTAACTATACCTCTTATGCTCACATCCAGCTCATTGATATAAATGATGAAAAGCAGTGGACCCAGCACCAATTCTTGTGGCACTCCACTGGTTACGGGCCTCCAGTCTGAAAAACAACACTCCACCACCACCCTCTGTCTTCTACCTTTGAGCCAGTTCTGTATCCAAATGGCTAGTTCTCCCTGTATTCCATGGGATCTAATTTTGCTTACCAGTCTCCCATGGGGAACCTTGTCGGAGGCCTTACTGAACTCCATATAGATCACATCTACCGCTCTGCCGTCATCAATCCTCTTTGTTACTTCTTCAAAAACTCAATCAAGTTTGTGAGACATGATTTTCCATGCATAAAGCCATGTTGACAATCCCCCCTAATCAGTCCTTGCCTTTCCAAATACATGTACATCCTGTCCCTCAGGATTCCCTCCAACAACTTGCCCACCACCGACGTTAGGCTCACTGGTCAATAGTTTCCTGGCTTGTCCTTACCACCTTTCTTAAGCAGTGGCATCACATTCGCCAACCTCCAGTCATCCAGCACATCACCTGTAACTATCGATGATACAAATATCTCAGTAAGAGGCCTAGCAATCACCTCTCTAACTTCCCACAGAGTTCTAGGGTACACCTGATCAGGTCCTGGGGATTTATCCACTTTTATGCATTTCAAGACATCCAGCACTTCCTCCTCTGTAATATGGACATTTTTAAAGATGTCACAAACTATTTCCCCACATTCTATAACTTCCATGTCCTTTTCCACAGTAAACACTGATGCAAAATACTTGTTTAGTATCTGCCCCATCTCCAGTGGCTCCACACCAATACCGCCTTGCTGATCTTTGAGGGATCCTATTCTCTCCCTAGTTATCCTTTTGTCATTAATGTATTTGTAAAAACCCTTTGGATTCTCCTTAACTCTATTTGCCAAAGCTAGCTCATGTCTCCTTTCTGCGCGCCTGATTTCTCTCTTAAGTATACTCCTACTGCCTTTATACTCTTCTAAGGATTCACTCGATCTATCCTGTCTATACCTGACCTATGCTTCCTTATTTTTCTTAACCAAATTTTCAATTTCTTTAGTCATCCAGCATTCCGAACAGGAATATACTTTCTCTGGACTCTCGTTACCTCATTTCTGAAGGCTTCCCATTTTCCATCTGGTCCTTTACCTGTGAATATCTGCATCTAATTAGCTTTTGAAAGTTCTTGTCTCATACCGTTAAAATTGGCCTTTCTCCAATTTAGAACTTCAACTTTTAGATCTGGTCTATCCTTTTCCATCACTATTTTAAAGCTAATAGACTTATGGTCGCTGGCCCCAAAGTGCTCCCCCACTGACACCTCAGTCACCTGCCCTGCCTTATTTCCTAAGAGTAGGTCAAATTTTGCACCTTCTCTACTACATTCACATACTGCACCAAAACATTTTCTTGTAAAGAACATAGAACATAGAACATTACAGCGCAGTACAGGCCCTTCGGCCCTCGATGTTGCCCCGACCTGTCATACCAATCTGAAGCCCATCTAACCTACACTATTCCATGTACGTCTATATGCTTGTCCAATGACAACAAATATACTTAAAGTTGGCGAATCTCCTACTGTTGCAGGCAAAGCATTCCATACCCTTACTGAGTAAAGAAACTACCTCTGACATCTGTCCTATATCTATCACCCCTCAATTTAAAGCTATGCTCCCTCGTGCTCGCCGTCACCATACTTGAAAAAACGTTCTCCCTGTCCACCCTGTCTAACCCTCTGATTATCTTATATGTCTCTATTAAGTCACCTCTCAACCTTCTTTCCTCCAATGAAAACAGCCTCAAGTCCCTCAGCCTTTCCTTGTAAGACCTTCCCTCCATACCAGGCAACATCCTAGTAAATCTTCTCTGCACCCTTTCCACAGCTTCCACATCCTTCTTATAATATATAATTCTTATATATACATTAACAAATTTTTCTCCATCTAAACCCTTAACACTATGGCAGCCGCGGTCTATGTTTGGAAAGTTAAAATCCCCTGCCATAAGCACCCTATTATTCTTACAGATAGCTGAGGTCTCCTTACAAATTTGTTTCTCAATTTCCTTCTGACTATTCGGGTGTCTGTAATACAATCCCAATAAGGTGATCATTGCTTTCATACTTCTCAGTTCCACCCAAATAACTTGCCTGGATGTATTTCTGGGAATATCCTCCCTCAGTACAGCTATAATGCTATCCCTTATCAAAAACACCATTCCCCCTTCTCTCTTGCCTCCCTTTCTGTCCTTCCTGTAGCATTTGTATTCTGGAACATTAAGCTGCCAGTCCTGTCCATCCATGAGCCTTATATCTGTATTTGCTATGATATCCCAGTCCCATGTTCCTATCATGCCCTGAATTCATTTGCCTTCCCTGTTAGGCCTCTTGTATTGAAATAAATGCTGTTTAATTTATTAGTCTTGCTATCTGCTTTGTCCCTGTTTGTCTTGCCTTTGTTATCAATTGTACCAGTCTCAGATTGAAATCTTTCCTTACTATCTCCCTTTCCCCCTCCCAACTTAACTAGTTTAAATCCTTCTGAGCAGCTCTAGCAAATCTCCCTGCCAGTATATTAGTCCCCTTCCAATTTCGGTGCAATCCGTCTTCTTGTACAGGTCACTTCTACCACAAACCAGCTTCCAATGATCCAAAAATGTGAATCCTTCACCCATACACCAGCTCCTCAGCCATGCATTCATCTGCTCTATCCTCCTATTCCTGCCCTCAGTAGCTCGTAACACCAGGAGTAATCCAGATATTATTACGTTCGAGACCCTCCTCTTTAAATTCCTGCCTAACTTCCTGTAATCTACCTGCAGAATTTTAGCCTTTTCCCTTCCTATGTCACTGGTTCCAATGTGTACAATGACCTCTTGCTGGCCCCTCTCCCCCTTGAGAACATTCTGCACCCTCTCTGAGACATCCTTAATCCTGGCACCAGGGAAGCAACAAACCATTTTGCTTTTTTGCTGCTGACCACAGAAACGTCTGTCTGTACCTCTGACTACAGAATCCCCTAACACAATTGATTGCTTGGAACACAACGTACCTCTCATTACATTAGAGCCAATCTCAATACCAGAAACTTGGCTGTATGTGCTACGTTCCCCTGAGAATCCATCATCCCCTACATTTTCCAAAACAGCGTACTTGTTTGAAATGGGGATAGCCACAGAAGGCTCCTGCACTAACTGCCTACCTCTCTTACCTTTCCTGAAGTTAACCCATCTGTGCGACTGTATCTGAGACTTTACCCCCTTCCTTGAACTGCCATCCATCACATCCCCTTGCTCTTGCAAATTATTCATTGCCTCTAATTGTTTCTCCAACCGATCCATTCGATCTGATAGATTTCGAAATCAATGGCATTTATTATAGATATAATCCTCAGTAACCTGTAAACTCTCCCTAAACTCCCACATCTGACAAGAAGAGCATATCACTCTACTAAAGGCCATTTTTGCTTCTTTCAATCTACAGACCCTGAAAATAGCACTGTCTTATTCCTCTGCAAAACACTGCTTCAGGTTAAATTAATACTTACGGCTTATATTTTAAGTTTAATCAAGAGACATAGCTCAATAAAACATATAATCAAGAAAGAACCCATTCTTCTCACCACTGCAGACTTATTTTAAGGCCACGCTTAGAATACATTTATCTGCTTTAGTGCTGTGATCTCTCCCAGGCACGTTCCTCCAAGATCAGTTGTGAATTTCACTGTTTTTTAATTTTCCCAGAAGCACTCCAATGTCCAGTGATACATGAATTCAACAGCTAAGGCAGTAACTGCTAACTCTATCAGTTAGCAATGTGGGTTTCTTTATCTCTCTGTCTCTCTCTCTCTCTCTCTCTGTTCTGCACTGACTTCACCATGTGCTTCCTTTATCTGGTCTTCTCTCTTTTAAAAGTTCTGTTGTTTTGACTTTCTTTTTCCAGTTCCAAAACAATGCAACAGCATATAAAACAGTAATTGCTGCTCCTGGAATTTGAGGAAACTACCTCCAACACCAAAAATACCTCAACAAAGGAGCAGCTGTTACAGCCAGAAAGTTTTCATTACCCGGCATACTAACATTTTGTAACTCATGCGGTGTTATACCTAAATCCCAGATTTTTGCAGCTGATGTCTGTTTAAATAATACTGTTTTTTTTTATTCTTCTTGCCAAAGTGAACAATTCACATTTTCACACATTATATTCCATCAGCCAAATTTTGCATCCTCCTTATATCTTCTTGAGAACATAGCAGGTCAGGTGAATTGGCCATGCTAAATTGCCCATAGTGTTAGGTGCTTTAGTCAGAGGGAAAATCGGTCTGGATGGGTTTCTCTTCGGAGGGTTGGTGTGGACTTGTTGGGCCGAAGGGCCTGTTTCCACACTGTAGGTAATCTAAACTAATATAATCTAATCCAGTTCCATACCTCCCTTGGTGTTGTCTGTGAAATTGGCTACCATGCCTTCACTCCCCTCATCTAAGTCATTGATGTAAATTCTAAAATGTTGCAGCTTCAGCACAGATCCCTGAAGGAATCCACTTGGTACATCCTGCCAGTCAGGTTACAACATATTCTGTCTGTTTTTTTTTTGCCAATCTTCTATTAATGCTAATACATTATCTCTTATACCATGCACTTTTATTTTTGTAGAATCCCTATAGTGTGGAAACAGGCCATTCGGGCCAACAAGTCCACACTGACGCTCCGAAAGGCATCCCACCCACACCCTTTTCCATATCCTTTTACTTTACATTTCCCCTGACTAATGCACCTAACCTACACATCCCTGAACACTATGGGCAATTTAGCATGGCCAATTCACTTAACCTGCTCATCTTTCGACTGTGGGAGGAAACTGGAGCACCTGGAGGAAACCCACACAGACTCCACAGGGAGAATATGCAAACTCCACACAGATAGTCTCCCGAGGCTGGAATTGAACCCAGGTCCCTGGTGCTGTTAGACAGCTGTGCTAAGCACTGAGCCACCGTGCTGCCCATAACTGAATCCGTAATAATCTTTGGTGTGGCTTATTAAATGCCTTCTAGAAATCAAATACAATACATGTACAGAATTGCTTTTATGCACAGCACACGTTACTGTTTCAAAAAACTCCAATAAATTGATGAAACACAACTTCTCTTTTATACAACAATACTGACTTTTCCTGATTTCTTTGAGTTTTTCTAAGTGTGCAGCTATAATCACTTTAATGATCATGCGAACACCTTCCCCACAACAAATGTCAAACTAAATAGCTTCTAGTTTCCTGTTTTTTTTTGCCTCTGTCTTCGAATACAGCAGTTATATTTGCTACTTTCCAGTCTGATGGAACCTTTTCTGAAAGGAGGCAATTTTGGAAAATTAACACCAATGCATCTACCACCTCATTTGCAATGCCTTTTGGAATTCAAGCATGAAGTCCCTCTGAACCCAAGGCTTGTCAGCCCTCAGTTCCATCAGTTTCATTAGTAGCACTCCCGTTGTGGATTATGTTTTCACTGAATCTTTCCCTCCCTTTTACCTCCTAATTTACAGCTATTGGAATGCATTTTGTATTCTCTAGTATAAAGATAGTAGCAAAAGTTTTGTTTATTTTATTTGGCATTTCCTTATTATCACTAGTAACTCTCTGGAAGATTAACACTCACTTTACTTGCTTTTTTCCTTTTAAATATCTAGAGAAATTCTATCTGATTTTACATTTCTAGTTAGCTTCCTCTCATACTTTAATTTCTTCCCTGATTAACCTTTTAGTCAATCACTGCTGATCTTTATATTTTGACCAAAATCCTGACCTACCACTCATCTTTGCACAGTTATATATTTTTTCCTTAAATTTGTTGCTTTCCCTGATTTCCTTAGTCAACCACAGATTGTGGTCCTCCCTTTAGAACTTTTCTTCATAGTAGGAGTTTGCTTATTTTGAGTGTTCTGAAATACTATATGTTCAACATGCATCCGTTAGAGGTAAATGCAAGAGCAATTGTTTCAGACAATTCAGGAGCCTTTATTGGTCAGAGCATTGAATATAGCAATTGGGAGTTCAAGTTGCGGCTTTACAGGACATTGGTTAGGCCACTTTTGGAGTATTGTATGCAATTTTGGTCTCCCTCCTAAAGGAAGATGTTGTGAAACTTGAAAGGGTTCAGAAAAACTTTACAAGGATGTTGCCAGGGTTGGAGGGTTTGAGCTATTGGGAGAGGCTGAGAGGTTGTTTCCCTTGGAGCGTCAGAGGCTGAGGGGTGACCTTATAGATGCTTATAAAATCATGAGGGGCCTGGATAGGGTAAATAGACAAGGTCTTTTTCCTGGGTTGGGGGAATCCAGAACTAGAGGACATAGGTTCAGGATAAGAGGGGAAAGATTTTAAAGGGACCGAAAGGGAAACCTTTTCAAGCAGAGAGTGATGTGTGTATGGAATGAGTTGCCAGATGAAGTGGTGGAAACTGGTAACATTGCAACATTTAAAAGACATCTGGATGGGCACATGAATAGGAAGGGTTTAGAGGCAAATGGAACAAGTGCTGGCAAATGGGACTAGATTAATTTACAATATCTGGTCAACATGGATGAGTTGGACCAAAGGGTCTGTTACCAGGCTGTACAACTCTGAATCTATAAGAGAACATCCTTTAACAAGGACAAATAGAGCAATTCAATTGTGGCCCTAGAGGAATTCAGGAAGTGCAGGACAGAATTTAAGAAAGCAAGTAGAAAAGAAAAAAGGGGCTTAATAAAAGACTTGCAAACAGGATTTGCGAGGTTCTGAAGATATTTTATAAATACATGATACAGAAGAGGTTAACTAGGAAAAGAGTGGGGCTCATTAGGGGCAAAGGGGGCAATCTGAATGTGAAGCTGCAGGATATTTGAACAATGGTAAATGAATACTTCTCTTTGGTTCAATCTGGAAAAGGAAAATATAGTTCCCATTCCTAAATTTTGTACTGATGAGGAACTTGCACAGTTTGAAATAGGAAATAGGGTGGGAGGTGGGAGGTGGTATTGGAAGCTCTGTCGGGCTTAAAAATGGACAAGTCCCTTGGACCAGATGAATTGCATTTGAGCCTGCTGTCGTAGGTGAGACAGGACATTGCAAGGGCTATGACACAATGTTTAATTCCTGTCTGGCCGTGGGGGAAGTGCCAGAGACTAGAGGATGATTAATGTGGTTTCACTTTTTAAGAGGGGTGGTAGAGGTGAACTAGGAAATTATAGACTGGTGAGTCTCATGTCAGTGGTCAGGAAAGCTATTGGAGAAAATTCTAAAGGAGCAAATTAATATTCACTTGGAAATTAATTCAGGATAGATAACATGGCTTTATCGGAGGGAGGAGAAAGTGAGGACTGCAGATGCTGGAGATCAGAGCTGAAAATGTGTTGCTGGAAAAGCGCAGCAGGTCAGGCAGCATCCAAGGAACAGGAGAATCGACGTTGGAAGGGCTTATGCCTGAAATGTCGATTCTCCTGTTCCTTGGATGCTGCCTGACCTACTGCGCTTTATCAGAGGGAGGTCATGCCTTACAGATTTGTTAGAAATTTTTGAAAACGTGATCGAGTGTGTGGGTGAAGAAAGCTTGGTTGATGTAGTTTATATTGAATTTTCACTGAATCTCTCTCTCCCTTTCATCTCCTGATTTACAGCTTTTGACAAGGTCCCACATGGGAGACTGATTGAAAAGGTTAAAGCACAGGAAATTGAGGGAAGCTTGGTGAGATGGATCAGAAACTGGCTTAGTAGTAGAACACAAAGGGTAGTGGGAAAAGGCTGTTGGAATGGAGTCCAGTGTACAGCATTGCACCACAAGGGTCAGTACTGGGACCCTTATTCTTTATGTTCTACATAAATGATATAGATGAGAATTTGGGGGGAATGGTAAACAAATTTGCAGGCAACATCAAGACTGATTAATAGTGAAGAAGATGGCCGCAGGTTACAGGAAGATATAGATGAGTTGGTCAGATGGGCAGAGTTTGATATGTGCAAGGTGATGTACTTTGGAAGAAGAAACAAGATGAGGGAGTATTTAATGAATATTGAAACACTGAATAGCTAAGAGGAGCAGAGGGATTTTGGGGTAATTATTCAAGATTCAGAAGTCGGCAGAGCATGTGAACAGGATAGTTAAGAATACATATGGAACACCTGTGGCATAGATTATAAGAACAAGGAGGTCATGCTGGAATTGTACAGAGCTATAGCTGGAGTACTGTGTGCTGTTCTGGTGACTTCACAACAGATAGCACTAGGGAGGGTATAGAGGATTCACCAAGATGTTGCCTGGGATGGAGAAATTGAGTTAAAGTGAGAGACTAGATAGGCTTGGATTCTTTTCTTTAGGGTATAGAAGGCAGGGATGGGGGATGATTGTGGTGTATAAGATTGAGGGGTACAAACAGGGTGGATGGAGAGCAACTGTTTCCTTGGTTGAGGGGTCAATCATGGGAGGGCATAGAGTTAGGGACTGTAGATTCAGAGGAGATTTGGGAAAAAAGGTTTTCACTCAGAGTGTCATGGGAATCTGGAATGCACTGTCTGAGAAGGTAGTGAATGCTGGAAAACTTACAACCTTTAAAAAAAAATCTGGATGAGCACTTGTGATATCATAACTTTCAGGGATATGGGAGAAGTGCAGGAAATTGGAATTAGTGCTAATTTAGTGGTTGTTACATTGGTGCAAACTCGATGGGCCGAAGGATCTTTTATGTGCTATATGAATCTATATCCTCTTTATTTGCTTTCCATTGATCTCTTTGATCAATCCTATAGTCTATTGTATTAGTATCTACACAGAGCAGTGAGCATGTAGTTGCCAGATGGGTGGTGCAAGGAAGTTATGGCTGCATTGCATAGAGAGTATGAGAAGCAGAGTATGAGTAAGACAATGAAACTAGTGAAAAGTGGCATGCTGGATATTGGAGAGTGAGCACAAGTGGAGAAATGTGTATTTATTTATCCACAAGTGTGGGCTGGCAGATAGGGTGTGACAGGAGATGCCATGCCCATTAATTACTCCCATCTGCTAGAATTTTATAAGTGGTGTGGTAGGTGTCATGTGGTCTGCCTGACCTTCGACCTATTGAAGCCCTGAAATGGCCACTTAATAGTCATTTAAAGATTACACCCTGCCTCTGCTAGTAGTGGTCAATAGGATGTTGCCTGGTAAACTCTGAGGGCTTGGTTGAGGGGGATCCCTCCTGTTCAGGCATCCTGTGTCCAATCAAGAAGCCTCCCCTTCTCAGAAAGAATTGCCTCCATTCAGGCAACAGCCCTGGCCTTTTTAATCTTTGTGCCCAGACCAGATGCTGGGACATCCCTGGCAGGTCCTGGTGAATCAGCCTAATTTATCATCCAACTGAGGACCTCCATGGTTCTTCCCTGAGGTCTGACTGCTATTCCAATAGTGGGCACAGCTTGTGATTGCGCTGCTGTGGAGATGGGACATCCCTTTCTTTATGAAGCTGGAAGTGACAAACTCAGGCAGTCTATTGCTTGATGACTGGTAAATCGATTTGTGGCCAGTAGAAATGGCCAACCTCTGACTTCTCAGCCAGGAGTCAGAGCCACTGCCACTGCATCCAACTTGAAAGTAGTGAGGTTGCAGGTGGTGTGGATGTAAATGGAATAAAAGAGTAAGCTGCTTTTCTTGTTAAGTCATTCCACACATTTTTTAGATTGCAGCCATGTTCTGGAAGCTAAGATTCTGGCATTAACTTACATGACAATCTCTTCCCACTAGTGGGTAAGATGTTAGTTGAGGAACTGTGATAGGAAACGTATCCTCACATTGCACAGATGGAAATGATGACCAATCCCTCATACATCATGCCTGGTGTCTGAAATGAAATGCAAATGCTCTACTGGAGAGCAGGAAGCACTAGCTTGCATCTATGCTCATAAATATTGATATGTGTACCTCAATAGCAGAAAATTCACTCTCAGCACTGATCATTAAGCACATGTTACATTGTTAGCCTTGCCATCTATGCATTTACCGATAGTTAAAATCATTTTTATGAATACAACTTCAACATCTATCAGGTTCACACAATGAAATAGCTGAAATGCTTGGATGTTCTCTCACACATAGCATTACAGATAGTGAAATGACTTGCAACATTGAAGACTATGTTATCATGGTGATTTTACATGCAAGCACAAATCTTGGTATGAGATTGCAGATAGTTGCTGGCAGAATCTGTGACATAGTGTCCTGCTCAATGTAGGCCAGTAGCTAAAAACCAAGTTGCCTCATTAAATAGAGCAAGATTTCATTCTATATTACAGAATTCACAATGCATTACAGGATATGCAATAAATATTCATTGTTTGATAGCATATGGAACTGGAGTGGCTAACCATAATAAATTACAGCAATGTGTGTTGAATCTTCCCCATGAAACAGTCTGATTGTGAGCAATAGATCACCATGCTTTTACACTCAGTAAAAAAAGTGATCTAGAACAAAACCATGGCAACAATTTGATATAGATACCATAGAGAAGAGAGCAAGCCCCTCACAAGCAACTTTTTTTTTTGCTTGATGTTCATGATCTACAAAGCAAATGGTTGGAAATTGCAACAGTAAATTCCATGACTACTTCTTCGGTTATTGACATTCCAGACAATTTATCTCCAAAATGGAATTGCTAGAAGCTATCACTATGGACATTGGGCTTGTCTTTTTCCAGTCATTTTATCGGCTTCCTTGCAAGTAATTTAGCACAACCTGATATTGTGATACAACCTGAAATCAAATTGTGATATTGAGCAAGTCAACAGTTGTTTGAACAATTCCTTTATATCCTCTTTCACATGCATCAATCCACTTCACACACTCTGACCAGAAAGACACTGGATGAAGCTATGATAGAGGACTACAAACTGTTTATACCACTGATCTTTCTTACACTGTCACTGCCATCTAATGAGAAATGACATTGAAAACAGAAGTCACAAGTTGACAGGTGAAGCAAAAGTATACTTTGACACGTGAATATATAAAAGAAAATCATTATTTGAAGTTGGAGATTAGTTTGCATCAAATGGCCAATTCATAACCACAAACCGTAGCTGATTAAGCAGTTGCTCAGTGCCAACACATAACTTTTGGAATGACAATATAACATGGAATGTGAGATGCTTGACCATGAGTAGACCAGGATATTTCAAGGACACTAATTTTGTAGATGTATTTTTTTTCCCCAATGTACAACTGCATTATCACTTATCTGCCTCATCAATCTAATCATGGAAGCACAACCAAAAGCCCTTCATCAGGAATGAGGCTTCAGTTTTTCCCCGAAACGTCGATTTTCCTGCTCCTTGGATGCTGCCTGACCTGCTGTGCTTTTCCAGCACCACACTCTATACTCTAATCTCCAGCATCTTTCGCCTAAAGTTTGTAGATCTCAGTGCCATCGTCATGACCCAAAGACTGTTCCTTTGCTTAGAGGAGATAGAATACTGAACTGTGAGAAATGATTTGATCTGCAAATATTTATTGTTTCGGATGGTTTAATTAAAAGAATGGTCCTTTATTTTCACAAGGGGAGAGGATATAATGGTCAAATGTTCAGTTGTTCAGTGATTGATTCTATGCCTGTTGACTTCTTTCTGTTCTGTGTGCTGTTATTCGAACTTGAATTCAGAGTTAACTTTATTGTCACATGTACTCACATGAGTAAAGTGAAAAGTTTATAAGTCACCACTTACGGTACCATCTTAGGTACAAAGATACCTAGGTTTAGATTCTTAAGTACAAATTTCTAGGGGAAAGAAAATTAGAAAAGTTAAAAAAAAGTCCAGCGTTACAGATCATAGGAATAATTTAGAAAAATATAGAAATAAAAGTTAGGAATAACAGTCCTCCCAACCCAGTCCACACCGGCACCTAGCCTCCAGACCACAGCAGGCTTCACCTCAAGGCCGAAAATCCACACTGAGGTTACACTGAACCAGGGCACTGTCATATTGGGTCTGCACTCCGGCCTGGGTTTGGGCTACTGTGAAAGAGAAACTAAAGTGAAAGCAAGCAACTGTAAACAGGAGAACAAATATATTAAAAGCATTTGAAATAAAGCTTGTGTTTGGACATAGCAATTTGTGTCATCTTTGCAAAGCTCTTATGCACAAAACACAACATTCACTTTTCTTCATTGATTGCTGAAATATGGATATTACTGGCTCTGTCCATGATAACTATTGGAGAATTCCTAGAGTTTAGAAAGTAAACAGTAACTGACATTCTCATTTACAAAACAATACCGAGGCATTGCAACATGCACGCTGACAATCAATTGTGTACATTATTACTTTACATTAGGACACTGTAGTAAAATCTTAAATACTACTATTTGAATGTAACGTGTCATTGGTCTAGCTAACATCTATTTTCAAACCCTAGTGATTGTACAAATGCAGCACCAGAAATGCTCACGTATAACTTGGTTAAAACATTCACTCCATAGAATATTCAATCTGTCACAAGAAAGTGGTTGCAACAATAAACCTTAACAATTGTGGCCAGTTCACAGGAAAACCTTTTAGAGAAAAATTATGTCTGAGTTGCTGCATTTTGTCAGCTTGTTTGTCACTTTGTGGATTTATTTGGAGTGAACATGACATAAATGTAATTGTAATTATGACCTTCACAAATCTAGCACAGCTTAATGCTTTTGCTCTGGTTTTGTGTAAACTACAAATGTGATAATGTAATAGTTCTACCAATTCTTGGATCTTCCTTCTAGTTGATCTCTTTAATTCCCATAAACATCTACAACCATCCAACTGATCTAAGTTTATTCACGGCATCATTTCAAACGTTTGATTTTCCTGGTGAAATACTGATAGGCTGATAAAATGGGTAGAATTTAATGTTTCACCAAAGTTCCCCCAACCCCGATAAAAATAATTAACAGGCAAACCCACTGCCACTTTGGTAGGCTGCTTGCAACCATACAATGCTCCAATGGGTGTGAAGTTACTTGGATAAAGACTACTTTCCATATTTTGAGAAAGAACTCCATCTCCCAAATCTGAAAGCTGGTGATTCTTTGTCTCAACAATGGGCACCTTTCTACTCATTACTGGAGCTGGATGGGATGTTGGTGGGGGGGGAATTGCAAAGAGTGATGGGTGGGGCAAGTGTTCAAGCATGAATGGGGAGAGAGAGTGGTTGCTGTGTAGCACAAGTTGTAGGGGTGAAAATTAGTGAGGGAGAGGGGCCTAATCTTGAAGAAGTATTCTCTGATGAGCATTTGGAGAGGAGATCACCAGTTGGACAAAGGTCCTATAAAAAATATACGTTTGTTTTGCCACCAGGAGCCACAGAGACCAGGACCTGATGGGGTTCAAGCTGGCCTCCCTCCCCTCTGCTTACCATATGATAAATTGCAGTGGAGAGGCAAGAGACTCTCAAGTGGCCATTAATTTCAATGGAACTGTTAGTGGATTGGTTGGCACTGAGAAATACACGCCCAGCAGAGAGTGAACTTTTGCCTCATGGGAAGTAAAAGTGAATGAGTAGAAAATAGGTGCTTGATCTGAACCTGTCCAATTCCTGTTCGATGAGCTAGTTTGAAAGATTAGTCTTAATCGTTAAGCTGCTGACTATCAATATAAATGTGCAGCTTTTTCTGAGACCAGAATGTCTAAGTGCTTAAGAGAAGAAATTTGTAAATGATAATTGAAGAGCTGTGTTTCTTCTAAAATTTTATCAAATTTGTATTTAGCAATACTTTTCTTTAAAGTTTTTGAAAGAATTTGTAGCTCAGGTTGTAGACAGAGGTTGTAGATTTGTTCGTTGAGCTGATGTGGTTTTCTGCAGACGTTTTGTCGCCTCGCTAGGTGACATCATCAGTGTTTGATAAGGTGATTTGATAAGATGTTGGTGGTCTGTCCCACCCAGTATTTATATGCAACCACTCCTCTCCCCATTCATGCTTGAACACTTATGGCTCATGAATTCTAAGCTGAAGTTGCTTGAATTTTAAACAATTACTGCAGACATGTTTGGATCACGATGGTATCCAGAAGCTCCCACATGCTGCAGCGTTAATACATCACCTATCCTTCCATCTTTAATAAATTTTAATTAATCATTAGTGATAATGTTTACTTATTTATGTTGCTTCTTTATGTACTTTAAAGATTTCCTACCAATTTAAGTTTTATGTTAACATTTAATAGAAAAGACCTTAACCAAACAATAGAGACAGACTAAACAGACAGCTCCTTTCTCTATAGTACAACAAGAACCAAATCTAATCAGCTCCAATGAATACAGCTATGTTTCTAATTGTCTTGGCATTCTTCTCTCGGCTGTTCCTCAAGATGTTGCTGGGTTTCGAGGTCCTCACCTCACCCATTCCCCTTTGTGGTTCTGAGTGCCTGCTTTGAGATCCTTCTCTTTCCTGCTGCTCTATATCCCTCCTCTCCCTTGCCATTCTTTCACTATCATGGAGCCATAGAGATGTACAGCATGGAAACAGACCCTTTGGTCCAACCCGTCCATGCCGACCAGATATCCCAACCCAATCTAGTCCCACCTGCCAGCACCCGGCCCATATCCCTCCAAACCCTTCCTATTCATATACGCATCCAAATGCCTTTTAAATGTTGCAATTGTACCAGCCTCCACCACTTCCTCTTGCAGCTCATTCCATACACACATCACTCTTTGCATGAAAAAGTTGCCCCTTAGGTTTCTTTTATATCTTTTCCCTCTCACCCTAAACCTATGCCCTCTAGTTCTGGACTCCCCGACCCCAGGGAAAAGACTTTGTCTATCTACTCTATCCATGGATGAACAAATAAAAAAAATTGAGGTCATATACTTGTTCGCATAGCTAGTATGTTTTTTTGCAGACATTTCGTCGCCTCGCTAAGTGACATCATCAGTGCATCTTCGATCAGGTGTTGGTGGTCTGTCCTACCTGGTATGTCTGGGTCTCTTTTCTTTTGTTACTTCTGGTTCTGTATCTGAGTGGTTTGTATATGGGGTCCATTTCAATGTGTTTATTGATTAAGGGTCAGGCTTCAAAGAATTATCTCGTGTGTCTCTATTTTGCCTGTGATTTGAATGTTACATTGTCCTCATTGTTACATTGAACTGGACACCATATATAAATCACTCAGATAGAGAACCGGAAGTACCAAAAAACACTGATGCAAAAGGAGTGAGAAAATTGACAGGATTGTTTGGGATTGTCTACACCTAAACCATTTAAAATGCTTTTTTCTTTCCTTTTCTTACTTGTGTTCTTTGTTTGTATGTGGTTCTCCATGTTTGTTCCACACCCTTTGAGTTGTTCTTTGGAGGTAATTTTAACTTTGATGAATGGGTTGATTTGCATCTGTTGGTGAATAAAATCTTCAAACCTGCCCAACTCCAGTTTTAAGAAAGGTGGCTTGGGAGTGAGCAACCAATCAGCTGTCAAGTGGTAGGTTTGGGCAGGTGACTAATCCTCTCTCAGGAGATGGCTCGGATTGAGTGACCAGAGCAACAGTGTTACCTTCAGGCTCAACAAGTGGACCATTTCACTGACCCTGGGATCAGCTGCCACTTTCCCCAGTGATGTCCCCCACCGAACAACTATTTAACTTCTACAATCTCTCCTGAAAATCTCCCATTTCTGTAATAATCTTCGTTTATCCCTCTCTCCCTTTCTCCTCTTCACTGGCAGCCCAGTTGTATCTTAGTACCACTACCTTACCTGCCCAACAAGTAACTAGCCTGGAAGAACAACTGCAGAAAAGATATAAAACGTGTCCTGCTCTTAATTTCAGTAGAATGTCTGGTAAACCCTCACTTTCAAAAGTCCTCCCCCATTGAGTATAATTTTGTCATTTAAGAAACATTTAGATAGGTACATGGATGAGATAGATATGGAGGGATATTGACCAAATGCAAGTAAATGGGACTAGTTTAAATCGTGAAAACTGGGCATCATGGGCAAGTTGAGCTGAAGGGCCTGTTTTCGTGCTGTATACCTCCATGATCTCTGCTCCCTCTGTGTCCTGAGTAAATATAGACTTTCATACTTTCTTCATGTCTATTCTTCTTTTTGATTAGAAGATATTCTAGTTGTTTCTATGTTTCTTAAAGGCAATTCTTTTGCACAACGGGAGTTGGAATTCTGAATTTCGAAACAACTAATTGAGGAACAAGATAAGATTAAAACTGATTGATGTGCTTTTAACAATATCAGTCTCTGAAAGGAAGCATTCAGATTTTTTAATGATAAATCACGCAATTTCACAGCTAATCTTGTCAAGCAAACTAAAAATTATCACACAGACCTTTGAAGCAGAGAGAACAACAGAGTACACTATTTGATCAATAAAATTAGATTGTCTTGATTGTTGGACTTAGATCTTATTTTACTACTGAATCCAGAAATTTTTATGCAAAAGTGATGTTACCATTCTTACCCTGATTCTAAATTATTGAAGTGCACAATTTATTTACTTTACAGGTTTTCCTTTTGTCATTCTTGAGATGTAAACCTTGCTGCTAAGGTGAACGTGTTGCCCATCTCTCACTGACCTGGAGCAAGTGTACATTTCATGATGTCTGGGTGCTTTTAGGAAGGGATTTTGAAGATTCTGAGTTTGGATGGGAAAGTTTAAATTGATGATGTGTCCGGCGATGTCCACTGCCATCTGCATCTTATAACTGTATTGATCCTTTAAGGGCATACATGGTTTAATAATCCAGTCAAACAGTCTAATATGAAGGAGAAATCATGCCTAATAAATTTATTAGAATTTTTTGAGGAGGTAACAAGCAGTATAGATAAGGAGAAACCAGTAGTTTACATTTCCAACAGCACTCGATAGGATAAGACCCCATGGTATGGGGGTAATATATAAGCATGGATAGATTAGCTAACTAATGGAAGACAGTACATAAAGATAAAGGCAGCCTTTTCAAGACGGCAACCTAGAACGTGACTGTGATCACTTCTGGGGCTACGTTAATGACAATATATTTTACTGAGTGTGGGGATGGAAGTAAATTTACTATAGTCAAATTTGCAGGTGACATAAAAATAGGTGGGAAAGAACTGGTGAGGATGACACAAAGAAGGATATAGACAGTTTCATTGAGTGAGTAAAACCTTGGTAGGTGGAATACAATGCAGGAAAATGTGAGGTTATGAACTTTGGCAAGAAGAATATAAAAGCTGAATACTATTTAACTGGGGATAGACTGCAGAAAACTACAACGCAAACGTGATTTGGGGGTGTTCATGCATGAATCATAAAAAGCTCGCACTCAAGTTTAGCAGGTAATTGGGAAGGCAAATGAACTTTTATTTCAAAGGAAATAGAGTACAAAGATAGGCAACTCTTTACTCTTTTACAGTAAAACGAGACAAGGTGAATGCTGTGAACAATTTTGGTTTCTTTATCTGAGGAATGATATCCTTCTATTGGAAGCAGTCCAGATAATGTTCTTCAGATTGATTCTTGCCTCTGTTATCTCTAGACTTGACATTAAATGCTCACTTGGCCACCCTGTCATCTGATACCTATTCTGTACTAGATAGTTACTAGGTTCCAATCAGAACTAAAGAACATGTGAATATGTCATTGGCAGCAACCCAACAGGGCAATTTTATTCTGTAGTTGTGCACTCTGTAAAAACTCAATTTCACTCTGAACAAGACATGAACCTGACTGATGACTTACCAGTGCCAATGTGACTTACTTCTTAAAGGGACACTGTCCCAACACAATACACCAACTACAATACATAACAATAGCCTCCATTAAATTCATGTTGTCCAAAATTCTGCTCATATCTTTACTCCCTTCCAATGTCTTTCATTTGTCATTTCTATTCTTCTGACCTTTATTGACTCCACATCTGCCAACATCTCAAGTTTAAAATACCAATCTTTGTTTTTAACTGTCTCAATACCCTTGATCTTCTGTGTAGCCCACTAAAACTTCACATACCTCCAAGATATCTTTTATTCTAATCCTGAACCTTCTGCATCCCTAATTTTCCATCATTGGTATTGTCTCTGTAACTGCATTAACCCTAAGGTCTTGCTCCCTCTCTGTATCTTTTAAGGTGCTTTTTAAATGCAACCTGTTTGATCCACCGCTGTGTTAGCTGCCCTGATATCTTGTTCTGTGGCTTGACTCCAAAGATTTCTTTCTTGTTATTGCTCTTGTTAAGGTTTTAAGATGATTTGCTGCATTAAATGCACTACATAAAAGTAAGTAGTTGCTGTTAGAGGGTCTGCAGCATTAAACCATGCTTTGCTTTGACTTTGATGTGTTTCTTCTTGCTGCTATGTGGCCTGAAGAGAAATAACATCTAATTACATTGACATTAGATTTGACATTTTAACTGCAAACATTTTGATTTACAATTGCATTCATATTAACAAGTTACCCTTCAATGATATAAAACAAATTCGTTGAACTTAATTTAAATTTTACAGTAATTAGAACTTTAAAAATTAGTGTATTCATTTCCCTAGTTGTCAAATGTACAAAATATATACACAAATAAATACACTAGAATCCAATGCACATTCTTCTTAGAGATGTAAAGGTTTCATGATTTCTCCTTCTGACTGGATACTTCAATAAATATTGCACTACAGCCGGATTTCATTTACAATGCTGCTGTGTTAGATATTGACACATTTATCACTGTTTGAAATTAGCAGCAGCAAAAGCAACACGTTGTATTTATTCTCAGAATTCGCATAGACCAACGTGTCAAAGTATTTCACAGAAAGATAATCAAAAGTAAATTGAAAATAGGGAGATTTTAGGAAGGTGACCAAAAGCTTTGTCAGAGCCAAGCAGTGTCTTAGAGAAAGAGGATATGGTAAGAGAGGGAGAGGAACTCAGCATTTGGGGCTCAAACAGATGATGGTATGGCTGCCAATGTTGGGATGTGTGGAAAGGTGCACACAAGATGTCAGAAAGAAATGTTTGTGTGTGACTTTCAGCCAATATTGAATTTAACATATTGACAGGCCAGAAGCTAACATAAAACAGTGAGGATAGGATCAACATGTGAACAAGAATTATATCACAATACACTGGCAACAGAAGTTTGGCTCAATTGATGTATCAAAAGGGTTGAGAATGGGTGGCTGACCAGGATAGTTGGATGTTACTTCTGACATCTGTCGTGTTATTGCATTGAATCACAAACCAGACAGGCAGTGTACCTTTAAGATAGTTAGATGACATCAGGACATTATGATGTTCCTCTACTTCTTACCTTCAGCAGTAATAACAGCTTAAAAGTAATCGTAATAGTCTGCTTACAGTTACAGTATCTATACTCTAAGTAGCAGTAAGTACAGGGCCCACACTGTGTGTAGGTCCAAGATCTTACAGTATTATAAATAGTTAATGTTGTTTTTGCATTGCAAGCCATTTGTCCCAACAAAAACCCAGTCTTCCTGGGATGTTACAGAAACAAATGTAAAGAGAACCTTCAGACTACATTGTACTGGCAGTGGTGTTTCATCCAGAAATAAAATCGTCGTGGCAGCAAGTTGATAATAAAAGGTGATAACAGAAGTGGCACTTATGAAAACCTTTTCTAATTGTCACTAATCATCTGTAGGAGTCCAAAGCTGAAATATACAAATCAACATTAAGGACCAAAGTGCTCCAACACTGAATCAGAGGAACAGAGAATATTTGTGAGTACTATGCAAGGTCACAGTTTATCTATCAATCAGGCAATGAACAATCCAATCTCTTTAGTAGATTGCTAATGACACAAAACTTGGGTGGGAATGTGAGTTGTCAGGAGGATACAAGGAAGTTTCAAGATAATTTAGATAAGTTAAGTGAGTGAACAAATACATGGCAGATGTAGTACAACATGGCTAAATATGAGGTTATACACTATGGTGTGAAGTACAAAAAGACAATATTATTTAAATTATGGTATATTGAGAAATATGGATTCACAAAAGGATCTGTGTACCCTTGTACACTAGTCAATGTAAGTGGACAAGCAGGTACAGCAAGAAATTAGGAAGGCAAATGGCATACTGGTCTTCATTGCAAGTTGTTTTGAAATTAGAAGTTGACAAATATCTTAGCTACAGTTAAACGGGCTTAGTGAAACCACACCTGAAGTATTACAAATAGTTTTGGTCTCTCTACCTGAGAAAGTGTATACTTGTCATAAAGTGAGTACATCAGAAATTCACTAGGATGATAGTGGAAATGACAGGACTGACATATGAGGAGAGATTCATTCAACTGTGCCTTGAAAGATGAGAGGGTAAATGATTGAAACATACAAAATTCTAACAGGGCTAGACAGCATGTTTTCACTGGTTGGAGAGTCTAGAACCAGGAACACAAACTCAGGATATGGGCTGGACTGAAATGAGGAAAGATTTCTTCACTCAAACGATGGGGAACCTGTGGAACTCTCTGCAACAGAAGGCTGTGGAGGCCAATTCACTGAATATATTCAAGAGCTTTATTTTAGATATTAAAGGCTTCAAGGGGTATGAGGAGGTATATGCAGGAATATAGCATTGAGACAGGGGATAAGTCATGATTTTCTGAACAATGGAACAAATTCAAAGGGCCAAATGACCTATTTCTTGCTCTCAGTTTCTTTGTTTATGGACCTTGAGACTTGGTCATTTGACTGACGTATAAGTTTGCTGTGTAAACTCATGGCACATTGTGTAGGCATGACATTGATATGACCCAGTATGGTACACAAATGTGTGCACCCTCTTGACTGATCACCGCTGATAAGCTGCCTGTCCTTGCTAAATGGCAAGGTTACAGAGGTACTGTGAGGTGGCAAAGCATAAAAAGGATAGATAAAGCAGAGATGCTGTGGGAATCCAAGGTGACACAAAGTGAGTGCTAAGAGAACATTGGCAAAGTCCTGATGTGCATCCTGATCCAGTCCATGAGGTGAGTGCTGGTCCCTGTGTACGAAAGATCCCGGTAACATATCACAGTGAAAGATCCTAGTGCACTCAAATTGTAACATTGAAGTGGAAAACTATTCCAATAAGATTGGAGAAGTGCCACAATGATGTGCTGAGGCCAGTACATATCCAACGACATGGACATGGAACATGTAGGTGGTCACTTCCCATGAAATGCAATTTGAGAAATTTGGGACTGCTATCCAGTGCGAAGGCCTAGAGGAGTATGTGGTCAACTCAAGTCAGCAATTATCTGCTCAGACTTTTATGTCAGCAATTGTTGCTGTCTACTTTCTCTCCAGTTTAGAGGAGAACAGGAAACTATCTCATTAATGAAGCAAGATTAGGTATTGATGGAGATTCTCATTTCACTGTTGACAGCTTGGTAGCAGAATGGAAATATGGAGAATCTCAAGTTTCTGAACTTACCATATTTTTTTCCAACTGACCCACAATTGTCCACATTGTTCAGGGGCCTGGGAAAATTCAACGAATGAGTGTATTGATAATCTCCCTATTTGAAAGAAAATATTCACATTGATAAAAAGGTATTTATTCATCTAATCTCTTAACAACTAAAGTGCTTAATCTGTTATGAAAACAAATATTTATGTTTTGCAATGACATGGAAATGTTAATCAAACTGTTCACTTGACAGGCACCTACTATAATAATGTTAATTAGTAAAATCTGTCATACAACAAAATCCGATGATGCAATTCCCAGGCAATGTTTTAAAATGAAGATCCCCAGATTTTTTTTAAAGTGTGAAGCCTAGCAGCACTAAGTCCCTTGGCATCTTTGACAGTTTTGATAATTCTCTGACTGCTTTGACAGTTCTTTGACAGCTCTGATAGTATTTTGACTGCAGCTCCAATGCATTTCTGCACTTTTTCAGCATTTTTACATATAGTTTTAACATCTCAAAGGTTACCCGACCATCCCCTTCACCATTCAAGGATGCCTGACCCCAAGAAAGAGTACCTGACCATGCCAAAGTAAGTCCTGACCAACAAAGAGTACCTGACCATGCAAAAGAGATACCCGATCTCTCCAATAGGGTATACTACATTAAAAGCATCCAAGGAAATTCAAATGAATGCGTAAAGTTCAGATCTGCTCTTAGAATGCCTAATGTGAACATGCTGGTTTCCCTGCTGTAGGGATACCAAAAACGCATTTCAGGGATGCAGCTGATGTTTAAATGTCTGGCTGGCTTCATAAAATGCATGTGCACAAAACATGCTCATATAACTGCAAGAAGGCCAGTATCCTGTCACCAAGTTACCTTTTATTTACATGTGCATAGTACTCTGGCTGTGGCCATCCAACTCGGAGTCAGAACTTGGAACTGAGGAGATTCCGAATCCCCTGTTTCTAATGATCAGCCAGGGCTCCCTGATTAGCTCAGTTTAACAAACCTACTCGAGGATCTCATAGTCAACAAGATCCACCTGGTTCCAATCACTATGTCCCCTCTACATACCCTCCAAAAAAAAGTCAAAACAACAGCAGTTTTAAAAGGGAGAAGAGCAGGTAAAGGAAGCACATAGTGAGGACAGTGCAGGTGAGAGAGAGAGAGAGAGAGAGAGAGAAAAAACACCTGCACAGTTATTGCCTTTGCTGTTTTTTAATTCATGTGTCGCTGGACATCGGAGTGCATTTGGGAAAATTAACAAACAATGAATTTCACAACTAATCTTGGAGGATCCGGTTTGGGCGAAGTTCACAACACAGAATCAGATAAGTTAATTGTTGTTTTAAGTCTGTCCAAGAGAAAGGCTGTATTAGTGAGTACAGTGGGTTCTTTCTTGATTATATGTTTTTGGAGATAAATCTCTTGATTAAACTTAAAATATAAGCCATAGCTTTTAATTTAACCTGGGGCAGTGTTTTGTAGAGGAATAAGACGGTTTTATTTTCTCGGTCTGTAGATTGTGAAGGAGCAAAAAAGGCCTTTAGTACAGTGGTTCTTGTCAGATGTGGGAGTTTAAAGAGAGTTTAAGGGTTACTGTGGATTATATCTGCCATAAATGCTGTTGGATGCGAATCTTATCAGATCGAGTGGATCGGTTGGAGAGACAGATAGAAGAGATGAGGAATTTGCAACAGCAACAGTATGTGATGGATGGTAGTCATAGGAAGGGGGAAAAGTCTCAGATACAGTCACATAGATGGGTTAACTCCAGGAAGGGTAAGAGAGGTCGGCACCTAGGGCAGGAGTCTTTTGTGGATATACCCATTTCAAGCAGGTATGCTGTTTTAGAAAATGTACGTGGTGATGGATTCTCAAGGGAACGTAGCACAAACAGCCAAGTTTCTGGTATTGAGACTGGCTGTAATGCAACGAGGGGTACGTAAGCTTCCAAGAGATCAATTGTGTTAGGGGATTCTGTAGTCAGAGGTACAGACACATTTCTGTGGCCAGCAGAGAAAAAGCAGAATGTTGCTTCCCTGGTGCCAGGACCAAGGATGACTCAGAGAGGGTGCAGAATGTTCTCACGTGGGAGAGGGTCCAGCAAGAGGTCATTGTCCACATTGGAACCAATGGTATAGGAAGGGAAAAGGTTGAGATTCTGAAGGGAGATTACAGAGAGTTAGGCAGAAAATTAAAAAGGAGGTCCTCAAGGGTAGTAATATCTGGATTACTCCCAGTGCTACAAGCTACTGAGGGCAGGAATAGGAGGATAGAGCAGATGAATGCATGGCTGAGGAGCTGGTGTATGGGAGAAGGATTCATATTTTTGGATCATTGGAATCTCTTTTGGGGAGAAGTGACCTGTGCAAGAAGGACGGATTGCATCTAAATTGGAAGGAGACTAATATACTGGCAGGGAAATTTGCTAGAACTGGTTGGGAGGATTTAAACTAGTAAGGTGGGGGGGGGGGGGTGGGACCCAGGGAGATAGTGAGGAAAGAGATCAATTTGAGACTGGTACAGTTGAGAACAGAAGTGAATCAAACATTCAGGGCAGACAGGGACAAGGTAGGACTAATGAATTAAACTGCATTTATTTCCATGCAAGGGGCCTAACAGGGAAGGGAGACGAACTCAGGGCATGGTTAGGAACATGGGACTAGGATATCATAGCAATTACGGAAACATGGCTCAGGGATGGGCAGGACTGGCAGCTTAATGTTCCAGGATACAAATGCTACAGGAAGGATAGAAAGGGAGGCAAGAGAGGAGGGGGAGTGGCATTTTTGATAAGGAACAGCATTACAGCTGTGCTGAGGGAGGATATTCCCGGAAATATATCCAGGGAAGTTATTTGGATGGAATTGAGAAATAAGAAAGGGATGATAACCTTATTGGGATTGTATTATCGACCCCCTAATAGTCAGAGGGAAATTGAGAAACAAACTTGTAAGGCGATCTCAGCTATCTGTAAGAATAATAGGGCAGTTATGGTCGGGGATTTTAACTTTCCAAACATCGACTGGGACTGCCATAGTGTTAAAGGTTTAGATGGAGAGAAATTTCTTAAGTACATACAAGATAATTTTCTGATTCAGTATATGGATGTACCTATAGAGAAGGTGCAAAACTTGACCTACTCTTGGGAAATAAGGCAGGGCCGGTGAGTGAGGTGTCAGTGGGGGAGCACTTTGGGGCCAGCGACCATAATTCTATTAGTTTTAACATCGTGATGGAAAAGGATAGACCAGATCTAAAAGTTGAAGTTCTAAATTGGAGAAAGGCCAATTTTGATGGTATTAGAACTTTCAAAAGCTGATTGGAGGCAGATGTTCGCGGGTAAAGGGATGGCTGGAAAATGGGAAGCCTTCAGAAATGAGATAACAAGAATCCAGAGAAAGTATATTCCTGTCAGGGTGAAAGGGAAGGCTGGTAGGTATAGGGAATGCTGGATGACTAAAGAAATTGAAGATTTGTTTAAGAAAAAGAAGGAAGCATATGTCAGGTATAAACAGGATAGATCGAGTGAATCCTTAGAAGAGTATAAAGGAAGTAGGGTATACTTAAGAGGGAAATCAGGAGGGCAGAAAGGGGACATGAGATAGCTTTGGCAAATAGAATTAAGGAGAATCCAAAGGATTTTTACAAATATATTAAGGACAAAATGGTAACTAGAGAGAGAATAGGGCCCCTCAAAGATCAGCAAGGTGGCCTGTGTGTGGAGCCACAGAAAATGGGGGAGATACTAAATAAATATTTTGCATCAGTATTTACTTGGAAAAGGATATGGAAGACATAGACTGTAGGGAGATAGATGGTGACATCTTGCAAAATGTCCAGATTACAGAGGAGGAAGTGATGGATGTCTTGAAACGGGTAAAGGTGGATAAATCCCCAGGACCTGATCAGGTGTACCCGAGAACTCTGTGGGAAGCTAGAGAAGTGATTGCTGGGCCTCTTGCTGAGATATTTGTATCATTGATAGTCACAGGTGAGGTGCCGGAAGACTGGAGGTTGGCAAACGTGGTGCTAATGTTTAAGAAGGGCAGTAAAGACAAGCCAGGAAACTATAGACCGGTGAGCCTGACCTCAGTGGTGGGCAAGTTGTTGGAGGGAATCCTGAGGGACAGGATGTACATGTATTTAGAAAGGCAAGGACTGGTTCGGGATAGTCAACATGGCTTTGTACGTAGGAAATCATGTCTCATAAACTCGATTGAGTTTTTTGAAGAAGTAACAAAGAAGATTGATGAGGGCAGAGCGGTAGATGTGATCTATTTGGACATCAGTAAAGCGTTTGACAAGGTTCCCCATGGGAGACTGATTAGCAAGGTTAGATCTCATGGAATACAGGGAGAACTGGCCACTTGGATACAGAACTGGTTCAAAGGTAGAAGACAGAGGGTGGTGGTGGAAGGTTGTTTTTCAGACTGGAGGCCTGTGACCAGTGGAGTGCTGGTCCTCCACTTTTTGTCATTTACATAAATGATTTGGATGCGAGCATAAGAGGTACAGTTCGTAAGTTTGCAGATGACACCAAAATTGGAGATGTAGTGGACAGCGAAGAGGGTTACCTCAGATTACAACAGGATCTGGACCAGATGGGCCAATGGGCTGAGAAGTGGCAGCTGGAGTTTAATTCAGATAAATGCGAGGTGCTGCATTTTGGGAAAGCAAATTTTAGCAGGACTTATACACTTAATGGTAAGGTCCTAGGGAGTGTTGCTGAACAAAGAGACCTTGGAGTGCAGGTTCATGGCTCCTTGAAAGTGGAGTCGCAGGTAGATAGGATAGTGAAGAAGGCGTTTGGTATGTTTTCGTTTATTGGTCAGAGTATTGAGTACAGGAGTTGGGAGGTCATGTTGCGGCTGAACAGGACATTGGTTAGGCCACTGTTGGAATATTGTGTGCAATTCTGGTCTCTTTCCTATCGGAAAGACGTTGTGAAATTTGAAATGGTTCAGAAAGGATTTACAAGGATCTTGCCAGGGTTGGAGAATGTGACTTATAGAGAGAGGCTGAACAGACTGGGGCTGTTTTCCCTGGAGTGTCAGAGGCTGAGGGGTGACCTTTTAGAGATTTACAAAATTATGAGGGGTATGGATAGGATAAATAGACAGAGTCTTTTTCCTGGGATCGGGGAGTGCAGAACTGCAGGGCATAGGTTTAGGGTGAGAGGGGAAAGATATAAAAGAGACCTCAGGGGCAACCTTTTCACGCAGAGGGTGGTATGTGTATGGAATGAGCTGCCAGAGGATGTGGTGGAGGCTGGTACAATTGCAACATTTAAGAGGCATTTGGATGGGTATATGAATAGGAAGGGTTTGGAGGTATGTGGGCTGGGTGCTGGCAGGTGGGAGTAGATTGGGTTGGGATATCTGGTCGGCATGAACAGGTTGGACCGAGGGGTCTGTTTCCGTGCTGAACATTTCTATGACTCTATGACTCTATAACTCCCACCCAAGTCTAGGGATGTAGGTCTGGTCTTTCTTTTGTAGTTTTTCCTGTGATGTTTTTGCTTCAGGTCTAGTTCCTCTGACTGACTCTGACGCAGGGAGCATGTACCAGCCTGTAGCCCATCTCCTTCATCCGGAGCATCTTGGGAGAGTTTCCTGCTCTTGTTCTGGCGGTAGTGATATTGACGCTACATCCATGCTGGATTCTGAGGTTTCCTCGACACTAGATAGATGGAAGAACCCATGGATTCTGACAGGCCTTCTGGCTGTTCTGAGGGGCCAGGTTTTTCTCCTGCCCCATTTGTGAGTTAACAGCTTTCAGGTGATCCATATGTTTGTTCAGGACTGCCTCACTTACCCAAAATTTGTAAGTCACAGGACCTGTCCTTGTGTAAATCTCACCTTGTACCATACAGGGCCATTTCCATGGTTCGGTACTCGACCTCATGCCACTCTTGTCGCCACTGAAATAACTGCACAGAGTCCGGTATCCCATCACTAAGTGACCTTTTATTTACTTGTGTACAGTACACTGGCTGTGGCCAGCCAGCTTGGAGTCAGTCTCTGAACTGAGGAGATTCTGAATCCCCTGTTTTATTTTTCTTTATTTAACTACCCTAAGCCTAGGGGACTGTAACTCTTCTTGTTATATTGGTCAGCCAGGTTAACTGTAGCACCAGCCAGCACAGAGTCAGTATCCTGAATCCCCTGTTATATTGGTCAACCAGGGACTCTTGATTGGCCCAGTTAACAACCACAATCACGGATCTCTTAGTAAGTGAGATCCACCTGGTTCTAATCACTAGAGTACCAAAACTCTTTCTCATGTGAAAATGGGAAATAATCATATTTAGTGGGTTTGACTTGTGATATTGGGCCACATCCATCATTTTCAGGCTCTCTTTCATGGTGAAGTCTTGTTGAAGGCTTCTGTGGAGGAAATTGATAGTAGGGGAGGGTAGAAAGTGGAAAGTAGAAGAGAAGAAAGGAAACAGCTTTTGAGTGATTGAGGGCTCTTTTCCTGATACATGATAAAAGTTTGTAATATTATCACTTGAGAACTTAGGTTCCAAGCAGAGGAAAGTAGATTTTAGTTTGCAATTGTGTGAAGATCTAAGAAAGTAGTCTTGAACAGCAAATTATAAAAGCAGCATTTCTAAGAATGGACAGAGGAGATGAAGTGAAGCTGATTCTGCTTATATAAAAATATAAGAACAAGAGGGCATAGGTTTAAAGTGATGTGCAAATGATGTGAGAAAAGAAACTTTTCATATAATGAATAGTTAGGGTGTGGAATACACTGCCTATAAATGCGGTGGAGGCTGGTTCAATTGATAGATTGAAGAGGGCAGTGGAAGGTTTTCCTGGATTGGAATGTTGTGCAGTGATGTGTGTTGGTAGGTGGAGGTTGGCACTAGATAAAAGAGCCAGACTAGATATTAGAACCAGTGCAGGTACAACAGGCCAAATTGCCTCCTTCTTCACCACAATAATTCTGTGATTCTATGGGAAAGCCTGCAGCTGGAGGGAGAGCCCTTGGGGCAGATCTTGTTGAGCAGGGTGTTGAGTGTGGATAAGAAGTCATTGAAGGCATGTGCAGGTGACTTGCTGGGCTTTCCATCTACTCCTGGACATCTCCCTCCAGTTTAAAATTTATGGCAGATGGAAAACAACCCTTTAATGGTCATTAACTTCCTTATTAAAAGCCTCAGTAATGGCAAGGAGAGGTCAACATAGGCCTTTCCCATCCCATAATAAAGTTTCAGGTCTGAGCAAACAGAAGGGTACTGGGAAGGCCATCGAGGAAATTTTACAGATGTGCCCTCTCCCCACCTCTCCCCACCTCTACCATCCAGTCCTATGTTTCTACATAAATTCTATATGAAATAGAAAGTAAAAATGTCACAGAAACAGATAGAGTAAAGACGGAAACAGGAGAATGAGATATATTGTGAGAAATAGGAGGAAAGGGAGACATGAACAGAACAGGAGAGAAAAAGTAAGAAATAGCTACAGAATGATAACAGAAACGGGCAAAAAAGAGACAGTAAGCTCTGATTTTCCATGTGCTGCACCATGGGAGATCATTGCTATGCATATGTTCTGAAAGTGCTTGACATAATCAAATATCAAATGTAATATTTTAAAGAATGATATCTTAAGAGAAGGATAGTTATTTCATGCTGAGACAAACAATTATAAGCTATTCCTGTTGGAAAGTAAAGTTAGCAGACTGAATTTTATATGCATCAAGTGATCTACTAAACTCTCTTACTAACAGCAATTAATCAGCACTTAATGTTATGAAGAATATTATAGTTTGGGAGCAAAGTTGGTAAACCTTGCAGGAAGTTTTTTGATGTGAGGTCAAGCAATACCTTGAATTTAAATGTGATAAGCAGCAACAGGTCAAAGATTTCACTTCTGCCACGAGGCTGATAGAGAACCATCTTCTCGTAATCTTGTGATCTTACACCACTTCCCAATGATATGTAAACTATTTTATTTACCTATTCAAGTTTACTCTTGAGATGCCATCTCCCCCCATATCTCTGACTCTCTGATTGACATGGAAAAGCAGATGATTTGGTGTTTTGAAGACCTTCAAAATAGCCATAATAAAAGATAAATGAGCTCTGCCTTTATAGTAAGAGATGCAAATTATGAACATGAAGTTGTAATAAGCCATAATAAATATAGTTAAAAATCACACAACACCAGGTTATAGTCCAACAGGTTTAATTAGAAGCACTAGCTTTTGGAGCGCTGCTCCTTCATCAGGTGGTTGTGGAGTACATAACTGTATGACACAGAATTTATAGCAAAACCTTTTAATTTTGTACACCCCAGTCCAACATTGGCATCTCCAATCATAATAAATATATAATTATATGTAATATTCAGCTCCTTGGAAGAATGTTGAGACAATGAACAGAGTACTTTGCAGAGTCACTTAGATAGAGCTGGCAATATGAAAAGACAAATATAAAATAACTTAAAAAATAGGGTTGGTTCTCACCAGAAGAGAGCCTGAGGTGATTTGATAGATAACTTAAATTTCTGAGGAGATGGGACAGAATAGATAAAAATAAATGGATTCTAGTTGAGTGATCTAGAACAAGTGATATAGAACATTCATATAAAAATTTAGTTCAGAGATCAGGAGAAACTTTCCTACACTAGAATTTGACTGCAGGATCAGAGTTAGTGATTGAAGATACCATGTCAGTGGTTGGAACTAGGGTACCTAGGTGATATAAAGCAAGAGGAATGAAGAAATACCTCAACAACCTCGAGGATAACCCATAGGTGGAAGATTTGCATTGACACAGACTAGTTGCATCAAACAGGCTTTTAAGGCCACACTGAGTTTGGGAACAGAGCTGGATAGAACTGAAAAGCACTGGCCCAAACTGGCATGCCAGTTTTGTGGCTATTTCTCACATTGGCCATTGTTGCTGATAAGAGTAAGAGGTCAGAAGTGCTACCCAACAAGATGGAAACAAATTAGGCTCATTAAAAATCTTGTTAACCATATTTAAGTGAGGTGACTTCCATTTGGTCTTTAATTTCCTGACCTGACAGTTGATGGTTTAAAAGCATGCTGGTGGGCCCTGAGTAGCAGGCCAGAGACAAAGTGCTGCAGATAGGCCTCTAGCCTTTCTCCTTGCCTTCATGTCTGTGCAGGAATAGGCTGTCCTTTAGATGGTATCGCTGCTATTTCCATTTTTAAAAAAATGTCTTAATGTAACATTTTAAAAAGTTAATGAGAGGGCATCTGAAGGTTGAAGCATCTCTCACTTATTTACTGTCAACTGTAATGTACTGTTTAGCTCAAGCTGGAGCACCTACACACCCACCCTGGTGTAGGCTTTGACACTCTGAAACTCTTGACTCTTGTTTCTCTCCCACAGAGCCAAAATTCAGCCTGCTGTCTCTTGTTATAATTTATATATAACACTGCGTGAAAATGAAAGCCAAATCAAAGTCAAAAGTCTGGGGTTTAAAGAGAAGAACATTCGGCTGCTGCTTATCTTCCCAAGACGCATGCCTCGGATTGGAAGTAAACAGCTTGGCCACGTTTTAATGCAGAGAACAGAGATCTTGATAATTTAAGTAAAATAATTTAAGAAAAGCAAAAGGTTGCTTGTAACAAAACACAATCACGCTTGAGTAAAGGTTGAACCAAGATGAAGAGTCTGGTTGTGTTGTTAAAAATAATCCTGACAATAGTTTGTAAAAACAGGCTTTAAGCTAGTCAATGCTTTGGGAACTGTGGCCCTCAGCCAGAAATGGGTGCATTTTCCTGAAACGTGAAGATTGCTCAGTTACTGGAGTTGAAGGACTGATATGGGTTATTTTAAATGAATATGCTTAAAAGTTACACAGCTTCCCCTTCTCCAGCATAGCTTAAATATAGCACTAATCCTGCTCATTCTGGTTTTCCTCAATTGTACAGTGACAGATCAAATAATAAGTCTAGAGCTCCTACCATTTCAGTGAGTGCAGCTTTGAGAAATGGGATTTGCATTAGCTATACATGGCTTAGCCAAACTATGTCATTACAGCAGTCCTGGGTGGAAGATACCAGAGGTAAACTACATAAAGTTACATTTTTCAAGAAAGGCTTCAATATTTATGCCTCTTAACTGTCAAAAAAAAGTGTTGGTATTCCAAAGATTATGCATAATGAACCTACTGACTCATTGCCAAGAGGAAAAGATAGCAAAGATAATTCTGGACAGGCATAAGAGTAACAGGATAGTTGTTATGGGGGACTTTAACTTTCCAAATATTAACTAGAAATATGAAAGTTCAAGTACTTTAGATAGGTCAGTTTTTATCCAGTGTGTGCAGAATGGTTTCCTGACACAGTATGAAGACAGGTCAACAAAGGGTCGAGGCCATATTGGATTTGGTACTGGGTAATGAACCTGACCAGGTGTGAGATTTGGAGGTAGGTGAGCACTTTGGTGATAGTGACCACAATTCGATTGTGTTTATTTTAGCGATGGAAAGAGATAGGTTTATAACACAGAGCAAGAGTTATTGCTGGGGGACAGGCAATTATGATATGATTAGGCAAAATTTAGGATGCATTGGATGGGGAAAGAAACTGCAGAGGATGGGCACAATTGAAATGTGGAGCTTATTCAAGGAACATCTACTGCGTGTCCTTGATAAGTATGTACCTGTCAGACAGGGAGGAAGTGGTCGAGCGAGGGAGCCGCGGTTTACTAAAGAAGTTGAATTTCTTGTTGAGAGGAAAAAGAAAACTTATGTTAGGTTGAGATGTGAAAGCTCAGTTCGGGCCCTTGAGAGTTACAAGTTAGACAGGAATGACCTAAAGAGAGAGCTAGGAAGAGCCAGAAGGGGACATGAGAAGTCAATGGCAGATAGGATCAAGGAAAATCCTAAGGTCTTCTATAGCTATATCTGGAATAAAAGAATGACTAAAAAAAGATAAAGGTCAATCAAAGATAGTAGTGGGAAGTTGTGCATGTAGTCCAAGGAGATGGGGAAGCACTAAATGAATATTTTTTGTCCGTATTCACATCGGAAAAAGACTATGTTGTCAAGGAGAATACTGAGATACAAGCTACTAGACTAGTCAGGATTGAGGTTCGCAAGGAGGAGGTGTTAGCAATTCTGGAAAGTGTGAGAATAGATAAGTCCCCTGGGCCAGATGGGATTTAGGCAGAAGTGGGTACTGCAGATGCTGGAGATCAGAGTTGTAATGGAAAAGCACAGCAGGTCAGGCAGCATCCGAGGAGAAGGATCCTTCTCCCCAGGTGGGATTTATTCTAGGATTCTCTGGGAAGCCAGAGAGGAGATTGCAGAGCCTTTGCCTTTGATTTTTATATCGTCATTGTCCACAGGAATAGTGCCAGAAGACTGGAGGATAGTCAATGTTGTCTCCATGTTTAAGAAGGGGAGTAGGGATAACCCTGGTAATTATAGACCAGGGAGCCTTACTTTGTTTGTGGGCAAGTGCTGGAAAAAGTTATAAGAGATAGGATTTACAATTATCTAGAAAGGAATAAATTGATTAGGGATAGTAATCACAGTTTTGTGAAAGGTAGTTCATGCTTCACAAACCTTATTGAGTTCTTTTAGTAGGTGACCAAACAGGATGAGGGTAAAGTGGTTGATGTGGTGTATATGGATTTCAGCAAGGCATTTGATAAGGTTCCCCTTGGTAGGCTATTGCACAAAATATGGAGGCATGGGATTGATGGTGATTTAGCGGTTTGGATCAGAAGTTGGCTAGCTGAAAGAAGATGGTTGATGGGAAATGTTCATTCTGGAATTCAGTTACTATTGGTGTATGGCAAGGACCTGTTTTGGGTCCACTGCTATTTGTCATTTTTATAAGTGACCGAGATGAGGGCACAGAAGGATGGGTTAGTAAATTTGCGGATGACACTAAAGTCAGTAGAGTTGTGGACAATGCCGAAGCATGTTGTGGGTTGCAGATGGACATAGGTAAGCTGCACAACTGGGCTGAGAGGCGGTAAATGGAGTTGAATGCAGAAATGTGTGAGTTGATTCACTTTTGAAGAAGCAACAGGCATGCAGAGTACTGGGCTAATGATAAAATTCTTGGTAGTGTAGATGAACAGAGAGATCGCGGTGTCCATGTACATAGATCCCTGAAAGTTACTTCAGGTTTATAGGGTTGTTAAGAAGGCATACAGTGTGTTAGCTTTTGTTGGTAGAGGGACTGAGTTTCAGAACCATGAGGTCATGTTGCAGCTGTACAAAACTCTGGTGCGGCCGCACTTGGAGTATTGCGTACAGTTCTGGTCACCGTTTTATAGGAAGAATGTGGAAGCTTTGGAAAGTGTTCAGAGGAGATTTAATAGGATGTTTCCTGGAATGGAGAGAAAGTTGTATGAGGAAAGGCTGAGGGACTTGAGGCCCTTTTTTTAGAAAGAGAAGATTAATTAAAGGGTTAGATAGAGTGGACAGTGAGAGTCTTTTTTAGATAATGATGGCGAGCACGAGGGGACATAGCTTTAAATTGAGGTGTGATAGATATAGGACAGATGTCAGAGGTAGTTTCTTTACTCAGAGAATAGTAGGGGCATGGAACGCACTGCCTGCAACATAGTAGACTTGCCAACTTTAAGACTGTTCATTGGATAACCATATGAAAGAAAATGGAATAGTGTAGGATAGATAGGCTTCAGATTGGTTCTACAGGTCAGCGCAACATCAAGGGCTGAAGGGTCTGTACTGCGCTGTAATGTTCTATGTTCTATTTTTACTGACACAGTAAAGCTTGTCTCTACCTATTGATGCGTAGCTCCGGTGGCCTTGTGTCAGTAGTAGCCCATTTAAAATATTGATTAGGTTCTTATGATTTAAACGTATCATTGGCATAGTCCCAAACCACTGATACTTTCTCAGCATTGAATCACAAATCTCTTTACCAGGCTCTTTCAGAATTTTGTATATTATTTGACCCTGGTGATGTATTTGAGTCTTTTTTTAGCTTGAGTCAAATTTCAACCTTTATATCCAAGCTATTTGATTTTACTTTTGCCATATCCATTTAGGGAAGGCATTTTTGACAACATTTCCACATAGCCGTTTAGTGTATCATGTCTTTTTCTCATTTGCCTCATTTTGTGATTTGGGAAATGTGTTCGTGAGAAATTTTGGTTGTGTAGGAACTCTATCACATAAAAGTCTTCCCGTTTTAAGATATTTCTTTAAATTGCCTGATGTTCTCTAAGACATTTGGCTGTGCAGGAAAAAGCTTCCATTCAGTAGAGAATTTATTTGAATTCTGCCATTAGGAGTAACAGGTAACAGGTGTGCAGGTAACAGAGTTAGTCACATGATGTTATTTATACCTCATTTACATACATTCAGAAATTTCTATGCTCATTATAGAAGGATGATGAGAATGCAGTGAGAGTAACCTGTTTAAATATCAGGAAGTACCTTGCTAGTATTGTCCTCATTCCTAAAAATAGTTTGGACAGGAGAAGCACAAGTCATCCCTTTTTAATAATAGGTTCACTGTTTTTACCCTTTTAAAATAGGGGAAAGAATATAATCTAGTTGTTATTTTCAAATGTTTAAAGTCATGAATGTAAATGTTCTTACAGATGTCGTGCTGTTCAAGAGATTTATAATTTTCCTGCCATCAATTGAACACAACCACTTGAATTAGTTCTGGTTTGTGAGCAACAATGTAAATAGAATAAATTAGAAAAGCTGATGGGTGAAGAAGTTGTTTTTGTTTCCCATTTCAGTACATCGTTAGGTGTTTCAGTGCTCCTTGTGTAATCTATTAAAACAAAGAATACTGATTTGGATACGAGTGGAACTTTGAATAGCATGAGTAAAATTTTCCTCATTCCAGACATTGGAAAATTTAATCCTGCATTTTGAAAAATTCGAAGTTCACTATTTAACATCTTGAAATTGAAATACAATTTGAAAATGTTACTGTTTTATTGCAACATTCAATCATACATATGTGAGATAAGTAAGAAGGACTCTTGTTTCATAATCTTATAGCTGTTATTTAAATAAGTAAGAGCCTATTGTATGCAGTCTTGGAGCTATAAAATCATACATTTATGTTAATTTATCAACCATTTATTACGGTGTTGTTGGAGTGAGTTAATGTTATTTGCCAGTATACAAGCTTGCTGTATATGGTGGTTTTAGTTTCATGCTGTTTTGTTCGGATGCTGAAAGGCTCCAGCTTACTTCTTCATCATCACTTCTTGATTGTAATGATGGAAAAGCACTAATCTCCCCACATTAGCACTGGAGCATATATGGCCTCTGTAGATTCAGTTACTTAACGCATCAAATTTAGCTGCTAATGTCATTTTCTGGGGCTGGGAATCCTGCGGCCACTTCTCTTCTCCACAGGGAATTTAGATTAATGAGAATTAGACTCTGCAGTGTTTGACAAGTTGCAGGCATGTATTGCATTTTTAGAAGGCAGTTCACATTGAATTCTGTTTATTGGCACTGGCTCTTCAATTTGAGAAACACTAGTGAAGATTAACATGATTCATAGAGAAAATGTCAGTATTTGTAACTATAAATGATTTGACATCTGATATTATATTGCTATTCTATGAAGCATAATGTTTCTTTGAGCCAATAAGAATCCTTGTTCACTGATTGGTATACACCAGATGATTAGCTGCAAGGTTATGAAAAATTAAATGGACGATTAACAAACCTGCTTCTCTGTGACAAGAATGTTTAAACTACTGCATATCATTATGAGGAAGAATGTCTTCCTGCTGTACCTTAGCTTATTGAATGGCCTGGTGCAGTGCATTTAGTAAAATCAGACAGATGGGAAGATCCTATACCCTTAAGGGGACTTTTTTCCTCACCTTTCTGCCACTGTTCATCAGTGTTCTGTGATTTTCTCAAACACATTTTCTTCAACATATCATTTTATACTCAAAGTAATTGTAGTTCTCTAAGAGTGATGCTGCTTTGCTAGTTCTATCATTAAGGCTAAAATTTTACATTTGCAAATTAGATTAGATTACTTACAGTGTGGAAACAGGCCCTTCGGCCCAACAAGTCCACACCAACCTGCTGAAGCGCAACCCATCTAGACCCATTACCTACATTTACTCCTTCACCTAACTCTATGGGCAATTTAGCATGGCCAACTCACCTAACCTGCACATTTTTGGACTGTGGGAGGAAACCGGAGCACCCGGAGGAAACCCACGCAGACATGGGGAGAATGTGCAAACACCACACATTCAGTCGCCTGAGGTGGGAATTGAACCCGGGTCTCTGGCGCTGTGAGGCAGCAGTGCTAACCACTGTGCCACTGTGCCGCCCATTAATTAGGACTGCTGCTGTCCCACACATGCAGAAAATGTTGCCTGATGACTTCAGGTTATAAAACTCCAGCATCATCGCCAATTACCCATAATACCATAAGCTGGTGGACATAGGAATCAGCAGCCTGTCTGCCATTTTCAAAAACATTACCAGGCAATTGAATCTGTTAATAAGCCAATTGACCTGAACAGTATGCTGCTTGCACATTAATTTGGTTGGTAAGGATAGACACTAAAGGTGAAAATGGAGAAAGAACTGGGTGTGAGAGTGGGATATTGAGGGAGGCAGGAAAATGTAGTCGAAGCTCAGCATTTGTAACAGCCACAGCTCCACAGGGTGTAATAAGGTGTTGTAGATTATGCTACACCTGCCACATTGTGGGAAAATCAGATCATAAATAAGACCTATGATGCTCATGCAGACTATTGGGAAACAAAGGGTCAGTTAGACTTGAAACGTCAGCTCTTTTCTCTCCTTACAGATGCTGCCAGACCTGCTGAGATTTTCCAACATTTTCTCTTTTAGCTGTAGCTCTCCAGTTGGGGTCATGCCCACAACTGATAACTCCTCAAGACTCTGCCTTGACGACTAAAAGATAATGCAGTGAGTATAGCTGACTCCTATTTGATAATCTGGCGAGAATATTTTAGATAGGGTCAGTAAAGCAGCCTTTGTTATCAAGATGGATTTACTGAAGGATACTAGCAAATTGCCTTGACTGGCTGCATAAATGAAATTTCCTTCTTCAGAACTCTAAATGTGTTCTGCCAGTGTCAAATTATGCCATTTGGACTACATGACCACTTTTCAAGCTGTTTAATAAGATAATTGCAGGCTTATCAAAATGTGAAGTGTACCTAGATGAATTTCAAGTTTAAAAAGAAACTCAAAACCCTCTTCTAGAAAATACAGCCAGCTGACCGAGAGTGGAAGTTCACTAAGGCCCCTGTGATCTATAAAGAACATATAGTAGGTCCAAGGCAAGTACAGCCCAGAATTACAAAGATACAAGGAGTAGCACAGTTCTCCGATCCACAACAAAATGGAAAATCAGGAGATTTTTCGTAATGTGTGTATTCTACCAATGTTCATCCCAAACTTTAGCACTGTAGTCACACCATTGACAGACCTACTCCAGAAAAAAGGAAAGGTGGTATTGGCTGAGAAATGTCAAACTGCTTTTGAAAATCACGTGTACAGATCTATCTAAACTCTAACTAAGTTTATCCCTGCTCCTATTTCTTGTGATAAATCAGAAGCTATAGAAAGGAGAGGCAAGTGACTTTAGATAGACTTCAGTTATGTTGGCATTAAGACTGGTAGGATGAAGAATTAATAGTAGAGGGAGAGCAAAGGGTAAAATAGAGTGACAAACTAGATGAGTACAGCCACTGATCTGAAAATGTGGGGTACGGAATATGGGTGGTGAATACTGAATGGTTAGGTCGGGCAGATTATGTAAGGTCAGAGTTGGTTTGTAGACCATTGCATTTTAAAGGAGTGAGACAAATATTTTGAGGAGTGAGGAGAGATAAATAGAATTCGAATAAGGAGGAATAGACTTAAAAAAATTCAGAGGAGTTAGCTAACTGGAAAATAAGTAAATGAGGATAAAGGAGGAATAAAAATGATAGAAAAGAAGGGAAAAGGATGAGGAGGAGAAGAACTTGGAGAAGGGGTGAGGGGAAATTATAGAATCATACAGCAGGGAAACAAACCGTTTGATCCAATGATACACGACAATCATGTTCCAAAACCAAACTAGTCCCAGTGCCTGCATTTGACCCAGTTCCCTCCAAACATTTCCTATTTACAAACTTATCCAAATGTCTTTTAAATGTTATAACTGTACCTGCATAAACCATGTCTTGTGGCAGTTTATTCCCCTATGTAAAACATTTGCCCAAAATGCTCTTTTTAAATCTTTCTCCTCTCATCTTCAAAATATGCTCCTTCATTTGGAACTCCCCACCTTAGGGAAAAGACTCTTGTTATTCTTTTTATCTATGTCCCTCGTGATTTTATAAGCTTCTATAATGCAACTCCCAACCTTCAATGCTGTAGTGAAAGAAGTCCCAGCCTATCCTGCCTATGTTTATAACTCAAATCTTCCATTCCTGACAACATCCTGGTAAATCTTTTCTGAAACTTCTCCAGCTTAATAATATCCTTCCTATAATAGGGCAATCAGATCTGCACACATTACTCCAGAAGAGGCCTTACCAATGAACTGTACAACTTCAACATCAGGTCCCAACTCTGTCAAAGGGCTGAGATTGACGAAAACAAAAATGAGGAAAGGAGGGATAATAATTCTAAATTCAAAAATAGAAATGGAATTGAGAAAAACAAACAAAATAAATTAAACTTTAGCAGCTGTACAGAGAATGAGGACATATAGTAGAGAATAATTACACTCTTCTCCTTGAAGAAGGTTGTCACTGATAGCAATAAATGAATTGAATAAAACTGAAGGCAAAGTTGACAAAATTAACTAAATAAGGATGTAAGGTTAATAACTTGTAAGGGGGCTTTCCCGTCAGCAACATTAATTAATTATGTCACAGACTTCAGACTCCAAAATCAATTAAATGCAGTGTTTCACTTAGGAAATTTATTAAATAAAGATTGTGGTTTCACTGGGGAAAAAATATTAAATACAAGGCCACTGGGAAACAGATTGGCAGAAATGAAAAGAAGCAATCCTTACAATTGGCTGGGCAGCTACTGCATTATCAAGGATGGTGGTAGCAATAAGAGGGCTACATTAGTGCAAGATTGTTGATGTGTGTGTGGGTGTGTCAATGAAGGAGCAAGGATATTAACAGCCAGGAATGGCAGATAGAATGGTTGAGCTGCCAGGGCATCTGTTTAACAAACACTTCTTGGGGAAGGGAGGGTGGTTTAGCAAAAAAATAAGAAATCACTTCATTAATTATCATACTACAGAGGAACCTGTCATGTAGAGTGTGGCCCATAAATAGAACTTATAATACTCTGAAAAAAAGCAGAGAGTAACACAAAAACACATAATTGTCTGAGCTCTAATATGACTTTAATAAACTTAGTGTTACTTACCTTTATAGTGATATATGCCAATCTTGAGAAATGATCTGTGGAAAATTATTACATTTGAAGGTGGAATTGAACTCAAGGTCTTGTGTTCAGTTAAGTAATGGTCATGTAATGTTACATTGACAGCATCACCTTTCAGAGCAATAACATTAAAATATTGTTATCACTGGATTGATAATTGGTTAATGGATAGATAAATGTAGGTAATAGAAGAATTGAGAGTAGAAACCAGTCTTCCCTAGAACTCTGTTGGAAGCTAGGGAAGTGATTGCTGTGCCTCTTGCTGAGATATTTGTATCATTGATAGTCACAGGTGAGGTGTCAGAAGACTGGAGGTTGGCTAACATGGTGCCACTGTTTAAGAAGGATGGTAAGGACAAGCCAGGGAACTATAGACCAGTGAGCCTGACGTCGGTGGTGGGCAAATTGTTGGAGAGAATCCTGAAGGACGTACATGTATTTGGAAAGGCATGGACTGATTAGGGATAGTCAACATGGCTTTGTGTGTGGGAAATCATATCTCACAAACTTGATTGAGGTTTTTTTGAAGAAGTAACAAAGAGGATTGATGAGGGCAGAGTGGTAGATGTGATCTATATGGGCTTAAGTAAGGCATTTGACAAGGTTCCCCATGGGAGACTGGTTAGCAAGGTTAGATCTCATGGAATGTAGGGAGATCTAGCCATTTGGATACAGAACTGGCTCAAAGGTAGAAGACAGTGGGTGGTAGTGGAGGGTTGTTTTTCAGACTGGAGGCCTGTGATCAGTGGAGTGCCACAAGGATCGGTGTTGGGTCCACTACGTTTTGTCATTTATATAAATGATTTGGATGTGAACATAGTGAGGAAGTTTGCAGCTGACACCAAAATTGGAGGTGTAGTGGACAGCGAAGAGGGTTACCTCAGATTACAACAGGATCTGGACCAGATGGGCCAATGGGCTGAGAAGTGGCAGCTGGAGTTTAATTCAGATAAATGCGAGGTGCTGCATTTTGGGAAAGCAAATCTTAGCAGGACTTATACACTTAATGATAAGGTCCTAAGGAGTGTTGCTGAACAAAGATACCTTGGAGTGCAGGTTCATAGCTCCTTGAAAATGGAGTCGCAGGTAGATAGAATAGTGAAGAAGGCATTTGGTGTGCTTTCCTTTATTGGTCAGAGTATTGAGTACAGGAGTTGGGAGGTCATGTTGTGGCTGTACAGGACATTGGTTAGGCCACTGTTGGAATATTGCGTGCAATTCTGGTCTCCTTCCTATCGGAAGGATGTTGTGAAACTTGAAAGGGTTCAGAAAAGATGTACAAAGATGTTTCTAGGGTTGGAGGATTTGAGCTTTAGGGAGAGGCTGAATAGGCTGGGGCTGTTTTCCCTGGAACTTCGGTGGCTATGGAGTAACTTTATAGAGGATTACAAAATCATGAGGGGCATAGATAGAATAAATAGACAAAACTTTTCTTTGGAGTGGGGAGTCCAGAGCTAGAGGGCAGAGGTTTCGGGTGAGAGAGGAAAGATATAAAAGAGACCTAAGGGGCACTTTTTCACTCAGAGGGTGGTACATATATGGAATGAGCTGCCAGAGGAAATGGTGGAGGCTAGTACAATTGGAACATTTAAAAGGCATTTGGATAGGGATATGGATAGGAAGGGTTTGGACGGATATGAGCCGGGTACTAGTAGGTAGGACTAGATTGGGTTGGGATATCTGGTCGGCATGGACGGGTTGGACCGAAGTGTCTGTTACCGTGCTTATGACTCTATAACAGAACAGCTTTTCATCATGACCATTGAGACACTAAGCATTACCCGGAGCAACACAGAAAGCAAATTTTGTCAAGAAGCTTTTCATATTACTGATGGAATTTGCTGATTAAATTACCTACAGTATGGAAATAGGCCATTCAGCCCAACAAGTCCACACCAACCTTCTGAAGAGCAACCGACCCAGACCTGGTCCCCTATCCTATATTTACCTCTGATTAATGCACCTTACAGATAGGCAATTTAGCATGACCAATTTACCTGACCTGCACATCTTTGGATTGTGGGAGGAAACCAGAGCACCTGGAGAAAACCATGCAGACACGTGGAGAATGTGCAAGCTCCACACAGACAGTCCCAAAGCAGGAATCGAACCCGGTTCCTGGCGCTGTGAGGCATCAGTGCTAATCACTGAGCCACCGTGCCACCCTGATTTCTCCACTGATTTGAACGTAAGGAGAGTTAGGCAGTTTCTGTTACAGAGACATAATTTTGGATATTCATGATCCTGTACAGGAGGTGAATGTTTAGAAAATGACTGACAAACAGGGTGATTGCAAGCCTGGTTGCAGTTCCTATTTCTGCCTATTTTCATGTGAATGTGAAGGAAATGGGACACATTACCTGCCCACTGATTTTGGCCATTGACAATGTTATGGGATCATTGAGCACCCGACTCAGGAATATTCTAATTTTCATGTAGGCAGCTGCACTTCCATAGCCGTTCAATTTTATGCAAGCTGCAGGGAGATGTGAACCATACACTGAGGGCAGGAAGGGTTTAAAAATTAAGTGTTATTTTGCCTTCTTTACAGTTCATCATAAACACTATGGCATAAGTTGAATCAGAGCAGAAAATGTGTTGCTGGAAAAGCGCAGCAGGTCAGGCAGCATCCAGGGAACAGGAGAATCGACGTTTCGGGCATAAGCCCTTCTTCAGGCTTATGCCCGAAATGTCAATTCTCCTGTTCCCTGGATGCTGCCTGACCTGCTGCGCTTTTCCAGCAACACATTTTCAGCTCTGATCTCCAGCATCTGCAGACCTCACTTTCTCCATAAGTTGAATCAGGTAAATTATAAAAGTGTACTGACTGGAAGATATAACTATCATTAAACCTTGGGTTTGCCATATTACTACCTCTGTCAACTGGCAGGCTTCAAATAAAAGTTCAAAATTATAACGAATAAAAGTTTTCAGATGAGTTAAATAAATCAATCTGTTGGATGATATGGTAGCGTACATTTCACACTATTGAAAGGGAACACTAATGTAATGACCAAGTGTAAATATTTACCTTTTTCCATTGATTTTATGTATGAATCCAATTGAGATAGCAGTTCTAAAGTTTGTTTGTTTACTCTGAAAGTTTTAGGAGCTCTTAGCTGTAATCTAACTGCCTAACCAGATATTTACTATCCTTTTTTACTCTATCTCAGATTTAACGTTATCAATTTATCCAATGTTCATTAAAATAGCACCTGATATAGGTTTTTCCCTATATAGTTATTCCCCTATACAGTTATTCCAGTTTTCAAGAAGTTCATTACCTCAGTGATTTCAAATTTTCTTGGCTTCCAGTTAGCTTTGTTTTCCTTTGTTGGTTTCGATATGCTTTCTCTCCTTTACAGCCTCTTCCTCATACTTGTGCAATGTTTCTCTCACTCTCTGAAACCATTGCAGCTTTCTTTTCTCTCCTACCCCTTGCAACCTGCCCCCCCTCCCAAATCTCTGTAACTACACCCTTCTCTCCCATCTACCTTGCAGCCTTTGCCTCATGTCCACTCCTTTCTCTCATTCAATGCCTTTCAGTATCCTTTTCACTTTCTTTCACTCTCCCTTGCATCTTTTCCCTCCCTCCCACCCCCTTTTAAATAAAAACTGAAAGAACTGTGGATGCTATAAATCAGAGACAAAAATAGAAATTGCTGGAAAAGTTTAACAGGTTTGGCAGAGTATCGCCATAGATGCTGCCAGACCTGCTAAACGTTTCCAATAATTTTTGTCTGAACAAATTTTTGCGGTTTTCTGAGTTAGCCCATGCATAGAAAATACTTATTGTATTTATATTTCTTGTTCATACCTTCCATAATTGATACATAGATTTTTAAATTGGTTGTAACTGGATGCAATCAAATGCCTGGCAGTAGGAATCATTCAAACTGTTAAATATTCATAGCATGCTGTACCATCTTAGCAGTTTGGCAGCCATTTACTGGAACATTGGTAAGACACTTTTGCCTTGGCTGTAGATGATGGAAGATTTTGAACAACTACATTGGTATTAGCTTTAAGGCTTTTTATGCAATTCTGTAGTTGATATTTGAACTTACCATGACCAGTGCTACTGATTTTGGTAAAACCTTCCAGGGTATTTATTAGGAGAAGAGCCTCAGCAAAAACAAAATGACATCTCTAAATTATTCATAGAATCATAGAATCCTTACAATGTGGAAACAGGCCCTTCGGCCCAACAAGTCCACACCGACTCTCCGAAGAGTAACCCACCCAGACCCATTCCCCTACATTATTATCCTATATTTACCCCTGACCAATGCTCCTAACCTACACATCCCTGAACACTATGGGCAATTTAGCATGGCTAATTCACATAACCTGCACAGCTTTGGACTGTGGGAGGAAACCGGAGCAGCCGGAGAAAACCCATGCAGACACAGGGAGAATGTGCAAACTCTATGCAGACGGTCACTCAAGGCTGGAATCGAACTTGGGTCCCTGGTACTGTGAGGCAGCAGTGCTAACCACTGAGCCACCATGCTGCCGAAATTGGGGTTGAAGGTGTTATTTGAATTTTCAAATAATTTTCTTTTGTTTTCAATTTCTTCTCTGTGGGAAAATGCAGTGAAAATAAAGCAAAAAACGAAAGAGGCCTTTGGATTATATAAAATTACTCTTAAAAGTAAATGATATAACAACATTTTAGGTCTGCACTTTAATTGCTGGATATTTAAGTCTTTCTCAATTCATGATTTCCTCAATACTTGCATAAGCAAAAATAATTTGAAAGACAAAAATAAAATTGCTGGAAATTCAAAATTAAAATATAAAAGGTTGAAAATACTCAGGAGGTCAGGCTATCCCTCTGGAAAGAGAAGCAGAAATAATTTTTCAAATCAATGACTGTTCACTAGAATCATCAGGTCACAGGCTGTCCAATCTATTGAGTATTTTCAACATTTTCTGTTTTCATTAGTGGATTTGCCAGACCATTTTTTTTCCTGAACAAGTTAATTAAAATTTATATACCTCTTATAGTCTGAAGATCTTACAAAAATTAGATTAGATTAGATTAGATTCCCTAAAGTGTGGAAACTAGCCCTTTGGCCCAACCAGTAACCCACCCAGACCCATTTCTTTTAAATTCCTGTGCTGTCTTATGTTTTGGTAAATACGATCATATTAAAGTCTTGGCCTACTTGAGCATGCTAAAAACTTATCAAACATTGGAGGGTCAATTGTATCAACTTAACAACAAGAGAACATTGCATATTTTTGATATATTCTGTTTTCTTTCGTTGATGCCCAATGATTCAAGTGCTAAAGGACAATAGTTTGGTTTACTATTCCAATAGTGCTGAGAATTACTCCAATTCCTATTACTATTGGAATCAATTGCTACTGAGAGTTACACAGGAACATTTTTTTTTTCGTCTGAAAAGCCAACAGCCTACTAATACCGGAGTGGGGAGGGACTCTCTATTTTGCAAATGAACTGTTTTCCACTCTACACAAAGTAGCAAATTGATCTCACAAAAGAACAGCGGTCTGACACGAAGTGGAACAATTAATTTCACGCTTGTCATCTCCATTTCAATGGTATGTTGATTTGAATCAGATATTTGCAGCATATTACCATATGCAGTGGACAGTCTTGATGCTCTGTGAGTACCCACATCACTATAATTATTTCTACTATGAAACAATCCATCAAGAAGATTAATTACACTATTGCGAAGAATGGAGGGATGTTCCAGATTAAATTCTATTCACAGAATTCACTGATAGAAGAAAGATCTAATAAACTATTCCATCACCAGCCACTGCAGGGCTAATATTGGGGGAAGTTCTTAATAATTACTTTTATTTATCAATTCACACAAAGTGGGCATCAATGGCAAGGTCAGCGTTTATTGTCCATCCATAAGGTCATGGTGAGTTACCTTCTTGAATCACCATGTATCATGAAGGTACTCCTATGATGTTGTTTGGTAGATAATGTTTTATTTCTGCTTACTGCTGGAAGCAAATACAACAGTCACTCAGATGGGGTTAGTAAACTTAACTGTGTATTTTTTTGTTCATGAACATTAAATAGTACATTATTATCTTGACAAATTCTTGAGTACACAGAGCAGCATACCTTTCTTCTGGTACATTACATCATTTTCGACCTGGTGATATACAAAGATCATATATAGGTAAAAACAATGACTGCAGATGCTGGAAACCAGATTCTGGATTAGAGGTGCTGGAAAAGCACAGCAGTTCAGGCAGCATCCGAGGAGCAGTAAAATCGACGTTTTGGGCAAAAGCCCTTCATCAGGAATGGACAATATATAAAGATCATATGTACACCTTCTTAAAGATCCACCAGAACATGGAGGTACAGGATTATGACACATCAACAATGAAGAAATGACAATATATTCTGAAGATAGTGAGTAATTTGGAGAGCAACTTGCAATTACCTGTACTTCTAGGCAGGAGAGGCAAAGGGGTTGGAAAGTGCCAATTAAGGAACATTGATGAGTCACTGCAGTGCATCATATAGAGACAGAATATATTGATTTTCCAAGGTAATGGAGGTGGTGCCAATCAAGTGGATTACTTTGTTCATGGATGTATTGAACATTTTGTGTGTTTTTGGAGCTGCGCTTATCCAGACAAATGGAGAGTGTGTTCCATCACATTCCTGACTTATGTCCTGTAGATAGTGGAAAGACTTTGGAGATTCAGTAGATTCATCAACTGCACCCATTGCACCCTGTACATTGGGTATACAGACGCCTCCTTGCGGATCATTTCAAAGAACATCTCTGGAACACCCACACCAACCAACCAACCAACCACACTGCCCCGTGGCTGAACACTTCCACTCCCCCTCCCACTCTGTCAAGGATGTGCAGGTTCTGGGCCTCCTCCACTGCCAAATCGTCACTACCCGACTGGGTAAGAACGCCTGATATTCTGCCTTGGGACCCTGCAACCACATGGAATAAATGTAGATTTCAACGGCTTCCTCATTTCCCCTAGCCCCACATTATCCCAGTCCCAAGCCTTCAACTCGGCACTGCCCTCCTGACCTGTCCATCACTCCCCCCTCTGATTTATCACCTTCTCCCTCACCTTCATCCATCTACCACTTTCTCAGCTACCTTCCCCCCAACTCCACCCCCCTCCCATTTATCTCTCAGCCCCGGCCCACAAGCCTCATTCCTGATGAAGGGCTTATGCTCGAAATGTTGATTCTCCTACTCCTCGAATGCTGTCTGACCTGCTGTGCTTTCCCAGAAACACATTCCTGACTCTGAATGCCATCATCTGCAGTCTCCTGGCCCAGGTAATTTTCTGTTCAATAGCGACACCATGACATTGGTGAGGGACGTGGTGGAAAAGACATCGACTATTATATTGAGGTGGTTTGATTTTTTTTGCAAGGTATATTGCACAGAAGAAGGCTATTTAGCTTATCACATCTGCGCTGGATGAAAAAAAGAGCAATTCAGTCTAATTCCACTTCCAGCTCTTGGTTTTTAGCCCTGCAGACAGCATTGCAGGTGCACATCCAGGGCCAGGCAACCACCAGGCAAAACAGGCAGTCAACTAGAATGGCAAAGGTTAATGCAATAGAAAACTGAATATCCACAGTTCTATATAGGTAAAGAATCAGGCTTCAGCATTGTGAATGAAAAGATCAGAACTACAAAGATCCATTCATATGTCATATGCACAGTTATGCACATACTTACTTTGCAGAGTTTCCAAAGATATGATGCAATAGTCCTTTATTCTGCTAGTGTGACAGTTTTATAAATTTGGATGTTTACATTCTTAATTTGTTTGCTTATGGTATGACTACCCCAGAGAATGTAATGAGCCACTGCCTCGAATTACTGTAGATCATGTAGTATAGATACACCCACAGTGTGTCTATAATGAAGGAAAGCGTGAAGTTGTTAATTTTGGAAGGGAGAACAAAAGAAAAGTATTATTTTAATGGAGACAAAAAGTACAGAAAGCGACAACACAAAAGAACTTGGGAATACTTGTGCACAAAACACAGAAAGCTAACACACAGGTGAATCAGGTAATCAAGAAGGCTAATGGAATGTTAGGTGGACGTTGGTACTGCAGGTGCTAGAGATCAGAGCCAAGATTAGAGTGCTGCTGGAAAAGAGCAGCAGTTCAGGCAGCATCCGAGGAGTAGGAAAAATCGACGTTTCGAGCAAAAGCCTGATGAAGGGCTTTTGCCCGAAACGTCGATTTTTCCTGCTCCTCGGATGCTACCTGACCTGTGGTGCTTTTCCAGCACCAGATTTAGTATACGAGTATGGAAGTCCTACTGTAACTGTACAAGTTGCTGGTGAGACCACATCTGGAGTACTGTGAGCATTTGTAGCCCCCTTCTTTAAGGAAAGATTATGTTTTATTGGACGCCATTCAGAGAAAGTGCCCAGTATGGAGGAACCAAAGGTTGACAGGTTGAGACTCTTCTTACGAGTTTAAAAAAAGAGGTGACCTCATTGAAACAAAAGGATTCTTAACAGTCTTGACTGGGTAAATGCTGAGAGGATGGTTTCTATCATGGGTTTGTCTAAGACCAGAGGGCATAGTCTCAGATTGAAGAGGCACCAATTTAAGACTCAAATGAAGAGTTTTTTTTCTTTTGGAGGGTTGAGACACAGGGAACTATGGGCAAAGTCCTGTGTATTTCAAGCTGAGATAGTAGATTATTGCTGAGTAGGGGAATCAAGAGTTACAGGGAAAATGAGGGAAAGTGAAAGTGAGGAATGTCAGATCAGCCATGATCCCATTGAATGATGGAGGCATGAGAGGTTAGTCCATTCAACTCCAAAACTCAGCAAACAAGGTTCAATGCCTTGATGGAGAATTGGAAAGAGAGAACGAGGCACAGTTGCTCACTGTGGCTAATAACTTCTGTGTCCAAATTTCAATTCCTGCATCCACTCAAAATGTTGTATCACGTAGTCTCTATCCATGTTGGTTGTGTATTTGGGTTATTACCCAACCCATGCACTTATGTTTGTCTGAAGCTTAGCTATTCTGTTTGACATCAAGGTGATTAATTTTGGTAATACATATTTCCATCAGTTTCAGGTCTTGTCTCAGTATTTTGTTAATAGTATGAGATATATCACAGAATTGTTACAGCACAGAAAGAGACCATTCATCCCATTATGTCTGCACTGGTGCTATTTCCTATTCAGCCAATAAAGAAAAATATACTGTGTATCACCTTGCCCACTTCTACCTGTTCTTCCACCTTCAAAGACTGGTAGATGTACATTTCCAGGTTCATCTGTTCCTTTAAAATTTGCAGAATCATCCCATTTAATCTCTTGCATTATTTGTTCCCTTCAAATGTATTCAGTATTGAATACCTTAACCATTTCGCTGCTAACTTACCAGACCATTAAAACTTCTTGCAGCTTTCTTCATAACAATAAATGACATGATTAGATTAGATTAGATTACAGTGTGGAAACAGGCCCAATGACCAATTTTCCAATTTTGAATCACTGGAATCAACCTTCCAGTCATACAAACACATATTGAACAAAAACATTTTCTTCTTGCCAGTTTTAAATTCAATATTTCTTGCACTCCATGAGCTTTCAATTTACTTATCAATCTGCAATGTGGATCGTTAACAAAAGCCTTGGAAAATTCCTTACAGATTACATGTAAATGCTATCCTCATTCACCTTCTTTCCGACCACTTTAAAAAAATAGTCACCTACACGATCTAACAAATCTGTGATGACTATGTTTAATTAATCTGTCTCTTTCAGTGAAATTTTATATTGCACCTCAAAATATTTTCCAGTAATCTGCTCACCAGATTAAGTATGTAATTACTTTGTCTATGCCTTCCATCATTCTTATCAGATGGTCATATGTGATGCTTGTATAGCATGAAAATTATTTGCTGCTTATTACTAAATGTTGTCCAGGTTTGTTTTTTTGTCAGTGCTGGCTACTGGATTTTCACTTACTGGTTTGAAATAATTACAGATGAATTATTGTTTTAATTTCATTTATAACAATTGCGTGATATAATGCAAACAAAAGTAAAATTTCACATTTTGACTAATATTCTTCAAATTATTTCCCATGGCAAGTTGTTTAATTTTCATTAAAGAGTGCCTTAAATGTCAGACTTCCCCATTGTAAAGGTTGTCATTGACTGTAATCGAATTGCTTTGTCAGTACTGCCTTATCCTGTAGGAAAGTAAGAGATGCACGCTTATATCGTCTGCAGCTTGTAAAACAAGTGAGTATGGTATGAGAAAGAGGTACAGTGTTTCGGAGAATATTCTTATCTTTGATGTTTTCGGCCCTGCTGCTGGCCATGAACTCACCAACTGGTATCCCAATAATGGGCAGTGATTTCTCCTCCATGAAGGTCTGAACTTACAGGCATATCTGTTATCCATTTGGTTCCTGCTGGATCTGGTTGGGTGCCACCTTGCCTTGTAAGAGAAGGAAGTCTGTCAGTTGTGCAGCTCATGTAACTGACATGGTGAATAGCTGTTAGAGTGTAAGTGCTTTGAGATATGGTTACAAGGCTTGAGACAGTGCTGCCTTATCGGTGAGTATGAGGCATCAATCCTGATTGCACTGCTCTTGATAACTCATGTGAGGTCACATATAGTACTGTGTCCAGGTGCTCACATGACTTTGTGCATGATCACCATGGCTACCTGCTCAAACTGCTTTAACATGCGTATGGATGACCTCTGGTCCCTGGGATTTAGAATATCTCGCACATTTCTCCACTTCTTTGAGAAAGCCTTTAATGAGAGTTTGAACCCCAGTCTCTTCCAATCTTTACTCTTCCGAGCTCAGATTCATTTCTTGCATGACTGCTACAACCTGCTGCAGTCCCAAGGTATCTTCCTTTACAGAGGTGCAGAATCACTTTAAGCAGTGTAGGCTAGTACTGAGAAGTTATCATTTCAGGCTCCCTGCTGAAATGTGCAGCCAAAGAATATTGTGGATGATGCTCAGTGCTCATGTCCATTGTTCAAATGAGCAGGGAACTGGAAATTGACAATGTTGACTGCATTACATTGAGTAGACATGAGGTAATTGTTCATTGCGAGTCCTGTGGCCATTTTTTGGGGCTATTAAATTTCGCATCCCAGAATTGTAATCATTGGCACTGAGGTATTCTAAATAAACATCAAATTATCAATGTTTGGAGACAAAAGCTGTAACAACTAAAAACGGTCAGTTGTGTGCATGATAGTAGGTGAAATCCTGATAAATTCACACCAACTGTTATATTGATTCAAGTACATCTGCATTAAGTACATAATTTCACAGCAGACATTTTTGCTACATTTATAACTAGACAAGGTAATTACATAGCACCTTAAGAAAGTTGAATCTCCGCTCATTATATGTCTTGTAGATTAAGTGTCATTCACATGTAATTAGGTTGGCACCTTTTGTGGAGTTGATCTCACAGAATGCTCTGTCATTGGCAACAGAGAGGATATACTTATCTGCATCTCTCACATTTGTGAAGTTTGATCAATACGATTCCACTTGGATAGTTCTGATATTTTAAATTCAAAAATAGTGGTAAATCAACAACCCATTTGTTTGATATTTATAACTTGGTCAAGGAATCATACAGGTGTAGACAGCAATCTAAAAATTCTGTCTCTTTGCCCTTACAGAGGCAACATAGCCATCATCAAATAATTAACAGGGACAATTAAGAAAAAACGTTTGGTAGTATTTACATGTGATTCCTACCATGCTTTTTATGTATCAGACAAATCAGACATGTACAAGCTAAAATAATAGAGTAATTCCTCTAATTAGGATTGTGTTCCTGAAAATTGTGACTTTAAGTGAGACTTCTTTAAATGAATTCTAGGCTCCCAAGTGAATCAGTGATAAAGCAGCGTGAGATTTCTTTGGACACTTCTCTCCCTGAACAAAATGATAGACAAGTTGAAGTACCATACGATATGTATGCAACACTGTGCATTATTTGTTTAAATAACTTGTAAATTAAAATACTTCAGCATATACAAAAGGAATACAAATGCAATAGAGTAAAAAGTACACCACCCATACAGTACTATACTTTTAGATTGACCAGGCTCCACCTCATGGCAGAAGTTGCTGTGGGTATGAGCTGAAATCCAACTGACCAACCTCTGCCACTAAATGGAGACCAGGATGTCTATGTAAGTTCAGAAGTGGAGCCAGCAATAAGGTAAATAATCGTAAACCTAAATTAAGATCAGCACAAATGGCAAAAGTGAAGGTTTGATGAAGAAACAAAGGCAGAAAGCATGACTTAGGGCAAAGGCAAATCCAGGGAGCAAGGCCTAGTGGAGGGCTGGGGCAGGGGCTCAACTGGGGGAAAGCAGTGTTGGGAGCCAGGATGAGAATGAGTGGGTTGGAATAAGGGACGTAGGGCTACAGTGGAAATGTTGGATGAAAAGTCATGTGAAAATTCAATTGCAGAAGAAGACGTATAAGACAAATGATGTTAAAAAGAAACTGACCATGTTAAATGGATATTTTCTAATTACTTTATTAATGACAGTAAGGTGAAATGACATCAGCAGGGTGACTTGAAATGAGAACTTATTGTAAGTCCAGTTAGTTTATATCTATGTAATGCACAGAAGAAAATATTAAGTATATGTGAAAATACAGACAGGACTTTATAATCTAGTGATCTGTGAGACCTGACTACTTTCCTTACAATTTACTGATATAAGGTTCAGAGTGGGGTAATGTATTGGAATAAAAACAGATCGCTGTTCAGCTAGAGACTTTCACTTGAAAAATGTAAGACCATTTCTGATGGAATTCCTTGGTCTGAATAATCCTTAAAAATCCATTAAAATGGAAGAACCCGAACTGATTCTTGACTTAAATTCCATTCATTCCTTTGAGCAAGAAAACAATTTCATTGGTGTAAAAACCAAGTTATTTTATATTACCTATTGATTGTATAATGGCGGCTCACCCAGCCATTTTTGTATAGAATACAAATCAGAAATTACATTCCAGTTTGCCACAAACCACGATGAAATACTTGTAAAATTTCATTATAATTATCTTTGGTAGCCAAGTGTTAGAGAAATGCAATTCCATATGGTTAATATATCACACTATCTTCTGTTTTAAATGTGGCAGCTGAGCTCCTTTGAATTATAGACCAAAGGCGCAATCTGATCATCATCATAATTGAAAAACCAAGCACAAGGCAATTTCATGATTATCTACACAGAAAGCCATTATTGTCACTTTCAGATTAGCTGGTATTTCTTTTGCAAGATCAAAGCAAACTAACCCCTTTTGAAATGAAAAACAAATGAACAATTTTAACCCATGTTTGAATAAAAATACTATTTTACACTATTACATAAAAGACACAGATTTCAAAATTTGTACATGAATAATTAGAGCTGCTTTGAATTATGTTGCTAATGGAGAGTGGTGGGTGATAAATTTGAGCTCGAGTTCAAATCTAGACCTAATTACATTGGATCTATGGTACAAAAATAGTCCATTTGGCCCAGCAAATCCATGCCAGTATTTAAGCTCCACTTTAGCCACTCCCATCTTCTGTCATCTAAATCAGCAATCAAATCTATGAATTCTCATTTCTCTGGAATGCTTGGCTGGCTTCCCCTTAAATTAACATATACTGTTCTCTAAGATTGTGGGTTCCACACCCTTACCACTCTTTGGGTAAAGACGTTGCTTCTGAATTGAATTTCTTGGTGACTCTCTTGCATTGATCCTGTCAGATATCTGGATTGCCTCGCCTTACTTCAGAGCACAGACTACATTTATACTGGTTTCCAATCTAAAAACTATCTCAATACTCCCAAACATCATTAAGACCCCAGAACTTGAAAAGGGGATCCAATGTTCTCCTGTTAGAGACTACCATGCACATTTCAGGTACTACATCTGTGTATTTGTCATCACATATGCAAAATGTTTTCTACAGTTAATCCCAGTTGACCCTAACATTCCCATGAGAACTGACTTATGAAAATAGTAATTTTCCCTGTAGCTATGCTTGTCAGAGAAACGCATAATAGCCAGGGATATCAGTTTTAATAGTGAGGTTCTATCCCATGTTAAGATTAATGAGGAAGAAATATTTAATGCTTTAATGCTTATACAGGTGCATAAATCCCCAGGGTCTGATGAGATGTATCCCAGACTGCTAATGGGAGGCAAGGGAAAAGATTGCTTCGGCCCTCGCAGTGATATTTAATATTTCACTGGCTACAGGTGAATTGCCAGTTGACTGCAGTACAGCTAATGTGGTTTCTCATGAAGGGATAGGCCAGGCATTATAGACCAGTTAGTTTGACATCAAATGGTAGGGACATTATTGGCAAGAATTTTGAAGGACAGGATTAATCAATACTTGGAAAGGCAAGTATTGATCAAGGATAGTCAGCACAGATTTGTTAGAGGAATATCCTGTCTGACTAATTTAACTAAGTTTTTGAAAAGGCGAATAAATATATTGATAAGGTTAGTGTAGTTGATGTGCTTTGCATAGACTTCTCTAAGACTTTTGACAAAGTCCCACATGGAAGGCTGGTCCAAAAGGTAAGAACATACAAGAGCTAAGACAATTTGGCAAACGTGATCCAAAATTGGTTTGTAAATAGAGGGCAAAGGGTGATGGTGGAAGGATTATTTATAATTGGGAGCCTGTGACCAGCAGTGTACCATGAGGATGAAAGCTGGGACCCTTGCTGTTTGTTATGGACATTAACTTGGATGTGGATAAAGAAAGTGTAATTAGTAAGTTTGTAAATAACATGAAATTGATGCTGAGAAGGGTGGTCTCAGCTACAGTCTGATAAATTGGTAAATTGGGCAGAACAATGGCAGATGGAATTTAATCCTGATAAGCGCAAGGTAATGCATTTTGGGGGGTCTCATAAGGGAAGGAAATACACAACAAATGTTAGGTCCCTAGGAAGTACTGAGGAACAGAGACCTTGGTATCCAAGTCCATAGATCCCTGAAGGTGTCAGCCCAGGTGATGAAGGCATAGGGATGTTTGCCTTCATTACTCAGGATGTAATGTTACAACTTTATAAAACATTGATTTAGCCATAGGTGGAATACTGTGTTTAGTTCTGGTCGCCACATTACTGGAAGGATGTAATTCTGCTGGAGACAATGCAGAGGAGATATTGCCTGGGATAGACGGTGAAATATTTTGTCACAAAAGACAAGGTAAAAGTAATTGAAGATTGGTCGAGTGGAAGTCATGTATGTCTGCTACAGAATGAATCATCTCTGCATTTAATCCAGCTGTTTGTGGACTGAGGCTGGTCAAAAATAGTCATTGTGACAGATAAAGAATGTAACATCATCAGTATCAATTGAAATAAAGCAAAATGTCAAGATAAATCATTTGCACCATCAACTGATGTTTCCACAAAAATGAATGGAAATATTTATCCATTTGCTGTAAGGTACTTCACCAAGGACTTGCCAACAAGATCTTTAGGGATGTAGGTTTGCTCGCTGAGCTGGAAGATTAATTTCCAGACGTTTCATCACCCTAATAGGTAACATCTTCAGTGGGCCTCCGGTCGAAGCACTGTTGACAACTCCTGCTTTCTATTTATATGTTTGGGTTTCTTTGGGTCAGTGATGTCATTTCCTGTGGTGGCATCATTTTATGTGGTGATGTCATTTATATTCTTTTTCTCAGGTGGTGGTAGATGGTGGTAGTTTGTTGATAGAGTTCCAGTTGGAATGCCATGCTTCTCGGAATTCTCCTGTGTGTGTCTGTTTGGCTTGTCCTAGGATGGATATGTTGTCCCAGTCAAAATGGTGTCCTTTTTTATCTGTATGTAAGGATACTAGTGAGAGAAGATCATGTCATTTTGTGGCTAGTTGATGTTCATGTATCTTGGTGGCTAGATATCTGCCTGTTTGTCCAATGTAGTGTTTGTTACAGTCCTTGCATGGTATTTGGGTACTCAATGAACACAGTCCGCAGATTTCTCAGCAACAAACCCAAACAAGCAGACAAAACACATCCAGAAACCCTAGCCACTCTCCCCTACATCAAAGACATCTCTGAAATGACTGCCAGGCTACTCAGACCCCTTGGCATCATGGTAGCCCACCAACCCACCAACATACTGAAACAACAGCTAATGAACTTGAAAGACCCTATACAGACAACAAGCAAAACTAATGTCATTTACAAAATACCATGCAAGGACTGTAACAAACACTACATTGGACAAACAGGCAGATATCTAGCCTTTTTACCAAGATACATGAACATCAACTAGCCACAAAACGACATGATCTTCTCTCACTATTATCCTTACATATAGATAAAAAAGGACACCACTTTGACTGGGACAACATATCTATCCATCCTAGGACAAGCCAAACAGAGAAACACAGGAGAATTCAGAGAAGCATGGCATTCCAACTGGAACTCTATCAACAAACACACCGAGTTCGACCCCATCTACGACCGCCTGAGAAAAAGAAAAGGAAATGACACCACCACAGAAAATGATGTCACCACAGGAAATGACATTACCAACCCAAAGAAACCCAAACATACAAATAGAAAGCAGAAATTATCAATAGTGCTTCGCCCAGAGGCCCACTGAAGATGTTACCTAGTAGGGTGACGAAACATCTGGAAATGAACCTTCCAGCTCAGTGAGCAAACTTACATTTAGAACCTCAACCTGAGCTACAAATCTTCTCAAAACTCGCTAAAATCTTTAGGGCCAGATTTTTGATTCCAAGGTTCACTGGGAGTTGTTAGGTCCTCTAGCTGTCACCCTCAATTAATTCCTATTCAATTCTAACTGATTAATCCCTACTCAGTTCTAACTAGCACTTTCAGAGAGGCAGTCACTACCTTGGGGCAAGTAGATAAGGAATGGGTGACCACCATGGAATCTAAAAGAAAGAAGCAGGTAGTGCAAATGTCCCCTGAGGTTCTACTCACTAACTGGTTTTCCATTCCGGTTATCAGTGAGGGTGATGGATTCTTGAAGGAGTACAACAATAGCCAAGCCCATAGGTGGCTCAACGTGGAGGGCCAAAGGGCCTGTTCCTGGGCTGTGAATTTTCTTTATACGAGAAGGGAAGAAGAGGGGTAAGGCAGTACTGAAAAGGGATTCCTTAGCAGTGGGACAGTTAGGTGTTTCTGTGGTTGTCAGTGTGACTTCGGGGTAACTAGTTGCCTCCATTTGATAGGACCAGGATATCACAGAATAGCTACATGACATTCTTCTTGGGTGGGCAAATAGCCAGAGGCCTGGTTCACATTGATGCTAATGACAGACTTGGGAAGAGGGATTTGGCCTTGCTATCAGAATTGAGGGATCTGAGTAGAAAACTAGCAAGCAGGCCCTCTAATGCCATAATCTCCATATTACTTCCAATGCCACATATGAATGCTTACAAATATAGGAGGATAGGGTGGCTATAAAAATGCTGCAGGAGGGAGAGATTCATTGGACACTGGCATGGAGTCTGGGGAACAACTTGGGTCAGGTTGGAGCCGAACAGAACTGGAACTCAGTTCTTTCTGGAGCATTTTCCCAATGCTGTTGGGGAAGGTTCAAACTAGCTCAGCAGGGACAAAGAAACTAAAAGTCACTATTAGAAAGTATTATCTGGGTGCGTGAAATGCACTGGGGGATGCAGATAGCACTAGAGAGTAGTAAGTTAATGGATGTAGTCGGAGTAAGTTAAAAGGTAATAAAGTCTAATTCAGGGTCACACTGCATGTATGTGGATGCACAAATAGGTAATAAGATTGGGGAGATAGAGGCGCAGATTGCTATGAAAATTGTGATTAGATTCCCTGCAGTATGGAAACAGGCCATTTGGTCCAACAAGTCCATACTAATCCTCGAAAGAGTAACCCATCCAGACCCATTTCCCTCTGACTAATGCACCTAACACTATGGGCAATTTAGCATGGCCAATTCACATAACTTGCACATCTTTGGAGTGTAGAAGGAAACCAGAGTACCCAGAGGAAACCCACGCAGGCATGGGGAGAATGTGCAATTCCACACAGTCGCCCAAGGCTGGAATCAAACCAGAGGCTCTGGTGCTGTGAGCTAGCAGTGCTGACCACTGAGCCACTCCATGATAGTCAGATGATAGCTAGTTTAAGGAAGGTCAGCTCTGGATGTTAAATATTTCTGGTTATAAGGAGTTCAGAAAGATAGGAAAAGGGAAATGAAGAGGACTGTCAGCATTTTTAGTTGAGTAGATACCTGCTGTTCTTGAGAAGCAGGATGTTTCAATGTTCAAGGACAGAATCATTTTGGCTAGAGCTAAGGAATAAGTATGGTGTAACTACTTGCTTGGTGTAATACAAAGACTAACTACCAGCTAGTGAGAAGAATATAGAGGAACAAATCTGCTCGGAAATTGCAGTGAAGTGTAAACATTATAGAATAATAGTTATAATGGGGGAACTTTAATTATCTATTTTTGTCAGGGTAGTAGCAGTGCAAGTGGGAGCAAGGGGTAAGCATTCTTAATTAAAATTGATAAAGAGGATGTATTGTGTATACTGTCAGTAGTTAAATTTGATAAGGGATTTAGACCAGATGAGATCCATCCAAGGATATTAAATGAAGTGAGTGGAAGTTGCAGAGGCACTATCAATTATCTTTCAATCCTGCCTAGCTTCAGGAGTGGTGCCCGAGGGTTTGAGAATTGCAAACTTTACACCCTTATTCAGAAAAGGTTATAAAGATAAGCTTAGCAATCACAGACCAGTCACATCTTAGTGATGGAGAAACTTCTAGAATCATTTATTTTAGTTAGAATTAACAGTGACACGGAAGCATATGGATGAATTAGGAGGAGTCAACCTGGATTAGTTAAAGAAAGATCATGTTTAACTAATTTAGCTGATTTTTTTTGAAGATATAATGGATAAGATTGAGGAAAGAAAGGCTGATGATGTGATATATATGGACTTCCAAAAGTTGTTTGATGCAATGCCTCACAACACATTTGTAAGGAAACTTATATGCCATGAAATAAAGGGGACAGTAGAATGTAGATACTGCATTGTAACACCTCTGTAATGTAGATACTGCACTGTAACACAAAAAGTTAGCATGTAGGCACAGCAGGTAGTTAAGAAGGTAACATTAAATTTTGGTCTTTTGTTGTTAGGGGATTGAAGTTTAAAAACAGGGACATCTTATTACAACTGTACAAGGTGTCAGTGACATCAAATCTAGAGTACAGCTTACAGTATTGGTTCCCCTATTTAAGGAAGTATGTGCTGATATTGAAGATAGTTCAAAAGTGTTTCACTATGCTGACCCCTGGGATGAGAGGTTGATTAATTAAGAACAACTAAACAGATGAGACCTTTATTGATGTGTTTAGTAAAACGAGGGGTGAACTTATTGAAACATTCAAGTTTGAGGGGGCTTGTCAGAACAGATATTGAGAAGATGTTTCCATTAGTGGAGGAATCATGACTTAGGGTCATAGTTACAGAATAAAGAGGCATTCATTTAAAACTGAGATGGGAAGAAATTTATGCTCCCAGAGGGTAGCGAGTGTCTGGAGCTCTCTGCCCCAGAGAGTTGTGGAGACTAGATGTTGAAAAAGAGATGAATAGGTTTTTGAAATGTCAAGAAGTTGAGAGCTTTGAGGAGCTGGTACAACAGTGAGGAGTTGAGATCTAGGACAGATCAGCTATGATCTTGTAGAATGGTGGGGCAAGCTTAATGCCCTGAATGGTGTACTCCTGCTCCTATTTCTTGTGTTCTTAAGTTTGGTTGGGCCAACATTGGCATGGAGATCAAGCCTATGATGTCCAATAGCAGAATCACACCTGTGCTGAGGGTTTTTGGACATGATCGGCTTACTGCCTGTGACAAATGGTCAATCGGACCTGTTTTGATATTGTCTGCCTATCACTGGGAGATAAAGCCTACATACCTGATATCATATCGACAATGAAGCTCATATATCACTTTACTCATCGTAGGCAATTATCTTTTTGGCCTGGAGGTGCAATCCTTTTATTGGACATTATTTATTAAATAATCCAGACTGTGCAAAGAATTACATTGAAAACAAATTCAAGATTATCAGTCAGGTTTGCAATACAATGCATTTGAGCATACTGGAAGCTACACATATTATTACACGGGAGACTGTAAGCAGGCAAAAAGCATTTGTACAAACGTTGCACCATTTTCGTGGACAAAAGTCGGGGCCATGGAGACTGCCGATCACTATTGCATTCCCATGGCTATAGCCTGACCTGCTTGGTCTCAGAACAATGATTGACATTTAACTTTTCCTGTTTTCCCTTCATGTGATCAATCACAGAATCAAAATATTGTTACGGTGCTAAAGCCTATCATGTCTGCACCAGCTCTCTGAATATTATGACTTTGTTCCATTTTCCTGCCTTTTCCCAGTAACACTACACATTGCTTCTATTTAAATAATTATCCAATGCCCTATTGAATGCATCAATTAACCTATCTCTGCTACACATTCAGATAATGCAATCCATGCCTGAGTACTCCCTGTATGAAAAATAATCTGTCTGCTCTTCTTGCTTCTTTTGAAAAACACTTTAAAACTGTGCCCTCTTTTCCTCAGTGCATTTTAAGTGGGAACAATTTCACCCTCCCCACACTGTCCAGACCCCTTAGGATTTTGAAAACTTCTTTCAAATCTTCTCTTAGCCTTCTCCTCTCTGAGGAAAGCAGTCCCAACTTCTCCAATCTTTCGTCATAAATGAACCAGTCTTGTGAACATCCTCTTCTATTGTCCGCAATTGTGATTAATAAAATCATCAACAGCTACCATGCAAATAAAATTGTGGCAGAATATATTCTTTAAAATTGTTGAATTTAGTGTTGATTCTGGAACGCTACAATGTACTATTCTCAAGCTCATATTAAGCTTTGTTAGAACATGTAGGAAGCCAAGGAGTGAGGGGTCAAATTTAGAGTGGGGTAGAGAATTAAAATGACAGGTGTGTCAGAAAATTGGTGTCATACTTATGGACTAAACTGAGGTGATTGACAAAGTTCAATCTGTGTTTGGCCTCTCCAAGGTGGATGGGGACCAATTGTGAGCAAGGAATTAATTAAACTAATTAAAAATAACTCACTGTTTCACTTGGAAGTAATACTTCTTGCCCTGTACAATGGAAGGGAAGAGTTAAAAGGGCAGTTCTTGCACAAGAAGAAGTTACGGAAAGGAGAAGAGGAGATAGAAAAGACTGATCTAGGAGCTGGCTGAAGATGACATTTTGTTCAAGTAATTTTACAGTACAAATTAGTACAATCAAGAATACAGAATTAAACTATCAGATGTTACTCAAGAGTTAGTGGATATGACAGTCCTAATTTTGCTAATGTTCTTGGAAATGGCTGTATAAGATTGTCCATTTGCATTGAAAAGTAGGTACACCTATTCAGAACTATAGTAAGATTAACATACTAATTCACTGCTTTGTCTCATGTTATTTTGAATCATTATGGGACCTCTTTAGCATCGCCTGAAGAACCAACAAAGCAATTAGTGTATGGTAGATGATATTGCTATACCTTAATAATGTCTTCATGCCATATTGCTTACTGATTTTAATTTGTTGTTCAGAAATCAGAAAATTGAATGCATCAGTTCTAAAATTACTGTCTGAAGCCACTGTTTTTTCATTAGATAAAATTTCTGAGTAATCCCTGTTCTACAGTCATCCACCTGTCTCGGAAGAGCATAGCTTTCCACATGTGGTAATTAAATTATTCAAAAAAAGAGAAATACTTTCAGAGATAATGTACGTTTCCATTGTATATGCCATGGATTATTTAAGTGTGATATTCTGTAAGGAGCATTTTTGACCATCTTCTAACTCTGCCTCCACTCACCATAGTGTAACCTAAATGGAGCCCCTTGATAGCAACGTTTCCAAGTGGAAATGTAGGATGCATTCTGACATCATGCCAACTTCCCAAATAGATAGGGACCTTTTCCAGGAACTGTGCAGCAACCATAAGAAAGGAGACCCAGTTTAACATGTTCCTTTACAATTACTTCAGCTTGGTGCTCCAAAACCAGATACACTTCCAGCACTCAGCAGAGAAAAAGAAAATGGCTTTACGATAGAAACTTGATATTTTTCTTGACGAAGTGCGAGTTGCGTCGAGTTTGTGGAGTGAAACTTGCCATGAGGTTGGCTATGTTTTCTCGCCTCATCTTATCAAAGTGCTGCTTTAATCCCTGTTGACAAGTCAATGTTAGCATGTCGTATCTCCATCCAATTTTACCATATGCAGTTTCCACAAGAACTTGCCACTCACTGGACATCTGCATAAGACAGTATCTCTTGTAATAGCATTATCTTCAAGAACCAGCATTGCACCTGGAGGATCACAGGCATCTGCCCTCCTTGTGTCTGTTCACTGAACAGGTTTGCAGACAAGGGCATCACTTGGAGGTCTGAGTGCCAATGACATCATGTGGGAATAGAGTTAGCAATGCAATAAGCTGGATCTTTTGCATTGGCGCATAAGAGGTTGAGATGTGACCTTACAGAAATTTATAAAATCATGATGGGTATAAATAGGGTTAATGGTAGATGTGTTTTCCCTAGGATGGGGGATTTCAAGACTGCAGGCACATTTTTAAGGTGAGAAGAGAAAGATTTAAGAAAGACATGATGGCAAACATTTTATACAAAGGATGTTCCATGTGTGGAATGATGTTCCTGAGGAAGTGGTGAATGTGGGCATAATTACAACGTTTAAAAAACATTTGGATAAGTACATGAATAGGAAAGGTTTGGAGAGATATGGGCCAGGAGCAGGCAAGTGGGACTAGTTCAGTTTGAAATTATGTTTGGTATGGACTGATTGGACTGAAGGGTCTGTTTCTGTGCTGTATAACTCTATGACTGTGTACTTGGCATTGATTCAGTCCGACACCTTACGCTCTGCCCTTCGATATTGCCTATTTTTGGGCTGTCTGCCTGTGCAGGATTATCCATCTCAAGCAGTTCCCCAGCAGTGATGGTGTCAGGAATGTCCTACATGCAGTGAGGGTCCAGCCTGTTGCCTATGTCATCAAAATCTCATATGTGCAAAACCAATGTTCTTCCCCTATTGACACGCAGTAACTCCTACTCCTTGGCTGATTTACCCCTTATATTGTGAGTGAATTAATTGCCATGCTCCTGGACACTGTATACTTTTTATTCGCTTCTACATGGAATTGACAGTGGACCTCTGCCACTAGCTCTCAACGTTAATGTTACCATAGAACATAGAACATTACGGCACAGTATAGGCCCTTCGGCCCTCGATGTTGTGCCGACCTGTGAACCCAATCTGAAGCACATCTAAATTACACTATTACATTTTCGTCCATGTGCATATCCAATGACTATTTAAATGCCCTTAAAGTTGGTGAGTCTATGACTGTTGCAGGCTGTGCATTCTATGTCCCTTCTACTCTGAGTAAAGAAACTACCTCTGACATCTGCCCTATGGCTATCATTCCTCTATTTAAAGCTATGTCGCCTCGTGCTAGCCATCGCCATCTGAGGAAAAAGGCTCTCATTGTCCAACCTATCTAACTTTCTATCTTATATGTCTTAATTAAGTAACCTCTCAACCTTCTTTTCTCTAATGAAAACAGCCTCAAGTCCCTCAGCCTTTCCTCATAAGACCTTCCCTCCATACTAGGCAACATCCTAATAAATCTCCTGTGAACCCTTTCCAAAGTTTCCATGTCCTTCCTATCATGTGGTGACCAGAACTGCACACATTACTCTGCTGCTGCTACAACAGAGTTTTGTACAGCTGCAGCATGATGTCATATTCCAAATCTCCCTCTACCAATAAAAGCTAACACAAATGGGTGGCACAGTGGTTAGCACTGCTGCCTCACAGCGCCAGAGACCTGGGTTCAATTCCCGCCTCAGGTGACTGTGTGGAGTTTGCACATTCTCCCCGTGTTTGCGTGGGTTTTCTCCGGGTGCTCTGGTTTCCTCCCACAGTCCAAAGATGTGCAGGTCAGGTGAATTGGCCATGCTAAATTGCCCATAGTGTTAGGTAAGGGGTAAATGTAGGGGTATGGGTGGGTTGCGCTTCGGCGGGTCGGTGTGGACTTGTTGGGCCACACTGTAATGTAATGTAATGTAATCTAATCTAATCTAAAAACCATATGTCTTCTTAACAACTCTATCAACCTGGCTGGCAACTTTCAAGAATCTATGTACCCGGACATCGAGATCTCTCTGCACATCTACACTACCAAGAATCTTACCATTAGTCCAGTACTCTGCATGCCTGTTACTCCTTCCAAATTGGACCACCTCACACCTTTCTGTATTAAACTGCATTTGCCACTTCTCGGCCCAGCTCTGCAGCTTATCTATGTCCCTCTGTAACCCACAACATCCTTTGTCATTATCCACAACTCTACCGACCTTAATGTCATCTGCAAATTTACTAACCCATCCTTCTATGCCCTCATCCAGATCGTTTATAAAAAATGACAAATAGCAGTGGCCCCAAAACAGATCCTGGAGGTACACCATTAGTAACTGAACTCCAGGATGAATATTTTCCATCAACCACCAACTCCTGTCTTTTTTCAGCTAGCCAATTTCTGATCCAAACCACTAAATCACCCTCAATCCCATGCCTCCATATTTTAAGCAATAGCCTACCATGGGGAACCTTATCAAATGCCTTACAGAAATCCCTATACACCACATCAACCACTTTAGCCTCATCCACCTGTTTGGTCACCTTCTCAAAGAATACAATGAGGTTTGTGAGGCACGACCTACCTTTCAAAAAACCATGTTGATTATCCTAATCAACTTATTCCTTTCTAGACAATTATAAATCCTCTCTATTATAACCCTTTTCAACACTTTACCCACAAATGAAGTAAGGCTTACAGGTCTATAATTTCCAGGGTTGCCTGTACTCCCCTTCTTGAACAATTTGCTATCCTCCAGTCTTCTGGCACTATTCCTGTAGACAATGACAACATAAAGATCAATACCAAAGGCTCTGCAATCTCCTCTTTGGTTTCCCAGAGAATCCCAGGATAAATCCCTTCCAGCCCAGGGGACTTAACTATTTTCACACTTTCCATAATTGCTAACACCTCCTCCTTGTGAACCTCAATCCTATCTAGTCTAGTAACCTGTATTTCAGTATTCTCCTCGATCACATTGTCTTTTTCTCTGTGAAATGAAAAGTATTCATTCAGCACTTGCCCAACTCTTCTGACTTCACACACAATTTCCCACTACTATCCTTGATTGGCCCTAATCTTACTCGAGTCATTCTTTTATGCCTGGTGTACCTATAGAAAGCCTAAGGGTTTTCGTTGATCCTATTTGCTAACAACTTCTCATGTCTCCTCCTGGCTTTTCTTAGCTTTCTCTTTTGGTCTTTCCAGCCTAACTTGTAACTCTCAAGTACCCTAAATGAGCCATCACATCTCATCCAAACATCGGCGTTCTTCTTCCTCATGACAAGAGGTTCAACTTCCTTAGTAAACCAGGGCTCCCGCGCTCAACAACTTCCTCCCTGCCTGACAGGTACATACTTATCAAGGACCCGCAGTAGCTGGTCCTTGAACAAGCACCACATTTCAATTGTGCTCAACCCCTGCAATTTCCTTCCCCATCCTATTTATCCTAAATCTTGTCTAATCGCATTGTAATTGCCTTTCCCCCAGCTATAATTCTTGCCCTGCGGTTTACACTTATGTCTTTCCATCGCTAAAGTAAACATAACCGAATTGTGTTCACTATCACCAAAGTGCTCACCTACCTTCAAATCTAACACCTGGCTGAGTTCATTACCCAGTACCAAATCTAATGTGGCCTCACCCCTTGTTGGCCTGTCTACATACCGTGTCAGGAAACTTTCCGGCACACATTGGACAAAAACTGACCCATCTAAAGTACTTAAATGATAGTGTTGCTAGTTAATATTTGGAAAGTTAAAGGCTCCCATAAAAACTACTCTGTCACTTTCACTTCTATTTGTTATCCTTTCATCTACATCTCTAGAACTATTTGGAGGCCTATAGAAAACTGCCAACAGTAACCTCGCCTGTCCTGTTTCTAATCTCAGCCCATAATACCTTCGTAGACAAGTCCTCAAATGTCCTTTCTGTCACCATAATACTGTCCTTGACTAAAAATGCCACACCACCCCCTCTTTTACCGTTTTCTCTGTTCTTACTGAAACACCTAAAACCCGGAACCTGCAATAACCATTCCTGTCCCCCGCTCTACTCATGTCTCTGAAATGGCCACAACTTCGAAATCCCAGGTACCAACCCATGTGGCAAGCTCAGCCACTTTATTCCGGATGCTCCTGGCTTTGAAGTCGACACATTTCAAACCAGTGTCTTGCTTGCCAGTGCCTTTGTGCGACCTTGAAACCTTAGCTCTGACCTCACTACTCTCAGCCTCCTGTATACTCGAACTACAATTTCAGTTCCCATTCCCCTCCTGAATTTATTTAAACCCACACGAAGAGCATTAGCAAATTTCTCCTCCCAGGATATTAGTACCCCTCTAGTTCAGGTGAAGACCATCCTGTTTGTAGAGGTCCCACCCACCCCAGAAAGAGCCCCAATTATCCAGGAATCCAAAACCTTCCCTCGTGCACCATCCCTGTAGCTTTGTGTTCAACTCCTCTCTCTCTCCCTATTTCTCACCTCGCTAGCACATGGCACGGGCAACAAACCAGAGATAACAACTTGGTTTGTTCTAGTTCTAAGCTTCCAATCTAGATCCCTGAATTTCTGCCTTCAATCCCCATCTCTCTGCCTACTTATGTTGTTGTTGCTGCCTATGAGGCCCACGACATGGGGCTGCTCCCCCTCCCCCTCAAGCATCCCGAAACCATGATCGGAGACATCACGAAACCCAGCATCTGGGAGGCAACACACCAACTGTGAGTCTCTTTCGTTCCCACAGAATCTCCTGTTTGTTCCCCTAACTATGAAGTCCCCAATGGCTAAAGCTCTGCTCCTCTTCCCCCTTCCCTTCTGAGCAACAAGGACAGACTCTGTACCAGAGACCTATACCCTGTGGCTTACCCCTGGTAAGTCGTTCCCCCCCCACCTCCCCCTCCAACAACAGTATCCAAGATGGTATACTTGTTGTTGAGGGGAACAGCCACAGGAGATTTCTGCACTGCCTGCCAGTTCCCTTTCCATCCCCTCACGGTAATTCATTTTACCTTCTTCTTTTACCTGATGAGTGACTACCTTCTGGTAACTCACTTCAATAATCCCCTCCACCTCCCGAATAACCCAAAGTTCATCCAACTCCAGCTCCAGTTCCCTAATGCAGTTTTCGAGGAGCTGGAGTTGGGTGCATTTCCAGCAGATGCAGTCAGTAGGGCCACGAGTGGTGACCCTTGGCTCCCTCATTCTGTGGGAGGAACATTCAACAATCTTAACCTCAATTCCCACTATTCTAAATTCCCAATGAGATTACTGAAAAACTAACAAAAAAATAAGGAAACTATTCACCTTACCAATCCGGTGCACAGAATCTTTTTTTGGTTAGAGGAGGACGATGGGTGGGAGACACTACCCAAGCAACCACCCAATATAAAGCCTCACTTACCCAGCAGTCCTATGTCCGTTCCTGCTCAGTGTGCGCTCTGCCTATACACGAGGAAAGCTTTTATATATTTTAAATTTACCTTCCCATCGGGCCTCTGGTCCTCGTCGTCACTCCTCCCACTCCAACTGCCACCGAAAAAATGAAGCTACTGCTGAGATACCCAGCATCACCCTCTTCCCCCTCTAAGTGTCCAGACTGTCAACCCCACAGGATTTTCATGCTCCCAGGTTACAATTAAAGCTCAGTACTACACCTTCCTCACTCTCATTCCACAATCCAATCCCAAGTCCCTCTTTCCTCCTTACCTTCTGTGAACAGTGTTGGTGGGATGTCCATTGCCCACCCCCTCAGGCAATTTGAACTGGCCAATCTTGGCTGACACCCGCACAGACTGGTGACCACACATATCCCAACTGTAGATCTCTTCATCCAACCCGAGCCCCTACAGAGACAAAGAACCAACTGTGATTTCTTCCTTGAAGCACAAAGGCACAGTCCTGCTTTGCGAAGTCACCCTGACCACCCATTTGTCTGTAAGTTTGAAAATTAGACCTAGTAACAGCAGATCTGAACTTTGTGGATTAATTTGGATAGCTAGGGTAACCTTTTGGAAAGATCAGGTATACCTTTGTATCCAGTACTGGGACATTTTTGATGGAGGTCATGTGTCCTTTGAATGTTAAAAATGGACATAATTACACATAAAAGAACCCATTACTGGCAAGCTCATTGGAAATGTCAAAATTAGCACAAGCACCTGTCAAAAGGACATGCCAAAGGAAGCTGTAAAATGGACCAGTCAAAGATTTAAAATTCCTGCCCTTTAAATCTTTGAATAAAAATGTCTGAAATATTCAAAAAATGTTAATTAACTCTGTGTTTTCTCATAATTTCCATGGCTTCCACTACTGGATTAATGCTGCATGATTGATTCCCATCCATTGTCACAGTAGGGTGCCTGCCAATCCCAGTTTGATTGACAGCTATTACTGGTACAGATATTTTCATGAGGAATATAATTCCCTTACTTGTTGTTAAAAGGGATTGTGCATTGAAATCTTTTTAATTATAACGTTTCGTTTAGTTGACAGAATATAAATTTAGTAAATGGATTTCTGTGTGAGTGATTTGTTGGTATAGTGATGTCTGCAATAGAAACTTAGAACTTTATCTTAACTCATCTTTCCATGGTCCCTGAAATCTGGCAAGAGTTGGCACCAAGTTGGTACAGGACCTATAAAGGGTCAAGAGGGTGGGTGGAGGGGCATAACTTTGCATGGAGGATATGGGATGGTGAGGTGGGTAAACAAACATTGATTAGCACTAGCGCTAGAAAAGGACATTGGGTATAGGTGGGAGGGGGTCATAGTTTGGTATGGGGAATGAAGTGCCATGGAGATTGGGTAGGGGGAGATAGAATGGCATGGGTTGGCATGGATGGGGCATGATGTGTGAGGGATGAGGACAGGAGGGATGTTTTGTGTTTTTTTTTATTAAACTTTGGAATTTAGTGCCAGATCTCCAAGAAAGACCTTCCTCCAGTCTGCTTCTACACCCAGCATCCTCCTCAGTTCTTCCAGGTTCGCCAAACTTGACTTCTAATCCAACCCGTTCACCTGAATTGAAAAATCCGAAGTATGCACAGTCATTTTGAAGGAATGGATTCATAAAAGGTGGAAATCCTCCTATTTCAGTGTACATGATCAAGGAGCCACAATCTGGACATTTAGTACAATTTCTCTATTGTTTGCTGTTAGGCAAATGTTTTTCTGAAAATTATGATTCTAAATGCATTTTCTTTAATTGCAGCAACTGTATCTTAATCACTTTTCGCATAATAAGTTATCTCTCCCTTTATTCTTTCTTACTTACTTTTCTTTCTCTTTCATGGCGTCACCACAATGATGGTTGATGTTGAACTTTTATATCAACCACCATTTTTAAAGTCTTGGCAGGTTATTTTACAGTCGAATGCCCTTCAAATCCCTAACTCTCCCCATATATTTGGATCAGTGACTGCAATCAATTCATGTGGACTTCCCTGAATGTTCCCTTTGCTGTTCTGATAATGCTTAGATTACCTACCACCATTTAGTGGAACTGTTCAGATTATTTCAGGGTCTAGGACTGGATTGTTAAGCAGCATGCCTATGAGGAGACACTTTTCAGAATTGTTACTTTAACATACCTTAGCGTGTTCCACAGCAATTGTGGAGACAACATGAGCTTGATTACACTTGTGCTGTTTTATTGTGAGTGGAGTTATCAGCATAATATAAGCAGTCTACCACCTGTGTATTTTCTCAGATTTCACATCTCTGTGCCATAGATCACAGTGGAACATAAACTTCAACAATTTACATTTATATAGCATCTAGATGCATAAAATGTCTCAAGATGCTCCTAGATGTATACTCAATAAACAATGGATGCTGAGCCAGAGAAAGTTCAATTCAAGAAAATGAGTTTTAAGCAAGCTCTTAGAAGAAGAGTGCTTGAGGATGATGGGAAGGATTGTCAGATACTGAGGCCTAGATGTTGAAAGCACAGCTACCAATGTGAGATGAAGATAGGGGGAATGTGCAAGGCCAGAATGAGAATGTTGTAAAGGATTTGTTGAGGTGGGCAAATCCACAAAGTGATTTAAACACGTTAATAAAAAATTTAAAGAACTTGGGATCAAAGCGTCAATATGGCTGATGGTGAGCGGGGTGTAATTTTAGGTTAGGATGTGAGTTTTGGCTGAGCTGAAGTTTTCAGAGTGTAACAGTCAGGAAGAGACCATCAGAGTAATCAAGCCTGGAAGTAAAAACAACAAAAAGGAGAGTTTCTAAAGGTGATCAACTGAGACAGTGCAGAAGGTAAAAGCAAACAATCTGCAATGGAAAGGATATAAGGTTGAAAACTCAGTGTCAAATTAGACACTGAGGTTATGAATAGTCTGGTTTTGTACAGAGTTTGTGCTGGGCACCAACAGTAATAGCTTTGGTTTTCCCAATGTCTAACAGGAGGTAACAGAGGCTCATCCAAGACTGGATGGTGGAAAAGCAGTCTGACAGCACAGTGACAATGAAATAGCTGAGAGTGGTTGTGTAAATGTTGATCTGGGCAATTAGACACTCTTTCATTGTGATCAGTATACAACTTACAGCCATGTGATTACCACTGAAGAAAAAAACGCTTTTTTGATTGGCATTAGCGCTTGGTGATGACCATGACAAATTACATTGCAGTCAAAGTCTAACACTACATTTACTTGAATCAGTTGATGGGATTTGCACCAGCCAAGGGCATCTTTTAAATGGTCAAATTGGGTATAATTCAACAAGCAATAAGTTATTATTAGCATATATAATATTGGAAAAGCCATTAACAACACATTTGTACTTACCAAGTGTGCAGAGCTTGATTGATAATCAACAACATAATTTGTTCAAACTTTTTGTGTGTCATTTCTGAGACATATGTGGAGATAAATGTGATATCATAGTTTCCAACATGATGCTTTTAAGCAATGTTTGCATGCAAACCTCGAGACAGACAGAGAGAGAGAGCACGAGACAGGCAGACAGAGAAAGAGACATAATTTTAATTAATTCTGTAAGTCTTAGTTGCTGGTTGGCACAACCAGTACTTGGGAACTGTCAAGTATAGCTAGAGTAGTCTTATCAGCTAATTTTATATTATTCATTTATAGAGTGTATGCATCATTTCTAAATTCGCACAATTATTGCCCATCCCTTTAAAAAGTGGTAGGAATAGCCTTCTTCAACTGTTGCACCTGGTAAAGGTACATCCACTCTCCTGTTTGGTGGGCTGTTCTAGGACTTTGCTCAGCAATGATGAAGAAATGACAATAGGCTATCAAATTGGGATGAAATGTGTGACTTGAAGGGGAATTTACAGGTGTGGTATGTCCATTTATCGATTACTCTTGTCCTTCTAAGTGGTAGAGGTCACAGATTTTGAATATGCTGTCGAAGGAGGCTTGGTGAGTTGCTTCAGTGCAACTTCTAGATAGTACACACAGCTGCCACTTTGCACCTATGGAGGACGGAATGATTGTTTATTGGATGTCACTTAAGGGACAAATTTGACCTGGATGATGCCAAGCTCATTGATTCTTGCTAGAGCTGCATTCATCTAGGCAAATGGAAAGTATTGCATCAAACTCTTGACTTGTGCCTTGCATGTGAGGTGACATTCTGGGAATTTGGAAAGTCTGTGATGCATTGGAGACTTCTGACCTGCTCTGATACCTATAATATTTATGCTGCTGGTTCAATTAGCTTCTGAACAATGGTGAACTCCTGGATGTTGGTGGGAAATTCAGTAATTGGAGATTTCGCAAAATTCTTCAGGTGTAGGGAATACTTGGTACATAATTTGTTTGTCTAAGGACATAACTTATGCTTTTAGGAATTAAGTTTAACTCTAGAAAACGCAGGAAAACCCCAATCTAAAACTGTCAAGCACCAATGTCAATAGAAATCAAACAAGACTGGGTTAATTATAATTCAAAGAATGGGTCCTGTTCATTGAAAGGATGTTCTGTCTTGATTGAAAAGATCAGGGTAGATCAGCAGGTGGAGACATCTAAACCATGGATAACCTATCTCTGGGCCTTTTGGTGAAGTCATGACCTTGTATAGTAACGGAAGCCTGGAGAAATGTTTTGGTTTTGTGAGTTAAAAGATAAATTTGCTTAAAAGCATTTGGTGAACCATGAACCGTTGTAAAATTCTTTTCTTTCTTCAGATCAAATGAGGAATTTTAAATGAAGGATACGTAACCTAAAATTTGGTTGAGGACATTCCAGAGTTGGTCACACCATCATGGAGATTGGTGGAACTTAGCGAGATTCTCTGGTTGCAATCTATGTGAGTGTTTGCTGAGAAATATTGCTAGTTACTACTTGCCTTTCGTGTCATACAGCTGACTGAAAGTAGCCAAAGTTAGTTAGATCTACAGTTTAAGCAGAGAAAGCTAACTTAATCATTTATCATGTGGAATGTGGGTAAGGCTTAATTTTAGCATGGATTTTGTGAGGGACAGAAATTGGAAGATTTATTCCAGCTCGCAGCTAATGGAAACAAAACTACATTGGTCTTTACAGAGTCTTGAGGCAAAAGAAAGCAATCAACAGTTTAGCCATTTGGGAAAGTAACCAGAACAATGACTGAGGCATCCACAGCAAAGACACAAGAGTTACAAACTTTATTTTTAAGATGGAACTTAGGGGAAATAAAGTAATTTCCAAAGGACTGGCATATTTATGGATAGTCCCTATAAAGCAAGTAAGTTTTAGATTTATGTAAATCTTGTTCAGAAAAGGCTTGGGAGGGAGGAGTAAAGGAGTAAAACTACGTACACAATTGTTTCAATATTTAGTGTCAAGGCTGTTTTGAATTTGATTCTTTTAAGGCAAAAATGCATTTTATTTTGCTGGTAAGTGAGGATGTTTTTTGGTTATTGTTCTCCTAATTTTATTAATGAGTGTTCAGATTTCTCTAAATATTAGTAGGCTCTAACTTGATTGTAACAGTAACATTAATGTAACTTTCCACCTCCAGTTCAAGGATTGTTTGCACTTCTTGTACTTTTCCCTGAAACGGAAATAGCAACCTGAAGGCCAATTGAATTCTGTTTTAATTGGTCGACACTTCATATTAATTTGGCTTTGTGATCTTATGGGTGCATCATTTCACATTAGCACAGAACAATGCCTCATACATGAGCTGTTATGTGTGTAACTGGTATATTGGGAGGCATGGGAATTCTGGAATCTGGGGAGAATCCTGGGATTTGGGCTTAAAGTGAGATTGTTGCTGGGTTATGGGTGAACTGGGATGCCCTGGGAGGTACTGATTAGCAAGGTCATGGAATACAGGGAGAACTAGCCATTTGGAAACAGAAATGGCTCAAAGGTAGAAGACAGAGGGTGGTGGTGGAGGGTTGTTTTTCAGACTGGAGGCCTGTGACCAGTAGAGTGCCACAAGGATTGGTGTTGGGTCCTCTACTTTTTGTTATTTACATAAATGATTTGGATGCGAGCATAAGAGGAACAGTTAGTAAGTTTGCAGATGACACCAAAATTGGAGGTGTAGTGGACAGCGAAGAGGGTTACCTCAGATTACAACAGGATCTGGACCAGATGGGCCAATGGGCTGAGAAGTGGCAGATGGAGTTTAATTCAGATAAATGCGAGGTGCTGCATTTTGGGAAAGCAAATCTTAGCAGGACCTATACACTTAATGGTAAGGTCCTAGGGAGTGTTGCTGAACAAAGAGACCTTGGAGTGCAGGTTCATAGCTCCTTGAAAGTGGAGTCGCAGGTAGATGGGATAGTGAAGAAGGCATTTGATATGCTTTCGTTTATTGGTCAGAGTATTGAGTACTGGAGTTGGGAGGTCATGTTGCGGCTGTGCAGGACATTCGTTAGGCCATTGTTGGAATATTGCGTGCAATTCTGGTCTCCTTCCTATCGGAAAGATGTTGTGGAACTTGAAAGGGTTCAGAAAAGACTTGCAAGGATGTTGCCAGGGTTGGAGGATCTGAGCTACAGGGAGAGGCTGAACAGGCTGGGGCTGTTTTCCCTAGAGCGTCGGAGGCTGAGGGGTGACCTTATAGAGGTTTACAAAATTATGAGGGGCATGGATAGGATAAATAGGCAAAGTCTTTTCTCTGGGGTTGGCGAGTCCAGAACTAGAGGGCATAGGTTTAGGGTGAGAGGGGAAAGATATAAAAGAGACCTAAGGGGCAACTTTTTCACACAGAGGGTGGTACATGTATGGAATGAGCTGCCAGAGGATGTGGTGGAGGCTGGTACAATTGCAACATTTAGGAGGCATTTGGATGGGTATATGAATAGGAGGGATATGGGCCCGGTGCTGGTAGGTGGGACTAATTTGGGTTGGGATATCTGGTTGGCATGGACGGGTTGGACCGAAAGGTCTGTTTCTTGCTGTACATCTCTATGACTCTATGACTCTATTAAGGTGCTGTTGAAGAGTTCCTGGGCCTAAGGAGTGGGGGAATGGTTGTGTTGTGAAAGAGATCTGAAGATCTGTTGATATTCAGATATTGTACTCTGTCAATGCTGAAGGGTCTGGAAAGATTCAAGTTATTGGGAAAAGACAACCAGAGCCTCAGGTCCTGCCCAGTTTTCTTTGGTAAAGGTAAATGTTCACTCCCTATCCAGTGGTGTTGTTGTAATTTTATTGATGTCTATCTGACATTTTCCATCTTTCAGCCTAATTCTTGTGTTGTAAATAATTTAGAAAAGAGAATAAATCTTTTAAATATCTTTTTTGGCTACATACAGTTCGGTATCTTGGAGACTAGGAACTCAATTAGGTGTATTGATAGATGTAAGTGCAGCACAGGCATGATACAAAGAGTGTGATAAGAAAAAATGATGGAAACTTACACCAGTAAAAATAACATTTCTAAGAAGTGGTCACCATATTTAAAACTGTGTAAATATTATAATTGATAAATTGGGCTGCATTTTGTCAATTTCAAGGGGTTTTATGGATGGTTTCCCTCATTGAGCTCTAGCTAGTTTGCTCAGGCAATTCTCCTCTGTTCACCTCATTAAGTTATACCCCCTGGTTCCAAGGCACCAATGTTTTGTCATCCTGTGCTCAATGGCAGCAGAGGTATTAGTTGTTGCAAGGTTCTTTATAGCGATCATACTAGATTAGATTACTTTACTTAGTGTGGAAACAGGCTCTTTGACCCAATAAGTCCATACCGACCCTCCGAAGAGCAACCCACCCAGACTCATTCCCCTACATTTACCCCTTCACCTTACACTAAGGGCAATTTAGCACAGCCAATTCACCTAACCTGCACATCTTTGGACTGTGGGAGGAAACCGGAGCACCCGGAGGAAACCCACGCAGACACAGGGAGAACGTGCAAACTCCACACAGACAGTTGCCCAAGGCGGCAATGGAACCCGGGTCTCTGGCGCTGTGAGGCAGCAGTGCTAACCACTGTGCCACCATGCCGCCCTAGTTTCCATAGTAATGAGAAATGTGCAGCAGTTTTGCAAAAATGTTAATAACTTTCAGTGGTCTGCAAGAGTAAGTGCCACCATCCTTTCTCTTTCTTAAACTCACTATAACTCTGCCTTTTCAATCACCTACATGGTCTACTACCTTCAAAAATACATGCAGCATCTTTCCTCAGTAGCTCTCGTTCACGTTATGTCCCACAAACTTATTGACCCCTTCCTGCCCTCTGCACTTCGTACTCACTCAGTTGTGACACTTCTACATCTTCCCTGACTGAGGACTGTTCTGCCTGATCATAGACTCCTTGACTGGATTAAAGCCTGCTCCCCTTTGACCCTTGGGCATGGCCATGTGGTTGAAGCTCAGGCAGTATAAGCTTTTGCCATATGCTGTGGTTGTGACATTAGCGTGGCATGGAATTATACAACAACATGTACACAACTTGACTATTCATTGCTGGTAAACATGACAAGCTGCCTGGCTATCTGTCTGCAATAAAAGGCAAGACATGGCAGAGACGCTGTGAGCATCAAAGTATGCGCCAAGGATATAAGCTGAAAGCACTAACATGCTCCCTGTTTCAATGTATAGCAGGACTGTCTGTCATTGAATGCAGCAGCAGTGCAATGTAAGGTATCAGTGAGCTCCGAAATGCAGAGTAGAATTGTTGAATTGTATTATAAGTTAGTCCAAATGTGCCATGGTGATGTGTTGAGGTTGCTGCTTTGTTGATGTCAACCTGTGTGGACGAAGGAGAGAGGTGGTTGTTGCCCATGGAGCTTGCCCTGAGAAGTTGGCCAAGATGGTGTCTGTAGAAGATGTCAGGGAGCACAGCCATCTATTTACTGCTCTGTGACTCTTTCTAGTTAGGGATTGGCTCAGTCTAGTTTCACATTGGTCCCTGAAAAATTATAAATCATAGTTTATTTATATGCATAAATAATCTTAAGATTAGGTAATAATGAAATGTCAATGCATCTAAATATTCCCCTTGCTGCTCACTAGTGAGAGTCTCATCTAACCGTTAAAACCCTGAAAGGAAAGTTGGACTTTTGCTTCTCAACTTCAGGGACGTCATATTTTCATTTTCATCATGTTTTCCCAACTTTTATGCCATTGCTCACATTATTCAGAGATTGGGAACTATTGATTATGTATATAACAGGGAGATGAAGGTATTGCATTAAATTTTGTCAGCATGACATTCATTTCTGAAGAGGTCGATGACCTGGAATGTCAGTATAAATACTGTTTATTAGAGTAACCACAATTTCGACAATGCATTATGGCAATTGCCAAAAACTCAGAAGTAATTCCCATCCAAAGCTTGTGAAGAACAACTTTCTCTCCAGTGATCCATTTATACAAATTATATGCTTGATTCCTATTTATGCCTTTCCTTCTTTCTGCAGTTCAGTTTTTTTTTGAATATTAATGTAAAGACACCTATGGATGAAGAGGATTTCCTTTCGACAGTAGCTTGTTTTTCCAAATGTAACAGAATACTGTTAAAAATGTAAAAAAAAAATGCTGTGGTTACCATGGTTACGAGTTGAATTTTCCAGGCTCCTGAGGGCCACAGTGAGAGTGTATTATAGTTACATTACATCAGCTTTGCAGCACAAGTACACTCTGCTGGTCTATTGACACAAAAGCTCGATAGTGATTATTAGACACAAATTGCTATGGTTACAGCTGCTCTTGTCATTGCTGCATACTAATGCAGAGCTGTTGAATTTTCTTTTTCAACTGCTGGTCGCTCCTGCGGCAATATATGTAATTGTATTTGTTCCCACATAATTATTTGATTAGCTTCCATATTCTTCAAGCAGGATGTTACAGTTAAATATGGTCCAATATTATTTTGATATGCACAATATATAAACATGTTCATTCTTTCATAAGAAACTGAAATCAAAAATATGTCAAAACTTGCACTTTTCTGTTTTTGGTGATCAGACATTTTCATCTCCATGATAGAGGTGCAATAAATGCTAAGACCATACATGGAATCTGAACTAGTCCAAAATTTTAAGTTGTATTGTTTCTGTAAAACTAATTCAGTCTGGATTTACATCTGATTTCCTATTTAAAAACAAATAAATGATTGAATGTTTGTTTCTTTTTATTAATTGATATCTCCAGATAGAATTAATGCATGCTAGCAAGATATTTTCTGTGGCACCAGGCAGCTATTTCTGCTGTGGGCAGGAATAGGGACACAGCTATACAGTATTCTCTAACAGTTTATTGAGAAAATGTGAAATACATTTATTCTGTGGAGGTCTTCTGTTTTGGCTGTATTTGTTTTTGATGGTATGTGGTGATACATTCCTTTTAACTTGAATGTAGGACTTTTGAAATATTCTTTTTTTAGGGCGAAACTTAAGATTTGTAATTATCATGTGAACACATGAATTTGTGACAATATTGACTATATTGTCATGTCCAGCAAAGGTCATTTGATGTTGTAATCCAATAGTTATATCCTGCAAAGAAATTGATGACATGTTTGAACTGCATGTACTCAACCACCCGAACAGAGAGTGATGACTCTGATACTGAAGGTATATCAACCAATAGCCACACATCTACATCAAATGATACACATCCACCCACAATGACAGAAGCACACTGCAGTTAACTTACACAGCCAAGTCATGGCAATGGTGTGGACCAGATCTGGTTGTGTTGTATGTCCAACTAAATGCATCGACACAATGTATCTATATCTATCTTTGTACATGTCCTCAGAAAATGGTTCCCATTCTTTAAAGGGACAAAGGGAGGATGTTGTGTTCTTGCATAGATTCCAGACCGGTCCAGCATCATACCTTTAAGTCACATAACACCATCGTATGTGAATAAAAGTATATGCCTCACCTTTCTCATTCTTTCATTACAATGGAGTTTGTGTAGTGTGTTCAGTCGGTTATATCCATGTAATGTGCAATAATCTCAGTAAGTACTGGCTATGTATAAGACTATGATATATGGTAATATAGTTAATGATGTTAATAAACTTCAAGACATTTGTCTCAACAAGAACCCAATCTTTGTGGTATACGTTACATAAGCTAACATATAGAGAAGCACCCAGACCCTTTCATACTGGCAGTGGTATTTGACCGAAGAAATGTCAAGCCTCACAGACAATTTTAATTCCTGATGAAGGGCTTTTGTCCAAAATATTGATTTTCCTGCTCTTTGGATGCTGCCTGACCTACTGTGCTTTTCCAGACCACTCTGATCTTGACTCTAATCGCCAGCATCTGCAGTACCCACTTCTGCCCAAGCAATTTCAATTGTCTTACCTGCCTTGACTGACTTCCAGAAAAATTCAGTTAACAATTTCCATGTCAAAAAGTGGAACTGAATCAATATCATTATGTGAATTAACAAAAGCAAATGGATATGTTTCCACAGACAGAAACCAACCAATAGTTGAAAAAGACAAGTTCAAGAATTCCAGTATTCAGCAACAATAAGTCAGCTGTAACCATGGCAATTCATGTCTAATAATTGAGATTTTCGTGTCAATAACATCAGCTTCAGAGTGTACTTGTGATGTAAAGCTGATGAAAAGTGGATGATTTGAAAGCAATGATTTCAAATTTGCATGCTCTGTAAATGGCTGATTTTGTACAAAGGGAAAAGAAACAACAGGGAGCATGAAGGAAGAAATGGAATGGCAAAGCATGTAGGAGGAGAGGGTGTGGGTGTGGGGAATGAGAGGGGATGAGTGAGAGGTGGTGAAAGGTGTTTGGAAGGTGGCTACATTCTGTAATGAGGGTGAAAACTAATGGTGACAACAGGAGCTCACAAGAGCTACAGGCCAAGGCAGAAGGAGTTTGGGAATAGGAATTGGTATAAACAGCAAAAGCATTTAAAACAACAGTAGTACAAACAATGGAGAGGAACAAATTGGGCCTCAATGGTATGGATATTAGGTAGTGGTTCTATTTAAAACAGATACACAAATTTGAAGTAAATTGCAACACTCAGGTGAGACCCTACAATATCACCCAGTTTGGAGCTGTAGGTGAGTGGTCAACAGTGCCATTTACAGATTACTTACAGTGTGGAAACAAGTCCACACCGACCCGCCGAAGCGTATACCACCCAGACCCATACTCCTACATTTACCCCTTCACCTAACATCACGGGTAATTTAGCATGGCCAATTCACCTAACCTGCACATTTTGGGATTGTGGGAGGAAACCGGAGCACCCGGAGGAAACCCACGCAGACACGGGGAGAACGTGCAAACTCCACACAGAGAGTCGCCTGAGGCGGGAATTGAACCCAGGTCTTTGGCGCTGTGAGGCAACAGTGCTAACCACTGTGCCACTGTGCCGCCCATTTATCTGTGATCAAGCACAAAGGACTCTATCAGAAGTAAATCAATAGGATATGTAGTCTTACCGAAAGAAGAACATGACAAAACTCATGATGGAAGTAACATTATAGGTAATACAGGAATGAATCAATGATTATATGATTTACACAGATAAAATGAATTTCCATTGTTTGAAGAAATAATGCACTGCATGTGTATTTGTATTTTTAGTAGTTTACTGTTGGATGCATTCAACAGATTTTAGTATGAGGTTTCTACCTGATTTCTTGAAAGCGTCATGGTGCATTGATTTTGCATTTTGCACAATTTGGGAGGATGAAATCAAATAAACCTCAACTTTCCCACAACTGAAATAGCTTCAGGTATTATAAGTAGTCAGTAATGGATAAAAACATCATGGAATATAGAGCATAGAAAGAATAGAAATCTAAATCTGACTTTTGGACATGAAAACTGAGTAAGCTCTGACAGAGTTTATATTTCTCCAGTTTGTTCAAACTTAAGTCTTTGTAATCATTGTTAGACAGTTAAAACATTATAATATTAGGCACTTATTCCTTTCAATGCAGTACTAGTCCTTAACTTGGTCAGTTCAGGATTTAATGAGGAAGTTAATTTCTACACATTTCAGATGTAATTTCCACTTTTGCTTATCTTTTGGAACAGCTGATGACAAAAAGATGACAGAGTAATAGATGACAATGGTTTAACTGAGATACTGGTAGTGCAGATGCAGCCTGATAGGCTTAACATTTTATCTTCAACCTGCCACTGTGCGTTGCTGTGGCTTAGATTTGTCTGTCTGTGAGGAGGCCAGGCTCTGCAAATTCACTCATATATGGCAGTTTTGTAATGAGGTGATATTTCATTCTCTAAACTAGTGAACTAGAACTGCACAAACAGATGTGGGCCTATGGCAGTATTCTGATGCAGCAGAATTTAGAAAACTGTTTTACTTCATAGAAAGCTGATAAAATTCTTAGTAATAAATTAGTTTATATTAATATTTAATTATATTCTAGCTCTAAACATAATTCAGAATTCATAGAATCATAGAATCCCTGCAGTGCAGATAGAGGCCATTCAGCCCATCGAGTTTGCACTGACCCTTTGAAGAACATCCCCCCAGACCCACCCTATCCCCATAACCCCACATTTACGAGGGTTAAATTATCTAGCCTGCTCAGCCCTGGATACCACAGGGCAATTTCACATGGTCAATCCACTTAACCTGCACATCTTTGGACTCTGAGGAAACCGGAGTTGTTACTGTTCACAGGACTGCTGTGTTAGTTCCTCCATGAAATCAAGAAAACTTGTAACTTTACATTAAGGCTTGTTTTATGTTGCCATACTCATCAGTTTAATCGTTCTCCTAACTACACCAAGATATCCTTTGTGCCAGAAAATGCAAGTTGATTTTTGGGAAGTAGGGAATGAAGCTGCAAATATTTAACTGCTCTGTGGAATGAAAGCGAACATCAATCAGGGTAAATTAAGATACATTTCCCTCTCTTTTTTATGCAGAATAAATTCCTTCTTATTTAATTTAAAGTCCTGTAAGGAACGAGTAAATTCTTCCTTTGATAAATATGTATATTACAGCAATAATACTCTTCGCCATTGCCCTCCTACCAAGAAAATGGTGTCTTGCAATTAAGTGTACTTATGTTGATGAAACAATATTTTGTACCAATTCAGAATGTAGAAAAAAATGCTTTAGTACTACCCTGCTTTACCACAAAGGACTGCACAATAGTGTCAAATTCTATCTCTGCTATATTTTAAGAAAAATACCTAACAAATACTTGTTTGCAGCTTATACTGCAAATTATGATTAGCTCCAGGATAACAAATGTCTTTGAGTATCTATGTGCTGTCCCATTATAAACCTGCAGAGCGATAGATAGCCCTTGGATAAAGACAGTAATTGAATTGAGGAGTTCTGATGAGCACAGTGAGCTGCAAGGGTGAAGGTGAAAAGCTTTTTGGTACCAACAGATCTTCACAATTTCATACTTACGACAGTTTGTTTTGTTTTGTTGTTTATAAAATATGTTGATATTACAATTTATTTAGCTAAATTTAACTTGACATACTGGCTTCCATGTTCAGCTCAATTGTTCCTCAGTTATTGGGGCGGCACGTTGGCTCAGTGGTTAGCACTGCTACCTCACAGAGCCAGGGACTCGGGTTCAACTCCCACCTGGGGAACTGTGTGTGGAGTTTGCACATTCTCCCTGTGTCTGCGTGGATTTCCTCCGGGTGCTCCGGTTTCCTCCCACAGTCCAAACATATGCAGGTCAGGTGAATTGGCCATGCTAGATTGCCTGTAGTGTTAGGTGCATTAGTCAGGGGTAAATGTCAGGGAATGAGTCTGGGTGGGTTGCTCTTTGGAGGGTCGGTGTGGACTTGTTGGGTCAAAGGGCCTGTTTCCACACTGTAGGGAATCTAATCTTATTGGAAATCATGTTTCCATACGATCAGGATTAGTTTTGGGATGATTTTTATGAAGCCTTAAAGAAATACAAGATTATCTGTAATTATAATACTATCATTGCTCAAGGTGTTTTTTTCAAAGCGATATAGTGTAGAAACTGGTATGTATTATTCCAATTTTTAGTATGTATTGGATATAAATGTGGCATTTTGTTTAGGCATCCCAAGTAGGTTCCTAGAAAGCAGAGACTTAGCCTTTATTGAAAGTTAAGAAATGTGTTTGCCATATTGGGTTAGATATGCCTCTCTTATTTTCATTTCTTCTGATGTCCAGGATAACCCGTAATTCCACAAGACTCCTTTATGACTCCCAACCCTGTTCTGCTAAGTCTTTCAGTCAGTATATCAGTATACCTTTAAAGGACACAGTATTTCACAATAATGTCAAGAGACAGGATCATGGTGTCATCATCACTGTATCATTCATGTGACCTAATGGTATAAAGGTTGGAAACACCATCTTACCTCAGATCATTTGGAGCATGCCACACTATGAAAAGCATGTTCCTCTACTGTGACTTTTTAAATTATTATTAATCAAGACATTTTGGTGTCTAACAAATGTAATGGTTGTATATAATAGTCAGCTGTAATGAATTTTTGATGTATCTTTCAATGCCAGACTAGCTACAGCCAGTTTCTTGTATTATGAGGGATAGTTTAACCATTACTGCATTGGTTAAAACAGCCTGCTGGAGTTGGAATGACATCAAACATCTCCCATCAAAGCCCATTCCAAACATCTTCCAGGTACAGAGTTCCACTACTGACAGGGCAAGGCCTGACCATGGTGTTTTTTATGAGGAGAATTTCCTATGGAAGTACAATTAGCATCAGCCAAATAGCGTCGACCAAATAATGGTAACAATCACCGAAATGAGCCTCGAACTTTCAAAACCTATCAGAATTAATGGATTTCATTTAGTAACAAGAACAGGAAATCCATTTATGTATGGTGTATTATTTGCGATTTTTGTGCAGATTTGTAGCTCAGGTTGTCATTCAGGTTGTAAGTTTGTTCACTGAGCTGGTAGATTTGTTCTCAGATGTTCTGTCACCTTGTTAGGTAACATCATCAGTAAGCCTTTGTTGAAGCGCTGGTGTTCAGTCCTGCTTTCTATTTATGTGTCTTGGTCTGTTCTGATGGGTGATAAAAGCACTTCCGGTTCTTTTTCTGAGAGATTGGTAGATGGGTTCCAAATCGAGATGCTTGTTGATGGCATTCTGGTTTGAATGTCGGGCCTCTAGGAATTCCCATGCGTGTCTTTGTTTAACCTGTCCCAGAGGATGTATTGTCCTTGTCGAACTGGGGTCCCTCACCATGTGTGTGCAAGGATATTAGTGATAGTTGATCATGCCTTTTGGTGGCTAGTTGGTGGTCGTGTATCCTGGTGGCTAGTTTCCTGCCTGTCCGTCCAATGTAATGTTTGTTGCAGTCCTTGCAGGGTAATATTATATATGATGTTCATTCTGCTGGTTGTTGGTACAGGGCCCTTTAGATTCATCAAGAGCTGCTTCAGTATATTGCTAGGTTTGTGGGCTACCATGATGCCAAAGGGCTGGAGTAGTCTGCTTGTCATCTCCGATATGTCTTTAATGTATGGCAGTGTGGCTAGAGTCTCCGGATATGTTGTGTCTTCCTGTTTAAGTTTGTTGTGTAAGAATTGGCGGACTGTGCTGCAGTGTGCTGTAACTTGTTTAAATAATGTCCTGATGCAGCTCTGTTTGTGGGTTTGGGGTGATTGCTCCTGTAAGTGAATATCTGGTTTGTGAGTGTCACTTTCCAGTTATGCAGGTCTGCAGCTCTCCATTGGCTTTTTGTTCTACTTTGATATCTAGGAAGAGATGTCTGTTGTTGTTCTCTTCCTCTTTGGTGAACTTCATACCAGTAAGGATGTTGTTGTGGGTTTCTTCCAATTTGTTCCGATCGTGATGACAAAGGTGTGGACCGAAAGCTTGGGCTGGATCGTGGGGAGGGCTGCATAACTTTGCATAACTGCTTCTGCCAAGAATCCTGATATTGGTGATCCCATGGGTGTCCCATTGCTTTGTTTGTATGTCTTGTTGTTGAAGATGAAGTGGGTTATGAGGCACAGCTCACACACAGCAGTAACGCATGCAATTCAGAAGCTTGGATAAAGAACCTGTCAGACCGACCACTCTCAGACACAGAAAAAGCCATCCTAGTAGGAGGACTTCCTAGTAGCACTGGAATCACTGAAAGACAATGGATGTACTGAAGAAATTCTGCTGGCCATCAGACAGAAAGTAGCACCAACACTAAGCAGAAAGAAATAAAGGAACACCCTCAACACACAGGAAGGACTTAAAAAAGACAAAAATAATGTAATCCTAACGGCACACATAGGGAGCATGACTGTCATCCTGAATGGAACACAATACTCGCAGATACCAACACCTACCAACAGGTGGCGATGGACCCGACTCCACGGCTAGAAAACCGTATTACAGTAGAACTGAAGAAACTCAACAAGACAGGTGAAATTAACAAGTCAGAATGAAAACCAAATGATCCAACTCACCCTGTTTCTACAGATTACCAAAGGAATAAAACCATAGAGTCATAGTCATAGAAATGTACAGCATGGAAACAGACCCTTCAGTCCAACCCTCACTTCCTGGCACACCGACATGCAGACTAGCAAAGGAACTTCATCACAAACCGAAACACCCAGTAGAAGACTCACACCGCTCCCTATCGACTCCAACCAGGAATTCCTGAACATCATCAAAGACACCAAGGTAGAGGACAACAAGGTCATGATTTCCTTCAACATGATGACCTTATTCACATCAATAAGCATTACCCTGGCCAAAAAAACACTGGCTGCACTACTAGACAAACTAAGGACACAAACACTAGACAGCACCAACTCCACCAGTAAGGACAACATCCTCAAACTAGTAAACCTGTGTCTCACAATCCACTTCACCTTCAATGACAAGACCAAAAACAAAGCAATGGGACACCCATGGGATCACCAAAATCAAGATTCTTGGCAAAACAAGTTATGCAGAGGTTGGATAACACCTTTGTCATCATGAAACGCAAATGAGAAGAAACCCACAAACACACAAACAACATCCTTACTGGTATAACATTCACCAAAGAGGAAGATAACAACAACAGACACCCTTTCCGAAATGTCAAAGTAGAACAAACAGCCAATGGAGAGGTGCAGACCTGCGTCTACAGGAAAGCGACACACACAAACCAGATACTCAACTACAGGAGCAATCATCCCAAAACCCACAAATGGAGAGGAATCAGGACATTATTTAAACAAGCCACAACACACTGCAGCACCCAGGAACTATGAGATGCTGAAGAAAAACACCTATATAATATATTCAAGAACAACGGGTACCCGATAAGCACAGTCTGCCAATTCCTACACAACAAACCTAAACATGAAGACACAACATACCCAGATACTCTAGCCATGCTATCATTCATTAAAGACATCTTGGAGATGACAACCAGACTACTCCAGCCCTTGACATCATGGTAGCCCACAAACCTGCCAACACACTGAAACAGCTCCTGATGAATCTAAAGGACCCTGTACCAGCAACCAGCAGAATGAACGTCCTATACAAAGTACCCTGCAAGGACTGTAACAAACGTTACATCTGACAGACTAGCAGGAAATTAGCCTCCAGGATACACAAGCACCAACTAGCCACCAAAAGACATGATCAACTATCACTAGTATCCTTGCACACAGACGATGAGGGACAACAGTTTGACTGGGGCAATTACATCCATCCTAGGACAGGTTAAACAAAGACATGCATGGGAATTCCTAGAGGCCTGGCATTCAAACCAGAACTCCATTAACAAACAAATTGATTTGGACCCTATCTACCAAGTCTCAGAAAAACAACTGGAAGTGCTTTTGTCACCCACCACAACAGACCAAGATACACAAATTGGCAGCGGGACGGAACATCAGAGCTTCACTGGTGGCTCACTGATGATGCTACCCAGAATGGTGATGGAACGCCTAATAACAAATCAGCTCAGTGAGAAAACTTACAACCATGTGTATTATTTAACTTATTGATTGATCTTTTCAGAAAATACATAAAATTGTTTTTATAGCATAATAAAAACGAGTGAAATTATGGTAATTAATATCTCCAAAATATACATTGATGTGATTTCATTAGCAACAATGAAAACCTAGTTACTAATTATAACAGCTGTAATCTCTTAGATGATGCACATGTTGAATTTTTTTTATCCTGCTACTAAATGTGAACTATTTTGGTGTAATATGTTATTAACAACAAGTGAGAAGATCCAAATTTATTGCCAATCCCTGCAAGTGCTGATAATAAACATGAATAATTTTATGGTTTGGGACAACAGCCAACAAGTATACAGAAGCATCATGTGCGGCAGTGTGTAACCTGGTCTTGCTTGCTCCAGTGAGCTAATAAAAGGAGATCTGAATGAAGGTGTATGATTTAAAGAGCACAAGGCAAAATTTGTACTATTTTAAATTAACAGCACATAACATATACAAACAAGAATGTATTGCTTGTTTAGGATTCAAAATTACTGATCCACACAAATATTAGCAAAACTGTAGCAAATAATGGCATTCAATCGCGTCAGGTAGCACTGTTTCTCAAGCTCTGAAGGTCTCAGAATAGCTGACAGGGCGTGTATTTACATATTACTGAATGGACAGCTATCACCATATTCTATATGGAGAAACAAAAGAGGGCTTGAGGATCCTGAATTTCTCGACTCCCATTGAAACCAATCGAGATCCTCAATCAATCTCTCTTTCCGCTACTTACCATCAATTCAGCGGGTCCACAATCTCATTCCATTCCCCAACACAAATCTGATCTTTCTACTTTACTCTTGAGAGCTCCTCTTCTCCTTCTCTCTCTGTTTTATTCAGGGATATCTGGTCGGCATGGACAAGTTGACCGAAGGGTCTGTTTCTGTGCTGTACATCTCTATGGCTCTATGACACTATTTAAGAGGTGAGGGCATTGCTGGCTAGGCCAGCGTTTATTGCCTATTCCTAATTGCACAATGCTGTGGTTCTGGAGTCAGATGTAGGCCAGACCGGGCAAAGATGGTAGTTTTCTTCCCTAAAGGACATTGACATTGACATTGACAAATGGTTTCAAGGTCATCATTAGACTCTTTATTCCAGATTTTCTTTACTGGATTCAAATTCTATTATCTGCCATGACCATTCACATGGCCACTCAAAACCTGGTCCCAGAGAATTAGCAGCGTGTCTGGATTAACAATCCATTGATAATACCACTAGGCCATCACCTTGCCATAAACATCAATTTTGAAAGTCTGATCCCCCTCCCTCTGACATCAACCTTGGAAGGGTGATCTCCTCTCCCCCTCTCACCCCAGTGCTACATCAATGTGATGATTTGGAGATGCCGGTGTTGGACTGGGGTGTACAAAGTTAAAAATCACACAACACCAGGTTATAGTCCAACAGGTTTAATTGGAAGCACACTAGCTTTCGGAGCATCGCTCCTTCATCAGGTTGTGGTGGAGGGCTCAATCCTAACACACAGAATTTATAGCAAAAATTTACAGTGTGATGTAACTGAAATTATACATTGAAAAATTGATTGTCTGTAAGCCTTTCATCTGTTAGAATACCATGATAGTTTCACTTCTTTCATGTGTAAATCACAAAACCTTTTTTTTAAAATGTTGCATTCTTGGGTTAGCTGTTAACAATGATGATAGCTAGATAAATATGTTGAAGGTGCTGGCCCCCTGTGTTCTCTGTCTATGCCATGATGTTTAGATTGATTCTAATCTAAAGAGTGAGATAACGGAGTTTTACATGAATTCATGCAGTTTTTGAGCAAAGTAGTGTAACCCTGCAAGTACAAATTCACCCCACAAAATATATGTGTGCATGGGTCTTTGTCTGTCTGTGTGTGTATGTCTGTCTGGGTTGGGGGTTGTGAATGTGAGAAAGTGTATGTATGTGTGTAGTGAGTGCAGAGTGTCTGAAGTCTGTGAGGGGGTGCATGTGTGAGTGTGGGAGTTCCAAAGACAAAGAAATTCACTTCACTTTAAATGGGGAATACTTGATTTTTAAAAAGTGACTCCTTATCTCTAATCTCCCATAAGAGGGAACCTCTTTTCCACATTGCCATATCAGGACTCCTCAGAGTCTTGGGTTTCAATCAGATCATTTCTTCCTCAGCTATATATTATTACACATTATACTGCATTTGCTATATCCTTGCCCATTCCCTTAACCTAGTTTTTTTGCAAGGAGAAAGTGAGGACTGCAGATGCTGGAGATTAGAGTCGAGAGTGTGGTGCTGGAAAATCACAGCAGGTCAGGCAGCATCCGAGGAGCAGGAGAATTGAAGTTTCAGGCAAAAACCCTTCATCAGGAATGAGGTTGGGAGCTGAGGGGGTGCAGAAATAAATGGGAGGGGTGGGGCTGGGGGGAAGGTAGCTGAGAGTGCGATAGGTAGATAGAGGTGGGGGTAATAGTGATAGGTCAGAGGGGAGGGTGGAGCAGATAGGTGGGAAGGAAGATAGACAGGTAGAACCATCAAATCAGCGGGCAAGGGGTGTGCAGTGCAGTTTGGCGCACCGATCTCCTACACGGCTGAAGCCAGGCATCAACTTGAAGACACCTCCTCCTACTGCCCCCTCAACCACAATCTCATCTCCCATCACCAAACCACCATCTTCCAGACTGTATGCAACCTCATCACCTCAGGGGATCTCCCATCCACAGCTTCTAACCTCATAGTTCAGGAACCCTGCACTGCCCGGTTCTATCTCCTACTCAAGATCCACAAGCCTGACTGACCTGGCCTACCCATTGTCTCGGCCTGCTCCTGCCCCACTGATTCATCTCCACCTACCTTGATACTGTCCTATCCCCCCCGGTCCAGGAATTCCCCACATACATTCGGGACACCAACCACGCCCTCCACGTCCTCCAAGATTTTTGTTTCACTAGCCCCTAATGCCTCATCTTCACCATGAACATCCAGTTCCAATACACCTCCATTCTCCATGACCAGGGCGTCCAAGCCCTCCATTTCTTCCTCTCCCGACGTCCCCGCCAGCAAATTTCCACTGACACTCATTCGTTTGGCTGAACTGGTCCTCACCCTCAATAATTTCTCCTTTGAATCTTCCCACTTCCTCCAGATGAAACGGGTAGCCATGGGCACCCACATGAGCCCCAGCTATGCCTGTCTCTTTGTTGGCTACAGTCAATCTTCTATAGTTACATGTTCTATACTTAATGGGCCTGCTTTACTACAGCTTAGGGCTCCAGCAGAACTGTATTGTGACTTCTCCTAACCCTGTTCACAATTAGAAGGTGGTATGTGTGTTGTGGTGAGTCCAATATACAACCATTTTGCATGACTAAGATAATTGATAGTCTGCCATTAAGATGTGACAGAGGCAGGACATTAGCAGTGCATATCATAGGTACAGTACAAATATAGGTAAATCAACCGTGCAACCGTGCTCTTCAGGGAATCAGAAATCTTCATACAAAATTTACTGTCCTATGCTATTGTATATCAGTATTTGTAATGAAGAATCATTTTCCAGACAGAGCATTTAAAAAGTAATACATAACAATGCCAGTGGCAATTGTGCAGCAGCAGATAGAGAGCCTTCTACATGGCTAATCAATTCTTTATCTTAACCCTCACATGACAACAGAATATCACAGATATTGGAAAGCTGAAATGAAAACTGAAAGCACTGAAAAACTGTGCAAGTCTGGTTTTATCTCTGGAGAGAGAAAGAATGAACTTTTCAAGTCCTATAAAACTTCTTTAGAACAGAAGGAGGCTGGAAATGGTGTCTATTATACTGCTGACTGAGGGGGAAAGAGGAGTGAGTAGAACAGATGGTGAGGATGCCTAGAGCAGTGCTAATAGAGAAATGGAAATGTAAAATGGGTGCAAATTATGATGTGAAAAGAAGAACCTGCATCTGTTTTGCTGAGAGCAAAGTTAACAAGATACAAACAAGATGAGGCTGAGAATGGGGCATGGAATTTGGGGCAATGTAAGTGAAAGAGATGACAAAAGTCATGCTCTGAAGTGTGGAACTTGACATTGAGTCCTCAAGCTGTAAAGTGTCTAAGCAGAGCATCAGGTGTTGTTCTTCCAGTTTGTGTTGAGCTTCGGTGAAACACTTTCGCAGACTCAAGTTGGAAATGCTAGCATTAGACCAAGATGGTTTATTGAAATGTCAAGGAACTGTAAGGTCAAGGTCATTCCTATGGACAATGTCATGGTGTTCCGCAAAATGGTCACCCAGTTCAGCAATGTAAAGGAGACAACATGTTGATTACAGTAGACTAACTGCAGAAAAAATGTGTATGAAAAATGCTGCTTCGCGTGTAAGTTGTGTTTGGAGTCTTGGGGAGTGACAAGTCTTATACCTTCTGTGATTGCATGGCAAGGTGCCAAGGCAGAGCAGTTTGGGGAAGAAACTATTAAGAGGGAGGAGGAGTGGGCTGGTTGTTTCACAGGGATTGATTCTTGCTGAAGGTTGCAGTGAAGGGGAGAGCCAGAGTTGTTTAGTGAAGGTATCTTGCTAGAGATGGCAGAAATAGCAAAGGATGAACCTTTGAGTGCAGAGACTGGGGAGGTGGAAAGTATAAACAGGTGGGGAACCCAGTTGTTTTTCTGGAAGACTGGGGAATGAATGAGGGCATAGGTGCAGGTGATGGATCAGACATGGTTGAGGGCCCTGTCAACCAGAGTGAGGGGAATCCTTGGTTGGTGAAAAGTGTGAGATGTCATTGCTCTAATGAAGAGTTATCGAACTCGAAACATAACTCTGCTTTCTTTCCACAGACGCAGCCAGATATGCTGAGTTTCTCTAGCATTTCTGTTTTTGTTTCAATGTAAACAATGATTTCAAGGAAATGCACAGAGATGGAACAGGTGAAGGAGAGGGAAGAATGGATATTGAAAGCAAACTGAGAATGTTTCCAATTTCAGACAAGAGCAAGAAGCAGCGGTAATGAGTCATAGATGTATCAGAGAAAGTATTGTTGGTTGAGGCCTAAATAAGGCTGGAACAAGAATGTTCCACATCCGCTAAAAAGAGATAGGCATAACTGAGACTTAGATGTGTACCTATAGCCATTCTTTTAACTTGGAGAAGCTGAGATTAAAAGAAAATTTGTTGAAACTGAAAACAAGCTCAGATAGGGAAAGGAGAAAAAAATTGGATTTCTATGGCTCCATGCTGAACCATAGACTCAAATTATTATCTAATTATGCAGAATGATATTTTAACCCCATAATGTAGAAAGAAGCAAGTTTCCAGGAATTGGCAAAAGAAATGTCAATGAAATTACAGTATGCATAAAAAAGACAAATGACTGAGCCAACATGAATATTGCACTGAGAACTGTAACTTTTAGGATTCTTATTCAATTTGGAGGCATAGACACTCTGTATAAACAATTACATCTATTCTCTAGCACTGATGCTAAGTCATGCTATCTCAGATAATCCCAGTGTTAAACAGCTTCTTTCAGCAGAAAGAAAACTGTCATTCAGCCAATTATAACTGGCTTGATTTCCAAAAGTTTGTGAACATATCAAATGGAGCTGAAAATATGTGTATTCATGTCAAAGGTATAGAACTGATACTGCAAATTTATAGAAAATGTAATTTTATAGGACAGTCCACAATTTGCAAGATGTTCAAATGTTTACGACATGTGAGATTTGCTACCTAAAAGTCTACATACATAATAGTACTCAAGTTATTACAATTTTGGAACCTAAAAATGCCATTTACTAAAGTTTTTGCTATTTAAGAAGGTTAATATTTTGGCTTCTGAAGTTAAACAGGATGAGTAGATTGTCACCTATGTAATCCTTTTTTGTGCAAACTAATGATAAAGATAAATTACTAGAATGTTAAATGTTTGTAGTCAAATATTTTGTTTGACTAAGACATTGCTTGCTCAATCAAACATTTCCAACATTTTCCATGAAAATACTTTCTCTTAGAAATGTTGTTCTCGTGGTAAAATTAATTGAATATTCTACTCTACTAAATCTAATATCTAGGTTAATTAAGTCTAGTATTTCCTTTTAAGGGTAGTCCTACATTTCAGGCCAAAATTTATTAAAATTGCATATTTTGTTCCTTGTCCATGATTTGTGCAAACTTTACAAGGGTGGAATTTTCCCATTTGCAGCTAAGTGATTAGTCATGTAAGATATGTAGCACCCGATCTGCCACAGCTCAGAGCAACTCATCTCACACAACCTTCCACTCTTCACCTCATTAACTATGCAACCAGGCTCTTGGATGTATTTCTCAGGGAATTGCATGGCTGAAGTGGTGGCAGTGCTTTCCACTCCAGGACCTCTGGACTTTCATATCACTGGTGCCTTATTTAAAGCTCAGCTGCATACCACTTCAGTCACAGAAAGCCAAGAACTGGCCGTTATACTGTGGTATGCACCTGCTTTTTTTGAATAATGTTTCTGAGGAAAGCAGAGTTCACTACCCACGTAGAGAGGTCAACAGTCCTTTTTCCAGCTGACTGTCACTGTCACCTATGCCTCCAGACACAGCCAGCCTGGACACATACTGCAGCTCGGATATGTCCGAATTATAGAGTCATAGAGATGTATAGCAGGGAAACAGACCCTTCAGTCCAACTTGTCAAATAGATAACCTAAATTAATCTAGTCCCACTTGCCAGCATTTGACCCATATTCCTCTAAACCCTTCCTTTTCATATACCCATCCAGCTGCATTTTAAAAGTGTTGTTATTGTACCATCCTTCACCGCTTCCTGTGGTAGCTCATTCCATACACACATCACCCTCTGCGTGAAAAAGTTGTCGCTTAGGTCCCTTTTAAATCTTTTCCCTCTTACCTTAAACCTATGCCTTCTAATTTTGGATTCCCTCACTCCAGGAAAGAGAACTTGCCTATTTGCCATATCCATGCCCCTCATAATTTTGTAAATCTCTATAAGGCCACCCCTCCATGTCCGACACTCCAGGGTAAACAGTCCCAGCCTATTCAGCCTTGCCCTTTAGCTCAAATCCTCCAACCCTGGCAACATCCTTGTTAACGTTTTCTGAATCCTTTCAAGTTTTGCAACATCATTCCTATAGCAGGGAGACCAGAATTGTACTCAGTATTCCAAAAATAGCCTAACCAATGTCCTGTACAGCCGCAACATGACTTCCCAAATACTATACTCAATGCACTGACCAATAAAGGAAAGGATACCAAACGCCTTTTTCACTATCCTATCTACTTACGACTCACCTTCAAGGAACTATGAACTTGAACTCCTGTGTCTCTTTGTTCAGCCACATTCTCCAAGACCTTACCATATAAGTCCTGCCCTGATTTGCCTTTCCAAAGTGCAGCACCTCACATTTATCAAAATTAAACGGCATCTGCCACTCCTCGGCCCATTGACCCATCTGTTCAAGATGTGGGCGGCACGGTGGCACAGTGGTTAGCACTGCTGCCTCACAGCGTCAGAGACCCGGGTTCAATTCCCGCCTCAGGCGACTGACTGTGTGGAGTTTGCACGTTCTCCCCGTGTCTATGTGGGTTTCCTCCGGGTGCTCCGGTTTCCTCCCACAGTCCAAAGATGTGCAGGTCAGGTGAATTGGCCATGCTAAATTGCCCGTAGTGTTAGGTAAGGGGTAAACGTAGGGGTATGGGTGGGTTTCGCTTCGGCGGGTCGGTGTGGACTTGTTGGGCCGAAGGGCCTGTTTCCACACTGTAAACTAATCTAATCTAAAAAAAAGATCATGTATTCTGAGGTAATCTTCTTTGCTATCCACTACACCCCCAATTTTGGTGTCATCTGCAAACTTAGTAACTATAACTCCTGTGTTCACATCCAAATCATTTATATAAATGACGAAAAGCAGTGGACCCAGCACTGGCACGCCTTTGGTCACAGACCTCCAGTCTAAAAAGTTCAAGAGGAACATACATCAGTATGAGAAAGAAGGTCAATGACCTTCAATGTTTTGTACTATTTTCTTTCTGCTGTCTCACACTGACAGGGTCAGCACATTCTCTCACTCTGCCACTGCACTCACATATCACCAAAGGTTAGAGGCTTCAATTCTCATTGTTGCATGCATCGTAACTATTCAACAGATCTCATTCACCTTATCCCCCCAAATTACTAATCCTGCCCTCTGCACTTTCAACTCATTATGGAGAGCATCTCACCATGTCATGCATCATTACGAAATACTCTTCCATTGAATTCCATCATATTCATTCCCTCTCTTTGTCTCATTGCTGAAAACATTGGCTCAGCCTTAGGGCTGATGTCTCAAATGTTCTCTGTGTAACCCAGACATAATCTGAAGACTGCTTGCACTTGACCAGTATCACTATCTCTAGTCTGCAATGACATGTGTCCCTGGACTCTGATAATATCACTTGCTTGATGGACCATGGTCAACCCTTGGTAATGTAATCAGACAAATATCTTGACTAATGATAATCCTGCTTCACCACACTAAACACTTTGACATTCAGGCAATGCCATTTGCTTGAAGCACATGCATTGTGTTTTCCAGATAAATCATTGGAGGACCACAAAATGACATGTCTACTCCCTATCTGACTAAGAGATTGATTGCTCATTACTCCCCACAATTGCAAAGTTGTCTGCCTCATCCCTGCACTAAAAAGCAATGGCAACCACAGAAACTGGCAGCCTTTAAGTCATGTTCAAATCAGTGAGTGTGTGCTAAGAATGTACTATGACTTTCAAAGGGATCTGGCAGAACCAGGTCTTTCAGCTCCTTTTTTGTTAATTATTCAATGGTTTTGAGCTTCTTTGGTTGGTCCAGCAAGTTGTCCTAGTGAAGGTATTAGTGAACTGTCTTCTTGAATAATTGCAGTCCATTTGATATAAATACACTCACAATAATGTGAAGAAGTGAATTCCAAGTATTTGACCCAGTGAAGGTGAAGGAATTTTGATATATTTTCAAATTAGGAGAGTGAGAACTTGGAAGGGACCTGCAGGTGGTGGTGTTTCCATGTATCTGCTGACCTCCTTCTAGAGGATAGTGGTGGGGGTTTGGAAGGTGCTGGAAGGAGCCTTGATGACGTTTTGCTGTGCATCTTTAGAGTATTGGTGGTGGAGGGAGTGAATGTTTCTGGATGTGGTGCTAATTAAATGGGCTGTTTGATGGTGTCAAGCCTTTGAGTGTTGTTGGAGCTGCACTCATCAAGGCAAGAAGGAAGTATTCCTTCATATTTCCAACTTGTGTTTGGTAGATGGTTGATGGTGGACAGACTTTGGGGAATCAGGAAGTGAGCTTCTTTCTGCAGGATTGCTAGCTCTTGTAACTACAGTATTTCTATGGATAGCTCAATCAAGTTTTGGTCAAGGGTAACCCCCAGGATGTTGATGGTTGGTAGTTTCACGATTCAGCAGCATTTTTGAAGTTTGTTGGAAAGGAATCAGATAATTGAGTTAATTTGTGTGTCTTTCTTATTCTTCATTGAGAAATAAACAGTGGTGGATCTGAATGAAATCTGTGTGGTTGTTTCATAATTTCATTGCTTTATACAAGATAGGCAAAATTTTGGAAATTTTAAATGCAATATTGTTTCATAATATTTTGCTGGCAAGGCCACATTTGTTTTCATTTAATTTGTCATAAAAACAGATATTCTGTTTAAAATATCCCTGTTTCTGTATTGTATGTGCACCGATTATTCACTGGTCATGACTCTCACCTTTCCATCTTCAGCACTGAGGATGAATTCCACTAGCAAGTTCTCACTCCCTAGAAAGTACTAAGGCATTTTTTATGCATAACATCTGGTGATATCCATTGCCTAAGGGTTGAATTGAAACCCTTGGTTTGTAGGTTATAAAGGAATTTTCGAAATTATTTTTCCCCTGAATTGAGCAAGGGTTTTTTGTATATTTATTCTGCCTGTCCCAGGAGATTATTTGACTGTTGGTGGTTGGAAACATTATGGTTCACAAAGTTTAATTAGAACATGAGTTCAGGGACACATTCAAGAGACCAGCTTTATCTATTTCTGCTGTTGTTTTTCTTTTTTGGCAATCACTTACTGAATTGACAAGAACATTGCTTGCACATCAAACAGGGGAAGACTAAACAATCAATCAGGCCTTGAATCAGTAATACTGTTTGGATTCCTTTGCCTGCTGGCAGACATCATACAGGTGGTTGTAAAGTCGGCTTGCATCCCTGATAATTCTTCTCAACTGCTCTATGTTACTTTGTTGCTGGCGTTTGTACAGGGCACAGATTGGATCTAGTGAAGGTGAGACTTTTACTGTAATTTCCTCAGAAGAGTGGGATCCCACCCAAAACTTTGGGTCCTCTGACTTGTGCTTAGAAATTCCTGTCTGTAATTTTACCTCATCTGGAATCAGATCACTTTGTATCACTGTAAAACAGTTTCAAATATCACATGGATGCCTGTGTGGCACGGTGGCTCAATAGTTAACACTGCTGCCTCACGGCACCAGAGACCCGGGTTTGATTCCACCTTGAGGTGACCGTCTGTGTAGAGTTTGCACATTCTCCCCATGTCTGCATGGGTTTCCTCCGGGTCCTCCGGTTTCCTCCCACAATCCAAGGATGTGCAGGTTAGGTGAATTGACAATGCTAAATTGTCCATTGTGTTAAGGGATATGTAGGTTGGATGTATTGGTCAGGGATTTTAAAAAAAGGGTAGGTAGAATGGGTCTGGGTGGGTAACTTTGGATGGTTGGTGTGGACTTGTTGGACCGAAGGGCCTGTTTCCATTCTGTAGGGATTCTATGATTCTAATACACTATATTATGTAATATTTTATCAGATACTTTCTGATAGAATTTAAAAAAAGAAACAACTCATATTGACTTATAGTAAATTGTACTATGGTAAAGACATGTACTATGTGTAATTTATAATACAATTACAGTACATTATTAAATGATTGATTCTCAGTACGATACAAGGTAATCACATCTGGTTCTTCCAATAATTGGCTCAACTGCTGATTTAAATCGACCTTTTTGCCATGTTAAACCTATGCTAAAATTTATGAACTTACATTAAAATTGACTTGAGCAGCTTTGTTGTTTGATGGGCATATTTCAGTTTGTATAAATTGTTACATGTTGAAATATTCCTGCCAATTCTACATTTATATATATGTTATATGTGTTTGTTAGATCTTACTTTCACTATCATTGATGCTAAGTTATTTCTGAGTGATCTTAGAAACATGCTTTTTGTTCATTTTGCAATTTGCACTTTCATGGCAGTGCATCTGCATGTTTCAAAAGCAATAGCTGTACATGCTGCAAATGAGTGGCTGTCCAAAATCTTCATATCCTTCCTAAAGTGTGGTACCCAGAAAAGAACACCATATTGGCAGATAATTAAAGTACATGAATTAAAGCTGCCAAATAGTTATAAAGCAATCTTCCATGCAGACACATGACAGAGAGGTTTGAAGATTTTCCTTAGCCGTTACAGTTTGGAAGTCCTAACTGGCCAAGGGTAGATTCTGTTCACCATTCTCAACACAGAATGCTTTTTACAGGAAGTGCTGAGCAGCAAATTATCGGCCCAGTGTCCCAAACTGCATCATGGAAATTGCTGGACACCAAGGTGATCCACACTGAAGATATTTTTAGCAAGCATCTGTAGCGCGAGCAAATTCGGATCCTAGTTGAGGAACTGGAGTCCAAGCTGCAGACAGGGAGGGGGAAAGTTACCTGGATATTTTGCTTCGGGGGCGGTCACACTGTTCTGACTGGGTAATTCAAACCTGGTCTATGAGCAAGAGCAGGAGGATTTCATTACAGGTGAGGGTGGAATGGAACCTCAGGCATCATTCACAGAGCCTCAGTCTCTGCAATTATCCAGCAGTTAAAAGGTTCTTGCAAGCTGTGTGCTTGAGAGTGGGGACTGTCAGGAGGATGAATGAACTGGGTCATGATCCATTCAAGTATCGGGAGGATTGTAGTAGGAATAGGACACAATGTAAGTGGAGGGACTGAAACCTCATGAATATGAGTCTTGAATGCTGTGTTGAAAATGTGTTGCTGGAAAAGTGCAGTGGGTCAGGCAGCATCCAGGGAACAGGAGAATCGACGTTTCGGGCATAAGCCCTTCTTATGCCCGAAACGTCGATTCTCCTGTTCCCTGGATGCTGCCTGACCTGCTGCGCTTTTCCAGCAACACATTTTCAGCTCTGATCTCCAGCATCTGCAGACCTCAATTTCTCCTTGAATGCTGTGTTGCTGCCTGATGCTGAGATTATGGACATCTCCTCTGGGCTAGGGAAGAACGTGAAATATGATCCAGTTGTCACCATGTTGTTGACAATGGACTAGAGGGAAGTTCTGCTTAAAGATTTTGTCTATTTGGGAACTGAAGTAAAAAGCAGAACCTCCAAGGTGGTAGCTCATGATACTACCTCAACCGTGGATAAACTGGAATAGGGTAAAGCAAGTAAAAGAGTTAAATGTGTGGCTGAAAGATTGATCAGAGTGGAATGGGGTTTCAGATCATGTGACACTGGCACCAGTTCTGGGGCAGGAGGATGCTGTTCTGTTAGGAGGGGCTTCAGTTGAACAGTGCTGAGATCAATGACCTGTAGAGTCAAATAAAAATTGTAAAGATGGCTCTAAACTAACTAGAAGACTGGAGGATTGGGAGAGGGGATATGTAGGCTTACAAGTCAAAAGGATCCAGTGGCATTGCTGGCCAGCTATTTAGATAATACCTAGAATGGGACAGGGAGGGACATTGAACTGGAGTCAAGTTGCCCAAAATGCTATATCTAAAAACACATCAGATTCAAGATGGCAGTGCCAGCACTGTAGATAGCATTCGGTTGAACCCTGCTGCTTCAGGCTGGTCACATTCTTTTTTTCTCTCTCTCTCATTTTCCTTGATATCATGGGGAGGCCAGAGCAGTGTCAGCAATGGACTCTTGGAATGGTGACTGGGTGTCAGCTGCAGCAAGGGCAGAACAGGGACTCTTTCAGCAGCGATGGATCATCGACTGTGGCGGTGTCAGTACACAGACTGGGGGGGCTTCTGGCTGTGGTAGCCCAGAGTAGGGACCTTGCAAGAGTCCTGGAGTAGTGTCTGGGAGCTCAACCAATGATGATGAACTCTATTTAAATACTTTATTCTTATCCTTTTGTAATGGTGCTGGATTGTGTCAACAGAACACTTTTTACTGTATCTCCCTAGATATTTGTGACAATAAATCATTCATTCATTCACATTAATAAAAACTGCAGCCAATAGGGGTCAAAGCAGGAAACTGTTTAAAAAGGCAAAAGTGATAGCTTGTACTTAATCGTGCATAGTGTAAGGTTTTAGTTTATAATCAATTATTTTCCGGATCTTTAAATGGTTTGGATATCCCCCAGACTGGATTTATTTATGGATATGTGAATGAAGAGACTGCAGACAGGAGTTTAAGGGCAATCTCTCATTAGATTCCCCCTCTCTGATGAAGCCCTTGGTTCAGTTTCCTGGTTCCCAGTCTTGATTTGGACTCTTTGGTTCTTGATTCCAAAGTTGCTTGTTGGGGATGGAAGCCTGTGGGGAAGCTATTTGAGCAGAAGCTTGTTGCTGAAAAACACATACATAGGTGAGATTAGTCTAGCAATCATAGCCCCTGCCATCTTCATGCCAAATCTGTGGTCTTCATTGTGCTCTAGATGTTCCTCACATCCCCGCAGCTAGTGGGTTTTCTGAGCCATAAGATACCTATACTTCACATAATACATTTAAAGGTCAGTAAAATTCAATTTAGAAAGACCTCATTAATGTCTAATCAGGATGTTAATTGGTTCAGTAAGTACCTGGCTGCTTACACTAATTAAGGATCTGGTTGCGGCAAGTAGATTACTTACATGCATCCAAATGTGCCTCTGTTAAACCCAGAAGTCAGTATCTTGGATCGAGATAATGTCCATAATCCAAAATTAATTATTTTAACCTGCCATTGCCAATCCAACCATTCTTGATGGTTGATGTCCCCTACATTTTAACAGACTGGATAGGATATCAAGCAGTGAACCAATGGTTTTCCAGTCTGTACTACCTTTGAGTCATATTGTGTGTCGGGGCACTCAACAATAGAAATTCCCTCTTTAGCCATTAATTTCCATAGCAGGTATCCTAATTGAATGCTCTACCTCAGACAGAAGATTTGCAGAAGTCCAAGTGAAACAATATGTATAATCTGTAGTTTCCACCGGTCTTCTGGTAGAGTTCTATCTGACAGATTGAGGAAGCCTCACAATTTCTACCCCATAGTAATTTTAAGAGAAGGTTGCCCATTCACTCTGGCCAGTCAATCATCCACACAGGTGAGTCAATCGTTCACATAAGTGAATTGATTATTGGCAGACATGACTTCAGATATTTGTATCATGTTACATGTTATTTGTATCATGTTAACTTACTGTCTCTAAAACAGGTTTCCTCGGACTGAGGAAAGATTTGGTATTATTTAATAGAAGATTTTAAAGTTCCAATTGTTGATATCCATATTCATTAAAGTGAATTGGAGACAGTAAGGATGCAGATGCTGGAAGCCAGAGTCTCAATTAGAGTGGTGCTGGAAAAACACAGCAGGTCAGGCAGCATCCGAGGAGCAGGAAAATCGATGTTTTGGGCAAAAGCCCTTCATCAGGAATCATTAATTCATGATGAAGGGCTGTTGCCCGAAATGTCGATTTTCCTGCTCCTCAGATGCTGCCTGACCTCTGCTTTTTCAGCACCACTCTAATCTAGACTCTGATTTCCAGCATCTGCAGTCCTCACTTTCGCCTGCTGGAAGCCAGAGTCAATAGATGTGAAGCTTCAAAAAAAGCACAGCAAGTCAGACAGCATCTGAGGAATGGAAACCTTTTGGGCTGAAACCTTTTGTAAGGTGGGGGGGTGTGTTGGAGGTTGGGGTTGTGGGAAGGGTAGGTGGGATGGTGATAGGAGGTTGTAGGTAGGGGGCTATTATGATTAGGAAGGGTGGAGCAAATTGGTGAGTAGGAAGATGGATAGGCTAGGTCAGGTCAGGGAGGTGAAAGGGAGAATGGAACTAGATATGGAATAAGTCTGGGGAGGAAGGGTTTTGAAGCTGGTGAAATCAATGTTGAGGCCATTGAGCTGTAGGTTTCCCAGGTGAAATATAAGATTTTGTTACTTCAGTTTCCATTAGCCTCACTCTGATAGTGGAGGAGGCCAAGAGTGGCCATGTTGCTTGGGGGGGGTGAGGAATTAAAATGGATTGAGTTGGTTGATATGTGCAGAAATCAGATGCTCTGCAAACTGGTCCCTGAATATGCATTTGGTCTCCCCAATATAGAGGAGACCACATGAAGATACAATGAAAGAGGTTGAATGACATGCATTTGAATTTCTGTCTGATCTGGAAGGATTGTTTAGGGCCTTAGCCAAAGGTAAGAGGGGAGGTGTGGGGGCAGGTATTGCACCTCTTGCATTTGCAGAGAGATGTACTGGTGTGGTGGGAAAGTAGGAGGGGGGTGTGGAGTTGCCTAGGGACTTGAGGTGTGGACAATAGAACACAGTAGAGAAGAGCAGATTACAATGGAGAGCAACAGAGGTGCCAAGATTGTAGGAGGCATTACCCATTCAAATGGGTATCCAATCAGTGATACCATATTTAACCAACTAACAAAGACCCTTTTTTAGCATAATAAATAAAACACAGGGAACCACTTCTTGTCTATCTCATTTTCGATCTGTCTGAAGAGCAGTGGCTCCACAGGACCAGTTTGATATGGGGTGTGGTTGGACAGCCTGCTGTAGTCTATTGGCCTAGGTAACCAATCATTACCAGTCACCATCAGTGTTAACATAGCAGTCTTCGGTCTCTTCTACTGTGCTATGGAAACATCTTCACGGCCCCTCTATTGGCTGTACATGAATGAATTTGGCATGTTATAAATTGTAAGACTTCTTTTTTACCATTGCATCAACTTAAGTCAGTTTTCCTGCTGATGATCATAGTCAAAATGGGTTGAAACTTGGATTTACTTCTTTGGCTAGCTTCCCACAGGTGAAGGGTGACATCATTCATTCCAATGATCAATTAGGAGAGTTTATCAACTGCAATGGATTTCATTTCATCAACTTACAACACAAGTAGAGATCCCAGCATGTGTCCATGTTTCCTGGGCGGCAGTTTGGGGCGGCACAGTGGCTCAGTGATTATCGCTGCCTCGCAGCGCCAGAGACTTGGGTTCGATTCCAGCCTCAGGTGTCCGTCTGCGTGGAGTTTGCATATTCTCCCCGTGTCTGTGCGGGTTTCTTCCGGGTGCATCGATTTTCTCCCACAGTCCAAAGATATGCAGGTCAGGTGAATTGGCCATGCTAAATTACCCATAGTAATAGGTGCATTAGTAGGGAAAATGGATCTGGGTGGGTTACTGTTCAAAGGGCCAGTGTGGACTTGTTGGGCTGAAGGGCCTGTATCCACATTGTAGGGAATCTGTCAGTCATGTTGATTTTATACTCTGATCGGCATTAATTTTGAAATGTACTAATTTCCAGAATTAAGAACTGACTCATTGGAAGACAAAGAGATACATCCTTCAAACTTGGTTCATTCCATGTGTGTGGAAAGCAGTAGCTGAGGTACAGGGTGCTATGTCAGTGTCTCATAATCGTCAGCAGTGCCATTGAACAAGCCCTGTGTGTATGCTGACAAAATACTTCAGGTATATTGGGAGATGCCCTTTGGTAGTCATCAATGAGGATCTCACAATTATATGGATTGCTTTGTCCTGCACAGATGAAAGGACTACAGTAGGCGGTCAATAAGTGTTCAAACATCTTTTAATAGAGAGAATTTTTGAGTAGGAAGAAGAGGATGAAGAGCTGCATGAAGAAGGGGCACACATTGTAGAGAGCAATGCCAATGGCTACTCTGGAAATGTTAAAAGTGTGCTAAGAGCTAAAAAAAATTCAGTTAGCGTTGAATTTTGCAAAAATGACTACTTTGCAATGCTAATAATGACAAAACTGTCAGCATTTGGATCCAATTGAAACCCACAGCAACTTTGGGAGTTGGGACATGTGCAGAATAATGCTGAAGTCCAAAGTTCCTCACCTTGGGTCTGTGGTCCCTTATAAAGTGTGCTGTAGAGGTTCCCATGGGCTGCTAACCCCTTTGCAATCTTTAATTCACAATTTCACTCTTCCTCTCATAGTTTGCTGTAAAGGTCATGGATAAGTTTATTATTGTTGAATGAAGTATAACTAGGTTTTAACAACATGCTAACTTCATAACAATTGCTAAAAGTCTTCACTGGCCTTGAAAAGCAATTTAAATTTGTGAAATGTTAAATTTCCTTTAAAATGAAGAAAACCACCACAGTTTTATAAACCTCATTTTTAAAAAAAAACTAAGTCAATTTAGTCTAGCTGCTGGCCTAATATTTTGCTATATTAAAAGGGAAGGATGTTACTTAGTTTTAGCTTCCTGTTTTGCCTTTTCTGAGTACTTCAAATGTAAATGTGCCTACCTGCTCTCCTTGAGGTCAGCAGCAAGTGCTGTTATCTCCAGGGTATATCCTGCTGTAACTGTGAACTAGACTTTTTCAGCCATATCCAGTCTCTCCCTTTCTCTTTCTTTTGTGATTTCCTCTTCCACAAGGAGAAAAATAGCAGATCTGGAATTGAGCCAATGTGTCAAACATTCAATTGTTCGGTACAATGCCTTCCGAGCTTCTGACCTGTTCCTGATACAACAAGTGGCTTGCTATCTACTTCAGAAGGTAGTCAGCCGCATTACTGTGGGTCTGTAATCACATGTAAGCCTGACTAGGTAAGGATAGTAGATTTCTTTCTCTTGAGAACATTTCTGAATCTGATTAACTTACAAAAATCAACAATGGTTTTATTGTCGGCTTTAGACTTTTAGTTCCAGATTTTTAAAATTCAAATTGCATTATTTGCCAAGATGGGATTCAAGCTTAGGTCCCCAGGGAATTACCTGGGTCTCTGGATTACTTATTCAGTGAAAATACCACAACATCGTTGCCTGTCCCTTCTGTTTACTCTATCTGGTTTCTTTGATATTGTGATAAACTTAACCAAATCATCCCTTAACCTTCCAAAAGGCAATACAATTCTAGCTTTTGTAATATTTCTTATAATTTAACCTTTTGAGATTAGTCATCACTCTGGTAAATCTCACTGCACTCCCAATAAGATGCCAAAAATAGAATACAGTATACCAAAATGTGGTGTAATTAGGACTTTGTATAAGTGAAACACATCATCTGTCCCCTCCCCCTGTACTTTTGTCCTTGTGATTATAGATGCCAGCATTCTATGTGCCTTTTTGGCAATTTTCTGTTTTTGTCCATGATATTAGATTAGATTCCCTACAGTGTGGAAACAGGCCATTTGGCCAACAAGTCCACACTGACACTGCAAAGAGTAACCCACCAAGACCCATTCCCCTACATTTACCCCTCACTAATGCACCTCACACTATGGGCAGTTTTGCATGACCAATTCACCTGATCTGCACATCTTTGGATTGTGGGAGGAAACGAGAGCACCCGGAGGAAACCCATGCAGACACGGGGCAAATGTGCAAACTCCAGACACTGTCCTGAGTTGGGAATCAAACCCAGGTCTCTGGCGCTGTGAGGCAGCAGTGCTAACCACTGAGCCACCTTGCTGCCAGATATTTGAATGATCTGTGGACATGATGCTCATTATTTCTAGCATTCCAGAATTTGCCCCCTTCAGTTAATTCATGATTATGACCATGTAATTGTATGCCTCTGACTGTTGCATGTACAAATCTGCTTACCTTTATATCAGCCTCAAACTTAGATTAATGCATCTATTCCATTATCTAAGACTGTAGTACATATATGAATAATTGAGATCCCAACAGACTCTTATGGGCACCATTATTTACTTCCTGTCAATTAGAGCACCTGTCCAGTATTCCTACTTTTCTGTCACTGAGTTTCCTAACCAGGTTTTCTTTTGATTCATTGGGCTTCAATTTTAGCTTGCAGTCGGATATGAAGGACGTCCATATAAATACCATTCTAAGACATCATCCCTTGTCCACTACTTTAGTTAGCTCTTCAAAAATATTCAATCAGGTCCAACAGCTATGATCTACCCTTCAGAATTCCTCTCTCAGAGTCGAAAATTTACAAGATGTTAGGTCATTTTACCTTTTAACTATGACCCCTTGTATTTTTCTGATAACTTCCCAGCTAATTTGTTGATAATTCACTGGTTCCCTTTCCTCACTTTCCATCTTGGAGATGAAGAACTCCAAGGGAAAGCTTTCATCAATCAAGTTGAAATTGGAGCATCAGGCCATTGTGAACTTTCGTCCAGATTTTGTGCACCCTCACTTGGAAAAATATTAACACCTACATTTTCCAACTGCTAACTATTTATTTTCTTAAGTGTTGAAAATGCCACTTTTCAGTAACTACAAATTAAACACGATCTCTCACAGTTGTTTTTGTCTTCGTGATAGCAATGTTACTTTTCAGTTAAAAATTAATGGATTCAAACCACAGTCCAGGACTGCAGCATATGTTTTAAGGAAACAGTACAATTCCGAGAGAATGCATTGGCTTTTGGATGTGATGTTAAACCAAGATTTTGTGGGGTTTTCTTTGAAGAGCTGAACAACTCTCTATGACTTGGCCACTGTATCCCCTAACCAACACAATCAAAATAAATTAACAGTTTATGTTCTATTCTTGCACAGATATCTGAAAGGCATGAGATCTTTAAGACTTGTCTTACTTTAGTGTAAGAGGTATTCACCTTACTGTCAATGCAATGGAGTCAGTGTAGTATGTTCCGTGAGTAAGTTATGTATATGTGATTTGCAGTGACATCAGTAACCTCAGAACCCAAACTATGTATACATCTGTGATCTTATAGCGATGTAAATAATTAGTGTTGTTATAAACTTCCATTCTTCTGACTCATCAAGAATTCAGTCTCTCTGGTACTTATTATGTAGGTTGACATATAGAAAAACTGTAAACACCTCACGGTGGCAGCAAATGGGTACGAGGAGGTAAGAATAGCAAGTGTACTCTGGAATTGGGTAAGGAAGCCTGAAAAGGTGATAATAGCTGTCAAAGTTTCTTTAAAACAGTCAACCATCATAGCTCTGTGTTTAGATCTGACTTTCATATTTAATAACCAAGATTGAAGACTTTAATCTGTACTGAAGCAAGAAACATTTGTGCGTACTCTCTCACCGCTCCTTAAAAAATGATGTGATTTAATAATCAATATTAAATGTACTGAAGGACAGCTTTAATCTAAGAAGGAAATCTTAAAGCAAAACACAGATAAAAACATTGTGAACACCATTTTCTACATTAAAATGCCTTTGCCTGTATCTTGAGGTCAGCTGATTCTACCATCTTGCGTCTTGGAAAAAACACAATATTAGAAAATAAAGGGTGTGCATTATGTCACGAGTCTTTCTTTTGATGTCAGCACTACCAGTATGCACAAGGCTGATGCAGTAAATGCTGCAGCACTTTAAGATAGAAAATCTAATAACTAAACATGGACTGGTGATCCAGTAACATTCTGTCTAAATCTTGGTTATTCAAAGAAAGAATGAAGCTGTATGATAGATTCACAGAACTGTTACAGCATAGAAGGATGCCATTCAGCCCATCGTGTCTGCAATGCTTCTATACTTAGTGCCAATTTCATGCCTTTTCCCCATATTCCTGTATTCCATTTCTATTCAAATAATCATCCAATGCTATCTTGAATGCCTCATGGACTTCAGACATCAATAGATAACTGATAAAGTAAGACTGTCTGTACATCTTATCACCACTTCGGGAAATGAAGGATTACAAAGCATAAAATCCTCCTGTATTTTGAGAAATGACCACAAAGATCCTGAGAAAATGTTCTAAGTTTTTAGAAGTTCAGCTTAAGGTATGTGTCACCTTCCGGACACAAACTTGAGTTTATGTCATACTTTCAACAGTCAGGTGAAACAATCGACCAGTTCATAGGTAGGTGTCAGTGTAAAAGTACGGGATGTGATTTCATTAAAACCATTGAAAGTTTATAGAGTTGGCCATTGCTTTCTAGACAATGATCAACATGATTAACACGCTGCTGGAAGAAGGATGTAAGTTTGAAGTAATTGTAACTGGTCAGCAATATTTCAGGTGTTAACTCCACAACAACTTTTTCAGTCATCAACATGTTCAATAATTGTAAATCAGCATGCAAATATTGAAAGAAATGAGGCTATTTCTCCCATAAAGCCAATGTCCAGCATTTTGTTACAAGCTGTGGTCAACAAGAGGATATTGGACTAAACTGTGCAAGAAATCTAATTGCAATATGAAGGATGTTTCTAAAGTTCAAACCAAAGAACATGAACATTTTAACAAAGTCCAACTGTCATACTTTACACACTCAACTTGGACAGTACAAGTGGTTATCGTGATACACCATGTAGATGCCATGAGAAAATTGAAATCTGAAGCCTTTACCTCCATCGAAGTGATATATCTCTACAAGAATGGACTACATGCACAAATTCCACGAAGGATACAGCACAAATGTAAATATCATCCCTTTTTGCATCTTACATGCCATGTACTCAGAAAACTGTCATTACATATCCACATATGACAAATTAATTGCTTACAACAGGTCTGACACCCATGCATTTACATTATTCATCTTAACTGTCAATACAGCCCTTGGGATGGACACCTGAAAACCTTTACATCATTGATGCAGCAGGCTGTCATTGGTCTGCCAGGATGCACAGATCTATATGTCACCATGATTCATGTGATAACCAATACATCAATTCCAATATCAGATTCCAGACTGCAACTCTGAGCCTATCATAATCCATCCAAGTTTGCGATGTTGGAAGTAAATGTACCCTAGAAAGGCCTCTGGGCCTGTCTGTTACAGTATGACAAACCGATTGTATTTGATTCTTATGAAAGCTCAAGCAAACTACATCAAAATAGAAAGAGAATGTCTTGCATTAGGTTCTGAAATACAAAGGTTCCACACGTACCTATTCAGCAAGCATTTCATTGTTCAGATCAATAACAGAGGACTGGAAATGATCTATCAATGATGTCTAAGTGCACCTCAACAATTACAATGTCTGCTTGTGAAGCTCGAAGGGTGCAACATGAATCAGGCTCATAGATGACCAATGCTGATGCTGATAGCAGCATCCTGCAAAGAACAAGGATATTCTGGACTCTCAAATTCACCTTGTTGAAGCTAGTCTCTACATTGATTTCATTCATTTTGGTCATAGACATGTAGAGCAGATCCAGTAAGCTATGGCTGACTGTGTCCAGCTGAAACAAGTCCAGAATATCAGAATAACTGGATAGTCGGAATGCAATTAACAGATCCATGAACAAGCACATTCTTTCTGGTCATTCAGAGACAATATGACTCTCTAGGAATATAATTTTCGGAGGCAAACAAGTAATTGTTCCACAAGCTCTATGTTGAGATATGCATGACCACATACACATAAGTCACATTATTGCAGAAAAAAACAAGAGATTGGTGTTTGAATCCATCTATTGGCCAGGCATCAATAAGGACATTGTTTAAATGGCCAAAATGTGTGAAACATGTCAATTCTGTGAACCTCAAAACTTGAGAGACTCTCACATGAAATTCCTTCTGAGTCATGGTGCAAGTTTATAACATACTTTCCAAGTCCAAGGAAACAATTACATTCCAATAACTAAGCCTTTCACCAAACTCCCTTTTGTGAGATGAATCGAAGATACCACTTGTGCAACAATTGTTAACATATTCATATTCACCATATTCATTTGGTGTTCCTTAACCAATTTTGATAGGGAATGGTCCACTGTACACTAGTGCATTCTTCAAAGTTAAGAATTGGGGTATTAAACACATTAGCTGCAGGCCTCGATATTTTAAAAAAAATTGTCTCACAGAATGCACTGTTCACATAGTAAGTCCATGATCCTTAAACACAAAGGAACTTGCCAATATATTTGAATAGACATGTTATTCTATAAACAATAGCTTACCTTCACCAGCAGTTCCAAACAGTTCTCTTGTCTGTAAGTCAGATGCACAGAATTATTCCCTCACATACTCTTACAACCCAAATACATGTCCACAATAAAGAAATAAATGGAGAAAATTATTCCAGAACATGATCAGTGAGCACACAAACAGTTATCCCAACTTTAACCAGGAGAAAGTATCAGAATCCAGGATCTTTGTATGAATGCAATGGTCTGTGAAATGATATTACAAGACAGCCAAAGTTTTGTATGATGTTATCACAAACAATGGTAAAATCATATGGTGAAACAGACAACACATTCATGTTGTACATGTCCAACTGTTCATCACACGAAATGATGATTCTGATCCTGAATGTATCACATGTGGCAAGAGCCAGAAATTTATAAAGCTGATACACATCTGTCCACAACAAAGAAAACACATTGTAGAGTGTAGCTAAACTACATGGCAATTGTATCTTATTGTGTAAAGATAATGCATCAACTGCATCCGTGTATATATCTATCAGGCAGGTTTCCTATTCTTTATAGAATGAAAAAGGAGGTTGTAGTATAATTCCACAGATCACATAAAGGAATTGTACCTTTATGACAGTTAGATGACATCATGAACTGTGACTGTCTGATATAAGAGGTCTCCATCTTACTCTCTGTAGATTTACTCAGCAATCAGTTGGACAGGCAATCAGTCAGTAAACTATATATGCAATGTAATATTATAAATAACCCATAGCACAGACTGCAAGTCTCTGAGATGCCATATTGGTGTATATACTTTGAGGTTAATAAACTTCCTCATATCTGCCTTATTATGAACCTGTTTTTGATAGATATTACATGATCTAACATATAAAAGCCACAAAGCCCATCAGTTGTTTAGCTAAATTGCTGTTTATTGCAATTTGTTTATTGCTGTAAAGGAGGAAGACCTTTTAGAACAGAGAGAAGGAGAAACTTCTTCAGCCAGAGAATGGTGAATCTGTGGAATTCACTGCCACAGAAGGCTTTGGAGACCAGGTCATTGAGTATATTTAAGACTGAGATAGTTAGGTTCTTGTTTGTAAAGAGAATCAAGGGTTGCAGGGAGACAACAGGAGAATGGACTTGTGCCTCACAACACACTTCACATTCAACAACCAGATATACGAACAAATCAACGGAACACCCATGGGATCACCAATCTCAGGACTCATAGCAGAGGCAGTTATGCAAAGGTTAGAACAAACAGTCCTACCACAAATTCAACCCAAACTCTGGGTCAGATGTGTCGATGACACGTTTGTAATCATTAAAAACACGGAAATAGAAAAAACACACCGGATCATCAACGCCACACTCACAGGAATCCGATTCACGAGAGAAGAAGAAAAGGATAGCCAACTCCCATTCCTAGACGTGATGGTACAGAGAACACCAAACGGAGAATTCACTACAAGGGTATACAGGAAAGCCACACACACAGACCAAGTCCTAAACTATGAAAGTAATCACCCCAACACACACAAACGAAGCTGCATCAGGACACTATTCAGAAGGGCCACAACACACTGCAGTACACCAGGACTGCAAAAAGAAGAAGAGGAACACCTATACAAGGTATTCGCCAAAAACAGATACCCGCGCAACTTCATCAACAGATGCCTAAGAGAAAGACCACAGAACGAGGACATACCACAACCAAAAGGACTAGCCACACTACCATACATCAGGAGCATCTCGGAACTGACAGCCAGACTACTGCGACCCCTAGGACTCATAACGGCACACAAACCAACAGCCACGCTCAGACAACAACTCACCAGAACGAAGGACCCGATACCCAACATGAGCAAAACGAATGTAGTGTACAAAATACCATGCAAGGACTGCACAAAACACTATATAGGACAAACAGGAAGACAGCTAACAATCCGCATACATGAACATCAACTAGCCACGAAACGACACGACCAGCTATCCTTAGTAGCCACACATGCAGACAACAAGCAACATGAATTCGACTGGGACAACACTACTATCATAGGGCAAGCCAGACAGAGAACAGCCAGGGAATTCCTAGAGGCATTGCATTCATCCACAAACTCCATCAACAAACACATCGACCTGGACCCAATATACCAACCACTACAGCGGATAGCTGAAACTGACAACCGGAAGCGGCAGGGACAGACCACTATAAACACCGGAGGAAACATCAAAGAAGCGCTTCGCAGGAGGCTCCCAAGCACTGATGATGTCGCCTAGCCAGGGGATGAAACGTTTGCAACAAAAACTTCCAGCTCGGCGAACAGAACCACAACAACGAGCACCCGAGCTACAAATCTTCGCACAAACTTTGAACAGGAGAATGGGATTGAGAAACTTATCAGCTATGATTGAATGGCAGAGCAGACTCGATGGGCTGAATGGCCTCATTTCTGCTCCTATGTCTTAGGTTCTCACAGTTTGGAAAATAGATGCATGTATCGGGCACTGCAGTTGTTATGGCTGATTTAATCTATGTATTGACTGCACAGATCAGATGCAAAGGACAGAGGAACAAAGAATCATATAGCATAGGAATAGATCCTTCGGCCCACTAAGCCAATAAATGACAGCTTTCTAAACTAAAAATTATTTGCCTCTATGCGTCTGTAACTATTTATTCCCTGCCTATTCATTTATCTGTCAAGATACCCCATAAACTATTGTTGCGATTGTATCTGCTTCTACCATCTCCTCCAGCAGTGCATTACAAGCACTTATCCAACTCTGTGTAAAATAACTTGCCTCTCATATCTCCTTTAAATTTTCCCCATTTTATCTTAAACCTTGTCCCCTGGTAATTGACAAACAAAGAAAAAAGAACAATACAGCACAGGAACAGTCTCTTCTGCCCTCCAGGCCTGCATCAAGTGGGCGGCACGGTGGCACAGTGGTTAGCACTGCTGCCTCACAGCGCGTGAGACCCGGGTTCAATTCCCGCCTCAGGCGACTGACTGTGTGGAGTTTGCACGTTCTCCCCGTGTCTGCGTGGGTTTCCTCCGGGTGCTCCGGTTTCCTCCCACAGTCCAAAAGATGTGCAGGGTCAGGTGAATTGGCCATGCTAAATTGCCCGTAGTGTTAGGTAAGGGGTAAATGTAGGGGTATGTGTGGGTTTCGCTTCGGCGGGTCGGTGTGGACTTGTTGGGCCGAAGGGCCTGTTTCCACACTGTAATGTAATCTAATCTAATCTAATCTAATCAATACATTGTGCCCTTCCATACTAAAACTGTCCTCACTTACAGGGTCCTGTATCCCTTCCTATTCATGTATTCCATCCAGGTGCTTTTAGAATGTTGCTATTGTGTCTGCAAACATTCTAGGATAAATTGAGGACTGCAGATGCTGGAGATCAAAGTTGAAAAGTATGGCGCTGGAAAAGCACAGCAGGTCAGGCAGCATCTGAGGAACAGGAGAATCGACATTTCGTGCATAAGCCCTTCATCAGGAACGGTGGTGGGGGGGGGGGGGAGCTGAGAGGTAAATAGGAGGGTGGGGGTGGGGTTGAGGAATCAGACCACCTATACTATCCTTCAAATCATTTATATATATATATATATATATTACAAACAACACGAGATCCAGCACTGATCCCTGTAGAACACCACTGGTCACAGATCTCCAGTCAGAATAAAACACCCTTCTACCATTACTTTCTGTCTTTAATCATCAAGCAGGTTGTGTACACATCTTACCAGCTCACTGCAGACCACATGTGACTTCACCTCTTGTATCAACCTGCTATAACTGACTTTGTTCAAGACTTCACTAAAATCCATGTACAATCATTACTGCTCTGCTCTCAATCATCTTTGTCACTTTGTCAAAAAACTCAATCAAGTTTGCGAGAGCCATGCTGCCTATTGCTAATAAGTCCATATTTTTCCAAAAGTGAATAAATTCTATACCTAATAATCTCTAAAATTTCTCTCTATGACACCATAAGGTTCACTGGCCTGTAATTTCCTGGATTATCTCTGTTGCTCTTTTATCTGAAGTAAATGTCAGACCCTTGGAGAATGCAATCAGCAAATCAATCATGGGGAACAGGAAAATGGCAGATTTTCCAATAAGCCAATTTTTACATTGCATTCTTTACCCTGAAGAACAATGTACATTCCAAAGTTAAGAGATAAGCAAGGTGCTAATTGAGGGAAAGATCTTCTAATAGCTTCTATCTCAAGAGATAAAGTATTTCACAACCAATGATACTAAACACAGACAAACCTTAAGGACCTGATGGCCTGCATTCACGTATTTTAGTGGAAGTGGCTGCAGAGATATTGGAGACGTTAGTTGAAATATTCCTGAACTGAATGAATTTGGCAAAATTCCAGCAAATTGGAAAACAGATCCTGTGATGCCCACTTTCAAGAAAGGAAGGAGACAGAAGGCAGGAAACTATAGGCCATTTGGAGTAACATCTGTCACTAGGAAAATGCTAAAGTCATGAAGGAAGAAATAGCAGGCCATTGAGAAAAGCTTAACACAATCAAACAGAGTCAGTCAATGTAGTTTTGTGAAAAGCGAGTCATGTTTAACAAATTTGCTAGACTTCTTTGAGGATGTAATAAAGAGAGTTGATAAAGGGAACCGATAATTGTAGTCTATTTGGATTTCAAAAAGGCAGTCAATAAACTGCCACATGTTATTTCATAAGTTAAGAGATCATGATATTGGGGGGTTATGTATGAACATGGACTGAAGATCAGGATTAATATGTCTTTTTAAGTTGGAAAGATGTAATCTGTAGAATGCCTCAAGAATCAGCTGTAGGGTCTCAATTACTTACTACTGACAATGACTTACAGGAGTGGGCAGAGTGTAAAGTATCTAAACTTGCTACTGATGCAAAAACAGGTGGAAGGGCATGTTATGATGAGGATCTAAGGAATCTGTAAGAAGGTCGGATAAGTTGAGTGAGTGAGAAAAAACTTAGCATATTGTGTTTAATGTAGAGAAGTGTGAGGTCATGCACTTTGATAGGAAATGTAGAGTGACTACAAAAATGTGCACACAGAGGGATGTGGGTATTCTTTTGCATGAAACACAAAAATTATCTTGGAGATGCAGCAAATAATTAAGAAGGCAGATTTTAGGCTTTCTTTGTGTGGGATTAATGTTTAAACCTTGGAAATCTTGTTACCACTGTGCAGAGTGTTTGGGAAGGTTGCATCTGAAGTATTCTGTATTTAAGAAAGGCTGTACTGACATTGGAAACAGTTCCTAAGAGTTTCACTGGGCTGATTGCTGGGATGAGAGGTTAACTTAGCAAGAATGGCTAAGCTATTGATTAGAGTCATAGACTCATAGGGTCATTGAGCCATAGAATCATACAGCATGGAAACAGACCCTTCAGTCCAATTTGTCTGCACCAACCAGACATTCCAATCTGACCTAGACCCATTTGCCAGCATTAGTTCATATCCCTCTAAACCCTTCCAATTCATAGGCCCATCCAGATGCCTTTTAAATGTTGAAATAATACCTGCCTCCACCACCTCCTCTGGCTGCTCATTCTACATATGCATCACCTCTGAACGAAAACGTTACCTTTCCGGTCCCTTTTAAATTTTTTCCCTCTCATCTTAAACCTGTGCCCTCTAGATTTGGACTCCCCTACTCTGGGAAAGATATCTTGGCTATTCACCCTATCCCATGTCCCTCATGGTTTTATAAATCTCTCCAAGACCATCGCTCAGCCTCTGATGCCCCAGCAGAAAAACGCCCCAGCCTATTCAGCCTCTCCCTATAGCTGAAACCCTCCAATCTTGGCAATATCCTTCTAAGTCTTTTCTGCACCCACTCAAGTTTAACATAATCTTTTCTACTGCAGAGAGACCAGAATTGAATTCAGTATTCTAAAAATGGCCTCACCAATGTCCTGTACACCCACAACATGACATCCCAATCCTACACTCAATGCACTGACCAAATGAGTTATTGAAACATACAAGTTTCTGAGGGGCAAAAATAAATATTAAGAAGATCTTTCAGTAGTGGATGAACCTCGAACTGAGGGACATAGTTACAGAATAAGAGGGCACACATTTAAAATTGAGGTGTAAAGGATTTTCTTCTCCCAGAAGATATTAAATATCTGGAATTCCCTAAGCCAGAGAACAGTAGAGGCCATATCACTGGAAGTGCATAAAAAGAAGGTAGATAGACTGTTAAAATCTCAGGGAGTTGATGGTTATGATGAGCTGGCACAAAAAGGAGCTGAGGGCTTTGGCAGATCAGACATGATTTTGTTGAATGGTGGGGTAGGCTTAGAGGGGACCGGAAGGCCTATTCCTCCTCCTATTCCTTTGCTCTCAGACAGACTGTCCCAACTGGAAATGTACAGAGGAGCCCTCAATCGTGGGAGTAGGAATCTTTGGTAGAAGGGGCAGGGCATCAGCTGTTGACCATCAGTTCTGCCCACTTTAAGATTTTTCAGGCCGTAACTACATTTAGGTGTTGTCCAGTAGTGTGGTTGCAGCTACAGGTCTTCTATGCATTAGTCTCGAATCCATGCAATTCTGGCCATTGAAGTTACATTGCAGAAACTGTCGTAATACTCCCAATTTACATCCAATTATTGGCCTTGTGTTTATGAGCCTCTATGACACTGCCCACTCTTTCCATGGAGCTATTCATGCTCTCATTGAATTCAGGAATGGCAAGACTCATGGAGTGGATAGACTGTCCATATTCTGTCCAAGGGCACAGTGGGTGGCACGGTGGCACAGTGGTCAGCACTGCTGCCTCACAGCACCAGAGACCCGGGTTCGTTTCCCGCCTCAGGCGACTGACTGTGTGGAGTTTGCACGTTCTCCCCGTGTCTGCGTGGGTTTCCTCCGGGTGCTCCGGTTTCCTCCCAAAGTCCAAAGATGTGCAGGTCAGGTGAATTGGCCATGCTAAATTGCCCGTAGTGTTAGGTAAGGGGTAAATGTAGGAGTATGGGTGGGTTGCGCTTTGGCGGGTCGGTGTGGACTTGTTGGGCCGAATGGCCTGTTTCCACACTGTAATGTAATCTAATCTAATCTAAACTAGCTTTCAAGAATTCTGCCAGATGTTCAGACACCTCCCCTTGCTATGCTCTCTTTGTCATTGCACCCTCTTTGTGATTGACCCTCAAGGCTCAGCATTTCTTATTACCTGAGCATGGTTGGTGCTATCCTCCATCCTCCGATGGGGACTACCACCCACTTCCATTATCTTTTTCACCTTCACATTTCTGCTATGCTCCTCACCCTGTGATAAACATTTTCCCCAAGGTCATTGTATCTGTGCTGCTGAGTATTGCACTTGATTGTGTGAATGTATCCTCTAAGGTGTTGCTGGATTGCCTGTTATCTCTTGGTATTCCTCTGACCTTGACAAGGGAGTATATTGACAAGACAAGTTAATGTTTCTCTGCATTCCTATTACTGCAATATAGGAAGTCTGTACATTAAATCAAAGACATAGTAGTGAATCTATGTTCCATGAATTAGGCATTCACTGTTGCATAGACAAAATCCCATTTCATCTTTATTATTGAATGCTTTGTTGAGAATCTTGCAATTGCTAAAGTTTCATTTTTCAGTGGCATCAGGACTGCTATCTGGTTGTGACTAGCGGTGTTTGAAATAAAAATTTAAATGCATTTTTTAAAGTTTAGGTTGTTGGAATTTGGTGTATGCTTGGGTTACTAATTTTCTAATTTTAAGGATTCTAATTTTAAAAAAAACAAGGTCAGACTGTCTTTTCAGACATGTGACCTAATCCACTGTATGTCAGAGAGCAGAACTGCCCAAATTATTAATGATTTTTATTGTGTGGTTTCTAAAGGGTGGGGTAACTATTAGGGGAAGGTCTTGTTTTTGGTTCAGAATAATCAAGGATTTATTTTTAGTTCAGAAAACTCAGTAAGTGAATGCGTTAAGAGCAGTCCAGAGGAGACCCAAGTGAGGACAAAAGCCATGCTAGAAAGGAAGATAGGACAGGTCAGGTAAAGCACAGCCATCTTAGCAGAAAAATGGCTTGTGGAATTTCCAAACCAGGAATGTTTGGTTAGGAATTGTGCACATTATTAAAATCTGAGCAAGTCTAAGCTCTCTGTGCTGTGAGAAATCTTCGCAGTTCACAGAAAAAGTCTGGAGAGAATCAATTAAGTACAACTTAATAATTTGATTTATGGGAGAGATTTCTTTGAATTTTGGACTCTGAATAGAAAGATTCTGAATAGGATGAGACTTTGTTTTAAGATCTTTCAAACTGGGTTCTTATATTTTGTTAGCTACGTTTATTTTCTTTCATTTTCATCTTTTGTGTAATAAACATCTGTTCTATTGTTAAAGAAACACTCCAGCATTGTCTGATAATCATCATGTTAAAAGTTTAAAAAAAAATCCATTTTGCCAAATTTAATCCTGGAATCTGAACAATACGTTAGTGCCCACCAGCTGTGTCATAATAGGGCCATTCCACTGACCTTCAGTATTGTGAATGAGAGGAGTTTCATGAATGTTCCAGTTCCCATCAAATCTATGGTGGGATCGTACCAAAGAAGCTGCTGTACATTGTCTGTATCATACTATCATCCTTACATCTTCCATGGCTCATCTTCTTAAAACATTCTTCCAGGTTAGAATTCAAAACAAAGATCTTCTCTATTCTGAGAATATTTCGGCAGGGGTCAAAAGCACAAGTCATAGATTATTGCACAAATTTAAGCAAATTAAATAAGGAAAACAAGTAATTTAAAATCAAGAAATTAACATAAAGTTTATGATGTAACCATTATAAAGACCTGACTACAAACTGAACATGGCTGAGAGCTAAACATTCCAGGATGTAAAGTGTCTTAAAAGGCATGGAAATCATGAAAGATGTTGAGTAGTTGTATTTATAAGGGACATAATTAAACCAAAAGAAAAGCAAATATTTTAGTAAGGGTGATTTTGCAATGAGAACATGTTGAGGTTGAAATTAGTTGGGGGCAGTTTTTGAAATCAGTGCCATTTACAGGAACCAACTGCATTTTTAGATTAATCACCCTGACTCACACATGAAGTATATGTCAAGCAGACAGGACAAAACCATACAGACCACTCACAATGCTCTTGAAGTGTATTACTCAAGATATGCTTTCATTTCTGACCATTGATCTGTAACAAATTTATAGATTTGATGCACCTTTGAAAGGATACAACATAGAACATAGAACATTACAGTGCAGTACAGGCCCTTCGGCCCTCGACGTTGCGCCACCCTGTCATGCTAATCTGAAGCCCATCCTACCTACACTATTCCATGTTCGTCCATATGCCTGTCCAATGACGACTTAAATGCACTGAAACTTGGCGAATCTACTATTGTTGCAGGCAAAGCATTCCATGTCGTTTCTACTCTCTGAGTAAAGAAACTACCTCTGACATTTGTCTTATACCTATCTCCCCTCACTTTAAAGTTGTGTCACCTTGTGTTTGCTGTCCCCATACTTGGAAAAAGGCTCTCCCTGTCCACCCTCTCTCACCCTTTGATCATCTTGTGTGTCTCGATTAAGTCACCTCTCAACCTTCTTCTCTCTAACGAGAACAGCCTCGAAGCCCTCAGCCTTTCCTCGTAAGACATTCCTTCCATTCCAGGCAACATCCTAGTAACTCTCCTCTGCACACTTTCCAAAGCTTCCACATCCTTCTTATAATGCGGTGACCAGAACTGTACACAATACTCCAAGTGTGGCTATACCAGAGCTTTGTACAGCTGCAGCATAACAACCTGGTTCCAGAACTCAATCCCTCTATTAATTAAGGCCAGAACACTGTATGCTTCTTAACAACCCTGTCAATCTGGGTGGCAACTTTCAGGGATCTGTGTACATGGACACAGAGATCTCCCTGCTCATCTGCACTCCCAAGAATCTTACCATTAGCCCAGTACTTTGCATTCCGATTACTCCGTCCAAAGTGTATCACCTCACATTTGTCCACATTAAACTCCATTTGTCACCTCTCAGCCCAGCTCTGCATCCTATCTATGTCTCTCTGCAACCTAATACATCCTTCATCACTATCCACAACTCCACCGACCTTAGTGTCCCGCAAATTTACTAACCCACCCTTCTAAGCTCTCATTCAGGTCATTTATAAAAATGACGAACAGCAGTGGACCCAACACCGACCCTTGCTTGTACGCCGCTAGTAACTGAACACCAAAATGAACATGTTCCATCAACTACAACCCTCTGTTTTCTTTCAGCAAGCCAATTACTGATCCAAACTGCTATGTCTCTCACAATCCCATTCCTCCGCATTTTGTATAATAGCCTACTGTGGGGAACCTTATCGAACACCTTGCTGAAATCCATATACACCACATCAACCAGTCTACTCTCATCTACCTGTTTGGTCACTTTGTCAAAAAACTCAATAAGATTCATTAGGCACGACCTACCCTTCACAAAACCGTGCTGAGTGTCCCTGATCAGATTATTCTTTACTAGATGGTTATAAATCCTATCTCTTATAAGCTTTTCCAACACTTTACCAACAACTGAAGTGAGACTCACTGGTCTGTAATTACCAGGGTTGTCTCTATTACCCTTTTTGAACAAGGGAACCACGTTTGCTATCCTCCAGTCCTCAGGCACTATTCCTGTAGACAATGATGATTTGAAGATCAATGCCAAAGGCTTGGCAATCTCTTCCCTTGCTTCCCAGAGGATCCTAGGATAGATCCCATCTGTCCCAGGGGACTTGTCTATTTTCACACTCTGCAGTACTTCTAATACCTCTTCCTTGTGAACCTCAATCTCTTCTAGTCTAGATGCAAGTATCTCTGTATCTTCCTCGCCAACATTTTCATTTTCTATAGTGAGCACTGTCGAAAAATATTTATTTAGTGCTTCCCCTATCTCCTCTGACTCCACACATAACTTCCCACTATTATCCTTGATTGGCCCTAATTTAACTCTCGTCATTCTTTTATTCCTGACATACCTATGGAAAGCCTTAGGGTTAACCCTGATCCTATTCGCCAACAACTTCTCATGTCTCCTCCTGGCTCTTCTGAGCTCTCTTTTTAGGTCTTTCCTGACTTCCTTATAACCCTCAAGCGCCCTAACTGAGTCTTCACATTTTGTCCTAACATAAGCCTTCTTCTTCTTCTTGACCAGGGATTCCACTTCCTTAGTAAACCACGGCACGCGTTCTATATCTTCCTTCCTGCCTGACAGGTACATACTTATCTAGGACACACAGGAGCTTTTCCTTGAATAAGCTTCACATTTTTAATGTGCTCATCCCCTGTAGTTTCCTTCCCCATTCTACGCTTCCTAAATCTTTCCTAATTGCATCGGAATTTCCCTTCCCCCAGCTGTAACTCTTGCTCAGTGGATTACACCTATCCCTTTCCATCACTAAAGTAAACCTGACAGAATTGTGATTGCTGTCTCCAAAGTGCTCACCTACTTCCAAATCTAACACCTGGCCAGGCTCGTTACCCAGTACTAAATCTAAAGTGGCTTTGCCCCTTGTCGGCCTGTCTACCTACTGTGAGGAGAAAGTGAGGTCTGCAGATGCTGGAGATCAGAGCTGAAAATGTGTTGCTGGAAAAGCGCAGCAGGTCAGGCAGCATCAGGGAACAGGAGAATCGACGTTTTGGGCATAAACCCTTCTTTAAACGTCGATTCTCCTGTTCCCTGGATGCTGCCTGACCTGCTGCGCTTTTCCAGCAACACATTTTCAGCTGTCTACATACTGTGTCAAGAAGCCCTCCTGCACACACTGGACAAAAACTGACCCATCTATAGTACTTGTACTGTAGTGATCCCAGTCGATATTTGGATAGTTGAAGTCCCCCATGAAAACTACCCTGCCTCTCTCACTCCTATCGAGAATCATCTTTGCTATCCTTTCCTCTACATCTCTGGAACTATTCGGAGGCCTATAGAAAACTCCCAGCATGGTGACTTCTCCTTTCCTGTTTCTAACCTCAGCCCATACTACCTCAGTTAATGAGTCCCCAAACATCCTTTCTTCAACTGTAATATTGTCCCTGATCAACAATGCCACACCTCCCCCTCTTTTACCATCTTCTCTCTTCTTACTGAAACATCTGAATCCCGGAACCAGCAACAGCCATTCCTGTCTCTGCCCAATCCATATCTCCGTAATGGCCATAACATCGAAGTCCCAGGTACCAACCCACGCTACCACCCACTTTATTTCGGATGCTGCTTGCGTTGAAGTACACACACTTCAAACCAGGTTCTCGCTTGCCAGTGTCAGATACTTGATTATGGAACTCCCTACTCTCATCCTCTTCTGTACCTGTCCTACAATTTTGGTTCCCATCCCCCTGCTGTATTAGTTTAAATCCACCTTAATAGCTTTAGCGAATTTCCCACCCAATATATTAGTACCCCTCTAGTTTAGATGAAGACCGTCCTGCTTGTAGAGGTCCCACCTACCCAGGAAGAGCTCTAATTATCCAAAAACCCGAAACCCTCCCTCCTGCACCATCTCTGTAATTACGTATTTGAGAACAAGATTTCTGAAATGTAAATATATGCCTAAAACTGACTTTTTAATGACAGTTATAAACACCAACATTTTCAGAATCTTAATTGATTCCTTCAAGTGTTGTCATATATGAAATGAAATGTAAAATTATTCAATTTTCAACAATGTTGTGACACTCAATTAATGTTTCCTTCCTGTCATCTACTTCAGATTTCCTGTGACTCATTAGTATATATTTATTCTGACTGTCTTGTTGTAAAGATACATTTATAAGAACAGTTGTCATGATTAGTTTTTCCTGAACTTTTTCCACTGTTTTGTTCTCTGTGCGACTGATCCTCAACTGCACCCTGTTTAACTTGTCTTTCGATTGTACCAATTTTTAATATGAATTGTTTGGATTTTCCAAAATCATTCAAACTTGAACTCCCTCTAGCTCACTTTTGGCAGGTTATTACTAGACGCTCAGTTATCTTGAAAAAAATGTGACCCAAAAGCATGAAAAACATTAAATGTGCTGACAGTGAAGTAGTGGTTTTCTTTTCCAAGTGTTTGTGTGAAATGATCTGGTAAAGTGGATGCTGTTGATGCAATGCTTTACTGCATCCCCGTCAAAAAATGATAGATGTTCTTGTCTTTGAGCCTAAATCCCGACCAACCAGAAACATTTCCCAGTGAAACGCAGCAACTTTCCAGCTGTGTTTCTAATGTACCAAAGAAAAACTTGATTAAAGAGTATTTACTTCTCATTTGCAGAAGCTATTGTTCATTTATCTTCCTAAAAGAAACTGAATTTATTAAAATGTTGGTATGCTAATATATGAGCTTGACCATGTTACCATATCCTGATACAAAACAGACTTTATAAATCACAGAAATTACACATTCTAGTTGATGGAATACAAAGGATTTAGTGCTTTACTCTGGAAATTAAGGTTAGATGACCTATTTAAAGCACTATACACTGCAGAATGGGAGTTATAACTAGAAAAAGACTGTGTCAAAAAAATTTGGTCAATGACCACTGACAATGCATCGCTTTCCAAGGCCTTAGGAGGCAGATAAAGGTTGTATGGGTCAGCAACAGCTAACTTAAAGCATGGCCTCCTCAGGACTATCTACCAAAGTTACTCTTGGCCTTTAATCCCCCTGGACTGGATAATACCTTCAACAAGTATTGTGTAAGGGGTTTAGGGATTGGCATCAATTGTGATGATGTCACAGAGCTGCTTCCCACTGGGCATAAACAACGCAGAGTGGGCAGAGCTAGTTAATGTAAGATAGGGAGAGAGAAAAACACAGAGTTATAGAGTCATAGAGATGTACAGCACGGAAACAGACCCTTCAGTCCAATTTGTCCATGCCGACCAGATATCCCAACCCAATCTAGTCCCATCTACCAGCACCCAATCCTTCCTATTCATATACCCATCCAGATGTCTTTTAAATGTTGCAATTGTACTAGCCTCCACCGCTTCCTCTGGCAGCTCATTCCATTCATGTGTAGACAAGTAGGTGGAGTAGAGCTACTAGAATTAAGTGATGGAGTTATGAAATAGTCTTTCAATAATGTAACAATAAAATTGGACCCTGGTATGTCTCTGATTATAATCTCGAGTAGTATTTAGTATTATTATATAACAAACATTTTATAAAGAAGTTTAAGCTTGAAGACACTTCTTAAACTTGCCTTCTCCTTGTCCATTCTGCCTTGAACCCAACCTCTTTAGACATGAGTATAAAAGCACATGACAAAAGAACCTACTGTTATTGTTTTTCTTCATTCCAATCTATCCCAATTATAGAATTGAAAGCATCACATCATAGTCATTAACAAGGTAGGAATTGAAATCAGAAGCAAACCGGAACACAGTAGTCGTGGATGCCTCTACTCAGAATAGTACACAAATGCTACTGATCGCAAATGCTTTAGGTGAGTGCCCCTTCAAATTCAGCTTCCAGATGCATTACTAAATGTGAATACATACTCTGAGTTACTGTTACACTTAGTTCTCAATTTTGGTTCTGGTATTTGGCATAGCAGCATTTTCTTTTTGATAGTGATAGAGCACACATGTGGAAAATCAATGAGCTTATCCAGTGAATAATTGATTTCAATGAAAAGAAAAATTGGATGGTTTCTCAACAATCACCTAACCCTCAATGTGAGTTTTACACTTCAGTGGTAAGTAAGTATCTAATATCAGGTTGGGAAAAATACTGGGTAGAGTAACCCATCGCTCAGAACGGGGCTCTCCTGCTGTTGCTCATCTCCAATTGGATTCAATTTGGACACAAATGCAAATGATAAAACTTGGAGTAGGATTGGCCAGAGTTGAAGAGTGTGGTGCTGGAAAAGCACAGCCGATCAGGCAGCATCTGAGGAGTAGGAGAATCGATGTTTCGAGCATAAGCTCTTCATCAGGACTATGAAAACATTTGCACAAGTTGGACCTTGTGCTCCAACTAGCATTTGCACTGACCTAAGTATCTGAACATCTACGTTCTGCCTGCAAAAAAAGACCCTGAACTTCCAGTTTAACACACCACCCTGTTCCCTAATCAACATCTCTGGTTCAGAGCTTACTGCAGTGCTCTAGCGAAGCTGAATGCAAGCTGGAAGAACAACATGTCATTTTCTGTTTGGGGACTCTGCATCCCTCCAGACTCAGTATTGAGTTCAATAATTTTAGGGCCTGAACTCTCCCATGTCCTAGCCCACTACCCCACACACCAGGCGTTGCTATCATATAGTCTGCCATTACACACTACCTACTGTTAGCCATTAGCAGTGTCCATTAACAGGTATTCACCCTCCCAGCCAGATTGTTATCGACTCCTTTGTCTGTCCAACTATTCTTCACGCTATTTGAGCTTTATCCCTATTGTCGTTTACTCCTTCCCCCTTCCCACACCCTATCTGCTGCATATAAACTGACATTTTCCTTGCTACCATCAGTCCTGAGGAAGGGTCACTAGATACGAAAAATTAACTTTGATTTCTCTTCACAGATACTACTAGACCTGAAGAGCTTTTCCTGCATCATTTTGTTCCATCTTTTAGATATTTTCTAATTATCCTGTTCAGAGATATTATTACACACCTCGGTCTGATCTGAAAGTGAGCCTCCTGGCCCATAGATAAGGAGTCTACCAATGCACGAGAGCACATCTTTTGTGCTTTTGGTGAGCGTTGAGGCATGTTTTCTTGCCAGGTAGTAGCAAGTTGCCAATTAAGGGTTTCCCATCTTGCAAAATGACTTACTATCTTGCCTTTTTAATATTCAGCTTCCTATCTTACCAAATGTACTAAGCAAATTAGAGATCTAGAAATCTCATCATGGAAGTCTGAGCAGGTACCTGGTGACTCCAGCTCACCGCTCGCTGTGAGGAGTCACCATTTTGCTCAGCACCAAGTGGCATCTCAGAGTTGAATCCATGGGCACTCCTCATTCATGTGCATCAGCAACCAACGTCAAACCTCTAGTGGCTCTGATGTACTTACAGAACACTCAATGCAGCAGAAACTATTAAAGGCTGCTGCCGGGACACAGTGTATATGACCAGGCACCATCAACGCCTTACTTGCTCAGCAGCCCTCAGTCAAGGGGGCATGCACCCTGCTGTACAGCAGTGTGCACGTCAGTCTCACACCTACACAATGCGGCAGCAATTTATGTGGCAGAGATACTGCATTGTCAGCATGTCAACTACGTCTCAAAGTCTTGGAGGAACATTCCTCACCAAAGTCCATGGAGGCAACTGTCAGCCTGGTAGTCCTGGCAGAATAAGTGAAGGGCAGCATCCAATACCTGTCTAGAAACTTGGTCAGTCATCAGGTCAGAGTGTTGGTCATGTGTCTGTGTATCTGCAGTCCAGGAAGTGGGTCACGGTCAGTCCTATGGCGCCATAGCAGCCAGTCTGGGAAATAAGATCCAACCCCTCTAGTCAGGGGTCTGGGCACTTATCATCCAGAGCTGCCTGCTTAGGTTGACCGAGGAAGTGGGCAATAGTGATTCATTAGGATCTGTCCACAGAAACTAGAAGAAAAGAAGTGGGAAGGGAAAGATGGCACAATGCTGAAGGAATCAGATTTGTCAATCTATTCTTTGAATTGGGCTGCAGGCTGGGGAGGAGGTCATGAAAATAGTGATGGAGGGGGCAACAATAATTGTAAAAGAGGGTTATAGTAAAGCATCGGTGGAAAGGGTGTCACATGGGAGGAGAGTTTGTCCACAATCAGGAGTACCATGGGTATGAGGTGGAAGAGTATAACTCCATTTCTGGGCACATTTACCTCACATGTCAGGGACTGGGAGAAAGGGGGGGCAGGTACTGACTCATGTTGATGGTTGGGTGGGGACCTGTGAAAGTGCAAACACAGAATATGCTGGAGAAATTCAGCAGGTCTATCAGCAACTGTGAAGAGTGAAACAGAGATAATGTTTTGAATCTGATATGACCACTTTTTCAGCACTGAAAGAGGTTGGAAGATGGAGCCTGTTCATAGTTGATTTACTAGATTGATACCTGGAAGAGGCAGGTTGCCTCAGAGGGAACCGTTGGACAGATAGTAAAAACTTCCTATGTTTTTAACTACTAGAGTTTAAATGATTGAGGAGTGATTTGATTGAAGTGTAAAATATCCTGAATAGTCTAGACAGGTTGGACATTGGTAAGATATTTACCTGTATAGGTTGAGACAAGAACTCAGAGGCCCTGTTTTAAAATATTTAGTAAGGAGAAGATTTTCTTTAAGAAGTTGTGTGACTTGGAACTCTCTGCCTCAGAAGGCAGTAGAGGCAGGATCATTGAATTTTTTAAGATGGAGATTGATAAATTCTAGTTAGGCAAGGCAAAATTGGGAAAGTGCAACTTGAAAAACAAACATATCATTAACTCAGAACTGGCGAAACGATCAAATTTTAGCCTGAAGCCAGTTGTCACAAAACTATAAAACCATATATTATTGACTTTTCATGGACCCTAATTGCATGTGTGAACTGTCAGATAGTGCACGTAGAAATCAGAGTACTCTGTTTAGAACGTTTGATGTCTAATAAAGAAAACTTCCTTTGATCAACTCAAGGAAACCTGTCCTATTGGTTCTTTCATAATCACTGTACATAAAGTACATACTTTGGTAAGTACTCACTGATTGTGCAAGTACAGTTGTTTTCAAACAAAGAAATTTCTGCTGTAGCCAAACAAGGACAGGGTAACAATAAGAGCCATTCACCGTCTTGTCACCAGACTGTAACACATTCTGGTCACTGAGACACACAAGAAACACTTAACCTTTGAGTGTAGTATGGAAACAATTCACAATGCTGATGCCCTCTTGCCAGAAGACTGAATATGAAGTCGACTCAAAAAATTGTGATTCCTTCAATTTTAAGAGCATGTGAAACAAGGTCATGTTATAGACGTATGTTAGATACTCGGCACAATACAAAAGATAGATCTGAAGCATCATCTTAAGTTAAATGCCAAATGTGAAAGATGAGTCCAGGACAAATGTCAAGAAGTTGTTTTCCTTGCAATAATTCCAATGAACAACAGTGAAAAGGGCTTTTCTCTGTGGAGTAAGGGAAGCAAAGAGTCTGGATCATTCAATACACAATTATATGCTGTGATGGGATTGCAGAGTTCTGTGATAGAACGGATATGACTTTTTTCAGCTGCACCCTGAGAGTTCTAGGAGAAAAGGCAGACAGATCAGGTTGAACATTTAAACAAAATAGTTTTACTCAGAGTTTGAATCACCAAGATACTGAAACTCCACTCTGGAGTAGATTAGTTTTCAATGCTGAGTTAAGATATTTTAGAGATTATTTGGTAACATTCTGGTACAGTTTATGGAATATTAAAAATAATCTAAGAAGAAATCAGGATAATGGTTTAATGTTGCATTTTGTTGTGCTATAATATCAATTAATGAATGAAGGATTCTGCTTGAGAGGTGGCTGATCTTATTCAAAATTGTGGGAATTGTAGAAAGTGATCTTTGACTGAAATAAACATTTTTTATCATCCCAATGAAGAGTATGTAGATTATGATGCAATGATTCAGCTATTATACATGAGCAGACTGCATTTGTGAATATACAGTCGGATTGGTGAATGCGATGGGGAATCCTAAACACTGGAATAAATTGGGTTAGATTGAATGCAGGAAAAGCACTTGTATCAACAGAGCAGAGAAGGGAACAAGTAGAATTCTGGGAGAATTTGTCTAAGTTAGTGGGAAAAGACTTAGGAGCATATTAGAGAAGAAGATTTGGGAGGAAAATAGTCAGTAATGAACATTTGTTTGGAGACTACAGGGCCTGAATTTAATTTATTCAAAGCCTATATTTGTTTACACAGAATTGAAACTCGGTCATGGTGTGAATACTTGTTCAAAACTGCATATGTGTTGAACTTCTGAATAGATTGTCATATTTTATGGATGCATAAAACAAACAATGCATACTGTTTCGACCATACATAGTGTTACTATCAATCATGTGTAGTGGATTATTAGGTTTGCTTCATGAGGTCAATAGCAAACTTGGAATATTTATGACACAACAATATTTTGGACAAATAACCAAAAGAAGTTTGTGCTGTCTGTTTCTTGTTCGTGAACTTTACATTTAATTGTAAGAACTGACATCAACTCATGTAAGTCAATCATTGTAAGAAATAGAAATGCGAGAAAAATGATTTTCCTAATTCTTGATTCAGGAACTCCCACTTCCCCAAAACGAAGGAAAACTTCTTTTGTCAAATTGCAGGCTCTTTCAGTAACTCTGTGATTTCTCGTTCATGGAGCTGCAGTGGTTGCATGTCAAAAGGAATCACTCAAATGAGTTGGAAAGTAGCATCCCTTGCCTTGAGTTGTCCTGATGTTTCTTCTTGATGATAAATGTTGTTAAAGATTAGTGCAGTGCAGAAGGATGTTGTGGGCCATATAAATGAGCCAGAAAAGAAATCCTGGCACTTCTGAGCTAGGGCAGGAAGGAGCAGTATGTTTTGGACATGTTGTTCTTGTCCACCTCAGGGTAGGAAGACTCAAAATCTGCTGTAAAGTCTTGGTGAGAATTAAATTGAATTAAGAGAGATTGTAAGTTAAACGCTGCATCTGGCATGATCTATTTTTGCTACATAGGCAATTAAGAATTGGTATGGGATGACACCTGTCAAATATTTAAAATATTGGATAGAAAATTTTGAATGTACCTTAAGTTTTTATTCAATGAAAATTGCCCATTTCATTCAAAACATTACAAATGTTTTTTTGTCCCTCATGCTGGAGATAACCTGGTCAAGCCAGTTTGTTAATTATGAAAAGCTGGAAAATGTTATGAGTCACAGATCAGCAAAACTAATGATTTTATTTGTTCATGTATCAGGGAGGCAATGGCCTAGTGGTATTATCGCTGGACTGTTGATCCAGAGCCAGTAATGTTCTGGGGACCTGGGTTTAAATCCTGCCACAGCCAGTGGTGGAATTCGAATTCAATAACAGTATGGAATTAAGAGCCTATGGCAACATGAATCCATTGTCAACTGTTGGGGAAAAGCCCATCTAATGCCCTTTAGGGAATGGAACTGCCATCCTTATTTGGTCTAACCTACATGTGACTACAGACTCTTAACTGCCTGCTGGGCAATTAGGAATGGGCAATAATGCTAGCCCAGCCAGTGATGCCTTCGTTCATTGAATGAAAAATTAAAAAAAAAGTTATTTCCAGCTATTGTCAGAAATCAACAGCTACCACTAAACATGACAATGAATTTGTCAAAACTGGATATGACTGAATCATTTTTTGCTAGGTGTGCATTGCATCAAGTTTTTTGGAGCATTTTTCAGCATGAGGCCTAATGAACATAGAACATAGAACAATACAGCATAGAACAGGCCCTTCGGCCCACGATGTTGTGCCGAACATTTGTCCTAGCTTAAGCACCTATCCATGAACCTATCCAATTGCCACTTAAAGGTCACCAATGATTCTGACTCTGCCACTCCCACAGGCAGCGCATTCCATGCCCCCACCACTCTCTGGGTAAAGAACCTACACCTGACATCCCCCCTATACCTTCCACCCTTCACCTTAAATTTATGTCCCCTTGTAACACTCTGTTGTACCCGGGGAAAAAGCCTCTGACTGTCTACTCTATCTATTCCCCTGATCATCTTATAAACCTCTATCAAGTCACCCCTCAGCCTTCGTCGTTCCAATGAGAAAAGGCCGAACACTCTCAACCTATCCTCGTACGACCTATTCTCCATTCCAGGCAACATCCTGGTAAATCTCCTCTGCACCCTCTCCAAAGCTTCCACATCTTTCCTAAAATGAGGTGACTAGAACTGCACACAGTACTCCAAATGTGGCCTTACCAAGGTCCTATACAGCTGCAACATCACCTCACGACTCTTGAATTCAATCCCTCTGCTAATGAACGCTAATACACATAGGCCTTCTTAAAGCTCTATCCACCTGAGTGTCAATTTTCAAAGATCTATGAACATAGACCCCAAGATCCCTCTGCTCCTCCACCTTACTAAGAACCCTACCGTTTACTCTGTATTCCGCATTCTTATTTGTCTTTCCAAAATGGACAACCTCACACTTGACAGGGTTGAACTCCATCTGCCACTCCTCAGCCCAGCTCTGCATCATATCTAAATCCCTTTGCAGCCGACAACAGCCCTCCTCACTATCCACAACTCCACCAATCTTCGTATCGACTGCAAATTTACTGACCCACCCTTCGACTCCCTCTTCCAAGTCATTAATAAAAAGTACGAACAGCAGAGGACCCAGAACTGATCCCTGTGGAACTCCACTTGTAACTGGGCTCCAGGCTGAATATTTACCATCTACCACCACTCTCTGACTTCGACCGGTTAGCCAGTTCTCTATCCAACTGGCCAAACTTCCCACTATCCCATGCCTCCTGACTTTCCGCATAAGCCTACCATGGGGAACCTTATCAAATGCCTTACTAAAATCCATGTACACTGCATCCACTGCTCTACCCTCATCCACATGCTCGGTCACCTCCTCAAAGAACTCAATAAGACTTGTAAGGCAAGACCTACCCCTCACAAATCCGTGCTGGCTGTCCCTAATCAAGCAGTGTCTTTCCAGATACTCATAAATCCTATCCCTCAGTACCCTTTCCATTGCTTTGCCTACCACCGAAGTAAGACTAACTGGCCTGTAATTCCTGGGGTTATCCCTATTCCCTTTTTTGAACAGGAGCACAACATTCACCACTCTCCAGTCCCCTTGCACCACCCCCGTTGACAGTGAAAACAAAAAGATCATTGCTAACGGTTCTGAAATTTCCTCTCTTGCTTCCCACATAATCCTAGGATATATCCCGTCAGGCCCGGGGGACTTGTCTATCCTCAAGTTTTTCCAAAATGCCCAACACATCTTCCTTCCTAACAAGTATCTCCTCTAGCTTACCAGTCCATTTCATACTCTCCTCTTCAACAATACGGTCCCTCTCATTTGTAAATACTGAAGAAAAGTACTCATTCAAGACCTCTCCTATCTCTTCCGACTCAATACACAGTCTCCCACTACTGTCCTTGATCGGACCTACTCTCGTTCTCGTCATTCTCATGTTTCTCACATACGCATAAAAGGCGTGGGTTTATCCTTGATCCTACCCGCCAAAGATTTTTCATGCCCTCTCTTAGTTCTCCTAATCCCTTTCTTCAGCTTCCTCCTGGCTATCCTGTATTCCTCCAATGCTCTGTCTGAACCTTGTTTCCTCAACCTTATGTAAGCCTCCTTCTTCCTCCTTACAAGACATTCAACCTCCCTTGTCAACCAAGGTTCCCTCACACGACCATTTCTTTCCTGTCTGACAGGTACATACATATCAAGGACACGTCGTATCTGTTCCTCGAAAAAGTTCCACATTTCAACGACATCCTTCCCTGACAGCCTATGCTCCCAATTTATGCTCCTCAGATCCTGTCTTGCAGCATAGTATTTACCCTTGCCCCAATTGTAAAACCTGCCCTGTTGCACGCACCTATCTCTCTCCATAACCAAGGTGAAAGTCACAGAATTGTGATCACCATCACCAAAATGCTCACCCACTAACAAGCCCATCACTTGTCCCGGTTCGTTACCAAGTACCAAATCCAATATGGCCTCCCCTCTGGTCGGACAATCTACATACTGGGTTAGAAAAGCTTCCTGTACACACTGCACAAACACTGCTCCGTCCAATCTACTTGATCTAAAGAGCTTCCAATCAATATTTGGGAAGTTGAAATCACCCATGACTACTACCCTGTGGCTTCTGCACTTTTCCGAAATCTGTTGCCGAGAAATGAGTTTTCTACCAGGTATCTCACCAAACTCAGCTCATAAACTACCTCCCTCACCCTATGGCACAGCAGCAGACATCTGATTCCAGCTCATTCTTATCCTGTGGTGTTCCCAGAATAATTCACTCCTATGGGATGGCTCGAAATTCACCAGCATCCCTTGTACCCATGTCATCTTCAAAAGCCTAATGTTCATTTAGACATGCACTGTCAGTCACAAGGATTGATGCTGGGTCCTCTACTTTTTGTCATTTACATAAATGACTTGGATGCGAGCATAAGAGGTACAGTTAGTAAGTTTGCAGATGACGCCAAAATTGGAGGTGTAGTGGACAGCGAGGGGGGTTACTTCAGATTACAACAGGATCTGGACCAGATGGGCCAATGGGCTGAGATGAGCATATGGAGTTTAGTTCAGATAAATGCGAGGTGCTGCATTTTGGGAAAGCAAATCTTAGCAGGACTTATACACTTAATGGTAAGGTCCTAGGGAGTGTTGCTGAACAAAGAGACCTTGGAGTGCAGGTTCATAGCTCCTTGAAAGTGGAGTCACATGTAGATAGGATAGTGAAGAAGTCGATTGGTATGTTTTCGTTTATTGGTCAGAGTATTGAGTACAGGAGTTGGGAGGTCATGTTGCGGCTGTACAGGACATTGGTTAGGCCACTGTTGGAAAATTGTGTGCAATTCTGGTCTCCTTCCTATCAGAAAGATGTTGTGAAACTTGAAAGGGTTCAAAAAAGATTTACAAGGATGTTGCCAGGGTTGGAAGATTTGAGTGATAGGGAGAGGCTGAACAGGCTGGGGCTGTTTTCCCTAGAGCGTCGGAGGCTGAGGGGTGACCTTATAGAGGTTTACAAAATTATGAGGGACATGGATAGGATAAATAGACAAAGTCTTTTCCCTGGGGTCGGGGAGTCCAGAACTAGAGGGCATAGGTTTGGGGCGAGAGGGGAAAGATATAAAAGAGACCCAAGGGGCAACTTTTTCACACAGAGGGTGGTACGTGTATGGAACGAGCTGCCAGAGGAAGTGGTAGAGGCTGGTACAATTGCAACATTTAAGAGGAATTTGGATGGGTATATGAATAGGAAGGGTTTGGAGGGATATGGGCCAGGTGCTGGCAGGTGGGACTAGATTGGTTTGGGATATCTGGTCAGCATGGACGGGTTGGACCAAAGGGTCTGTTTCCATGCTGTACATCTCCATGACTCTCTAACTGATTAAAGACTTAATAGCTCTCTAGGTTTGTTTAATACGTTCGCATCAGTTGTATGACCCTTTGATTTTTTGCCCGATATATCCTCTCTCACTAGCACCAGAAGGAGGAGTGAGGCTCTGAAAGCTTGTGTTTTCAATTAAACCTGTTGGACTTTGACCCAACATCATGTGACTTTTGACTTTGTCCACTTCAATCCAACACTGGCACCTCCACATTCAGTTTTAAAATCAGTGGTTGGCTCGTGAAGTATAACACCTAAAAGTGGTCAAAGAAACTTCAAACAGAAAGAGACAATGACTTGAAATAGTGAGGGGGCTGACTATTCCCTGACCCGGGCAGACAGCCAAGTTTTGCAAACACTTTTTGTGGTTTTCCCTTTCAGGAATATGCAAAAGAAAGGATTAAAAGAGATCTTCAACACTTTCATGTGTTATTGTAAGGCTCCTGTGAACTACACTGTGTTGAATATGCTATAGAAGTCACAGTTTGCGAGCAGCCATTAAGCTGCAAACCAGTTAAAAATAGAATCAGGACAAAGAATCTTCAATCAGCCTACTGAACTACAATCTCAAAAATTGTCCGTTCAACTTCCAACAGCAGCATTACCAGTGCAAACCAGTAATGGACATAGATAGTCTTGTCTGCTTTTCACAATGTTATGGACTAGGCCAGACCACTCAAAACATCCTTAAGCAGGCCATAACTTTGCAATTTGTTTCAGTAAGTGTACAGCAAAAATTACCTGGATTAAGTTAACGAGGTTGACTACAAGATTTAAAACAGACAAAACATTTATTCACAAAATGACACAAAGAACAGAATAAAGAACCCTGTAGAATTCAGTCTACCCAAACTAGATGTAATTAAACCATTTCGAATATACACAACAGCCACAATAAGCAAGCCTCCTTTAAAAAACAGTACAAAAAAGGGTCAGATGCTTCCAGGTTGAAGTTAGAAGGGCAGAAGAGAGAGTTTCCATATAGCTCACTGTTGAACTCCCATCCAGTTCTGGACTGAACTAAACTGCTCAGTTAGAGAGCTGACCACTCCCCTTTCATTCTATAGGTCACTTATAAAACATGACCATTTTGGCCTGAAGTCTCATCTGTTTACATGTAAACAAAAGGCCTCTCAAAATCCTTTAATCTCTGTACCAACTGATCGGAGCCCGGCTGGGTTTATTACCCCTCTGAAAGAAAATCAAGGGCAGAGTATCTTTCAGCCAAGAAACAGTTTCTCAAAAAAAAAGGGACTAGCTTTGTGACAACAAACAATTCAAAGATTGACTCATGCAATGCTTTTAGTTAACTTTTATCTTTTTGGACTCACCATATATTTCTAATATACTTGTTATGCATGCTGCGTTAGCATTTCCTCTTGCAGGTAGTAATTAGTAAACTCGCCCATTTTGTTAATTCAATCCAGGATAAATTGGCTGCTTTTAAAACATAAGTTCCTGTGGTCTGGGGAAAAGTGTCCAAAGGCAATGGGATTCTTTTAAAATTAACTCTATTGCAGCTGAGGAGGTGAGTCAACAAAGAAGAGGAGTCAATCCATCCCTTCTCACCTGGGAGTTTAAATTATTCGGTGTATCCCACTTGAAACCGTAAGGAATTGATGAATCTCATATGGGGTCTAGTCATAATATATATAACATAGCTTGTTGTTTGTCCAGTTAAGTATGCCTTATATTTTCTTAGCTTGGCTTTAGATTTGTTTCTTTCTGATGGTGCATTTCTCCACACACAAAAGAAAAAGGAGTCAGTTACATGAAATGGATTAAAAAAAAATTGTTTGTGCATTAGAAGTTAGTGCAGTACGGTGACAGAATTCCAGAAGATCTGTATACTAGATGTTACAGAAATACTAAATTCAAATTCTTTATTTCCTTAAAGGAGGAATTAACTCATTTATCAAATAACTAATGCCACCATTGAAGAGAAAATTTTGATACAAATATATTAGAACATAATTCATTGCAGTAATTACAGGGTTTACATCAATGAAAGAACTAACTTTCATTTATAAATTTCCTTTCACAATTCCTGGGCATATAAATGCATTTCACAACCAATGAACTAGTTTTGAAGTGGATTCATTGTTATAGTCAGGATTATGCAGGAAGGTTAGCAGGTGAATAAGTTCTGTTTCACTAAATTCATTTTATTTTCCCAGGGCCTATTAGCTAGAATAGTGATAAATTCTTTTAACAATCTTCTTTCACTGCTTTTTACAGAAATATAAGGAACATGAGAAAACAGTCTCTGTTCAAGAAATAGATGGTCTTCAGCTTGTCAAAAAACTCGCAAAGGATATGGAAAGAATGTTTCGCAATAAAGCTGAAGCAGTAAGAGTAAGTACATCTCCAAGATATATAGAACAATTTTTATGACAAAGTGCATTGTATCATAACCCAGTTTTCTTTCCATTTTCCATTGTAAAAATATTTTCAATCATGAAAACCTTCAAAGATAATTTTTTGGAATTACTAATTGTGGCAGATAACCTTTTCCTCAGTGCTAGCGCACATCAAGAATCAGAGAATGGTTGTAACATAGGAGGAGGGCATTCTGCCCAGTGTATCTGTAACCAGCTCTTTGCAGGAGCAACTTGGCTAATTCTAGACTCCCAAACCCCTGACTTTACATTCAAGCTCTGAATTTGTTTTCTATTCGGATAATAATCAAAATTTTCTTGAAGGCTTCAAATGAACCTACCTGTATCACCCTCATTCTCGCTCCTGACCACTCTCTGTTAAAATAAAGTTTTCTCATGTTGCATTTCCTCTTGCAGGTAGTAATTAGTAAACTCGCCCATTTTGTTAATTCAATCCAGGATAAATTGGCTGCTTTTAAAACATAAGTTCCTGTGGTCTGGGGAAAAGTGTCCAAAGGCAATGGGATTCTTTTAAAATTAACTCTATTGCAGCTGAGGAGGTATTTTCCTAATCACATGAAATAAGTCCTTCAGCTAATAGAAACATTTTGTCCCTATCTACTCACTCCAAACAAGGGGAACTGTCTCAGCCTCTCCAATCTATCCATGTAACTGAGGTCCTTCTTCATTGGAATCATGATTGTACATCTTTACTCTTTCTAATACCTGCATGTCTGTCTTAAAGGGCAGCTGCCCAGAATTCAACACTATACTTATGTTAAGGATGACCAAGTGAATTATGAATTTCACATAATTTGTGTGCCTTTCGTCTCCAAGCTATTACTTTTAAGGATCTGGATTAATTGTATTTTATCAACTGCTTTTCAAAGTTCACCTAATTGCACATGTGGTTATCCAGGGCTGGAGACAATGCTGGAATTTTCACATTGACTTGGGTGTGCGAACTAGTTTGATGTGCCCTGTTATGCCTTTATTTATGAGACCATTAAATGATTTAACAGAATTAAACTTAAGAATTAAATAAATAAGATGGCACAGTGGCAGCACACTGTTCACATGACTGATGAAAACTGAATCTGCATTCTACTGATAAGAATGTAATCCTTCTACTCGGAATTACCCAGAAGCTACATCTGAATATGAAAAATATTAATTTTATAAGGCAATTAATGCACATTCTAAGCTATTCAAAATATGTGTTGCATATCCTCTTCAGAGGCCCTGGCAGTAAAGCCTCTCTTTTCTGGTGAGATGAAATGACTGCAAGTATGAATGAATACCTATTGCAACCTCACTAAAATAATTTCTTTTAGATGAGCATAGCTACTTATAATACTGTATGTGCTTGCAATTGGTCAGTATTACTGTGAAACTGCAGTGGTACATGCCCATCATCCTTTTGTTTCCTGCCCAAATTGATGTTCTCATGTGAGTCATCTGCAGTGTGCAGTTTCATCTGGCATCTGCATTATTCATCCCTGTGTTGTGTGTCTCGACTATGCCACACATGTCCTCAGAGTGATCCATGAACTTTTGAATTTGTATAAGTTCAATTGTAGCCTTCTTTTATTTTTTGTGTGTTTCAGTTTAAAATGTCCAGCAGCAATTTTATGCTTTCATCAAAGTAAAAGGTTAATTTATTACAGAATGCTATTTAAATAAAGGTGACAGAGTTACTTGCCAAAATACACAAACAAAGATCTAATGTAGGATAAGGATAAAAGATTCTTATAAAGATGAAAGTAAGATCAGTATTGAAGATTGTTGTAGGCCTGTTATTTGCTTGAAGATTCCTTTTCCAAAGTGATGGGGTTGAAACTTTGAAGTCAGAGTCCATCAGCTGATCAAATTATTGGAGGTTGCTCTCACAGGTGGGCTGAGCAAAACAGGTCTTACAAGTAAATGAACACTCCTCTGTTTTGCTTTTATGTGCTTTCGGTTGCGACTCTTGACTGCTCGATTCAGTGTAGCAGGCCAAGAATTCTTTCTCCTTTGTCTGTATTGAGAAGCAATGATTGCTTCAACATGTCTCTCTCGTGGTTTTTACACAAAATGGTTGCTCACAGCCAGACTTTTAAATGGATTAAAACTTTAAAATGTTTGTTCAATCTAAACTGTTATATCATTCTTCGATTTTCGGTATTGGGTTGGCCTAGGTCTAGGCACAGGTCCATCCATTGTCTTTTAGTCGAAACAATTCATGTCTAACTGTCTCAGCAATTCGTTTGATGGCACTCATCCTGTTGGGTTATTGGTAAAATAGGAAGAGCCATTCACACTTGCAGAGAAGTATGGTCAAGGAATTTTTCTTTTTTTTCTTTGAAATGTTCATTGAATTTCAAAAGCTCTCGTGATGTTTTCTTGAGATCACCACATTCTGGGTTCGATGCCAGCTGAATTCACAAGGGTAGTCATGTGACTTCTGGAAGATATATCATAGGATTCTCTGTCCTTATTTTAAATACAGATTAGCCTTCTTTGCAAAATATTCAATACTATAATGGCACATTGACAATATCTGACTGTAGTGCATTCATGGTCAATGTCACCTTGTGCGGATCTCACTGCTAAGATACAGCCGATGTATCTGAACTGATACTGCCACTCTAATACAAAGTTGTGGGGCTGTGCCTTCTTCATTAGACCATCACCTCTTCTTGGTATTCATCCACACACCAGCTAGACTGCTATTCTCTGAAAGCAAAATGACAAAACAAAAAACAAAACCACAACAGGAGTGAAGTTGTGGAGGTCATGGAAAAAGACAATGTTTACACCATTTGCTGCTTATAAATCAGGAGAAATCATAGAAAGAACGGCAAATGGGATCTGCCAAGAGTGGATTTGATATGAGTATACCACCATCTTCAAACGTTTTGTCTCTGCTACTGGCAAAGGTCTCAGCAATGGTTAACATTGTCTCCTCTGTCGGGTTAGAACACACGGTTAGCTCTTGCTGCTTCTATTGTGCAAGGTTATGCACCACCTTGTCATACACTAGAGGGGGATGTATGTGAATGTGTGCAGTCTATTGTGTGATATAACTATTATTTGAAGCTACTGGCATAGTTGGTGGGATATGTATTATTTGAAGATGCAATTTCTGACCTTGAGCACGCATGTTAACTCATTTACCTTCCAGCAGCACTGGATCCACATGCTTCCTCTTACCATGTGTTTATAGGGCTTCCTGAGAATAGAGGACAGCTCTCCTCCCTTCTACTATCTCCAGTAAGATCTTTGGTGCAGCATTTAAGAGCTTTAGAGCCTATTCTCTCCCATGTTGTGAGATTAGATTAGATTCCCTACAGTATGGAAACAGGCCCTTTGGCCCAACAAGTCCACACCACCCCTCTGAAGAGTAACCCACCCAAACCCATTCCCCTACCCTATATTTACCCTTGACTAATGCACCTAATACTATGGGCAATTTAGCATGGCCAATTCACCTGACCAGCACATCTTTGGACTCTGCGAGGAAACCCACACAAACATGGGGAGAATGTGCAAACTCCATACAGACAGTTGCCCAGAATTGAACCTGGGTCCCTGGCACTGTGAGGCTGCAGTGCTAACCACTGAGCCAACATGCCGCCCCAGGATTCTTGTTTGTTTCCTAGTCACATTTACTTGCAGCACAATCATCAGCACTGATCTAGCCTCAAAGCACTTCCTAAGGTACAAACTAACTTTCGGCAATGCAGCCTAGCATTAAGTATTGTTTGCAAGTTGCAATGATGGGTCCTTACTGTTGAAACATCTGATGAACAGTACAGTTGCCATTAGCTGCATAAACAGACAACATGAAGATGACATACTGCCTGCAGTTCATACAAAGGGCATGGAATAATCATGCATTACAATCCTGGAACCTGTTTTACCCTATTAAGCCCCCTATTTGTACGTGTTATCAAACTAATCGTTGGGCAAGCTAATGGCTAGCATCCAAGGAGATGATGGCTCAATGGTATTATCACTAAACCTATTACTGAGAAACTCAATTAATGCTCTGGGAGCCCAGGTTTGAAGAGAAAGTGAGGTCTGCAGATGCTGGAGATCAAAGTTGAAACTTTATTGCTGGAACAGCACAGCAGGTCAGGCAGCATCCAGGGTTGAAGCCCACTATGGCAGATATTGGAATTCAGTTTTAAAAAACTGGAATTAAGAATCTACTGATGACGATTGTCAGAAAAACCAATCTGGCTATCTGGTCTGGCGTACATATGGCTCCAAAGCCACAACAATGTGGTTGATCCTCAACTGCCCTTTGAAATGACCTAGCAAGTTGTATCAATCATTGTGATGTCTCAACAGAGAAATCAAAACAGACAGACTCTCTGGCATCGGTCTAGGCATTGGAGAAGACAGATGGCAGAAACAGACTTGTCAGCTGTGAAAAGTCCTCCATACTAACATCTGGGGGCTCGTGCTAAAATTGAGAGAGCTATCTCAAGACTAGTCAAGCAACAGCAAGACATAGTCAGACTCACGGAATCGCAGCTTACCGACAAAATCCCAGACACTATCCGTTTATATGTCCTGTCCATTGGCAGGGCAAACCCAGCAGCGGTGGCAGCACAGTTGTATACAGTTGGAAGGGAGTTGCCTTTCGAGAGCTCAACATTGACTCTGGACTCCATGAAGTCTCATGGTTTCAGGCTAAATAAGGGCAAGGAAACCTTCTACCGATTACCACATACCATCCTCCTGCAGCTGATGAATCCGAACGATACTTGGAGGGTAAGTAGAGTTGAAATGCCCATCAGCCATGATGGAATGGTGGAGTGGACTCGATGGGCCGAATGGCCTTACTTCTGCTCCTATGTCTAATGGTCTTATGGTCTAACCATTGAGGATGGCAAGGGTGCAAAACCTACTCTGGGTGAGGAATGTCTAACACCAAGATTAGCTTGGCAGCAACACGACTGATCGAGCTAGTTGGGTCCTAAAGGACATGGCTACTGGACTGTGTTTGCAGCAGCTGGTGAGTGAACCAACAAGAGGGAAAATGCATTTGACCTCATCCTTTCCAAACTGCAGATGTTTTTGTCCATGACAGTATCAGTAAGAGTGGCTGTCACACAGTCCTTGTGGAGATGCAGTCCTGCCTTCACACTTAGAATACCTTCCATAGTTCCACACAGCATGATCACTGTGCTAAATGGAACAGATTTCAAACAGATCTAGCAGCTCAAGACTGGGTGTCACTGAGGCATTGTGGACCATCAACATTGGCAGAATTGTACTCCAGCAAAGTCCTGCCTGTCATATCCCCCACTCAATCATTACCATCATGCCAGGGGATTAACCCTGGTTCAATGAAGAGTGTAGGAGGGCATGCAGGAACAGCACCAGGCAAACCTAAAAATGAGGTGTCAATGTGGTGAAGCAACTAAACAGGGCTACTTGCATCCGAAACAGCACAAGCAGCAAGCAATAGACAGAACTAAGCAATCTGACAGTCAATGGATCAGATCTAAGCTCTGCAGTCCAGCAGCATCCAGTCATGAATGGTGATGGAAATTAAACAAATATCCTCATCCTCAATGATGGAAGTGGCCAACACATCAGTACAAAAGATAAAGCTGAAGCATTTGCAGCAGTCTTCAACCAGAAGTGCCAAATGGATGCTCCATCTTGGCCTCCTCCAGTGGTCCTCAGCATTACAGATACCAATCTTCAGCAAATTCAATTAGCTCCACGTGATATCAAGAAACATTTGGTGACATTGGCTATTGCAAAGGCTATGGGCCTTAACAACATTCTGGTATTAGTACTGAAGATTTGTGCTCCAGAACTAGCCACTCCACTAGCCAAGATTCAATGCAGTTAACACATTGGCATCTATCGACAATGTAGAAAATTTCCTAGCTATCTCCTGCATGAAACAAAGGACAAATCTAACCCATCCAATTACCACCCCATCAGTCTACTCTCAATCAACAGTAAAGTGATAGAAGGTTCCATCAACACTGCTATCAAGCAGCACCAGCTCACTGATGCCCAGTTTGAGTTCTGCCAGCGTCACTTAACTTCTGACCTCATTGCAGCCTTGATACAAACATGGACAAAAGAGCTGAATTGCAGAGGCAAGGTCAGAGTGACAGCATTTGACGTCAAGGCTGCATTTGACTGAATGTAGCATCAAAGAGCCGTAGAAAAACTGGAATCAATACGTATGAAGGGACAAATTCTCCACTGGTTGGAGCCGTATCTGGCAAATAAGAAGATGGCTGTAGTTGGAGGTCAGTCATTTCAGCTGCAGGACATTTCTGCAGGAATTCCTTAGGGTACTGTCCTAGGCCCAAATATTGTGCCAATTGCTTCACTAATGATGTTCCCTCCATCAGAATGTCAGAAGTGTGGATGTTCGCTGATGATTGCACAATGTTCAGCACTAATTGCGATTCCTCAGATACTGAAGCAATCCATGTTCAAATGTGACAAGATCTGGACATTATCCAAGTTTGGGCTGACAAATGGCAAGTCACATTCACGCCACACAAATGCGAGGCAATGACCATCTCCAATAAGAGAGAATCTAGCTACCGACCCTTGGCAATCAATGGTGTTACTACCACTGAACCCTCCAATGTCAACATCCTCAGCTTACCATTAATTAGAAACTCAACTGGACTTGCTACAGTGGTTACAAAACTAAGTCAGAGGCTAGGAATACTGCAGTGAGTAACTCACCTCCTGACTCCCCAAAGCCTGTCCACAATCTCCAAGGCACAAATCAGGAGTGTGATTGAATACACCCCACATCTGGATGAGTACAGCCCAAACAACATGCAAGAAGCTTAACATCATCCAGGACAAAGCAGCCCACTTGTTTGACTCTACGTCAACAAGCATCCACTCCTTCCACCAGTGATGCTCCGGTAGAAGCTATGTGTATTGTCTACAAGATGCACTGCAGAAATTCACCAAAGATCCTCAGACAGCACTTTCCAAACCCACAATCAATTCCATCTAGAAGGACAAGGGTGACAGATGCATGGGAACACCATCCCCTGTAAGTTTCCCTCCAAACCACACAGAATCCAAACTTGGAAACATACCCTGGTCCTTCACTGTCGGCGGATCATACGCTGGAGGTCTCTCCCCGAGAGCATTTTGGATACCTATGGTATGTGGGTTGCAGCAGTTCAAGAAGGCAGCTCACCACCACCTTTTCAAGGGCAACTAGCAATGGGTAATAAATGCTGGCCAGCCAGCAATGCCCATGTCCCATGATTAAATAAATAAAATTCAACTGACTGACAGTGAACCTAATGTAGCATCGGGGTCACCTGCATGGGAAAATAGATTTCAATGTTACTAGGACTATGTATCATCCACATGAGATCTTATATTCGAGGTCAAAAATATTTTAAAAATTCTCCTGCCCTTTGAGAGTTTGTCCATTACCTGACCTGGAGCCCTTGGTAAGTCCAGATGAAGACATGACAGGCCAGTATGTCTCATATCACTTGACATATTTGCTTCCAAAGGTAGACCAGATGTTTCGCAGGTGTTGAAAACATTGAAAACTCGCAGCAGTGGGAGTCTAAGCCTTTGGCTTTGGTGACTTTGCGTTTCAGAGCCTGTAAATTCAGGCTTTCGCATTGAAATGATTATTGCATTTTTAACTAAGCAAGAGTATAAGTCAGGGCAGTAAGAAAAGCAAAGTGAGAGAGATAAACAGGTTTCCTACTCTCACAGAGACAGGCTAGAATTCAGCATCAGGAGCAAAATTGTAAAATAGCATGTTGGGTTGGCATTACACTCACCAAGTTATCTTGCTGTATACATGGCCAGTACAGCTAAGACTGTGGTATGGAGCCACTAAACGGCTAAGTAGGACAAAATTATATCGTCAGTGAACTTTCCTGATGGAGGCATGGAAATAGAAGCAGTTTCCCAGCATCTTCCTTGGGAATCAGCAGTGCCTCATCTCACTCAACCCAAAAGGGATCGCCAAGCATCAATTGTGAGAGCTGCAGACACAGGCCATTTCTTTGGCCTGACAGCTGTGGCTATGCATGTTTTTGAAAGGATTTTTCACAGTGCTGAAGAGAGTCTCCAATTCTGAATTTGTGGTCTCTGATGTACCTCAGCTTCCTCAACTTCCTCCAATGTGGCATTGCTATCTGCCCTCATTTTAGTCTTTCAGTCTTCCCCATCTGTTTTTGGATGGAACTGCAGAAAGTGGCTTCTTAATTTAAAATGATACCAAACTGATAAATAAAATAGCATAACTGTGATTATAATGACATAAAGCACCAATTTAATATCATAATTATTAAATATATATATTTTTATTAATAGGCCTTACATTATTTATGATTTCTTTTCTCAGAGGAAATTAAAATACACCTGAAATATTTAAACTTAACAGACTACTTACGTCACTGGTTCATTTTATAATTAGTGCCCTCTGTTGAGAAGTTAGTTATCATAACTGATTGTATTTTGAGCTGTTTACATAAACTCAGAATCTATATGATTTATTTGCCATTTTTACAGCCTCAGAGAGAAAAAAAATCAGGCTTTGTTTACAACTGGTTGTTGATTTGCTGTAACTTAATTTGTGCTATTGGTCAAGACCAGTTTGATATCTAATGTCATTTTTCAAGTTTGTGGTATTTCTGTACCACCAGATATAAAAATCACAGCATGTTTGCTTCATCCTGAATGCTGAGAAACACACAGGACAAGTTAAACATTTCACACCTTTGGACAATTAATTGTTTAAACATACAGTATACTACTTGATTATCTTTTCCATTCTCTCCCCAAGAATGACTGTTATTTTTCTTCCTTCACAGCATTCTTTCATTCTGACTGCTTTTTTGCAAGTTGTCTGTGTCATGTTGTTAAGTTTTGTGTCACATACTTTGTCTAGTTTTGGGTTCCTTTCTTAGACATCTATCTTTCTCATTTGCCTTGCTCATTTTCAATTCTCACCACCCTGACTAACCATGAAAGCACCCCGGAAATTCTACTGAACGTGCCTATTGTGTGAAGATTTGGTTGAACAAACACAAATTGACTTCTGAGGTTGTCAGCATCAAGCCATATCACTAAATTCTATCAACATACTATATGCCAGCTGTATTAAATGTACACATTTCATATAGTCAGATTATAAAAATAAATTGCTTAGTAGGATGGTAACCTTATCAGAAATTAAGCGAGAATGAAATTGGTAAGGTTTTCTGCCCACAGTAATTGCTCAGAAGAAATTGTCCCCTTGTTTCAAATTCAGTTGAAATGTATAGCAAAACTTATGTTCCTTATGAAAATAATTTGTAGTCATAGTTTGTATTTTACTGTAATGTTATTTAATCACCATTAAAGAAAATTAAACAGTGCTGTTATGACAAAGCCAATTAAAATTAAGCCTGCTCATAGAAATCAAAGTTAAAAATCACACAACACCAGGTTATAGTCCAACAGGTTTAATTGGAAGCACACTAGCTTTCGGAGCGACGCTCCTTTATCAGGTGGAATTAAGTTCCGTCTGCCATTGCTCTGTCCATTTTACAATCTGATCAATAGCAGACTGTAGCCTGAGATCATTCTTCTCAGAAAAAACACCAACAATTTTAGTGTCATCTATACATTTATTAATTAAACTTTCTACATTCACATTAAGGTCATTAATGTGTAGAACAAACAGCAAGGGTCCCAGCTCCAAACCCTATGGCCCAATCTCACCATCACTGTTTGCCTCCTATTTGCAAGCCAATGTTGGATGTAGTTTTCCAACTTGCCTTGGATCCCATGGGCTCTTACCATTCAAACTAACCTTCCATGTGGGACTTTGCCAAAGGCCTGACTTAAGTCCACATAAACCAGATCAGCTGCATTACCCTCATGAATATATTTAGTCACCTTTAAAAAAAAATCTCAATTAAATTGGTCAGGCAGGATCTCCATCTAAGAAATTAATGTTGACTATCGCTGATGAATTCCTGCCATTCCCAGTATTGATTAATCCTGTCGTTCAGACCTTTTCCCAATAATTTCCCTCCTGCTAATGTCACTGAATAACAGGTCTGTAATCATCTGGCCTATTAGCTATCCTCCAGTTGCCTGGCACTTCACATTTAAATATTTCCTTCCAGGACCCCAGCAAGTTCCTCCCATAGCAGCCTTGGATACATTGCATCAGATGCTGAGGATTTATACACCTGTGTGCCCACTAGAACTTCTTACATCACCTCCTTATTAATCTTAATGTAGTCTAGAATGTCACCATCCAAAATGAAATCCCCAGCCACAATGTCTTTCTCCTCGGTGAATACAGATGACAAGAATTCATTTAAGATCCCACCCCACATCCTCTGGCTGCTCCTTTAGCCTTTAATAGGTCCCATCTCTCCCTGGTAATCCTCATGTGCTGAATGTATTTATAAAAGATGTGGGATTTTCCTTGATCCAGTTATGAAGGTGTAAGCGGTACTGTACCCTAAAGAGAGTTACAAGCTCACAGAACTACTTGACACAACAGCAAGTGTTCTGAACAAGGTAACAATGTAACAGGTAGATTAGCTGGGTTGCCTGGAGACAAAAGAAAAACAAATGCAAATTCGGCCTATCAGTTTAAATTATGCCCCAAAATACTAAACTCCAATCAAGTTTGAATTTAGTATTTTGACAATATTAACACCAATGAAACAATCCAATGCTTTGGGGTATAAAAACGAAAAAATAAATTGAACAATTGTAGGAGAACTGCCAAAAGACCAACAGACGTAGGTTGCTAGTAAGAACTCTCTGAGAGGTACCTATCTGGAGAAGGAATTTGCACAGAGGAAAACATCAACACCAACCTGGAGAGCAAATTTGCAGAGGAAGATACAAAGAGAAGATTCAACAGCTGGCTCGTTTTGAAATTTGTTATTTTCTATAAATCTGACTTGGACGGTTTTATTGGACCAGTATTATGGGGGGGAAGGTAAAAGATAGGTTTAGATAAATGAGTTGTAAGTAGTTGTTAGTTAATTATTCTCTGTTAGACTTTAAGAAATTAAAGTTGTTAATTTTTACTTTTAATAGTGACATTTGGGATAGTTCTTTCCCTCTCAAGTTTTCACAGATTACAGCACAGGGTGAATCTTTTCTGTGGGTTGGGTTTAAATTAGCAGAGGGGTTTACCCTGTGCCGTAACAATCCCATCTGCCAAAGGTATTCTGTGGTCATATTTGCCCTCCTGGTTTCCCTTTTGAATAACCTCCACACTCTAATTTTAAAGGGCCTCCCTTGTTTTTTATATACTGTACCCGACATATGCTTCTTATTTTTTTAATCAAACCCTCAATATGCCTTGGTATCCAGGATCCCTGGGCATCAAGGGATCCTTTCCACATTAACCCTGTTAGGATCTGTCAGGATCTTATGTGCTTCAAACAAGTTACCTTTTAACCATCTGAATTCCAGTGGAATAAACCTAATCTGATCAACTTTTTCTCAAAAGACAGCCTGCCCATCAGGTGTGGATCCAGTTAATGTCTCTGAACTGTTGTCATGCATTTCTATCATTCTTTAAATCAGGAGATCAGTGCTGAACACAGTATGTCAGCTGTGGTCTCACCAGTACACTGTATACTGAAGCATAACCTCCCTCCCTTTTTGCTGAATTCCTCTTGCTTTCCAATTTACTTGCTGTAGCTGCTTACTAACCAACAATTCCTCAACTACAGCATCCAGATATAAGTTAGAAGGTTGGCTGATAAGATTATGTTATGTGACAGTGAAGATAATAACATTGAAAGATCATCAGAAGAAAAATAATTGATATAAAGGAATGCAACTAGAAATGAATATGGATTAATATAAGTGAGAATGTGGTGGCAAACTGCCCTCTTGAACTGCTGCAGTTTATCTCTACAGGCACACCTACAATGCTGTTGGGAGGAAATCCAGGATATTGATCCAATGACAAAGAGGAATGGTTATTGTTATGACATGGGGTTAAACCCCCCCCCCCCCCCCACCCCCCCGCGCTAATTTAAACCTGAAACACAGAGAATATTTACAACTCCTTTATCTAACCTATCTTTTACCTTCCCCTACTACAATGCTAGTCCAATAAAACTACTGATTAAGATTTACCAAAATTCAAATTTCAAAACCAGGCAGCTGCCGAATCTTCCCTTTGTATCTTTCTCTGTAATTTTCTTCTTGTTTGGATTTCTCATTCACAGGTGATTGATAGATAAATGTACCTTTAAGATAGCTAATTTTCCAGGCAATCTGCAGATGTTGGTGGCTTGGCAGTTCTCTCCTAACTGTTCACGTTTTCCTGGTCTTATACCCCCAAAGCATTGGATTGTGTGATTGGTGTTCAATATTGTCAATGTGCTAAATTCAAACTTGATTGGTTTTTTTGAGGGGGTATAATTTAAACTGATTGGCCTAATTTGAATTTGTTTTTGCCTCTAGGCAACCAGCTGCACTTGCTGCTGGACCAAAAGGTTATATTATATCTTGTTCAGAACACTTGGTGCTGTAAGGTAGTTTTGCTAGCTTTTAACTATTTTAAAGATACACCTTCACAGCAGTGATATATCAACAGTGATATATTGACAAGTCAGGATGGTCAGCCGCTTGGAATGGAACGTGCAGTTGGTGGTGTTCCCATGTAAATACTGCCATTAGTCTTCGAGGTGATAGTGGCATGGGGTTTGGAAGGTGCTACCTAAGAAGCCTTCATGAATTCCTCAGTGCCCCTTGTGGAGAAAGACTACTTCCACTAAATAATAATGGTGGAAGCAGTAAATGTTTATGGATGTGCTGTCAATTAAGTGAGCTGCTTTGTCCTGGATAGTGTCAAGCTTCTTGAATGTTGTTGGAGCTACACACATTCAGCAAATATGGCTAATTCAATCACAAGCCTGGCTTTTGCCTGTAGATGGTGGATAGGCTTTGGGGATTTAGGATGAGAGTTACAAGCTGCAAAATTCCTAGGTCTTGCCTTGTTTTTTGTAGTCACAGAATTTATATGGCTAGTCCAGTTGAGATTTTAGTCAATGGTAATGCCCAGGACTTTGGTGATAGGAGACTTCATTGGTGGTAATGCCATCAAATGTCAAGAGGTGATGGTTAGATTGCCCCTTTACGGAGATGGCTACTGACTGTCATTTGTGTGGCACAAATGTTACTTGTCACCTTTAAACTCCAGCATGGATGTGTCCATGACTTGCTGCATTCATGGCTACTTCAGTATCTGATGAGTTGTGGACATTGTGCAATCAGTAATAATTCCATGACTGACATTGTAATGGAGGCAAAGTCAATGGTGAAGCAGCTGAAGATGGTTAGGCCTCGCACACAATCTTAAGGAACTCCTGCAGAGATGTCCTTGAGCTGAGATGACTGACCTTCAACAGCCACAGCCATCCTTCATTATGCTAGATATGACTCTTACCAATGGAAAGATTTTCCTCAATTCTCATTGACTGCAGTTTTGTAAAGGCTCCTTGATGCCATACTCAGCCAAATGTGGCTTTGATGTCAAGGGCAGTCCCTCTCACCTCACCAATTCAGGTCTTTTGTCCATGTTTGGACCAATGCTGTAATGAGATCAGGAACTGAATGGTCTGATGGAGCCCAAAATAAATGTCAGTAAGTTATTGCTAAACAAATGCAGTATGATTGCACTGTTGATGACCTCTTCTATCACTTGATTGATAATCATAAGTAAACTGTAGGGGCAGTAATTGGCCTAGCTGAATTGGTCATTTGTTTTTGTCGACCTGGGCATTATTCCACATTTTCAGTAGATGCAATATTATAGCTATACTGGAAGAGCTTGGCTAGGAGCACTGCAGGTTCTGGAGCAACCATCTTCAGAACTATTGCTGGAATGCTGTCAGGGTTGATAGCCTTTGCAGTATCTAGTGCCTTCAGCTGTTTCTCATATGGAATGACTTGAATTAGCCAAAGACTGGATTTGGTGATGCTGGGGATCTCTGGAGGAGGCAGAAAATGTACATTCAACATTTCTGGCTGAAGATTGCGAAGTATGATTCCATGATTCCATTAAACCTCTTCAGGGCATTTAGATAAAAGTTTTTAGCAGAAATAATATTAAAACGTATGTAGATAAATTAGAAAGAAGCAAACCATGACAATAAGAAATGTGAAATATTTCATTCAGAATCTTGCTTGCTCATATAAAATTACAACATAATAATTCAAACGAATAATTATTTGCATATGTAACAGAGCTCAAAAATAATTTCAATTTACAAGGCCAAGAGGTGTGATTATCTCATTTTTAGAATAAACATAAATTGATGTAAAAATGTTGTGTGCAGAAAGCCTTTTATTCAGACAGCCTTTTGACTGCTTCTCCTATGTCACAGATTTTCATTATTGTTTTTGAATAAAAAGTAATTGCCACTGTACAGTAATTCAATTCCAGTATATCCATGCTTCAGTTCACTGATGTGCTATAGATGTCTTGGTCGACGAATTTTGTCATGAAACCTCAGTGAGAAACAGTCATATCCTATTATTTTTTTACATGCTATTAATGCTATTTGCATTAATGCATTGTTTTCTCCATTGATTAAATGTTTTCTTGGTTTTATAAATTGACTTTTTAAAAATTCTGTGTTGTTGTGACCAACATTTGAATTCAATTATCTCAAAAAAGAGAACTACCTATTGGCAAAAAAAAATATTTGTCTTCTCTACCTGTGCCAGTAGTTACCATTGGGTAATTTTATACTGGAGTAGTGGTCAAATATACATTTAGCTAGGTACAACAATGACAGACATAGTCACCCTGCAGGGAATATTGTTATTTAGAGAAATATGAGAAAATGCAATTGGACTTTTCTTTAAGATTTTAATTAAATGCAGCTGATTAGAGACACAATGTTCAGAGGAAACAGTTCAAATGATTGTTTCAAACATAAGGCAAAGGGCATTTCCATTTTAAAAATATGAATGTAAATAAGAATTTCTGAAACTTACATAGAAATATAGAGAATAGGAGAGGAATAGGCCATTTGGCCCTTTGAGCCTGCTCTGCCATTTGATAAAATCATTGCAGGTCATCCAACTCAGTACACTGTTTCTATTTTCACTGAGACCCTTGATCCCTTTAGTCCTAAGAACTATATCTAACTCCTTCTTGAAAACATTTAATGTTTTTGCTTCAATGACTTTCAGTGGCAGAGAATTCTAGAAGTTCACTACTGACTGGGTAATGAGTTTCTCCTCAACTCAGTCATAAATGCTCAGTCCATATGTTTAGACTTTCCCTAAGGTCAGAAGTGGGATTGTGCAATCATCAGCAAACAATGTGCACCACCATTTGCAATTCCTGTCATACTAAAGTAGTCAATGACCAGATGTAACAAGATCTGGGCAATACCCACACTCAGACTGAAAAATGGCAGGCAACATTTGCACCACACAAATGCCAGGCAATGACCATCTCCAATAAGATACAATTGAACCATTACCCCTTGATAGTCAATAGTATCACCATCACTGAATTCCCCTTATCAAACCCCTGGAGGTACCAAAAACCAGAAACTGAACTGGACTTGCCATATAATTACAATGACTACAAGAGCAGATCAGAGGCTAGGAATACTGTAGCGATAAACTAATGTCCTGACTCCCCAAAGTCTGTCCACCATCTACAAGGCACAAGCCAGGGAACATGATGAAATCACTTCCCTGGATGAGTGTAACTCCAACAATATCCAGGACAAAGCAGCCCGCTTAACTGGCATTACAACCACAAATATTCTATCCTTCAAGCACTGGTGGTCAGTAGCAGCAATGTATACAACCTATAAGATGCACTGTAGAAATTCACTGAAGATCCTTAGACAGCATCTTCCAAACCCATGGCCACTTCCATGTAGAAGGGCAAGGGCAGTGTATTCATAGGAACACTACCAAGTTCCGTTCCAAGCCAAACACCTCCCTAACTTTGAAATATATTCTTGTTCCTTCACTGTCACTGGTCATAATCTTGGAATTCCATCCCTAATGGCATTGTACGTCTACCTACAGCACATGGACTGCATCAGTTCAAGAAGGCAGCTCACCACCACTTCGTAAGGATAACTAGAGACACGAAGAGATTTACTGGCCCAGCCAGTAATGCCCACATCCCACAAATAAATTTGAAAAAAACCTTGAAGATACTACATTTATTTCTTACATCTAAACCATGAATATATACTGTGAATAGCTGAGGCACTAGCACTGATCCCTTTGATACCCCATTAGGTACTGCTGGTTACTCAGATAAAGACCCATTTACTTCTACTCTTAGTTTCCTGTCTGCCAACCAGTTCTCTATCCATGTCAGTACACCACACCCAATCCCATAATGTTGGGGCAGAATGACTAAATGAAACACTCGACACCCAAGTCCACTTCCAGCAAAGAGTTTATTGTTTTTCACTGATTGGTAGGAAACCTTTGTGTAATCTAGGATGTCTCCACTAAACGAAGGGAAACATACACTTTTTATACATTTGAATTTAATCTGATTTTGGCTAGGACAAACCAATTATATTATTAATTGATTACATATGCAATCAATCAGGTTAATCATATGACTGTATGATCAGTCATGATAGTTCTGGGTCTTTTCCAATCTCATGATGCTTTTCACTTATCCTTGGGCCTTCACAATATATCTTACTCAACCACATTCCAGGCTTCAGCTTCTGCATCAGTTATTCAAACTGCCCGTCTAATTGAAAGTCAACCACATATGCTGGCTTCCCCTTATCCACCCTACTACTCACATCCTTGCAAAATTCCAGTAGTTTTGTTAGCCATGATTTGCCTTTTGTAAATTCAGATTGACTCTGTCTAATCCTGTTACTCTTTTTCAAATGCTGTGCTATTAAATCATTTTTAATGGGCTCCAGCATTTTCCCCGCTATTGATGTCAGGCTAAGCAGTCTGTAATTCCCGAATTTCTCTCTAACTCTATATTTTAAATGGCGGAGTTACATTAGCTATCCTCCAATTCATAGGAACTGTTCAGAGTCTACAGAATCTTGAAAGTGACTACCAATGCATCCACAATTTCTGGAGCCATTTCCTTAAGTACTCTGGCATATAGATTTTTGGGTGCTGTTGATTTAATAGCCTTTAATCTTGTCAATTACCTCAACAGCATTTCCCTGTTAGTATTGATTTTCTTCAATTTCTCCTCTCACCTCGATCCTGTGTTCCCCAACATTTTTGGGCCATTATTTGTGTCCTCCTTTGCAAAGATAGAACTCAAACATATATTTAATTGATCTGCCATCTCCTTATTCCCCTTTAGATTTTCCCATGTTTCTGACCTTTATCTTCAGTGACATTTTATCTTCACAGACCTATAGAAGCTTTTACGTCAGTTTATATGTTTCCTTCCACATAATCTGTATACTATTTTCCCTCTCCTAATAAATTATTTTGTCCTCCTTTCTGAAACCTATAATACCATTCTGTAACAGAGTCAAATCATATTCTAGTAATTTTATTGTAATATAAGAGAAACATTCTGCTAATCTGGACTATTAGAAAATGCAGAAAAGATTCATTGATTCAATAATGTACAGAAAGTATTGCTGGGCTCTGCCAGTAATAATTTACATACTTGCAGCCTTCAATGATGGTGTGAAAATCATGTAAATGTAGTGCAACTTACTCCAATGAGGCCAGTATCCCCTCACCAAGTCACCATTTACTTACACATGGAGATTCCTTAACACTGACCAGCTTTGTCAGAGCCAGCTCTCAGAGTGAACAGAATCTTTGACATTCCTATTTATATATGTGCTTGTTCAGTACCATTGCATCTACCTGAACTTCATGCTTCACTGGACTTGAACTCATGTCAACCATGCTTCTTGCTCATGTAAGGCCATTCCCATGGTTCCAACATCAAACTTCATCTCCTGAAGTAAACTGTCTCTCTCGCTAAGCAGAGTCTTGTGTCCAGCATTGGTGTTCCTGATGCCGTTTCACCCTTTCCCACTCCCACCACCTCCCCACCCCGCCCACGTCAGTCAATATCATTTAAACTGGTGTGAAGTCTTCTCCTTATTAGCTATACTGGAGTTAACCTGTACTTGCGTGAGGGGTGGTCTTATAATCAAATAGAAAATGGGACAGTTTGATGTGCCTAGTGACACAGTACGCTGTTTCTTTGAGCCTGCCTTCAAAGTTTGGACTACTCTTTCTGCCAGACCATTAGGTGATGGATGGTATGGCGCTGTCCTTATATGTCGAGTACCATTCGTCTTTAGGAAATACTCAACTTCCTTGCTGTAATTTGGCCTGTTAGCTGTGACCAACACTTTTGGCAATCCAGGTATTGCAAAAGATGCATGCAGTTTTTCCAGTGTCATCCCCATGTTTGATTAATGAATGTTATGTATGTCCAGTCACTTTGAGTGACCATCCACAGTTTTGAAGAATATTAAACCCTTGAAAGAACCTGCAGAGTTAATGTGTAACTGAGTCAAGGATTTGCCTTGCCATTCCCATAATATGGGGGCGCTACTAGAGATAATGTTTATCCTTTTTGGCATTCTGGGCACTGCTCCACCAATACAGTGTTGGAGCCCACCGCTGAATTCAGCCTGAAGCTATGGTGGCACTGCCTTGTCCTCTTCTGGTAGACCTAGCAGGGGTCTGTGGTCAATTCTTATTACAAATTTATATCGTAAAAGTATTGGTGGAGCTTCCTGACTCCAAATATGACAGCCAAACCCTCCTTCTCTATCTGAATGTAGTTATGCTCTGCATAAGCCAAAGTCCTGGATGCATGCACTATTTGGCATTCCTCTACACTGGGCCACCTCTGAGCTAATTCTATCCTGATGCCGTAAAGGGAGGCATCTTATGCCAATACCAGGCCCCGCTTGGGATCATAGTGTCCCAACATCTTCGAGGATGGTAGCTGTTTTCTCATTAGCTTGAAAGCTACGGCTTGGTTATGTGACTTTTTCTAAGACTATCCCTTTTTTAAGAGTTGATGCAAAGGTAGCAGGATGGAGGCCCGGTTATATATGAACTTTCCGTAATAGTTCACCAGCCCAAGAAAAGACATGGGAGCAGAGGCACCTTTGATTGCCCTCACTTTATCTTTCAATGGGTGTGAGCCACTCTTGTCAACTCTGTATTTCAATTAGGTCACTTGAGGTGCCTGGAACACACATTTTCCCCTTCTAAGGCGTACACCCACATGGGAGATATCTCAGGTCTGTGTCCAAGTTCTCTGAATGTACCTTATTGGTCTTCCCTCTTATTAGCATGTCATTTCGATAAATGGCAACCCGGGGTAGACCTTGTAAAATGTTCTTCATCATCTACACAGGCTGATGATACCTCAAATGGCAGTCTCAGAAACAGAGGAATCTCGATTATCCGAAGGACATGGGCGGGGAGTATTTCATTAGGTTAATCGAATTCCAGATAAACGAATGCCAGAAAACATAGTTCAGTTGAGCATCGGGACCTTGCGATCTTGCAGGTAATCCAATATTTGGATAATCAAATGTCAAATAATCGAGGTTCCTCTGTATTGGTAAAAACTCTAATGAGTATTAATTTGAGGAATCCTCATTTAAATGCAATTGCAAGAACACATGGCTCATAAAGGACAGCCCTGGTGCCAACTTTGTGTATAAACATTTTATGCATCAGATTGGGTATTTATCTAGCTATGAAAAGCAGTTTACCATTTTGTGAAAATACCCTCAAAGGTGAAACGACCCATCAGCTTCACAGTTGGTATGACTTGTGCTGCCTATTCCACAAACTGGACTGGTTTGATGATTTGTTTGCTTTTCAACTTCATGTTTTCTGTAAGGCAAATGGCATTGTACGAGCCTTGCAGAATCGTGGAGTTGCTCCCTGGTCAACATGCAAGGTGACCTTCATTCCTTTGATAGTGCCTAGAGCTTCCTGAAAAAGTTCTAGTTATTTCACTCAGGCAGCTATTTTCTAATCAAAAAATGTTGAACCAATTGTGGTGAATCTCTCTTCTCACCATCAAGCTTGGTAGTAACGGAATCAGCTGCTTCTCATTAGAGACTGGGGCAAAGTTATACCCATAATCTATAAAGATTTCCCAGTATAGGCTATCAACCTAGCCGAGGTCTTGCACAAACTTAAAGGTTGGAATCCAGAGTGAATTTTGCCTGGTTCCATGATCATTGAAACGGCTATGCCAGTATCAACCTCCATTTGAACCAGATGACCGTTTAACCAGTTTGATTGGTTCTGATTTGGATGTTTCCAAGCAATTTAATTGTTTCAAACCAGATGTTGGCGGCCTTTCCAGTATGTACACTCTCCTGGATACCTGCCAATGAGTTCTCTTACTCAATTTAAGTCTCATGGGACTCCTGAGTCTGCATTCTAGCAATGGTTTGCTGGCCCGGATCCTGAAGAAAATGCTTGCTGTTGGGCCAAGGCTTGACTTTGTTTTCAGGTTTTGCTGTGGGCTGCCCTAGCATCCCTCTGTTCAGGATACGTCCTCAATGAGGCCATACAATTGCCTTAACTCGAGCGATGTTCCCCAAACACAGTCTGACTGGCGAGGGTGGCCACTTCCGTGGGAATACCCTGTAACTCTTATACTCCACTTGCCACATTTTCCAATTATAAAGCCAGTTGTAGTGCTTGTTTGAAATCTTGTTGGACTTCAGCTAGTAGGTGCTGTTCCATCACTAATTCAAACATACCAGGTCTCTTAGCAGCTCATTAAGGGTTAAATTGGTGACATAACTCTGCCAGTTATTTTATCCTAGTCGAAAATCCCGATACAGATTCCCCGAGTTCTCAAATTGCCGATTAAAATCAATAGCGTCTCAGATATAGAGAAGGCTTGGGGTCGTAATATTCCTTAACTAAATCCGTCAACTCTTGAAAAGTTTTAGTTTCTACTGCCTCAGGGAAGGTTCGTCTTATACTAACTGAAAAAGCTATGGGTCCACAAGCTGTCAGTAGAATTGCTTGTTCCTTTTCATCTGCCCCAATATCATTTGCCTGGAAAAAAGAACTTATTCTTTCCAAATGGGGGCCCAGTCTTCAACAGCAGGATCAAATGAGTCAAGCTTCCCAAATACAGGCATGATGCCAGAAATGCTTACCCCAACTCAAAGACTGATTGTTGTGAGTGAATTTCTTCAGGAGCCTTTTTTCTATCGCTACTGGAATCACTCCATGGTGGTGGTTTTCCATCACCAAGTCACCCTTTATTTACATGCGGAGAGTTCCTGACACTTATCCAGCTAGCTCCGTACCAGGTCTCAGAGTGAACAGAACCTCTGACACTCCTGTTTATATTTGTCAGCCTGGGCTCCTGATTGGACCAGGTTAAGAGCCCTTATCAGGAACTCATATTCTATGAGGTCCACCTGGCTGACCTTGTTACCATCACGAACTACACTTACCTCTCCTGCATTTTCTTTGATTTGCTCCTGAGATGCGACATTTTCAATCAGCACATGATACAGTTCCCACAATGAATTTTAGCTTTCAAAACAGAATGCTTTAAGCATTTGTGCATCTAATTGCTTAGAGAATGTTTTCAATATTTTTCTTTTAGTTTCCTTTTGCTGTATTGAGTTAGATGCATTTCTTACAGATTGAAGTTCAATTCTGTCATTTACTTCAGTGTTTTATTTGCCATTTACCATTGAAAGGAAATTCATTGAAACAATCTCTGTTGGTATTTGTCTGGGAAGAAAGTACATCTGCCTCATGGTGGTCTACTTTGATATGCTGTTATTCAAGACAGCAGATATGTCGACACACTATGTGTCTGCAAAAACAAAACCAATTTAGTTGACATTCTTGTTCCATCTTTTGGATAATGGAAGCATTTTTCGTCCAGGAGAGTTGTTGTTTAATGTTATTTTTTTTAAGCTGTTGGTTAGCTCTTGTAAAATTTCTAGTAGGAATTCAAAATATTTAAAGGGCAACTATTTCAATGAAAATTCAAAATCAACTCAATATGAATATTTCTGCATGAGACAAGATTATGATACTTAGAGTCATGTGGTGGAATCTACCAAAGCCCCTGAATGATGTATCCGCCACAGATTCACCTGCACCTCCACACACATCATCTATTGCATCCTCTGCACCCGATGTGGCCTCCTCTATGTTGGGGAGACAGGCCGCCTACTTGCGGAGCGTTTCAGAGAACACCTCTGGGACACCCAGACCAACCAACCCAACCACCCTGTGGCTCAACACTTCAACTCCCCCTCCCACTCCACCAAGGATATGCAGGTCTTTGGACTCCTCCATCGCCAGACCACAACAACACGACGGTTGGAGGAAGAGCGCCTCATCTTCCACCTAGGAATCCTCCAACCACAAGGGATGAACTCGGATTTCACCAGTTTCCTCATTTCCCCTCCCCCCACCTTGTCTCAGTCAAATCCATCGAATTCAGCACCGCCTTCCTAACCTGCAATCTTCTTCCTGACCTCTCCGCCCCCACCCCAGTCTGACCTATCACCCTCACCTTGACCTCTTTCCACCTATCACATTTCCGACGCCCCTCCCCCAAGTCCCTCCTCCCTATCTTTTATCTTAGCCTGCTGGACAAACTTTCCTCATTCCTGAAGAAGGGCTTATGCCCGAAACGTCGATTCTCCTGTTCCCTGGATGCTGCCTGACCTGCTGCGCCTTTCCAGCAACACATTTCCAGCTCTGATCTCCAGCATCTGCAGACCTCACTTTCTCCCCTGAATGATGTATGCCAGGGCAATAGTGTAGGACTTTGTTTGAAAGACAATTTTAGATTGCAGCATCTGAAATGGTATGCTGACACATAGAGCCCACTCTTTCAGACAAAAAAACCACTTAATATCACCCAGTTTAGGTGTGGAGGCAACCATTTATTATTTTTGTTGCTCAGCTGTGATTTGGATGAGAATGGAAGCTAATAAATTCACTGCATCTTAGATTGAGTTCGAGGCTCAGGCTGTCAATATACATAACCTTCCAAATCTTAATAAAAACCCCATAAGAACTGTGGATGCTGGAAAACAGAAACAAAAAACAGAAATTGCTGGAAAAGCTCAGCAGGCCTGGCAGAATCTGTGCAGAGAAATCAGAGTTAACATTTTAGGTCCAGTGATCCTTTCTCAGTAGCTCCAAACCTTCATGTTCTTTTCTGTCTTGCACTCCTACATTCCCACCCAATGATTTTTTAAAGTCTTCACCTTCACACTTCACTTCCAGAGCCCTAGGCCTACATCTTAGTTACATCAAGCAATGTTCCCCCACTGAAGTAAGAGTGATTGAGATCATGGATAACACCCCCATACCTCTTGCAATACCCTGCGCCTTCTAATTCTTTATCATCTTCCACCCCATAAATGTTGAGCTGCACCCTCTCCTTTACAACTTATTGCTCCCTCAACCAACATGCTGCCTCCAGTCACAAGAATTAATATCTCCTGAAGAGGCAGAGATCCTCAGCTCCACCACCACTACATCTTTTGAGGCAGCTTACTCAATCCTCAGAGGGTTTATTGGTAAGGCTTTCACTGCACCCTCCACCAGGTCAGAGACTTTCTCTATCGAGATTAGACTCAGTAGTACAATTCAGTGAGCACAACACTGATAGGTCTCCACAACTAGTTGTGGAAGAAACATCCCATCTCTCTGGCACTCAGAGGACTGCTGGGAATCAGGCACCCGCTCAGTTCAAGGCAAACAGCTGCATGAAGCATTTTGTTATGTCTCAGGTTCAGTGCCATCCGACAGAATGCTCAAGCATTTCAGAGGATTCTTTTAGTCTACTCAGATTCTGAATCATTTTGAAAGTTAACTGATAATGGAAAGTCAACAGGCCATTCTTCAGGTTTCCTCAACCTGCTGCCTATCATGAGAGAGTTCACAGCACAACGTTTCAATGTGATATCCTGATGGCAGCATTCTGAGTTATCTTGCCTTAGTGCTGTGTGATGTTAGTTCACTGTCTCACTGACTATGTTTTTCCCTAATAGTCAATAGGACACAGAATGCATGGGATCAGCTGAAGTTTACAAATATACATTCAAACATTTATTTAACACAGAAAAAATTAAGGACTGCAAAACTAATAAGGTTCTCATATCCTTTGTAATAATCTGGGGCTCTTTGCCATAACACAAATAGACTTTTAAACTGTTAAACAATGACCCAACTAGCTCATTCATCCAGGACACTGGGTTCAATTAGGTTTTTTCACTATTCAGTCACGTTCTCTTGGGTAACCTTCCTGGATAGTATCCTGATTTTCACCCTCTTTCTCACTCTCATCCTTACCTTAATCCTGAGAAGATTGCTGTTTATCGCCCATTTGGTGCATCCATGATGTCCCCCTTTTGTTGGCTCCAGTTGAGAAGGGTACAGCATGCTGACACTCTTTCTGGGCTACACTGCCAGGCTCCATTGAAGTGATCCCCGGGATGAAATTTCATTTTAAGAAAGCCTATGGTTTGTTCTATTCTGACCCTAGTGGACACATGAGCAGAGTCATATCTCCACTTTGAGTCAGTCTGAGAGTTTTACAAAGGTGTCATGAACGGTGGCACCGGGCGGCACGGTGGCACAGTGGTTAGCACTGCTGCCTCACAGCGCCAGAGACCCGGGTTCATTTCCCGACTCAGGCAACTGACTGTGTGGAGTTTGCACATTCTCCCCGTGTCTGCGTGGGTTTCCTCCGGGTGCTCCGGTTTCCTCCCACAGTCACAAAGATGTGCGGGTCAGGTGAATTGGCCATGCTAAATTGCCCGTAGTGTTAGGTTAAAGGGGTAAATGTAGGGGTATGGGTGGGTTGCGCTTCGGCGGGTCGGTGTGGACTTGTTGGGCCGAAGGGCCTGTTTCCACACTGTAAGTAATCTAATCTAATCTAATCTAATCATTTCAGAGGTACTGGCCCCTGGCTCCTACCAGCCCTCTGTATTGTCAAAGGACTTTGGAAGGATGCCTGAACCTAGGAGTTCTCTGGTGTGTGTGTGTGTGTGCATCATGGCAGATCCCAGAATATCTGGCACAAGACCCCAGAATTTGCATCGGGCATGACATATAACTTGATGTTGAAGGAGTGGAAGCTTTTTCTGTTGACGAACTCTGTAGGATGATAAGGCACACACAAAGTAATGGTGGAGGAGGTCAGTTGGGCTGAATAGCTGGTTTACAATGTAGAGTGATACCAAAATCATGGATTCAATTGCTTTATGGTTGAGGTCACCATGAAGGCCCTGCCTTCTCATCTTGCCCCTCACCCCTGAGGTGCGGTGAGCAGTGCCATGATCCTCCAGGATTATGACAACTTTCATATACCAGGGAAAAGCCAGGGATGGTAGAGATTCCCATTCTCTTGCATACGAGGACATTGTACTAAGACCAATTAGATGAAAGTTAAGACAATCAATCAGCAAGATATAACTATTCAGATTAGTATGTTGTGAATTTGCACGGTCTAGAAACTCAGCCACAGAGTGGAGAATTGAAAATGGCAAAATTGGAAGAAACATTTCTCAATGTTCAGGGTCTGACTTTTTTCATTCTCAGCATACTTTCCCAATTTCCTTGTCATTGCCCACACCACACCAAGGAAAGGAGAATTTCAGCAAAGGCTGCGGATACCATAAATTTGATATATCAAGCCTGTGCAATGCACCTCCCATTGCTGTTGGCTTAGCACTTCCAATCTTTTGTTTAGATTTAGTTTTGTTTTTGGTTAAAGAAGGCACCATTTGAGCTTCTGAACTTCAACTGTTCCCTTTTGTACTTTCACTTTTAATATTTGTTTTTCTTTGTTAAGTTCTGTTACTTCATTATTTTAATTCTGCTACTATTTTATCAGGTTTGACCCAACAACTGTCACTATCACTGACATTGGGTTAGGTTGTAATTTGTAAATAATGGGCTGAATTTTCCCAAACTTTGACTGTCAATTTTGGGGGAGTTTCAAAGAAGGTTTCTCTCCATGAGCCCTAGCTACTGTTCTCATGCAATTAATACACTGTTCACTTCATTAAAGTATGCACCATGTATCCACAGCGCTGGTCTTATGCTTTCTTGCCCTCAGCAGCAGCAAAATGCTTGCTGATACCAGCTCCTTTTGGCATTCACTGTGTGGGTGCCATATTTAAACCCAAGCGGCACACCATTTGAAATGCTGTCAACTTGGCTGGAAGTAGCCACCTGAGTCAGGGTGTTGCACTGTCTGGGAGGAATGCGCAGCAATGAAGCAAGAATGTCATTGACCTACTATACTGTACAACAGTAAGTGCCCATCATCTTCCCTTTGTTACCTCGCATTTCTCTAAATCTGCCATTATACCCATCCCCCAATCAAGGTTCATGATCCACTACTCTCAATATCATGTATTGCATCTTCTCTCAATGACTTTCACCCATAGCAAATACCCAAACTAAGTCTTTCCTGCCCTCTTTGCTTGTTATTCACTTACCCGGGGCACTTCATTATCTTTCCTGACTGCTGATAGACTAGACCCCTGAATGACCATGGTCTACCTTGATTGTTCATTGCCGTCCAACATGACAGGCTGCCTGTATAATCTGAGTGAAAAGTCAAGGCAAGGCACAGATGCTGTGTGCATTCAAGTAAGTGTGAGATGGCTGTCTGTCCTTACGTATAAAGTAGCTTGATAGCAACATTGTAATGTAAGGTGTCAGTGAGCTCCAACATTCAATGGTTGAAATGGTGAACTGTATTATAAGTGAGTCGGAGATGTGCCATGATTATGTGCTGTTGCTGTCCATGGTGCATGATTTGAGATGTTGGTGATTGCTGCACAAGATGGATGGCAGAAAGCTGCAGCCACCACATGTCTGCTTCAATATCACTGTTTAATTTCTCTCCACTACTTAGGAATATAGCAACGTCCATATAAATGAGACAAGATGAGACAATACTGAGATGTCAATGCTTACAAAAGGCCCTTCATCCCTCACCAGTGAGATGCTCATCAAATCATTAAACTTTTAAAAATTGGACTTGTATTCTTGATGTCGGGAATCTATTTTGCCATTCGTGCCATATTTTCCCAACGGATTTGCCATAGCCCATGTCATTCAAGGCTTGGAAAATATTCCCCAAAGTTCACGCTTTTTTTTCTGGTGTTTTGGTTCTGTAGATATTCCATAAATCCCCATGACGTGATCTGGTATCATCTTTATTTTATTAAAGTTTGTTTTGTGATCTTTGAAAGAATATTCAGATGATTGTTCCAGTGTCCCAAATATGTAGTATGCTGATAACCTTCCGGAACCACTGCTGTTTGTGCAGGGTGTGTGCGCTGATCATGCATCACAATCTGAAGTCGATCCAACCAAAACCTTAATTGTTGTGTCAGCGTATTGTTTATGAAACAATGGGAGAACATGACTTTATGATGTTACATGCAAATAAACGCTCAAATGTGGGTTGGTCTTGACCAACTGCTTTTATTTCCCAGATTCCCTAGAATATTCCATCAAAACCTAAGAAAAGCACCACAAGAGAAAGCCTGCAGTGTAATTACTATAATCTGCTGACTCACATCAGGGGGCCACCTCGTGTTCTGTTAATGTTATTCAAGTTCCATGCATACCATATGAGGGGGACAAATGTGCTAAACTGACATTTCCGCTCAACATGTCAAGCACTTCAAAGGACATTTGATGCTTCAGTGCAGTCCTGAAAAACACCTCCTGTGATTTTGTAAATTTACTTGGAAATTGTAAACTTCCTGTAATTGTAAAAGTATCCTTAACCACTTGTAGTCACAGATTAAGAGGGTAAAAGTTTCCCTTTCTTTCAATGAGATAGGTGGTGGCAAATATACCACCCACATTGCTGAGGAAATGAGACCTCTCACCTGTCCATCAGATCATTAAGGTCTAGCTGATCAACATGGATGAGTTTCTCAGCCTATCCTAGGCCTCAACACTGGCCTCCAAGTTTCCCGAAGCTTCTGGGCAATCAGACACTGGGTCCGAGAGACCACCAGTTGATGCCCATTCCTTGGGGATAGAAGGAAAGTACTTTTTATCCTTCTGTCATGGGATTTACAGGGAGGGAGGGATGATGAAGTTGGAGGCAAGGGGAGGTAGATGGTTTTTATGTGTGAGCCCTTTGCTTCTCATCTGTATCTTGTCTTGCCCCTGGATTGGGGCAGTTGGAAGTTCCTCCAACTGAACATGCAGGTCACCCTGGTTTCCCTGCCCCTGGTTTCCCTGGTTGGGAAAGTAACAAACTTTCTTGCCCACTGTGAAAGCAGATAATTGGAAAGGCGGCAGTTCAGGCCCCTAAATGGCCATTTATTAACCACTTAAGAGCCTTAATTGGTGATGGTTCAAGAAAGTCTCCAATGAACCTTCTTGCCGAGAATTTATTTGGTGAGAAGGTTGTGGCATAATGGAAACGTCACTGACCCCTGAGGCCCAGACTAATGCTCTAGTGACATGTGTTCAGTGCCCACCATGGCAGCTGCTGCAGTTTGGATTCAACCAATGCATCAGGAATTGAAAAATCATCTCAGCAATAGTGACTGTGAAGCTATCATTGATTGTCTTAAAAACTCATCTGATTCATATATGATATCAAGAAATAGTTGGAGGCACTGGATTAGGGGACCTGACAACACTCTGACAATAATACTGTGTATTAGAAGTGTACTAGAAGTTGCCATATCTCAAGCCAAACTATTCCAGTACAGCTAAAATATTGGTATATATCTGACAATGTGGAGAATTGCTCAGGTATGTCCAGTACATTAAAAAAACCCAGGACAAGTCCAGTCTGAGCAACTATCACCCTATCAGTCTACTTTTGATTATTAATAAAATGATGCAAAGTATAATTGACAGTGCTATCAAGCAGCACCTAGTCAGCAATAACCTGCTCAGTGATGTCCCCAGTTTGGGTTCCGCCAGTGCCACTCAGATCCTGACCTCATTACAGTCTTTGTTCAAGCATGGACAGAAAAGCTGAATTCCAATGGTGCAGTGAGAGTAATAGCCCTTGACATCAGGGCTGCACTTGACCGAGCGTGGCATTAAGGAGCCACAGCAAAACTGGAGTCAGTGTGAATCAGGAGGCCAACTCCCCGCTGGTCCGAGTCAGACCTGACACATCACAAGATGTTTGTGTTTCTTGGAGATCAGTTATCTCAGCTCTGGAACATCTCTGCAAGGGTTCCTCAGGGTAGTATCCTAGGCCCAACCATCTTCAGCTGCTTCATGAATGCCCTTCCCTCCATCATAAGGTGGGGATGTTCATTGATGATTGCACATTGTTCAGCACCATTTGTGACTCCTCAGATGCTGAAGCAGTCCAGACTTGGACAATAATGAGGAATGGACTGGCAAGTGCAAGGAACATTTGTGCGACACAAATGCCAGGCGATGACAATCACCAATGATAGACAAATCAAACAACTACCCCTTGATGGTGTTACGATCACTGAATCCCCCACTATCAAGATCCTGTGGGTTACCATTGACCAGAAACTCTGCAGACTCACCATTCAAATACAATGGCTGCAAGAGCATGTCAGAGGATAGGAATGCTGCAGTGAGTAACTCACCTGCAAGATACAAATCAGGACTATGATGAAATACTCCCACTTGCCTGGATGAGTGCAACTGCAACAACAGTCAAGAAGCTTGACACCATCCAGTACAAAGCAGTTCGCTTGATTGGCATCACATCCATAAACAACCACTTTTCCCACCAATGATGCTCAGTAGCAGTAGTTTGTACTATCTACAACGTACATTACAGAAATTCACCAAAAATCCTGTTGTAGATAAACCACTGCATGTTATCTTTAATTTGGTTGTTTGTGAAGAAATCCCATAGACAATCAAGTACTGAAACAATAATTCAAACTTTATTGCATGTAGCAACCAAATATAAAACCCTTCAAGTAAGCAAGTATATGCCTGCGACCCAACTTAGCTATTACCCGATTAATTGTGAAATCTGAACAGGACCTCAATCAACAGTAATCTGTCTCTGGAAGTTTCCAGGGTTCAGTCCTTCTGCAGTCTTGCTCTTTGAAGTTCTGCTGTTGAGTCATTCTGGTGTTCGATTCTTCTACAGATTTTTATCCTTCGGTCTCTGAGGTGACATATTGATGATTTCTTTAAGTCCCTTCATTCAAGTTACTGCAGGTCTGTAGCTCGCCTCCTAAGCAAAAGTAGTGTATTTGGTTCTTGTTACATTTGGTATTGACTGTCTGTTGAAAGACACAGCTTTCTGATGGTTAATTCCTTAACTTCTTTTGCAGGGCAATCTTGTCTTTTGTGGTCATAAAATATCTAATTTATCAAGCAGGTGGCAAAGCAGTTTTGCCAATGTAATCTTGACAAGACAAGGCTAATTGCTTGAGTCTCTGTGTAACAGCTTGTCTTTATTCCAGACTGAGTTATTGCTGGGTGCAATAGCTTATCTTCTGTTGATTGATTTAGTCTATGAATAGTTATTAAAGTTCTGAAATCCATAATGTCACACTCCTTAAACAGTACCGTCTAAACCCATGACCACTTCCATCTAGAAGGGCAAACACCACTGCCTTCAAGTTTCATCTGAAACACTCACCATCCTGACTTGGGAATATATCACCACACTTTCACTGTCACTGGGTCAAAATCCTGGCATTCACTCGCTGAGATCTTCTCATAGAACTTGGACTGTGGCAGTTTAAGAAGGCAGCTCATCATCAATTTCTCAAGGGCAACTAAGAATGGGAAATAAATGCTGGCCCAGTTAGTGACCCATGAGTGAATAAAAATAATCATTTCCAGGCAAGATATCTATCTTCCTTACCTGGTCAGGCTACACTTGACTGAAGATCCACAGCAATGTCGTTGACACATTTGCACCTTAATAGGTTAGGGACCAGCATTCTGGCAGGCAGGTTTGCTACTGCAACACAGCTATGTTTAGACTAAGTAGCGGGGGGGAGGGGACAAACTGGATGTTTAAGAAGGAAATTGAAGGGAAAGTTAGAACAAGGAAAGTCAAGAAAGACAACTGTATCAATGAGGCAGAAAACTCAGAAAGGGATCATGCTGTAAGGTTGAGTGAAATAGGAGTTGATGGGAAGGGTGAGGGCAGTAATAAATTAAAAATACTATACACGAATGCTTGAGGCTCTTTTAGAAATTGGCTGATACGATATTGTGGGGATAACTGAGACGTGGCTTCAAGTGGACAGGGCCTGGGAAATGAATATTCAAGGCTACACGTGCTATCGTAAGGACAGACTGACGGGCAGAGGGGGTGGGGTGGCCATGTTGGTAAGGGATGATATTCAGTCCCTTGCGCGGGGCGACCTAGAATCAGGGGATATACAGTCAATATGGGTAGAGCTGAGAAATACTAAGGGTAAAAAGACCCTCTTGGGAGTTATCTACAGGCCCCCAAACAGTAGTCTGGATGTCGGATGTAAGTTGAATCAGGAGCTGAAATTGGCCTGTTGCAAAGATGTTCCTACAGCTGTTATGGGGGATTTCAACATACAGGTAGACTGGGAGAATCAGGATGGTATTGGACCTCAAGAAAGAGACTTTGTGGAGTGCCTCAGAGATGGATTCTTAGAACAGCTGGTGCTGGAGCCGACCAGGGAGAAGGCAATTCTGGATCTGGTATTGTGCAACGAACCAGAATTGGTCAGGGACCTCGAAGTGAAGGAGCCATTGGGAAGTAGTGACCATAATACAATAAACTTCAATCTGCAATTTGAGAGGGAGAGGGTACAATCGGAAGTGACAATATTTCTGATGAATAAAGGGAACTATTGAGCTATGAGGGAGGAGGTGGCCAAAGGTCAATGGTGCAATACCTTAGCAGGGATGACAGTGGAGGAACAATGGCGGATATTTCTGTGTATAATGCAGAAGTTGCAAGATCAGTTCATTCCAAAAAGGAAGAAAGATCCTAGGAGGAGGCATGGGTGGCCGTGGCTGACAAGGGAAGTTAAGAAACATATAAAGTTAAAAGAGAAAAAGTATAACATAGCAAAGATAAGTGGGAAAACGGAGGACTGGGAAGCTTTTAAAGAACAACAGAGGATTACTAAGAAGGAAATATACAGAGAAAAAATGAGGTAAGAAGGCAAACTGGCCAAAAATATAAAGGAGGATAGTAAAAGTTTTTTTAGGTATGTGAAAGGCAAAAAAATGGTTAAGACTAAAATTGGCCATTTGAAGACAGAAACAGGGGAATGTATTATGGGGAACAAAGAAATGGCAGAAGAATTGAATTGTTACTTCAGATCTGTGTTCACTGGGGAAGACACAAGCAATCTCCCTGAGGTAACAGTGGCTGAAGGACCTGCACTTAAGGGAATTTATATTTGCCAGGAATTAGTGTTGGAGAGACTGTTAGGTTTGAAGGTTGATAAGTCCCCGGGGCCTGATGGTCTACATCCCAGGGTACTGAAGGAGGTGGCTCGAGAAATCGTGGAGGTGTTGGTGACTATTTTCCAGAGTTCGATAGATTCGGGATCAGTTCCTGTGGATTGGAGGGTAGCTAATGTTGTACCACTTTTTAAGAAAGGTGGGAGAGAGAAAGCAGGAAATTATAGACCAGTTAGTCTGACTTCAGTGGTGGGAAAGATGCTGGAGTCTATTATAAAGGATGAAATTACGACACATCTGGATAGTAGTAACAGGATAGGTCAGAGTCAGCATGGATTTATGAAGGAGAAATCATGCTAGACGAATCTTCTGGAATTTTTTGAGGATGTAACTCTGAAGATGGACGACAGAGAACCAGTAGATGTAGTGTACCTGGACTTTCAGAAAGCTTTTGATAAAGTCCCACATAGGAGGTTAGTGAGCAAAATTAGGGCACATGGTATTGGGGGCAAAGTACCAACTTGGATTGAAAGTTGGTTGGCTGATAGGAAACAAAGAGTAGTGATAAACGGCTCCATTTCGGAATGGCAGGCAGTGACCAGTGGGGTACCGCAGGGATCAGTACTGGGACCGCGGCTTTTTACAATATATGTTAACGATATAGAAGATGGTATTAGCAATAACATTAGCAAATTTGCTGATGATACTAAGCTGGGTGGCAGGGTGAAATGTGATGAGGATGTTAGAAGATTACAGAGTGACCTGGACAAGTTAGGTGAGTGGTCAGATGCATGGCAGATGCAGTTTAATGTGGATAAATGTATGGTTATCCACTTTGGTGGCAAGAACAGGAAGGCAGATTACTACCTAAATGGAATCAATTTAGGTAAAGGGGCAGTACAGAGAGATCTGGGTGTTCTTGTACACCAGTCAATGAAGGTAAGCATGCAGGTACAGCAGGTAGTGAAGAAGGCTAATAGCATGCTGGCCTTCATAACAAGAGGGATTGCGTATAGAAGCAAAGAGGTTCTTCTGCAGCTATACAGGGCCCTGGTGAGACCATACCTGGAGTACTATGAGCATTTCTGGTGTCCAAATTTGAGAAAAGACATTCTGGCTATTGAGGGAGTGCAGTGTAGGTTCACAAGGTCAATTCCTGGAATAGCGGGATTACCTTACACTGAAAGACTGGAGCGACTGGGCTTGTATACCCTTGAGTTTAGAAGACTGAGAGGGGATCTGATTGAGACATATAAGATTATTAAAGGATTGGACACTCTGGAGGCAGGAAACACTTTTCTGCTGATGGGTGAGTGCCGAACCAGAGGACACAGCTTAAAAATATGGGGTAGACCATTTAGGACAGAGATGAGGACAAACTTCTTCACCCAGAGAGTGGTGGCTGTGTAGAATGCTCTGCCCTCGAGGGCAGTGGAGGCCCAGTCTCTGGATTCATTTAAGAAAGTGTTGGATAGCGCTCTCAAGGATTGTGGAATCAAGGGTTATGGAAATAAGGCAGGAGCAGAATACTGATTAAGGATGATCAGCCATGATCATATTGAATGGTGGTGCAGACTCGAAGAGCAGAATGGCCTACTCCTGCACCTATTGTCTATTGTCTATTGACACCTAACTGCTGTCTGAAAAGGTCAAGCAGGTCACTCATTTCAAGGTAATTAAAGATGGGCAGCAGACGCCAGCCTTGCTATTGATGCCCACATCCCAAGAATGAATAAAGAGAAAAAAGCTGACAAGAAGGTGGGGAATATCTTTCAATGGTCACCTCCTGCCACATCTCTCACCACCTCCACTAGGGAAAAATTGCATCCATAAAATGGTAATAGCACCGAAGCAAGTAATTTGGCTCATCATGAATGTATAGGCTCTCCACAAGGGCCTAGCTGTCGAGCTGCACTCCCCCATTCTTTCCCCATGGTTCTGCAATTTTTTTCTCTTCAGATAATTATCAAATTCACTTTGAAAGCTTTAACTGTATCTGCTTCCACCACACTCCTGAGCAGTGCATTCCAAACCCTAGCCCAGCTGCATCATTCACCTTATACAAGTACACTCAAGTTCTCAACACTTCTATCAGTGAGAACAATTTTCCCTATTTACTCTGTCCAGACCCTTCATGATTTTGAACAGCTCCATCAAATCTCCTCTCAGAGTTCTAATGAGAAGAGCTCCAGCTTCTTTAATAACCCACATAACTATAGTCTCTCATTCCATTCTCATATACCTTTTCTACATTCTTTCTGATGCCTTCACATCCTACCGACAGTGCGGTGCCTAGAATTGGCACAGCGGTCTACCTGAGACCAAACCAGTGCGGTATAAAAATTTACTAAAATTTTTTAATGTTCTTTGACTCTGCCCCGTACATAAATCTAAGGATCCAAAAAGCTTTATTAGCCTCTCCCACACTTGTTAAACCTTGTTAACTTGCCTTGCCACCTTCAATAATTTATACATGTATAAACAAGTACCCTTTGTTCTTGTATCCCTTCAAGATTATATCCTTTATTTTACATTTCCTTTCCATTTTCTTCTTACCAAAATCCATTTACATTACTGAAAATGAAGACTTGCATTTGCATAATGCTTTTCACAACTTTTAGACAGCTAAAGCACTTTGTAGCCAATGAATTACTTTTTGAACAGTGGCAGAAAACAATGTATCCAAAGCAAACTCCCACAGACACATTTGAGATCATAACCAAGCTGTCTATTTTTGTATAATATTGGTTCATAGAAAAGCAATGATGAAGACACTAGAGATAGGTTCCTTGCTTTTTCTCAAAATAACGCCATAGGATCTTTTACATTCAACCTGGAGAAGCATATGGGTAATTGGTTTAATGAATCACTACATTACACTTGATTTGCCATGTGTCTACCTACTTCATCAGCCTTTTTACAACCTCTTGAACCCATCAGTCCTCTTCACAGTTCATAATAATATTGTATCTTTTGCAAATTTTGAAACTGAGCTTCTCATACGAAAGATCAAGGTCATTAATGTTGACCAAACAAAGCAGTAGTCTTAGTACTGACCCATTGCATGCCTTCTTTCCCTCTGAGACCAACTGTTCAATATTATTCTCTCTTCACAATCTAAGAAATTTATATGCCTACTGCCACTGACTCTTTGTTCCTTAGGCATTAACTTTGCTGAAAGGTTTGTTGTATGGCACATTTCCAAATGTCTTTTGAAAATTCACGTAACCACATCCATTGCTTCACTCATCAGAAAACTCAATCAAATAATTTAAGCACAATTTTTCTTTAACAATTTTGTGTTTATTTTCCTTAAGTAATCCAAATTTGTCTCACTGACTGCTAATTTTGTCCCAGATCACTGTTTAAAGGTTTTCCAGCAACAAAGTTAGGATAGCTGGGCGTTAGTTATTGGGTTCATCCTTATACTGAGTTTTCAACAAGGGTGTGACATTTGCATTTCTCCTGGCTTCTGGGACCACCTCTGTATCTAAGGACAATTTCCATCCTTTCTTCCCTTATTATCCTTTCATAATTCTCATTTGATCTTGGTTGCATATCGACTTTAATAACAGCCAGGTTTTCAAATACCTCCTCTAACAATCCCTTATCTATCCAGCATCACTTTGACAGTATTTTCTTCCTTGATAAAGACAGATGCAAAATATTAATTTCAGCCATACCTTCTGCCTTCATGTATAAATTCCCTCTTTCTGCTCCCTCATTAGTTCTATCCTTTCTTTTCTGTCCTTTCATTTTTTGCATGCTGATAGAAAACTTCTGAATTATTTTTGTATTAGCTAACAGTCACACACTTTTTTCTGTTTTACATTTATTTTACTTCCCTTCAGCAATGACGCTATTTAGTTCAGTTCTCACTTTCCAATGTCAAACAATGCTTTCAATGTTGGTTACATTGTTTTTCATACAAAGAGCTAATAGAGATTCCAATTGTTTTATTGTTCTGACTTAATAGTAACATAAAGAGGTAGAAAAGGCTGTTTATGAAAAGTCATTCTTAGTGTATTTTCAGCAACTGATTTCTTGATACCGGTTCCATATTTCAATAGTTTGCTGGCTCAAACATCTGTCTTGGTTTGCTTTTAAATACGTGAACCAATTCTGTGAAGGAGAAAGTGAGGACTGCAGATGCTGGAGCTCAGAGCTGAGAGTGTTGTGATGGAAAAGCAGAGCAGGTCAGGCAGCATCTGAGGATCAGGAGAATCGACGTTTCGGGCATGAGCCCTTCCTGATGAAGGGCTTATGCCCGAAATGTCAATTCTCTTGCTCCTTGGATGCTGCCGGACCTGCTGTGCTTTTCCAATTCTGTGAAATCTAGAACTGCACTAAGAACTCTTGGAGTAGAAGGGTTTGTTGGGTGTTGTTTGTGAGGCAGGACTGGGAAGTGTTTAGTCATGATTGCCCAGCAAGCATGATTGGGTGGGATGTAAAGAGGTAACAGGGGGTCTCAGCCATCAACTGGAGACCAATGTGGAACTGGCATAGTTTTCTTTGGTAGATGCCCTTTGAATTATGAATCAATCCGGTAATTGACAGGCCAATGGAGAGCCTTCCATGGAATTAGCACCTCACTAACCGAACATGCTGTCCAATTAATGCGCTTTCCATCTCTAAACCTGCTCGGGTAGAGTATAAAGTGTCACCTGATATGTGAGGCTAGTTTGCCTGTGAGGCATTAGCTGGAGAAACTGGAAGTGAAGACGTTGTCATGCCGACTGGCATGCTTGGACCTTCAAAGCTACTTTGTGGTCATGCAGCTTGGAGGGAACACTGAGTATAACTATGGCTGACCAGGGACTTCAGATCCAGTTTCCTCCCCATCCCCTGTATCCTTCGATTCCATGAGAGATCAAAAGTCTGTCTGACTTGGCCTTCAATATATTCAATGGCAGCATATTCACAGTCCTCTGTGGAATATGGTGGCCTGTTTCAACAGAAACTGCATTGTAATGCCATTGGCTATGAAAAACTCACATCCATGACTATAAAAACTATGTGCATGCTACTCTTCTTCTGTCTGGTTGGTAAACTAGGTGCTGTGCAGTGGAGTCCCAGAAATGGAATCTGTTTTCCCATGAAACAGACTTCTTTCACTACAACAAAGAGATATGTACATGTTCTGGGAATATTATAGGAATTATGCTTTCAAGGTCTCTCATCTTTTGAGTTACATATTTTTTGATCTTTTAAAATTATTGTTTGTGGGGCATCATTGGCTACACTAACATTTATTGCCTTACCTTGAGAAGCTATCTTCTTTCACTGCTGCTGTCTGTGGGAGGAGGGATTTGGGGACGGATGGTAGATACACCCAAAGTGTTATTAGAAAGGGAGTTCCATGATTTTGATCAATTGACAGTGAAGAACAACAATATAGTTCCTTTGATTAAATAACCTCCAGGATTTCGAAGCAAAATACCAAGCTATTAACTCATCAATTTGCCTATAAAATGTAATATACAAATTGCAGCTGTAGCATCGGTTTGTAGCTTCCCAGGATTATTTTAGTTGCTCAATTGACTCCTCAATGTTACTGGCAACATATTTTCGAGAGAATTAGTGATTCCCCTTTTCGTTGGCTGCTCTGATATGTGGAGATATATCTCACATCTTAGCCCACACATTGAAAACAAAAAACTCGTATGTAAAGCAGTAGGCATTATTACTGCCAAAACTACTCAGTAGCCCATAATTAACCTTGCATGAACAGCAATTTCCATGTTTGATGCTTTGTAGGGTAGCACTGTGCTGCTAAAAATATCTTTCTCAATCTACTAGATTAATGTGAACAAAATATAGTGTTGCACAGAAAGCATTTCCTTGGTACAGAAAGAATCAAACTGCAATGGATATTCAGAATATAAAACACAAACAAAGAAACGGACTCAGAAATGGATTTATTATTTTAGTGGAAACCATTTCAGTAATTCATCTCTCCAGGTAGCACACAGACAATAAGTACCTCTGAATTGGAAGAAAATAGTAAATAAATAAATTTCAAAAACTCATCTAAATTTCATCTGGAGATTGCATTATACAGATATAATTATTTTAATGACAGTAATCATGGAAATAAAAGCCATCTAGTTAAACCAAGTTTAATAAAAGCAGTTCCACTGTTCATATTTTTCCAATCTTTTCCATTTTGTTGCATCTTTTTTTACACATGATGAACATGGGTCTTATGGTTTATTAGTTTTAAGTGTAGCTGGTTGTTAAAATTGTTTAGAGCACTATATATTAAAACTTGGAGTCCTAAGTTATAACATATATTCCTAAATAAAGTAGGAAGCCTGAAATTGATGCAATTTTACAGAAAGGCACAATGATATAGCATTACAAAAGGAAGCATTTGAAAGAATTTTATTTTGAGGAGGCAGTGGCATCAGGTTAGTATCGCTGGATTTGCAGTCCAGAGACTCAAGCTACCGTTCCTGGGACATAGGTTTCAGTTCATCCGTAGCAAATGACGAAATTTGAATTCAGTAAAATCTGAAATTAAAAGCTAGTTTAATGGTGACCACATAACCACTCTTGATTGTCATTAAAACCCCTTATTGTTTGCTACTGCCTTTTAGAGGAAGGGAAATCCATACCTGATTCAATCTACATATAACTCTAGACCACAGCAATGTAGTTGACTATTTACCCTATTAAATGGCTAAGATAGCCAATCAGTCCAAGGCACCTAGAACAACAAATGCTGACCAACTTTGTTGGTGATGCCCACATACACCCAAGAATAAAAGAAAAAATCTGTAGTCAAAACCATTGACAGTCTAATATGGTCTGAATGCTGTCCTATATGTTAGCTTACTTAATATATACCACGAAGTTCGGGTTCTTGTTGAGACAGATCCCTCAGAATTAATTAACAATGCCAACCATTTGCATTATAAGCTTATCTCTCTCACAAATTTAAACTCAGGGTAGAATTTTCTGCCCTCATGAACAATGGACAATGAAGAGAAAAGTCAGAAAATATTGTGAAAATGAGAAAAATCAGAATCTTGGTCTTACCAGAAAAAAAATTGATTTTCCCCTAAAGGTTTAAAGGCCAATTTCAGAATCTTGTTCATAAATAGCAACGAACTTGTTTCTGTGCATTAGCATCTCATTATTAGCCAAGATGTCATCTTCAGTACAAAGGTGCCTAGGTACGAAATTTTTGGTATAAAATTAGAAAAATAAAGAAATAAGGTTAAAAATTCAGCATTACGTCCTTCTAAAGCAAAGAAAGAGAGAGAAAAAATAAAAGCTGGGCATCTTTATACACTTTTCACTGTACTCATGTATCCCTGCACTTGAGTACATGAGACAATAAAACCTAATTCTAATTCTATTCACTTCATTTCTATACAGTTCTGATTGTCCTATCCTTGAGAAACAGTGCCGCACAAATTCCCAACATTTAAAACAGTTACATATGGCAGCGGCTCATCATTTAAAGTCATAGAGTCATAGAGATGTACAACAGGGAACCAGACCCTTTGGTCCAACCTGTCCATGCTGACCAGATATCCCAACCCAATCTAGTCCCACCTGCCAGCACCCGGCCCATATCCCTCCAAACCCTTCCTATTCATATACCCATCCAAATGCCTCTTAAATGTTGCAATTGTACCAGCCTCCACCACATCCTCTGGCAGCTCATTCCATACACGTACCACCCTCTGCGTGAAAAGGTTGCCCCTTAGGTCTCTTTTATATCTTTCCCCTCTCACCCTAAACCTATGCCCTCTAGTTCTGGACTCCCCAACCCCAGGAAAAAGACTTTGCCTATTTATCCTATCCATGTCCCTCATAATTTTGTAAACCTCTATAAGGTCACCCCTCAGCCTCCGACACTTCAGGGAAAACAGCCACAGCCTGTTCAGCCTCTTCCTATAGCTCAAAATCTCCAATCCTGGCAACATCCTTGTAAATCTTTTCTGAACCCTTTCAAGTTTCACAACATCTGTCTGATAGGAAGGAGACCAGAATTGCACGCAATATTCCAACAGTGGCCTAACCAATGTCCTGTACAGCCGCAACATGACCTCCCATCTCCTGTACTCAATACTCTGACCAATAAACGAAAACATACCAATCGACTTCTTCACTATCCTATATACCTGTGACTCCACTTTCAAGGTGCTATGAACCTGCACTCCAAGGTCTCTTTGTTCAGCAACACTCCATAGGACCTTACCATTAAGTGTATAAGTCTTGCGAAGATTTGCTTTCCCAAAATGCAGCACCTTGCATTTATCTGAATTAAACTCCATCTGCCACTTCTCAGCCCATTGGCCCATCTGGTCCAGATCCTGTTGTAATCTGAGGTAACCATCTTCGCTGTCCACTACATCTCCAATTTTGGTGTTATCTGCAAATTTACTAAATGTACCGCTTATGCTGACATCCAAATCATTTGTGTAAATGACAAAAATTAGAGGACCCAGCACTGATCCTTGTGGCACTCCACTGGTCACAGGCCTCCAGTCTGAAAAACAACCCTCCACAACCACCCTCTGTCTTCTATCTTTGAGCCTGTTCTGTATCCAAATGGCTAGTTCTCCCTGTATTCCATGAGATCTAACCTTGCTAATCAGTCTCCCATGGGAAACCTTATTAAATGCCTTATTGAAGTCCATATAGATCACATCTACTGCTCTGCCCTCATCAATCTTCTTTGTTTCTTCTTCAAAAAACTCAATCAAGTTTGTGAGACATGATTTCCCACACACAAAGCCTAATCAGTCTTTGCCTTTCCAAATACATGTACATCCTGTCCCTCAGGATTCCCTCCAACAACTTGCCCACCACTGAGGTCAGGCTCACCGGTCTATAGTTCCCTGGCTTGTCTTTACTGCCCTTCTTAAACAGTGGCACCACGTTTGCCAACCTCCAGTCTTCCGGCACCTCACCTGTGACTATCAATGATACAAATATCTCAGCAAGAGGCCCAGCAATCACTTCTCTAACTTCCCACAGAGTTCGAGGGTACACCTGATCAGGTCCTGTGGATTTATCCACCTTTAACCGTTTCAAGACATCTAGCACTACCTCCTCTGTAATCTGGACATTTTGCAAGATGTCACCATCTATTTCCTTACAGTCTAAGTCTTCCATATCCTTTTCCATAATAAATACTGATGCAAAATATTCATTTAGTATCTCCCCCATTTTCTGTGGCTCCACACAAAGGCCGTCTTGCTGATCTTTGAGGGGCCCTATTCTCTCCCTAGTAACCCTTTTGTCCTTAATATATTTGTAAAAACCCTTTGGATTCTCCTTAATTCTATTTACCAAAGCTATCTCATGTCCCCTTTATGCCCTCCTGATTTCCCTCTTAAGTATACTCCTACTTCCTTTATACTTTTCTCAGGATTCACTCGCTTTATCCTGTCTATACCTGACATATGCTTCCTTCTTTTTCTTAACCAAACCCTCAATTTCTTTAGTCATCCAGCATTCCCTGTACCTACCAGCCTTCCCTTTCATCCTAACAGGAATATACTTTCTCTGGATATCTCATTTCTGAAGGCTTCCCATTTTCCATTCGTCCCTTTACCTGCGAACATCTGCCTCCAATCAGCTTTTGAAAGTTCTTGCCTAATACTGTCCAAATTGGCCTTTCTCCAATTTAGAACTTCAACTTTTAGATATGGTCTATCCTTTTCCATCACTATTTTAGAACGAGTAGAATTATGGTCGCTGGCCCCAAAGTGATCCCCCACTCAGTCACCCCTCAGTCACTTGCCCTGCCTTATTTCCCAAGAATAGGTCAAGTTTTGCACCTTCTCTAGTAGGTACATCCACATAGAGTCATAGAGATGTACAGCATGGAAACCGACCCTTTGGACCAACCCGTCCATGCTGACCAGGTATCCCATCCCAATCTAGTCCCACCTGCCAGCACTCGGCCCATATCCCTCCAAACCCTTCCTATTCATATACCCATCCAAATGCCTCTTAACTGTTGCAATTGTACCAGCCTCCACCACATCCTCTGGCAGCTCATTCCATACACGTACCACCCTCTGCATGAAAAGGTTGCCCCTTAGGTCTCTTTTATATCTTTCCCTTCTCTCCCTAAACCTATGCCCTCTAGTTCTGGACTCCCCAACCCCAGAGAAAAGACTTTGCCTATTTATCCTATCCATGCCCCTCATAATTTTGTAAATCTCTATAAGGTCACCCCTCAGCCTCCGACGCTCCAGTGAAAACAGCCCCAGCCTGTTCAGTCTCTCCCTGTAGCTCAGATCCTCCAACCTTGGCAACATCCTTGTAAATCTTTTCTGAACCCTTTCAAGTTTCACGACATCTTTCCGATAGGAAGGAGACCAGAATTGCACGCAATATTCCAACATTGGCCGAACCAATGTCCTGTACAGCCGCAACATGACCTCCCAACTCCTGTACTCAATACTCTGACCAATAAAGGAAAGCATACCAAATGCCTTCTTCACTATCCTATCTATCTGCGACTCCACTTTCAAGGAGCTATGAACCTGCACTCCAAGGTCTCTTTGTTCAGCAACACTCCCTAGGACCTTACCATTAAGCGTATAATTCCTGCTAAGATTTGCTTCCCCAAAATGTAGCACCTCGCATTTATCTGAATTAAACTCCATCTGCCACTTCTCAGCCCATTGGCCCATCTGGTCAAGATCCTGTTGTAATCTGAGGTAACTCTCTTCGCTGTCCACTACACCTCCAATTTTGGTGTCATCTGCAAACTTACTAACTGTACCTCTTATGCTCGCATCCAAATCATTTATGTAAGTGACAAAAAGTAGAGGACCCAGCACCGATCCTTGTGGCACTCCACTGGTCACAGGCCTCCAGTCTGAAAAACAACCCTCCACCACCACCCTCTGTCTTCTACCTTTGAGCCAGTTCTGTATCCAAATGGCTAGTTCTCCCTGTATTCCATGAGATCTAACCTTGCTAATCAATCTCCCATGGGGAACCTTGTCGAACGCCTTATTGAAGTCCATATAGATCACATCTTCTGCTCTGCCCTCATCAATCTTCTTTGTTACTTCATCAAAAAACTCAATCAATTTGTGAGACATGATTTCCCACACACAAAGCCATGTTGACTATCCCTAATCAGTCCTTGCCTTTCCAAATACATGTACATCCTGTCCCTCGGGATTCCCTCCAACAACTTGCCCACCACCGAGGTCACATACTGAATCAGAAAATTGTCTTCTACGCACTTAAGAAATTCTTCTCCACCTAAACCTTTAACACTATGGCAGTCCCAGTCAATGTTTGTAAAGTTAAAATCCCCAACCATAATGACCCTATTATTCTTACCGGTAGCTGAGATCTCCTTACAAGTTTCTTTCTCAATTTCCCTCTGATGATTAGGGGATCTATCATACAATCCCAATAAGGTGATCATCCCTTTCTTATTGCTCAGTTCCACCCAAATCACTTCCCTGGATGTATTTCCGGGAATATCCTCCCTCAGCACAGCTATAATGCTATCCCTTATCAAAAATGCCACTCCCCCTCCTATTTTGCCTCCCTTTCTATCCTTCCTGTAGTCTTACCTTGTCCCTGCCTGCCCTGACTGTTTGACTCACTTCTGTCTCAACTGTACCAGTCTCAGATTGATCTCTTTCCTCACTATCTCCCTAGGTCCCACCCCCCCACCTTACTAGTTTAAATCCTCCCAAGCAGTTCTAGCAAATTTCCCTGCCAGTATATTAATCCCCTTCCAATTTAGGTGCAATCCGTCCTTTTTGAACAGGTCACTTCTACCCAAAAAGAGATTCCAATGATCCAAAAATGTAAATCCTTCTCCCATACACTAGCTCCTCAGCCATGAATTCATCTGCTCTATCCTCCTTTTCCTGCCCTCACTAGCTTGTAGCACTGGGAGTAATCCGGATATTACTAACCTTGAGGACCTCCTTTTTAAATTTCTGCCTAACTCTCTGTAATCTCCCTTCAGAATCTCAACCTTTTCCCTTCCTATATCGTTGGTTCCAATATGGACAATGACCTCTTGCTGGCCCCTCTCCCCCGTGAGAACATTCTGCACCCTCTCTGAGACATCCTTGATCCTGGCACCAGGGAAACAACACACCATTCTGCTTTTTCTCTGCTGGCCACAGAAACGTGTCTGTATCTTGGACGACAGAATCCCCTAACACAATTGATCTCTTGGAAGCTGACATACCCCCTGTTGCATTAGAGCCAGTCTCAATACCAGAATCTTAGCTGTTCGTGCTATGTTCCCCTGAGAATCCATCACCCCCTACATTTTCCAAAACAGCATACCTGTTTGAAATGGGTATATCCAGAAAAGATTCCTGCCCTAGGTGCCTACCTCTCTTACCCTTCCTGGAGTTAATCCATATATGTGACTGTATCTGAGACTTTCCCCCCCTTCCTATAACTGCCATCCATCACATACTGTTGCTGGTGTTGATTCTCTGGACCTTTATGCAACTCTGACATCATCACAATGACCCTGCAGCTCCATGGACACCATCATCCTACACCTTTCATCAATGCAACTCCGAGATGACAAACTACAAGCCTTACCATAACACCATGCCTGCTCTCTAACAAACTGACAAACTATTTAGAGCCATAGAGTCATACAGCACAGAAACAGACCCTTCGGTCCAATTCGTCCATGCTGACCAGTTTTCTAAACTGAACTAGTCCCATTTGCCTGCATTTGACCCATATATCACTGTACCTATCCAAGTATCTTTAAATGTTGTAATTGTACTTGCACCTACCACTTGCTCTGGCAATTTACTCCACCCTCAGTGTGAAAAACTTGCCCCTCAGGTCCCTTTTAAATCTTTCTCCTCTCACCTTAAAAATATGCCACTTAGTTTTGATTTCCTCCTCACTAGAGAAAAGATCCTTATATTATCTTTGCCCCTCATGATTTTATAAACCTCTATAAAGTCACCTCTGAACCTCCTGTGCTCAAGTGGCCCTGCAGCGTAAAGGTAGCAGAATAGGTGGTGATGCTTACACTTGCAGAGTTCAGGACATCACTAACATTTCTGTTTCACTCAGGAAACAGCAAAGACCTAGGTCAGTATGTTGGCCCAGGCCAGCTGAGTATAGTGGTGTGACCTTCTTTGCCTTTCAGCAGGACACAGCACTGCCCTCTTTGTGAGTGTCCTGTCCACCAGCATCTCCATGTCATTTTCAGCAACCTGAGGAGCTAATCTGCTTTTCTGGATTGTCTCCTTTAGGATAACCTTGTAGGACCACAGTGTCAAGGGCAGTTGTTCACTCCTACTGTCTGAAGCAGTGTGCAGCTTGAGTGTCAGCCGTGTGAATGTTTCAAAATCCCAAAACAGCAGCGTTCAGCACTTCACCACTTCTGCCCCAAAATTCTATTGGATAGACACCGAAAATGCTGATTACATAATTCGTGAGACAAAGTGTGGAAGGTTACATGAGAAGGTTGGCAAGACTACAGCGGACCAAATGTCATGAATCTCATTCAAAAAAGCACTTTGCCAAAAAAATGGGAAAATAATCTGGGTTCTGTGCTTTGTAATGGTACTGTACATTACACATAAATAACCAATCACTAACTCTGTTTCACTGACAAAGTAACTGAAGCTGTGGCAGGTATTGTTGCACCTGGAATATCACATGGCGTGATGCCACGTAACCTTCTTAACGGTACACTGCAGTCTGCTCTGGAATCTATGCAATAGCAAAACAGTGTTCTTCAAAAATTCTGGTGTTCCTTTTATTTATTATTTGTATTGTGAGGTATTAAATGTGCTTTGAGCAGTAGTGCAAAATCGATGATGTACATGGTTTTACACAAAATCCAATTTGTTTTCCAAAATAGACATTTATAGAACAATTGTAGTCTGGAGATGAGGATGTACACTTACTACCCTACTAACATTGATTTGCTAAAGCACCAGCCTGTTTGAAAATGTAATCAAACTCTAAGGTATGTACAATATAAAATCATAGAATCATAAATGTCTATTTTGGAAAACAGATTTTGGAAAACAAATTGGGTTTTGTGTAAAACCATGTACATCATCTATTTCTGGATATTGATTGTCATTTTACAGTAGAATTGATTGGACCATGTGCTTGTATTTCCTGCAGTAGAAAACATGTGTAAAACAAATTATTTAAATTATTTTTGTTTGGCGGAGAGGACTAGGTCAGTTCTTGTAGGCCCATTAAAAATGAGCTGACCTGCTGTTACCCACTATGGCTGCACATCACCCCAGACATATTCAGCTGTTTGATATTTGTGGGCAGCTTGAACTTTATTTAAAAGAGGCTTGGTCTCTGGCTTCCTTAATCTAATTGGGCTGCTACACAAAAGTTAAAATTGATTCTATTATATTTTCTAATCAACCTGCTCAGAGATACTGGAACAGGTCAGACTTGACCCAGGCCTTCTGGTCCAGAGGTCTACAAGAGACCTAAAATTGACTCAATTGACATGGCCCTTTAAGCTGTTCCAGCTAACAAAGAACAAAGAAAATTTACAGCCCAGGAACAGGCCATTCGGCCCTCCAAGCCTGAACCGATCCAAATCCACTACCTAAACCTGACGCCCAATTCCTAAGCATCTGTATCCCTCTGCTCCCCACCTACTCATGCATCTGTCCAGACACATTTTAAATGATTTTACCCTGCCTGCCTCTACTACCCATGCTGGCAATGCGTTCCAGGCACCTACCACCCTCTGTTGTGAAGTACTTGCCGCATGTATCCCCCTTAAACTTTTCATCTCTCATGTAGAAAGTTTGACCTCTCGTTATTGAATCCTTCACCCTGGGAAAAAGCTTATCTCTATCCACCCTGTCTGTACCCTTCATGATTTTGTGGACCTCAATCAGGTCCCCCCTCAATCTCCTTTTTTCTAATGAAAACAATCCTAACCTAATCAATCTCTCTTCATAGTTAGCACCTTTAATACCAGGCAACATCCTCGTAAACCTTCTCTGCACCCTCTCCAAAGCATCCACATCCTTTCGGTAATGTGACCAGAACTGTACACAGTATTCTAAATGCGGCCGAACCAATGTCCTGTACAATTTTAACATGACTTGCCAACTCTTATACTCAATACCCTGTCTGATGAAGGCAAGCATACCATATGCCTTCCACTCTATCCACCTGTGCAGCAACCTTCAAGGTACAATGGACCTGAACTCCCAGATCTCTCTGCTCATCAATCTTTCCCAAGGCTCTTCCATTTACTGTATAATTCGCTCCAGAATTAGACTTCCCAAACTGCATCACCTCACATTTGCCTGATTGAACTCCATGTGCTATTTCTCCACCCAACTCTCCTGTATTTTTTGACAGTCCCCTATGCTTTCTGCTACTCCACCAATCTTTGTGTCATCTGCAAACTTGCTGATCATACCAACAGTGCCCTCTTCCAGATCATATATGTATATCACAAACAACAGTGGACCCAATACTGACCCCTGTGGAACACCACTGGTCACCTTTCTCCATTTCAAGAAACTCCCTTCAACTACTACTCTCTGTCTCTTAGATTAGATTAGATTACCTACAGTGTGGAAACAGGCCCTTCGGCCCAACAAGCCCACACCGACCCGCCGAAGCGCAACCCACCCATACCCCTACACCTAACACTACAGGCAATTTAGCATGGCCAATTCACCTGACCAGCACATCTTTGGACTGTGGGAGGAAACCGGAGCACCCGGAGGAAACCCACGCAGACACGGGGAGAATGTGCATGTTGCTCAACCAGTTCTTTATCCACCTAGCTCCAACACCCTGTACACCATGTGACTTCACTTTCTCCATTAGTTTACCATGGGAAAACCTTATCAAACGCCTTACTGAAGTCCCTGTATCTGACATCTGCAGCCCTTCCTTCATCTATTAACTTGGTCACTTCCTCAAAGAACTCTATTAAGTTGGTAAGGCATAATCTCCCCTGCACAAAACCATGTTTCCTATCACTGATAAGCCCATTCTTTTCCAAATATTACGTAGATTTTATCCCTCAGTATCTTCTCTAGCAACTTTCCCACCACTGATGTCAGGTTCACTGCTCTGTATTTACTCAGAATATCCCTACTGCCTTTCTTGTACATGGGGACAACATGAGCAACCCTCCAGTCTTCTAGCACCTCACCTGTGTTTAAGGATGCTACAAAGATATCTGTCAGGGCTCCAGCTATTTCCTCTCTCACCTCCCTCAGCAACTTGGGATAGATCCCATCCTGTCCTGGGGATTTGTCCACCTTAATAACCTCTAGCCTACCCAACACATCTTCCCTACTTAGGTCAACGTGATCCGCATTAATTAAACTTCTATCTCTAATCTAAACATTCATCATGTCTCTCTCTTCAGTGAATACTGATGCAAAGTAATCATTCAGAATCTCACCCATTCTCTCAGGTTCGACACACAGCCTTCCTTCATTATTCTTTAGTGGATCAATCCTTTCTCCAGTTACCCGCTTGCTTCTTATATAAAAATAAAAGGCTGTGGGATTCTCCTTAATTCTGCTCGCTAAAGCTATTTCATGACTCCTTTTAGCCTACTTGATTCTTCGTTTAAGACTCGTCCTACTCTCCCAATATTCTTCCAGGGCCCATTCTGTTCTTTGCTGCCTGGACCTTATATACGCTTCCCTTTTCCTCTTGGCTAGTTGTACGATTTCTCCTGTCATCCACAGTCCACGAATCTTGCCTTTTCTATCCTTTGCTTTCAATGGGAGCTAGGGAAACTGCACCATCAAGGTGTTTCCCTCCATCCCATCCCGACCTCCAGAATACAGATGTAGCCTTGGAAAGCCTAGATTATGTCTGTGAAGACCAGAGGAATTACCCTGCAAAACAACTTTACAGCTTATTTTTTATTTTACACTTTTGGCCTTATTGCCAGTGGACCTGGTTACAGTATGCTTGCTTCAACTATTTCCTACAGCCCTAATGAGTGACCATAGCCCACTCCATAGAGTATAGAGAGATGTATCCCCTGATGAGAACCACCTTAATTGAACAACTGAACTTTGTCCAGTCCCTTGAACATTTGTGGACTCTGCCTTTGAATTAAGTGACAGCAGCCTACCTTGATTTGATTGATGACTTCTCCCTACATATTTTAAGACAAGGCCATTTGATGGAAAAATCATGCAGTGGGTTTGCCGTGCAAGAATGACATATCACTGTGGCATATAGCAAGATGTTCACTCCCCTGGACTGATCACTACTGATAAGTATGACAAGCAGCCTGGTTTTGTGTCTGTGTGTGCTAATCAGCAATTTAATATGGAAGTACTGTGAGCCTTCAGGCTCTAGTTGACATTCCATCATGCTGAGAGGTATCAGATAGCAGGGCAGGGATACTGTAAAAATCCAGGCAGGCACTTAGGAAGTGAACATAAAAAAGTAGGGTTAGACTAAGAGCTTGGTGTCTGTCCCTGTATGCAAAGTGCCCTTGTAAACTGCCTGTCATTGCTATTTGCTGATGTGTCCTGGGGTGTAGCTTTAAAGCACAGAAGTGTCCTGTAAGTGGATGGGAGAGATGCCCTGAGTGGCTGGCTAGCATCAGATGCCACGATCAGTGGACATGGAGTGTGTTTATGTGTCTGGTGGCCTGGAGTGAACCCTGAGATATATTTGCTAGATGTCCAAGATGGAGGACCAGAGGAGGAAGCAGTGAGTTCAATCTGTAAGTATCTGGATTGACTTTCATGTTGGGAATTGTTGATGGTTCCCTCATTGCCAGTGGGAGGATAGGAAGATGTGGTGATGTGAGATTCATTGTTAAAAAGAACATAGGAAGTAGGAACAAGTGTAGGCCATTTGGCCCATTGAGCCTGCTCTGACGTACAATAAGATCATGGCTGATCTTTTCATTGGCTCAGCTACACTTACCTGTCTGTTCACCATAGCCCTTAATTCCTTTACTGTTCAAAAATCTATCTGTCTTTGCTTAAAAACATTCAACGAGGTAGCCTCAATTGCTTCACTGGGCAGGAAATTCCACAGATTCACAACCTTTTGGGTGAAGAAGTTCCTCATCAACTCATGCTGTTAATGAGCAATAATCCTCCTTAATAGGCTACTCATTATCCATTAGCAATAATCTCATCTCAATGCCCAGAATGCTTTTTGAGGATGCAATGAGTTTCTCTGGTTGGCCTCACCTGACACCTTGTACAATTCTTACATTTTTCTCACCATAGCTCACATCATTCAGGTGCCTGTAAGATTCTGCCATGAGTAAATATACTGTTTGTCCTGGATTTTTTTCCTCCCTTACTTTAATGGGGAAAAATATAGTTTCATCAGGTAGAAAATGTAGGCTCATTTTATAACAGATGGAAATGAAATGCCATACACAAGATAGATTATAACATTTGCTTTATTTATCTTTACTTTGAATCTAACTGGTCATCATACAGAGTAAGAAGAACTTGACTAAGCTGTTACATAGTGAAGCAGAATTAAATACAACTAAACAAAGCTGTATTTCTGCACCATTGTGAAGACCTTTTGACTAAGCATGAATAAAACTATAATTTTGAAACAGAAGTAGATGAATACCTTCATCCTTCTCTGTGATGAAGAAGGAAGCCATTGCATTATGGCGAGACAAACATAAATGCTGCCATCATTGTAAAGTAAAGCCGTGCATAGCTTTGTGCGACTCATAGTAATATTCACTTACAAATTCAATTATAATTAATGAATCAATTCAATATCTATATTAACATAAACTTAAATAACTGTTAATTTGGTCAGCATCAGTTCAGACAGTATTAACATGGCCTGGAGTTGCAACCATTCTGTTGCTTCCCCATTGTCTGTTTTACAAAAATACTGTTCTGTAGAATATATCATTAGAATAAAATCTGACATTTATTCAAGATTGTGAGTTTAAAAAGTAACTTTCATGGATTAATACATGTGAACTGTTTTGTCAATCAACATAATAATTGAGGTTTTAGAAGTCCAGAAGTTCGTCATGTTGAATGGTCACAAATAAATCCAGAAGAGAATTCAATTGTGCCCAAACACTTTTTTTAAAAGATATTTTTATTGGAAATTGAACATGTTTTTACAAGTTTACAAATAAAAAGAACAAGTACAAACACTAATATACAATTAAATCTTAAATAAATAATAGCCAAAACCTGCCAAACAAAAAAAAGAGATATAGAGAAGAACAAGAAAAAGACAAAACTCAACTAACTACTAATCTAACCTATAACTAACCAGAGTGTGTGATCAAATATCTTACATTATTCAAGAGAAAAAGGGATAACATAGTAATTAAGTAGTGAAGTACATGCTCGGAATGAGTTAACATCAAGTCGTAATAAAACCCGTATTCATGCGGGATTCCTCTCCCAAAGGGCCCCGCACCAGCCAGAACCATTACCTCAACTAAATTGATAGAATGGCCGAAATATCTGTATCGATGTAATTCAAAAAGGGCTGCCATATTTTATAGAATAATTCAGTTTTTTGGTGCACCATATTTGTAAGGAAGTCAAGGGGAATACATTCCATGATTAATCTGTGACAATTCAAAAGTCCTGGAGGGCCCTCAGCCACCCAGTTCACTAAGATATTTTTCCTTGCACAGAAGGAGAGAATGGAAAATAATGCACATCCAGAGAAGGTAAGCTCGAGAAGCCCAGAAGAGATACTGGATCTACTGTAATTTCTGTTCCCAAGATTTCTGTCAGGGCGTTTACTACTTTGGTCCAATATTTGTGGATCTTATGACATGTCCATAAGCAATGTGTAAGAGTGCCCAACTCTGTTTTACATTTGGGGCACATTGGAGATGCTCCTGCCCTAAATTTTGCCAATTGTTCTGGTGCCATATGGGCCCTATGAAGTATCTTTAACTGAATGGCCTGGGTTCTGTTACAAATGGAGATTTTTTTGACATTTTCCCAGATGTCATTCCACATTTCTGTAGAAATTTCCAGCCCCAAATCCTGATCCCATGTTCTAAGCAGATGGTCCATATTTTCCGACACTTTATCATGTAATAAATGATAAGGAGTGCTGACCGAGGGTACACCCATTGGCCACAACACTCTACGTTCTCTATCTGATTTATAGAGACTATCTAATAGCGTAGTCTTCTTCTGTATGTAGTTTAAAATTTGGAAGTATTGAAAGAGGTCTCCAGTAGGTAATCCAAATTTCTGATGCAGCTGTTCAAAAGACATCAGGACCTCCTCCTCAAACAGATCCCTAAACAGGAGATACCCCTGGATCTCCAGGATTTGAATGTGGCATCTATAAACTCCGGTTGAAAACCCCAAGCCCCCACTATAGGAGTATAGGGGGATGTTTTATGTGAATTACCCTCGATTTGCCGCATTATATTCCAAGCTTTAATTGTTTTTAGTACTATAGGATTTTTACAGTGGTCCATAATGATTTTCATCTTATCTAAAAATAAGAGGTTAATAAAAGGGCACTTTACTTGAGAAGCCTCAATGTCCATCCAGATTGATTGCGGGTCAGACGAGACCTAATTGGCTATGTAGCTTAACAAGGAACTTAACTGATACTTCCTAAAGTCTGGAAAATCCAATCCTCCCCTTGCCTGTGGAAGCTGTAGCTTCCTTAACTTAATGAGGGGCCGTCTATGATTCCAGATGAAAGAACCCAGCCAACCATACAATTTGTGCAGTGCCGGCTTCAGCAGCATCACCGGAAGCATTCTCATAGAGTATAAGAGACGGGGCAAGACATTCATTTTAATTAGGGCTATTCTACCTAGCCAGGAAATTGGAAGGTCTCCCCAACGTTGAAGGTCCTGCCTTATCCTTTCCAATAGATGCACAAAATTGGCCTTATATAGCTGAAAATGTGTTGCTGGAAAAGCACAGCAGGTCAGGCAGCATCCAAGGAGCAGGAGAATCGATGTTTCAGGCATGAGCCCTTCTTCATTCCTGAAGAAGGGCTCATGTCCGAAACGTCGTTTCTCCTGCTCCTTGGATGCTGCCTGACCTGCTGCGCTTTTCCAGCAACACATTTTCAGCTCTGATCTCCAGCATCTTCAGTCCTCACTTTCTCCTTGTATCGCTGGCCAAATACTGGGGTGATAAAAATGCCTAAGTATAAGAAACCCTCCAGAGACCACTGAAAGGGGAAGTGGGTTCCGTTCAATAAGTGTGACATACTAGTAAGGCCACCCATCGGCATGGCCTCTGATTTTGAAAAATTAATTTTGTAGCCTGAAAATGCACTAAATGTATTAATAACTTGGATTAAGCGAGGATTACTAAGAAAAAGGAGAACATCATCTGCATAGAGGGTAATTTTATGTTTACCTGTACTAACCCTCGGGGCCGTTACATTAGAGTCAACCCGTATAGCTTCCGCTAGTGGCTCAATTATTAGCGTGAATAGCAACAGTGAGAGAGGACATCCCTGACGGCAGCCCCTACCCATACTGAAGCTATCCAAGCCTAATCCATTGGTGATCACAACTGCTTTGGGATCATTATACAGTGCTGAGACCCATTTGGCAAATATTTTTCCATTGCCAAACCTTTCCAATGTATAGAACAGGTATGACCATTCAACCCTGTCGAATGCCTTCTCCGCGTCCAATGAGACTACTATTCCCAGTATTTTTTCCCGATGACAGACTTGAATCACATTCAAGTCCCTTCTAATATTATTAGATGATCTACGGCCCTTGATAAACCCCGTCTGGTCCTCTTTTATGATATATGGCAGTACCCTCTCTAGCCTCAATGCTAATGTTTTAGAAAGAATTTTAAAATCTACATTTTGATTAGATTAGATTAGATTAGATTAGATTACATTACAGCGTGGACACAGGCCCTTCGGCCCAACAAGTCCACACCAACCCGCCGAAGCGAAACCCACCCATGCCCCTACATTTACCCCTTACCTAACACTACAGGCAATTTAGCATGGCCAATTCACCTGACCTGCACATCTTTGTGACTGTGGGAGGAAACCGGAGCACCCGGAGGAAACCCATGCAGACACGGGGAGAACGTGCAAACTCCACACAGTCAGTCGCCTGAGGTGGGAATTGAACCTGGGTCTCAGGCGCTGTGAGGCAGCAGTGCTAACCACTGTGCCACCGTGCCGCCCACAAGTAAGGATGTTGGTCTGTATGATGCGCAATCTTCTGGATCCTTTCCTTTTTTGAGAATAAGGGAGATATTCGCCTCTTTCAGCGAAGGCAGGAGGCAGCCCTGACTATATGAGTAGTAATGCATGTCCATAAGTGGGCCAGCTAATACTCTTGGGAATTCTTTGTAAAATTCAACCTGAAAGCCATCTGGGCCAGGTCCCTTACCGCTGTGAAGCTGCCTGATTGCATCAAGTATTTCCTGGGTTGTTAGGGGAACATTCAGGACCGATACCTGTTCCGAGGTTAAGTCCGGAAAGGCCAGGCTTTTAAAAAAGGACTGCATCCTCCTGGCTATATCTTCACAATCCTGCGATTTATATAAATCAAAATAAAACTTTCTGAAGATTGTGTTGATCCTTTTATGATCGTGAGTCAGAGTACTAGCACTTTCCCTGATAGCCGTGATAGCTTGAGGGGCCATTTTTTCCCTTGAGAGAAATGTTAAGTATTTACCAGGTTTATCACCAAATTCATATAATCTTTAGTTTACAAATAATATTACCCTCTTTGCCGTTTGGGTGAGCGTGGTATTCAGAGCTGTCCTAAGGGCCGTAATCCTTTGTAATTTGGCAATAGAAAGTCTGTCAACGTATGCTGTTTCAGCTGCTTTTAAGCGAGCCTCAAGTAGACGCTGTTGTTCTCCCTTTAATTTTTTCTGGGTCACCAAGTATGAAATGATCAGACCTCGCGCATAAGCTTTAATAGTCTCCCTCATCATTGACGGATTACTCGCCGTACCTGAATTAATTTCCAAGAAAGTTTAAAATTCTTTGGAAAAATGTTTTACAAATTTACTATCCTTCATTAAGAAGGAACCCATACGCCAATGTCGGGGAGATGTCTCATTGTTCCTCGCCTTGATTTCCATATACACAGCAGCGTGATCAGAAATTATTATGTCACCTATTTTACAGGATGATATGGAATTTAAAAAAGTCGAGTGGGCAAAAAACATGCCAATTCTAGTGTGACATTTATGTGGATTAGAGTAAAAAGAGAAATCTCTGCCTTGCGGGTGGAGGCACCTCCACATATCTACTAATCCTAATTCTTTATTCAAATCCGCCAATTGTCTAGATCTGGGGGATACACCCGCAGTACTCTTGGGTATCCTGTCTATTTCCAGGTCCACAATGCAATTAAAGTCTCCCCCTATAATTGTATGACGAGCACCGAGAGTCATCAGTTTAGAGAAGGCTTCCGTTATAAATTTGAAAGGATGCGCCGGGGGACAATACAGATTTAAAATCCCATATTCCTCTTCATTTATAAGGGCTTTAATTAGTATTTTTCATCCATATTCATCTTTTATCTGATTTAGGATTTTGAAAGGGAGATTCTTCTGAATAAGAATGACTACTCCCCTACTTTTTGAGCTGAAAGAAGAAAAGAAGGCCTGATCAAATTCACCCTGTTGTAATTTCAAATGTTCTTTATTCAATAAATGTGTCTGCTGTAGGAGAGCTATATCAACCCTTTCTTTTTTGAGGTTTAATAATATTTTCTTCCTTTTGATTGGAGAATTACTCCCCTTGACATTCCAGGTGCACCATTTAATCAAATGACTAACCATAATTGTCTAAGCAAGTCTGAGACCCCCTGGGAGGAGAAACCCCATCCAAAACACCCCGAGCATGGACCATAGAAAATTCACAAAAATAGAGATTCTTTAATACACTCACACAATATAATAAAAAAAACTATTTCTAAATAGAAAAAATATAAAAGATATTTAAACGGAAATTTTCCCCCTTGTTTCCAGGGGGCATCACTTCCTTTCTGAAAACCCATCATATCCTCTCCCAACCAGTGCCCCACTCTCGATCCAGGCACCCCATAATAAAATGAAGAAACTTCAAGTCTACTACAAAGCTAAAGTTAACAGTGAGTACCCTACACACCCTCCCACAACCCCCAACCCCCACCCCCCCCCACCCACACCAACATCTAGATATATTTGGTGATGTTAATACCACGTATAAACATATAAAACTATAAAATTATAGTCTCAGCAGATACTAATTAAGTATGGTAATACAAAATGACAGGGGGAAATAATCACGCTTTAAAAGAAAGAGAAAAAAATAAGACAAAGCAGAGACCCCTCCTCACCTAAATCGACTAGACCACCCGGCCTATATATATTTAAAAAAAAGAGGAAAATCGCAGAGTGGAGAACAAATAAGCCCCCCTCCCTACTCCCTGGAGATAATATTAAGGAATAAAGTAATAAAAGAGAAAAAAGGGTGAACCAGGGAAGGGGGAGGGTAGAACAACATCATTCACCACACGAGTTAACTCTCACAATTTATCTAAGAGAGTCCAAAAATTCCTTGGCCTTCTCCAGCGACCTGAAGTTATACATGGACCCTTCGTGGTTAAAATGTAGCGTCGCTGGGTAGCGCAGGGAGTACTGAATGTTTAACTCCCTTAAACGCTTCTTCATTTCCTCAAATGCCCTCCTCTTTCGGACCAGAGCTGGGGAAAAGTCCTGAAACAGCATAATCTTGGATCCTTTGTAAATCATGGCTTGGGGATCTTTCCCAAGATTTCTGGAAGCTTCCAAGAGCATCTGCTTCTCCTTGTAGCTCTGCAGCCAGAACAGGACCAGGCGGGGGCGTTGGTCCAAGCCGGGCCTGCGTATTGCAACCCGGTGGGCCCATTCTACCCTTACCTGGCCTGATCCAGCCTCAAGATTCAATATCTGTGGAAGCCACTGCTCCAGAAACGTTGTAAGCTGGCCTTCCTCTTCCCGTTCGGGAAGGCCCAGCAAATGAATATTTTTTCGACGACTTCGATTTTTGAGGTCGTTGATGTGATCTTTTAAGGCCCGGATTCGCTGTTCGAGAGTCCAGACCCGACCCATGGCCGATTCTGCAGCAGCCTCGGAGGTCACGGCCTTTAGCTCCGCCCTTCCGACTCGATGTTCAATTTTTTCTATGTCTTGGTCGTGCTTCTGCAGCGCGGCTGACAACGATTCCCATCTGTTCCTGGACTCTTCTGTGAAGGCATCAATCTTCGCTTCAAGCTTGGAAATCACTGCGACAAGGCTCGCCAACGTAGGTATGTCCTCCGGGCGGCTGCAGACACCTCTGCTGCAGCTGGGGAGGGTGGGAGGGCAGGTTCCAGTGTGCTGCGAGCTGCGGGCATTCTTTCCTTTAGTCATTTTAAAGGGCACTAAACTGCTCAGGTTTGGTGCAAAATAACTAGCTGTATTAAATAAAAGCTATTTTAAATGATTTGGCGGGGTGGTGGAGACGGGCAGCCCACTTTGCCTGAGTCTTGGGCAGAGCACGACAGACTCAGACTTGTTGGGTCACCGCCATCTTGGATCTCACCCAAAGACTGTTAAGAATGTGGAACACGCTACTTCTGGGGGTGGTTAAGGAAAGGAACATAGATGTGTTTAAAAATAAACTAATAAGGATATGAGGGAAAAAGGAATAGAAGGACAATCTGATAAAGTTAGATGATGGGAAGGAGAGGATGCTACAGTGGAGCATAAATGAAGACTTGTAGCATTTGGGCTGAAAGTCCTTTTTCCAAGCTGTATACTACATTTAACTCAATTATCAAATTATTGATTGCACTGTACTTGCTAAGAGTTGTACCAATGGTGATAGGCATTTAAACCTATATAAGTTAAAGATGTTACACCCTAACAAAAAGGGTTATTCACATTGAAAAGAACCCACAGATCAGATTTTTTGCATCATTAATTAGCCTGATTTGCTGCCCAGATAAGGCTTTTAATAGTTATTCAAACGAGTTTGTTACAGAAAATTTGGGGTATTCATGGATTAGCCCTCAGTTAGTCTGAAGTGAAATATGGCCCTTATTATAAAATCTGAGTGTGCATATTTTCTAGGTTGTAATTAAAATTTTAGCTGACTTACACACGAGGTATTGTTTTCTAGGGGATGAAATTCATGCCTGGCATGAGTCAAAAATTGACAAACAAGAGGCAGATCTCAATATAAAATAAGAAACAACAAAAGGAAAAAAAATTATGGCAGTTTTTGAATATTTATCTACAAAGTAACTGTCTCCAATCTGCCTGCTACAGTGTAACAGTACAATCGTATTGTATTCCAGTTACCAGTACCGTAAAGTGCATATACGTATACACATGTGTACAAAAGTTAATAGTCTAGATTAGAGTGGTGCTGGAAAAGCACAGCAGGTCAAGCAGCATCCGAGGAGTGGGAAAATTGACATTTCGGGCAAAAGCCCTTCATCAGGAATGAGGCAGGGAGCCTCCGGGGTGGAGGGATAAATGGGAGGGGGGTGGTGCTGGGGAGAAAGTAGCCAAGAGTACAATAGGTGGATGGAGGTGGGGATGAAGGTGATAGGTTAGAGAGGAAGGTGGAGCGGACAGGTGGGAAGGAATATTGGCAGGTAGGACAGGTGATGAGGATGGTGCTGAGCTGGAAGGTTGGAACTGGGGTAAGGTGGGGAGAGGGGAAATGAGGAAACTGGTGAAGTCCACATTAATGCCCTGGGGTTGAAGCGTTCCGAGGCAGAAGATGAGGCGTTAACACTTCAACCCCAGGGCATCAATGTGTACTTCACCAGTTTCCTCATTTTCCCTCCCCCCACCTTACCCCAGTTTCAACCTGCTAGCTCAGTACTGTCCTCATGACCTGTCCTACCTGCCAATCTTCCTTCCCACCAACCCCCTCCACCCTCCTCTCCGACCTATCACCTGCACCCCCACCCCCATCCACCTATTGTACTCTTAGCTACCTTCCCCCCAGCCCCACCCCCTCCCATTTATCTGTCCCTGGAGACAACCTGCCTCATTTCTGATGAAAGGCTTTTGAAAAGTCGATTTTTGTGCTCCTTTGATGCTGCCTGACCTGCTGAGCTTTTCCAGCACCACCCTAATCTAGACTCTGATCTCCAGCATCTGCAGTCCTCACTTTTGCCTACAAATGTTAATAGGCATACCAGCAGGTGGTCATGCCATCTACTGGGGGTATTTGTACAACAGCTGAAACTTTATTGCTGGAACAGCACAGCAGGTCAGGCAGCATCTAGGGAACAGAAGATTCGACGTTTCGGGCACATGCCCTTCTTCAGGAATTTGTACAACACACAATTTATGAAATAAAAACAGAGGAGCACTAAAAGCAAAGAAAAAGTTTAATGGTATTTTATTAAGAAAAGACCGCATGAAACTGTTAATAATATATGATAAACACTTTACATCAAAAAACTGATATTCACAGAAAAAAACTCTTCTCACCGTATAACATAAATATTATGGGATAACAGCTTAAAACAAAAGTTACTGATACATGCAAAAGTCCATTAGAATCCTTCCAATTCACTGTCCTCATCAGTTGCACTATTGAATAATTCATTACACTTGTCTGGGTCAAGCATACCATCGTATGGATCATCTTCATCTGCACTCTCAAAGGAATCATCAATTGATTTGTCAAAATTTCCATCTGACCATAAATAGTCATCCTCCGTACCATCTAAAACATTAGAAATTCCACATTTTTTGAAGGCTTTCACAATCATTTCAGTTTTCATCTCATTCCAGGACTCAACAACCCACTCACATACAGTTGCAAGTAATGGAGAATGCATGTTGCCACCCTTTGTGAAGCATTTTTTCCTCTTCTTGCATCCAAATGTCCCATTTCTTCCGTACTAAGTCCTTAAAAGGTTTTTTGATGCTAGCATCCAGTAGCTGCACCATACTTGTAAGGCCTCCAGGAATCATTGCAATGTCATTATTGTGAGCTCGAAGTTCACTGATAACACTTTTCACTCGGTATGGTCTGAACATATCCCAAACCAATAAACATTTTTCACTTTCTAAGTCCACCAGACCTTATTCCAGTCCTTCCTAATCCAAGTCTTGCAGCCACCTTCATCCATCCACTCTTTTTCATGGACGAGGCCTTAGTCAGGTCAGTGCTCCTTTCTGGAACATCTCCGTTAATGCACTTCACCCCTTTGCTTTTTTAAATAAATGACTTTTCACCCAAGTTTGATGTCACCAAGTTTAATTGATCTAACCACAACTCAGTGTCAGTTCTTTTGTCAAATTCTTTTATTAACTCCCTCTTCAGTTACACTCATTGGGATATGGTGAGACAAGTACACCCAGCATGAAAGGTCTCTGTTAAAAAAATTAATATGATTAGTATTTACAGTTTGTCATTAGCAAATAGAAACTAATTTTATCTAAGTGCACCCTATCTTCCTATTTAAATATCCTAAAACTAGAAATGCCCTTCGGAAATTTCTGTTTGGGTAGAGTTTTCCGCTTAAAAAATTGCCATTGACTTTAGCTTTGTTCCATCTGTTACACAACCAAGTACCACAGTGGATCAACTGCTTTCATGGCCAGTAGTCTTAACCAAAACTGATTTTACTCCAATCTTGTCTACAGTTCTGTTCCCTGGCATATCAAAGTTCATTGAGGTTTTGTCCATATTGCTGATGCATGAGAGCCTGTACCCATTTTTCTTCCGACTTTGATTACAAAGCAAAGAAACCCTATTAACCAGTCATTAAGTTCTGCTGGTAGACCTTGGTTTTCTGTCTAAGCACTACATCATACCTTTTCATAAACCTACTGTGCCATCTGGCACTGGCTTTGAAATACTGAATCTAATTTTTTTTGCTTCGTTTTTGACATGTATTCTTGTACATTATCACGTCACTATGCTTCTGTTCTGACGACACTGAATTAGTCAGCAATCTTTTCTTCTACTTGTGGCAACTTCTTCAGCTTTCCTCGGTTCGCATACTTCTGTTTTGGCATAGCCTTTAACTGTGTGGGTTTTTTCCTCCAATCTTGAACAAGTTTTCAGAAACACAGAACTCCCTTGTAGCTACGCTATTGTTGTTCTTCTCTGCAACTTCAATAACTTTTAGTTTAAACTGTGCTGTATACTCATTTCTTTGTTATGCTATTTTGGGGGAGTTTTACAATAAGTTCAGGGCACAACTGTATGTGACACCTACTTCTAAGAAACTGAGGCAACAGCACGGAGACAAAGTTGGGGGCTGCCATAAGGTACTGTAGATATTTGCATATACAGGTCAAATATATGTATGTAAATATTACACATATATATAATATACTTTATATTATCAATATTCAATTTAACTATTTGAAAATTGTGTTGTGCAAATATATACTGGTGCACGTAACATGTGATGACGCAAGTATTGAATCAAAAATGTGTATTTGAGTCAAAAATGTGCAAATCATGTCCTTTAAAGCTGCATATGTGGTCAGGAAGAGACCCCTGAAAAACTAGGGTCGACTTATACATGATGTATATGAAATATTCCAGATTTTCTGGCCAAAAGTAAGGGATCAACTTATACATGCGGCCGACCTATACATGAGTATATACGATATATAATTTGATATGCAACCATTAAACTGACAACTCCATTATATATTAACTTTGTTAGGGCTAATTCTGATGAACTGCAGTGAATAATGTATCCTTTATTTTCTCCTGTAGTAGAGAATGTTAATATGGCAATAGATCTCCACTTGAATGACTCCAAGAAAGTTTAGCTTGTCAAAGCTGGGAATGAAGCACGCAGCATTCTGCAGTATGATAAGATTGATTGATTTGCACAGACTGTTAGAGATTTATTTGGCGTAGTGCTTACTTATACAATAAAGCTTCTTGGGACGTCAGCAAATTCTCCTGTTAAGCAAAATTGTTCAGATTATGCCCATCTATCCTCTTAATCCCTAGCTCTTTCTCCATTTAGGATCCACAAGGCTACGCATTAAAGGCAATTTGGTTTGCATTCACCAGGGAAAGGTTGAAATAACAGATTCCTTGAAGAACGTTTCTAGTTTTAGAATACTTAAATAGGAAGATAGGGTGCGCTTAGATAAAATTAGTTTCTATTTGCTAATGACAAACTGTAAATACTAATCATTAATTTTTTTAACAGAGACCTTTCATGCTGGGTGTACTTGTCTCATCAAAGGACTTCTAACATAGAAAATATCCCAATGAGTGTAACTGAAGAGGGAGTTGATAAAATAAATTGAGAAAAGAACCGACACTGAGTTGTGGTTAGATCAATTAAGGTGGTGACATCAAACTTGTGTGAAAAATCGTTTATTGTAAAAGCATTTTAAACTGGAATGAAAAGTGAAACGGTGAAGTGTATTAAGGGAGATGTTCTAGAAAGAGCACTGAACTGACTAAGGCTTCGCCACCAATGGGGGCAAATGAAAGAGAAGTACATAATGTACCAGAGTCAATTGACCGAGCATGAGATAAAAATTTAGTGAATGTTGCAGGTAAAGTGGGACGAGGCCATGAAGAGATTTGAAGATGTGAATATCTGAACAATGCTTTGGAGGTTGAGAACCAATATCAATTATTAAAAATTCAGATCATAATGAGGGAACATGAGACAAAACTATGATTTTTGGGAGTTGCTGAGATGTTCAAATAAAATTTTGATGAGTGGATAAATAACCATCTTATTGTGTGAGTCATTATATTTTGTTAAATCCCTTATTTTGGTGTTTGGAAACCTCATTTACTAAAACAAATCAGCCAGAAACAACTTCAGATTGCATGTTTGAACAATCTATGGGCACCCAGAGGCTAGACTGGACAATCTCAAGAGTGATATGTATTGCCTATAAAATGACAGCAATTGTGAGTAGTAACTTTACCATGGAATTCATCTACCTCAACACCATCCATAGGATTAACAGATACCTGAAATGAGTTTTCAATTAAACATACATTCAGCTTGTCTGACAATATCTGTGGAGAGCTAACGCTTTGAATCTGATGACTCTTCTTGAAAATTTCATCTTTTATTTCAGATTTTCTGTAGCCACAGGATTTTGCTTTTAGAAATAGTCGGCCACCTGAATAGATTGAAAGGGATCACAGTGTTGTGCTCACTAGCATGTGAGTCTGAGTCTGCTCTGGATAGATTCTCCATCAATGTAAATGTCTTTGTACTGGTGGAAGGTAGGGACAAGGCCTTGAGTTTTAATCCTCTGTTCCACCTCAGAGCTGTGGTTCAAGGGGTTGGTAGTAATGGGCCCAGGGTTGTTCTTGTCTTTTCTTTGCCCTGTCTTGGGGTTGGGATTCAGAGGCTGTACAGACAAACATAGTTTGTTAATGTTGCATGTTGTCATCCTTACACAGGGTTTCATTGAGATGTTGCTGATTCATGTACACTTGGGAGCAGAACATTAGATGCTTTCTCACTGGATGGCTGTAGATATCTAATCTCCCTTTCAGAATGTGCAATTTTCCCTCGCTTACCTGCAAGCGACTCAGCATAGGGACTGGTGTGAGAGAAGGAGAGTGGAGGCTGGTTCAGGATTCTTATTTCAGGCACCCAAACTGCCTCACCCCATTACCACATGCTTGTCTGCAGAATTAGAGAAGAATTAAGAGATATTAACAAGGGTATATGAACACTATTTATACATTTATTAGATGCAGATGGAGATGCCAGTCCCAGAGCTATGATTTGTCTGTGTGCATTAAAAAGAACGTAGGAAGTTAGGTATTAAAGTGTTCTGAATGAAAGTTGGTTCATTGTTGCTAAAGGGAAACAGTTGATGAAAAACAATAAAGCATTTTGTGATGTGTACACCTGGGATATGATGTGTTCATCCTGAAGCCAGATTTTTTTGATGCACTAGTTAATGTATTTAATAGAGTAGAAGTCATGTATTGCTGAAAAAGGGACATTTTGTTAAAGCTTTTCATCTCACAATCATCAGTGCAATTCACATAAAATACTAATGTAATAGAAAATAACATTTATATTGTTATGACAGAAGAGTGTTGAATGCACTCTGATGATAGAGGTATTGTTATGGAAAACATAACAGTTACATGATAACTGCCAGGTAACTCCCAGGCACTGTTTAAATCTTAAACCAGTTAGGTTGGCTCTGATTGGTGAAGGCCCTGCAAAATGAAGCAGAGACTGCTGTCACTATTTCACCAAGTTGAAACAAGCACAATGGCTATAAGACCATAAGAAATAGGAACGAGAGTAGGCTTTTTGGCCCCTTGAGTCTGTTGCATCATTCAAAAGTATCAGGGCTGATCTGATTACATTCCACACATCCACTTTCCTGCCTTTTTCCGATAACCCAAAGAATAGTGCCTATAGCTCTCAGTACACGCATGTGTGTCATACTACAAGCCCAAACAACAATCCTAAATTGGTTGTCAGTATAATTCTTATCACATTAAAATTATTTAGCAAATGATATCTCATCATAGAATCACTGTGGAGACTGTGTTTTGAGTTGCACAAACACATGTTGGTTGGATACAATTCCTTTTATGCATTATTGTTGTTTATGTGCGCCAAACATACTATGGCTAAAGGTTTTTCAGTCATGAAACCAATTTAGTAAGCACATATTTTACGGTTCCTGCTATTTGCACTAAAGCAGGAATAAGACTCAACCATGCAGCCTTCAAGCCTGCTCTGCCACTTAATGAAACCATACATCTTAACTCCTTATACCTGCCTTGACTTCATATTCTTTATGTCCTCATTCAGCAAATGTATCCATTTTGGACAGTAAATTATTAATTGATTTAGCACCCGTTACTCCTTATGGGTGAGAGTTCCATAATTCACCCACCTATATATGAAGAAATATTTTCTAATATCTCTCCTGAATGGACTGCTTCTGATTTTGTATTTATGTCCCCTTGTCCTCGACACACCGCCAGCAGAATTAGTTTATCTCTACCTGTCTTGTTAATTCTTTTGAAAATCCTAAAAAAGCTCATCCTTCACTCTGCAATAATGCAGGGAATACAATCTCCTTTCATGTAATCTCTCATGATAATGCAACCCTCACAACCCAAGTAACTTTATGGCGATTCTGTACTGCCAAGGTCAACATATCTTTTCTAAGGCATGATGTTCAGAGCCTTACTCAGTGCCACATATGGTCAAATCAGAGCTGAGTATAGTTGTAATGTTGTGGCATAACTGCCACTCCTTTATATTTGAGACAGCTAGTTATAAAATTTAGCATTCTATTAGCCTCTTTGCATCTCTTTGAATATGACCATAATATTTTAGTAATCTGTGAACATGGATCTTTGATAATTCAGAGCGTTTTGACATTTAATAGTTTGTCTACATGAAAGTCTATCTGCTTCAGTTTTGCTACTTCAGTTAATCTTCCATACCGCTTTGTATTTTAAGCTCCTAACCACACTTTTTACTTCGCTATTGATTTTATGTCATCCACAAACATGGACTTATGGATCTTTGATGTTTATCTGAGTCATTAATAAATATAATGCATAATTAAGGCTCCAGCACAGATCATTGTGGGAACACCACTAGTCATTTCCTTCCGATTCAAGTAATTGCTCATTGGAGAGATTGAATACATTTCTTTGGGTGTGGGAGGTAAGTAGTAGTATGAATTTGGTTCCACGCCCACATCTCCTCAAGCCATCCCATGTAAAATTCAACCTATTTTATTTACTCTTTAGTGAGGCAGTAGAAGACAATCTAGTAAACAGTTAATTTAATTATTTATGTTCAACTTAAGGAGCTTTAATTTTAGTTGAGAGCTTCTTACATGAAGTCTTATTAAATGCTTTTTAGAAACCCATATAACTACTCCATAGACATTCTTGTATTTATTTTAGTTTGGTTAATTTCTCAAAAAATGCAATTCATTTCATTTGCCATTTGGTTTTTAGAAATCTATGTTTGCTTTCCCTAACCAGCTCAAATTTCCTTAAGTGCTCAGTCACTCTGTCCTTAATTATAAATTCCAATACATCCGCATGACAGATGTTAGACTAATAGGTCTGTAATTTCTTGATTTCTGCTTCTCACCTTTCATAAGTAATGAAATTAGATTTGCAATTTTACAATCAAAGGACAATCCTGAATCACAAGAGCTTAGGAATATTCTGGTTAAAGCATCTGCAATTTGCTCATCTAATCCTTTGAAGCCCTGGAGTGGAAATCAACGTGGTCCTGGGGATTTGTCAGTCTTTAGTGCCATTATCTTTACCAGTGCTATTTCACGGCTTATCTTAGCTTTCCTGAGTTCCAGTCCTTGATTCATTATTAATTTCCTTGGAATGTCAGAAATACTCTTCTTTTCCTCGACAGTGAAGACTGACAGAAAGTGATTATTCAACATTGAATTTGATTTTATTATAATTTGCAGTGTTACCTACGTCTGTTTTTAAAGGATACACATATTACTCGTGGTTATACTTTTTCTTTCAATATAATTAGAAATACTTTCTGAATAAATCTTTTCTTCCTAGCTTCCTTTTTGTGATCTTCCTTTGACTATTTATATTTCTTCAAGTCTTCTGAATCTGCACAGTTCTTTTAGGCACTCTTTCTTTTATATTACCTCACCTCTTCTAATCCATTACAATATACAAAGCAGTGCTGTTACATAAACAATCATCCCTCCAAGGAGTTGGCAGAAAAAAATAGTCCAAATAATCAGTGATGACCTTCAATTATGATCCATTTAAAAGGATGAAACAGCATTTGTTGAAACCAGGGCAGAAGATTAATATTGCTGAAGAATAGAATGATGCTGACAAATGAAAAAAGACACACAAATTCTTTTGGCAGGAATCATGGAAGAAGGGACCCACCAATATTTTATGTCCACATACCACCCTCTCGGGTATGGAAATAGATGATTGAAAGGGTGCCACAATATATCTATTGCAGTTAATACGCTTAGTCATAGCCTCATTTCACTGTGATATCCCTGTCCACAGTAAAACTTTTAATTTCTAACACCCTTATCCTTCCACTTGGTTGGGCTTAAGTACAATGTTACGGATTTTCACACGTGGTGCACAACTTGTATGAATATTCATTGTAGTTTCTAATAAAGCATTATCAGATTCTTTGCTAAATCTGCTCATTGCTTCAGGGTCAACCTGAAAAACAAACAAAACTATTGACTTCTTTTACATTTACTAACAATCTGTTTAAATCCTATTTAACTGCTCTCTCCATCCTTATCTCCAAAACCAAATGCAAGGAGCTAATAGACATTCTTGTTAGTAAGGTTAAAACTGTCATTCAGCTACCTTATCCCTCTCAACATGCTTCTAGTCAGCTAAACTTTCTTGAAATTTATGCTTTCCTAACCCAACTTACCTGACCCTATTTCTATTAAACTTCTGACCACACAACTTCCCTTGCTGGAGTCATATGTAGGTCCTGAAGAAGGGCTCATGCCCGAAACGTTGATTCTCCTGCTTCTTGGATGCTGCCTGACCTGCTGCACTTTTCCAGCAACACATTTTCGGCTCATATGTAGGTCAGACCAAGTAAGGATGGCAGTTTCCTTCCCTAAGGAGGATGAATGAACCAAATGTTTTTTTCCAACAATTGATTCATAGTCATCAGTAGACTCTTAATTTAAATTCCATCATCTGCTGTGGCAGGATTTGACCCTGGATCCCTAGAAGATTAGCTGGGCCTCTGGATTAGCAGTGCAGTGATAATGCCACTAGGCCATTGCTGCCCTCTAGGTGTGATATCCTCCCAGCCAGGGTCTACAGACTATTGATTGTTTCTGCAGACTGCAGAACCTCGCTCAACTGTGGAGTGAGAACTCAAAAGGGGGAGATGGCCCAGTAAACTGCCCCCTCAGCTGAGGATTAAGTAGAGTCTGACAGATGCTATGGGGATCAATGTCATTAATGAGAATAATGAGGAGGCCAGGTCAGTACTGAGAATTATGGAAATGGGCTAAGAGAACTTGATGACAGCTAGATGTGAGGGTGAATTACTTTGCACTAATGTATGTGGATAATCAGAACTATGTGCCAGTTATTGCTCTGAGGCATGCCTACTCTCAAGGGAATTTTTTGCTTTATATCTTTCAAACATTAATCTACTTTCTCTGCCATTAATTGTAAGTTAATTTGTTCCCTTTGCACTAATTACCTACTGTTCAATTTCCTGGCTAGAGAATCAGTAGGGAGTGATGCAGGATTGCATGGAGGATGTGTATTATTTACAAGATGCAGTGTAGAAATTCACCAAGGATTCTTAGACCGCATTTTCCAAACTCATGAGAGCTTCCAGCTAGAAGGACAAGGGCACAGATAAATGGGAACACCATCACCTGCAAGTTCCCTTCAAACCACTAACTATTCTGACTTGCAAATATATCACCGTTCCTTCAATGTTGTTGGGTCAAATCCTTGAATCCCCTGCCTAATGGCATGGTGGTACTACCTACAACACATGGACAGTAACAGTTGAAGAAAATAGCTCACTACTTCCTGTTGAAGAGCACCTAGAGATAGGCAACAACTGCCGGCCCATCTAGCAACACCCACATCCCAAGAGTGCAAAAACTCAGATTGAATACGATCAGAGTGGGATATATACAAGGAGAGAGATAAAATACAAATCAGGTAAGGACTGCTGTATTAAACCAAGCTTCCAAGGGCTACCATCAGAAATCCCATGCAAACAATGATGAAGGAGACTTATTTCTATCCCAGAACTAGTTCTGTTCAGTCCACCTCTGCAAGAAACCTCCATGTACTCTGCTACAGATGCTATCACAATTGCTAAATTCTAAATTCAAGTTTTCAACTCCTTTGATTAGCTCTGGAAGAAACATTGTCAATTAAATAACATGACCAAAACAAGAACAGTAATGTCAAAAGTCTTGATTTTAAAAAAAATGGTTTGGTTCCTTCCAGCCTTGCATTGGAGACGTTGCTGTATTAGCTAGTTTGTTATTGCCAAATGTATCCTCAAAGTCACATACATTATTCAACATGTCTGATAAAAGCATGACTGACATCACTTAACAGTAATTAGTCAAGCAAATAGGTTCAGCTTCATTATAAATGTAATTTTAATACATATATATATACATATGTATCATTTGTTTGTATTAGAATATGTATGCCAATTTCCTGCTTAAGTATCTATTATATGGGATATAATATTATTTATGCTGAAGAATATTTTCACTGTAATGCACAGCAGCCATTCTTTTTTGCAGCACATAAAAGAATGGGTTAAAACTATAGGCCCCACAGTACATGCTCTGTAACTGTCCACGGCTGAGGTAATTTACTTATTCTTTCTGTGTTCCACAACAGTTTCTCTGAATAAGAGAGATATTGTATTTTCTCGTTAAACCAAAATAAGATTGAAACTGGCCAGATCATTGTCTACTGCTCCTTCTGCATCCTTGTGCATGTGGATGAATTCCCTGATTGCTGAACAGATGCCTGGTCTATGCCTCTGAGTGCCAGCTGCCTGTGTTGTTTATTCCCTGTACAGCTGCAGAGTTATAACAGCGCTGTGCTTGCCACCTTGTGGTCCCATACTTTTGAAAGTTAATGGTCGTCTAAGGTTTGAGTATCTGAGTGGTTGGTAGGGTTGCTGGAAGGAGCCTTATGTACTTGTTCTCAGAGGTCAAGGAAGTAACTCCTAAAGGAGTCAATGTTTAACCATGGTGGTGGGGGCAGATGCTGGCAGTGCATGCAAGACAAAGAGAGAGAACACATCACAGTTAGTGGTGCGTCATGAATGAGACTGACTGTGTCATTGTGTGTGTATTGCAGTGGAATGGAAAAGGGGACATACTTGGTCAGTGAGATGTTTCATCATCCCTATAGAGTGGTCCCAGTCCAGGTTTATGAAGGCCAGGCTTGTCTCCTTGAGAGGAGTGCAGAGTCTGATGTCGGTCACCGTCTATCTGTCTGGGTCCTTTTAGCTCTACTGTGGGTTATCTTTGGATGATGTTCCCCTCAATAATATGTATACCACTTTGGATACTGTTGGGGAGGACAACCTACCAGGGGAAAGCCGCAGTGGCCAGGTGTCTGGCACTGAGCCTGGGTCTGTGACTCAGAAGGGAAGGGGGGAAGAATAGGAGAGCGATAGTAATAGGAGATTCAATGATTAGAGAACAGACAGGAGATTCTGTGGTCATGAATGAGACTCCCAGATAGTATGTTGCCTCCTGGGTGCCAGGGTCAGTGATGTCTTGGATTGAGATTACAGGATTCTTAAGGGGGAGGGGGAGCAGCCAGAAGTCGTGGGACACATCGGTACCAATGACATAGGTAGGGAGAGGGATGAGGACCTGAAAAGTATATAGGGAGTTCGATTGAAAGCTAAAAGGCAGGATGAGCACAGTAGTAATCTCAGGATTGCTACCGATGCCATGGGCGACTGAGGTGAAGAACAGAGATCGAGTGCAGCTGAACATGTGGCTGCAGAGCTGGTGTAGGAGGGAGGGCTTCTGATATGTGAATCATTGGAATACCTTCTGAGGAAGGTGGGACCTGTATAAGGAGGATAGGTCGCACCTGAATTGGAGGGATACCAATATCCTGGGCAGGAGGTTTGCTAGAGCGCTTCAGGAGGATTTTAACTAGTTTGGCAGGGTGTGGGAATCTGAGCTACAGATCAGGGTAGCTGATGAACAGGCAGATGGAGTGTGCAGAGAGTCTGTGATGAAGGATGGACAGTTGATAGGGCAAAGTTGGAGTCAGTGTGATGGGTTGAAGTGTGTCTGTTTTAATACAAGAAGTGTCAGGAATGAGGTTGATGAACTTAGAGCATGACTCAGTACTTGGAGCTACGATGTTGTGGCCATGACGGAGACTTGAATATCACAGGGATGGTTGTTGGATATTCTAGGGTTTAGATGTTTCAAAAGGAATAGGTAGGAAGACTAAAGGAGGTGGGGGACTGGCATTGCTAATCAGGAATAGTACAACAGCTGCATAAAGGGAGTTAGTCGAGGAGAGTTTGTCTACTGAGTCATTATGGGTGGAAGTCAGAAACAGGAAAGGAGCAGTCACTTTATTGGGACTTTGCTATAGACCCCCCAATAGCAACAGAGACACAGAGGAGCAGACTGGGAGGCAGGTTTTGGAAAGATCCAGAAGTAATAGGGTTATTGTCATGGGTGGCTTCAACTTCTCTAATATTGATTGGAGCCTCCTTGGTTCAAATAGTTTGGATTGAGCAGTTTTTGTCAGGTGTATCAGGAAGGGTTCCTGAATCAGTATGTTGATAGGCCAACTACAGGAGAGGCCATATTGGATTTAGTGCTTGGCCATGAACCAGGTCAGGTATTAGATCTCTTGGTGGGAGAGCATTTCGGTGATAGTGACCACAATTCCCTGACATTTACTATAGTCATGGAAAAGGATAAGAGCAGATGGTATGGGAAAGTATTTAATTGGGGTAAGGGGAAATTACAATGCTATTAGGCAAGAGCATAAATTGGCAGCAGATATTTTCAGAGAAATGCAAGACAGAAATGTGGAGGTTGTTTAGGGAGCACTTGCTGATAGTGCTGGATAGGTTTGTTCCACTGAGGCAAGGATGACAAGAGATGTGGAACATCTAGTCAAGAGGAAGAAGGAAGCTTACTTAAGGTTGGGGAAGCAAAGACCAGACAGAGCTATAGAAGGTTACAAGGTAGCCAGGAAGGAACTGAAGAATAGTTCCTTCTTCAGTTAGAAGGGGGCATGAAAAAGCCTTGGAGGATTAAGGAAAACGCCGAGCATTCTACACTTACGCAAGGAACAAGAGGATGGCCAGAATGAGGGTACGGCTGATTAAAGATAGTGGAGGGAAGTTGTGCCTAGAGTCGGAGGTGGTAGGGGAAGTTCTCAATGAATACTTTGCTTCAGTATTCACTAGTGAGAGGGACCTTGTTGTTTGTGAGGACAGGCTGATATGCTCAAACAGGTTGATGTTTAGAAGAAGGATATGCTGCGAAATTTTGAATAACGTGAGGATAGATAAGTCCCCTGGGCCAGATGGAATATACCCAAGGTTTCTATGGGAAGGGAGGGAAGAGATTGCTGCGCCTTTGTTGATGATCTTTGCATCTTCACTGTCCACTGGAGTAGTACCAGATGTTAGGAGGCTGGCAAATCTTATTCCCTTGTTCAAGAAAGGGAATAGGGATTCCTCTGGGAATTACAGATGAGTCAGTTTTACGTTGGAGGTGGACAAATTATTGGAGAGGATTCTAAGAGATAAGATTTGTGATTATTTGGAAACGCATAGCTTGATTAGAGATGGTCAGCATAGCTTTGTGATTTTCCTGTTCCTTGGATGCTGCCTGACCTGCTGGGCTTTTCCAGCACCACTCTAATCTAAACTCTGGTTTCCAGCATCTGCAGTCCTCACTTTTGCCATGGCTTTGTGAGGAGCAGGTCATGCCTCACAAACCTTATTGAATTCTTTGAGAATGTGACAAAACACATTGATGAAGATAGAGCAGTGGATGTGGTGAATATGGATCTTAGCAAGGTGCTTGATAAGATTCCCCATGATAGGCTCATTCAGAAAGTAAGGAAGCCTGGGATAGAGGAAAATCTGGTTGTCTGGATACAGAATTGGCTGGCCCATAGAAGGCAGAGGTTGGTAGTAGATGGAAAGTATTCAGCCTGAAGCTTGATGACCAGTGGTGTTTCACAGGGGTCCCTTCTGGGATCTCTGCTCTTTGTGATTTTCATAAATAACTTGGATGAGGAAGTGGAGGGGTACGTTAGTACGTTTGTCAATGACACAAAGGTTGGTGGACTTGTGGAGAATGTGGAGGGCTGTTGTAGGTTGCAATGGGACATTGACAGGATGCAGAGCTGGGCTGAGAAGGGCAGATGGATTTCAACCTGGAAAAGTGTGAAGTCATTCATTTTGGAAGGTCAAATTTGAATGCAGATTACAAAGTTGAAGGCAGGATTCTTGGCAGTGTGGAGGAATAGAATGATCTTGGGATCCACGTCCCTAGATCCTTCAAAGTTGCCACCCAAATTGATCGTGTTGTTAAGAAGGCATTTGGGTGCTGGCTTTCATTAGCGGGGGATTGAGTTTAAGAGCTGCAAGATTCTGCTGCAGCTGGATAGACCCCTGCTTAGTCACATTTGGAACAGTGCGTTCAGTTCTGGTCATCTCACTATAGGACGGATGTTGAAGCTTTTGAGAGGGTGCAGAGAAGATTTACCAAGATGCTGCCTGGACTGGAGGGCATATGTTATGAAGAAAGGTTGAGGGAGCTAGAGCTTTTCTCATTGGAGTGAAGAAGGATGAAAGGTGACTTGATAGAGGTGTCCAGGATGTTGAGAGGCATAGATAGAGTGGAAATCCAGAGACTTTTTCCCAGGGCAGAAATGGCTATCACAAGAGATCTCAACTTTAAGAATATTGGAGGAAATTTTGGAAGAGATGTCTCAACACAGAGAATGGTGGGTGTTTGGAATGCACTACCAGCAGTGGTATAGAGTCATATACATTAGGGACATTTAAGCAACTCTTGGAAAGGCACATGGATAATAATAAAATGAAAGGTATGTAGGTTACTTTGATTTTAGAGTAGGATAAAAGGTCGGCACAGCATCAAGGGCTGAAGAGCCTATATTGTGCAGTACTGTTCCATGTTCTATGTAAAGATTGAATAAGGTGAGGATGAGTGGCACAAATGTTATTGTGGATTTAGGTGGTTGCAGAATGTGAGATGTTCTGGAAGAATGAAGAGAAAGCATAGCATAGAGGCCATGTAGAGTGAGTGGTTTCTCAGAGTTTAGAGTGACCACGAATGAGAGAAGACATATGAGACAATAATGTAAGTGGTAGAGTGTGAGCTATAGTGGGGATGGGTGCCCATGCAGAGAAAGAATGAGTATGAGGGTGTAGAGAGAAGTGTCTGGTACTTACCTTGGTATAGCAGAAAGGTCACTGACCTTTTGAGGTACTACTGAATGTTTGTTTTATGCTCCAAACTGGTGCTGACCTGGGTGGCAATCTTGGATCAGGCAGCCAGGGTCTTCTACTAGTCCTTCAGGAAGACCACCCCTTTCTGTTGCACCAACCCTCAACCAATGTGCCATCTTCCCCTTGTTGGACAATTGCACAAAACACTTGACTGAGCAGGATAGCTTCGGAACACCAGAGCTCATCTAGTGCTTAATGGCCTTTTGAAGATGACATGGACACCAAGGATACAGGTTTTTCAGCAGAAATTCACTGAGTGGCAAGCAGTTCCCAGGCGGGAATGGAATTTTACCTGATAGACCATGGGACATGTTTGGTAAGACATGGTGAGATGTCTTGTAAGCTACTTTGCCAAAAAAGTAAGATTCAACTTATATGGCAATGTAATTGCACTGAGAATCATAGAGTTATAGAGATGTACAGCATGGAAACAGACCCTTCGGTTCAACCCGTCCATGCTGACCAGATATCCCAACCCAATTTAGTCCCACCTGCCAGCACCCAGCCTTAATCCGTCCAAACCCTTCCCATTCATATACCCATCCAAATTTCTCTTAAATGTTGCAATTGTACCAGCCTCCACCACACCCTCTGGCAGCTCATTCCATACACGTACCACCCTCTGTGTGAAAAAGTTGCCTCTTAGGTCTCTTTTATATCTTTCCCCTCTCACCCTAAACCAATGCCCTCTAGTTCTGGACTCCCCAACCCCAGGGAAAAGACTTTGTCTATTTATCCTATCCATGCCCCTCATAATTTTGTAAACCTCTATAAGGTCACCCCTCAGCCTCCAACACTCCAGGGAAAACAGCCCCAGCCTGTTCAGCCTCTCCCTATAGCTCAAATCCTCCAACCCTGGCAACATCTTTGTAAATCTACTCTGAACCCTTTCAGATTTCACAACATCTTTCCGATAGGAAGGAGACCAGAATTGCACGCAATATTCCAACAGTGGCCTAACCAATGTCCTGTACAGCCGCAACATGACCTCCCAACTCCTGTACTCAATACTCTGACCGCTAAACGAAAGCTTACCAAACACCTTCTTCACAGTCCTATCTACCTGCGACTCCACTTTCAAAGAATTATGAACCTGCACTCCAAGGTCTCTTTGTTCAGCAACACTCCCTAGGACCTTACCATTACATGTATAAGTCCTGCGAAGATTTGCTTTCCCAAAATGCGGCTCCTCACATTTATCTGAATTAAACTCCATCTGCCACTTCTCAGCCCATTGGCCCATCTGGTCCAGATCCTGTTGTAATCTGAGGTAACCCTCTTTGCTGTCCACTACACCTCCAATTTTGGTGTCATCTGCAAACTCACGAACTGTACCTCTTATGCTCACATCCAAATCATTTATGTAAGTGACAAAAAGTAGAGGACCCAGCACCAATCCTTGTGGCACTCCACTGGTCACAGGCCTCCAGTCTGAAAAACAACCCTTCACCACCACCCTCTGTCTTCTACCTTTGAGCCAGTTCTGTATCCAAATGGCTAGTTCTCCCTGTATTCCATGAGATCTAACCTTGCTAATCAATCTCCCATGGGGAATCTTGTTGAAGGCCTTACTGAACTCTATATAGATCATATCTACGCTCTGCCCTCATCAATCTTCTTTGTTACTTCTTCAAAAAACTCATTCAAGTTTGTGAGATATGATTTCCCACGCACAAAGCCGTGTTGACTATCCCTAATCAGTCCTTTCCTTTCCAAATACACGTACATCCTGTCCCTCAGGATTCGCTGGAGGGTAACTGAATTTTCACTGGGCTCGACTCCTTGATAGATTATTTCAAGCAGTTCAGTGTTTCAAAATCTTGCTGTTATATACTTTGGCAAGTATGGCAGCAATCTTGTTCAGCTCGCCGATGACATCAGCAAGGGCGCTGGTGGGGTGGCAACAAAGGGAAAGTGAATGCTTTTCTCCTGAGTGAGACAGCATTCTCACTGTGGCAGCACAACAATTCTCTGCTAGAAGACAAATAACTAGACTGCTGGAAAAGTCTGCATGCTCCTTTGGGCACTTGTATGTCCAGCTACGTTGGCAGCAGTCTGAGCCTTAATGGCAACATGCTGAGATTTCCTAACCTCCACCTTAATATTGGAATTTCCAACAGCTTCAGATTGTATTGCTGTGGAAGATAAGCCATTAGCCATCTGACACATGCTGGGTCGGTATATGTTGGATACTGATTCTTTCCTGGAGAGAATGAAGCTGAGCTCTGTGTGAAGTCCTGTGCTAGGTTGGACCTGGACCTCTCCATATTACTTTGCAGTGACAACAGATAATCCTGCAGGCCTGTTAATACACCAAGAAGCTCTGTTTGTTCATCAGGTTTTTCTTGTAGGCCAGTGCCTGTGAAGTCCTCATCTGATTCCTCTGTGCCAACCTCAACTGTGACCTTGCCCTTGGTGATCTTGTACACAAACTAATCTTTTCTGTTAGTCCTGGTGGCAGCCCACCTGTGGCCAGTGTCTCACCACATGCAGACCATAACTCTGTATTGAGGTGCACAGCGTGCCAATATCTGATCTGTTGGCTGCATTTATCAGCTGCGTGATACTACTCCGTCATGAGAGCTCAGACGTAGCTCTCACCTTCACTTATGAGGTATCTGAAGTTGGTCAGATTACTTTTTGTATTCATTCATGCGATATTGGCATTGCTGACTGGCCATCATTTCTTGCCCATCCCTAGCTGCCCTTGAGAAGGCATTGGCAAACTGTCTTGTTGAACTGCTGCGGTCCATGTGGTGTATGTTGACCCACCATACCTTTACAGAGTGAATTCCTGGATTTTGACCAGCGGCAATGAAGGAATGGTGAAATGCTTCCAAGTCAGGATGCTGAGTGGGTTCAAAGGGAACTTGCAGGTAGTGGCATTCCTATGTATCTGCTGCCCTTGTCCTTCTCGATGGAAATTGTGATGTGTTTGGAAGATGCTGTTTCAGGTTCTTTGGTGAATTTGTGCAGTGCATCTTGTAGATAATAATTTCGCTGTGTATTCCTAGACCATTTGATTCCTTAAAGAATTCCATTGCTTGTCTCCTGCTTTCCATCTCCTGGAGTAATACCTCCTCGAGTCTGGGATCTCTCTTTCTCTTGCCTGTTGTCCCACTTTGCTTTTATTTGTTTAGAATTGCTTTAGATATCAAAAGAGAGAGACCCAGATCCTGATCCTCCTCAAAGTCTCTGTAAACATGTCTATCGAAACAGTGCAATCTGTAACCAGGTTTTGTTTTAACTACATGCTTAAACTTGTTATGACACACCTCCATAACATCTTGAAGTCAGACTTGAGCCTTCTGTGTATCTAATTATTAACGTGCAATAAACTATATCTTGTTAATTCCAAGAGACTCTTCCACTTAGACTGGTAAGTAGTTTTCTTCCACCACACTAGATTAAGCAGGCCTTGTAGTTTCCTACACATAAAGAGGTCAGTGACACAACCATCATCATGATTAGCAGCTCATACAATCCTTCTCTGATCTTACCTTCCTCTTATCTTACAATCTGCTATGAAGTGTGAGCTGCAGATGGTATAAACATGAAGCTCTTGCATTCCTTCTCTCATCCTTATCCATTCCTATCTGCTTTCAAATATCTAAGAACAGTATCCTGACTCCCCAGTTGCCTGGATGGGTGCAGCTCCAATAACACTCAAGAAGCTTGACAGCATCCAGGACATGCCCATACAACAATCTGAAAGTCTTCCAGACATTCTGTAGCAGGTCTAACCCAATTAAGTGGGGCAGCCAACATTAAGAGCTGCACATTAGCTGAACCGTGCACGAGCCACATACGATTTGACCTTTTTTCTCAGTTTCTCAGCAACCCCGTCTGCTCTGGGCTGCATTTTACAATTATTTAAAATGAGGATACAGTATTAAGTTTCTATGCTCAATGGGACAAGGTGGAGATTAAGCACAAATCATTGCATCCATGCCTGAACACAGGCTGAATCTGATTTCTTCCCCTTGGATTGTCAAACAGATTTAATTTTTGGAAGTTTTGTTAAAAAAAAGGTCTATTTCTGCAATATTCAAAAATAGCTCATATTGTTTGTTAGGGTTGGGTGACTCCTTTTATAATGAGGACCCTGCACACACTCTGCATGTAGTCTAACTTGACCCAAAGTTCTTTCGATTTTTCGAATTGCTGCTAGACTCCAGTTTGACTGCTAGCTGCCTGAAGCTTCCATTTATATTGTCCATTTAATATCACCAGTATTACAATTAATCTGGATAAAGAAAACTAATTTACATATTTTCACAACACCAGATTAACTTGCTTACTAAATACCTAATTAGCTCACAGATGGCGCTTCACCTCATTTCAGCTTTTAATAATCTACCATTTACTGTATTTTCTTCAAAGCGAAGTTTCGGCAGTGGATGTTTAAATGTGTGCTGTTTAGATATTACATTTAATGGTACTATTTTATAATGTAATTTGAATGTCGTGTTTTTGTGGCTCTAATCAGACTGCCACAGCTTGAGCTTTAAAACATTGTCTGATGCAGTCAGTTGGAAACCAAAATTGAATGACAATATTTGTTATCAATTTGAGTGTAGGCAGTGGTTATTATTTACATTTATTGCTTTTTTGAAACCCAAATCTTTAATGACCTCTGCTCAAATGGAAACTTTGCTGAGATGAAGAAGTAATCCTAAACTGGAAAGGATAAGTTTAATAAACTGTCAGTCAACTCATTTGTTTTCCTTACTAAACTCCAATGTGGTCATTCTCAATTGAAGAAGTTGATTCCATATTCCATAACATTCTGATGGCTTCTGTTTCTTTGCATGAGTTATAGAGTGTTAGAATCATAGAGATGCATAGCATGGAAACAGACCCTTTGGTCCAACTCGTCCATGCCAACCAGATTTATCGTAAATAAATCTAGTCCCATTTGCCAGCACTTGGCCCATATCCCCGTTAACCCTTCCTATTCATATATTCATTCAGATTTCATAGAGTCATAGTGATGTACAGCACGGAAACAAACCCTTCGGTCCAACACATCGATACTGAACAGATATCCCAACCCAATCTAGTCCCACCTGCCGGCATCTGGCCCATGTCCCTCCAAACCCTTCCTATTCATATACCCCTCCAGATGCTTTTTAAATGTTGCGATTGTAAGTCTTTTAGATGTTGTAATCATACCAGCCTCCACCACTTCTTCTGGCAGCTCATTCAGTACACACACCATCCTCTGCATGAAAAGTTTGCCCCTTATATTCATTTTAAATCTTTCCCCTCTCACCTTAAATCTGTGCCCTATAGTTCTGGACTACCCCACCCAAGGAAAAGACTTTGTCTATTTACCCCATCCATGACTCTCACAATTTTATAAACCTCTATAAGTTCAACCCTCAGCCTCTGATGAGTATTTGGCCTCTCCCTATAGCTCAAACCCTCCAACCCTGGCAACATCCTTGTAAGTCTTTTCCAAACCTTTTCAAGTTTCATAACATCGTTCCTATAGGAGGGCGACCAGAATTGCACACAATATTCCAAAAGTGGCCTAGCCAATGTCCTGTGTAGCTGCAATATGACCTCCCAACTCTTACGCTCAGTGCTCTGACCAATAAAGGAAAGCATACCAAACACCTTTTTCACTATCCTGTCTACCTGTGACTACACTTTCAAGGAACTATGAGCCTGTACTTCAAGGTTTCTTTATGCAGCTACACTCCCCAGAACCTTACCATTAAGTGTATAAGCCCTACTCTGATTTGCCTTTCCAAAATGCAGCACTTCACATTTATCTAAATTAAACTCCATCTGCCACTCTTTGGCCCATTGGCCCATCTGATCAAGATCCCATTATCCATTATCCATATGTAGTCTTTGATAATAATTGCTAGCAAACTAATGCATTCAAGTGAACCACAGGGACAAGCCCAGCTGTGTCCTTTTCCAGTGTCCATATTTTAATCACTCTTTACAGACATCTCTGGAGCAGGTGTGACTTGAACTTAGGCATTCTGGCCCAAAGACAGGGACACTACCATTGTGCCACAAGAGAACTCCAGTATCCATATGCATGTGTTTACAATGACCACAATATAATAATCAGAAGTGGGAAACTTGGGACTGATTTCTTGTGTGGCTGCAGAAAATTGCGGCTGCATGCACCACAGAGATTGGACTGGAACTCAGAATCAAGCAGATTTCACAAAGCTTCCAAAATGGTGTGCATGGTCATGATGCAGGTATCATTTTTAACAGAATCCATTTTTGCCAATACGAGAAAGAGTAGAAGACATGAATTTCACATGAAGAATAATAAAACTTAGTAGGGCCATATGAATTCACTGCTGAGTCCAAACAGGCTCCATTTTTGATGTTGTGGTAGTCTTAGCCCACAATATGCGAGGCACCAAAATATGGAGTAAACATGAGTCTCCTGTACTTTACTAAAAATTTAAAAAAAAACAGAATGCTAGAGTCAGTGAGAACTAAAAGACAATCACTGGCCCAGAATTTCCCTTTTGATGATAAAATGTGGCATATCGTATAGTAGGTATCAACCAATGTGCCATCCTCACTGCTGAGAAAATTCGATGGATTGCGCAGTGATTATAATGAGGGAAGCAAGGTGGACGTCAAAGAATATGGGTTCCCTGATTGGATCAGGTTAACAGCCCCAATCAGGGAATCCTGGTTGACAGTTATTAGATTAGATTAGATTACTTACAGTGTGGGAACAGGCTCTTCGGCCCAACAAGTCCACACCGACCCTCCGAAGAGCAACCCACCCAGACCCATTCCCCTACATTTACCCCTTCACCTAACACTACAGGCAATTTAGCATGGCCAATTCATCTAACCTGCACAACAGGACTGTGGGAAGAAACCGGAGCACCTGGAGGAAACCCACGCAGACACAGGGAGAATGTGCAAACTCCACACAGACAGTTGCCCAAGGCGGGAATTGAACCCGGGTCTCTTCTCAGCCACACCACACACTGCCCTCGAAGCGGCTGCAGGGGGGACAAGACTGTCACACACCTCCTTCTGGAATGTGCCTATGCAGAAGAAATCTGGAGAGGAAAGCAGTGGTGTTTGCTGAGGTTCGTCCCGAGCAGCACTGTGACACCGGACTCCATGCTCTACAGTCTGTTCCCCAGGGCTCACACCGAGACGAATATCAACTGTGCCTGGAGGATCATCAGCTCGGTGAAGGACGCTCTCTGGGTGGTCTGAAACCTGTTGATCTTCCAGCTGAAAGAGTTGACTCCCACTGAGTGTTGCAGACTGGCATATTCCAAGGTCCAGGACTACGTGTTGAGGGACGTGCTGAAGCTTGGGGCAGCTGCCGCCAACGCGCGGTGGGGAAAGACCACCATGTAACATCTGCCTGCCTAAAAAGAACAGGGGGCCCACGCAGTCTTTTGGGCTCTGCTGACACCTCAGCTAAATATATGGACATATGATTGATAAACGTACAGACCTGTATATACAAATGATAAATTCTGATCTCTGTATGCAAATGGTTATGTATATATGGCATGACCAACTGTATAGACCATCAAATTATTTTATGAACAAAGTATATTTTTGAAATAAAAAAAAATTGAACCTGGGTCTCTGGCGCTGTGAGGCAGCAGTGCTAACTGCTGTGCCACCGTGCCGCCCTGTTTCAGAGGCCCTGTTCACACTGAGAGCTGCCTCTGTGGAAGCCGGACCAATGTCAAGTACTACACAGGTGTAAAGGAAGGTTGACTTGATGATGTAATATCAGTTTATGTGAATTATTTCAGATTCCATATCAATCAGCCTGTTAAGAACTTTGATGAACTTCTTGGCCTACCACAGTCCTTGACAGTAGTGTTCTGGCTCACCAGTAGCTGCTGGTCAACCAGAGGCTAGCAGCTTCTAAGTCCTAAAGGCTGTTAGTCAAACCTTCCATCCTTAGGTGATCCAAAGCAAGAATGTAGGTCTTTCTCTGTTGTTTCCTGTGAGGTGTGCATTGTGGGGAGAGGTGAGTCTAAGAAAAGACCAATGGGTAGTTTTCAGAAGATATCTCCTTGCCACCCATCCATGCTTCTGATTGCTTCCAAATTGGAGCAAATGGAGACTCACTCCCCAACTGAGTAGGGAGGTCACTCCAGATACCCAGTTAGGAAATCAGCCACTTTTCTTTACTTCTAGGAAGGCCGTTAATTGGGGATGTGTTAACTTCACCCAGAGTTTACTTATAACATCCCAACCCTTGCTACAGTCAGTGTGTTTCTTCCTTTTTGTGTTCAACACAGTGAAGTACTGATCATTGGTTGAAACAGGTTGGTGAGGTGGATGGGATATTGAGCATCATTTGTAAATCAGATGGGCTTTTATGACAATCAAAAATAGATTTGTATACCCACAGTGGCTCAGTGGTTAGCACCACTGCCTTACAGTGCCACAACCTGAGTTCGATTCCAGCCTTGGGCAACTATCTGTATAGAATTTGCACATTCTTCCTATGTGCGGGTTTCCTCTGGATGCTCCAGTTTCCTCCCACAGTCCAAAGATGTGCAGGGTGGCTGGAGTGGCCATGCTAAATTGCTGATAGTGCTCAGGAGTATTCAGGATGGGTGGATTAACTGTGGAAAATGCGGGGATAGGGTTGGGGATGCATCTGGCGAGAGGGGCTTTGTGGACTTGATGGGCCAAATGGCCTGTTTCCACGCTATAGGAATTCTATGAATAAGATTGTGTGAAAAGCATTGCTAGGGCTCATGGATAGAAGCCCTCCTTGAAACTCCCCAAACTTTAGGATAACTCAGCCCTTAGTTAACAAGTCACAAGTTATCCTAAGAATCAATTCTAGAGGTGTCCCAATTAGTGTTTATCTCCCTAATGCTCGGTCTGTTTTTGTCATTAACTTATTTGCTCTAAATTGATTCCTGCTTTGCATGTTTGTGATATTATATTAAACACATGCGTCATTGTAGGCACATGCTTAGCACACTCCTGTTTCATTTGACTAACTGTTAAATCAATGCAGATGCCTTAGCTCATATAACAAAAAGATTATAATGGTTCCCCCAGAAGCAAGTGACAATGGTGAGGACACTGTGCAGGAGAATTTGAGCAGTTGGACAGACTACCTCTCAAGGAAATGATGTCTTTCTGAAAAGAGGGAGAGACAAACAGGTGGCATGGTGGTTTAGTGGTTAGCACTGCTGCCTCACAGTGCCAGGGACCCAGGTTCAATTCCAGCCTTGGTGACTGTCTGTGTGGAGTTTGCATATTCTCTCTGTGTGGGTTTCCTCCCATAGCCCAAAGATATGTAGGTCAGGTGAATTGGCCATTCTAAATTGCACATAGTGTTAGGTGCATTAGTCAGAGGGAAATGGTCTGGGTGAGTTACTCTTCAGAGGGTCAGTGTGAGCTTGTTGGGCTGAAGTGCCTGTTTCCACCCTGTAGGTAATCTAATCTCAAATAATTCCCTCAATCTGATGTGTTACAGATCTAATTCCATGAAAATACTCAGATTTCCTAATTAAATTTTAATTTTACTTCATGTTTACAAAGACCTGATTCAGTGGATTAAAGAATCCCTGCTTCTTCATCTTTGGGTGATTTGTGTGCATGAGTGCCACATCAAAAGATAAATGGTTCAGAGACACCTGGTAGGCTTGGAGAGGTAGTCCTGACATTCCTGGCTTTTTATGGATCCCTCTGAAAATTTCACTTCTTTTCCACATGCTTTTTGAGTGGGAGCAGCAGCGGAGGTAAGGCTACAGCTAAATAGGAGCGGGAGCAGCGGCAGAAGTGACGCGGACCAGAGGGGCTGCCGGGAAGGAAAGGAGTGAGTATAATTACTAACCCTTCGACGCCAGCGACTGGGAAGGAAAGTAAGTGACCATATATTAGCAAGGCGGCTAAACCCGAGGCACTACAACTGTAGTGTCTCCCACCCGCCCTCTTCCTCTAACCAAGTTAATAAGGTACGGTTCATTTCTATGAGGGGAAAGTGAGGTCTGCAGATGCTGGAGATCAGAGATGGAAATGTGTTGCTGGAAAAGCGCAGCAGGTCAGGCAGCATCTAGGGAACAGGAGAATCGACGTTTCGGGCATTAGCCCTTCTTCAGGATTCCTGAAGAAGGGCTAATGCCCGAAACGTCGATTCTCCTGTTCCCTAGATGCTGCCTGACCTGCTGCGCTTTTCCAGCAACACATTTCCATCACGGTTCATTTCTAAACTTCCTTTATTGAATATAAGAATATAAGTTTATTGCTTGATTTTATTGCAATTGAATTAAGCTTGTTTGTTTAGTATTGTGTGGGCATTCAGCGAAGTGGGGTGTGGATGCTAAGGCAGTTGCTTGCTCCTCCTGCAGAATGTGGCAGGTGAGAGACATGACTCATGTCTCCGCTGGCTACGTCTGCGGGAAGTGCACCCAACTCCAGCTCCTTGAAAACCGTGTTAGGGAATTGGAGCTGGAGCTGGATGAACTGTGGATCATTTGGGAGGCTGAGGGGGTAATTGAGAGGTGTAACCGGCAGTTCGTCACTCCTGAGGCTCAGGATAAGGATAGATGGGGGTTACAGTTAGGGGGAGGAAAGGGGACAGACAGACAGTGGAGAGATCCCTTGTGGATATTCCCTATAGCAATAAGTATATCGTTTTGGATACTGCTGGGGGAGGAATGACCTACCAGAGGAAAGCCATAGTGGTCAGTTCTCTGGCACTGAGCCTGACACTGTGGCCCAGAAGGGAAGGGGGCAGAATAGAAAAGCGCTAGTGGAGGAAACTCGATTGCTAGGAGAATTGACAGGAGATTTTGTGGTCAGGATCAGGATTCCCGGAAGGTATGTTGCCTCCCTGGTGCCAGGGTCCGGGACGTCTCCGATCGGGTGTATAAGATTCTGAAAGGGGAGGGCGAACAGCCAGAAATCGTGTTACATATTGGCACCAATGATATAGCCAGGAAAAGGATTGAGGATATAAAAGGTGATTTCAGGGAGTTAGGGTGGAAGTTGCAGAGCAGGACGAACAGAGTAGTGTTCTCGGGCTTACTACTGGTGCCACGAGATAGCGAGGCGAGGAACAGGGAGTGGGCGCAGCTTAACACGTGGCTGCGCAGCTGGTTTAGGAGGGAGGGCTTCAGATATGTAGATAATTGGGATGCCTTCTGGGGAAGGTGGGACCTGTACATGAAGGACGGGTTGCACCTGGGCTGGAAGGGGACCAATGTCCTGGATGGAAGGTTTGCTCGAGTGGTTCAGAAGGGTTTAAACTATTATGGTGGGGGGGTGGGAACCTGAGCTATATACTGGTGGTGAGAGTTGATGGAGATGAGGCAACAGCAAGAGGTAGCGCAGCCAGTGGGAAGGAATTTCCTGGGAAAGAACCAAGGGATTAGTTAAAATGTATTTGCTTTAATGCAAGGAGTATCAGGAATAAAAGTGATGAGCTTAGAGCATGGATCAGTACCTGGTGCTATGATGTTGTGGCCATAACAGAAATGTGGGTTTCTCAGGGGCACGAATGGTTGCTGGATGTTCCAGGGTTAAGAACATTTTAAAAGAATAGGGAGGGGGAGAAAGAGGAGGGGGTGTAGCACTGCTAATCAGAGAGGGTATCACAGCTACAGAAGTTACCATTGTCGAGGGGGGTCTGCCTACCGAGTCAGTATGGGTGGAAATTAGGAACAGTAAGGGAGCAGTCACCTCATTAGGGGTTTACTACAGGCCCCCCCCCCCAATAGCAGCAGGGAGATTGAAGAAAGCATAGGTCGGCAGATTTTGGAAAAGTGTGAATGTTTGCAGGGTTGTTGTAATGGATGACTTTAACTTTCCCAATATTGATTGGAACCTCCTTCGAGCAGATGGTTTGGAAGGAAATGTTTTTGTAAGGTGTGTTTAGGAGGGTTTCCTAACTCAGTACGTTGACAGGCCGATGAGGCGAGAGGCAATTTTGGATTTGGTGCTCGGCAATGAGCCGGGTGTCAGATCTTGCGGTGGGAGAGCATTTTGGTGATAGTGACCACACCTGCCTCACATTCTACATAGCTATGGAGATGGAGACAATCAGGCACAAAGGGAGGATATTTAATTGGGGAAAAGGAAACTATGATGTTATCAGACGTGAGTTGGGAAGCATGGACTGGGAGCAATTGTTCCATGGAAAGGGCACTATAGACATGTGGAGACTGTTTAAGGAACAGTTGTTGCGAATGATGCTTAAATGTGTTCCTCTGAGACAGGCAAGAAGGGGTAAGATAAAGGAACCTTGGATGACGAGAGCGAAGGAGCTTCTCATCAAAGAAAGAAGGCAGCTTACATAAGGTGGAGGAAGCAAGGGTCTTGCTGAGCTCTATAGGATTACAGGCAGGTGAGGAAGGAGCTCAAAAATGGTCTGAGGAGAGCCAGGAGGGGGCACAAAAAAGGCTTGGCAGGAAGGATTAGGGAGAATCCAAAGGCATTTTACACGTATGTGAGGAATAAGAGAATGATCAAAGAAAGAGTAGGGCCGATCAGGGATAGCATAGAGAGCTTGTGTATAGAGTCTGAGGAGGTAGGGGAAGCCCAAAATGAGTTTTTTGCTTCTGTCTTTACTAAAGAAAAGGACCTTGTAGTGAATGAAACCATTGAGGAGCAGGTAAGCATGTTGGAACGGATAGAGATTGAGGAAGCTGATGTGCTGAAAATTTTGACAAACATTAAGATTGACAAGTCGCCAGGGCCAGACCAGATTTGTCCTCGGCTGCTTTGGGAAGCGAGAAATGTGATTGCTTCACCGCTTGCGAAGATCTTTGCATCCTCGCTCTCCACCGGAGTCATACCTGAGGACTGGAGGGAGGCAAATGTAATTTCTCTCTTCAAGAAAGGAAATAGAAAAATCCCCAGCAATTACAGACCAGTCAGTCTCACGTCTGTTGTCTGCAAGGAGTTAGAAAGGATTCTGAGGGATAGGATTTATGACCATCTGGAAGAGCATGGCTTGATTAAATGCAGTCAGCACGGCTTTGTGAGGGGCAGGTCATGCCTCACAAATTTTATTGAGTTCATTGAGGATGTTACTAGACAAGTTGATGAGGGTCGAGCGGTGGATATGGTGTATATGGACTTCAACAAGGCATTTGATAAGGTTCCCCATGGTAGGCTCGTTCAGAAGGTCAGGAGGAATGGTATACAGGGAAATTTAGCTGTCTGGATACAGAATTGGCTGGTAGACAGAAGACAGCGAGTGGTAGTAGAAGGAAAGTATTCTGCCTAGAAGTCAGTAGTGAGTGGTGTTCCACAGGGCTCTGTTCTTGGGCCTCTTCTCTTTGTAATTTTTATTAATGACATGGATGAGGAGATTGAAGTTTGCAGACGACACAAAGGTTGGAGGTATCATTGACAGTATAGAGGACTGTTGTAGGCTGCAGCAGGACATTGACAGGATGCAGAGATGGGCTGAGAGGTGGCAGATGGAGTTCAACCTGGATAAATGCGAAGTGATGCATTTTGGAAGGTCGAACTTGAAAGTTGAGTACAGGATTAAAGACAGGATTCTTGGCAGCGTGGAGGAACAGTGGGGTCTTGGTGTGCAGGTACATAGATCCCTTAAAATTGCCATCCAAGTGGACAGGGTTGTTAAGAAAGCTTATGGTGTTTTGGCTTTCATTAACAGGGGGATTGAGTTTAAGAGCCGTGAGATCTTGTTGCAGCTCTATAAAACTTTGATTAGACCGCACTTAGAATACTGTGTCCAGTTCTGGTCGCCCTATTATAGGAAAGATGTGGATGCTTTGGAGAGGGTTCAGAGGAGGTTTACCAGGATGCTGCCTGGAATGGAGGGCTTATCTTACAAAGAGAGGTTGACTGAGCTCGGACTTTTTTCATTGGAAAAAAGAAGGAAGAGAGGGGACCTAATTGAGGTGTACAAGATAATGAGAGGCATAGATAGAGTTGATAGCCAGAGACGTTTTCCCAGGGCAGAAATTGTTAACACGAGGGGTCATAGTTTTAAGCTGTTTGGCGGAAAGTATAGAGGGAATGTCAGAGGCGGGTTCTTTACGCAGAGAGTTGTGAGAACATCGAATGCGTTGCCTGCAGTAGTTGTGGAAGCGAGGTTATTTGGGATATTTAAGAGACTGCTGGACATGCATATGGTCACAGAAATTTGAGGGTTCGTACATTAGGTTTACCTTACATGAGGATCAATGGTCTGCACAACATCGTGGGCTGAAGGGCCTGTTCTGTGCTGTACTGTTCTATGTTCTATGTTCTCTTCTATTCTGCTGCCTCATACCTGCATTTGTTCAATTCTAACAATTGGGTCTTTTGTGATTTGAAGGTAAAAATCATGGCTCAGCCTTGATAGAATTGTGATGTAATTAGGCCCTCACCTGCCTACTATAGGTTGCTCCAAGCTGCCTGGTCAATAAGACAGCGGAGGTATGAGAGTGCTGCCAGGAATCAATGGCTCCCAACTGTCATTTTAACTCTCTACTCCAATCTCTAACACCTAGTGAGATAACTTAAAATAGGGCTTTAGATGGTCATCTGTTGACATCACCAACAATGATTTTTCAACTCTAACAATCTGATGGAGTAAGGAACATACTGAATCTCTTGAAGCAGCTACTGAATAAGAAGTATAGAATCTGTTTGATTCCATTTCAACTTTGTGAAAAGCTTATGTAGCATCTGCTTTGTCAGCAGTGAACAGCTTAACATAAACTTAGAACCAGGGAAACTTAATATTTGATTATATTTTCATTTCACTTAAGCTACACTGCTTCAAAAGCAGGTTTAACAATAGCTAACAAACCTATTACATCTAAACAAACAAATATTTAAAAGATATTTTTGAAAACAATTCTTAAACCTACAAAAACATTGTTGAATTTATTTACGTACTCATAAAGCAGTTGTACTAGAGAGTTTGAATGTGGCTTACATTTACGTATTTATCTGTCCTTTCAACTCAAGTCGCAATTAAGATGAGAATCTTCATGCATAAAATTGCCTTTATTTATTATTTATTCATGAGATGTGGATATTGCTGGCGAGACGCTGGTGAGCTGCTTTCTTGAACCAAATCTCTTGGGGTGTAGGTACACCTAAGTTTGACACCATCCAGGACAAAGCAACCTGTTTGTTTGGCATCACATCCTCAAACATCTACCCTCTCCACTATCAATGCTCAATAACAGCAGTGTATATGATCTACAAGATTCACTGCAGAAATTCAGTTTCTTTAAGCAATATCTTCCAAGCCATGACCACTAATATTTATAAAGGGCAAGGGCGTCAGTTACATGGGAACATTATCAGCAACACATTTCCCTCCAAGCCATTCACCATCCTGACTTGGAAATATATAACTATTCCTTCACTGTCGCTGGTCCGAATTCTGGAACTCCCTCACTAGTGTCATTGTAGGTCTACCTACAGCAACTATATGAGAACATCACCACTTGTAAGTTCCCCACCAAGCCCTCTCCATCTTGACTTGGAAATATATTACTGCTCCTTCACTGTTGCTTGGTCAAAGTCCTGGAACTAACTCCGTATTAACATTGTAGGTCTACCTATAGCACATGGACTGCCGAGGTTCAAGAGACAGTTCACCACCATCTTCTCAAGAGCAACTAGGGATGAGTAATAAATACTGGCCCAATCAGCGATAGCCATATCCCATTAAAAACTGAAAAAAATTGGTGATGCGGGAGGCATATTTTCTTATGATCCTACTTTCATTTAAGGGATGAGTGAGTTTCACTCTGCAGTCACTGGTCAACCTATCTAATCTGGTACAAAATGAGGCAAAATGGGCATTGGACAAGTGGCAAATAATACATATAATACAAATAAGGGCATCATCTCGCTCTGACTGATATTCAGTGAATATCATGAATGAGTACTGGTAGGGAGTCACCAAGAGGGAAGCTTGATAAGCTCTCTTGTTGGGTTTCATTGCAGACTCCGAATTTAAAATAATTTACTGCCCGATCAATCTGCTTTGGAAAGCAAGGGATGGGTATGGAACTAACTAGACACCAAGAAATCTGTTAGCATGACACCTCATACACTGCTCTGAATATCAGTTCTCTTCACCATCAGTGCACCATAGCTACAGTATACAGGATGCAGTGTCGCAACTTGTCAGGGCATCTTCAGCATCTCCCAAACCAGTGCCCTCTGCCACACAGAAGAACCATGGCAGCAGATGCATTGAAACATCATCGTCTCCAAATATTCAGTCAGTTCACACGACATTCCAACTTGGATGCATCACACCTTCTTCATCGTAAATGATTCAAAATCTTAAACTTCCATACATTACAGCATTCAAGGAGCATCTTCACTACAGGAACCTCAGTGATTTGAAAACAAGGCCCAACCTCACCTTTTCAGAACAACTAGAGATGGGAAATAAATGCTGGCATTCCAACAACACACACATACAATGGTTCAAATGAATTTTCCCAATTAGTCTGGCTATTCCTCAGAACTCAAATAGCTGGTACCATTCTAGTAAAGGTAAAATCACCATAGTTCCATAGGACTGCACTTTCATTAAAGAAAGATGGCTGGTGGTATGTTTAATCTGAGGGTCCTCACCCCTGTTGGCCAGACTGGATAAGGATAGCAGTTCCTTTCCCTAAAGAACATTATTGAACCAGATATTTTTCCCTAACAATTAAACATGGTTTCAGGGTCATCATTAGACTCTTACAGAATTCAAATTCCACCATCTGCTGTGGTAGGATTCCAATTTAGGTTCACAGAGCATGGTTATGTGCATCTGGATGAGGGGTGTTGTGATAATACCACACAGTTATCTCCTTCCCATAAAACTCCACAATACTGGGCACAATGGTCCAGCTAACAGAAATTGCTAAAGATTTAGTTTTTTTTTATTTTGTACTCTATGTATGTTATAAAGCCTAAGATCCAATATGATGCATTTTTACAGCCTGATCAACATATCGTACTACCTTGAAAGATTCAAGTAAGTGCATCATTGTTTCTGATCCCCTTTAAAATTGTGCAATTTACTTTATATTGTTTCTCCTCATTCCTCCTCCAAAACTTATCTCTTTAAATAGTTTCAATTAAATTATGCACTTTTGATTCTATGTAGTAGTATCAATTGTTTATCCATAAAATGCCAATGACTGCACTGTATAAATCCTGAATTGATGGTGATATTGATATTTATTTGGAAAATTTACCTCCTGTACCTCCAGCATTGCAGAGAATGTGAGAAAAAAAGTCTTGCTATCATTGAGTGAGTTTATTCTGTGACCTTCATTGTTTCATTGAGCCTAAGTATAATATTGAACAATTAGGAATATTTAGTGCAGAAATTGCTGTTTGATGTGCTTTCTCTAGGTTCACCTTGGACAATGGAAGGTTTTTGAAAGAATTTTCTCCTGCCTGGTAAACCACAAATTGCTGTTTTTAGCTGAAGGGTAAATCATGTGCTTATGGCTGATCAATAGAGTGTCAAAAATGACAAACAGAGAAGTAGTAAACTGACCTCTGGAACATTTAAACCAATGCAATTTCACAGGGGAGAACAGGTCAAGGAATGCTCTGGCAAAACTCATGATGATTCATAATAAAAGGAGATGAAGCAGAACAAAGAGAATTCAGGCATTTGCAAGCTTTAGATTCCATTTGAGAAAGCCGCACTGGACATCATAGGTCACAGAGAAAAGAGAAAGAGTGGGAAAAGTAAATCTGAAGTACTTTTCTGAAGTTTTATAAGATTTTATTGTTTAGTTTAGCTCTTCACAAACATGCTTTGAACCGAAACAGCAAGCATGGCGCGATAAAATTGCAGTGCATCTTGTATGTTTTTGGAGTTAAAATCTGTTACAAGTATTTACATGTAAAACAAACACAGGAATTGGATAAAGCAGTGCAACATGCAGCACCAATACCCACTTAATGACATATTGGTCTGGGCACTTGATACACAGATTGTCTATCAACAAATGCTGGCTTATTTCAATATATGGAAGTCTTCTGCCTGCACTCAAATCAGGGCCCTTTTCTAAACATTGTCGGTGCAACCTCAAAACATCACTCCCTGTACTTACCTCATAAATCATTGGTAAACTCCTCAACGTCATATTGGACTTGAAATGTTGACTCTGTTCCTTTCTGCTTCGATGTCACCAGATTTGCTCAATCTCTGCAGCACTTTATGTTTCTATTTCAGATCCCTCCCATCCACAGTGTCTTGCTTTTATAAAGAAATTCACTAAAGTTCCTTAGATAGCACTTTTCAAAACCACTTCCATCTAGAAGAACAAAAGCAGTAGAAATGTGGGAACACAATCATCTGTAAGTTTTCCTCCAAGCCACTCACCATCCTGACATAGAAATATATTGCCATTCTTTCAATCTTTTTGGGTAAAAATCCTGGAATTCCCTCCCAAATGGAATTCTGGGTCCACATTTTCTGCAGCGGTTCAAGAAGACAGCCCACCACCACCTTCTCAAGGGCAACTAGGGACAGGAAACAAATGCTGGCCCAGCCAGCAGTACCCACATTCCATGTGAATAAAAATAATGCTATTGTTAAAGAGTTTGTCACATGCTACAAGTATATCTTTGGCTGTTTTAGCATGTTTCTCTGCTGAATGTTTTCGTAAAGTGCATTTGTGGAGGGCAGAAGAGGGTAAAAGGAAACAAGATTGCAGGAGTCACCACAGACTCCAAGTATATAGATCTAACTGATTTGTTTTGGGAAGTGGCTTAAGTTTCCCAGTCAGGAGTGGCTTTCGTTTGTAAAATACTCAAAATAGTTGAGGCCTCAGGCTGCAGCTTTGTGTCTAGTTTCCTAGCAATGGCTGTGATTCTTCCATAATGCAGCTTCTCCACAATATATGAAATCTGTTCCACCCAGACTATTGGATGGAATACTGGCAACGAGGCCTCAAAGGCTGTCAACTCAATAAATAACTCCTGACTTCTGTCGGGAATCTCGGCACATATGGAAAAGGTTGCTATAACAAGCACTATGCAGCAACACTGATCAGACTGTCACTGAAATTCTGGAGCAAATCAGGACTGTTACTCAGGGAGTCACTTAGAACACATCACAGGTCAGTGATTAAATATCACACCCAACATCCCACTGCTAATGTTAAGCATTGTGATAAAACAATTTGATGTCACACTCATCACAGAATGTGGAAAAAAATTGCATCCTCCCATGTGATACAACACACGTTTGGCTCAAAACATTTGGAATTCCTGCTTGGGTTTAGTGCTCTCCTGCCGGCATGTTTGAAGATAAGCTGGGGAAAGGGGAAGGCTCATAAAATGTATTGGGCGGCACGGTGGCACAGTGGTTAGCACTGCTGCCTCACAGCGCCAGAAACCTGGGTTCAATTCCCGCCTCAGGCGATTGACTGTGTGGAGTTTGCACATTCTCCCCGTGTCTGTGTGGGTTACCTCCGGGTGCTCCGGTTTCCTCCCACAGTCCAAAGATGTGCAGGTCAGGTGAATTGGCCATGCTAAATTGTCCGTAGTGTTAGGTAAGGGGTAAATGTAGGGGTATGGGTGGTTTGCGCTTCGGCGGGTCGGTGTGGACTTGTTGGTCGAAGGGCCTGTTTCCACACTGTAAAGTAATCTAATCTAATCTAAAAAAGTAATCTAATCTAATCTATTGTGTGGCCCGTTAATCATCTTATTGCCCACTTATTTCCCATTTTACATTGCAAGGTGGAGATAGTGAGGATCTTGCCTGTCCTTTGGCCTATTCAGAACCTTAAGTGGCTAAAATGACCACTTTTGTGCCTCATCCCATGCCTCCTGTTTTTTTGCCCATGCCATGTCATGTGTGCCAGCTTTTTAATGGGCAGGCTTCCGAATGGCATTTCAGCCATAACATCCCCTAAAGTTGAACCGAGCTGAATTGAATTGCAAACGCGAAAAACATAATAAATTATTTTTAACATGGTGGATTTCTGGCAAAATAAATTCTTAGTTCACTGTTGTGTTTCTAGTATATATCAGACAACTACTTACCTGCTAACTGATTTTCAGACAGTTATCGAAAGTTTCTGGTTAGAGAATAATGGGTAAATGGTCTCTTTCCACACCATAACAATTTTGTGATTCCTTGGTTCACAAAATAAACAAATAGTTGCTGCAATTTTAGCTACCCCAAAGGATTACTGCTTTGTAATTCATTATTCCTAATAAAAATTGCCTTGGTATAGCTCATAGCAGTTTGAACATTGACGCAGAAGATTGTGTACTAGATACATAAAGGGCAAAAGAGATGCAAAAGTAGACATTGGGCTGCTGGAAAATGACACTGGAGAGATAGTAGTGGCGAACAAGGAAATGGCTGAGGAACTGTCAATCTTCATGGTGATATCCCAGTATTTCAAGAGAGTGAGGGGGACAGAGCTGACTATGGTGGCCATCACCAAGGAGAAGGTGCTAGAAAAACTGAATGGCCTGAAAGTGGATAAATAACCTGTACCAGATGGACTACACCTCAGAGTTCTAAAAGAGATAGCTGAAGAAATAGCGGAGGCATTAGTGGTGATCTTTCAGGAATCACTAGAATCAGGGAGGGTCCTGGAGGACTGGAAAATCATCAACATGACACCTCTGCTTAAAAAGTGAGTAAGGCAAGAGATGAAAAATTACAGACCAATTAGCCTAACCAATGTTGAGGGTAAGATCCTGGAATCCATTGTGAAGGATGAGATTTCTGAATACTTGGAAATGTATGGTAAAATAAGGCAAAATCAGCATAGTTTCATCAAAGGGAGGTTATGCCTGACAAATCTGCTAGAATTCTTTGAGGAAGCAATTAGCAGGCTATACCAAGGAGAGCCAAAGGATGTTATCTACCTGGACTTCAAGAAGGTCTTTGACAAGGAACTGCATAGGAGGCTACTGAATAAGATAAGGGCCCATGCTGTCAGAGGCAAGGTGCTAGCATGAATAGAAACTTGGCTGTTTGGCAGAAAGCAAAGAGTGGCGATAAAAGGTCCTTCTCAGGATGGCAGCTGGTGACACATTGTATTCCATAAGGCTCAGTGTTGGGACCACAACTTTTCACTTTATACTTAACCATCTAGATGAAGAAACTGAGGGCATTCTGGCTAAGTTTGCAGATGATACAAAGATATTTAGAGGGCCAGGTAACATCGAGGAGTCAGCAAGGCTGCAGAGGATTTGGACAGGTTAGGAAAGTGGGCAAAGAAGTGACAGATGAAATACAATGTGGGAAAATGCGAGGTCATGTACTTTGGTAGGAAGAATAGAGACATTAATTACTTTCTAAATGTGGAGAAAGTTCAGAAGTCTGAAATGCAAAGAGACTTGGGAGTTATAGTTCAGGACATTCTCAAGGTAAACTTGCAGGTTGAGTCAGTAGTTAGGAAGGCAAATGCAATAATGGCATTTATTTTGAGAAGAATTTAATATAAAAGCAGGGATGTACTTCTGAAGCTCTGTAAAGGTCTAGTCAGACCACATTTGGAGTATTGTGTGCAGTTTTGGGCCCCGCATCCCACAAAGGATGTACTGGCCCTGGAGTGTGTTCAGAGGAGGTTCATGAGAATGGTCCCAGGAATGAAAAGCTTAACATATGGGGAATTTTTGAGGACCCTGGGTCTATACTTAATGGAGTTTAGAAGAATGAGGGGCATCTAAATGAAACATACAGAATACCTAAAGTATTGGACAGAGTAGATGTTGTGAAGATGTTTCCATTGGTCAGAGAGACTAGGACTCAAGGGCACAGCCTCAGAGTAAAGGGAAGACCTTTTAGAACAGAGATAAGCCAGAGCATGGTGAACGGATTGAATTTATTGCTACAGAAGACCATGGAGGCCAGGTCATTGAGTATATTTAAGACTGATATAAATAAATTCTTGAGTATCAAGGAGATCAAAGGTTACGGGAGAATGGGGATGAGAAACTTATCAGCCATGATTGAATGGTGGAGCAGATTTGATGGGCTGAATAGCCTAATTTCTGCTCCTACGTCTGATGGTTTTATGGTTTTATTCAATTATATGTCATAACAGAAGAATGAAAAGCTAGTGAAAAATCTTTTAAGTTTGCCAGTTTGGCCTGAACTTGGATGTATTGGGCCTTGACCTTCAAGGAATATTTCCTACTTGGCCTTGTGAAGTGAAACCTTTGCCTGCCTCTAAACGATCACCAATTGTGAGGGGCTGAGCACCAGATTTGTAGGTCAGGCATTCTCTCTGTCAGAATCTATTGTACAAGTAGGCATACCTGAGGGAAACAGCATTGAAAACCTTTAAGGTAAGAAAGACAGAACATAATTGCAAATTATGAGGCAGTCCTTGAGGTACCAAGATTGTTCTACTCGTGAGGGATTCTCCATAGAGGACCCTGGATTTTCCGTATGCAGTTCAGCTGCATGTTCATTTGTGCTGGCAATGGGATGGGTACCTTGCTGATGTATCTTCCAACTATTGATGGGCATTCCCTGCCAACTCCTTGCTGTGATCTGTAACCTTTAGTGCTTTTAGTATGACAGAATTTAGACTCAACATCCAATGCCATATTGAGAATGACAATCTTTCAAAATTAAATAATTTTCCAGTTCCAGTCATCCACCTGGAAGTTTAGAATCTTGTCATCCTATTTGAAGAAAAGACAGGAGGAGTTCTGATCAAAGATTGTCCCTCAACCAACTGCTCATTCATTTCACATGTGTTGCATGAAATAGGTAAATGACTTCTTCATTGTATGGAAAGAAATTTGGACATTCCCAAAATATGTGACAAGGTGCCAGATAACTCTGAATCCTTTGCTTATAAGTTAAACCTCAGTGTTGGAAATTGTAATTACTAATTGCAAATTATTTTAGTGAGTCTGCAGTATCAACATTTAAATCATTAATGATCCAGTGGGATCATCACATGCCAAAAACAGAAGAACTCTGACAGTTGATGTGCTTTCTAAGAATATGTCCAATACAAAGAATGACCAACAGCAGCACCAAACAACAATTCAGAATAAAACAGCAATTACAATTAAAAACAACAGTTAGCTGGGTGTGAATTCAAGGATATAATCTAATCTGGGAATTAGATGATTCTTCATTGATTTCTCCTCAAATGGTCAATGGAATTGCAATTTTCTGATCACTCCCAGGTGTTCATTATTTTATGTAAAAAGTTGTGTCGACAATTATTTGATCCAATGTTATGTTCTTATCTTCAAAACGAAACTTGCAGAGGACAATGCAAGTTACTTTTCATTATCAGACGTGACAAGAGTTGTTGAACTGTCAAAGTAAGTGCTGTTTCTGAATATTAATAACCAAATGAAAGCATATGAGGATTAATGTCTACTACATTAGTGCCTTTTGATCAAGACATGCTAATATTATCTACTCTTTAGGCACTCTATTCATTTACATTCCAAATTAGTTACATGCATAAAATTGAACACTAAAATCAAAATGCTTTTAATACCATGGTTTTACTCAGGACAATGAAACACAAATTGTGTATGTTGTATTAAATGAAGTTTATATTTTAAATGTTCTAATTATAAGAAACATACAATTGCATGGAATGACAAATTAGAACAATTTAGAATGACCCATTCAAATGGAGGAGATGCTCTGGGATTTTGAATAATATCTGTAGTCAGGGAAGATTGCAGGTTAATGTAAAAATTATTTTCTCAGAGTAAGGAGATGGAATTTTGCTGCCTGCAGACTGCAACACAACATTCAAGGCAAGAATAGGAAAGGTGGTGTGGGAAGCCCAATTATCTCCAATTAATGAACTATTGAACTCCTTTGTAAACTTGCTAATAGACTAGGAAGGAAAAGAAGGGATTTTTCAAAGTTGGAATAGTTGAACCTAAGTGGGATGTCCATATTGTTATATTGTTGTTGGGTTCACATTTGGCAAAAAGTTAAAATATGTTTGAAGTTGGAATGTGGTGGAAGCAGGGATCTTGCACTACATTAAGAGCTTTATCTTCCATTTGGCCTTTATTGTGTGCAGTGAGACTGTTGGACCTCTAAGTTATTTCCCCCTCTCTTTAGCAAGGCAATGGCAGACTTCATCATGCCTGATATCTGCTTTTGCTTTTGCTTCCCGATTGCACTCTGTGTCACTTACTGGGCATGGATGTTGCTTCTAGCCAAGTTAGTATTTTTACATTTCAAGGTCGTGTTGCATGATCCACTCAGTTGTGGTGCAGTGTCATAATTGTGAAGTTATCTTGAAGTCAGATTCCTGACCTCAATTTGAAATAAGGTATCAACACGAAATGAAAGTTGACTCTAGGAGGACATTCAAAATCTTCTGAGCCATGTATTTCAAAAATGTGAGTTTAGCCAAAGTTGGTATTACCTTTTGCTTTTGTTTTACAAACTTAATAAGATTTTTGAAATAGTTATAAAGCTTGTAAGTATCAGTTTGTTAAATGGTAGTATTCAATAGAAACAAATGGGTCAAAACTTACAGGGGCCAAAGCAACATGGGCAATGGCGAGAAATGCGGTAAAATCATGTGATAAGTTTGGTGAAGCCGAGCTTGATGTTGGGAGCAAAACGTTGCATCTATTAATTAAGTTCCAGGTGTTAATCTGAGATTCCCATGAGGTAGTTGAGTTATTAAAGGGGACCTTTTTTTTAATGACCTTATTAACTGTACATCTTGCCTCACTAATATGCAACTTCCTATTCCACCACTCATTGCAGTCAGACACTCAGAATTCTCAACATTGGAGTCAAAGCAGATATGTGCCAACTTCATCTCGCTGCTTGCTCCAAAAAATCTCCATTTTGGACACTTGGCATCTACATCTCAGGACAAGCTCCAATGGCAATAGTGACTTGCACCCCACATCCACTGACAATGCCAGCCAGAATGTTCCAGCCTCTAAGAACCCTAATGGTATACTCCAATCTACCATATTACACTTCAGCATTTCATTGCTGCACTTTGGGGTAACAAGGTTTGTAATGCTGTAGCAAGGACTCTGTGTGCTCAGGGCCATGCACCCAGCTCATGGATTAGACCAGGCTGCTTCTTCAAGAAATGCACTTGCTCTTGTAGCACGCATTCACTTTGAGCCTACCTGGTTGCTCACAGGATCCCTGCCTTGCTGTTTTATGCTTTGCTCCTTCAGCCAGACATACCAGGTTCACAATACTGCTGGATTACCACTATGCTGAAAATGTGTTGCTGGAAAAGCGCAGCAGGTCAGGCAGCATCCAAGGAACAGGAGAATCGACGTTTCGGGCATAAGCCCTTCTTCAGGACCTGTACCTTGGATGCTGCCTGACCTGCTGCGCTTTTCCAGCAACACATTACCACTATGTTTAGCACAGACACAAAACCAGCAAGCATGTCATAGTTGTCAGCAGGGCTCAGTCATGTCAAGGGAGTTAAGCTGTGTTCAGGGGTCCTCACGTAGTAAGTCAAGGGCAACCTCTAATACCAGTCCAGTGGCTTTGACATGGTCAGTCAACCACTTGGGCCAATTGAATCAGGCTCCTCTCCTAAGGGGAGAGGAGACAAATTTCATTCACAAACACAGAAATTGCTGGAAAAGCTCAGCAGGTCTGGCAATAGCTGTGAAGAGAAGTCAGCGTTAACGTTTGTGGAGTAGTGATACTTCTTCAGATATTTCATGCAATCTGTCTTGTCTCTTTCTCCCTTTTCTCCTGGAATGAGAGAGAAACAGGCATTAAGGGAGATGAAAGTGAGTGGCACAGCTGTTAATGTTAGTGCAGGTCGGGTGTCCCAAGCAAATAGTAAACAGCGAAGAAGACATGCAGAATTAGTGGTGTCAGGGTTTGGGTGGATAAGCATGAGTGGGGAAGATGTTGCAGGGAATACTGAGAGTGATAGAACATGAGCTTCAGTGGGAGGTGGATATGGTAGCAGGGATACAGTGAGCAAGAGGCATTCAAAAGGAGATGGTGACATTTCTGTCTGGAAGCAAGGTTAATGCAGTGCATGTTACTAAGCAGGAAGAAGAAGCTTGTTTTTAGAAACAGATTACAAGCTTCCCTGCAAATCAATGAATATCACAAGCAGGTACAGTTTCATATTGTTACAAAGAGAAAAGTTGCTTAAATTTGCGAGTTATTACAGCTGGAAGTAGTCTCTACTTGAAGAGATGCATCTTGCCATATTTTGTGGATTCTAAAAAAATTGGCAGAAGAAGAATAATCAGAACAGGCTTTATACCTTGTGGTGAATTTAAGAAAGTCTTTGAAATCTAAGGAGATAACCTGGAGATGGTCACTTGAAATTACTGCACTGTGAAACATGGATCCCATTGCAAGCTAGAAGTAACTGTGGATTGTTTGCTGTAATAACATTAACATTGTGATTTATGTGAAAAGACTATAAAAGGGAAACATTCCTTTTCATAGTTTACCATATAGATTGTGGACAAAAAGAAATGAGTGGCTAATCAATAGTTGTTTCAAAAATTTGTTATGTAAACATTTTATAAATTTAAATCTTGTCATTCTTTTAGCCATTAACTAGAAGTTTTTCAAAAGTTATTAATCTCTACAGAGCTTGTATCAAATTCTCTTTATATTTGAGCAACCTGCTGAATTTATAACATTTTCCACTTAACTAACTGTGACAGCAAGGCCATAATTATGCTGAAATACTTAGTCAGTTGTTGAAACGTTCTGAACCTTCTGTAATCAGCTCAGTGTGTTGTGCCCTGGATTTGACAATCAACTAGAAACTCTTAGCACAAAGTTTGATTTTCTTAATTTTATGAGACCATTAAATAAACATGTACAGTGCAATTGTATTTTTCACATATCTATTCAATATTAATTTACAGTTAAATAGCAGTTTCAAAACAACACAGTATCCTAAGACTTGCACAAACATACAGATTACACATTCCACAAGCATCGGGGAAAGGTCAAAGGAAATGACCAAAAGGCAACTTTGGCAGAGGATCTATAAATTTAAGATACATTGAGCAAGATGCATAGGTTTGGGAAGAGATCTCTCACAGTCAACATTATGTCTGTTGAAGACTTTGATAATGAAGCAGGGATATGAAATAAGTAGTAATCCATAGTCAGAAGACCAGAGTTTCAGATATAGAGCTGGAGGAGGGTGCAGAGGCAGCATGGAATCAAGCAAAGGTTGACTTTTAAAAGAGGGTGATGAATTTGAAATCCAGTTTTGAAGGATAGGGAGCCAGCAGAGATCAGAGATTTTCGATGAATGTGCTGGATTCAGCGTAGCTGACAAAGTCATGTGGGATCAGTTCACCCATTCATGGAGCCATTTGGAATGTCAAGTTCAGCCAACATAGCCATTATGAGAGTTTCAACAACAGTTGGTAGTGTTTCAGAAGCTGAAATGGGCAATTGTGATGAATTGGATGTGAAGTTTGATTGAATAAGATGTCAAGTAAAAGTAATACTGGAGATAGAGTTTAGTAGCTGAAAATGTGTTGCTGGAAAAGCGCAGCAGGTCAGGCAGCATCCAGGGAACAGGAGAATCGACGTTTCGGGCATAAGCCCTTCTTCAGGAATGAGGAAAGTGTGTCCAGCAGGCTAAGATAAAAAGTAGGGAGGAGGGACTTGGGGGAGGGGCGTTGGAAATGCGATAGGTGGAAAGAGATCAAGGTGAGGGTGATAGGTCAGACTGGGGTGGGGGCGGAGAGGTCAGGAAGAAGATTGCAGGTTAGGAAGGCGGTGGATTTGACTGAGACAAGGTGGGGGGAGGGGAAATGAGGAAACTGGTGAAATCCGAGTTCATCCCTTGTGGTTGGAGGGTTCCTAGGCGGAAGATGAGGCGCTCTTCCTCCAACTGTCGTGTTGTTGTGGTCTGGCGATGGAGGAGTCCAAAGACCTGCATATCCTTGGTGGAGTGGGAGGGGGAGTTGAAGTGTTGAGCCACAGGGTGGTTGGGTTGGTTGGTCCGGGTGTCCCAGAGGTGTTCTCTGAAACGCTCCGCAAGTAGGTGGCCTGTCTCCCCAATATAGAGGAGGCCACATCGGGTGCAGAGGATGCAATAGATGATGTGTGTGGAGGTGCAGGTGAATCTGTGGCGGATATGGAAGTTTCCTTTGGGGCCTTGGAGGGAGGTGAGGGGGGAGGTGTGGGCGCAAGTCTTGCACCTCCTGCAGTTGCAGGGGAAGGTGCCGGGAGTGGAGGTTGGGTTGGTGGGGGGTGTGGATCTGACGAGGGTGTCACGGAGGGAGTGGTCTTTTCGGAATGCTGATAGGGGAAGGGAGGGAAATATATCCCTGGTGGTGGGGTCCGTTTGGAGGGGGCGGAAATGACGGCGGATGATACGCTGTATATGGAGGTTGATGGGGTGGTAGGTGAGGACCAGTGGGGTTCTGTCCTGGTGGCGGTTGGAGGGGTGGGGCTCAAGGGCGGCACCCCTCCAACCGCCACCAGGACAGAACCCCACTGGTCCTCACCTACCACCCCACCAATCTCCATGTGTGTGGAGGTGCAAGACTCGGATTTCACCAGTTTCCTCATTTCCCCTCCCCCCACCTTGTCTCAGTCAAATCCATCGAACTCAGCACCGCCTTCCTAACCTGCAATCTTCTTCCTGACCTCTCCGCCCCTACACCAGTCTGACCTATCACCCTCACCTTGACCTCTTTCCACCTATCGCATTTCTGACGCCCCTCCCCCAAGTCCCTCCCCCCTACCTTTTATCTTAGCCTGCTGGACACACTTTCCTCATTCCTGAAGAAGGGCTTATGCCCGAAATGTCGATTCTCCTGTTCCCTGGATGCTGCCTGACCTGCTGCGCTTTTCCAGCAACACATTTTCAGCTCTGATCTCCAGCATCTGCAGACCTCACTTTCTCCTCATAGAGTTTAGTAGGCCAATTTCCTGACTGGCAATATGTGGTGGGACAGGTAGGAACAGAACCATGAAAGTTGTTTTCATTAAATGCACAGCTGAGAAATAATTGAGATTGTTGAAGCAGTCAGGAAGAAGGAGGAGGATAACGCACAATGGTAACATCAGGCAGGAAGTCAGGTTGGTTTCAGTGTTACAACTGTGACAGTAACTCAACTGAAGAGATTACATCAAAAATTGTGAAGACAAATGACCATTCAGTTGGCTGATGATTCTAATCTGTGGAGATTAGAAATTGGACGATGAAGATATTATTATTTGTTAATATATTAGCTTTGGAGCAGACCTCTCGTCACTTCTCACCTGTTGTGAGAGCTTACATTTCCATAGCACCTGCTCATTTCCTCAACACTCTGAAAACAATTTAAGATGCAATAACTGCTATTTAAGTGCAGTCATTATTGCAACGTTAAGATTATTTATTAAGAACTGGGTATTTTGCATTGGTAACTTGATCTATATGCTTTCTGTAATTTCTGTCATCAAAACGGTTCTTTTATTGATGCTACCATTTGGTGTAGAATGCGTGAAAATCACAAATAGGCAACCATTTTTTTGAAGACACAGTCTTTGACACTTTTGGATCAGTTTAATATTCATGTTTAAACTTAAAGAAACAGCATCACAGAATATTTACACCATAAAAAATGATTGAACACTTTTGTAGATGTATGAACCAAAGATTTATATTTCATGTTGTAGCCTTCAGTAAACTGACAAGATTTTTTTCTTTTATGAGTACTGCTGAAACTAAAAATCTATTTTCTGCAAATTAAAGATAAAAACCATGATCCTGTAGCTCATTGTCAGATAATGTCCCCATGTTGTTTTATCAGTTTTGTGCTATCTGCTTTTTGATAATAATTTATAGCCACAGTACATCTAACATTGAAAGATTTTCCTCATTAGTTAAAAGAAATGACAAATTGTCTGCAAGTCTTGCATAACTGGCAGTGATCTAGGAATGGTATATTTTACCAGAAATTGGATTTTTAATTTAAAATTGATTTGATACATTTTCCTTGGTTGTGATTAAAGTGCATGAAGTGGAACATTACCCAGTAGTTACATTTTCTTGTCGAAACTGTAGGATGTATTCAACTGTATAGTATATAATTATATATATACTCGCAGTACAGAAAGAGAAGACATGTGTTTGTACTTAAGTAATCTTATCCTAACTTACAAAGCAAATTTGCAGTGGATTGTAGAATCACATTAGATTATTTATTGTACGTTTAACATTATGCATCGATAACCAGACTATGGGTCTAAAAAGTGTATTTTGTCTTTTTTTATGAAGAAATGTTGAAACAAAGGTGACAAGAAGTCTGCTCCAAAGCTAATAAATTAAACAACTTGTGAGGCCTTGGTTTTATTAATAAAAACAATAGAAGTAGCCTGAATGGGTGGGGACATGCTCCCGTAAAACCAGGATTTTTAGTTTCAGCTTTCAGCGGTTGCTAAGGTCTTGAAGCTGGAGGTGTAAGCTGTTATTCCTCTCTGTAACAGCTAAAAGGTAGGGATTCTCTTCCTGCATGTGAGACAAACTATTTTCCTGAATTTGCCTTTGCCAAGGGCATGTTTATGGGATGTTACTACATTGTAACACTGTTTAGTAGATAGATAACCTGTCATTCTGTTAAGTTTTCCAGTAGGGTTAAGTTATTCCAATTCTTTCCTTTATTGTATTTTAACTAAAGTGTATGAATACAGTGTGTTTTGCTTCAAGACAGGTTCATTGACCAATCGAATTGTATCTGGAACACAACACCTTATACTTACCTTTAAAATAAGAATAAGTTAGTGTCGGGACTATTTCTTAATATATTTTGAGGGGATTTCATCTGATCCATACAACTTAATGAATATTTGATATCAAAAATATTTCTTTATAGTGTGGTACTGAACTAATCAGTGATGCCATTCCAGTACTTGAGAAATGACAAGCTGAAGACATATAGAGTCATAGAGATATACAGCATGGAAACAGACCCTTCAGTCCAACCCGTCCATGCCGACCAGATATCCCAACCCAATCTAATCCCACCTAGCAGCACCCGGCCCATATCCCTCCAAACACTTCCTATTCATATACCCATCCAAATGCCTCTTAAATGTCGCAATTGTAATATGGAGAATGACTAACTTAATACAAATATATCAACATTTACCATTTACATAAAAAAGAAACAATAATGAGAATAACAAATAATATTACTTGGGATATCTTCTAATGATGTGTGCATTGCAGATATGTATTTGGCCTTGAATGCTGTAAAATCTCAGGACCAGGATTTTTATTGACCACATTACACATTATTTAATGGTCAGGTTGACAAAACAAACTTCCTGTGATATCAGTACATTGTGCCTGATCTTAGAATCAATTTCAAAATAATGTGAGTGAGGATGGGGCTTTCCTACCTTCTATTTTCTGTGGATTGGAGTGGAAATACAACATCATCATTGAAGACTCATAAAACAAACGCACTTCCAACTAACTTCCTCACCTTTAAGAGCAAATTTCGAATAATAGTTTTTAACTGGTTTATTTATGAGTATGAGATGTGACTAGTTTGTCTTTTTGGGTAATTGTTATTGCATTTGGGTTGGAGAAAGGTTTCAATTTTGTTTGTATTCTTGTATTATTGTATTTGCTTTGTAACCCCTCTCCAATGAAAGGAGTTTAACAGTTGGTTTCTTCATTGACGTGGAGGTGCTGGTGTTGGACTGGATTGGGCAATGTTAAAAAGCACACAACACAGGGTTATAGTCCAACAGGTTTATTTGGAAGTACAAACTTTCGGAGCACTGCTCCTTTGTCAGCTACGTGGTGACCGAGCAGCACTCCGAAAGCTTGTATTTTCAAATAAACCTGTTGGACTATAACCCTGTGTTGTGTGATTTTTAACTGGGTTCTCCATTGTAATACTAGTCATGTTGAAGATTGAGGGAAACCTTCCATCTGATGAAATTTCATCTGAACTTTCTTATTTCAACAATAACTAGTCTTTTCCCCCTCCAGCATTTGCAGCACTGGAGGCTGGAGATATACTGTTCACAATTTTTCATCCAGTTGCTATAATGCTAACTGGAAAAATGCCCATTCAGTCTTTGTTGACAATTATGAAAGAGAGCTGTTGTTTGAGGCACGATTTTTCAGAAGAGTAATTAAGAGCAGGGAAGTCTCCTGGGGTATTCTTCCTCAATCAACATCAGCAGCAGCCGATTATTGGTTACTCATCTCACTTGCTGCATGTGAATTGGCTGTTCTATTTGTCAAAATGGCAATAATGACTGCACTTCAATAGCAGTTATTGCATTTTAAATTGTTTTCAGAGTGTTGAGGAAATGAGAAGGTGCTATGGAAATGTAAGATCTCATAAAGAAGAAATAGGTTACATGGAAACTTTGACAGATTATAGTTATTCACTCAAGCATAGCATCATACTTGGCCTCATAGGCAGAACACACCCTCCTGTGATCACAGATTTACCCTGACTGCCTAATCTTTAATTGCATGTGAGTGTAACTTAAGAATTATAACATATAGCCCTGCCATGGCAATGCACGCCTTGTATTGGAAATTGGCAACCAGATAACCAGGCAAGTGACCATGCTGAGTGGTAGTCCTCAGTCAAGGACGTGTGCAACTTGCCTTACATTAGCGTGCCAGGCCACCCTCACATCTGTCATACATGGTCTCAACTCTCACATTAAATACATGGCATCTGCAGCAAGCAATGCAATATGTTTGAATGTTTAAGCAGAGCAGCTTGCAGTGGAGTCCATACCCACTGGTCAGTCAGAGGGTACGGGACAGTTAGTCAAAGGCAGCCAATCATTCAATTCCTGGGCTTCGGCCATGGTCAGGCATCTCGTCAGGATGGTGTTGCCCCCATGCCCATGTGCTATTGGGAGCGAATAACAGATGGTCCTCTGTCTCCATAGAGGACAATGTGGAGAGGGAGAACTGTCACAATCAAGAACACATATCCATCAGCCAGGATCTGGGCAACTGAGGGCTATTATTGGTAGGTCAAGTCACCCAAGGGGATAAACCATAGCAATTCTGTCACCTCTATTCACAGGAATTAAAGAAGAAGGGTCAAGGGTGACTGTGTAAGGAGAGCAGCTAGGCAGTTTTAGTCACATGGATACATCTTCGGTGATGACTTTGGGAAGTGTGAAGCCTATGGGAATAATAGAAAGGGCACCTGGGCTGGAGAGCCGAATACTTGGGATCTCAGTAGCATTTTAACACTGAGGCTGAAAGCCACTTACTGCCATGCAAATAGTGAAGCACATGGATGTTGCGCAATATTGATGAGAATAGTTTCATAGGGGCTTGTAATGAGTAGGGTAAATGAGCCAACTGGGGGGGGAAATGTTGCATCTGGACCTTTTCACTGGGTCTTCATAGATCATCAACATTGCCCTTTTACACATGATATATTGTCCACTCAGGCATGCAGGGTCCCTCCCCCCAGGCCACCCTGCAGCATTGACTACCTTGGTTCTACACGTTGTTCTGCTATAACGCGTGTTTCATCAGCACGACTTGGCTACAACATGATTGATGAATTTTGGATGTTGTTTGTATAACATGAACTTTGTATTGAATGGGTATAGCAACGTTCTATTAACGATCTTCTACAGCACGATTTTCGATAGCGGTTTTCCATAGTGCGATTTTCTATAGTGCAAAACTGTAGAGGAACACAACTATCACATTATACCAGCGCGACCTGTACGTCTCTGTCACTGTCTGTGCTCAGGAACTCCCTGCAATACACACTGCTGTGCACACAACCTGCTGAACAGGAAGCAACGATGGGTACGCGAGGTGTTGAGGTATTAGACTGAGCTGTTATATATATTAATTGCTAACCCTACTCCTACAGATACATAATACCATACAATATAGGAGCAAAATTAGGCCATTCAGCCCACTGAGTCTGCTGTATCATTCAATGATGGCTGATGTTTCTCAACTTCATTCTCCTGCCTTCTCACCATAAGCTTTGATCCCTTTAGATAGGTTTGTGGGTTGGTATTTTTATCTATCTCTGTCTTAAAGACATGCAGTAACTTGGCCTAGTGGCAATGATTAACCACCCTCTGACTGAAGAAATTCCTTCTCACCTCAGTTCTGAAGGGCTATCCTTTCACTTAGAGGTTGTGCCCTCAGGTCTTAGTCTCTCCTACTAATGAAAACATTTCTCCACATCCACTCTATTGAGGCCTCTCAATACTCTAAGTTTCAATCAGATCGCACCTCATCCTCTAAACATCGAGTACAGACCTAGAATCCTCAACCACTCCTCATATGTCAAGCTCTTCATCCCCAGGATCGATCTTGTAAACTTCCTCTGGATACCCTCCAATGCCAGCACATTCTTCCTTAGATATGGGGTCCAAATTGCTCACAGTATTTTAAATGCGGTCTGACTAGAGCCTTATACAGCTTCAGCACTACACCTCTGCTGTTGTATTGTAGCCCTCTTAAAATGAATGCTAATATTGCATTTGCCTTCAAAACTGCCAATTGAACCTTGAGAACTGAACTAGCACTTCCAAGTCCCTTATTGCTTCAGATTTCTAAAGCCTTTCCCCATTTAGAAAATAATCTGTGCCTCTCTTCTTCCGACCAAAGTGCACAACCTCACATTTCCCTACATTGTATTCCATCTGTCATTTCACTGACTTCTCTCCCAACCTGTCCAACTCCTTCTGCAGCCTCCCTGCTTCCTTAACACTACGTGTCCCTCCGCCTATCTTTGTGTATTCTGGAAACTTAGGAGCAGTGCCCTCAGTTCCTTTGTCCAGATCATTAATGTTTAACATGAATAGTTATGATGGTCCCAACATGGATCACTGTGAAACTTCTGTAGACATCGGCTGCCATCCTGAAAAAGACCCCTTCATCCCTTCTCCCTGTCTTCTGCCAGTCAGTCAATCCTCTATCCATGCCAGTACCTTGTCCCAGGGACTCTTATTTAGCGCATCCAGTGCTGTACCTTATCAAGGGCCTTCTGGAAATCCAAGCAGATTACATCCACAGACAGTCCCAACCAATGTGCTTGTAAATGTTCAAGAATTGATGTCGCAGGCCATTACAATGTATCTACAATGACAGGGACAACCACATGAATGGTGACATGCAAACATTTATGAAATGTTAAAACTATTTACATATAAGTATGTAAGTTTGCTTGCTGAGCTTGAAGGTTGTTTTCAGACATTTCATCACCATATTAGGTAACATCATCAGTGAGAGTCTGTGGTAAAGTGCTGGTGGTATGTCCTATTCATAGGTCTTGGTTTCTTAAGGTGGGTGATGTCTTTCCCGATTCTTTTTTATCTATACCACCAGCACAACTAACATCATTTACAAGATACCATACAAGAACTGTAAAAAACACTACATCGGACAAACTAGCAGGAAACTTGCCACCGGGATACATGAACACCAACTAGCCACCAAAAGACACAATCCACTATCACTAGTTTCTATACATACAGACAAAGAAGGACACCACTTTGACTGGGTCAACACACACATGTGACAAGTGAAACAAAGACACGCACGAGAATTCTTAGAGGTATGGCATTCTAACCAGAACTCCATCAATAAACACATTGATTTAGACCCTAACTACCTTCCCTTGAAAAAAAAGAACCAGAAATGACATCACTCACCTTAAGAAATCAAAACCTATAAATGGAGAGGTGGGACATACCACCAGCGCTTCACCAGAGACTCTCACTGATGATGTTACCTAGTATGATGACGAAACATCTGAAAACAAACCTTCAAATTTAGTGAGCAAACTTACATATTTGTCATCAACCTGAGTTACAAATCTTCTCAAAAATCACTAACCATTTACATATCTTTGTTTGTGACAAAAATTAAGAAATTATTGTCTATATATGGAATAGTAAGGGAACTGTTAACAGATATAATGATCAACAAACTATGTACAATGAATGGGCTAAGGCTTGCTCCATCCCTCCGTGCATTTATTGTCAGGATTTATAGGACTGCAGTGACTGTTGCTCACTCTGTTTGCTGCTTTATGTGCATCTCCCAAGTGTTGAGTTCACTCCTTTCAGGCTTTCCTGCATTTCTCAGCATCAACAGGAATCCTTAAAATGGTATGCAGAGCACCAACCACCATGCATTAATACCATGACTGTGTTCCACATGATCTTGATAGAAGAGAGCTGAAAAATGTACTGTTTTAAATGAAAAGAAAACAGCTTTTGATTATTGACACTATTTACATGCTAAACTGCTGCAGGACTTAATCAGAACCTTTCTCAGGTTCCAGCTACATGTGGTCTGCTGATGATGCACTCTAATAATTAGTTATTAATCCCTTTTATTAAAATGGTCTGATTCTTGAACCAGGCTAGAAGTCTGCTGTTTTATAGCCCTGAGATACCTAAAATGACAATGTGGCATTCTGCTGCAAGTGCACAATGCCAATTCTAGAAAAGCAGCCGCTATGCAGCATATGGAAGAGAGGAACAAGCCGATTCTGAAAAGGATGCTTATGAGCTGAGGCTGAAGTCTTGACAGCTATTGTATCACTGCCAAGAAGAACTAATCTAGCAATTTAAAGTAGACACCGATCTTAATTAAAATTTAAAGTCAGCCTAGTGGGAACATTGTTAGGTTCATGTTTTAAATAAACTGGCCCAGCAACTATCATATGTTTGATTTCAGCTTCTGTGCAGTGAATTGAAGTACTACTGCCTTTCAACATCACTTTGTATTTCCTTCATCATCCTCCCCGCCCTACTGCCTTCCCTTTGTTACGGTGCATGGTTGGTGCTGCCCAATACCTACTTTATAGACCCATAGGTTATAGGAGCATAATTAGGCTGTTCGTTGAATCGAGTCTACTCTGCCATTCTATCATGGCTGATGTGTTTCTCAACCACATTCTTCTGATTTCTCCTGTAACATTTGATCTCCTTACTAATCAAGAATCTATCTCTGTCTTAATTACACTAAATGACTTGGCCTGCACAGCCTTCCACAGCAATGCATTCCTCAGATTGACCACCTTGAGACTGGCAAAGTCCTCCTCATCTCAGTTTTAAAAGATTGTCCCTTCACTCTGAGCTTGTGCCCTCAGATGCTAGTCTCCCTTGTCTCTAGTATCTAATCTAGTATTCCTTTTGAGTACTATGAAATTATTACTTTATAGGTACCAGTAAATGGATTCTGGGATGTGATATTCTTTCTCTCCTTCTGGATCATGTGAACCTGCAATTGCTCTTTTGTACTCTGGTATCCTCCTACCTGCTTATCCCCTTGTAAATTTCAACTTGGGTGAGTTGAGTAGAAATGAATTTCTGGAAAACATCCTGGAAAACAGTTCCATCATCTGTGATTGTTTCTGCAAAGTCAGAGTGAAAATTCTGCAGCATGCTAAATGCAAATGGTTTGGATTTATGAACATTGGAGCTCAAAGAATACATTGCATCAGTTAATATATTCCCAACAGAATTCCAGGTGTTTTGGAATCAGCGGTTTTTAGAGAATGGACTGCTCTTCTTTGCATTACAGTTTATTATCTCTGATTCAGATGTTTCATGTCACATTCATGCTGATGCCTTGTCTTCCTAATCCATAGATTTCAAAGCCTAAGAAAGAATCTGGCAATATCAGGAATCTGCCCTCAACTGGTCTAATTGGTCACCCATTGCTGCTGAATATGTAGCTGCTGCTGCATTGTTCCAACCTCTGGCAAGATTGCTCTGGGGTTGGTAATCACTGGGGAACTAATTTGACGTCCTATTTTCAAATATTGTTCTTGGTCCTGCCTCCAGCTCTTTCTAAATGGACCTGATAAAATTCCATGCTCCATGTTTTGTTGCCTTCAAGTGAATCAATGTATAATTGGTTTAAAATAAAAGGTTAAAGAAATTAACAAACATTTAAATCAAGTAAATGACAAAAGTCACAAATTTCCTGCAAACAGTCAACATATTAAAAAAGAGACATCCATTAGCTAAGTTGTAAAATCAAATCTAGGACCCTGGGGCTGTGAGGCAGCAGTGCTAATCACTGAGCCATCATGGCACCCAAAGTGTGAGGTGATACACTTTGGTTGGAAGAACATTGAGAGGCAATACAAAACAAAATTCTAAAAGAGATTTGTGAAGGATTTTCAAAATCATATGTGGGCTGGATGGAATAAAGAGGGAGTAGCTCTGATCCACTTATACAGGGAACAAGACTGAGAGGGCATATATTTAAAGTGATGTGCAAAATAAGCCAGGGTGATATGAAGAAAAACTTTTTCACACAGCAAGTAGGGAATCGAATGCAAAGCCTGAAAATGTGATGAATGCAGTTTAAGTTAAGGCATTCAAGAGGATGTTTGGTGATTATTTGGATAGAAATTGTATTCAAGGAGAAAAGCAAGAGATTGGCATGAGGTAATGATTCTCATTTGAAGAGCTGGTGCACGTACAATGGGACAAATGGCTTCCTTCTGTGAATGAATGAGTAACTGCAAAACATTCATATCATTACAGTGATACAGTGCTGACATTAGCAGCAAGGATTTTAACACATCTCTTGGAGGTGTAGGACATATCCAATAGAAACTTCTGAATTTTTATGCTTATCTGTATATGTTTGGATCCTGGAAATTGCAAATATTGCTTATGAAGTCAGCGTTGGAGCAATGGATGGAAGCATTAGTGTTGAGCTTGGCTTGTGTGCCCTTTCTGTTCTCCTCAAAGGTCAAAATTTCTTGATGAAAGATTTTCCTTTTGGGTCTGTCCAAAAGGATAGTTGTTATTCTGTGTATGTTGGGATTGAGCGAGCGAGCAATAAATTTGGATTTTGGATATAGATACTGGAAATCTGAAACAAAGACAGAATGTTGGAGAAACTCGGCAGTTCTGGCAGCATCTGGGAGAGAAAAACAGGGTTAACATTTTGAGTCCAGTATGACTGTTCTTCAGACTGGTGAGTTTGATTAGTTTGGAATTGAGCCCTTTTAACATATATACTTTTGACACTTTACTATGATAATTTGTTATCTTGTTTAGTCAATTTCCATAGCCTGGCAGGAAATTTTAAAGAAAAGAAAAATTTGGCAGCAGTGGTTTAATCTTAAGGTACAAGTTCTCTGAAAATCTTGTATCTTACAAAAGAGATAATTCTATAGTATATTAATTATAAAATTACTTCTTCATGTAAAAATAGAAAGTTAAAACATAAATGATGTTTGCTGTCTGAAGGTTAGATAATTCTCAAATTCTAACATTTCCTGAAGGCTTTTGGGACCTTTGCATTATGAGGCTTTCTCATCATCTTGCAGATATTTTCTTAATTCTCCTGTTCAGGGATGTTGTTAAACACCTCTGGAGCAAGTGGGACCTATTTGATATAATATTATTCTAAGTATTTGCTTTAAGTTTTATACTTTCACTCGATCTATTCTAATTTGTTGTTATTATTTCATGCATTTCTCAATTAGATTGAAAGTTTTTAATTTTATAGGTGAAAAATTTCATATAACCGGAGGGATATTGTAAGCTGTGTATACCACCTGCTCTGATCTTTATTTCTCTACTGCCATTTATTATATTTATATGTCAGAATTGGTTGTTCAACATATGCATTTGAGAAAGAAGGGAGTATGAAAAAATTGCAAGTGGCCAAATAAAGAAAATTTAGTTTTACAGTATCCTCTAAAGCTTCACGGATTAGTTACACTAAATTAGTGTAGCTAATTTCATTGTAATTTGTGATGAGTCATCAAATTTCAGATGATATTTTTCAGTAAATACTACAATAAAAATGATCAAAAAGCAATGTGCAAACAAAATTGCTGGAAAGACAGATTCATTATATCAGAGTTATGAATGAACTTGCCTCGTATCATGTTTTGACAGACAACATTGTTTTACTCTGCATCTTTTTTCAGGTGCAGTGTACAGACTTTGGTATGATACAAAAATGTGAACAAATAAAACATGATTTTAACCTTCAACCTTGGTGGGAACTGATGGGAAGTAGATTGTGAGATACATAAAAGTATTTATTATGCTGTTCCTGCTGAGTTACATTAGCAGGCATTTTAACTGTGATTTGAGTTGTCCATGACACACATCTGTGAACTGTGAAGGATAGAGGCCTAATTGTTATGAAGATGTTGATGTACTATACCTTTAAGAGAGTTGAAAAGCGAGCAATGACTCAGAGAAGCACAGAGAGTGCTGGAAAATTTAAAATGTAACAGTGGTTTGAAACAACTAGCAAACAGCTATATTGCCAGGATACAAAAAAACAAATTTGAATTTGGCCAATCAGCTTGTTACCAAGTTACCAAAATCCAATTGAATTTGAAAAAAATAATGTTTTGACAACACTAAACCAATGAAATGATCTGATGTTTTGGGTATAAATATCAGACATTTTGAACAGTTATCCACAGTGGCAAAGAGAACTGCCAAAAGGCCACAGATGTAGGCCACTAGGAAGAGATCTCAGAGAGGTACCTGTCTGGAGAAAGAGCTTGCACAGAAAAAAACATCAAAACCAACCTGGAGAGAGAATCTACAGAAGAAAATCTAGAGAGGAAACTCTGCAAAGCTAACTGGTTTTGAAATGTGATTAATTTTCTGTAAATCGTAATCAGGATTTTTTATTGGACTGGTATTGTAGTGGGGGAGGTAAAAGATAGGTTCAAGAGAAAGAGGTTGTAAATAGTTGCTAGTTAATATTCTCTGTTAGACTTAAAGAAATAAAATTGTTAATTTTTACTTTAAATATTTACCTCTGGGATAGTTCTTTGCCTCTCTAATTTTAACAGATTATAGCACTGGATGAATCTTTTTTGTGTTGCCGGTTTAAATTAGCAGAGGATTTACCCCGTGTCATAATATAATGCATTTATTCAAATTGTGGTCCGGTGACACAATGTGATTTTAACTTGATGCCAAATCTGGTAGTAACCTTTTGTAAGACTGGTTTCTCAGAGTCAGTGAAGAAGTATTCAAAGGGTCATTTGTTTCCAAGTAATTGGAAAATCAACTCTGTACTATTTTACTGTTTGCATTGCTTCCAGTTCCTACCTGTCTGAAATTTTGCCACATTCCTTACCCAGTAAGTTATATCTGATTATCATGGCTGCTGTTATTGTCATTTGTACTCAAATTTGAAACAGTTACAATGGAGAGAGGCAGCAACAGTTAATAAGCAGCAATCAGCAGCAAGCAGGCCTTTGGGAAGACAACAGCTGAGTTAGGTTTGGAGATGCTATACCCAGCACATTGGTTACTTATACAGGCTGACAAACGGCTTATTGGATTTTTCTGAAGTGGGATGGATGAAAATGCTGAGTTCTGCATGCAGTGTTTCAGTTCATGAAACAGCGCATATTACATAGCTAAGAAGTAGAGCAGTCAGGGAGAGGTTTGGACTGTGTTTGCTTCAGTGCAAGAAATATAACAGTTAAGACAGATGAACTTGGAGCTTGGATTAATCATGATGATTAATTATGACGTTGTTATCACAGAGATGTGGTTGAAAGAGGGACAGGATTGGTAACTTATCGTTCTGGGATATCAATGTTTTAGATGAGGCAGGGAGTATGTCACAGTGGTGTTGAGGGAGGACACCCTGGAGGCATCTTGCACTGAGGCATTATGGCTAGAGCTTGGGAATAGAAAATGTGCAGCCATAATGCTGGGATTGGACTGCAGACCTCCCAGCTGCCAGCAGGAGATAGAAGAAGAGATATGCCATAAGATTCTGGAAAGATGTGAAAATAGTGGGGTTGTTGTATTGAGTGATTTTAACTTCACCATGTTGACTGGGACTCTGGGGGTTTGGATGGGGAGCAATTTGTTAAGTGCATCCAGGAGGGAGTTTTGAAATGGTATGTGGATACTCCAACAAGGAGGAGGCCATACTGAACCTGGTATTGGGAAATGAGCCCAGCCAGGCAATCAAAGTTTCAATGGGGAATCATTTTGGGAATAGTGACCCTAATTCCATAGATCTTTGGATAGTAATGGATCAGCACAAGACTGAACCTTGGATGAGGTTGTTAAATTGGGGAAGGCTAACCATAAGTGAATTAAGCAAGAATTGGAGCATGTGGATTGGAAGAGGATGTTTGAGGATAAATCCACATTTCACATGTGGGAATCTTTCAAGAAACAGATTATCAGAATGCAGGACAGGCATGTTCCTGTGAAATTGAAGGACTGGAATGGCAGGATTCAGGAACCTTGGATGATAGGGAAAGTTATCATCTTAGTCAAAAAAAGAAGCTTACCGAAGGTCTAGGCAATTAAAAACGGGCAAAGTCCTTGAAGAATATAGAGAAAGTAGGATGGGACTCAAACATGAAGTTAGGAAGGCTGAAAGGGGCTATGAAATGTCCTTGGCCAGTGGGGTTTTGAGAATTCCAAGGCATTTTATACATCTATTAGGAAAAAGAGTGTGGCTAGGGAAAAAGAAGGCCCACTCAAAGATAAAGGAGGGAAGTTGTGTGAGGAGCCAGAGGAAATGGGTGAGATCCTAAACTATAGTACTTTACATCAGTTTTCACCGAAGAGAGAGATGTGAAAGATGTTGAAGTTAGGGAAAAGTGTATGAATACTCTCCGGCAGGTCAACATAATAAATTTTATTGTATTTATTTATTGTCATGTGTACTTAAATACAGTGAAAAGCTTTGTTTACAAGCAGATTGTAGTAAGCAAGGACATACAAATCATAGGGTGGGAAAAAACATAGATAGTGGCATCCAAGTTACATCACGCAGGGCATGCACTAGGCAAGATCAACGTTAGCAAGATCAGTATTATTTGAGGCTAAAGAGTCCATTCATCAGTCTAATAATAGCTGGGAAGAAACTGTTCCTGAAACTGCCAGTGCATGTGCTCAGGCTTCTGTATCATCTGCCTGATAGAAGAGGTTGCAGGAGAGCATTACATGGGTGGGAGGGGTTTTTGATGATGTAGGCAGCCTTTCTGTGGCAACAAGATATGGAAATGGAATCCATGGATGGGAGGTTAACTTCCATGATGGTCTGGGCTATGCACACAACCTTCTGTAGTTTCTTACTGTCCTGGGCAGAGCAGTTGCTGTACCAGGCTGTTATGTACCTGGATAATATGCTTTCAGTTGTTGATCTGTGAATGTTTGTGAGGATTCTTTTGGACATGCCAAATTTCCTGAGCTGCCTGAGGAAGAAGAGGCATTGTTGTGTCTTCTTGACCATCGCATCTTCATGGAGAGTCCAGGGCATGTTGTTGATTACTGTCATTTCAAGGAACTTGACATTCTCCACCCTCTCAACCTCTGCTCCATTGATGTACTTGAGGATGTGATCTCCTGCTTTCTTTCTGAATTCAATGATCAGTTCTGTAGTTTTGTTGATGTTGAGAGAGAGGTTGTTCTCATTGCACCATGTCATCAAGCCCTCTATCTCCTTTCTGTATTCTGACTCGTCAAATGGATCAGGAAGCTGAGGATCCAGTTGCAGAGGGCAGAGCCAAGACCAAGGTCTTGGAGTTTTGAGATCAGTCTGAAAGGGATAGTGATGTTGACAGTGGAGCTGTAGTTGATGAGCAGGAGTCTGATGTAGGTGTCCTTGTAGTCCAGATGTTCCAGGAATGAGTACAGGACTAGGGAAATGAACCTGCATTGTGGGTAGACAAATTGTAGGGGATCAAGGCTGGCTGTGAGACTAGGATTGATGTGGGCTATGACCAGCATCTGGAAGCACTTCAAGATTATGGAGGTCAGAGTCAATGGACGGTGGTCATTAAGGCACAGTGCTTTCTTAGATACGAGACAGTGGTGGTCTTCTTGAAGCAGGTAGAGACTTTGGCTTGTCTGAGGGAGAGGTTGGAGATGTCTGTGAATACCTCTGTCAGTTGGTCTGCACAGGATCTAAGTGCACATCTGGGGACTCCATCTGGGCCCATTGCTTTCCTTGGGTTGACTCGGTGGAAGACCAATCTGATGTCTGCAGTGGTGACAGTTGGCACAGGTCGGTCCGGACGAATGTTGGGTATCTTGAATTTCATTAAAGTTGACAGATGGGATCTATCAATGCATACTGTAGGAAGCAAAGGAAGAAATAGCTGGGCCTTAACAGATATCTTTGCATCCTCTTCGGCCTCAGGCGAGGTTCCAGAGGACTGAAGAATGGCCAATGTTTAAGAAGGAAACAGAGATATTCTAGGTGATTGCAGGCAAGTGTGAGCCTGAAGTCAGTGGTGGGAAAGCTGTTGGAGAAGATACTAAGAGACAGGATTTGTTCACATTTGGAAATGAATGGACTTGTTAGTGGTAGACAGCATGAGTTTTCCCATGTGGGGAAGGTCAAGTCTCACCAACTTGACTGAGTTTTTTGAGGAGGCGACGAGAATGTTTGAGGGAAGGGCAGTAGATGTTGTCTACATGGATTTTAGTAAGGCATTTGTTAAAGTACTTCATAACAGGCTGGTGCCAGAAGATAGAGTCTCGTAGGACCCAGGGTGAGCTGACTAGATGGATACAAAACTGGTTTGTTCATAGAAGACAGAGAGTAGCGGTGGAAGGGTGCTTTTCAGAATGGAGATCAGTAATTAGTAGTGTTCTGCAGGGATCAGTGCTGGGACCTTTATTGTTTGTAATATATATAAATGATCTGGAGGAAAATGTAGGTGGTGTGATTAGCGACTTTGCGGATAATACCAAGGTTGGTGGAGTTGCAGGTAGTGAAATTTCTTAAATAAAGCAGTTGCAGAAAGAATGCCTCCCTTGCCTGTTTTGATGTAGAATGAAGAAACACAACCTTAGAAGCAAACATAATTCATTTCAAACTAAGATAAGAAGAAACCTCTTCTTATTCCGACGATGGTGAATCTTTATAATTCTCTATTCCAAAGGGCTGTGGAAACTCAGTCATTCAGTAAATTTAATATAGAGATGACAGATTTCTAGTTGCAAATGACATCAAGGCATGCAGGATATGAAATTGAGTTCAATGATCATTCATGATCAAGAATTGTAGAGAGGGCTTAAGGGAATGAGTTGCGTACTCCTTCACCTTTGTTTCTATGTTTCAATGTTCCTACTTTCACAGCCATTTTATTGAACAGCCGTGAAAATGTGCACAAATCCCCTCTGCATTCACAGTCCTTGTTAGTTTGCATGACACAACTTTAATCCCCATTAAAGATTATTGAACCCACTCAAACTCCAGCTTTTTTATTGTCATATTAGCAATGCAAATACAAAATCTGCTATAAAATTGTACTGAAGATCAGAGCACCAAATGTGGTTAAGAAAGGCCACCCTTTATATCGTACCTTTCACTATTACAGGACATCCTAAAATGCTTCAGAAATAATCAGAACTTCCTGCTGTAGTCATTGTTACAAAGCAGCAAGTGTGGCAGTCAGTTTATGTTCAGAAAACCCGCACAAGCTATTATGTGATAATGTCCAGATGATCTTACTTTTGTGATTTAATTGGAGGTAAGTATCAGTCAGGGCCCCAGATAGCTCTTCAACAGGAATGAGCTGCACAAGCATGCTCGATTCTATTATTTCTGATAAAGGGCTTATGCCTGAAACGTTGATTCTGCTGCTCCTCTGATGCTGCCTGACCTGCTGTGCTTTTCCAGCACCACACTCTTGACTCTGACCTCCAGCATCTGCAGTCCTCACCTTTTACTAATCTGCTTTCTGAATTTGCCTTTTGCCAATGATGTGTTTACAAGATGTTACTATATTGGTACAGTTAATTAGTAATAGTTACTGTATCTGTTATTCAGTTAGATTTTCCAATAGAGTTAGGTTATTCCAATTCCTTCCTTCTATTGTTGTGTTTTAACTATAGTATATGAATAAAGTGTGTTTTGCTTCAAATTCGGTAGTTTAACCAATTGAATTGCAACACCTTATGTTTACCTTTAAAATAAGAAAAACGTAGAGTGTAGGCTATCTTTTGAATATTTTGAGGGGGTTTTGCCTGGTCCACAGCCCAAAGAACTGTGAATGCTAGAGATCTGAAACAAACAAAAATAGAAATGTTGAAGAAATTCAGCAGGTCTGGTGGCATCTGTGATCTGAAAGTAGTATTAACTGTTCTTCAGAGATTCAACATTAACACTGTTTTCTAACCACAGATACTGCCAGACCTGCTGAGTTTCTGAAAGTGATTTCTGTTCTTTAACAAGGACTGATTTTGCCCTTGAACTTCAATTAGATTTCCCCTTCATTAGACTGTCTGTCTGACTTACATTTGAATCTGAACTGGTTTCAGGCACAACTTGTGTTGGAACAACAGTTGGTATTTTATTTGTATCCCAACTATTCAATTCAGCAGACTCATTTGAATCGTCTCCACTTCCTTCTTCTTCATGAACCTCTGAAGTTAAAACCTGAGTTATATTTACAAACTTAACCTTTTCACGACCAATCATCTTGATTAAATATATGCAAGGGCAATGTCTCCCTAACAGCTACCTCAATCATTATGGTGATGAGCTTTCATCTTAATGGCGTGATAGCTCAGTAGTTAGCACTACTGCCTCACAGCACTTTCCTCCCACAGTCACAAACATGTGCATATTAGGTGGATTGGCGATGCTAGATTGTCCATAGTGTCCAGGGTTGTGTAGATCAGCCATGGGAAAAGCAGGGTTAGGGGATTAGTCCGGGTTGGATGAGTTCTTTGGAGAGTTGATGTGGACTTGTTGGGATGAATGGCCTGTTTCCACACTATAGGGATTCTATTCTAACTGTTTGGTTCAATGTCAGACTGCTTTCTCTCACTCTACCCCTACCATGACTCTCTTTTGACTGATTGTTTTTCTTCTACTGACTGCAAAATGTGGCTTTAGCAATGAAAACCTTGTTTTGGGCTACATTGTAAGAAGCAATTCAGCTGGCTGAGCTGTGAATAGATAAATTGAATAAATAAAAAAAGTTCAGCACTTTGTGATTCGATGACGTCTAACATTTCTTCCAGTTTGAATCTGGCATTGTTTAAGAATAGCACATTTAATAATTTCTACGGTAATTTGCTTTTCCATTATTAAGGACAACAGATCTATTATTGTGTTAATGACGGTCAGGCTGATATCTGAGTTTCTAGTATTTTGATTGAGGGCAGTGATGGTGGGTACCTCAGGCATCTGTTTTAAATAGGCATGTGTTAACTATTCTTATTTAAATATAGTTTTTTCTCCAGCCAAATATTTGTTTGATAAATTCTGCTCACCAGTTTGTTTACTTCCTCAACATGTTTCTGACTTGCATGTAAAAAGATTATGCCTATGACCATGTATAATGCTTCAATACAAGGACAAAATATAAAATAACATGAAAGTAAAATTAGCTTGTCTAACATAGATGCATTATTTTTCTTCTTCACAGCGTCTGGTTGAAGCTGCTGAAAATGCTCATTTGGAGCATGAATATAATTCAGATTTGGAGGTAAGTGAAATGTGCTGGTCAGTTTATCTTCACTAATTATTGAATGTCATAATTGAACAACTGTGTATAGTGGAGTATTTCAGTGATTAAAATGGGCTCTTAACCTGTTTGCCTGAAGGTAATGTTCTGTCATTTTCTGCTACATCCTTATGACTAGTTGATGTTAAGAATGTGAATAAGAATCTACTCTCAAGAAATAAAAACATTTCTTTGAAAATGTACACCAACAAAATGATTCAATTTGTGATTTAATTGAAAAAAAAATCAGAATCACTCTATATATTCAAGAAGTCGTCAAATTTTTGAGACCAAATTCAATTGAGGCCAAAGATCAATGGTTGACTTGTACACAAATAATGTTTTTCAAAAGTTTATTTTGAGCCAAAGTGAAATCCAAAAAAAGAGTATTGTAATGGAATAAAGTAAAACTCAATAAAGTCAATTAATTCACATTAATTGTCTAGTATTTAATAATTTTAAAAATTACAAATTATAACTTATTTCTCAAAATCAAGTATTGAACATTTATTCACTTACTTCCCAATATTTATGTCCACTAGTATCTTTTACACTTAGAATGAAATCAAAACATTAACAACTCTAGATTTATACTTTGATTCTCAAGTTTTTCAACTTTGATCCCTGAAAAGGTCAACTTTTCCATGAGATATGTGATGAGTTTTGATTTTAAAGACAAAGATTCATAAAATCAACTGCCCAAGTGTGATTTTTACACAAGGATACCCAGTACCATTATTACTAAGATGAACTGTCTTAATATTTTGCTGAATTATACCTCACCAATATTTTCGTATTATAACTAATGCAACTTGGTTTGAATTAGTGGATAATAATATTTTGAATATATTGTAATTCATAATTATACTATAAACTCTATTTTCAGGATGGAAAGTCTAGTTATTTTATAGATAGAGAATTCATTTAACATGCCAATTGCTTCAATGTCTGTTGAAATTCCTCTGCTTTCCCTAAATGTCCTAAGATTTGTGGATGTAGAGATGAGGGTAGGTAGTCCTTTTCATGTGTTAAATGGATACTGGATAGCAGTGTCATGAATATTTGAAGTAGAATAATATTCAAATTTATCGGCAGTAGTAAATGAATGGAAGACAATTATATGCAAAATACAAAATAATTAAAGAAAGAAGATAACTTTTATTTCTTTGTGCAGAACCTGGAAAATTCAGACATAATTATAGGATAAAGAGTTTCATTTATAACTATTTTGCAGCAAATCAATTTATAAATATATCATTAATTCTGTTCAATAATAGCTTCCGAAAACGATTGTTGCATTACTTGGCATGCTATCTGCTTTGCTAATAGCACAGATGCCCAGCTTATTTTTGGTAATTGGCAAAAGAGCCTGAAGCAACATGAAGGAAAAGTGTTTACCCAAAGAATTTTTGCGATCTGAATTGCATCACCTAAAAGCGTGCCGATAGCATATGCAATGGTAACTTTCAAAATTTAATGTATAAATGTTCATAGAATCATAGAATTCCTACAGTGTGGACAAAAGCCATTTGGCCCAATAAGTCCATACCAACCCTCCGAAGAGTAACCCACCCAGATCCAATCCCCTATCCTATTACTCTTCTTTTATTGCTGACTAATGCACCTAACCTACATATCCCTGAACACTATGGGCAATTTAGCATTAACAATTCACCTAACATGCACATCTTTGGATTGTGGGAGGAAACCAGAGCACCCGGAGGAAACCCACACAGACACAGAGAGAATGTGCAAACACCACACAGTCAGTCACCCGAGGCTCGAAAGACAGTCGCCCGACGCTTTTGAAGGGCAATTTGAAAGGGAAAAAAAATTGCCAGACTATGAGGATGAGTAGGAAAATAGGACGAATTGAAGAATCCCTTCAACTTGTTGGCATGATGAGTCCAGTAGCCTCCTTCTGTACTGTTATTCAATAATTCTGTGATTAACGGGATGAAGTTTAATTTGTCTATCTGTATTTAAGTAACTATATACTAATGAAAAGGGAATGATACATGGAAACCATAACATGAGTAGAAGGAAAGGGGAGCCTATGGACATTAGTAAGTGCTGTGACAATATTTTGTCCCTGGTTTTTTGTTTGAAGAGAGGTTTTAAGGCTGAGGTTCAAAGCAGTCTAGGCAGAGCTACTAGAGTAAACAGTTTGTGAGACCTTGGGATTTTTTTAAAAGTTGGAACAATAGAAGCAGCCTGAATGTGTGTGGTCAAGCTCTCTCAGAACAAGGATTTTTAGCTTTTTTAAGTTTTTCAGTAGCAGTTGTTGTGGTCTCAGTGTGGTTTGGAAGCTGCTGAATATTTCTTTCTTTTACAGTCTCAGAGTTTTCTCTTGATCTTTTTCATCCTGGACTGGAGTATTGCCTGTGAGACAATCTAATTTTCTAAATTTGCCTTTTACCAAGGGCATGTTTATGGATCGTTACTATATTTGAACAGTTAATTTATAGCAGTTAATAAACTATTATTCTGTTAAGGTTTCCAGCAGAGTTAAGTTATTCCAGTTTTTTTTTCTTTTGTTGTATTTTGACTATAGTTTGAAGAAAGTGTGTTTTGCTTAATGTCGAGTTGTTTCACCAGTTGAATTGCATCTGGAACACAACATCTTACAGTTACCTTTAAAATTGACAAAAAGTTATGATCTGCACTATGTTGTAAATATATTTTGAGGGGGTTTGGTTTGGTCCATAACAGTGCCATGAGGTACAATTACAAGAAGTATGACACAAAAAAAAATCAAGTGAAAACAATGACAGTAGAGTTGAGGGAGATAAAGCTTAAAAATGTTTCTCTGAAGAGCCATCCTATCACAAAAGAATGAAATTGCATTGTGACAGCAACATAGGAAGCTTGAATGGAAAATTTTGAAATAGACATTTATATTGGCAAAACAATGTTGTGGCCAAAAAAGAGACTTAAGAAGTGCTCTGTGGTCATTTTTCAATAAGAATCTTAATTTTAGTCAAAATTATCCAGACATTTATTCCAATCTATCAAGATTTCTCAAATTTGTCTCTGATTGGCCGATTGTGTCTCAGCTTGTTTTCCTTCTCTATAACTGCAGCAGACTAAGTAAGCTTAAAACAATTAATAGCAAGCAATAATTTATGTTGCCATCTAGGCTTGTACATCTTTATTACAAATGCAAATAAATTTAAGATAAATTTCAGCTCCTTGTCTCAAAGGAAATGATAATTATACTGTCTTTAACTTGTTAATGATTTGTAATATGATCTGTAATTGACTACATCTTTCATTTTAAAAACTAGGAGCTTTCCACAACATCCACCCACATACTGTTTTCCTTCACGTAATGTTAGGTGTTTTATCTGCAAATAACTTTTGTGTAATTGTATCTGAGACAATATGGGGTTAATGTAATTTAAAGTGACAGTTAAACAATAGCCATAGGATCATAAGAAATAGCAGTAGAATAAGCCGTTTGGCTCCTTGAGCTTGCTCCACCATTCAATATAACCATGGCTGATCTGACCACCTCCCTGCTCTTTCCCCAGAACCCTTGATTCTCCTATTAATTAAGAATCAATCTATTTCAGCCTTAAAAGACTCAACCCCTACAATTTTCTCTGACAAGGAGTTTCAAAGACTCACAACCCTCAGAGAAGAAATTCCTCCACAGCTCAGGCTTAAATTGGAGCCCCTGAAAAATGAGACAATGCACTCTGCTCCTAGACTCTCCCATAAGGGGAAATATCTTCTCAGCATTAATCCTGTTAAGCACCTTAAGAATCCTATATGTTTCAGCAAGATCACCTCTCATTTCTCTAAATTCTAATGAGTAGAGTCCTAACCTGTTTAGTCTTTGCTCGTAAGATAATCCCTCCTTATCAGGGACCATCCTAATGAACCTTCTCTGAACTGTCTCCAATAACATGGTTTATTTTCTTCAGTAAGGGACCAAAACTGTTCGCACTACTCCAGATATATTCTTAATGTCTCGAATATATCTGACTCTTCTACCATTACTTGCACTCACCACTTTCTGAGTAAAGAACCTACCTCTGACATCTCCCCTAAATCTTCCTGCATTTACCTTAAAATTATGTCCCCTCATGATAAACATTTCTGCCATGGGAAAAATGTCTCTGGCTATCCACTCTATCTATGCCTCTCAATATCTTGTACACCTCTATCAAGTCATCTCTCATCCTTTTTCATTCCAATAAGAAAAGTCCTAGCTCCCTCAATCTTTCTTCATAAGACATGCCCTCCAATTCAGGCAGCATCCTGCTAAATCTCCTCTGCACCCTCTCTAATGCTTCCACATCTTTCCTATAATGAGGCAACCAGAAATGAACACAATGTTCCAAGTGTGGTCTAACCAGGGCTCTATAGATGTGCAGCATAACCTTGCAGCTCTTAAGCTCAATCTCCCTACTAATGAAAGCCAACACTCTATACGTCTTCTTAACAAACTTCTGAAAACATTGAGGGATCTATGGACATGGACCCAAGATCCCTCTGTTCCTCCACACTGCCTAGACGTCTGCCTTTAACCCTGTATTCTGCATTCAACTTCAACCTTCCAAAGTGAATGACTTTACATTTTTCCAGGTTGAACTCCATCTGCTACTTATCAGCCCAGTTCTGCATCCTGTCGATGTCCCATTGCAACCTACAACAGCCCTCCACACTATCCACAACTCCACCAACCTTTGTCGTTGGCAAACTTACTAACCCACCCTTCCACTTCCTCATGCAAGTAATTTATAAAAATCACAAAGAGCAGAAGTCCCAGAGCCGATCCCTGCAGAACACCACTGGTCACTAAGCTTTCCATCTATCACCACCCTCTGTCATCAATGTATCCAGACAGGCAGGTTTCCTGTATCCCATATCTCCTTATTTTCTGAATGAGCCTACCATGGGGAACCTTACCAAACATCTTTCTAAAATCCATATACACCATATCCACTGCTCTACCTTCTTCGAGTTTTGTCATCCTCAAATAATTCAATCAGGTTTGTCAGGGATGACCTGCCCCTCTCAAAGCCATGCTGACGATCTCTAATCAAAAGTATGGTTTTCCAAGTGATCAATAATCCTGTCTCTAAGAATCCTCTCCAACACTTTGCCCACTGCTGACGTAAGACTGACTGGTCTGTAATTCACAGGATTATCCCTATTCCCTTTCTTGAACAAGGGAATAACATTGCCACCCCCCAATCATCTGGCAATACTCCAGTGGATAGTGAGGACGCAAACATTATCGTCAAAGGTGCAGAAATCTCTTCCCTTGCTTCCAGTAGGAACCTAGGGTAAATCCCGTCTGGCCCAGGGGATTTATCTATCCTTATGTTTTTCAAAATTTTCAGTATATCCTCCTTCCAAACATCAACTTGTTTTAGCAAATCAGTCTGTTTCATGCTCTCCTAATCTGTTTCATGCTCTCCTAATCTCCTCCCTTCCCTTCTGAGGCACAGAACCAGGCTCTGTCCTCAGAGATGTCAAGGTCCCTGTCAGCAGTGAATACTGAAGCAAAGTATTCTTTAATGACCTCCCCTACTTTCTCCGACTCCAGGCGCAACTTCCCTCCACTATCCCTGATTGGCCCTACCCTAACTCTGGTCACCCTCTTGTTCCTGACATAAGTGTAGAACGCTTTAGGATCATCCTTAATCCTACCCTTTACAGCTTTTTTATGATATGTAGCTTAGGTTTCCACCCTGCTGCCAATCTAGTTTAAACCCTCCTGAAGAGCTCTAGCAAACCACCTGCCCAGGATATTGGTGCCCCTCCAGTTCAGGTGCAACTAGTCCTTCTTGTATCGCTCTCACCTTCTCCAAAAGGTATCCCAATGATCCATATACCTGAAGCTCTTCCTCCTACCCTGGTCTTGCAGCAAGGTGTTCATCTGTACTCACTCTCTATTCCTAGCCTCACTAGCACATGGCACTTGTGGCAATCCTGAGATCACTACTGTGCTTGTCCTGCCTTGTAGCTTCCAACCTAACTTCCTATATTCTCTTTTCAGGTCCTCCTCCCTTTCCCTTCCTATGTCCTTGATACTGACATGCAGCACAACTTCTGGCTACTCTTCCTCCCCCTTAAGAATCCGATAGACTTGAATTGAGACATCCCTGACCCTGGCACCTGGAGGCAACACACCATCTGGGAATCTCACTCGCAACCACAGAATTTCCTGACTGTCCCTCATTACGAGCGACAGGGTGGCCTCACAGTGCCAGAGACCTGGGTTCAATTCCCGCCTCAGGCGACTGACTGTGTGGAGTTTGCACATTCTCCCCGTACCTGCGTGGGTTTACTCCGGCTGCTCCAGTTTCCATCCACAGTCCAAAGATGTGCAGGTCAGGTGAATTGGCCATGCTAAATTGCCCGTAGTGTTAGGTAAGGGGTAAATGTAGGGGTTTGGGTGGGTTGCGCTTCGGCGGGGCGGTGTGGACTTGTTGGGCCGAAGGGCCTGTATCCACACTGTAAGTAATCTAATAACTGAATCACTTTTCTCTATTGCTCTCCTAATCTCCTCCCTTCCCTTCTGAGGCACAGAACCAGGCTCTGAGCCAGAAACCTGGCATCTGATAGGTCATATGCCCCAACTGTATCCAAAATGGTATACTTATTATTGAGGGGAACGGCTACAGGGGGTCCCTGCACTATTTGCCTATTCCCTTTTCCTCTCCTGACGGCTACCCAGCTACCTTTGTCCTGTAACTTAGGTGTGACTACCTCCCTAAAATTCCTCTCTATCACCCCCTCAGCCTTCCAATTGATCCAAAGTTCATCCAGCTCCAGCCCGAGTTCCCTAATGCAGTCTGTGTGGAGCTGGAATTGGGTGCACTTCTCATAGGTGAAGTCTGCAGGGACACAAGTGGTGACCCTTATCTCCCACATCCTGCAAAAGAAGCATGCAACTGCCTAGCCTCCATCCCCTCCACTCTAAATTACCAATAGATTGAATAAATGGAAAATAAAACTAAAAAGCCTTACCTTACCAAGCCTCCACTCATAGTCTTTTCTTTGGTTAGAGGAGCAAGACGGGTGTGAGACGTTACATGTGTAGTGTTTCTGGTTTATCCACAGGCCAAACAGATCACTTCACGTGCCTAGCAATCCCCATGTCCGCATCTACTCCTGTTGAGCCCTCGCTCTGCCTATTCACGAGGGAGGTCCTAAAGAGAAAAGTTTATCTTACCAGCAGCCCCCTGGTCCTCACTGTCTTCCTTAATAATTGATTCTAATACTTGATGAATGCTTAGAATATGAATACAGGCATGGAAAAAAATAACATTTTCTTCTGAATTGTTTTATGATTGATGATGATAATAATGCTGTTGTGATGATAGAATGCCAACAACATAGCTACAAGCATGTGGCCATGCTGACTTTCTGCTGGGGCCAACCTCCCTATTCCGCAACCCTGCCTTTCTTGAAGCCCGGTAATTTTTCTGTTGAAATAATTATTCAAAACCCCTATTGAAAGCCTGATTGAGAATCTGTCTCCACCACACTCTCAAGCAGTACATGACAGATTCTCAACTATATTTTTTCTTCCTCCTTGAGATATGAGCCTCACTGACAAGGCTAACCTTTAGTTTGGAAAATCCTTGTTATATCCATATTGTCTAAAACACATTTGAACCATTTGATAAATTGAGTGAATTGGATTAGCTTTATGGTCATATGTACTCACATGAGTACACGGAAAAGTTGCCACTTACGGCACCTTCTTAGGTACAAAGGTAGAGATTCTTGAGTACAAATTCTAAGGAAAAAAAAGAAATAAAAAGTCCAGCATTACTGACCTTCAAAGGTAAAAATTGCAGTAATAAATTAGAAAAGTAAAGAAATAAAAAGTTCAGAATAACAGTCCTTCCACAATAGTATAATAAAAAAAGAGAAAATAGTCTGTTTCACAGCTCTGGGCTTGAGGACATGACTCCCCCCATGTTGGAATCCAGGGTGGACCCCATGACGCCCAAGAAAATCCACATGAAAACATGCAGACTGACGTTGAAGCAGCCACAAGGAGATCCAGGCCAATGATGAAAAGGCATTGCAAATTCAGAGGAAATGGAATGCAGCAAGCTCAACAAACCCAAATAACAAGAACAGCATGTATCCAAACTTAAAACATAAAGAAAACTTAAGGCATTTAATTAAGACACAAGGTCAAAGTAAGTGAAGAGCTCCTGAAGGATCTTTGTCCAGGTGTGTGTGTGTGTGTGTGTGTGTGTGTGTGTGTGTGTGTGTGTGTGTGTTCTGCTTATTTGTAAAAAGTAGCAATATTTGTTAAGTTTTCTGTAACCTGGGTATATTGAACAAGTAAGTTGGTGACTTCTGTAGCTTGATCTATTTTTAACTTTTATGATTGCTCTGGGAATAAAGGAGCTGACTTCAGTTGTGCAATCCCAGTGTGATAAAGACACAACACTGTCAAAGATTCATGGGTATAGTCAATAGTGATAATGTGGAATCCCGCTGCAGGAAGCCAGGGATGATGGAAAATCCTACTGGGGAATTGAATGATAATGAAAAATCCCACTTGAGGAAGCAAGTGATAATGGAGAATCTCACTGATGGAAGCAAGTGATTGATGGAGAATCCCACTGGGGGAAACCAGTCATAATGGAGAATTCCACTGGAGGATGTGCGTGGTAATGAAAAATCTCACTGGAGGATATGAGTAAGAATGGAGAATCCCATTTGAGGATATGAGTAATAATGGAGAATCCTACTGGAGGATGTGAGTAATAATGGAGAATCCCTTTCGAGGATGCAAATGATAATGGAGAATTGCAGTGGGGAAATGAGTGATCGATGGAGATTTCTCCTGGAGGAAGTGAGTAATTGATAGACAATCCCACTGGCCAAGCTGCTTGACTTTCTTTATGAAGGTTTAACAATATAACAGCCATGCTGTAATGAAAATGGCATCAGTAATATCTAGATGCATTTCTCGGTGTTTAGTGAGATTTAGCAAACAGGTGCCCAGTTATCCCTTGCAATGAACCACAAGCATGAAATTTCAGGGCAGCTGTATCCTTAACTGACACTGGGATGAGATGGCCACACAGTTCTTCTGAGCACTAGTCCTGATCCAGTGGATGTCATAGTTCGGTGATGATGGACCTGGACATCCTTAACCAGAACCTGCATTGTCTTTCAAAGATTAAAAAATGATAGCAATGCTATGGAGTCTCAGTGTACACCTCTGACACATTAAGGATCTTAACCTGCTGATTCTTCTTCTGGAGGCTCTGCAGCAGCAGCCAGAGGTTACTGCTTATGTTGGGTTTCCTGACAATGTAGTAACTGTTGTCTTTCTCTATGTTGTCTTTGGTGTTGATCAAAGCCATAGCAGTGATGAAAATCTGCATGCGAGAATTGTGAACAGATGTGAATAGATTGGTGATGTCAGAAAGGTAACACAATTTTATTGAAGGAACTGCAGATCATTCATATCCATCAATTTGAAGTCTCATACTTGGTTCTTATACATGTGACAGGGATGCTTCTCAAGGATGACATTTTCCTGTCTCCAGGGGAAGCTCTGACATAAGTCACACCAAAGTTTTCATGATACAGTGGGAGTAGAATTCCATGCCAGCAGCCCCCCAACAAAGAAAAGGATCCCATCCATATCATAGTTCATGTCCCTGCATAATAACAGTTTGGTACGCAAACACAACAGCTGTAAAGCATTGCCTTCCAGTACTTGGGCAGCACATTAGCTCAGTGGTTAGCTTTGCTGCCTCACAGTGCCAGGGATCCAGTTTGATTCCTCCCTCTGACAACTGTCTGCATGAAGTTTGCATGTTTTCTCTCGATGTCTGTGTGGGTTTCATCTGGATGCTCTGGTTTCCTCCCTCTGTTTAAGATGTGCAGATTAGATGGATTGGCAATGCTAAATTGCTCAAAGTATCCAGAGATGTGCATACCCACTGCTGTGTTTGACTTTAAATGATGCTGTTTTTGCTACAATGGGGCAAAGATGAATTTGTTTGGAATGGGGAATAGTAGTTTAGAAGAAGGAGCCATTTATAACAGTAATTAGCTTGGCAGAAGAATTTGAATAGCAACATAATGAGAACTTAGCTGAAGGAGCAAGAGTTATATCTCATCAATAAAATTATTTCAGGTTGAATGTTTAAAGGACAGAAACAGATTAAGGGAGGTCCATGAAAGCTTAATGATTAAATAATGCCTCAAGTAGTTTGAGATATGTTCGCAGGATTTGTTATTTTATACAGGTTCAGATGCAGCCACCTATTCCTATCTTTACTCATATTCAGAATTTTGATTACTGATTGACAGAAATATTCAGACATTCCTGCCCTATTTCATGAACAATTTAAGCTTTCTAATTTAATATCCCACTGCAGTCCTACTATGACAACTGAGCACAGGACAAGTACATTTTTTTTGTCAGGTCACAATTGTACTCATGACTAGAAAATCTACCACTGAAAATCTGTTCATGTTGGCAGCTCAGTGTTGTGATTTGCTATGCTTAACCCTATCTTTGAACATTTCTTCATCCATCCGGCCTTTCCTTCATAAGATTAATTGCTACATGAAGTACCACTACAGACCTCCTCTGCATTTAGTCCTAGCCAACATATCCTGCCTTCAATTCCTACTAATTAATTTCATTCTTAAAGTAAAAATGCCACATACACGTCACCCTTGCATCTACTACTGCTCTGCTATTTCTTTTCTTATGTTACAAGCTTTCTATTAATCACTTTTTCATTACTTTTCCTGAGTAATACCCTGTTGAAACAGTGTCTGAAATTTACCTGATTATGCTATTTGCTGATTGCATTATAGTAAAAAGAATTTGTAAAAAAACAATCTCTGGTTTTGCTGTTAGCAACATCACTGATTCTTCCAGTTTCACTGCATTTCTCATTGAATCCAGTGCCAAGCACATTTTATCTATGAACCTTGCATGTTTAAATATCCCATAAACATTAAACTCCACTCTTCGACTTCATTGTTAACTATTTTATATGAATGGTTAGTGAACAATATTCAAAACAATTTCCATCCTAGGGAATATAATCTATGTTGCATGCAAGATTTTGCTGTAGTTTCACCTGCCAACCCTTAATGCAATGAAGTCTTGACCTAAAAATGTTTGTGGGCCTCTCAGTAATTTAAATGTGCTTTTAAAAATATATTATTTTACTTAACTTAATAACAATTAAATGCTCATTTAGTTATTTATTTAGACAATATTCTATTGCAAAGATATCTTATTTTTCAAGATAAATTTAATTTTAAAGCAGAAAAAATTCAGGCAGTCATCCAACTGATTTGCTACTTTCATGAGATTGAGAGAAATAAAACGTCCATTGTGGAGAACAGCTGCAATGTGAACTATTGTACTGTATGTGCAGTTCGTTTGTTATACTTAGTGAGTCTCATACGGAGATAAAATTGAACACTCATTATGTTCATTGAAAGAACAATGGTTCCATTTGGCAAATTATCATAATGCGTTTTGCTAACAAAGGTAAAGGGTATCCTTCTATACAAGTCAAGCCTATGACATTGAAATATATATTCATATGAAAGACATTGAGCTTAGATACTTGCCAAGTTAGGTCTAAATCAAAAACTGAATCATTTGCAAAAAAAACATTGCATTACCAGTATTTTCTGTACTTGTTATTTGTTTTCTTTTGCAATACCGTAGGATTCCATGTAATGTGTTAAATGGAATTTTGGAAAGACTGATTATTAGAGATGGAGAAAATAAATAAAGGAAATATTAACTAAATGACAGCTGACTTCAGGTTTCAAAGGTAGTGAACTAGAAGTGGAACTGAAGGCTGAGTGGGAAAATTCAATAGTTTTCAGATTCTGTGAAAGAATAAGTAAATGAGAATAGAAGATAGTGATGGTTCTTCATTTTAGAAAATTGAGGCAAAAAATGTCAATAGAAAATGTATGAAAGATCATGTGATAGAAATCAGAGTCTCAACCTGTTGTTATAACCAGAAGAGAGGTTGAACTGCTTCCCTCTATTCATCTTCCTCAGTTGGTAAGTAAAATGTTTTAAGATCTGTTTAGCAGAAAGCTAAACTCCTGTCCAAGTGAAATGTATATAGTTATTGTTAATGTGAGCAATAAGCACCTCATCACAAGTTTTCCTTGAGATAAAGAAAGGGCAAATTTATTACCTTGTGAACCCTGAGGAGAAAAATAATTCCTGAAATAAAGCATATACGCAATAATGTCTGATTTAGAAGAAAATAAAGGAATATGTTGTGTAGAGTATTTTGGATGTCCTTGAAGCATAAGATTTTATCCTGAGACAATATTTGGGTTAGTTGATTTCTTGTATGCAATCAGCAGTACCAAAAATTGCAGTTATTTCTAAAGTAGTTACTGGGCAGCACGGTGGCACAGTGGTTAGCATTGCTGCCTCACAGCGCCAGAGACCTGGGTTCAATTCCTGCCTCAGGCAACTGACTGACTGTGTGGAGTTTATACATTCTCCCCTTGTCTGCATGGGTTACCTCCGGGTGCTCCGGTTTCCTCCCACAGTCCAAAATATGCAGGGTAGGTGAATTGGCCATGCTAAATTGCCCATAGTGTTAGGTGCAGGGGTAAATATAGGGGAATGGGTCTGGGTGGGTGCGCTTTGGTGGTCAGTGTGGACTTGTTGGGCAGAAGGGCCTGTTTCCATGCTGTAAGTAATCTAATCTAGTTGATACTCTAATAATTTGTTTCTAGTCAATACCACTGACATGGGCACTTTATTTTGTTGGGAGAAAGAAAGAGGTAAAGAGAGAGAGAGAGAGAGAGAGGCTTCTCAATTTGTATACACGATTTGAAGGTGCTGGTGTTGGACTGGGGTAGAAAATGTTTTTTAAAAAAATCTCAACACCAGCGTATAGTCCAACAGGTTTATTTGGAAGCACTGGCTTTTGAAGAGCTGCTTCTTTAACAGGTGCTTGTGAAGAAGCAGCGCTTCAAAAGCTAGTGCTTCCAAATAAACCTGTTGGACTAATACCTGGTGTTGTGTGATTTTCAACTTGTATTCAGTTGTGTTTTCTGAATTTCAACTCTCATGGTTTGCCCCCCAATTTTTTTTTAAGTACAAGCTGATTGCATATTCTATATATGTCATTGTTGTTGTTTTCAGGTTTGTGATTCCAGTATTTGATGTATCACCAACATGTGAGATTCTTATCATGGTGTAAATCAAATGAAGATGAGGACCTTTCCATAATTTTATTGGAGTCTTACTGACTGATTTCATTGTCCTTGTGAAAAATGATAATTTCTACTTGGTTTAATTTATGTTGCCCCCATGAAATTTGGACATCTTGAGTGGGTTAGGTGACCTCTATAGGCACATTAAGCAAGTGTGTTGGTCTCGTTTTTTAAAACCATTTCCTCTGAAAGACACAGGTATTAAATAAGCTAATGGAATTCAAAGATCAGCAGTCCATATTTCATATCACTGTTATGGACCAGACAAAATCCCCTTCAAAAATATCAATGAGCTAGCCTGGACCCTAACTTTTATCTTATTTAAAAGTAAATGTAAGGTGCTGTATTCCAGATGTGATTCATTCGGTTACTTGGTTTTAAGCAAAACACATTTTATTCTTGATCCACATTTAAAATACCAACAAAAGAAAGAATAATTGGTATTACTTTAACTCTATTGGAAAATTTAACAGAATAACAAATAAATCAGTTGCTGAACTCTTCCGATATAATAACATCCCGTAAACATATCCTTGGTGAAGATAAATTCAATAAAATAGATTGTCTCATATGTGGTGTTCCTCCAGTCCAAGGGAAAAGAACACCAAGAGAAAACTGCAGTAGAGAGAGAGATATGGATGCTTCCACAATCAACTTCAAAACCCAACAACCACTAAAAGCGAAACTAAAACCCTGGTTCTGTGGGAACCTGACTCCACCCATTCAGCTGTTTCTATTGTTCCAACTTAAGGTTTTTTTTTAAAGACCTGACATGCTATTTACATTATTGCCTTGAAAGAGACAGCACATCACCTATGGCTCAAAACCTCTCTTCAAAAGAAACCAGGACGAAATGCACCTTTTATCATCAAAATCACCATGACACTCTGAATTAATGGAAAAAATGTAGAGGATGAATGATAATGTACAACAAAATATTGCAATTGGGAGAAACATAGAAACCTTGAACATAGCTTTGGAGATCTCACAGTGGTAAATTGATTCAATGTATTGGTAGGACCATTTCTTTTTATTTTACTTTATTTTTTGATTGTGCACTGAATTGGGGAATGACTGTTTTACAATAAAACACTGAGAAAGAAATTGCTGTATTTTTAAAAAGCAAATTATTGAAACCCATTATAAATCGTGTTTACACTATTGCTTTGCAAGCAGTGGGTGAAGGTTTAAGGGCAGACATCATGGCTCCCAGAATGTGTACACAACGTGAGATTGAGCAGGATTGTGGAATTGTGGCCAACTGTGGATGTCAAAGGTCATCAGCCTGATGACAATTAGCTGATTGTCTCCTGGATACTTGAACAGATTATGGGTGCAAACAATACTTGCAGAAGCCTTTGGACTCCTGAAAGGGCGAGCTTCTTTCTCCGGTAAAGTACCTAGAGCTTGCAGAAAGCTAGTTTATTTTTACCCACAATTGTTGTTACTTTCAATTGATAAGTCGAAGACTTTTCACTTTGTGAACCAGTTGCTGTGTGCCTCCTGTGAAGGAACCTAAAGAAAAAGATCAGAGAACTGAAAGATTTGGGAGACAAAAGGAACACTCCATATAATTCTGAGGACTGGCACCATTAAACTGCTTCACAGTTTGTCTTTCCTCCACCTGTAACACCAGTGCTTTTTTTGTTTGTTTGGGTCTGTCTGTATATGTGTGTAGGGAAATTTTAGAAGAGCGTTAGAGTTTTTGTAGTTGTTTACCTATGGACAGCCCATAGTTGTCTACCTGTAGTTAGGATCTATTTAATTTTTAAATAAATAACAGATAGATAATGATTGTTGATAGAAGGTCAATGCTGAACATTATCTAATGGTTGTGAATTTGTTTGGAAAGTTCAAGGTCTTGAATACCTTGAGAGTTGACAGCAGTTTTCACTACTTCTGGTACCATTCAAGTGTTTCGACAAGAAAATTTGCCCTGATTATAAAAAACAAAATTCAAATCAAATGTCTCTAGGTAGTTCCTGATCATTTTATATACGTCTGTCCATGCACACAATTTAATTAGGTGACATGAAGGCATGTTATCTAAAATAGTATTTATAATGTCATTAGCTGAATGTATTAATTTACATGTATATGCATTGTTGGACATATAAATATATAGAAATAACTTTTTGAAAGTAACACTTTTCAAAGTAAAGGACATTGGCCCCAACAACTAAAATATTCTGTTTGTGAAGAACTCAAGCTGCACCAGGCAGAATCTTATAGATGCCTGAATGACATAGACCGTGGTGAGATTTGTGGCTGAATCACATGAAAAGTCCAGCAAGGCCTATCTTGACATCAAGAGCATCTTTTATGCATTGCCAGATGTCTCTGATCTATTTATGATATGGTTTTGCGCTTCAATATTGTACCTCTCGGTGAAACAGCAACTATCAGTGTAAAACTGCAGGAAGGACAATGTGCGCTCAGGAACATGCACCCAGCTCATATAATGGAGCAGGCTGCCTTTCTGGACTGTTTGCTTGTTCTATTAGCACTTATTCACTCTTAGCCAACTAGATACCCACAGCATCTCTACCTTACCTCACCTTGCCTTTTTGCATTTTGCTTCCTCAGCCAGAGGTACCAGTCTCACAGTGAGGCTACATGCTCTGCTGATTAATGCCAATACAAAACCAGGAAGCTTGTTAACAATTATCAACAGTCATGTCAAGGGATTTAGCCTTTAATCAGGGGGTCCTGGCACAATATGACAAGGTTGGCCTCTATTACTAGTCCAGAAGCTTAGACACAGTCAAATAGCTGCTTGGAGGCTGCTCTTGTCCGCGTAAAGGGCCAGGAGCCAAATGTCATGGAGTCATAAAGTCATACACCACGGAAACACTCTTTGGCCCAACTAATCCACTTCAACCAACCAAACTAGCTCCACTTGTCTGTTTGGCCCACATCCCTCCAAACCTTTTCTATTCATGTACCTATCCAAATGCCTTTTAGATCTTGTAACTGTACCTGTATCCATCACTTCCTCTGGTAATTCATTCTCCATACAAACACGCTCTGTGTGAAAAAGTTACCACTCATGTTCTTTTTAAATGTTTCTCCTTTCAACTTAAAAATATGCCCCCTAGTTTTGAAATCCACCATCATAGGGAAAAGACCCTTGCCAATCACCTTATGCCCCTCTTGATTTTAGAAACCTTTATAAGGTCACACTCAACCTCCTGCACTGCAGTTTGAAGAAAAATAGATCGGGCAGTCTAGCGCTCATCTTGGGTTTCTCAGTCCTATTGTGGGCTGCTTTCTTCCTGGAAATTAGAGAGAAGCAGATATTAAGGGAGATAAAATTGAGTGGCACAACTAATTTTGGTGCAGGTAGAGAGGTGTCCCGAGTAAGTGAGTAGGCAGTGTAACAGGGCATGCGGGGATAGTGGTTTTGTGGGTAGGGTTGGACGACAGCAAGTAAGGAATATGTTGCAGGCAATAATGAGAACAAGAAAGCATGAACCTTGGTGAGAGGAGGGCACAGTAGAGGAGATAGAGTAAATGTGAGGTATTGGAGAGGGGATTGTGGCATTGACACTACTGGAGATCATTAATCTGCCTCATAGAGGAGGCGATGATCGAGTGATATTATTGTTAATCTATTAATCCAGAAACTCAGGTAATGTTCTGGGGACCTGGGTTTGAATCCTGCCATGTCAGATGGTGGAATTTGAATTCAATAAATATTGATAATTGAGAGCTAATGATGACCATAAAACCACTATCAATTGTCAGAAAATCCCACCTGATACACGAAACACCTTCAGGGAAGGAAATATGCTATCCTTATCTGGTCTAGCCTACATGCAGATGGAACTTAACCCTGATAATGTCTGGCGATGCACTTTGGAAGAAGTAATAGGATATGGGAGTACTGAATGAATTGCAGAACACTAGGAAGCTCAAAGGAATAGAGCCATCTTGGATTGCTTGTCCATTAGCTCCACATATCCAAGGCAACCGGACAGGTTAATAGGGTAGTCAGGAAATTATCATGTGGAGCAGTACAGCACTTTGGCTAGGCCACACATGGGGTACTGTGTACAGTTCAGGAAAACACACTATGGTAAAGATGTGACTGCACTGGAGGGAGTGCAGAGGCGATTCACCAATGTTTCCTGCATTGAGGTAATTTAGCTATGAAGAGAGGTTGGATAAGCTTAGGTTGTTTTCTTTAGAGCAAAGAAAGCTGAGGGGGAACCTGTTAGAGATATATATGATTGACAGGCATGGGCAGAGTGGATAGAAACCAATCAGTAGTAACAATTGCTACAAAATCTCAACAATGAAATGAAACTGGATGGACCATAGCACCTGAAAAGACAATGTGAGAAACAGCCCTATGAACACTGCAAAGTCCTTCTGTATAACATCTGGGATCCAGTGTCAAAATTGGGAGAACTGTCACATAGACCAATCAAGCAATATCCTGACATGGCCTTATTCATGGAATCATATCTGACAGCCAATTTTGCAGACAACATCAACACCATCCGTGGGTATGACCTCTTCCACGGCAGTACAGACTCAGCAGAAGTGATGGCACAGTAGTATACAGTTGGAAGAGAGTTTCCCCGAGAGTGTGACATTGACTCCGGACCCCATAAAATCTCATAGCATCAGATGAAGCATGGCCCCCTGCTATATACCAAATACTGTCTTCCCTTGGCTGATGAATCGGTACTCCTCCATGTTCAACAAAACTTGGAGGTAGTACTGAGGTTGGCAAGGGTGCAAAATGTACTCTGGGTGTGGGATTTCAATGTCCACAACCAAGAGTGGCTTGGCAGCAGCACTACTGATTGAGTTGGTAGGATCCTAAAGGACATAGCCGTTAGACTGAGTCTATGGCAGGTGGTGAGGGAACTAACAAGAGAGAAACATACTTAATATCATCCTTACCAATCTACCAGCTGCAGATGTGTCTGTCCATGACAGTATCAGTAAAAGTGACCACCGCACCATCCTTGTGGAGGCAAAATCCTAACTTCACATCAATAATACCTTACATTGTGTTGTGGGGCACTATCACCATGCTAAATGGGACACATATCAAATAAAACTGGAATATCCAAGAGGCGCTTTGAGCCATTAGCAGCAGCAGAATGATGCTCAAACACAATCTGCAACCCCATAGCTGACATATCCCTCACTCTACCATTACCATCAAGCCAGAGGATCAAACCTGGTGCAATGGAGAGTGCAGGAGGGCATGCCAAGAGTAGCATCAGACATACCTAAAAATGAGGTGTCAATCTGGTGAAGCTACAAAACGTATGTAAGCAGCATGTGATCAACCATGTTAAATGATTACATACCAATGGATCAGATCTGAGCTCTGGAATCTTGCCACACCCAGTCATGAATGGTGGTGTATAATTGAACATCTCCCTGTAGGAGGAGGCTCCACAAAAATCCCCATCTTCATCAATGGGAGAGCTCAGCACATCAGTGCAGAAGATAAGGCTGGAAGAATGGATGATCAATCTTGGTTTCCTCAAGAGGTTTGGGTCCCACCAATGCCACTTGGCTCCTGACTGTATTCCAGCCTGGTTCAAATATGGCCAAAAGAGCTGAATTCCAGATGTCAGGTGAGCGTGACAATCCTTGACATTAAGGCTGCATTTGACCGAATACTGCATCAAGGAGTCCTAGCTAAACTAGAGTCAATGAGAATCATTGGACAGTGATACTTGGTACATAGGAAGATTGTTATGGTTTTTAAGAGGTCAGTCATCTCAGCTCCAGGATATCTCTACAGGGTAGTGTCGTAAGCCCAAATATCTTCAGCTGCTTCATCCATGACTTTCCCTCCATCATAAGCTCAGAAGTGGGGATGTTAGCTGATCAATGAACAATGTTCAACACCACTTGCGACTCTTCAGGTACTCCAAGTCCATGTCTGAATGCAGCAAAATCTGGACAACACATGATCACTACTATCCGGAAGGACAAAGGACAATGGATACATGGGAACACCACCACCTGCAAGTTCCCCTGCAAGCCATGCACCATTCTGACTGCAAATATATCACTGTTCCTTCAGAGTTGCTGTGTCAGAATCCTGGAATTTTTTCCTTAACTGCATGGTTGAGTCTACCTACAGAATGTCTTTCAGCGGTTCAAGAAGGCAACTCACCACAATCTTCTCAAGGGCAACTAGTAACCCGCAATAATGCTGGCCTAGCTAGTGATGTCCAAGCCCCACAAATGAATAAAGAGAAAACAAAAATAATTGCTATTCAATCTTTTAGGCAGCTGAGACTGCGATGAGCTCAGTGGCAATCTCATTCAGGTTAATGCTGTCTGGTCTCATGGTCTCCATTGCTGGCCCTGGGGGTAAATGATACCCGACCTCATTCCCACTCCATCCAACAGGATCTCCAGGTCCCCACTTGAAAAGTACGGTGCCAAATTCCCCTTGGCTGCCAGGTCTGGGGCAAATGTCAGGAATTGTGCAGGTTTGCTCTGGACTAAAAGTTCTTGACTGTGTGCACAACAAAATAGAACAAATTTTATTTATTCCTTGCTTAATGATTTCACATATTCTAATCCCACTTCACCTGAAGACTACATCTGGAAGATGATTTCTGAATTGGGGTTTTCCCACTTATCTTACATATCAGTGAAATAATATAGTGGTCCTGAAAAGTAATTCATTTTTCTAGATTTTTGGGTGATCTGACACCAAATTTATGACGAGTGGCAAAAGTTCCTTGGGTTCATTTTTTACTGAATAATGTTTTGGAAGTATGTCATACAATTACACATGAGTTAGTTACAAACTGTGAAATACCTGTCATTTTTAACCAAACTGGATTCTGGTTTTATAATTAATCTTGATCGATGAAGGATAAATATATGACATATATAAATGTTGCTTAAAATTTATACATTCTTACAATGTAGTATTTTATCTGAGAAATATGTGACTGGCTCCATCTAAATTTGCTTATAATATTTATCAAAATGAAGAATCTATTTTTTCTCAATCTGTGGACGGAAATGATTAGGATGATATTTAATTTTGAACTTGACACAGTACTTCTAAGCTGAAAATGTGTTGCTGGAAAAGCGCAGCAGGTCAGGCAGCATCCAAGGAGCAGGATGCTCACCTACCACTCCACCAATCTCCATGTACAGCGCATCATCCGCCGTCATTTCCGCCACCTCCAAACGGACCCCACCACCAAGGATATATTTCCCTCCCCTCCCTGATCAGCATTCCGTAAAGACCACTCCTTCCGTGACTCCCTCGTCAGATCCACACCCCCCCCAACCCAACCTCCACTCCCGGCACCTTCCCCTGCAACTGCAGGAGGTGCAAGACTTGTGCCCACACCTCCCCCTTCACCTCCCTCCAATGCCCCAAAGGAAACTTCCATATCTGCCACAAATTCACCTGCACCTCCACACACATCATTTATTGCATCCTCTGCACCCGATGTGGCCTCCTCTATATTGAGGAGACAGACCGCCTACTTGTGGAGCATTTCAGAGAACACCTCTGGGACACCTGGACCAACCAACCCAACCACCCTGTTGCTCAACACTTCAACTCCCCCTCCCACTCCACCAAGGATATGCAGGTCTTTGGACTCCTCCATCGCCAGACCACAACAACACGACAGTTGGAGGAAGAGCGCCTCATCTTCCGCCTAGGAACCCTCCAACCACAAGGGATGAACTCGGATTTCACCAGTTTCCTCATTTCCCCTCCCCCCACCTTATCTCAGTCAAATCCATCGAATTCAGCACCGCCTTCCTAACCTGCAATCGTTTTCCTGACCTCTCCGCCCCACCCCAGTCTGACCTATCACCCTCACCTTGACCTCTTTCCACCTATCACATTTCCGACGCCCCTCCCCCAAGTCCCTCCTCCCTACCTTTTATCTTAGCCTGCTGGACACACTTTCCTCATTCCTGAAGAAGGGCTTATGCTCGAAACGTCGATTCTCCTGTTCCCTGGATGCTGCCTGACCTGCTGCGCTTTTCCAGCAACACATTTTCAGCTCTGCTCTCCAGCATCTGCAGACCTCACTTTCTCCATGTAGTAAATAGTACCATCTGCAAACATCACAGATAATACCTGTACTCAAGTCTAGTTTAGTTGTATTTAACAATCTGCTGGAGTGATGACAAACAATCGCTTTGGTCATGCAGGACTTGAATGCTGCTGAAAAGAGAGAGATGTTGCCAAATCTTTTGGTTTTGCACTCACCTGAACCAATGCAATTATATGAAAATTCAAACAATCACAAAAATTATACTGCAAAAGAAAAGCATGCTGATTTGTTTAGAATTCATCTCTAATTCATCAAGATACTGTTGTGAAGATATGGGTGTACTTTAAGAGAGTTAAAAGCAGCAGACCTACCGGACACAGCACCAAGTGTACTCAATAAGACAACAATGTAACACATGCTCAAACAACTCGATTAGCCCGTTGCCTGGAGACAAAAGCAAATTCAAATTCGCCAATCAATTTAAATTATACCCTGAAAAATATCAAACTTCAATCCAGTTTGAATTTAGTATTTAATAAACTTAAAAGCCAATGACACAATCCCATGCTTTGGGGATATAGGAGTGGGGAAAACTGAACAGTTGAGAGGAGAACTGCCAAGCCTAGCATGTAAACAGACTGCTTGAAAAATAGCTCTCTTAAAATAGCTATCTTTTTGCTCAGTAACCTGTGACGCAGAAATTCCTAAGAATAAGACAACACAGGAAGATCCAAATAGAAGCGCGAAAGCTGCCTGGTTTTGAGATAAGAAGTATGGTTTTGTAAATTTTAATAGGGAGTTTTATCAGACCAGTGTTATATAAGGGAAGGTAACAGATAGGTTAGAGTAAGGAATGGTAAATAGTTGTTAGTTAATTATTCTCTGTTGTACTTTATGGCATAAAGTTGTTAATTTTTACTTTAAATAGTCCTTAGCCACTTGAATCTTTGCAGATTACTGCGCTGGATAAATCTTTTCTGTGTTGCTGGTTTTAAATTAAGAATAAGGGTTTACCCTGTGTTTCACAGTATTGCCATGGAGATAGCAATGAGGAACTACAGTCTCCCTGAGATCTCAGTTATTTAAAAAAAGGTTTGAGGCTTGAGCATATTTCTTTTTATTTACAGCAAATGGGTCCCCACATAAGAATGCTGCTTCTAACCAAAGTGATTTCCTTCCCATAAACCATGTTTCCTGAGAGACCATTTTATTTTCATGATAGATTTGTTCTCATAATAACACAAAATCATAGATTGGTTGTAGCAGGAAAAAAGCTATTTGGCCCCAAATATCAATGCTAGCTCTCTCTAAGAGCCATTTATCTAGCAGCACTGTTCTGCCTTTCCCATAACCCTGCAAAAATTTCTCTTCAGAAATTTATCAATTTTTTTTTCAAAACCAAAACAGTTTCAAAACAGTTTCTACCACACTGTAAAGGCAGTGTTTTCCGGATCCTAACCACACATAGCATAGGAAAATAATCTCATTCTACCTTCAGTTATTTTTCCATTCACCTTAAATCAGTGACCTCTAGTTGTTGACACTTTTGGTCACTGGAAACACCATCTCCCTATCTATCAAGTTCAGACACCTTCAATCAAATCTCCTCCCAACTTTCTACTTTCTAAGGAAAACCACCTCATTTCCCTAATGTATCTGCATAATTGAAATCTGTAATTTCTGGAAAAATTCTTGTATGTCTTTTTTTTCTCTTTCTCAAATGTATTTATATATTTTGTAAAGTATTGACACAATTATCCAGTTGAGGCTGAACCTCTGTTTTCTAAAGATTCAGCAAACTTTGCATGCTTTTATACTCTGTACCTCTAGAGTCCTGAATGCCTTTTTAAAAAACTTTCTCAAACTGCATTGCCATCTACAGTGAAAGTGATTTGTCCACAACATTTGAAACCCAGATGTCATTAAATATTTGCAATGCTGAGGATCTGGTGGAGAGTTGAGGAAAATAAGTACACTCTTAATAATAATTCATTAAAATACAGTTCCATTGGAGACTATTCAGATAAGGTTCTTTGTGCTGATTCCAAAGGTGACAGGACTGTTTCCTGGGGAAAGATCGAGTAAATTGGGCCTATATCTGTTTGAGTTTAGAAGAATGAGAGGTGATCTTATTGATATGTCCAGGATCTTGAGGAGTCCTGACAGGGTATATGCTGAGTGGATGGTTTTCCTCATGGGCAAGTTCTGGAATTATAAGAGATCTGTGGAGGCTGGGTGATTGAGTATACTCAAGATGTAATTTGACAGATTTTTGAACTTTAGAGGAGTTAAGGATTATAGTGAACTGACAGAAAAGTGAACCTGAGGTCAAGATCAGTTTGGACATCCTAGAATGCCTACAGCATGGAAGCAGGCCATTTGGCCCATCGAATCCACACCAAGCTTCCAAAGGGCATCCCACTCAGAACCACCCTAATTCTATAACCACGTATTTCCCATGGCTAATCCACCTAGCTTGCATATCCCTGGACACTATGGGCAATTTAGCATGGCCAATCCATCTAGCTTACACTTCATTGGACTGTGGAAGGAAATCCAAACACTGAGAGAACATGTAAACTCCACACAGACAGTCACCTGACGCTGGAATTGAACCCAGGGCCCAGGCATTGTGGGCAGCACGGTGGCACAGTGGTTAGCACTGCTGCCTCACAGTGCCAGAGACCCGGGTTCATTTCCTGCCTCAGGCGACTCTCTGTGTAGAGTTTGCACATTCTCTCTGTGTCTGCGTGGGTTTCCTCGGATGCTCCGGTTTCCTCCCACAACCCAAAAAAATGTGCAGGTTCGGTGAATTGGCCATGCTAAATTGCCCATAGTGTTAGGTGAAGGGGTAAATGTAGAGGAATGGCTCTGGGTGGGTTGTGCTTCGGCGGGTCGGTGTGGACTTGTTGGGCCGAAGACCCTGTTACCACACGGTAAGTAATCTAATCTAATCTAAACATTGTGAGGCAGCAGTGATAACCACTGAGCCACTGTGCTACCCCTCATGATATTATTGAAGGGACATATGGTCCACTCTTTTCTTATGTTCTTATGAAATACAAACTATTATCTCACTGATATAGAAAATTTAATCAACTCAGGTGTTACTTCAAGATTTAAGCCTAGAAATTTAAGCAAACCATATGAGTTTCTCTGATTTTATTCCATGCAAAGAAACATTGCATGTTTCATGCTGGACAAAACTGAATAATTGTTTCCACTGTGTCCTAAACTACTCCTTGATCATTTATGGACACATTTAGACTTCCTAACCACTGATCAAGGTCTTTCATATTTACCCTGTCAACCTGCTTTTAAATATGTCATTAAGTCTCATCTTAGCTGCTGCAGATTTTTCGTATTAATGCTCCTATGGTTGCCATCTCATGTTAATTCTTGATTTTGAAATTTGCATGAAAATAAATCTGTCTTCTGTCTTTACATGACTCTTTCATCTGTGATTTTTGCAATGATCACTGAGCACGTGACACTGTCAGCTTAAAAACAATCCCTAACTACAAAACTACCATATTGAAGCTTGTTTTTCCAGAGCCAATAGGTTACTGAATATGAGCATTTGCAGGAATTGTCTAATAACAGGTTAAATTGCATTCTGCAGTAACTTTGGTAGCCTGGCAGAAAACCCTATTGTACCCTTTAAAGCTGGTGGATGTTTGAAGCAGATGAGAAAGATCAGAGTAGTCACAGCTTCTGTCAGCAATGACATTTTCTGTACATGAGTAGGTTATCTGACTTACTATGCTGTTGCTAACTCTGTCTCTCATTCGTTATTCTAATCTCAGACTTCCTATGGTTACCTTTTATCCTCAAATGTATGTTTGATTCTGTCATAAATATTGTGATTGAGTTAATTCAACAGCAACTCAAGTCCTAATAATTTTGAAAATAAATCCTTCTAACAACTTGTTTTATGTTTTTACCTCTGCTTCTTAGTTTATACCCTTTGTGTGTGTTGACTTATTTAAATAATCTGTAATTCTTTTATCCTCTTAAACTCTTTCATAACTTTAAAACCTTTTGTGTTTCAGTGAGAAGAAATCCTTATCTTATCCTTAAGTTTCTCTTAACATTATATTCATCACTGTCAGTCTATTCCTGACTGCTTCTTTTACAATGATCTATCACTCTTCCTATAATGAGGTGCCTCAAATTGCACATGATAAAAGTGGCAATGGCTAGATTGGAGTGGGCTACAGAGGGCAGAACATATAATTTACTTTGTGGCCCATTATGGCCCTTTATTATTTAAGGCCCCCACAATAATGCCCAGGGCATTGTGTACTGATGCTGGGTGTAAACCTCTGATTCCAATTCTCAGATACAATTGGACAAATACATATCTTGAATATTTGCTGTTTTGTACCAAATGTCGAATGGCCTAACCACCAGTCCTCAAAGATATGGCTAGGGGCTGCTTAGAATTAAAAAAAGGGAGATATGAATTGTTTCATTTTCCTGAGCTGAATTGTCTCCATCACCTCCATCCTCTCATGATGCCTGATTTGTGGGCCAGCTGAGCTGCAGCTCACCAGTTTCTGGACTTCTAGAAATTTGTGAGCTGCAGCTGAACATTTGTTTGGTGCCCACATCTCGCTGAGTGGAAGCTAACAAGGTCAGGGCAGACAATGGCTCGAGGTTCACATTGGCATGATTAGGTGGGCAGAATGTGGCACTTCAAATTCACAAGCAAATATATGAATCAGGTTAACTTATATTGACTCTAATCTTGATACATAATTGGGTTTGGTCTAGGCCAGTTAGTTTGTAAATGAACTAGATGGATCCAGAAGGTCCCAGGCTTAATTTGTAGTTGATAGTAACTTAACTGATTTCAGTGAATGCAGTGAAGGAAACACAACTTTTTTTTTAAATGGCTTAGTTTCATAAGACAATAAGACATAGGAGTGGATGTAAGGCCATTTGGCCTATCGAGTCCACTCCGTCATTCAATCATGGCTGATGGGCATTTCAATGCCACTTACCTGCACTCTCCCCATATCCCTTAATTTCTTGCGAGATTAGGAATTTATCAATCCCTGCCTTGAAGACATTAATGTCCCGGCCTCCACTGCGCTCCGAGGCAATGAATTCCAGAAGCCCACCACTCTCTGGCTGAAGAAATGTCTCCTCATTTCCATTTTAAATTGACTCCCTGTAGTTCTAAGGCTCTGCCCACGGGTCGTGGAATCACCACCTGACAGAAACAAATTCTCAGCATCCACTCATTTTAAGCCATGAATTATCTTGTAGGTTTCTATTAGATCTCCCCTCAACCTTCTAATGAATACAATCCCAGGATCCTCAGCCGTTCATCGGAGGCTGGCCTACCATTCCAGGGATCATCTGTGTGAATCTCTGTTGGACACGCCCCAGTGCTAGTATGTCCTTTTTGAGGTGTGGGGCCCAAAACTGGACACATCGTTCTAAATGGGGCCTAACCAGAGCTTTATAAAGTCTCAATAGCACATCGCTGTTTTTACATTCCAACCCTCTTGAGATAAATGACAACATTACATTTGCTTTCGTAACCATGGACTCAACCTGCAAGTCAACCTTTCGAGAATCCTGGACTAGCTATCCCAGATCCCTTCCCAAGGATGTGGAAGCATTGGAAAAGGTGCTGAGGAGCTTTACCAAGATGTTGCCTGGTCTGGAGGGCAGGTTTTACGAGGAAAGGCTGAGCGACTTGGGTCTGTTCTCATTGAAAAGAAGAAGGCTAAGAGGGGATTTAATAGAGACATACAAGATGACCAGAGGATAAGATAGTGTAGACAGTGAAAGTCTTTTTCCTAGGATGATGTTGTCAGTTTGTATGAGGGGGCATAACTACAAATTGAGGAGTGATAGATTTAAGACAGATGTCAGAGGCAGGTTCTTTACTCAGAGAGTGGTAAGGGAATGGAATGCCCTGCCTGCCAATGAAGCTAACTCAGCCATATTAGGGAGATTTAAACAGACCTTGGATAAACATACGTATGACGATGGGATAGTGTAGGGGAATAGGCTTAGATTAGTTCACAGGTTGGCACAACATCGAGGGCTGAAGGGCATGTTCTGCACTGTATTGTTTTATGTTCTAATTTTAAAAATAGTCCATGCCTGTATTCTTTTTTCCGAAGTGCAAGACCTCACATTTGCCCATGTTGAATTTCATCAGCCATTTCTTGGACCACTCTCCTAGACTGTTTAAATCTTTCTACAGCCTTCCCACCTCTTCAGTACTACCTGCCTGTCCACCTAACTTTGTATCATCGGTGAACTTCACCAGAATGCTCCCAGTCCCTTCATGTAGATCATTAATATATAAAGTGAATAGCTGCGGCCCAAACACTGAACCCTGCGGGACACCACTTGTCACTAGCTGCCATTCCGAAAACGAACCTTTTATCCCAGCTCTCTGCCTTCCAGTGATTTTCCCTATGAGATTATAGCAACAAAGGTCGAACCTCTTTCAAAAAGACAAGAAGAACATGTGGTAGATAATTTAATGTCAGTTTTCTGGAGAAGAGTGGATGTTCATTTATTCATTCTGCTTTTTCCCTACAGCATCACTTAGTTTTTCCAACTTCTGTAGACAGAAGCTTTCACCTGACTTTTGTTTGAAATGTTTATTCTTGTTCATTCTGTGCAGATATAGGCTAAGAAGGTCAAGTTAAACCTTTTTTACTGCTATTCAGCCACATTTGGAATATTATGTACAGTCCTGGTCGCCATGTCAACAAAAGGATGTGGAGGCTTTAGAAATGGCACAGAACTGTTTACCAGTATCATACCTGGTTTGCAAGATATTAGCTATAAGGAGAGATTGGACAAACCTGGTTCATTTTCACTTGAACATTGAAGAATGAAGGTTGACCTGATAGAAGTTTACAAAATTATGAGAGGCGTGGATAGAATAGATAGTCGGACCTTTTTTCCAAGTAGAAATGTCAATTACTAGGGGACATAGGTTTAAACTGAAAGTTTAAAGGAGATGTGAGATGCAGGTTTTTTTTTAAACAGAGAGAATGATAAATGCCTGGAATGTGCTGCTAGAGGAATGGTAGCAAAATTTAAGAGGCATCTTGACAGATACATGAATAGGCAGGAAATTGAGGGATATGGACAGCATAGAGGCAAATGATATTGAATTTTAGAAAGGCATCATGCATCAGCACAGTTTTGGTGGGCCGAAGGGCCTGTTTCTGTGCTGTAATGTTGTGTGTTCTTTATGGGATAAGGACATTATAGCCAAAGCCAGCAATTTTTGCCCATCCCTAATTGTCCTTGAAAATGTGGTGGTGAACCGTCTTCTTGAACTGCTGTAGTCCATGTGGCGTAGAGGCATCAATAGTGCTGTTAGGAAGGGAGTCAGGATGGTATGTGGTTTACAGCGGAGCTGGCAGCAAAGGATGTTCTCATGCGCTTACTATGCTTGCTCCTTTAGGTGATCAATGTTATGGGTTAGAACGTGCTATTGAAGGAGCCTTGTGAGTTTGACAATGCATCTTGTAGACAACACATTGTATGTTGGTGATAGAGCTCAGGGAATGAATATTTAGGTTTGTGGATTGGTTTCTGATCAAGCTTGGGCTGCTTTGTCCTTGATGGTGTTGGGCTCACTACTACTCTGCAGTGAAGAAGTAATGATTTGGAGATGCCAGTGTTGGACTGGGGTGCACAAAGTTAAAAATCACACAACACCAGGTTGTGCGTCGCTCCGAAGGCTAGCGTGCTTCCAATTAAACCTGTTAGACTATAACCTGGTGTTGTGTGATTTTTAACTGTGAAGAAGTAATGTTGCATACTCATCGGTTCAGGTCAGCTTGTGTGAAATGAAACCTACCTGCAGGTACATACAATATCCTGCAAATCAAGAGATGGTGACAGACTACAAATCACTTATTTTTCTGATTTTCATGGTTTTGGATACATTTTCCAATGCAAGAGAAAGCCTGCATTTGTTTGATCCATTTGCAAATATAGTTGTCACTTTTATGTAATCCACTGACTGAACTAGTTTATATTGAAAGAATATGCTGTGTTGATGTATTTTTAATAATGTCTCCTGCTGTTAAGTCCTTGATATAACTGAAAAGTTGAGACATTCTCAAAGTTGATTCATTACTTTGCTACTTTTCCATTAAAATCATGCATGCTGAAAGCCAAAGAAACTATTGTTTTATTTTCTGTGTCAGTGGTCCTTTTTGTTAATATTTATAGTAATTTGTTGTTAATTTGTTTAGTTTAAATTCATGAAACACTTTAGCATAAATGAGTGCAAGCTGTGAATAACAATATGAACTATAGTGAAATTTGTAGTAGAATTGGATGAGAAGGCTGGCTGGGCCTATCTCAAGATCAGGATATCTCACTGCATCTTTTCTGTTTGTGCTGAGCAGTGAGTTGCCCAATGAAGGGTAGATTATAGTTTGTTGAATTAATTATTATTAATTAATAATACCACATTATTATAATACCACGTACCTTATTAATATCACAGCTTGTCTCATTACTACTCAGCTTTCTATCTTACAAACACACAAAACAAGCTAGGTATTGAGAATTCTTGACGTGGAGTCAAGAAAACAAGCTAGGTAATGAGTGAGAACCTGGCAAACTTGCCACTGACTGAGAGGAGCCTCCAGCATCTCAGGGCATGATCAGTGGTCACCAGTCCAACTCACCCCTTGACTTTGAACATTGGCACCTGATATTTGTCAACTCCTCATGACCATTATGGCACCTCTCAGATCCACTTGTAGGCTGTGTATGAAACACAGACCCACACAGTACGATGCACTGGTAACTAGGGTCAAAAGTCTGCATTAGGGACATTCTACTGTCAGGAACAGACCCCCAGTTCACAGACTGAACCAGGCTGCATTCCAGGACTGCTTGCAATCTCTCTTTGCAGTCATTCACTTAGTACCTACCTGCTTGCTTGTAGCATCCATGTTTGCATTGTAGTGTCACATCTATTGACACTTCAGCTAAAGCCAAAAGTTATCAGCAATGTCATAGTGACATGCTGTTTTGCATTGACATACAAGCTGCTGGTCAGCAATAGGTATCTGTCCTGGAGAGGGATGTCCTGATGTATGACATGCTTGGCAAATACATTATATGTTTCGTCAACCAAATTGCCAGTAAAGTGGGTCGGAATTAGTCCTCCATCAAATTAAGGGAGTGTGAGTTCTGTCAGTCAGGGCCACAGTCAGTTGTTAGCTTGCAACGTTCACTGTTGGGGATCTCTAGGTCTGTGGTATAGGGAGTGAGCAACAGTCAATCCTGTAATAGCAGCAGGAAGTGATGGTAGTGCAGTGCTTATGTTAGTGGACTGGTAGTCAAGAAACACAAGCTAATGTTCTGAGGACATGGGTTCAAAACACACTATGGAAACTGTTGTAATTTGAATTCAATAAAAATCTTGAATTAGAAGCTGGTCTAATGAATGAACACGTGATCACTGTTGATTATCATAAAAATCTACTTGGTTCACTAATGTCCTTTAGGCAAGCCAAAAGAGGAGAGAGAGTCAAGGCTAGAGGGTGACAGCAGAGTAATATGTAGACGTGGGAACATGGTCAGTGATGAGGGAGTAAACTCAAGGTAAATAGGAGGAGAATGTGGCACAGAATCAGATGGCATGAGAGGACTGGTTTCTTTTGGTAGTGAATACCACTCTGGGCTCCATAAGGAGAACACAGAGAAGAAGAATGAGGATTCAGTGGGCATGAGGACAGTTGGAGGCAAAGTTCATTGTGGTGAGTTTCCACATTATGACAGTAGATAGAAATGGGCTGTTGAGATAGTGCAAGATAAAAGGGGACATGGAAGCTCCAAGGGGGATAACTGGTGACAAGGCAGAGCCCTGGGTTCAGGGTGTCCACCACAACTGCATTCCCTACCATCATTTACTGTTTTCCAGGTAGGTATTGCAACTGAAAAATGGTTTGGTGAATGCACAAGGATGACAAGTGAAAATGTGGGATCAAGGGAAAAATATATTAAGCATGGGTTTGCAAACTTCAGATATATTTCATTTCCAAACCTTTCTTTGTCTATTTGCAATGCATACAGATATGAATTTCTTTGTGCATCAAAAATTGGTCAAAGGTGATTGCATCATGTCATTGGTGCTAGCTAAACTAACGTTATCAATTCAGTAATACAGAAGTTAGCAGCAGTAAAGTAAGAGGAGATGAATGCTGGCCGAAAGCACCCCATCATTCATGGAATTTCCAAGGATACAGTGAGACAAGTAAAATCTTACTGCTTCTTAAGGATGATGATGACTTTAGTCAATGTAATAAAAAGTACAAAGGTTAAGATGGGTCTGGATTGGGACAGAGGCAGCAGACACTCTTTTTTGGACACAATGCGTTGGTTTTTCAACTGACCTTCAACGAGTTGGTGCGCATGCTCTGACCAGGGCTGTGTGGACCAGATGAAAACTTGTCCCACTTCATCCTTGGAAGTTCCACTAATTATGGGGCACTTTCAGCCAGCATCCATCTCATTTTACTTTACTGCTGCTAACCTTTGCTAAAGAGATGGTTCACAGCTTGGATAGATCTGGATGGAGGGGGCATCCAATATAGTCCGGACAGATCCTTCTGTCCTGATGCACTATGTTGCACACAATTCGTGATGTGGTAGACATTAAGGAGCCAGGGCAATGGGAGAAGACATCTGAGGAGAAGGATGAGGACATTGAACTGGAGAAAGCTCAACTTCTGGATGACAGAGCTCAGTTGCTACAAGGCAGTCAGGACCTGATTGATACCTAACTCTGGTAAGTGACAGCTCAATGCAGAAGACTATTGTGGACTGTCGAGGTGAAGATGCCAGCATTTAGTTTGCCTTGTGAGTGCAAACTACTGGCTATCAATTAAAGCTCATTTTTGGACTTCTCTGAACGTTTGCCTGTGTGTAACTTTTCCCTCGCGGTCTGTGGCAAGGTACAGGTGAAGGGCATTGGGGAAGGTTTAATGGGGATTCAGAAATGATCTTGGGTCAGGATGTATCTCATGTAAAAACTGTATATTTTTACTTTTTTAAAGTTCTGGTTGTGGACTGAAATAGTAAAAAAAAAACTGGTTAACAACCAAGGATTGCTGAAGGATTGCTGCTCTTTTAAAAAAAAACTAACACTCATTGACTTGGAGGTGCCGGTGTTGGACTGGGGTGGACAAAGTTAAAAATCACACAACACCACGTTTATTTTGAAGCACTAACTTTCAGAGCACCGCTCCTTCATCATGTGCACACATATAAGCTTATGGGGTGAATTTGTTTTTGCAGAATTACATTTCATTTTGCTGAAAAACTGCATGAATCAGTGTAAAACTCTATAAAAATATACAGAGGGTTTGTCAGTCTGACATATCATTGGGACACAGACAAACTTCATACCTAGTTTTTAAAAAGCTGAGCTATCGTGAGAATGTAATTTCAAAGTAGTTCTGGGATTTACATATCAAAGAACAGAAACCAGCATATCTCATTCTAAAAGATCAAAGTTCTAATCCAAGACTATTTACTGTATCACATCTCCATGAGACTGGACTCCTTTGGCCATAAATTTTGTGAGCATGATCTTAACCTCCAAAAGTTAGTGCTTCAAAATAAACCTGTTAGACTATAACCTGGTGTTGTGTGATTTTTAACTCTGACACTCATTGTAAGTGTTGTTTACATAATGACTTGTTTAAGTAATAGTGGAAATCTGGCTGCAGGAGAATTGGAATCAGAGTATGTTTGGACTTCAGCCAGCTACTTGTAGCTGATTAGCTAGCAGTTGACCAGCGATTGATGGCCAAGGACTCCAGCCTGCCAACAATTGTATGATTAGCTCTCAGTTAGCTGAACATCTTGAGAGTGTGAATGTTTGGGAGAGGCCATTAGATCTCTGGAAGGACAGAAGCTGTCTCTTTCCTCTGCAGTAAAAACTACCTTAAGCCTGAAGGAAGCCGGTTTATTTTCTCAGCAGTTGCCATAAACTGTGGCTCTTAACCATTAAAGCCAGAGACTTTGTAAGTGTGAACCAGCCATCCTGTACAGTCTGCAAGCAAGTGAAAATATCTGGAATCAAAGAATCAAATAGCAGCATGTCCTAACAAGCCAAAAGGACCATCTCAGTGAACTTTGTGAACATGTCCCATCATGCTGCCTTCCTTGTCTTTACTTCTACCCATCACACCATGCTTTTTTATCTTATCCTTGTCTATATGCATGTGTGTGCATGGGGAAATTTGTAAGACTAACATTAACTGGTAGAGTTATATCTATTTATCTGTAGCTAGAATCTGTTTATTTGTAGTAAATAGCAATTCTTGTAACTACAGAAAACTAGCCTACACTTTCTATAAAGAACTGCATTTAAACAACAATCAAATTGGGGAATTTTGCTTACATTTAAATGTTTTAACTTTTGTGATAATTGCAAGAATAGTGGGTCTTGATTTCTACACTTCCAAAAGCAGTCCATTGATTGCAATGCACTTTAAAAGAGTTGGTGCTGTTGAAACGCACAACATAAAGGCAAATAACATTTTTTATACACGCTGACTAAATTGTTGTGCATTTCCTGCACTTGTAATTTTGTCTTTTTATAGACCAGCATCTAATCTGTTAGCTTTGTAAAGAAATGGATGCAAACAATTTGTATATAAGAAAACTCAGTTATATTATACTTACGTTAATGAAAGAGCAGCAGTATAGTCTGGTAAGCCTATGGCAAAGTTACCTTTATTTTTCATAAAGGCAGCTTTGTGTAAACAAAATGCCAGACATACAAGGTAGCAACAGAGTTAATTAATAGAAAAACAAATTACATTTATGTAGAGTCTTTCATGAATTCAGAAATTTAAAAGCATTGTAATGTATTCCCAATTATGTACTTTGAACTGTAGTCATTGCTACAATTTAGGAAATGGGACACATGGCCAAACCCCACTAAATGTGGTGAAATAAAGGATTAAATGATCTGTTTCAGATTTTCAAAGCATTTCCAGCCACATGCATCAAAGGGCAGATAAGATCTTAAGATAGTGCACAAACTATGTACCTGCTTTGCAAATGTAACCTTTGCCTTCAGGATTCACTAGTGTGTTAATCGGAAAAATTGCAATGGATGGATGGTATTTTCTGACTGATTATATCATGCCTCCAGCTCAATGTTACTGTTGCTCATTGAATGTGACATCTCCTTAAAGGCAATCTGCCCTGCTGTTCTCTCAGCAGATTGCCCTAAAAGGCAAACAAAGCAACTTTTAATTTTAGCCAACCAAACAGCAGTGCATTCAGTTTGCAAGCCATCAAATGGAGGTTTCGGTACTACACTATCCGTCATTTGTTCCTGCACATGATTTTATGAAACTCTCTGAGCTTACCTTTCACTTCATTCCTGCTGTTATTTCTTTGAAAATACGATTTGGTTTTTGATATTTATTTGGAAATTTTCTAAACACTGAAATTATGTATGTCCCTGCATGAAGCTATCTTATCTTAAAGTGTGCCCACCCTTTTAATTTGAGCTCATTGCCAAATTTTCCATATGTGCAATAGACGAAAGGTGTGTTGGTAACTTGTGTAAAGTAATCCAGTGAATGCAGATAAGGCCGAATGATCGTATTGAGTTGATGATATTATAAAAGTCCATGGCACTATTCTTGCTCTGGTAACATAGGATGTAGCATTGATTCGGAACAAAAGCAGAATATTGCAAAAGTTAGATCTAAGATCCAAGAACATTTAAGTTGAATAAGTGAAATCTGGGCATTTCAAATCCTTTCCCATTCATAGACCACAGTCTGCTTTTGTCATCCGACAGTTTTGTAACATAAGATGCTAATAGCCATTATCCTAGTCGCTAGAGGACTTCATCAACAATGTTAGCAAATGAAGATCACAAGAAGCTGGGACATGAGGGAAGAGGTTCTAATGCAGCCCAGCTGAAACATATCTCTGTAAATAGTGTGAATAGTTTGTGGTGCAGTGGTAGTGTCCCTATCCCTGAACTGAGAGGTTCAAGTACCACTTGCTCCAGAGGTTGTAATAACATCTCTGAATAGGTTGATTAGAAAGTGAGATTCTAGATTAGAGTGGTGCTGGAAAAGCACAGCGGTTCAGGTAGCATCTGAGGAGCCAGGAAAATCAACATTTCAGACAAAAGCCCTTCATCAGGAATAGAGGCAGAGTGCCTACAGGGTGGTTTCCAGCATCTGCACTCCTTGATTTTACCAGGTTGATTAGAAAAACAGGCTAAAATAAATAGCTAATAAATGTTTGTTAGTTTGCACTATTATGTTTTCCTGCCCAAATCTGACAAAAACTCCAAAACCTGATTGGACCCAAAGGTACAGAAAACTGTAGATTGCACAAGAAATATTCATTGCCTAAAAGGAATCCCACTCGATGCAGGTTCAGCTGGTATGCAGCCAACAAAAGCTCATTAGACATGTCTGTACAAGCCGCTATGATTTGTTCGCCTTGTGTCATTCATGACAGAGTCACAGAGTTTTAAAACTACACAGAAAATGCTTTCATTCAATCATGTCCACACTGTCATCAAGCATCTATCAATTCTAATCACATTTCCAGCACTTGGCCTGCAGCCTTGAATATTTCTGAAATGTCTTGAGGGTGCCTGCCTCTATCACCTTTTTGGGCAGTGAGTTCCAGATACCCACCACCCTCTCGGTGAAAAAAACCTTGCCTTGAATCCTGTCTAAACCTCATGCTCTGCATGTTATTGACCCCTCTACTAAGAGGAAACGTTTCTCCTTATCAACTTCTTGGAGACAGGGGTTGACCTCCAAATATGACAGCAATGAGTATCTCGAACCAGGAAAGTTATAACTGAAGTTCCATGAGCTCATAGATAGCTCCTGTGTCACCTCCAGCAATGTCTGCTTGTTCTCAGTGGCTCCTTCTTATCTCCAGGGAAGAATAACCAACTACAGTCCTTTACAATTACATGCTGTAGATAAGAGATGAGTTGTAACCAACACTACATTTGCCTAGTTGTTGTCTCAGATCTAGCAACTCTAGAAGGTTTCCATTAAAGTCCACCCTGGATCCTTTTAGATGGTGAAATAGACTGCAGTGAGTCATTAACATTCCCCACTGACAAGTAGCTGCTGAGCATTCTGGGTTTCCAATGCATTCCAGCCCTATCCACTGCATGTATATCAGAAAATTTATATACAGCCCTGAATGTTTTCAGCATTCTTCACTCTGATTATTTGAAGAGCCTTCCCATTGCTTATACATACTCCCCAATCAACATTTCCTCTAGTTTGGTTTTCATCTGTGTGGACCTCCAAAGTTTGTGGCTGTGGCTTTGAACTTAAATAGAGCATTGTCCATGATCTATGTAGAGGGCATTGACTTTAAATAAAGGGAACTATAGGTTATGAGGCATGAATTGGCAAAGATGGAATGGGGAACCTCATGAAGGAGTTGTTAGTAGATAGTCAGAACTAAAGTTCATACTAAAGGAATGTGTGCATGAATTACAACAGTTATTCATTCTTCTCAAGTGTAAATGTAACCTCACCATTTAAAAAGAGAGGTAAAGAAAAAGCAGGGAATTATAGGTTGGCTAGTCTAACTTCAGAAGTGTGGAAAATGCCTGGGTCTTTTATAAAAGATGTAATAACAGAACACCTGCAAAACATTGGACAAAGCCAGTGTGGGTTTATGAAAAGCACAACATGCTTAACAAATCCGTTGAAGCTTTTAGAGGATGTAACTAGTAGAATAAAATAGGAAGAATTAGTAGATGTGATGTACTTTTAAAAATGGCTAAATATGAAGTTGTACATTTCAGTGTGAAAAACAGAAAGTAAGATATATTGAAATATATAAGATATGCGGAAAGTAACGATATATTGGGAAGTTCAATGGACAAAAGGATCTGCATCCCCTCATATACCAGTCAATGAAAGTTGCCAGGCAGGTGCAGCCAGTAATGAGGAAGGCAAATGGTACATTTGGCCTTTTTTGCACAAAGAATTGAGTTCAGAAGAATATCTTTCTGCAGTTATACAAGATGTTGTTGAGCCCACACCTGGAGTATTGTATGCAGTTTTGGTCTATTTACCTATTTACCATAGAAGTAGTGGAACAGAGGTTCACTAGGGTGATGCCAAGAATAAGAAGACTGTCCTGTGAGAAGATATTAGTTCAATTGGATCTGTACTCACTAGAGTTTAAAAGGACAAGAAGGGATCTAATAGAAATGTACAGACTAGATGCAGAGAGGGTATTTTCCCTGGCTGGGGAGTCTAGAACCAGGGAACATTGCCTTATGATATGGGATATACCATATAATACTGAAATAGGGAAAGAAGGTTGTGGAGGTTAAATCATTTAATATACTAAATTCTTTCAAATTTTAAAGGTACTAAGAGGTGTGGGAGGAAGTAGGAATATGACCTTTGAGATAAAAGATCAGCCATGATCATATTGAATGGGAGAGTGGGCTCAAAAGGCCACATTATCTACTCCTCCTCTTGGTTGCTATGTTTCTGTATGTTGAACCATGTACCCAACGACAATAAGTTGTTATGCAAAATTGCATGAATAGTTTCTAGGCAGCTGGAATCAAAGGAATGGTGAGTACATTTTCTACATTGCTGACTAAAAATTTCACCTATTAATACATACCAGTAAACATGGAGATTATAGTCATCAATACTAATAGATGTTACTTGACTGATCCCAGTAACATCTTTTTGTCTTCTATTTGCGTACACACAGAAAGTCACTTAATATAAACAAGTTAATACCAACACTGCAGGGTAGACACAGAAATGTCATATTAAACTGCAAAACAATTTTTTGCTATTATTAATTTCTAGGCTATTTTGAAATAAACATAAATGAAAACACCTTTTAAATATTTAACAAATATGTATTGTGGAATTAAATTCTCCATGCGAATAATGGATTTGTGGTATCTTTTCAGGATAGCCTAAAACATTGTGTAGTACATTAAAAAGTCAACAAAGAACCAAAACTGATCTATTCTGGTATCGACAAATGTATGAATGGTCTCAAGAGTTTACAATTTCAAGCTTCCCTCCTTAATAAATATGCTATAGCATATTCAAAATTCCATGCAATTTATATACATCTCTTATTTTCCGATTGTTTATGAATTTAACTTAACCACTCAATTCCTGTTCCTAAATGAATGCCTCCTTTCTCGACAAACTTTTGGATCTCAAGGAAAGATCTTGACTCATGTTGGCATGAGATTGAGGAAAGGTTTTCTCTAACAAAGATTGATTTTATCCATGATTTTCAGGTGAATTTTCTGACTGACTGATTTGGATCTAAACTTGTTTCAGGTACTACTTGTGCAGGAGTTATGATTAATATTCTACTTATATCTCAATTTCATCAGAGTAATTTGACCAAATGTTTTGTCTTCCATGAACCTCTGAAGATAAAACTTAGCTTACATTTATAAACCTAGTCTTTCCATTACCAAACACCTTGTCTAAACATGTGCAACAGCCGTGTATTTTTATGCTTCTCCCTTATAGTTGCTTCAAACACTTGTGGTGATGATCTTTCATTCTAACCTTCTGGTTAAATTTCAGATGGAGTGTCTTACATTTGTCTGTAAGTAAGATAAAAATTTGGGTCTAGGTTATCTCCTTGATAGGTTTTGAAGGGGTTTGGTCTGGTCCATATCAAGTTGTATACCCTTGACAAGTTGTTTTACCAGTTATTAGCTGTGACTGATGTTATCATCTACATGTGAAAAGAAAATTTCATCCTCTCTGTTGTGAAGAGGTCAAAATGAACCGACAAAAGACAAGATAAGTTAAGTGAATGGGCAAACATCAAAAAATGGAGCATAATGTGGAAAAGTGGGAAATATTCCTTTTTGGCAGAAAGAATAAAATGAGCACATCATCTAAATGGAGAGATGTTGCTAAAGCTCTAAGATGTGGAGAGATCTGGATGTCCTAGTGCATGAATCACAGGAGGTTAGTGTGTAGATACAGCAAATAATCAGGAAAGCTAATAGAATGTTATTTTCTATTGCAAGAGTAATGAGACTATGCAGTCTTCTGGGATACTGTGTACAGTACAGGTCGCTGTACATACGGATGTTAATGAATCTATGTTACTATGTTAATGCATTAGAAGCAGTTTAAAGAATATTTACAAAGAAAGACATGGATTGGGCAGATCGCCTTATGAGGAGAGGCTATACATGCTGGGCCTGTATCCTCTGGAGTTTAGAAGCATCAGAGGTGACCTAATTAAAACATTTGAGATCATGAGGTGACTTGATCAAGTGAATGTTAAAAGGATGTTTCCTCTTACGGGAGAATCTAGAATTAGGAGTTTAATTTAAAAATAAGGCATTCCCATTTAAAACAGAGATGAGGAAAACATTTCTCTCAAATGATTGTGGAGTCTTCGGAATTCCCTCACTCAAAAGGCAGTAGACGCATAATTTTTAAGTATTTTAAAGGCAAATGTAGAATGATGATTATTGATTACCAAGGGGATGAAATATTGTCAGGGGTACGGAAATATAAAGTTGAGGTTAAAATCAGATCAGAGATGATCTTATTGATGGTGGAGGTCCGATTGGCCTACTCTTGATTGCATATTCTGTGTTGAGTATGGATGGTAATATAGCATTACAGTGATCCTCCAATCACCTGTACTTAATGTCTTACTTATAAGCAGAATAAACCAAACCCCATCCCTTCATTCAGGTTGCCACTAATGTGGATATTGGAGCCTTTGGATTCAAAAGAGCTGTCAGTGACTTATAATCAATTGTAAAACTATGACTAAACAGGTATTTATAAAATCTTCTTGCTTCAAAAAAATTACTAACGATGCTTCATGTCCTTTCTAAACAAAGATTTGTTCACTGGCACTGAGTCCATAAGGAAACTGCCGTCAGTCTCTCCTTATCATTATCCAACATATGAGGGGTAGAACACCCTTCCTGATGAGGTTGTTGAATGGATGCAATAACATTGACCAATTTGTTATGAATTTGCTGAAAGAATTCACTTCACCCAAAATTAACCTGAGCACAGAAATATTCTGAGCTTGTGACAGATTTCTTATTGCTTCAACTTTATTCTGGGCAGGATGCAACCCATCTTTGTCTACTCTGTGACCTAAATACTTGATAGAAATCTGAAACATTTCACATGTGTGTGTCTTTGCCCAAAATACATGCTTTGGAGCTCTTTCTTTAGCTTGGTATCATGGGTGTCATCACTGGAGCTGAAATGACACATGCTGTCCTAAATTCCTAACACATTTGGTTCATTGTCCCTTGAAAAATTCTGCGGACTGAGGCCAATTGGCAGCCTATGAAAATGAAACAGACCCAAGTTGGTACTAATAGTCAAATTTGACTTGAACATGTCCAGTTGCAGATAGGCATTTGGAAAAACTCGGAAAAGCTCAATCTTCAAAATTTGGTAAATTATCATGTTGCTTAGATTATGGTCCTCCATTCATTTAATGAGCTTACAGTATCATATGTGTTTGGTACCACCACTGTGGATATAACACAGTTATTCTCTTCAGTTTTGATGGTGTGGTGGTATAGCGGTAGTTTTGGCTAGTATGAGTATTGTTCCTGGATTAGCCCCAGGCAAATGTTTTGGGGCACGAGTTAAAATTGCATTTGGCAGATCACGAAATATGAATTTAATAAAATATGGAACTAAAAATAACTAGTCTGATGGTGACGAGGAAAGTATTGTTGATTGTCGTAAAAATCTATCTGGTTCATTCATGGAAAAGGCTGTTTCTCTTGACACCCCCGAAAAGCTCACATTACGCATGTGGAAACTACTGGGCATGTACGCTTTGTGAAACATTCTGCCGGTAAAAAACAATGGCAGCACCCAAATAATCACAATAAATACGAGTGAATGGAACAATATCATTGTCAGTGTTGACAGGGAACTGCATATGTACATTTTACATTTGCATATGTGGGAGCGTTTCGTGTGTCAGGAGACTTTCTCAAAGGGAAACTGAAAGAATTGTGGATGCTGTAAATCAGAAACAAAAACAGAAGTTGCTGGAAAGGCTCAGCAGGTCTGAGGAAGGGTCACCCGATCTGAAACATTAACTCTGATTTCTTTTCACAGATGCTGCCAGACGTGCTGAGCTTTTCCAGCAATTCTGTTTTTGATACTCAAAGGGAAATTACCATCCTTACTTGTGACACCTGAACTATCGTAATGCAGTTAGTTCTTAACTGGCCTTCGAAATAGCCCGGAGACTCAAACAGATTAAAGGCAATTAAGGATGGGCAACATTTGCTAGTCTCAACAGTCATTTGAAGTGATTGTCATTTCCATTCATCAGCATTTTCTCCATGTACTTTCCTCTGACAATTCTTGATATGCTGGTCTTTCTATTTGCAGCTGCAGCACTCTGTCTTCATAAATGAAGAGTTCTGTGCCCAATGTTGTTCCAAACATCAGTAAGAAGACTTTGTATCTGCTTTAGTTGTGGCCTCTGTCTTACTCAACTGCAGCTTATTTACTTCAGCAGATGACTGGCATTTGTTAACTCTGACTTCTCTGAAGTCACATTTCATCATATCCACGTTAAGCAGGCTATGCTAAAGGTTATCTTTGGCAATGTCAGCAATTTACTGCTGATGCCCTCATATTTTGAATCGTACACAACTCTGTCTTATGATGCTCTCTCAAAATTCTCCAAGATCACAGTGGTCAGACAGCTTTCTCAATAAGGAGAAAGTGAGGTCTGCAGATGCTGGAGATCAAAGTTGAAACTTTATTGCTGGAACAGCACAGCAGGTCAGGCAGCATCCAGGGAACAGGAGATTCGACGTTTCGGGCACAGGCCCTTCTTCAGGAATGAGCAGAGAGTGTTCAGCAGGAGAAGATAAAAGGTAGGGAGGAGGGACTTGGAGGAGGGGAGTTGGAAATGTGATAGGTGGAAAGAGGTCAAGGTGAGGGTGATAGGTCGGAGTAGGATGGAGGCGGAGAGGTCAAGAAGAAGACTGCAGGTCAGGAAGGCGGTGCCGGGCTGGAAGGATCCGGCTGAGACAAGGTGGGGGGAGGGGGGATGAAGAAACTGGTGAAGTCCAAGTTCATCCCCTGCGGTTGGAGGGTTCCCAGTCGGAAGATAAGACGCTCCTCCTCCGACCGTCGGGTTGTTGTGGTTTGGCGGTGGATGAGTCCAATGACCTGCATATCCTCGGTGGAGTGGGAGGGGGAGTTGAAATGCTGTGCCACAGGTTGGTTGGGTTGGTTCATCCGGGTGGCCCAGAGGTGCTCTCTGAATCGCTCCGCAAGTAGGCGGCCTGTCTCCCCAATATAGAGGAGGCCACACCGGCTGCAGCGGATGCAGTAGATGATGTGGGTGGAGGTGCAGGTGAATCTGTGGCGGATATGGAAGTTTCCCTTGGGGCCTTGGAGAGAAGTGAGGGGGGAGGTGTGGGCGCACGTGTTGCACCTCCTGCGGTTGCAAGGGAAGGTGCCGGGAGTGGTGGTTGGGTCGGTGGGGGGTGTGGATCTGACAAGGGAGTCGCGGAGGGAGTGGTCTCTACGGAAAGCTGATAGGGGAGGGGAGGGAAATATATCCTTGGTGCTGGGGTCTGTTTGGAGGTGGCGGAAGTGACGGCGGATGATGCGCTGTACATGGAGATTGGTGGGGTGGTAGGTGAGGACCAGTGGTTCTGTCCTGGTGGCGGTTGGAGGGGCGGGGCTCAAGGGCGGAGGAGCGGGAAGTGGAGGAGATGCGGTGGAGGGCACCGTCGACCACGTCGGGGGGGAAATTGCGGTCCTTGAAGAAGGAGGCCATCTGTGTTGTACGTATTTTGAACTGGTCCTCCTGGGAGCAGATGCGGCGGAGACGAAGGAATTGGGAGAATGGGATGGCGTTTTTACAGGGGGAAGGATGGGAGGAGGTGTAGTCCAGGTAGCTGTGGGAGTCGGTAGGTTTGTAGTAGATGTCCGTGTTGATTCGGTCGCCTGAGATAGAAACAGAAAGGTCTAGGAAGGGGAGGGAGGAGTCCGAGACTGTCCAGGTGAATTTGAGGTCGGGGGTGGAAGGTGTCAGTGTAGTGGATGAACTGTTCAACCTCCTCGTGGGAGCACGAGGTAGCGCCGATACAGTCATCAATGTAGCGAAGAAAAAGATGGGGGGTGGGGCCAGTGTAGTTGCGGAAGATGGATTGTTCCACATACCCTACGAAGAGGCAGGCATAGCTGGGGCCCATGCGGGTGCCCATGGCTACTCCTTTTGTTTGGAGAAAGTGGGAGGATTGGAAAGAAAAGTTGTTCAGGGTGAGGACCAGTTCGGTCAGTCGAAGGAGGGTGTCGGTGGAAGGGTACTGGGTGGTACGGCGGGAAAGGAAGAAGCGGAGTGCTTTGAGTCCTTCGTGATGGGGGATGGAGGTGTACAGGGACTGGATGTCCATGGTGAAGATGAGGCGTTGTCCTGCCCAACCGAACTCATCTCGGCATACCTCGACACGGTCCTGTCCCCATTAGTCCAAGAACTCCCCACCTACGTTCGTGACACCACCCACGCCCTCCACCTCCTCCAGGATTTCCGCTTCCCCGGTCCCCAACGCCTCATCTTCACCATGGACATCCAGTCCCTGTACACCTCCATCCCCCATCACGAAGGACTCAAAGCACTCCGCTTCTTCCTTTCCCGCCGTACCACCCAGTACCCTTCCACCGACACCCTCCTTCGACTGACCGAACTGGTCCTCACCCTGAACAACTTTTCTTTCCAATCCTCCCACTTTCTCCAAACAAAAGGAGTAGCCATGGGCACCCGCATGGGCCCCAGCTATGCCTGCCTCTTCGTAGGGTATGTGGAACAATCCATCTTCCGCAACTACACTGGCCCCACCCCCCATCTTTTTCTTCGCTACATTGATGACTGTATCGGCGCTACCTCGTGCTCCCACGAGGAGGTTGAACAGTTCATCCACTACACTAACACCTTCCACCCCGACCTCAAATTCACCTGGACAGTCTCGGACTCCTCCCTCCCCTTCCTAGACCTTTCTGTTTCTATCTCAGGCGACCGAATCAACACGGACATCTACTACAAACCTACCGACTCCCACAGCTTCCTGGACTACACCTCCTCCCATCCTGCCCCCTGTAAAAACGCCATCCCATTCTCCCAATTCCTTCGTCTCCGCCGCATCTGCTCCCAGGAGGACCAGTTCAAAATACGTACAACACAGATGGCCTCCTTCTTCAAGGACCGCAATTTCCCCCCCGACGTGGTCGACGGTGCCCTCCACCGCATCTCCTCCACTTCCCGCTCCTCCGCCCTTGAGCCCCGCCCCTCCAACCGCCACCAGGACAGAACCCCACTGGTCCTCACCTACCACCCCACCAATCTCCATGTACAGCGCATCATCCGCCGTCACTTCCGCCACCTCCAAACAGACCCCAGCACCAAGGATATATTTCCCTCCCCTCCCCTATCAGCTTTCCGTAGAGACCACTCCCTCCGCGACTCCCTTGTCAGATCCACACCCCCCACCGACCCAACCACCACTCCCGGCACCTTCCCTTGCAACCGCAGGAGGTGCAACACGTGCGCCCACACCTCCCCCCTCACTTCTCTCCAAGGCCCCAAGGGAAACTTCCATATCCGCCACAGATTCACCTGCACCTCCACCCACATCATCTACTGCATCCGCTGCAGCCGGTGTGGCCTCCTCTATATTGGGGAGACAGGCCGCCTACTTGCGGAGCGATTCAGAGAGCACCTCTGGGCCACCCGGACGAACCAACCCAACCAACCTGTGGCACAGCATTTCAACTCCCCCTCCCACTCCACCGAGGATATGCAGGTCATTGGACTCATCCACCGCCAAACCACAACAACCCGACGGTCGGAGGAGGAGCGTCTTATCTTCCGACTGGGAACCCTCCAACCGCAGGGGATGAACTTGGACTTCACCAGTTTCTTCATCCCCCCTCCCCCCACCTTGTCTCAGCCGGATCCTTCCAGCCCGGCACCGCCTTCCTGACCTGCAGTCTTCTTCTTGACCTCTCCGCCTCCATCCTACTCCGACCTATCACCCTCACCTTGACCTCTTTCCACCTATCACATTTCCAACTCCCCTCCTCCAAGTCCCTCCTCCCTACCTTTTATCTTCTCCTGCTGAACACTCTCTGCTCATTCCTGAAGAAGGGCCTGTGCCCGAAACGTCGAATCTCCTGTTCCCTGGATGCTGCCTGACCTGCTGTGCTGTTCCAGCAATAAAGTTTCAACAGCTTTCTCAATAAACTCTCCAATATCTTCACTGGACAATTGGTTCCTTGTTCCAAAGGAAACACTTTCTGCAATTTCCGATGATTTGGTACTGTGGTGCTACTCAGGCTTGCAAATAATTACATTCCCTACAGTATCGAAACAGGCCCTTCGGTCCAACAAGTCCACACTGACCCTCCAAAGAGTAACCTACTCCTCCCTCTGACTAATGCACCTAACAACTATGGGCAATTTAGCATGGCCAATTCATCTGACCTGCACATCTTTGGAATGTTGGAGGAAACCGGAGTACCTGGAGGAAACCCAGGCAGACACAGGAAGAATGTGCAAACTCCACACAGTCACCCAAGTTGGGATAAAAGGTTCTTTTTCGGAATGGCAGCCGGTGACAAACGGTGTCCCGCAGGGTTCAGTGTTGGGGCCGCAGCTGTTCACGTTATATATTAATGATCTGGATGAAGGGACTGGGGGCATTCTAGCGAAGTTTCCCGATGATACGAAGTTAGGTGGACAGGTAGGTAGTACTGAGGAAGTGGGGAGGCTGCAGAAGGATCTAGACAGTTTGGGAGAGTGGTCCAGAAAATGGCTGATGAAATTCAATGTGAGCAAATGCGAGGTCTTGCACTTTAGAAAAAAGAATACAAGCATGGACTACTTTCTAAACGGTGAGAAAATTTATAAAGCCAAAGTACAAAGGGATCTGGGAGTGCTAGTCGAGGATTCTCTAAAGTTAAACATGCAGGTTGAATCCATGATTAAGAAAGCGAATGCAATGTTGTCATTTATCTCTGGAGGGTTGGAATATAAAAGCAGCGATGTGCTACTGAGACTTTATAAAGCTCTGGTTAGGCCCCATTTGGAGTACTGTGTCCAGTTTTGGGCCCCACACCTCAGGAAGGACATACTGGTACTGGAGCGTGTCCAACGGAGATTCACACGGATGATCCCTGGAATGGTAGGTCTAACATACGAGGAACGGCTGAGGTTCCTGGGATTGTATTAATTGGAGTTTAGAAGATTAAGGGGAGATCTAATAGAAACTTACAAGATAATACAAGGCTTGGAAAGGGTGGACGCTAGGAAATTGTTTCCGTTAGGCGAGGAGACTAGGACCCGTGGGCACAGCCTTAGAATTAGAGGGGGTAAATTCAGAACAGAAATGCGGAGACATTTCTTCAGCCGGAGAGTGGTGGGCCTGTGGAATTCATTGCCGCAGAGTGCAGTGGAGGCCGGGACGCTAAATGTCTTCAAGGCAGAGATTGATAAATTCTTGATGTCACAAGGAATGAAGGGCTATGGGGAGAATGCGGGTAAGTGGAGTTGAAATGCCCATCAGCCATGATTAAATGGCAGAGTGGAATTGATGGGCTGAATGGCCTTACTTCCACTCCTATGTCTTATGGTCTTAAGGTTGGAATCGAACCTGGGATCCTGGCACTGTGAGGCAGCAGTGCTAACCACTGAGCCACCGTGCCACCCCAATGTCTTGCAGCAACATGCCTTTTGATGTAGAAGGGTGAACAAATTCTTCAGTGCTTCACTACTTGGTTTTCTTCTATCTTTGATAGAATGTTCCAAATCAACCAGCAATGTATTCAGATTGCAATATTGCAGTGTACTTTATAAAGTAATTTACACCACAAAAGGAGGCCTTTGGGACTATTGAATCCAGACTGATTCTTATTGTCAGCTTGATTCCAATGTCCTCTCCCCATTTCCCTGAAAATTCATTTTCTTCAGCTTATTGATGCCACTTCAGCTTTGCATTCGACAAGGTTCCTCATGGGAGACTAATTAGCAAGGTTAGATCTCATAGAATACAGGGAGAACTAGCCATTTGGATACAGAACTGGCTCAAAGGTAGAAGACAGAGGGTGATGGTGGAGGGCTGTTTTTCAGACTGGAGGCCTGTGACCAGTGGAGTGCCACAAGGATCGGTGATGGGTCCTCTACTTTTAGTCATTTACATAAACGATTTGGATGCGAGCATAAGATGTACAGTTAGTAAATTTGTAGATGACACCAAAATTGAAGGTGTAGTGGATAGCGAAGAGGGTTACCTCAGATTACAACAGGATCTTGACCAGATGGGCCAATGGGCTGAGAAGTGGCAGATGGAGTTTAATTCAGATAAATGTGAGGTGCTGCATTTTGGGAAAGCAAATCTTAGCAGGACTTATACACTTAATGGTAAGGTCCGAGGGAGTGTTGCTGAACAAAGAGACCTTGGAGTGCAGGTTCATAGCTCCTTGAAAGTGGAGTCGCAGGTAGATAGGGATAGTGAAGGAGGCGTTTGGTATGCTTTCCTTTATTGGTCAGAGTATTGAGTACAGAAGTTCAGAGGTCATGTTGTGGCTATGCAGGACATTGGTTAGGCTACTGTTAGAATATTGCGTGGAATTCTGGTCTCCTTCCTATCAGAAAGATGTTGTGAAACTTGAAAAGGTTCAGAAAAGATTTACAAGGATGTTTCCAGGGTTGGAGGATTTGAGTTACAGGGAGAGGCTGAACAGGCTGGGCTGTTTTCCCTGGAGCGTCGGAGGCTGAGGGGTGACCTTATAGATGTTTACAAAATTTTAAGGGCATGGATAGGCTAAATAGACAAAGTCTTTTACCTGGGGTTGTGGAGTCCAGAACTAGAGGGCATAGGTTTAGGGTGAGAGAGGAAAAATATAAAAGAGACCTAAGGGGCAACTTTTTCACGCAGAGGGTGGTACGTGTATGGAATGAGCTGCCAGAGGATGTGGAGGAGGCTGGTACAATTGCAACATTTTAAGAAGCATTTGGATGGGTATATGAATAGGAAAGGCTTGGAGGGATACGGGCCGGGTGCTGGCGGGTGGGACTAGATTGGGTTGGGATATCTGGTCGGCATGGACAGGTTGGACCGAAGGGTCTGTTTCCATGCTGTACATCTCTATGACTCGATGACTCTGATTTCATTTAAATTACTCCATATGCATGTTGTGGTTGATTGACTTTGGTAAGAGTCAACATTGTTTTTTTGGAAGTTAATTCGGGCTGGCAATTATTATGGACTAAATGATAGATAATGAGTTTGGTTGTTCCATACGAATAAGCATCTGCACAGTCATTTTCCTGACCCAGTCATAAGATGTCTTTTAGTTAAAATTGCATTCATCATTTTGTTTTCAACACACTAATATCAAACAAATTAATTGCATTTGTCAATTTGTGAATAATTAAAACAGCTTAACATAATAAAAAATGGAATGGAACAAACAATGAAAATTGCTTCGAGGAGCATTACTATTTGTCAAATAATTGATTTAACAATAAACTAAGATTGCAACATAATGACAGGACTTTAACGTCTTTTGGTTGTACACAGGGTGTTTTGCTGAAATAATTTAAATGACTGGAGCTTGTAATCTGAAGTCAACTTTTGCAAAATGCTTAAAGAGTGTTCAAATGCTGAGCTTCCACTTTAATAAACCACATCTCAGGCCTAGGTCTACTGTATCCAATATAGTTACAGTATTTACTGTCATTCATTTTAGCTATACAGGGGTTCCCTGATTTACAAACATTTGACTTCCAAATCCTTACACTTAAAAATGCTATCTTATACCGGGGCATAATTTTAACGACCCAGCATGCAGTACTTAAACAAATGACAATTTTATATTAAGGGTGTAGGTTTGATATCCAGACATTTCATTACCTGGCTCGGTAACATCATCAGTGGCGACCTCCAAGTGAAGCGAAGCTGTTGTCTACTGCTTTCTATTTATATGTTTATCCTGGATGGGGTTCCTGGGGTTTGTGGTGATGTCATTTCCTGTTGGTTTTCTGAGGGGTTGATAGATGGTATCTAGATCTATGTGTTTGTTTATGGCGTTGTGGTTGGAGTGCCAGGCCTCTCGGAATTCTCTGGCATGTCTTTGTTTAGCCTGTCCCAGGATTGATGTGTTGTCCCAGTCGAAATGGTGGTTTTTTTTCCTCCATGTGTAGGACTACGAGGGAGAGAGAGTGGTGTCCTTTTGTGGCTATAATATAATACAATATAATATACAACATATAAATAGAAAGCAGGAGACAACAGATTCGCTTCACTTGGAAGTTGCCACTGATGATGTTACCTGACCAGGTAATGAAACGTCTGGATATCAAACCTACAGCTTAGCAAGCAAACCTACACCTTAAACCTCAACCTGAGCTACAAACCTTCACAAACCTTGCAACAATTTTATATTGTCCTGCATTATTTTCTAATTTGTGTACAAATTGATTTCCAAGTGGAGTCCAGAACGGAATCTATTCAAAACCCAAGGACTACCTGAACTGTTTTTTTTAACATTATTTGAAAAACATCTAAAACTGTTTTCATTAATGCACCTTATTATACTTTGTGAAATTCTGCAGGATTCTTTGCAGATTTCATTGATTCTTGAGCAAAATATGGACGTGTGTTCACATTTCTTCTTCGACAAGTAGAAATCATTGCTTTCCTTAAAATTTTGATATTGGTAAAATATTTGTAAAATGATTTACAAATGACTTGAAAATTGCAGTGTCCTTTATAGCTCACATTATCCTTGGGGGCCCCCGGTTAAAAAGCACTGAACTTTATTGTTATATGAATGACATGTGTATCCAGAATGACACATTACTCACTGCTGCAGTACAGTCAATGTTATAAAGTAGCAATGTATCAATTCACAGGCTATGGAAAGATCTAAAGAAATATACTTGATGTACTTGAGAGTAGAATGACCTCATAGCCCATATGCCTGGAAGCAGTAAAATGTTGGGTAGCTGCAGAGCTCAGCAGCAGGGAAACCGAATGTGGAACAAAAGCCATGCATGTATGATCCAGCACAAGGCGGCTGACTTTTCAGCTATTACCAAGGTAGCCACCACAGCTCGCAAATATGCCGGCATTCCCCTTACAACAGGTGGCAACTGGACAGTGTTTAAAAGCTACAGGGAACGGGAGATCCCCATGCATTGTGTCAGGATTCCGAGGCATATCCCTCCCTCTCAGCAACTGCAAGTTGAAACAGCTGTGAATAATCCAGAAGACCCAAAGCAGGCGCAGAGCACAGTATATATTTCAACTGTTCAAAAGTCTGTGTCATTTCAGGGGTCCACTGTAGTTTTGATGGCTTCTTAGGTAAAGATGCCTCTCTCAAAGGTGCATCAATCTCATGAAGATCAGGAATCCAGTAGTAATTCACCATCCCCAGAAATGACATAAGTTCAATGCGTGTTGCAGGAGGAGGGAGATTTGTGATGGCATTCAGGCGATCGGGGTGAGGGTTCTGGTACCCTGCGATATTGTGAAACCCAAGTAATGAACAATAGGTTGGCAGAGCTGCATCTTATCAACGGAAACCTTGTGGCCATTCTTTGTCAGGCACTGAAGCAGGGCAATAGTATCTTGCATACAGGCATCAGAAGAAGCAGAGGCAATGAGTAAATCATTGGCATATTGAACAAGAACATATTGAAAGGCATGTGGAGGGTTTCAAGGGTACGCTGAACAGTGGAAGCATAAACAGTGGGGCTCTTCATGTATCTTTGAGGAAGCTGAATCCATATATATTGGCAGCCACCGAAACTAAAGGCAAAAGGATACTGACTATCAAGGGACAATTTAATAGAGAAAAAGGCTGAGCAGAGGTCAACTACTGAAAAGCAAGTGGCGGAGGCAGGAACTTTAGAGATTAGCATTCGTATCAGGCACTATGGGAAGCAAGGAACAACAGTGTTGATAGCACTAGATCCTGCACAAACCTCCACCTGTCAGGTTTGCTAGGTTCTGGCATAGGCAGGATAGGGGTATCTCTTAAATAAGACCCTGAGGGGAACAATGAGTGGAAGCGTTCAGTTTGCATTTGGTCTCAGCAAGGCAACCGGACAGGAGGGTGAAATGATAATTGATTAGATTACCTACAGTGTGGAAACAGGCCCTTCGGCCCAACAAGTCCACACCGATCCTCCGAAGAGCAACCCATCCCCCTACATTTATCCCTTCACCTAACACTGCAGGCAATTTAGAATGGCCAATTCATCTAACCTGCACATTATTTGGACTGTGGGAGGAAACCACACAGACATGGGGAGAATGTGCAAACTACACACAGACAGTTGTCTGAGGTGGGAATTGAACCCAGGTCTCTGGCGCTGTGAGGCAGCAATGCTAACCACTGTGCCACCGTGCCACCCATAATTGAGTCAGGAACCGTGACAGGTCCAACAGTAATTGGGATAGTATCAGAGAGGCTCAATTAAAGGAGTACCGGAGACACCGACAGTATGGGCAGAATTAGAACTGAGGGGTAGATTCTCAGAGAAGGTGCAGAAGAATGAGTGGCCCCCGAATCAACCAAAACTGGAACGGAAAGCCCTCCCATCTCCACTGTCATCATAGGATTTTCAGATGGGGACCAGGAGAGGGGTATTGAAACAGCCACTTACACCACCCGTCCGGGGCAGCCCTAAGTACTAGGGGAATGGGGGGAGTGTTGTCAGGCTGTTGTCGGCGTTATGAAACAAAAGTGGTTTGTGGGGGCAGAAACCGCACAGCAGCTTCACTCCCAGTGCCCATACTGACCACAAGACCAACACTTGATTAATCGTTTATCAGTGTGGGATATACCCTGTGATTGAGGAGGAAAATAATCTAACCGAAGATAAGCCTCTTTATCACCTTTAGAGTCAAAAAGACCATGCCAGTCCATGTGAGAGTATCCTTCCAAGTGGCAATCTGCCAGGTAAAGTTCTGGGCTTTATAAACCTGGATTGAAGAGGAAGCAGGCAATTAATAAGGGTTTGGACAGCTAGTTTCTCATTGTCCTCGATAGGAATGCCAGTTGAACCTTCCCATGTATCTCTAAAACGAGTGAGAAAATCAGGGGCAGTCTCAGTGGCTTTCTGCAGGCAGCAAGTAACTTCACCGAAGTCACTGTGCTGTCTGGCGACGCTCATGATGGCATTCCTTTAACCAAGACTCTCGCCAGCCCTGCTGAGTTTTCACCATCCCTCCAGACCTACCCTCTCTGAGGATGAAAGATCAGTCCTCAGCAGAGGCCTCACCTTCATTCCCCTACACTCTCGGATTAATGAGTTCAACACACGGCGTGACATCGAACAATTCTTCCGCCGCCTTCGCCTCCGCGCCTACTTCTTTAACCAAGAATCTCGCCCACCCTCTGACGACCCCTTCTCACGCCTCCAACACACCCCATCCACCTGGACACTCTGTGCTGGCCTCCTACCTGCCCTCGACCTCTTCATAGCCAACGGCCGCCGCGATATTAACCGCCACCTGAACTCCCCCACCCCTCTCACCCACTCCAACCTCTCACCCTCGGAACGCGCAGCCCTCCACTCCCTCCGTTGCAACCCCAACCTCACTATCAAACCAGCAGACAAGGGAGGCGCGGTAGTAGTTTGGCGCACCGACCTTTACACCGCTGAGGCCAAACGCCAGCTCGTGGACACCTCCTCCTACTGCCCCCTTGACCATGACCCCACCCCCCACCACCAAACCATCATCTCCCAGACCATCCATAACCCCATCACCTCGGGGGATCTCCCATCCACCGCCTCCAACCTCATAGTCCCACAACCCCGCACCGCCCGCTTCTACCTCCTGCCCAAAATCCACAAACCTGACTGCCCCGGCCGACCCATTGCCTCCGCCTGCTCCTGCCCCACTGAACTCATCTCCGCATACCTTGACACGGTCCTGTCCCCCTTAGTCCAAGAACTCCCCACCTACGTTCGGGACACCACCCATGACCTCCACCTGCTCCATGATTTTCGCTTCCCCGGTCCCCAACGCCTTATTTTCACCAGGGACATCCAGTCCCTGTACACCTCCATCCCCCATCACGAAGGACTCAAAGCCCTCCGCTTCTTCCTTTCCCGCCGTACCGACCAGTACCCTTCCACTGACACCCTCCTTCGACTGACTGAACTGGTCCTCACCCTAAACAACTTCTCTTTCCAATCCTCCCACTTCCTCCAAATGAAAGGAGTAGCCATGGGCACCTGCATGGGCCCCAGCTGTGCCTGCCTCTTCGTAGGATATGTGGAACAGTCCATCTTCCGCAACTACACTGGCCCCAACCCCCATCTTTTCCTCCGCTACATCGATGACTGTATCAGCGCTGCCTCGTGCTCCCACGAGGAGGTTGAACAGTTCATCCACTTCACCAACACCTTCCACCCCGACCTCAAATTCACCTGGACAGTCTCAGATTCCTCCCTCCCCTTCCTCGACCTTTCTATTTCTATTTCTATCTCAGGCGACCGAATCAACACGGACATCTACTACAAACCGACCGACTCCCACAGCTACCTGGACTACGCCTCCTCCCACCCTGCCCCCTGTAAAAACGCCATCCCATTCTCCCAATTCCTTCGTCTCCGCCGCATCTGCTCCCAGGAGGACCAGTTCCAAAAACGTACAACCCAGATGGCCTCCTTCTTCAAGGACCGCAATTTCCCCCCCGACGTGGTCGACGATGCCCTCCACCGATCTCTTCCACTTCCCGCTCCTCCGCCCTTGAGCCCCGCCCCTCCAACCGCCAACAGGACAGAACCCCACTGGTCCTCACCTACCACCCCACCAATCTCCATGTACAGCGCATCATCCGCCGTCATTTCCGCCACCTCCAAACGGACCCCACCACCAAGGATATATTTCCCTCCCCTCCCCTATCAGCATTCCGTAAAGACCACTCCCTCCGTGACTCCCTCGTCAGATCCACACCCCCCCACCAACCCAACCTCCACTCCCGGCACCTTCCCCTGCAACCGCAGGAGGTGCAAGACTTGCGCCCACACCTCCCCCCTCACCTCCCTCCAAGGCCCCAAAGGAAACTTCCATATCCGCCACAGATTCACCTGCACCTCCACACACATCATCTATTGCATCCTCTGCACCCGATGTGGCCTCCTCTATATTGGGGAGACAGGCTGCCTACTTGCGGAGCATTTCAGAGAACACCTCTGGGACACCCGGACCAACCAACCCAACCACCCTGTGGCTCAACACTTCAACTCCCCCTCCCACTCCACCAAGGATATGCAGGTCTTTGGACTCCTCCATCGCCAGACCACAACAACACGACGGTTGGAGGAAGAGCGCCTCATCTTCCGCCTAGGAACCCTCCAACCACAAAGGATGAACTCGGATTTCACCAGTTTCCTCATTTCCCCACCCCCCACCTTGTCTCAGTCAAATCCATCGAATTCAGCACCACCTTCCTAACCTGCAATCTTCTTCCTGACCTCTCCGCCCCACCACAGTCTGACCTATCACCCTCACCTTGACCTCTTTCCACCTATCACATTTCGGACGCCCCTCCCACAAGTCCCTCCTCCCTACCTTTTATCTTAGCCTGCTGGACAAACTTTCCTCATTCCTGAAGAAGGGCTTATGCCCGAAACGTCGATTCTCCTGTTCCGTGGATGCTGCCTGACCTGCTGCGCTTTTCCAGTAACACATTTTCAGCTCTGACCTCCAGCATCTGCAGACCTCACTTTCTCCTTCCTGACACATCTACCTAACCAATCAGAGTGCCCATCAGCCATGTCCCAGTGTTGTGAGGGAAAACCAATTAACTGTAGACCAATTGGAACCGTAAGCCATTTGCAATAAAGTCTGCGCATAGTTTCTGCAGATTTATGAACCTCCAGTAACAATAGTCGTATAACTTTTAAAATGCTAAACTTTCCATTGAAACAACAAAATATGCTGTTTTTGAATGTGCTGAATAAGTGCCGATCATAATGGCAGATGTATCCAAAGTTTCTTTCATGGTTTTGTGCAAACAAAAGCTTGTATGCTAGATACAATAAATTGTTAACGAGGAAAAAAAAAAGTCTGCACATCCTGTGGGAGACAGTCATAAATATCCCAGATCTATAAAAGTCAATTATAAAAAGGTCGCTTTATCGGATCTGGAGCACTCTGCAGCATGCCACGGGCCACCACATGGGTCGAAGGTTTGTCAAGTAGCGTGCGTCCTGTCATTATTCGAGGCAATTGTGACGCAAGATGACTGTCAGCCTCTGAGGGGGCACCTTCTTCAGAGTCAAGGTGCAGCTGTTGCCGATTTTAGCGGGTACCAAAGCGGTGGCCCGGGAGTGTAGAATCAAGCGGTTGTTGCAGTGAAACATCAGATGTTGGCCGGGATGTTGTAGGACCACCCCCTTGGGGGCAGCACTCCGTAGGCGGTGCAGAGGCAGTGTTGGACGCAGCACCCACCTGCTCCCCGTTGCGAGTGGCAACGAAAGCAACAATCTCATCCATAAGGGGCTCAGGGTCAGAAAGTGAAACAGGGATTTTAGGGTACTGAGGGTTGTAAGGCAGGGGTGCAATGGGAACAGGAAAAGGAGAGTATACAGAGGGTCAGTGGGGTATCCTTTACTTTGGGAGGCCGGTGTCCTTTTGCAATCTCTTTAAATTTTTCAAGACATGTGTGCATGTAGTTATGATTCTAGGTAGAATCGACACACCCTCCCCCAATGTTACCTAATCAATAATCAATGGTGATAAAGGGTGTTTGTGGGCAAAAGCCAAGCATTATAAACTAAATGCTGAAATATATTCAGAAAAAAGCCAACTTACAAAAGTGAAATATATCCTGCAGGAGCAGTGAATACTGTAAACAGCTCCAGCTGGGGATGAATTGAAAAAAATGAAGATATTGTAGTTAAAAGAAAAATGCAGATTAGCGGTGGCGCGGTGGCACGGTGGCACAGTAGTTAGCACTGCTACCTCACAGTGCCAGAGACCCAAGTTCAGTTCCCAACTCAGGCGACTGACTGTGTGGAGTTTGCACATTCTCCCTGTGACTGCGTGGGTTTCCTCCCACAGTCCAAAGATGTGCAGGTCAGGTGAATTGGCCATGCTAAATTGCCCATAGTGTTGGGTAAATGTAGGGGAATGGGTGGGTGGCGGGTCGGTGTGGGCTTGTTGGGCCGAAGGGCCTGCTTCCACACTGTAATGTAATCTAATCTTTTCATAGTTTTCTGAAAATCACTAGTGAAGAGGAAAGTGCTAGCTACATCCTTTTGAGGGCAGGAAAGAAAGGGCTAGATATTTACACTAGCTTGGAAGATCATTGACAAATGAAAACCCAGACAAAAATTTTGAGAAGGTCGGCACGTATTCCCAACAAAATCAAACCATTGGATCCACCAGTATAAATTTTAAAACCTGAAGGAGGAACTAAATGAGCCTTTTGATAATTCCTTAATGAGACTAGGAAATGTGCCCAGCACATGTAAATTCCAGGAAACATTTGGAAGGATTTTAGATCAGCTCTTTTAGGACTCTGCACAGCCAGATCTTTTAAAAAAATCTGCTTGGAAAGGACAAGCTTCTGATATTGCAGGCTGTTCATGTGTCGGAGCACTTGAAGCCATGAATAGATAGATGAGGATGCTGACTACATAAATGGTTAACCTTCAGTTATGTGAAGTGAAAAACTGAAGAGTTGGTGCAGTGAAAAGAAGCATATCAGACAGAGAGAAAGATGTGTGAGAGCTGTGCATAACTACATGAGTGCACTGACAGAAGAAGATGCTCATCTATGGAACAAACAGCAGAGCATGTGAATAGCACAATAACAATGAAAATATGTGGAGAACAAAGAAAGAAGATGCTAAAGGAACTGCAAAAGTAGAGCAGCAGTACGAATGAGAAAGGAAAGAATTCAAATATCCACATCTGGTAAAACAGTGACCAGCTTGTAGATACAGACAGGAATTGGAGAGCTATATGAAATGGCTGGATATGATATTTCCAAGAGAAAAGAAATTCACACATTCATTAAGGTCAGGAAAGGGATGATAATAAGACACAACCATAAAACTGAAGCTGAAGCTTGACATTGGAGTGCAGAATATCATTATTCCACTCAAATTTCCCCAAAAGATATTTCATGAAAATTTGGAAGAAAGTGCACACGTGAAGAAAGAGGATCTGAAACTGTGTGATGAATTATGGAACTGCAATTTGACAGCTGGGAACAACCCTAATCACAGGGACACACAAATGGAAAGATGTTAATTGTGTGTTCAACATTGCTGAAGGAGATGGTTCTGCTGTCCAGGAGTTGAGCAGTTGCACGAGAACTGTAGTTGACTCCAGTAAACCAAGAAATGATGAAGGCATCACTAAATGTTGAAGGTAGTACACCCATGTAAAAAGTGGTCTCCAATCAGAAGCAAGAAATCTCTGGTCTAAATGTATCTAGAATGCTTGGAGGAAATGGCTGGATGATTTGAAGAGTTTAAATGTCACATCACAATTGATCCAACAAAGAAGCCAATGATCCATCCCCCATGCAGACGTAAAAATAAAGTTTGAAAGTAAGCTTCAAGAGTTGTGTTCCACTTGCAGTTAAAATAGACTATTGATATTCAGCTTGCATCATCTGATTTTAATCACAGAGACCTTCCTGGATTAAAGCGACTTTTAAACAAAACAAGTAATGGCTTAAAATGTCTGGTGTTATCACCAAACCAGGTTGAGCCAAGCTTATGAAATCATCAATAAAAGCAGATTATGAGCTGAAATGCTGTATCATGGGATAGATTCTAGATCACACAGGCACCGTATATTTAAGAAGTTACATAACATTGCAGCATTGGCTCATTCATAAAGTCAGGAAGTATGGGATACAGGGAAATTTGGCTATCTGGATTCAGAATTGGTTGGCTGACACGAGGCATAGAGTAGTTGTAGATGGAAAGTATTCTGCCTGGAGGTCAGTATTGAGTGGGGTCCCGCAGGGCTCTGTTCTTGGGCCACTGCTCTTTGTGGTTTTTATAAATGACTTGGATGAGGAGGTTGAGGGGTGGGTTAGTAAATTTGCAGATGACAGAAAGGTTGGAGGTGCTGTCGAGGGCTATTGCAGGCTGCAGTGCGACATAGACAGGATGCAGAGCTGGGCTGAGAAATGGCAGATGGAGTTCAACCTGGATAAATACGAAGTGATGCATTTTGGAAGGTTGAACTTGAATGCTGAATGTAGGTTTAAAGACAGGATTCTTGGCAGTGTGGAGGAACAGAGGGATCTTGGTGTGCAAGTACATAGATCCCTCAAAGTTGCCACCGAAGTGGAAAGGGTTGTTAAGAAAGCATATGGTGTTTTGGCTTTCATTAACAGGAGGATTGAGTTTAAGAGCTGTGACGTTTTGCTACAGCTCTACACGTCCCTGGTGAGACCACACTTGGAATATTGTGTCCTGTTCTAGTCACCCTACTATAGGAAAGATACAGAAGCTTTGGAGAGGGTGCAAAGAAGGTTTACCAGGATGCTGCCTGCACTGGAGGGCTTGCTTTATGAAGAAAGATTGAATAAGCTCGGATTTTTCTCTGGAGAGAAGGAGGAAGAGAGGTGATCTCATCGAGGCATGCAAGATAATGAGAGGAATGGGTAGAGTCAATAGCCAGAGACTTTTCCCCAGGACAGGATTGACTGGTATTAGGGGTCATAGTTTTAAGGTATTAGGAGAATGGTGTAGAGGGGACGTCAAAGGAAGGTTCTTTACGCAGAGGGTTGTGAATGCATGCATGGAATGCATTGCCAGCTGTGGTGGTGGAAGCAAACTCGTTAGGGACATTTAAGGAACTGCTGGACATGCACATGGATAGCAGTGAGTTGAGGGGTGCATAGGCTAAGTTATTTTATTTTACACTAGGATTAACCCTCAGCACAACATCTTGGGCCAAAGGGCCTGTTCTGTACTGTACTTTTCTATGTTCTATATGATGTTCTTGCTTTAAGTCATTTTTTCTGTGTCATGGTATCAGTGTAATGTCTTCAGTCAGTCATGTATGTACATTTAATGTACATCAGTAAGCACAGATTCCGATCATATGTGTAAGTATGTGACATGGTAGTCATTAAATAATTAGCGTTGTTAATAAACTTTAACTATGTCAACAAGAACCAAGATTCTGTGATATATTTTGTAAGAACTAACATACAAAATGTTCATCAAGTAGCACTGTTATAAAGTGCAATGAAACTCAGATCTGTATAACCTGCTTGATTCACACCTTCCAGGAAGTTAGGATGAAAGGTTGCCCAAGCAACATTCAGCTTGGTAAAGCAATGACCAGTCTGAGGTTTGTATAAATGAATCTATATCAATAGCTGCTTGAGGCAGCAAAGCAGAGTGGAAGAAAAATATGATAGGAACAAGAAATTGGAAGCCTTTCTAATCTCTTTCAATGTTGAAGTCAGTGCCCAGTGAAAGAGCAACTTGAGAAAAGCACTCATTCATCACGACTTCAAGAATATTTGCAAATTTTGCCACTGCTGAAGAAATAAGACAACAGCTGAATAGTCAGGGCTCAGATAAGTTTTATAACTCAAGGACTCTAATAACGTTAAACTGCAATTCTGTTTACCTTCCTACTTGTACTAGACATATTAAGTTTATAATCTGTGTTTCTGTATGTATGTGATGACACAATTTTATTATTTTTCAGGGTACTGGATAATAAAATTCCTCTTTTTTTTCTACTAAAAAAACTTTATAATTTGATTTCTTCTTTTTGATCCAGTTAATTATGTTTCGGTCAGAGTATGATAATTTCACCCCTCCTCACTTGGTCATAACAGAAAATAAATGGTTTCCCCAAGTCTCAGAGCTTACAGAGACGTGGGTTGCAGCCAGTTCTGAAATTATCAAGACTCATCAAAAAAAACACAAAGAGCTCCTGACAGAAAAACCAAAGGAGCTAATTTGGAAACTTCACGCAGCTAAAGAAGAAGATTTTCAAAGACTTAGAGCAGTCTATGGTGAAAAGTTGTAAGGAGATAAAGAGAAAGCTGACCAGCTGGAAACATTAAAGGCTGAACAGGTGTAACATTGTGCTGGAAGAAATATGGAAGAAAGACATCATGCTGTACAGTTAATAGAGGGGCTATCCTATTGGGAGGACCTGAACATCAGGTTTATATCTCAAAAGCACTTGCTTCAAATAGTAGAAACTGAGGCTTAACATGAAATCACAAGCAGAAAATGATTTACTGAAGACTTGCAGAAAGCAATGTTGAAGTTACTAAAAGAACCAATATAAACCCAGGTTCAGTGGGCACAGCAAGAAGCTAATAAAAAAAACAAACTGGTGGAGGACAGGCACATAAAGTGATTGCAAGAGAAATAAATGCTGCAGATTTGTAACATTGAGCTTACGGAGTGACACTGTCATGTCAAAGCCAGGCTGCACCATGCTGCTTTCGCTCAGATGAAGACACAGGTTTTACCACTGAAGTGATTCCATAGATATTGTTTTCAGAAAGAAAACAAATTATAAAATGTTCTTCAGTGTTTTCAATCTATTTAAAATGATTGACTATTAATCTTAATCTTTATGTTAGAAATAATATAAAGAAAGCTAACACCGGTTAGCTATATATTTATAACAGTTATATATTATGTAATAGTTATATATTTATATATGTCTATCTTTGTATTTATAGAAACATTATATTTTCTAAGAAAATAAAGCAGGATGCTGTATTCTTCTATTGTATGAAACAAATTGAGAATAATATTATTGCATGCACATGCATAAATATGCTTTGAATGGAAAATCATTCACTTTGACATTTGGTCAGTGCATTAAAGCAAAAATATAACATGCTGCAGCATTTGATGAGGTTGAAAGCTGCTCCAAATTTTCGTATCGAAAGATATGATTAATTCACCTCTGGGAACCAGAAGACAAACTTCTGAATATTTACTTAATTTTTATATTTATTCTGGTGATCCCAACACATGCTAGTGTTATAAGTTGCAACATGTAGCAATAAGGTTGTCACGTACAAGTGAAGGGAATAACCTCTAAATTCAACGAGATTACTCCTAGAAACCTTGCATCATTAAGTAAATAAGAGAGTGTTCACTCGAGTGGCTGAAAACTGCAGTGCACAATTTACCTGATTTAGGCATGTTGTATTGATCGCTGACTCTCATGTCAGTATGAATTGAGCCGATCACTGAGTCCTCACACAATACTGGCTGCTGTTGTAACACCTGGAAAGTTGCAAGAATTCATCAAAATAATGTGACCTCTTAAAGAAATGTACCTCCATCTGAGGGCAAAACTACTTTCAAAACTAGCTGGATTTTGAAAAGCTTAAAATTAATACTTGAAAAAATTGTAGATAATGCTTGCCTATATTTCTGAGCTACACTGTTGGTGAATACTATCCCTATTGGTAGTGTGGACTTGTCAAATTGCCTCTTAATTCCAACTCATATTTCACGCTACCTCATGGATCTTCATTCATTTTGTGTATCTCCATGCTCCAAATTAAAAATCCTGACCTTGGTTGATAATTCATTTCATGGCCTCATGAGTGCTAGCAGAAGGTGGGACCTCCCCTGATAGAGAATGTCAGTGAGGCCTCAATACTTGGACTGTCCCATAAATGCTATATATACGCTTTCAAACCACTTCACAATAAGGAAGATGTCTTCTCAGGTCACACCCCAGCCATTTCTTTTCCAGGAAAAGAAGTCCCACCCTGCTAAAACCTTCATGATAAGAACATCCTCTCTGTTTTGCTATCATCCTTGAAATCAGCTATCATCCTTGAAATCCTATTTACAACTTCTCTAATGTTCCCATAACCTTATGAAAACATATAGAGAAGAACTGGTTGCAGCATTCCAAGTGTGACCCAACCAATGCCCCATATCTGTTTAACATTTTGCACCATAGAAATGAGTGTTGGGTTGCTTTTACCGGCCTTTTTAAATCATATTACTACATTTAATAATTTGTGTATCTGTCCCTCTAAATCCCTTACCAAATTCAAACTCATATGTTCTTGGCATCCTTATTAATTTGACCAAAGTGCACTATCTCATACTTGCCCATGTTGGGCTTGATTTTTGAAGAGTTAAGGAAACTATGTAGATCTTTTACGAATGTTGGGCAGGATCAGATTCTAGGATTTATGAACCCCATTTCCAGCTTTCCTAATTTTTGCCATCATGGAAAAGGATGCAGCAGTGAGTCTGCACTTTGTACTCCTGGCCTAGCTGGCTCCATTGTGGAGATAAACATATCCTTACCCAATACAGTTATGGAGTCAGACTTTTAAAGGACTCAAAAGTCCACAGTCCCTCAAAGGTATTGTGAACCATACTGTACATGAGGGAACCTTTTAAAGACACCTTAAAAAGTATTTCCCATGCTCCCTACCAAACAGCAAGAGACCAGATTTCCATTAGCCTGATGAAATAGGTAAACACAAAGAAAAACATTGTTCAAGTGACAGCATTGTTCTCTGACATCTAATTTCTCAATGGCTCAACATTTAGAGTCATAGAGGTGTACAGCATGGAAACAGACCTTCCTGAAGAAAGGCTTATGCCTGAAACGTCGATTCTCCTGTTCCCTGGATGCTGCCTGACCTGCTGCGCTGTTCCAGCAACACATTTTCAGCTTCGGTCCAACCTGTCCATGCCGACCAGATATCCCAACCCAATCTAGTCCCACCTGCCAGCACCCGGCCCATATCCCTCCAAACCCTTCCTATTCATATATCCTTCCAAACGCCTCTTAAATGTTGGATTTGTACCAGCCACCACCACTTCCTCTGGCAGCTCATTCTGTACCCGTACCACCCTCTGTGTGAACAGGTTGCTCCTTAGGACTCTTTATATCTTTCCCCTCTCTCCCTAAACCTATGCCCTCTAGTTCTTGACTCCCCAACCCCAGGGAAAAGACTTTGTCTATTTACCCTATCCATGTCCCTCATAATTTTGTAAACTTCTATAAGGTCACCCCTCAGCCTCCGACGCTCCATGGAGAACAGCCCCAGCCTGTTCAGCCTCTCCCTGTAGTTCAAGTCCTCCAACCCTGGCAACATCCTTGTAAATCTTTTCTGAACACTTTCAAGTTTCACAATGTCTTTCCGATAGGAAGGAGACCAAAATTTCATGCAATATTCCAACAGTGGCCTAACCAATGTCCTGTACAGCCACAACATGACCTCCCAACTCCTGTACTCAATACTCTGACCAATAAAAGAAAGCATACCAAATGCCTTCTTCACTATGTTGACTATCCCTAATCAGTCCTTGCCTTTCCAAATACATGTACATCCTATCCCTCAGGATTCCCTCCACCAACTTGCCCACCACTGAGGTCAGGCTCACTGGTCTATAGTTCCCTGGCCTGTCCTTACCACCCTTCTTAAACAGTGGCACCACGTTTCCCAAGCTTCAGTCTTCCGGCACCTCAGCTGTGACTATCAATGATACAAATATCTCAGCAAGAGGCCCAGCAATCACTTCTCTAGCTTCCCACAGAGTTCTCGGGTACACTAGCTCCTCGGCCATGCATTCATCTGCTCTATCCTCCTATTCCTGCCCTCACTAGCTGGTAGCATTGGGACCTCCTTTTTAAATTTCTGCCTAACTCTCTGTAATCTCCCTTCAGAATCTCAACCTTTTCCCTTCCAATGGTTAGTTGGTTCCAATGTGGACAATGACCTCTTGTTGGCCCCTCTCCCCTGTGAGAACATTCTGCACCCTCTCTGAGACATCCTTGATCCTGGCACCAGGGAAGCAACACACTATTCTGCTTTTGTGCTGCTGGCCACAGAAACATCTGTCTGTACCTCAGACTACAGAATCCCCTAATACAATTGATCTCTTGAAAGCTGACATACTCCTTGTTGCATTAGAGCCAGTCTCAAAATCAGAAACTTGGCTGTTTGTCCTACATTCCCCAGAGAATCCATCACCCACTACATTTTCCAAAACAGCATACCTGTTTGAAATGGGTATATCCACAAAAGAGTCCACAAAACCTTTCCTGGAGTTAACCCATCTATGTGACTGTATCTGAGACTTCCCCCCCTTCTTCTAACTGCCATCCATCACATACTGTTGCTGTTGCAAATTCCCCATTGCTTCTGTTTTTCCAACCGATCCTTTCAATCTGATAAGATTTGCATCTAACAGCATTTATGGCAGATATAATCCGCAGTAGCCCTTAAACTCTCTTTAAACTCTCACATCTGACAAGAAGTAAATATCACTGTACTAAAGGCCATTTTTGCTCCTTCACAATCTACAGACTCAGAAAATAACACCGTCTTATTCCTCTACAAAACACTGCCCCAGGTTAAATTAATAGTTATGGCTTATATTTTAAGTTTAATCAAGAGACATAGCTCCAAAAACATATAATCCAGAAAGAACCCACTCAAATCACTCCTGCAGCCTTTCTGTTGGACATACTTGAAACAACGATTAACTTCTCTGATTCTGTGCTGTGAACTTCCTCCAAGATTAGTTGTGAATTTCACTGTTTGTTAATTTTCCCAGATGCACTCTGATGTCCAGCAATACATGAATTCAAAACAGCAAAAGCAGTAACTGTGCTGGTTCTGGTTCTGTTTTTTTTCTCTCTCTCTCTCTCTCTCTTCTGCACTATCCTGTTCTTGTTCTCTCTCTCTCTCTCTTGCACTATCCTCACCGTGTGCTTCCTTTGTCTGTTCTTCTCCCTTTTAAAACTGCTGCTGTTTTGACTCTTATTTTCCAAAGTTCCAAAACAATGCAACAGCATATGAAACAGTAATTGCTGCTCCTGGAATTCAAGGAAGTCATCTCCAGCACCTAAAATACCTCAAAAAAGGAGCAATTGTTACAGCCAGAAATTTTTCCTGTCCTCCATCTTGGATTACCCAGAATCCTTTTCTTTGCACAAGATAAAGAGATATTAAATGCTTCTGACTTCTGCAATTGATACTTTAAAGGTTTGGTTGTTTAATACTTTTATGGGATTGTGGTAACAGCAGAGTTTTAAAAGTAAGAATGGCTTTCTTTAAGCATTTCCACTCATGCCATTATAATTATAGTGTTTAGTGGTTTTATATGGCTCATGTATGTGATGAATGCTATGAGTTGGACGATATGCAGGACCATTGGGAGGGAGTGGAAATACTTTGATGGACACAGAGAATGAGTTACATGTTAAGATATGTGAGGATTAGAGGGCCTTCAATTGAATAAAACAACTGTAACAAAGTCCCAGAGACTTGGTGGGCCTTTAAACAAGTTGCCTTGACACTCAGCAACACACATGGCTGCCTCCAAACCATTTCCAGAGGTAATGGGTTCAACTTCATCCCATCCTCACTCCATCCCTCCCAGAACAAAAGTCATGCCTTTTAAAGCAAAGTGGGAGCATCAAGCTAGGAAATTTCCAAACTCCCACTGCTTGCCATGAACATGAAAATCCAGTCCATCGGAAATAATTTGCTAATTTCAATATGTAACTTCTTCAGGTCAGAAAATAGCACACTTGACATATTGCCTGATATTTTGGCAATAAGCACAGCAACCTTCTGATCTAAGATTGAATTTAATTCAACTGGAAAGTAATTCAAATATTGTCAACAAAAGTCAATTGAAATTTGTTCACCCATGCCTCAAATAGGACTGGCATGCAGCATATAAAAGTAATGGCCCATATCTTCCAATTGGAAGATACTGCAGCTAAATAGCAAAATGCAACCGAGTCAGGATAGTGTATGACTTGAAAGAAGTTTGGAAGTGATGGTGTTCACATGTACCTTTTTACCTGGTAGGTGATGGCAGAATGTTATTACTTTAACAAAAAATTACTTTTAAAGATAACATCCTTCAAAATCATGCATTCCCAATCTTTTTATCAGTTAATTTATTATGGTGAGAAACAGTTCTTTCTTACAATTTATTAAAGTGGGGATATTAGACTTTTTCTCATTATTCAATGGTCCTCTGTTATTAGCGTTACGCACTTCTCTGCCAATATCATTCTCGCTGTGTTATAAACGGTCAACAAGCAGTATGGTTTAAGCAGAATAAATTGAGTAAGATCATTTTCTTGGGTTCTGTTGAGCACCTTACCTCATGACTCAATGAAAGATAAACTCAGTAAACTGTATGGGTTTAATTTCTGGTTGCAAGTCAGGATCTTCGCATATCTGCACCATATTAGCATTTTATTGAAAAATTTCTGTGTGTTGATAAGAAGGTATAATGTCACTGCGCCTTAATGATTTGATACAATTTTTTATGAATTGCACACCTTTAGACCTTTGAGTGCGCCCAATAAAAGAATTTGTTAAGGAAAACCTGGACGTGACCTAATTGACATTTCTAAGTTTTAATTAACATTTACATTAAAAGCTTTGAAGGATCACAATGCTAATTTCTAAATTGAGAAAAACTTGCTGTTCTGCTTATTTGTATCATTATTTGCATACTTGTGTTGTAAAATACTTGAGGATCGCTTTTTTAAGCTTAAGTGACCTCTCTGGTAATGAATGAGAGTACTTAATTGAATAATGCACCAAAAAAACAAAAGTGTTCACAAAGATAAATAGTCACTCAAATGGTACAATGTGATTTAAAGCTGTGAGCACTAAATCACTTTACTTGCTTTGTCCAGTTTGATTTTTTTGTGAGCTTTACAATTTTACAGCTTTGTGACAAACTGAATGCAGCAAAAGAGACTGAGTGCTATAAGTTCCTTCCTTACAAAATAGTAGATGTAGGCGCATTGGTGATATAACATTATGAGAAAATTTTGGGGACATACAGTTAAATGAAGTAATTAATTAATAATCATCATTTGCATAAAACCTATGATAGTCATTTAATTTGGCCAGTAGAATACATTGAATGTAAAAATAGTGAAGAGTTTTTAAAAAATATGAAAAGGTGTGTAGTGCATGAACCGATAAGGCAGCAGAAGCAGCATGACATTGTTTGCTGGAACATTGAAGAAGCTAAATGAACTGTAATAGAAAAAGGTAAGTAATTATAAAATGCTGTTGGAGTTTTTTGTCTACAAATGCACTCTCTGAATTGCACTGACCTACTTCTTGTTCTGTGTGGAGTGTCATTGTGCTCCTTATGTAAATGTCCATTGCTGTCTCAGAAAAAAAACATGCTCCCAGTGCTGTTAAGAAGGAGCAGGCTTTGATTTTTTTTCTCTCTGCTGAGGTCACATCAAATGTTGACCTTCCTGATAGGATTAAATTGAAGTCATTTTCCTTCAGTGTTCTGCAGTCTTCTACATAGTCAGCAATCTAAGCCTTAAGGAATTCTCTTGAGAAATTTTCAGGTGTGTTATCTGAAACTGATGTCAAACTGCTGGAAGGACAGAAATGATGTACAGTGCACATTTATGTTTGAAATTAAAAAGCAGAAAAATGCTGGAAACACAAGGTCAGATAGCTTTCATGGAGAGGAACGGTGGGGCTGAATTTTACCAAAAATCAGGGTAAGTATCTAATGCAAAGGTTTATTTCCATGAGGCTGGGTTAGTGATTTTGTCACTCAGTTTTACACTGCCCATCTCATTATGTATGCACTATGACTCTATGGTGGCACAGACACGCTCATGCATTCAACAGTGGCAAAAGTACTCAGCATTGCTGGATTCTTGGATTCCAACCCCAGTGCCATATCTAAAGCCCAGCTATGCACCAGATCAAACTCTGCCAACTAGGATTAGCCCTTCACAGTACCTGTAGGGGAAGGGAAAGCAAAAAGTAACAGCTCCTGAGGGTACATTGGTGGCAAGGGTGACACTTCATTGGACTCAAATCTCGAATTCCTGAATACATTGCCACTTTACAACATTCTGTGCCTGACTGACTGTTATTGTAACAGCTGCTACAACATTCAAGCTACACAGGTTACCCATCCTTAGTGCCTTACCATAACACTCAGTGTTAGCATAACATCTTAAGTGTTCAGTGTGAAAACGTGTTGGGAAGCTTTCAAAGGTATTAATTTTTATTGAACAATAGCAAAAGTGAATGAAAGTAATGAACAAAAAAAATCACCATTTGCTTCTGGGAACAAACAGCTTGTCTTTGAGCAACAGCATATTCACAGGGAATGAATTATCACTCCATCCAGCCCACATCTGTTGGAACCAGACGGCATTTAAGTTCTGACTGGCTTGATCTGCTTGATTCTGCACTGCTGTGTCATGTTGAAGGTGATGTTGCTCCTCATCTTTCTCCTCAGAAGGCTGCTGCAACTCCCCTGCATTGCCTGCGCGAATTGTCCAGAACACAGTTTATGCGGCACACTCTGGCTGGTTTGAATGGCAAGACACCCCACACTGATCCAAACGCTGGAACCTCACCTTGAGGAGGCATGTAACCTGCTCGACAATAGCCCTGGTGGAAAAATGGATTGCATTATGTCTATGCTCAGTCTTAGTTAGGGTGTTGTGTAACAAAATCAGCCATGGTCACAGAGAGTAGCCCTTGTTCCCAGACAGCTATCCATGAAAGGCATCCAGTCATTGAAACAAAGCCAGAACATGAGAGCCCTCAAGATATAAACGTGAGGGCAGCTCCCAGAGTACCTGGAGCAGATTTCTAGGATGTGGTACAGACGATCACAGGTAACCAGCATATTTCGGAATGGAACCATTTTTAATTGATAAAGTCAGCTGGTTTATGATATAGTGCTCTCAATACAATATGCATAACATCTACTGAAATCTGCAGCTGGGGGATGCAAACCACATTAGTAAAGCCTACTGCCCAGGCTGCAGCACTGACTTTTCATTTCAATGACGTTTCTCATGGGGAAATGAGATAAAGCAGTGTGATCTGGTACAAGTTGCATCAGCAATAGCCTTCATATATTTTTGGGTTGAGGATTATAAGATTCCATACAGCAAATCCAGTAGATTCTTGGAAACAGCCAACTTCTTAAAAATGTGGTGCAACTGTCATCGGATAGAATAGCCAGCCATCCTTTCAGGTTGCTCCTGCAGTTAACATGATGCCCCGCAACATTGTCAGTCTGTAATGACACTGCATATCAGTGATCAGGAGGAAATGGATTCGGGGACAATAAATTCTTGGTATCTAGTACCACTTTTGCACGCGAAGGGGGCCTTCAGCCACAAGTTATTCATGTGGTGCCTGTTCAGCAGCTATTGGAGATTGCTCCTGGTCCTGGACTTGCTGGCATATTTTGTTCCTCTTCCATTTCTCTGCATCTTCCTAGCACCTTGGTCACTGCGTTGATGACTCTTGATGTGGCTGGATCCATTGATCATAGTTCCAATGAACCTGCGTGGAGAGTATCAAAAACAGAACATGTCATTTGCAATGTGAGCAGTCAGCGTTCATGTCATACACTCAATGATTTAGCATAATTTTCCAAATAGTAAGAAATGGAGGAAGAGAAAGAAAGCCATGCAATGCTGCTTCGTGTATTTTTGACATAGGTACCTCATTCAATCATATGTAGCACATGATGTGTGAACAAATGCAGTAGGAGATTCTCAGCATAGTAGGGGCAGTACGGTGGCTCAAAGGTTAGCATTGATGCCTCAAAGCGCTCGGGGCTCACGATCAATTTCATCCTCAGGCGACTGTGCAGAGTTTCCACATTCTCCCCGTGTCTGGGTCAGTTTCTGCCAGATACTCCAGTTTCCTCAAGCAGTCCAAAAATGTACAGTTTAGATGGATTGCACAGCCTAAATTGCCACATAGTGTCCGGGGATGTATAAATTGGGTAGGGTGCTGGATTTGGGTGGGAAGCTGTTCGGTGTCTCAGTGAAGACTCAAAGGGTCAAATGGCCTCTATCAGCACTGTAAGAATTCCTTGTTTCTAGGATGACTGAAACCTTGTGTCCTTTGTATCCACCCACAGCTTCACATCCCCCTCCAGAAAAGCAAAACTGCATATAAGAGCATATGAGTGAATACTTGCAGTTCCAGATGACAGGAAACCAGTTCACTTATCTTGAGCAGCCTATGAGATCTTTGATTATCTTTGTTAATTATGGCTCAAGAGTGCCACGTTTAAGTTTGCCTGTGATTACTACTATTTCACAGAGCTGAGATTGATCATTTTGTAATGACCAATGACATGGTCAAGCTTACATGGAACTTGGATTTGAATTCCCTACAGTTGGATACTGTATGCATTTCACATGTAGGATGCTGTGATTACAGACATCTTTGACCTATACAGTAACAGTGCCTGATTAATGAAATTGCCCCTTGAACAGCCTCCCATTGCTCACAAATAGAGCCCGCTCACTCTGACAGGATGAAATACACTGAGCCCACTCCAGGTGTGGTTTCAGCCATATTCCATTTCTATTGTGTATTATGATTCGGATGTGTATGGAAGGCAACACAGGTGTAGGCTCAGCCTGGTAATTAAGGGGATACCCAAATCTTTATGTCCCTTTCTTCCTTACACTTCCTCTCAACTTCAACAGATTTGAGCTTCTGAGTAGTCCCACAAAAAATTGTTCGGTTATGTTTTCATATCCCGACATCGCTTCCTGATTCTGAGGGCTGCAGCCTTACTGCTCAAACTATTTTGCTGCACAGTACCCCCATTGAAGCCAGAATAGTGTTAACCATCACAGACCCTCCTCTTATAGTAAGCTACATCTTCCAACCACTATCATTTCATTCCCTTATGCGCTAAGCTCCTTCCCTTTACAATCTAACAGGACTAGACAGAGTGACTATGGGAAGAATGTTTCTGATGACTGGGGAGTCCAGAACCGGGGATCACAGGATATGAAGTAGGCGAGTTAGGACTGAAGTGAAGAAAAATTGCTTCACCCAGAGTGTGGTGAGCCTTTGGAATTCTTTGTCACAGCGAATGGTTGAGGTTAAATGTTGAATGTGTCAAGATTAGTTAGATAAAATTCCTAGGACTTAAAGGAATCAATGACTATGGGGTGAAAGTGGGAGTTGGATGATCAGCCATGATCATGTTGAATGTTGGCGCAGGCTCAAAGGACTGAATGCCCTACTCTTGTTCCTATTTTTTATGTTCCTATGTTTGGCCATTCTGTATCCTAGCATGCTCCCTCCAATTCCCACAACTGACTTCCTCAACTTCCCTATCACACCAGTCGCAGATGAAAACTCCCCTTGGCTTACAGCGAACAGACAACCCAAGGATTAATCATGTTCTATCCCCAGACTGACGTGGAAGAACAGTCTCAAGTGTCTAACTGATTGATTGTGTCAAAGCTTCTTGACTGGAATTGAGCGCTGTTTCTGACTGATGGTTGCCATATCCCCTGTATGACAATAGTTGTCCCTTGACTTGACTAAGGATTGTTTTCTTTAGACTTTGAGACATGGCCATTTGTCTGAAACACGTCATCACTTTGCACCTACTTGAATGAAACTCGATTGAGGCTGACAGGGAAGACAACCAAGAAGGGAATATTAAGATTTGGGGTGGGGAGATGTCTGAACTGAGAGGCTGATTATGTGACTCAGTCTGTGAAGTGCAACCACTGGTTCCATCCATTGTGATCTAAATAGAGAGTGCACAATGGAGATGAAAATGGCTGTCTCCACACCTGGAATAGGCAGAGTAGGTGTTTCATTTTGTGAAGGAAGGGGCTGCACTTTTGTGCGATATAAGGCACCTTCCAAGGGCAAAAGCATTAATTGGATTTCCATGAATGTAAACCTTAGGCAGAGTCCTACTGTGTGAGGTCCAAATTCTGGCCCCAAGCACTCATAAACTCATTATGCAATCTCAAACTAATCTCACTAATGAGCAAGATGGACAGGCAATATAATGCAAAGTGGAAAGATTCACCTTAGTTGCTGAAGTACAAATCACCTTCTATGGTCCCATAGCTCATACCACTCACTTCATACCAATTCCACTTAGCAAATTCCAGGTAAAATGGGGTGGCATGGTAGCTCAGTGGTTAGCACTGCTGCCTCACAGCGCGAGGGTCCCAGGTTTGATTCCAGCCTCGAAAGACTCAGTGTGGAGTTTGCACATTCTTCCTGTGTCTGCGTGGGTTTGTTCCGGTTTCCTCCTGCAGTCCAAAGATGTACAGGTCAGGTGAATTGGCCATGCTAAATTGCCCATTGTTGTTAGGAGCATTAGTCAGAGGGGGGTGGGTTACTCTTCTGAGGGTCAGTGTGGAATTGTTGGGCCGAAGGGCCTGTTTTCACACTGAAGGGAATCTAATCTAAAACTCAGCCCAATATTTCTTAGAAATTTTAGAGACATTGCAAAGAATTTTCAAATCACAACGGCCCATTTTACATTTAACTAGTGTGGTGCAGTTTTCAGGTGGACTTGTCATGGTCAAGCTGCCCCTCCCTCCCAAGGCAAGCAACATTTACTAAGTATGTAAATTCTATATTGGCTGTAGGACCTTAATTGAAAATTTGAAGTAAGCATTGAGATTGAGAGATGAACTGAGGGGTCAATAGCAGTCTTGAGTCATCTCAACATTGCTGCTGGATATTTTTGATATTTATGTTTGCTCACACTGGACTGCATGCTGCCATTCTGACTGAACACTCCCTGGATCATTCCTTACCAGTGAGAGCGCACTGGCTGGCTCACTCATAGTGATTCCTGTCCTTCAAGATCTGGTGTGTGACAGAAAAACAGCTATGTGGTGCCCAATATTTTGTAAGGGACATTTAAAAGAAGTGTAATTTCAAAAATAATTCACTTTTACTTTAGCCCAATGTTAAATGTATCCTTTATTTTACATTTCTTTCTTCCTGTTGATTCTCACACATTAAAATGAAAATGAATTATTAAATTTGTTAAACGTCTCTGATTGTTCTGTTAATGTATATGGCTCACAGCAGTCATTAAGTAATTACCCATAAATGAAAACAGTAATCTTCATGAAACTTTGCTGATATACAAATTGAAACACGAAGACCATAAAAGTGCAAAATAATTTAAATTAAGTAGCCAATCTCAAACCAAACATATTAGTGGATAGAAAATATTGACAACAACAGCTTTAGTGTATTAATTGATAAGGAAGTCCTCAGTTTTCAATATTATCATGTCAGTGCAATAATAAATGTAATTAATTCAGAGCTGGTAAATATAATTGATAAATGTAACAAAAATAATTTCACGTAACTGATATAGTAATAAACATAATTTGATATCTGTAATGGTCCTATTGTGGGATTGTGTGATTTACAAATTTTCATGCTTAACGTGCGTCCACAGTAGAGGGAGTTCCCAATTTATGAATGCCCATGCTTATGAACATGATCCTATATAGGTGCATAATTTTATAGATCTGACAATTGAACTTTTCCTGTACTTGTGAATGGCTGCTTTATATTGTCCTGCTTTGTGTTCCAACTTGAGTACAAATTGACTTATGACCTGACTCAAGAAGGGAACCTGTTCACTACCCAGGAACTTCCTGTACTTATGAATTATTGATCTTCCATGCTTTGACAAGTACATTGGATTTTATCTAAGTATTATACCTTGTAAAACACATCAACTTGTCTGATTGTTTAATGCTTTATTCTGGGATAAGCTATACAGTGGTTTAAATTTGTGTTCAGACACATTGTTGAACAGGTACATTTTAAAAATGATACACATCAGGAAAGCACATTTTGAGCATCAGGAAAGATTCAATGATACGTTGCAAATTTACTTACTAGCTGACTACTTTTAGTGATATAGCATCTATTCAAATTAAATCATAGACATCAGTGAGAGGATGATGGACCAATTCACTATAGTCCTAAAGTGTGACCTATTATTATATGTGGTGATCTAACTGCAATTCTGATTTACTTGCTTTATTTGAATCTTAGGATTCAATTCATATCTCTTCACCTCTGAGACATTAGAACATTTATTGGATATATTAAAAATAATAGAGAATTTATGGATGTAGGTTTGCTTGCTGAGCTGGGAGGTCCATTTCCCGACGTTTCATCACCCTACTAGGTAACATCTTCAGTGGACCTAAGGTGAAGCAGTGTACATGATTCCTGCTTTCTATTTAGATGTTTGGGTTTCTTTGGGTTGGTGATATCATTTCCTGTGGTGATGTCATTTCCTGTTCTTTTTCTCAGGAATTCTCGTGAGTGCCTCTGTTTGGCTTGTCCTAAGATGGATGTGTTGTCCCAGTCGAAGTGGCATGAAACAAAATTAATGTCATTTACAAAATACCGAGCAAGAACTGTAACAAACACTACATTGGACAAATAGGCAGAAAACTAGCCACCAGGATGCATGAACACCAACTAGCCACAAAACGACATGACCCTCTCTCACTAGTATCCTTACATACAGAGAAGGAAGGACACCACTTCGACTGGGACAACACATCCATCTTAGGACAAGCCAAACAGAGACACGCACGAGAATTCCTAGAAGGATGGCATTCCAACCGGAACTCTATCAACAAACACATCGAGTTAGACCCCATCTACCACCACCTGAGAAAAAGAACAGGAAATGACATCACCAACCCAAAGAAACCCAAACTTAGAAAGCAGTAATCAGCAGCAGTGCTTCACCTGAGGTCCACTGAAGATGTTACTTAGTAGGGTGACGAAATGTCTGGAAATGAACCTTCCAGCTCAGTGAGCAAACCTACATTCAGGACCTCAACCTGAGCTACAAATCTTCTCAACACTCGCTAAGAGAATTTATGATAAATCTATGATTGTGGCACTTTCTAGAAAGTATAATTAAGAACGTAGCTGTAAGAAGAGGCCATTCAAGCTTTTACTGCCACAAGAAAATGAGTCTTCTCCTAAACAAGTGTTTTGTGTTTATTTCTCAGTTTAATACAAAATCAGTAATCAGGACCATACATGATTTGGAGATGCTGGTGTTGGACTGGGGTGTACAAAGTTAAAAATCACACAACACCAGGCTAAAGTCCAACAGGTTTAATTGGAAGCACACTAGCTTTCGGAGCGATGCTCCTTCATCAGGTGATTGTGGAGAGCACAAATCTAAGGCACCGAATTTATAGCAAAAATTTAGAGTGTGATGTAATTGAAATTATACATTGAAAAATACCTTGATTGTCTGTTGAGTCTTTCATCTGTTCGAATACCATGATAGTTTCACTTCTTGCATGTGTAAATCACAAAACCTTTTTTTAAAAGTTGCATTCTCAGGTTAGCTGTAACAAAGGGTGTTAGCTGGACAATATGTTGAAGGTGTTAGCCCCCTCTGTTCTCTGTCTATGCCATGTTGTTTGAAAAACTGCATGAATTCATGTAAAACTCTGAGCTCAAAAACTGCATGAATTAATGTAAAACTCTGTTATCTCACCTTTTAGATTAGAATTAATCTAAACATCATAGTGTTGTGTGATTTTTAACCTAGGACCATACAGTTAGGGACTTCATACGCTTGCCAATGGGAACGAAATTACACTGATGTCAATAAATTCCTTTCTCAGAAGAAAATTTTTTTAAGAAGAATATTTCATCTACAAAAATGATCAATCCAAATTAATTATAAAGTCTATAGGTTCCAGTATTAATAGTCCAGCTGAAATTGTTGTTTTAAAGTATCAATGTAAAATGGAACCAGTTTAACAAAGCCAGGTCAGAAACCCAGTGAATGGTTCAATTCTGAGTCCTAATCCTTTCTCTTGAAGAACATGATTTTTAATTTGAAAATCCAGCTTAAAATCGCATATTGTTCTATCACTTCTTGTTGTAATGATACTGTATTTTTAATTTCTATTCATGAGAGCTGTTTCCTTCACGTATTCCTATTGAAGGTATAGAGATGATGTTTGTTCATATGGGGCAATTTAGAATACAAGATAAGAGTCTTAGCATAAGGAGTGGCAGACTTAAGACAGAGATGGGGGGAAATTACTCCTCTCAAAGAGTTGTGAATCTGTGGAATGTGGTGGATGCCCGGACATTGATTAAATTTAAGGAGGAGCTGGACAGATCTTTATTAAATACTGATTTGAAGTGTTATGGAGAGTGGGTAATAAAGTGAAGTTGAGGTTGACATGAGATCAACCATGATCATTTAAAAGGCAGAGCAGCCTTGAGGGGCTGAATTGCATACTCCTGTTCTGAGCTCTTAGGTTCTTATGTAATGCTGGCTCATTGCGTTATTTTATAGAGCGCAGCCTTCTCCCTGTTATAGTTTCTTATGTTTGTGTTAGTGACTGGCTAGTTACGATCAGTATGTTAAAAAGTGATGGGCAACTCTATAAATAATTTAAAATTTTTTTGTAGGTGTCTTGTTATGCTTTAAAACAGCTTTCCGTCTTTTTCACGTGTTTTCATTATTGCATTTCTGCTTGTATCTGTTCCAGAACTGAATGGTGTCACAGTGGCGGTGTCACAGCATTCTGCTGTATACTGTTCAAAATGACCAGTCAAGTGTTAGAAGGTTAAAGCTGTCTGCCATTTGGAATTGTCAAACTGCCTAAGATTTTTATTCTTGGGTAGAAAAGGCATGGCAATTTGTTCACTCATTTAAACCCAATGCCACAAATTATGTTTGTACACAAGCTGCATTTTGGGATTCTTGTCCTCAATTTCAATCTTTGAAGTGGGTAGTTGGAATCATGTAATTTCCCAGCTTAGCCCATGCACCTGAAGAGAAAGCATATGGAAAGAAGGATGTGCATTGTGAAGGGGCTGTGTGGGCTACAATCAGATCAGCCAATCAAAAAAAGATTTTCAACAGCCAGAGAGACTGGCAGAATCAATGTAGCTGTGGCATTAGTGGTAACGACGATGTGGGACCTCATCCCAATTACATTGAGAGACGGCCCTCAACTCCTCACCTATTACACAGTCTCTACCTTACATCCATATCACTTCGCTCCCCTATGGATCCAAATGGTTCCTCATATTCCCATGCCAAGTAAAAGGAATCCTTCCTTTTGCTATAGACCAATAAACTGTTGATAATCCAGATTATTTGAAAGACCAGTAACAGTAAATGCAAGTACTTGAAATCTCTTAATTTGGGCAAGTAAACATTTTGCAATTAACAGAAGAGATTCGACAGCACAGAGCTGTAAATTAATGTTTTCTTTGACATTCAGCTGTTTCAGCACAATAATGTATATTTGGGTTCTCAGCTATGAATGCACAATGAAACATCTATTGGACTATTTAAAAAACTGTGACCCAGAAAATAAAACATTATTTTAATAACAGCTATCTGTTCCATTCTATCAATTGTGTACTGGTTATTTACACAAGATAAAGAGTAGTGCCAGAAGATACAGGAGTAGTGCCAGAAGATTGGAGGCTAGCAAATGTGGTTCCCTTGTTCAAGAAGGGGAGTAGGGATAACCCTAGTAACTATAGGCCGGTGAGTCTCACTTCTGTTGTGGGCAAAGTCTTAGAGAGAATTGGAAATGTGTTGCTGGAAAAGCGCAGCAGGTCAGGCAGCATCTAGGGAACAGGAGAATCGACGTTTCGGGCATTAGCCCTTCCTGAAGAACGTCGATTCTCCTGTTCCCTAGATGCTGCCTGACCTGCTGCGCTTTTCCAGCAACACATTTCCATCTCTGATCTCCAGCATCTGCAGACCTCACTTTCTCCTCTTAGAGAGAATTGTAAGGGATAGGATTTATGAACATCTGGATAGGAATAATGTGATCAAGGATAGTCATCATGGTTTTGTGAAGGGCAGGTCGTGCCTCACAAACCTTATTGAATTCTTTGAGAAGGTGACTAAGGAGGTGGACGAGGGGAAAGCGGTAGATGTGGTGTATATGGATTTTAGTAAGGCGTTTGATAAGGTTCCCCATGGTAGACTACTGCAAAAAATACAGAGGTATGGCATTGAGGGTGAGTTGGAGGTTTGGATTATGAGTTGGCTGGCTGGAAGAAGACAGAGGGTAGTAGTTGATGGCAAAGGTTCATCTTGGAGTGCCGTCACTAGCGGTGTTCCGCAAAGATCTGTTTTGGGACCATTGCTGTTTGTCATTTTTATAAATGACCTGGAGGAGGGGTTAGAAGGTTGGGTGAGCAAGTTTGCAGATGATACGAAAGTCGGAGGAGTTGTAGACAGTGAGGAAGGACGTGGCAGGTTACAGCGGGATATAGATAAGCTGCAGAACAGGGCAGAAAGGTGGCAAATGGAGTTCAATGTAGCTAAGTGTGAGGTGATTCACTTTGGTAAGAGTAACAAATAGAATGGGGTACTGGGCTAATGGTCGCTTACTTGGTAGTGTGGATGAGCAGAGGGATCTTGGTGTCCATGTACACAGATCTTTGAAAGTTGCCACCCAGGTAAATAGTGCGGTGAAGAAGGCATATGGCGTACTGGCTTTTATTGGTAGAGGAATTGAGTTCTGGAGTACTGAGGTCATGTTGCAGTTGTATAAGACTCTGGTGCGGCCGCATCTGGAGTATTGTGTGCAGTTTTGATCGCCATACTATAGGAAGGATGTGGAGGCACTGGAATGGGTGCAGAGGAGGTTCACCAGGATGTTGCCTGGTATGGTAGGAAGATCTTATGAGGAAAGGCTGAGGCACTTGGGGCTGTTTTCATTGGAGAAAAGAAGGTTTAGGGGTGACTTGATGGAGGTGTACAAGATGATTAGGGGTTTAGATAGGGTCGACAGTGAGAATCTTTTTCCACGTATGGAGTCAGCTATTACAAGGGGGCATAGCTTTAAATTAAGGGGGGGGTAGGTATAGGACAGATGTTAGGGGTAGGTTCTTTACTCAGCGAGTCGTGAGTTCATGGAATGCCCTGCCAGTAGCAGTGGTGGACTCTCCCTCATTATGGGCATTTAAGCGGGCAATGGATAGGCATATGGAGGATAGTGGGCTAGTGTAGGTTAGGTGGGCTTGGATTGGCGCAACATCGAGGGCCGAAGGGCCTGTACTGCGCTGTATTCTTCTATGTTCTATGTTCTATAAAGAGGTTTCAAGTGCTCAGTGCTAGTGATATTTTAAAAGGATCTTGATGATTGTCACCTTCTATTGGCCTGAACTGGAAGAAGATTTTTGCAAGAAAGTACAAAGTTGTCAATTAACGATTTCCATTGTATTGACACTATCCAGTATATAATAAGTAAATGGTATGGGAGTACCATACCTTGCCATGAGGGATATGAGAACTCATAGGGTGTTACAGGGGCACACCTTGGCCTGGGGAAATGAGGGCCAGAAAGGTTAGGTGTTGGAGGGTTGGGAGCAGGGGTATTATGGCAAGCTTGGTATGAGGAGGCACAAGGAGGACTTTCTGAGCTTACCTTTCAAAAGGTGCCCTCATCTAGCCTATGGTTCATGATATTTCTGAAATAATTTAAAGTACAAATTTTTGAAAAGCCAGCCTGACTCATAGGGAATTGTTGAGTACTAAGTGCTGTCATCTCTGCAGTAGACTTAAAAGGACTACATTCTGGATGAGTGGTGCTGGAAGAGTACAGCAGTTCAGGCAGCATCCAAGGAGCTTTGAAATCGACGTTTCGGGCAAAAGCCCTTCATCAGGAATAAAGGCAGTGAGCCTGAAGCGTGGAGAGAGAGAAGCTAGAGGAGGGTGGGGGTGGGGAGAAAGTAGCATAGAGTACAATGGGTGAGTGGGGGAGCGGATGAAGGTGATAGGTCTGGGAGGAGAGGGTGGAGTGGATAGGTGGAAAAAGAGATAGGCAGGTAGGACAAGTCCGGACAAGTCATGGGGACAGTGCTGAGCTGGAAGTTTGGAACTAGGGTGAGGTGGGGGAAGGGGAAATGAGGAAACTGTTGAAGTCCACATTGATGCCCTGGGGTTGAAGTGTTCCGAGGCTGAAGATGAGGCGTTCTTCCTCCAGGCGTCTGGTGGTGAGGGAGTGGCGGTGAAAGAGGCCCAGGACCTCCATGTCCTCGGCAGAGTGGGAGGGGGAGTTGAAATGTTGGGCCACGGGGCGATGTGGTTGATTGGTGCGGGTGTCCTGGAGATGTTCCCTAAAGCGCTCTGCTAGGAGGCGCCCAGTCTCCCCAATGTAGAGGAGACCGCATCGGGAGCAACGGATACAATAAATGATATTAGTGGATGTGCAAGTAAAACTTTGATGGATGTGGAAGGCTCCTTTAGGGACTTGGATAGAGGTGAGGGAGGAGGTGTGGGCACAGGTTTTACAGTTCCTGCGGTGGCAGGGGAAAGTGCCAGGATGGGAGGGTGGGTTGTAGGGAGGCGTGGACCTGACCAGGTAGTCACGGAGGGAACGGTCTTTGCGGAAGGTGGAAAGGGGTGGGGAGGGAAATACATTCCTGGTGGTGGGATCTGTTTGGAGGTGGCGGAAATGTCGGCGGATGATTTGGTTTATGCGAAGATTGGTAGGGTGGAAGGTGAGCACCAGGGGCGTTCTGTCCTTGTTACGGTTGGAGGGGTGGGGTCTGAGGGCGGAGGTGCAGGATGTGGACAAGATGCGTTGGAGGGCATCTTTAACCACGTGGGAAGGGAAATTGCGGTCTCTAAAGAAGAAGGCCATCTGGTGTGTTCTGTGGTGGAATTGGTCCTCCTGAGAGCAGATACGGCAGAGGCGGAGGAATTGGGAATACGGGATGGCATTTTTGCAAGAGGTAGGGTGGGAAGAGGTGTAATCCAGGTAGCTGTGGGAGTCGGTGGGTTTGTAAAAAATGTCAGTGTCAAGTCGGTCGTCATTAATGGAGATGGAGAGGTCCAGGAAAGGGAGGGAGGTGTCAGAGATGGTCCAGGTAAATTTAAGGTCAGGGTGGAATGTGTTGGTGAAGTTGGTGAATTGCTCAACCTCCTCGCGGGAGCACAAGGTGGCGCCAATGCAGTCATCAATGTAGCGGAGGAAGAGGACTACACCAGACAGGAAGTTTGTGGAGGTGTGACCTGAGCCAGTCCACACTTGTAAAAGCCCCTCTGATAATTGGAAAACCCTGGGAATGGTGTTGGACACTGGAATCAGGTCCCAGCTATAATTTTAATCCCTCCATGAGTTTTCATGATCCATCAATGTCTGGTTTTGTTTCCCACACTTAGGACTGAATTTTACTGGCCCCTAGGAACTATGGTTCATGATATTTCTGAAATAATTTAAAGTACAAATTTTTGAAAAGCCAGCCTGACTCATAGGGAATTGTTGAGTACTAAGTGCTGTCATCTCTGCAGTAGACTTAAAAGGACTACATTCTGGATTAGTGGTGCTGGAAGAGTACAGCAGTTCAGGCAGCATCCAAGGAGCTTTGAAATCGACGTTTCGGGCAAAAGCCCTTCATCAGGAATAAAGGCAATGAGCCTGAAGCGTGGAGAGATGCCCTGGGTTTGAAGTGTTCCGAGGCGGAAGATGAGGCGTTCTTCCTCCAGGCGTCTGGTGGTGAGGGAGTGGCGGTGAAAGAGGCCCAGGACCTCCATGTCCTCGGCAGAGTGGGAGGGGGAGTTGAAATGTTGGGCCACGGGGCGGTGTGGTTGATTGGTGCGGGTGTCCCGGAGATGTTCCCTAAAGCGCTCTGCTAGGAGACGCCCAGTCTCCCCAATGTAGAGGAGACCGCACCGCAGGAACTGTAAAACCTGTGCCCTCACCTCTATCCAAGGCCCTAAAGGAGCCTTCCACATCCATCACAGGGGTGTCCTGTAAAATCATGAGGAGCTATGTCAGATCTGTTCCTTGACCATGTCCCACCGTTGCGGAATATTATTGGCAACAGAATGGGATAATACCAGATGTCCACCACAAGGCAATGGACTGCTAATCAGAAAATGCAGAAATCCTATTAAGAGTCATTTTGTCAGGCCATTAATATTTTCCCAATTTGTGGTTCAATCTTCTACCATTTGGGAAGTCTGCCAGTTTTAAAAGTATTGTTTTTAAGCATAGGTAAGGCTGTGGGCAGGAAAGGTAAGTCCTGAGATTGCAACAATTACTTCAGAGAGGCTTTGCCTCCATCATTTGAATATTCTTTCAATGTTTCAAAGTTTCTTCAGTCTGCCTAAGGAACACTGGTGATCTACAGAGATTCCTGAGCTGCCACTCCTCTGATTGAGCTGATAATTGTCAGAAGCCAGACCAAGAGAACACTTCTGGTGGCAGCTACTTAATTGACTGCCACTCTAAAATTGAGAGGAAGATCCGCCTGCTGTTCAGGTATGCCAGAGACCCACTTTTCCAGTTAATATTGCTTATCTGCCTGTGGCCGAAAATTTTAACACCTCCTCCCACTCTGCAGGATCAGTGTGGATTTCACCAGTTTCCTCATTTCCTCTCCCCCCACCTTATCCTTCCAACTTGGCACCACCCTCATGACCTGTCCTACCTGTCCATCTTCTTTCCTACCTACTGCTCCACCCTCCTATCTGACCTATCATCTTCACCCCCCACCTTCATCGATCTATTGCATTCCCAGCTACCTTCACCCAGCCCCACTCCCTCCCATTTATCTCTCAGCCCCCTTGGGCCATCCCCTCATTCTGGATGAAAAGCATTCTTTATGCTCGAACAATCGACTCTCCTGTTCCTCGGGTGCTGACTGACCGGCTGTGCTTTTCCAGCACACACTCTTTGACTCTGATCTCCAACATCTGCAGTCCTCACTTTCTCCCATCTGCCTGATCAGTGCATTTCTGCCCCTAGTTATAGATATCAAATTGTTAAATAAGTTGCAAGTAAGAGTAATTAAAATGATGCACAGTGTTGGGATTGTTAATTATTAGGACAGACTTAATGAATTAAGGCTATATTTATTCATGAATCATTGCCTTTATTGGTGAAATGTAAACTAGCCACATATTGAAGATGTTTTATGTTTTTCTCATACGGTTACCTGAGAAACCCAATTAGGAAACAAGTTATCCAGTGATGACATTCTTTACCCCATTGGGTGTTTAGTAAGAGAAACCTTTAGTGTGGCAAAAGTTAATAACCTTTCTTTTCATTAACTGGGGAAATAAAATCAGCAGCACAAATTTCTCATTCACTTACTTATCTTTGGTAACATGGCTGTGTACTTATATGAACAATGCAGTTTGAGGTAAGAGTGTAGTGACACAGTATGGAACAATACACAATTGCCTCCCAGTACGCTCATGGGGAATGTAACATTCCAGCTAAGGACAAGGATTCTCAAATTTATCCATTATGAGATATGGAACTAATGAAGATGCAGGAGGTGTTAATGATAATTGACTTCTCTACATAGGAATTGGTGAAAATGTATAGCTTACAATGGTTGAGGCAAATAGATATATTTATAGGGAACTGAGACAATACACGAGGAAGAAAGAAGGAGAAGAATAGGTTGATCATGTGAAGTGATACATAGTGGGAGGAAGGCCTTATGCTTAAAACATTGACTCTCCTGCACCTTGGATGCTGTCTGACCTGCTGTGCTTTTCGAGCCCCACTCTTTTCAACTCTGACTCTCCAATATTTGCAATCCTACTTTCTCCTGTATGGTGGGAGGAAGCTCACATGCAATATAATCAATAGGATAGACCTTTTCCCTGAAGTAATGTGTTTCTGTGTAGTGTTGGTATAATAGGGTCAAGAGCAGGCAGTGTAGTGGTATTGGGCACTATTGGATATGGCTCTACTGTCATATTTGCATCTGAGGTTATGGTCAAGTCTACCAAAGTGCACACTGCCACACTTAATCCGAGCAAGTTGCAAGAGGGAAAGGAAGCGTGGAACTAAGGGACTGGATTTTTGGTTGGAGTTGTACTGGTGATGTTGAGTGGAAGGAAGTGTAGCTCATGCCGAATTTGACATTTGACATGGATTGAGCAGTTGAATAGCTCATTGCTAATTAAAGGCTCAGATTGGAGACAGTAAGGAGACAAGTATAGCAGAATAATATAATCATATGCACTCAATGTTCAATATTTTGTTACCAGACCAACTTTACACAGATTATTATTTTTGTCATCAGTTGTAATGGTCAATACATTCAATTGTACTGTGTAGTTTCAGTGTTGTCCATTAATGTAGTCATTGTTGTTAAGGAGTGTTTTGCAACATTGCCTGTACTACAGCTATAACATATTTCTGTACCTAGGGTTATTACACTGCTCAGTAGAAATAAGATAATGATCTAGATAAAACAAAATGTAACAAAATTGTGACAGGATTTGACTCAAGTGAACAAGCTGCCATTGACCTCTGGAGTATTGTAGAATCAGGAAACTAGCAACATGAGGCAAGAAAAAGACAGTTATTGCTAAAATGGGAGTTTAAACCAATTGCAAGGAGAGCACTCAAGAATCCTAATCTAAAGTATTCATTATCTGTGTTTTCAGTAGAACCAGATCATGTTTCTATAATCAAAAGAATTGTAAGCGCATTTTGCACAGAAAGGAAAGGGAAGGAGTGTAATTAGTTAAAAAAAATGATTGTTTATGTGGGCAATCAAAGACACTTCTTAAGGGTTACCAGTGTAACAAAAATCATTAAGGTTTAGAATTCTCTGAGAAAACATGCACACTTTAAGTGTGTAGCATGTCAATGAGTGGGCAGTTAGATTGGAAGTAGTTTAACACTTAATTCTGCTTGGAGAATGGAGAATGGACGATCATGGGAGACCATCTTTGATGGCTTCACTAAGTCAGATATTATAATAATTTGCATTATCTGGTACATTAGATACTATGTCTGGTTCTGCTGTAGGCCTTTCTTGAATACAGCTAAACTCAATTACGTGTGATATGTACTAGACATAACATTTTAGTCAGTCATTTTGAACATTAGCTCAGAGTAAAGAGATTAATTTCACTAATTTTATGTTGCTCATAATGATCTTTGATTCTGGGCCAGAAATATGCCAGAAACAGAAAGAGGTGCAATATAAAATAACATAAAGGATACCTAATGGCCTAAAGTTGAGAAATAGGTCCACAAATCAAACCAGTGATAGACTGTACATAATGTGAGCTATGTATACAAAAATGGGAGTCCCACTAAACCCTCCAAAAATGAAGAAAATGCATAAACAAGTTGATTCCATACTTGCACTAAAAATCAAAAAGACTTGGCACCTTTCAATTCTTGTTTCTTCTCAACAGACTGAATTTTACATCTTATATGGCTAAGTGTGAGTCGTGTTACATGTTTTGGAGAGGTTTTCACCACTAGTGAGAATTTTGCTGTATCTTATCTAAGTTTGCCTCATTAATGACCTGCCCTATAGCAATGCTCATGTCTGATTCTAGTCCCATTTAACCTACACCAATCTGCAAACAATTCACCACTGCCATGATTGACAAACATTCCTAGTGTCAACACCATCTGTAAAAGGCTGTTGTGCACTCAGACAAAGACTGTCAGTTTAGAACTCCCCTGCATGGTTGGTGAGATTTGCTCTGGACATGGCAGACAAGAGAAATTGGATGCCCCACTTTGCAAGCAGGACTTGGAGTTATTGTTGGCTAGGGTGGTGCACATATAGGATTACCTCTTCCCCAGGACTGGCAGAGGAGGCCACAAGACCAGCTTATGCCAGCCTGGTTTGAGGTTGCTAATGGGGTCAATACAGTCTCAGTCATTTGGAGGAATGTACAGCAATATAGAAAGAAGGCCAATGAACTTCTCCATTCTGCCAGTGTAAGTGCCATTATCTTCTCTCTGGGAGCTCACACTTACTCTATCTCTACTACTGCACCTACTTCTCACCAAGATTCGTGCTTTACCACTCTCACTCCTGCATGCACCATCTTTTCTCACTCACCATCCCCCACCCTAGCCCCTAAGTTGACATCACTAAGCCTGCATGTGCTCAGTGCTGTGTACTGACTCAACTGGGACCCCTTCCCACCTCCAACAATAATAATAGTTGTGCCATCCACTTCTATTTCCATTAAGTACCTGCCTGTCTCTCATTCCAGGAGGAAAACAGCTCACAATAGGTTAGAAAGAGTCAAGACGTAGTGGGCTGATCGACATTCAGCTACTCACCTGACTGTGTAGATCAACCCAAGTGACCGACTGAGTGTGTACAAGTCCCTAGACTGCTATCAGAGGCTGCCCTTGATTTGCCTTCTCAGGACCCCTGACTGAAGGCTAAGTTCCTTTATTTGACTGAAGACTACTGCCAACCGTGAGGAGCTTCCTGCCTTTGTGTATGCATTAAATGACATGATAATAAAGCACTACTCTGAGCCTGGTGTCCCTGGCTGAAGCTAAAATGTGCAAAAAGGCAAGGCAAGGTGAAGCAATGCTATGAGCCTCCAGATAGTGTTCATCGCTCTAAGCAATGAACAGATCATAGATGCAAACTGGTCCAGTCCATGAGCTGTTTGCATGTCCCTAAGTATCCTTGTAGCAGCATTTCATTGCTAGTTGTCACTCTGAGGCACAGCATTGCAGCCAGTGCAGAAGCATCCTGTAAGCGGATGGTGCGGTGCTGTGAGGGCTCTTAAAAGGCTGGCACATATCTGATGCCAGTGTTTGTGGATGTAGTGTGTGATCAGTGCCAATGGACCATGCTCTGAGATGTTGATGCTCAGTATCCAATATGGAGGTCCTTTGGAGCAAGTGGCTAGTTGAGGTTGTAAAGTACTCACTTTCACTTTCATGTTGAGAATTTTCAATGTCTGGCTTGTTTACTATAGTAAGATAGAAAGTTGAATATTTATGAGGTGAGTTATTGATAAGGTGTTAATAAGATCCTCAGATAGCACCCTCTAAACACATGACCACTTCCATTTAGAAGGACAAGATGTCATGTTGAGGCTGTACAGGATATTGGTGAGGTCACGTTTGGTGTTTTGTGTACAGTTCTGATTGCCCTATTATAGAAAGGATATTATTAAACTGGAGAGGGTTCAGAAAAAACTTTCTAGGATGTTGCTGGGATTAGTCGGTTTAAGTTATAAGGAGAGGCTGGATAGACTGGGACTTTTTTAACTGGAGTACAAGAGGTTGAGGGGTGAATTTTAGAGACATAGATAAGGTGGGTAAGTTCAAAACTAGGGGGCATATATTTAAGGTGAGAGGAGGAAAATTTAGAAGGGACCTGAGGGGCAACCTTTTTCACACAGAGGGTGGTTTGTATGTGGAATGAACTGCCAGAGGAAGTGGTAGATGCAGGTAGAGTTACAATATTTAAAAGACATTTGGACAGGTAAATGAATAGGAAAAGTTTAGAGGGATATGGGCCAAATGCAGGCAAGTGGAACCAGTTTAGTTTGGGAAACTTGGTTGGCATAGACGAGTTGGACCAAAGGGTCTTTCTCCATGCTCTATGTCTCTAAGACTGGCAGCAGATACATGGGAACACCACCATTTTCAAGTTCCCCTCCATGCCACTCACCATCCTGACTTGGAATGTATCCTCATTCCTTCACTGTTGCTGGGTCAAAACCCTGAACTTCCCTCCTTTATGGCATTATGGTCAACCCAAAGCAAGTGGACTGCAGTGGTTCAGGAAGGCAGCTTACCATCACCTTCTCATGGGCAACTAGGGACAGGCAATAAATACTAGCCAGCCAGTGACACTCCCATCCCACAAATGAATAAAAAACAAGGCTTTTAACAAGCAATAATCCCCCTAAATTAGCAACCCACCACTGTCTAGTGGGAAACTCACATTTCTGTTAGGCACATGCATAAGACATGCAGTGAATTGCTCCTGGTATCAAGTAAGGTCTTACAGGACTCCTTACTTGCATGATTCTTCCACAAATCTCTGCACTGGACCATGTCAATCAGGCCCCTATTTTCCAGAAACTCTGCACTTCCCCCTCTGCCAAAACTCTGACACCTTCACTATTTGCTTCTCCTGCTTTCTTTATTCCCCATAGCCTCTTTCTGAATTATCTCCTGTTTATTCTTTTTCATTTCTCTCTTGCCCCTCATCTTTGTTTGCTCTCTAATACCCTCTTACACCATCCTTTGATTCTTTTGCTATCTTTCTTCTTCTCTTTCCTTTTTCTTTCCCTCTTTTAGAACAATGCCGGCCTTAGGAACAAAGGAACACAGGGACAAGAGGAGGCTATTCAGCCCCTTGAGTCTGCTCTACCACTCAGTAAGATCATGGCTGATCTGCAGCCTAACTCCATAAGCTTCCCTTAGGCTCATATCTCTTGATACACATGCTTATTAATAATTTATCAGTGTCCGAGTTAAATTTAATGTGAATTAACATTGAACCTTGTTTGAGGAAGAGAGTTCGAAATTTCCACTACTCTTTACATGTAGAAATGCTTTCTAACATCTCTCCTGAATGGTCTGCCCTAATCCTTAGACCCTGCCCCATTGTTTTAGAACCCTCAATCAAGGGAAATAGTTCATCTTTCTCCACCCTGTCTTCCCCTGTTAATATTCTGAAGGTGTTAATTATGTCACCGTGTAACCTTCTCAATTCTAAGAACAAAGGCCAAATTTGTCTAACTTCTCTTCATATCTTAACCCCTGAAGTCCAGGTATCATCTTGCAAACCTATGTTGAACTCTCCCCAGGTCCAAAACATCCTCCCTCAGGGTATGGCGCCTAGATCTGCTCACAGTCCTTGAAGTGGGATTTATCTAGGTTTTTTTCATAACTGCAGCATAACGTATCCCTATATTCCAGCCCTTTTGATATGAAGGCCCACATTCCATTAGCCTTCTTGACTATTTTCTACACTTATTTGTGGCAGTTTATTTATTCATTCACAAGATGAGAGTATCACTGACTAGGCTAGCATTTGTATTGCCCATTCCTAATTGTCCAGAGCAGTTATGAATGAAACACATTGCTGTGGGTCTGGAGTTACATGAAGGCCAGACCAGGTAAGGTTGGAAGTTTCCTTTTCTCATGGACACTAGTGAAGGGTATTTCCAACAAGTGATAATGGTTTCATGGTCGCCATTAGACTCTTAATTTCATATTTTCATTTAATTTAAATTCCACCAGCTGCTGTGGTGGGGTTCAAACCCGGGTCCTCAGAAAATTACCTGGTCTCTGGAGTAACAGTCTAATGATAATACCATTAGGCCACGACATCCATTTTAATGAGCTATACACTTAAACCTCAAAGCTCATTGACATGCACTCTATTTAACTTTGTGTCTTCTAAAAAAATACACTGATTTTACCTTTTTTGCTCTGAAAAGGATAACCTCACATTTGCTTCTGTTAAAATCCATTTGATACAGCCTTAGCCATTCGCCTAATCTGTCAGTATCCTGTTATAATTTTAAGCTGTCATCAACACTGTCTGTGATGCTGCCCAACTTTTTTTGTCATCGGCAAATTTGTTTGTTTGACTTTTTAATTGCCATTATCCAAGTTGTTAATGAATATAATGAATAATTGAGGCTCTTTGCAGAATACCACTAGTCACGTCCTGCTAGTTTGAGTACTTACCCATTATTCCAACTCTGTTTCCTGCCACTCAAGCAATTCCCTGTCCACATCAATAATCAATTCTGTGTACTTCTACCTTAGCTAAGTGTCTTGTGTAGTTTTTTTTATATCAAAAGCCTTCTGTAAGTCCATATAAACAACATCCATCAACTTTTCTCTGTTCACCATATTTGTCACCTCTTCAAAAATACTCTGAAGTTTGTCAGGTATGACCTACTGTTGGGGATGGAAGAAAATTATGCAGTGGGTGAGTCGCTCGTAGAATGGTTCAATTCAGAAATATTGCGCCACACAAGTTATTGATTGGTTTATTCATGAGCTCATGGGGAGAGACAAGTCGACCGAATGGCCACAAGTCACTCCGGCGAGTTACAGAGAGTTGTCTGATTATATAGGTTACAATTGTTTAACAATTAGCAAACTGTTAATTGCAGGATAATGAGCAAGCTAGACATCTTGCCCAGTCATTAGCTTCAGTCACGTAATGTTTGGACAGTGTCAGTTAGTAACTGATAAAAGGTGTTAGTATACAATGGGTTCTTGCAAGGAGAAGAGTAGCTTCATGTAAAGAGATGAATTTGTTTATCAGGTATCAATATAGCTGCAAGGCCAACCATCTTAACTGGGCATAGGAAAACACAGACTTTTAGCAAGCAGGCACTAAGATGAGATTCAAAATGGTTTCCACATTTTTAATATGTGGCAAAATGGCTGCCATGAATCTAATTATTCTCACACACCTACCCTCAAAGAATCCATGCTAACACTCCCTGATTAACTGAACTCTTTCAAGGTGATCGGTTACGCTATCCTTAATTATGGACTACAACAAATTCCCCAGTTGTCAGGCTAACTGGTCTGAAATTTCCCTCTGTCACCTTTCTTAAAGCGTGGAATGATATGAACAAATTTCCAGTCCAGAGGTACAACTCCTAAATCCAGGGAACTCTGGAAGATTCCATTAATTTCTCCATTATTGATGATTTACTTAAGCTATTTTTATTTGATCCTATCCCTGATCCCCTTTTAATTTCTTCAGCTATCTGGCAAGAAAGCCTGCCTTTCCACTGTGAACATTGAAACAAAATGATCAGTAAGCATGTCTGCCATTTCTCCATCGTCACAGACAATATCCAAGCTCTCAACCTTCAGTGGGCCGATGGCACTCTTAACCAGTTGCTTTCCCTTTGTGCAACTATAAAATGTCTTCTTATTGTCTTCTATGTCTGTTGCAAATTTCTTTTCAGAATCCTTTTTAGCTGCTCTTATGAGTCACTTTGTGGCCCTTTGTTGTCTTTGTATTTGTCCCATTCTGTGGGACCTGATACTGTTCGTTGTGTTTTTATGAGCCCTGTCTTTTAATTTTGTACTGTCTCTTACTTCCTTAAATGGCCATGGCTTTTTTTTGTGCAGAGGAACTTTTCTTTCTCATGTGTACGAACTGCTTCTGAATAGCATTAAATGCTTCTTGGAAACCCTCCACTGTCCCTCGGTTGTTTCACAGATTACCGTAGACAGTCTCTGTCTCATCCATTAAAGTCTGCCTTATTTAAATCCAAACCTCAAGTATCCAATCTTTGCTTATCTTCTACAAAAGCTCCATTAAACTCAATTGTGTTATGATCAGTATTTGACAAATACTCATAGACAACTCGACCACTAATTAATTTAAGCTCATTGCTCATTACTAGATTCAATGTTGCTTGTCGCCTTGTTACATCCAAGGCATTAGATTACTAAGATTACATTACAGTGTGGAAACAGGCCCTTCGGCCCAACATGTCCACACCGACCCACCGAAGCGCAACCCACCCATACCCCTACATTTACCCCTTACCTAACACTATGGGCAATTTAGCATGGCCAATTCACCTGACCTGCACATCTTTGTGACTGTGGGAAGAAACCGGAGCACCCGGAGGAAACCCACGCAGACACGGGGAGAATGTGCAAACTCCACACAGTCAGTCGCCTGAGGCGGGAATTGAACCCGGGTCTCAGGCGCTGTGAGGCAGCAGTGCTAACCACTGTGCCACCGTGCCGCCCACTATTACAGTGTAGAAACAGGCCCTTCGGCCCAACAAGTCCACACCGACCCGCCGAAGCGAAACCCACCCATACCCCTACATATACCCCTTACCTAACACTACGGGCAATTTAGCATGGCCAATTCACCTGACCCTGCACATCCTTTGGACTGTGGGAGGAAACCGGAGCACCCGGAGGAAACCCACGCAGACACGGGGAGAATGTGCAAACTCCACACAGTCAGTCGCCTGAGGCGGGAATTGAACCCGGGTCTCAGGCGCTGTGAGGCAGCAGTGCTAACCACTGTGCCACCGTGCCGCCCACTATTACAGTGTCGAAACAGGCCCTTCGGCCCAACAAGTCCACACCGACCCGCCGAAGCGAAACCCACCCATACCCCTACATATACCCCTTACCTAACACTACGGGCAATTTAGCATGGCCAATTCACCTGACCCTGCACATCTTTTGGACTGTGGGAGGAAACCGGAGCACCCGGAGGAAACCCACGCAGACACGGGGAGAACGTGCAAACTCCACACAGTCAGTCGCCTGAGGCGGGAATATTGCTGTAGGAAACTTTCCCGGACACACCCTAGACATTCACAATCTTTCTGGCAAGTGCATTTCTGTCTCTCCCAGTCCATGTTAAGATTAAAATACCCCATTAATACTACTGTACACTTGCTACATGATTGCCTAATTTCAGCATTTGAACAATTTAGCACTTCTGAGCTGCTATCAGGTGTGACACCTATTGTGGTTTTAGTTCCTTTATGGTTCCTCAGTTCCATGCTTAAGACATCCACTGGATGCTTTTTCTCATTAATTCTCCCTCACCATAGAAGTAATTCTGTTTCTAATCAGTAATGCTACTTTACCACCATGTCATTTTCTCGAACCCTCCTGTAAATCTTAGACCTAGTATGTTTAGTTCCCAATCATGACTATCCTGCAGCTATGTCTTCATAATGGCTACAATATTATAGTTTACTAATTGAATCTTTGCCTGCAGCTCATTTAATTTATTCCTCACACTGCATGCATTTCTATAAAGAACTCTGATTTTAGCTGTACATTCTATCCTGTTCTACAGCATCATTTTATTACTCAAAACATTTCTCATAATCCTGCCCTGTTCATTACACTGGCCCTGCTTGTTCATCCTATAAACCTCTACCTTCTCCTCACATGCTGACCTGCTGCTCAGGTTCCCACCCTCCCGAGCCACTAAAGTTTAAACCTTCCTGAGTGGTATTAGCAAACTTCCTGTAAGGATATTGGGGTGCCCCTCCAGTTTAGGTTCAACCCATTGTTCTTGACAGGTCCCATCTGTCTTAATGATCCTGACATCTGATATCCAAATATCCCTCCAATATCAACTTTTTAGTCACATACTCAGCTGTACTGTCTTCCTATTTCTGGCCTCACTAGCGTGTGGCTCAGGGAGTAAGCTTGAGTTTACAACCTGGAGGTCCTGCATTTGAACTTTCTGCGTAACTATTTAAATTCCTTTTGCAGGACTATATCACCATTCCTACTTATGTTGTTAGTACCAATACGGACCATCACCTCTGACTATTCACTCTCCCCATGAGCATAATATTCATAACAAAGCAGATGAATTAATGACACAAATCATAGTGAATGATTATGATGTGGTCGGCATCACAGAAACCTGGTTGCAGGTTGTTCAGGACTGGCAGTTAAAGATCCAAGGATTTGCAACTTATCGAAAAGACGGGGGTGAGCAGAGTGGGCGGGGTTGCCTTGTTCGTTAAGAATGAAATTAAATCTATGGCACTGAATGACATACGGTCAGATGACGTGGAGTCTGTGTGGGTGGAGTTAAGGAACCACAAAGGCAAAAAAAAACATAATGGGAGTTATGTACAGACCTCCTAACAGTGGTGAGGACCAGGGGCGCAAGATGTACCGGGAAATAGATAGGGCATGTCAGAAAGGCAAGGTCACGGTGATCTTGGAGGCCTTCAATATGCAAATGGACTGGGTGAATAATTTTGCCACTGGATCCAAAGAAAGAGAATTTATGGAATGCTTTCGGGATGGCTTTTTGGAACAGCTTGTGATGGAGCCCACAAGGGAGCAGGCTATTTTGGACTTAGTGCTATGTAATGAGCCAAACTTTATAAAAGATCTTAAAGTAAGGGAACACTTAGGATGCAGTGATCTTAATATGGTAAAGTTCAGCCTGCAGTTTGAAAGAGAGAAGGCAAAATTTGATGTAATGGTGTTACAGCTAAGTAAAGGTAATTACAGGGGCATGAGAAAGAAACTGACGAAAATTGACTGGAAGCAGAGCCTAGCGGGGAAGACAGTAGAGCAACAATGGCAGGAGTTTCTGGGTGTAATTGAGGACACAATACAGAGATTCATACCAAAGCAAAGAAAGATTATCTGGGGGGAATAGACAGCCATGCTGACAAAGGAAGCCAGGAAATGTATCAAAGATAAAGAGAGAGCCTATAAAGTGGCCAAGAGCACTGGGAAGTCAGAAGATTGGGAAGACTACAAAAACAAACAGAGGATAACAAAGAGAAAACTAAGGAAGAAGCAGATCAAATATGAAGGTAGGCAAGCCAGTTACATTAGAAATGATAGTAAAAGTTTCTTTCAATACATAAGAAACAAAGGAGAGACAAAAGTAGACATTGGGCCACTGCAAATTGATGCAGGAAGGCTAGTGATGGGAGATAAGGAAATAGCTGAAGAACTTAATAAGTACTTTGTGTCAATCTTCACAATGGAAGACAGGAGTAATATTCCAACAATTAAGGAGAGTCGGGGCAGAGTTGAGTATGGTAGCCATTAGAAAAGAGAAAGTGCTTGAAAAGCTAAAAGGTCTAAAAATTGATACATTTCCTGGCTCCGATGGGCTACATCCTAGAGTTCTGAGGGAGGTGACTAAGGAAATAGAAGAGGAATTGATGGTGAGCTTTCAAAAGTTACTGGAGTTGAAACTTTATTGCTGGAACAGCACAGCAGGTCAGGCAGCATCCAGGGAACAGGAGATTCGACGTTTCGGGCACAGGCCCTTCTTCCGAAACGTCGAATCTCCTGTTCCCTGGATGCTGCCTGACCTGCTGTGCTGTTCCAGCAATAAAGTTTCAACTTTGATCTCCAGCATCTGCAGACCTCACTTTCTCCTCAAAAGTTACTGGAGTCAGGGAAAGTCCCAGGTGATTGTAAAATCACTGTTTTAACCCTCTTGTTTAAGAAAGGATCAAGACAAAGATGGAAAATTATAGGCCGATTAGCCTAACCTTGGTTGTTGGTAAAATTCTAGAATCCATCGTTAAGGATGAGATTTCTAAATTCTTGGAAGTGCAGGATCAAATTTGAACAAGTCAGTATGGATTTAGTAAGGGGAGGTCATGCTTGACAAACCTGTTAGAATTGTTTGAAGAGGTAATAAGTAGGTTAGACTAGGGAAACCCAGTGGATGTTATCTATCTGGACTTCCAAAAGGCCTTTGATAAGGTGCCTCACGGGAGGCTGCTGAGTAAGGTGATGGGCCCAGGTGTTCGAGGTGAGCTACTGGCATAGATTGAGGATTGGCTGAGAGAAGGCAGAGAGTTGGGATAAATGTTTCTTTTTCGGAATGGCAGCCAGTGACAAGTGGTGTCCGCAAGGTTCAGTGTTGGGGCAGCAGCTATTCACTTTATATATTAATGATCTGGATGAAGTGGGGGGGGGGGTGAAGTTCACCAATGATACAAAGTTAGGCAGACAGGCAGGTAGTTCTGAGGAGGTGGAGAGGCTGCAGAATAATTTAGACAGTTTAGGAGAGTGGTCCAGGAAATGGCTGATGAAATTCAATGTGAGCAAATGCGAGGTCTTGCACTTTGGATAAAACAATACTGGCATGGTCTATTTTCTAAACAGTGAGAAAATTCATAAAACCAAAGCACAAAGGGATCTGGGATTCTCTGAAGGTTAACTTGCAGGTTGAGTCCATGATTAAGAAAGCAAATGTAATGTTGTCATTTATCTCAAGAGGGTTGAAATATAAAAGCAGCAATGTACTTCTGAGACTTTATAAAGTTCTAGTTAGGCCCCATTTAGAATGCTGTGTCCAACTTTGAGTCCCACACCTCAGGAAAGACATACTGGCACTGGAGCGTGTCCAACAGAGTTTCACAAGGATGATCCCTGGAACGTTAGGCCTAACATACGATGAACGGCTAAGGATCCTGGGATTGTATTCATTAGAGTTTAGAAGGTTGAGGGGAGAAAGAATAGAAACTTACAAGATAATGCATGGCTTAGAAAAGGTAGATACTGGGAAGTTGTTTCCATTAGGTGGGGAGACTACGACCTTTGGGCACAGCCTTAATATTAGAGGCGGTCAATTTAGAACAGAAATGAGGAGACATTTCTTCAGCCAGAGTGTGCTGGCCTATGAAATTCATTGCCACGGAGTGCAGTGGAGGCTAGGACATTAAATGTCTTCAAGGCAGAGGTGGATAAATTCTTGATCTCACAAGGAATTAAGGGATACAGGGAGAGTGCGGGTAAGTGGAGTTGAAATGCCATCAGCCATGATTAAATGGTGGAGTAGACTCAATGGACCAAATGGCCTTACTTCCACTCCTATGTCATATGGTCTTATGATCCCATTTCCTCTGCATACTCAGGGATGTCTTGATCCTGACACTAGTGAGGCAACACATCCTAGAATCTCGCTTGTGGTCACAGAGTGCTTATTTGTGCCCTTGACTATAAAGTCCCTGATTGCAATGTTTGCTTGCACATTGACTCTCCCTGCTGTACAACAGAGCCAGCTGGGGTGCCACTATCGTGGCTTCTGCAGTCATTATCATCTGTGAGGCCATCCAACAGTATCCAAAATGATATACTTTTTTGAGAGGGGAGTAGCCACAGGGGCTCCTTACTGCCTGTCTGCCCCTCCTGGCAGTCACACATCCATGTGCCTCAAATTCCAGTGTGACCACATCCCTGAAACCCCTCTCTATGCCACTTTCTGCTACCTCCATGCTCTTCAGTGAGTCCAGCTGCTGCTCTAGATGATCCATGCAGTCCATTTCCTGTAAATGTAGTTGTCAGGGACATTTGAACTGTTCCTGATTTTCCATATCTCACAGAAGGAGCATACAACTCTACAAATTGCCATTTCTAACCGTCTAGTGACTACTAGATTAAAAAATAAATACGTAAATGAATCAATTAATTATATCTACAGTTATTCTTACAGTTGTTTTTTACCAACCAAGAGGCTTACTAAATATATTATCCTCCAAGCAACAGTCCAAATACTCTTGAAAAAATATCCACTTGAATTCATATTTCTTTTGTAAATATTGGTGATAGAACTGATCCACCTGGAGTCAGTGGCAGAGTTGGACAGCTTGGCAGGGCTGGCTTCCTGATTTAATGATTTAACAATTACCCTTGTTAGAACTGAACCTGAAACATTAACTCTGCTTTCTCTCCACAAATGCTGCAACACTTACTGAGTTTTTCCAGCAGTATGTGTTTTGCTTCTGATATCCAGCATCCACAGTTTTTTTAGTTTTCTAGAATCCTGATAGGTCATTTCTCAAATATGACAGTGGGCTTTTGCAGTTCTTCAGGCCCGAGTGCTGAAGTTGCCTTTATGTAAAGAGTCAGGTAATCTGCTGCAGCTTCTAAGGAACTACAGAAGTTTTTGGGACATCACTGCTGTACATTCTAAGAGTAATTTTCCGAGTGTGCATCTGAGAAGGAAAATCTTTGAGTAGAAAAACATGTCAGAAATTGAGAACTGCGATTGAAAAATAATGGCCTTCACAGTATCTTGAGACTGTTTTTATTTTTGATCCTTCTGGTTCCACAAGATATATGATTTAACAATTTTTGTAAACTTACATGGAGATAACATTTGCAGAGGCTCCTGAAGAATCCTGAAGACATCACTCACTAATTTCCAGATGTGATCTTTCAAAAGGTGTTAGGACCATAATTCATTTATTTGCAAGGCGTGGAATCTGTTTTAAGTACATGTCTTAGATCCAAGAAAAAGGCCATAACAATTTATTCATGTGTTCAAAGATATGCAGATTAAGCAGTACTGTTGCAAAGTTTTGTGCTCACTTTATGCCCATAAAAAGCATAGTATGTACCAATTTCCCCCATCCCATGTGCAGTGTGCAGCTAAATTTTTATTTCTGCCAGGAGTGTCAAGTAAGAAAATTACCTCTTGTAAATGATAACACATATTGAGAAGCTATTTCATGACTGTGATCTAATTTCTGAATCCAGATGACATTTATGAACTGCTTTGAGTTTTGCTCCTTGGTACTTTGATGGCATCTGAAAGACTTCCATTAAATTGCTGGCATGTAATTATTTTCTGGTATCCATTATTCTCCATTTAAACCTTTAGGCTTTTCTGACAAGGTTTCTATTAGTAGCAAAAATGTCAGAGCAATAATATTAGTAGCACTCCTAGTGCATCAAATTTTATTGCTAGAATCTTTTCACTGACATGTATGCTGATTGTTCAGAAGTGAAATGGACAGACCAATGACAGATAGAAGAGATGAATGAAAGAAAAGACAATATAATAGAGGTAATAAGTGGCTGCTACTTAATAAATATGATGAAAATGTTCCAGTAAATGCTATATTGAGCAGTCTAACCAGAACTGATCACTGATCTAGAAGCTGAAGAACATATTGTTTCATCATTGCGTAGTTGGATATGATTTTACATTAAACATTCAGTTAAAACCAGGCTTAAATGGACAGTTCTCAAAAATGGACATGGAACTGGTGCTGTATGATTAACCCATGCTTCATTTATTCTAATGCAGGCAGTGAACAAATATTGTGCTGCCTGTGATTATAATGTACAGCCAATGCCAGCATTAAATAGTGTTGAGTGGCTGCACGCTTGAGAATAACATTTGAGAAATAACATATTTTCATGACTTCCAGTTCATTATTTTTGTCAAATACTCCAGTGTCATTTATCTTTTGAAATCTCCATTTCATTATTGCACAGTGGAAATAGCAGCTGCTGAGACAAGGTTGAAGCTTACAAAACAATCTGGAAACAAGAGCCATATGAAGAGAATAATTGTTGTAAGCCTGGAGGCAAAAGAAAACAATCTGGATACAAGAACCATAGACAAGTAGCACGTGGATGACATGGGTATGAGAGTATCAACCCAGCAATGATGACCATGACAGGGGCATTAGGAGGGCAACTAAAGTGAAGGAGGGAAGTTATGTTGAAAGACATACATGAAGATAAAATACAGAATCCAGAAGTGAAAAGAATCCCAGGATCATGTTGTATTCTGGGAATAAGTCAAAGAATTATTAATAGTAATGTCAGAAGATGTGCAATTTTGTGACTGGTTTCAATATTGTTACTAATCCCAGACTAGAACATATATTTATTGTCGTGATTTTGACAGGACCATTAACATTTAAACCAAAATAAAATACCTTATCTTAACCAATAGAACTACATGACAAAACTTGTTTAAATAAAATCAAACTTTGTTGTAAATAATGCACTTAAGCAAAACAAAAAATAAATTAACTTAGTAATGTTTTACAGCTACATAGATTATGCCCTCAATTTTGCTTTATGTTTCCATCAAAAATTCCCTGATACTTGGTGTGGTGTAATAGAGTTCTGTCAGGACCATCGAAAAGGATGCCATAATCCTCTGGAATTTACTGTAATTCTCCCAATCCAGTTATTTTTTGAAGTAAACCCCTTTCCTAATACCTCTTTAATGTTGGATGCCTCAGTCTCTTGTTCTAGTTGCGTTCTTAATGCTTCTCAAGCTAATACTGATCATTTTTGTTTTGCCACAAGGCTCTGTAAAGACCATTGTGTGTTCCTCACTAGCTGCAGGCTATGGTAAATCTCACAGTTGTTTTTCCTTCTTGAAATCTAAATGGAAATTAAGACTCTATCCGACATTCCATACGAAAAGGTGTAGTTAACATTTTCTCAGTTTAACTGCAGCCTGACTAACAGTTATGAACTTTGACTATTTCTTTCAGTGAGTTTCAGATTACCAGAACCCAAACTATAACTAAACAGCCTTTGGAACAAACGCCCAGCTAAAATAAAACTGGAGAATCACCCTAAACTCTACCCAACTGTCTGATGAGCTGGTATATCTGTGATTTCCTCAAGGGAACATTCATGTTGATTTTATTTTCATTTCCGTTTTCATCTTTAATCCAGAGAAATAGATATTTTTGGAAGGATTTACTAAGTACTTTTAAAGCAATTTAGTTCAGCCTCCCAAAACAAAAACATCGCACTGAACGACCCATACTACAAGGATTGCATATGCCAGATCTCGATCAGAAGGCAAACAGCCATATTATCCATGGTTTAAATATCTCTTCCTGCTGTTTTATGACTCTTACCATTCTACTATGACTTTTTAAGTCAATGTAGTCTAGCTTTTTGGTAAACATGGCCCATCAAATCCAATGACACTTATGTAGCAATAAGTAGCCCATCAATGCTCAGTTAGGGTTTTGTCAGTGCCACCTAACTTTAGACTTTATTATATCCTCAAACCAGACAAAAAACAAAGAGATACATTTCAGACATAGGGTGAGGAACACTACAATTAACATTAAGGCAGCCCATGACTAAGTGTGATATGAAAAATCATAGAATCCCTACATTGCAGAAAGAGGCCATTCAGTCCATTGAGTCTGATGTTTTGGATGTCATTGTGGAGTATGTGTAACCATCTAGAGTGTAATTTACCGCAAAATATCTTTGAAGAATATGCTAATTGCTGTAACCCACTTATCGAGCGCAATCACAAATAAAGCCGTCCCAGTCATCAGAGACTCTTGAAGTGATCTAAAACAAAATAAAAGGAAGAGGTTCCATAGTCTAACTTTTCATAGGCTATGTTCTGTGTCAAGGTGGACCTCTTATGATCACATGGTAAAGAAGTGAACATACTTAAGAATTTTATAACTTGCTCTGACAGCAGAAAAAGCAGGTACCTTTCCTTTATAAGCAGATATAGACCTTCTGCTTTAAAGGGAGAGCTTGCAAAAAAAAATCCTTTCTTTCTTTTGTCTATTTGTCAAGAATCAGTTTAGAGACTGTGTGTCATTTATTGGAGTTTCTACCTTAAGGGTATACTCCGCAAACAGATAAAAGGACAATGGAAAATAATTTTGATGTAAATTAAATTGTGATGGACAAGTCAAAGACACATTTTATCCAGACTGTGCTATCAATATATTATCCAACGGGTCATCTACTTGCCAAAAGCATTGTTAATTAATATATGCTTGAAAATCCAGATCATAATGCATGGATTAAGCACACAATGTCCTTTAGTTCAGCTCAGTGAAGATGCTGATATCAGAAGTGAGAAAATAATATATATTTGCAGTCACTGATGTGAAACAATCAAGTTTATCATAAAATTCAAACTATAAGGAGATACAGTGGAGGTTCACAATTTTGAGTGGATCGAGAGATTTAGTTATATGACATGCTTGCTTTAGATATTTAGTAATCTCAAAAACATAATTGTGGTGCCTGCAAAATCCTCTTACCTGTGGCTCACCTCCCTCCCTCACTAAATGAACCTTTTGTTTCAGCAATTTTCATCATTTCTGCCCTTATTTTACTCTCCAGTTTGAGATTTGTTCTCTTTGCGTCACATTTCATTATACAGCTTAGAAGAATAACAAACAACTGCCTTCCAATTTCTGTTGATATGTGAATTGAATTGGCTGCAAAATGATATGCATGGATGATGTATAGGTTATTGTGGCATAGTGGTACTATTTGATCTTTGAGCCGGGAGGCCTGGGTTCAAGTCCTACTTGCTCCAGAATGTGTCATTACAGAGCTGATAAGGTTGATTAAAAATATTTGCAAGATTAGACTAATGACCAGCTCAGTACATTTAAATTTCATGCTCACAATGTCACCTTAAAAGGGAAGTTGGTGACCTCATAGTATTATTGCTTAACTATTAATCCAGAGACCCAGATAATGTTCTAGTGACCTGGTTTGGAATCCTACCATGGAGATGGTGGAATTGGAATTCAATATGAATGGATGACATGTTGGTTTGAGTGGCACAATTCTATCAAGCTCCATCTGCTCCATAGATGTGTCATCACAGAGCTTAACAGGTTGATTAAAAATATCAAAAAAGATGATTTGCAAAATGCAGCTCAAATTTTTACTTAAAGCATTTGTAGGCAAACTCATGAAATTATGGCTAACACTTTACTATGCATTCTTAGAGGATGTACTTCAGCAATAATACTTCAGCAACAATAATTTATCATGGTAATAAATACGGACTATCAAATTTTAACTCTCATCAACTAATTGTCAGACCTGAACTTTTTCCCAGTCTAAAACAGTTTTAGAAAAGGCCAAGTACCGACCCACAATGTTTGCTATAATCACCTAACCACAGATTGAGGCAAGTCTAGAAATGTAGAATAAACAAAACCATCTGCACCATGTTATCTATTGAAACCTTCATTGAAAAATAAACATCACAGATTAATTCATACTTGTTATGATAAGTTGTTAATATTAAACATGAAAAAAACTTACAATCTTTCAACATGGAAATACAATGGAGCCAGACTTGGGAATGTACATACAGACAATATTTCAGACACTGCTTTTGAGCAACAGATCAACAAGATGGAGAATGAATCTGTAAAAAGTGGAGATGGACGATCTCTTTTTCTCCATGTTTCTCCCAGCTACTCAGAAGTCAGCACCTAGTGAAAAAAAATGAATTAAGGAGAAAACTTGTCACTGAGAACTCAAAGATGTCCTCGAACTGTGCCATTACTGTCAATATAGGTGAACAATTAAGCAACTATGGTCTCAGTTTTAAAATCTAATATTTCAAGGACTTTTAAACTATGTAACTTATTTACTTCCTGTTGATACCTGATATTTTTTCCATTTAAAAAAAAATTACCTGTCTTTGTGTGTTTGATCACATTTTATTACTTTTATTCTCAGGGTCAATCAATAATACAATTCCTCTTTTTTTTGCTCAAGTAAACCTTGTAAATGAATAGTGGTACATTTTAATATTTGTAATAGCTGTATGCTGTAAAGTATTACAAGTATTACTGATTGAGAGGGATCTAAAAAGAAGGCAGCTGATTCATTCTTTCTCATCTGGTCATAACAACTTTATAAAGTGTTGCAGTCATTGGCTATAAATCTCAGGAAATTGTATAATACTTCTGTAATTTTAATAGTCTATGATTATTGAGTACTGCAGGGTCGCTGTTTTAGTTTGGTATATGGCTGCAGATGAAAATGAAAGGCAAAACTTTTTCACCTTAAATGTCCACATTTTTAGGTGAGTCATACCTAAAATAGCCATGGCTTTTAATCACGACTGATTAATTGAACTGATAGATGGCTTGTCGTCTCTGTAATTGATGACTCTATTTTGGAAATACATGAGCTGTGACAAATGGTGCAGCACAAGGATAAGGTAATGTGGCTATAACTGATGAAGGTTACCTGAGCTCAAGTCAGCCTGAAAATCTCTTCACAGTGCAAGAATGGAAATGACCTGGTACTGATTACATTTTTGGTTGAAATATTTTGATAAATGATAGTCTGAATTTCTATTCTCATATGGACATGTGTTGTTTTCTGCAGGGAATACATTTTCAATCGAATTCCTTATGCATGATATTTGCATGTGAATCTTACTTAGTAGGTGTTTGGAAGCATAATGATGTATGAAAAGCAGAATGAAAGTGCTTTCAAGTTGCCAGGCACCTTGAGCAGCAGCCTTCTTCACTGGATTATAGACAATCAATAATAACGTCACTGCTGCTTCCACTCATCCTGTAACATCCACTTTCAATGAAAATGAGATGAGGTGCAACAGTCCTTGAGCACAGAGAGGACATTCGCAACATAGAAGTCATTTGATCTGCAATTAGCTGAGGAGCTACTGGACCAGTTCATTATCTTTAGCTGTACTGAACTCTTTTTATTGCACTGAATGGATTTTCTTCGCAAACATCTTTGATCAACTTTCTAATGAAAGGCCTGCTGCAGATAGTCCTGTTGGGAGGCATGATTCTTTTGCTGGCCATACTCTAGAATAAGCAGTATAATGCCAGTGATTATTTTTGGAAGTAGGGAGCAGAATTCTGAAAATATTCTTAATTTATATCTCATTGATTTATTTAACTCCTTTCTGAAAACCTTGGAACATGTTTTGTTCGCATAGCAGTTAAAGCTTTGGCACTGCATTGTTGCACAAATAGTGGAGAATTCTATTACAATTGCAATGACTGCACTAAAATTTTCTTGGTAGTGCATTTGAATGATTATTTTAAGTTTCCAATTGTTCAAATCATTTAATATGCTTAATAATATGCAATGTAGTTTTAATATATTTAATAATAAATAACTCCTATCACTTCACTTAGCCCATCATTGATCCACTGGGTAGAATCTTCACAGGCCCTGAGCGTCATGGACTCCAATAAACAATCTAGGAGAATTTTGTAAGAAATCCAGTGAAGCCTTTCTCAATGATGTAAGTGACAAGTCACATTTGCCAACAGATGCCTGGATGTTGAGACATGATTTTCAATAGTGAGAGAGAGAGAGAGAGAGAGAGAGAGACCTTGTTATAGGAATGACTTCTCATTATCATACCCACATCATCACTGAGTCTCATCTCATTAATGTACAGATTGTTATTCTACCATGCATAGGATAGAAATGAGACACTATTAGAAGGCCTGGTAATCTGGTCCTGGGCCTGGCGAAAGTGGCCATTAAGAGGTCCAGACAGAGGGTGTCATCACACCCGTCTGCCCCTAAATTCACATTTATCTCAGTGCTTGGGTATCCATCGAGAGGGAGCATGCGATATTCACTGGCATTCAGAGACCAGTGGGCACCACAGGGGTTGGGTGTGCATCATCACCCTGGACACTGTTATTTTGAGTGAGTAAGTTTCTGTTAATCTTAAATACGTTTCCATTGACTGTTAGTTTGTATTTTTGTTACAACATATCATCAGGGCTGCCCAATGATTTTTGTTCATTTATAGTTTAAAAAACAAGACACTGAGAATTCCCAACACGAAAGTCAGGGCAAATACTTGGTGACTCCAGCTTGCCACCATAGGCCCCCAGCACCAGTGTTGCAGGGCATGCTCCATGAGCAGTGGCCATATGTACCTCACAACCAAGGTCATTGACAGCACATGTCAGCCTCTCCATGCCATCATGTCATGATCCACCTACAGCACACTGCTGCATTTTGGAGCACAGTGTGCACAAGCACTGTAATACTGCTGCAAGGACACCTTGTGTGCAGCGACAGGCACACAGCTCACAGATTGGACTAGGCTGCATCCCAGGGCTGCTGGCTTGGTTCTCTTAGTGCTTGTCCACTTAATGCTTACCTGGATACTACAGCATCTTTGCCTTGCCTTGTCTTCTTACACCTTGGCCCCTCAGTCTCAGCTGAAGACTCACAATGATGCTTTTAGCACAGACACAATGCCAAGAACCTTGTCAGTAGTCATTTACCTACGAACATTATGTAGTACAGCACCGTGCTGTATCATTCTCACACGTGAACTGTGCCAGCAGCTAACACAGCAAACAGACTGTATGCACTGCTATCAAATGGCTATGTCTCAAAGTTTAAGGAATTAGTCCTCACTGAAGTCTGGGGTGAGGGATTGGGAAGCACCCATAAGTCAGAGAGTGCCAGCACAATCAGTCTACAGCTCTGTGCGATATCAGTCCAGTGACTTGGACAGACAGATATCCAGTCGGAGTGGTCAAATCCAGGAGGCTTGTACCTCTGCAGTTAGGGGAATGAGTTATGGTAGGCCCTGTGGGTCCAGTGTAACCAGTCCAGGGAGTCATGAGGGGATTGCAGTTTGGGAGCTGGACAGATATCAGTCAAGTTCTGGTCATTTCTTGCTCGAGAAAGCACTTTAATAGAGGGGCTGAAAATTCAACTGATTTGAGGCCCTTCAAAGGGCAACACCATGAGTCACATACCCATATACTGAAGTGGAACACTTCTGGGAGAATGACATTTCTTGTGACTTTTAGATCTGAGTCTACAGTGTGTGGCCCCAACTCGTTGCGTCAAGTACCCCTGATCACTTCATGTGGGATAACAACTGAGCCCTACGAATGCCAAGATGAAATAGCAATGAATGTGCACCTAGGAAGGTGGAGCAGAGCTACCAAAATCACAGTTGCGTGTGATTTACCTATTGCCTGGTTATAGTGCGGGAGCTGCTTCCTCCACATCTTGTTTCACAGAACAGCGTGTAGGGAAATGGATGGGTTGGTTTAGTTGCTGCAATATTGTATTTACGGCTAGACAGGCATTTGCACACATGGATGATGGTGAGAACAGAACATGTATTTACAAATCGGAGAAAGGATTTTTAATGAAACTTTACCCATGTCACCGTTGTGTCTTCGGAAGGTCTTCTTTCTTTCTCTACCACGTTTCAATGTAAAACCCATGTTCCACAACAGGGGTGGAGGAGGCCTACCCTACTGAGGAACTCAATGACTTTGCAGGTCTGATTGGGTAACTTTGGGTAGATTTTTGATCAGAAAGCGCAGATGTGCTGAGAATGTCCATGCCTGAAAAAGTCCATTCTCCTCAGCTTGAACTCAGGGCTAAGGGTGACAGGCAGACTGGAGGTCATCTCTGAAGAATCCTGTGGGGATATCCTGGGAGACCTTTGTGTGGTTCCTGCTCCTGCTGCATGCCCACCAGTACCAAGCTGTCACCTTGTGAGGAAAGGGAACCTGGAGTGAGGTCAATGTCCCTCAAGCCCCTATCACCTTGCATTTGGTGCTGAGCGCCAATGACAAGGGTAAAGGAGTGAGGTTTCTTCACATATCCAGCAGAACCTGAGACAGCTGGACCTGGCTTTCCATGGCACCTGCCACCTCACCATGGAGGCAGCCAGGTGCTCAAACGTTTGAGGCATTAGGTTCTCATCTATGTTACTGCAGTCCTGCAGCCTTTGTGTCAAGTTTCCCAGTGCTCCACCAAGTCTGTCTGCCATCTCTATGTCTGCTTCTGCATTTACATGAAGTCCTTAATTGCTGACAAGCTCCTGCCTGGGACTGAGCACATGCCTCATCTGTGATACTACTGTGGTTGCCAGAGACATGGGTGTGATGCTCTTACAGCACGTGCTCCTGGTTCTAATCTCACTAGAATAACCACCAAACTGAGCTTGTGATAGGTGCAGGAAGCAGCCTTGCCAGTGCTTCCTCTGAGACATCTGAGCTGTCTTCCTCAGAGGTGGAGAAAGGGATGTCCTGTGGGGCAGCCCTCTTCACCATGATCACAATGGAAATGTTGCTTGTACCTACAAGACACAATGGAGACAATACGTCACCAGCAAGGTGTATAAGTTGTGTCATAATATTGAATAATTCAAAATGAGGGTAATGAGGCACAATTATCAGTGCTTCTCACTTGGTTGTTGGGACATGGATATCTTTGTGTCTCCATAGGAATTGTCTCAGCCTTCATCAGCAATGGTCAGGATCTTCGATTCATACGGAGGTGATGAGCCTTATGTAGGGCACCCCAATACCTGGTCCTGGCCCTATTGGCCATATCGTCAGCTGTTTTCACATAATAACTGAAAAGGAGTGATTGATGAAATGAAAGTGGGTGGAACAGCTGTTGGCCAGTGAAAGGTATTAAGCCATCTTGAGCGAGTGAGTAGGCAGTGCAGAGGGCATGTAGGAGATGAGTGGAGTCAGAGGATTAAGTAGGTGAGAATGGGTTAGGGAAGATATTGTGTGCTGTAGTGAGAGTGGTCAAGCAGTGTATGAGGTAGATGCAGTAGCAGAGACACTGCAACTGTGAAGTAGAGTGCAGCACTTAGCCTGGTAAAACAGACAAATGCATTGACCTTCTTTTGGCAATACTGTCTGTTCCTCTGGACTGACTGGATGGTGATCTCAGTTCAGGATAGCAGTGTTTGTTGACATGGCCTCCTCTGGCAGTCCTCAGGGAAGAGGATAACCCTGCTCTTTACCATCCTGTTCAACAATAATTCAAAGTCTCTGTCAGTAAAGGAGGTGTAAATGTCATGTTATCTGCTGAGGGGTCCTATTCTCTCCCTAGTTACCCTTTTGTCCTTAATGCATTTATAAAATCCCTTTGGATTCTCCTTAATCCGATTTGCCAAAGCTATTTCATGTCCCCTTTTTGCCATCCTGATTTCCCTCTTAAGTACATTCCTACTACCTTTGTACACTTCTAAAGATTCACTTGATCTCTGCTGTCCATATCTGACATATGCTTTCTCCTTTTTCTTGGTGAAAGCCTCAATTTCTCTAGTCATTCAGCATTCCCTACACATGCCAGCCTTGCCTTTCACCCTAAAACGAACATACTGTCTCTGGACTCTCGTTATCTCATTTTTGAAGGCTTCCCATTTTCCAGCCATCCCTTTATCTATGAACATCCGCCCCCAATCAACTTTTGATAGTTCTTGCCTAAAACCATTAAAATTGGTTTTCCTCCAATTTGGAACTTTAACTTTTAGATCCAGTCTACCCTTTTCCAGCACCAATAGAAAAAAACTAATAGAGTTATGGTTTCTGGCCCCAAAGTGCTCCCCCAGTGACATCTTAGTCACTTTCCCTGCCTTATTTCCTGAGGGTAGATTAAGTTTTGCACCTTCTCTAGTAGGTACATCCACACACTGAATCAGAAAATTTTCTTATACACACTTAACAAATTCCTCTCCATCTAAACCCTTAACACTATGGCAGTCCCAGTCTCTGTTTGGAAAGTTAAAATCCCCTACCGTTACCACCCTATTTTTCTTAGATAACTGAGACCTCCTGACAAATTTGTTTCTCAATTTCCTACTGATTATTGGGGGATCTATAGTACAATCCAAGTAAGGTAATCATCCCTTTCTTATTTCTCAGTTTCACCCAAATAGTGTCCTTGGACATATTTCCAGGAATATCCTTCCTAAGTATAGCCATAATGTTAACCATTATCAAAAACGCCAATCCCCCTCCTCTCTTGCCTCCACTCCCTCTACCTTTCCTATAGCATTTGTATCCTGGAAGCTGCCAGTCCTATCCATCCCCGAGCCATGTCTCTGTAGTTGCTTTGATATCCCAGTCCCATATTCCTAATCATGCCCTGAGTTCATCTGCCTTCCCTGCTGGGCCTCTTGCATTGAAATAAATGCTGTTTAATTTATCTTGTTTTCTGCTTTGTTCCTGTCTGTCCTGACTGTTTGACTGCTTCCTTTCCCAACTGTACCAGTTTCAGACTGATATCTTTCCTCACTATCTCCCTGAGTCCCAATCCCCCCCACCTTACTAGTATAAATCCTCCCAAACAGCTCTCGCAAATCCTCCTGCCAGTATATTAGTTCCCTTCCAATTCACGTACAACCCATCCTTCTTATACAGGTCACTTCTACCCAAGAAGAGATTCCAGTCATCCAAAAATGTAAACCCATCTCCCCTGCACCAACTCCTTAGCCACACACTCATCTGCTCTATCCTTGTATTTCTACCCTCACTAGCTCGTAGCACTGGAAGTAACTCAGATATTATTATCCATCAAGGACCTCCTTCTTAATTTCCTGCTTAACTTCTTATAATCCCCCTTTAGCAACTCATTCTTTTCCCTTCCTATATCATTAGTTCCAATGTTTACAATGGCTTCCTGCTGTCCCTGTCACCTTTGAGAATATTCTTCACTGTCTCTGAGATATCCTTGATCCTGGCACCATGGAGGCAACACACCTTTCTGATTTCTTACAGTTAGCCGCAGAAACGTCTGTCTATGCCTCTAACTAGAGAGTCCTCTATCACAATCATTCGTTTGGAACCTGACATTCCCCTCATTTCATTAGAGCCAGTCTCAGTACTAGAAACTTGGTTGATCGTGCTACATTCCCCTGAGAGTCCATCACCCCCTACATTTTCTAAATCAGCATACTTGTTTGAGACAGGGATAGCCACAGGAGACTCCTGCACTACCTGCTTCCCTCTCCTACTTTCCCTGGCGGTAACCCATCTATCTGACTGTATCTGCAGTATTTCTCCCTTCCTGTAACTGCCATCCATCACACCCCCTAGCTCCTGTAAATTCCTCATTGCCTCCAACTGCTGCTCCAACTGATCAATGCGATCCGATAGGATTCGCAACCAAGCACACTTTCTGTAGATATAATCATCAGTAACATGGAAATTCTCCTCAATCTCCCACATCTGACAGGAAGAACACATCACTCTACTAAAAATATAGAAAATAGCACAGTTACTGTTTGAAAAGACACTGCTCCAGACTAACTTAGTACCTATGTTTTATATTTTTAACTTTTAATCAAGAGACAATCTCAATAGAACATACAACCAAAAAGAACCCACTCTACTCAAGATTTAAAAAAGGACGGCAAGGTCACACTTAAAAACCATGTACTTATCTGCTCCTGTGCTGTGAGCTCTCCCACACAAGATCCTCCAGGGTCAGCTGTGAATTTTGCAGTTTGTTCACTTTTCTTAGATGCACTCAGATGTCCAGAAATACTTGAACTCATACAGCAAAGGCAGTTAGCCACAGATTCATTACTCTGTCAGACAGCAGTGTCAGCTTTTTTCTCTCTTTCACTGACCACATGGTCTCTGACTTTGTTCTCTTTCTCCTTTTTAAAGTGCTGTTGTTGTGATCTATTTTCCCCAAAGTTCCAAAACAATGCAACAACTCATAAAACAGTAATTACTGCTCCTGGAATTCTAGGAGTTCACCTCCAACACCTAAAATACCTCAAAAAAGGAGCAGCTCTTACAGCCACAATTTTTTCCCATTTTCCATCTTGGAGAACCCATAATCTTTCAAGGCAGCCTATGTTTGGAACTGCAGGGGATGGGGGAGATACTAAATGAGTATTCATCAGTGTTTACTGTAGAGAAGGATATGAACGATAAAGAATGTGGAGAAATAGATGGTGACACCCTTAAAAAATGTCCATATTACAGAGGAGGAGGTGCTGGATGTTTTAAAATGCATTGAGGTGGATAAATCCCCAGGACCTGATTAGGTGTAGTCTAGAATGCTATGGAAAGCTTGGGGAGTGATTGCTGCTCCCCTTGCTGAGATAATTGAATCATTGATAGTCACAGGTGAGGTGCCAAAAGACTGGAGGTTGGGGCTAATGTGGTGTCACTGTTTAAGAAAGGTTGTTACAAAAAGCCAGGGATCCATAGACCAGTGAGCCTAACATCGGTGGTGGGCAAGTTGTTGGAGGGAACCCTGAGGGACAGGATTTACATGTATTTGGAAAGGCAAGGACTGATTAGGGATAGACAACATGGCTTTGTGCATGGGAAATCTTGACTCACTAAATTGATTGAGCTTTTTGAAGAAATAACAAAATTGATGAGGGCAGAGTGGTGAACGTAATCTATGGACTTCAGTAAGATTGGTTAGCAAGGTTAAATCATATGGAATACAGGGAGAACCAGCCATTTGGATACAGAACTGGCTCAAATTTGGAAGGCAGAGGTTGATGATGGAGGGTTGCCTTTCACACTGAAGGCCTGTGACCAATGGTGTGCCACAAGGATCGGTGCTGGGTCCACTGCTTTTTGTAATTTATAAAAATGATTTGGATGTGAACATGGGAGATATGGTTAGTCAGTTTGCAGGTGGCACCAAAATTGGAGATGTAGTGGACAGTGAAGAAGATTACCTCAGAGTATGACAGGATCTTGATTAGATGGGCCAATGGACCGAGGAGTGGCAGATGGAGTTTAACTCAGATAAATGTGAGGTGCTGCATTTTGGAAAGGCAAATCAGAACAGGACTGATACACTTAATGTAAAGGTCCTGGGGAGTGTTGCTGAACAAAGAGACCTTGGAGTGCAGGTTCATAGTTACTTGAAAGTGGAATCTCATGTAGATAGGATAGTGAAGAAGGTGTTTAGTCTGCTTTCCTTTATTGGTCAGAGTATTGAGTACAGGAGTTGGGAAGTCATGTTGTAGCTGTACAGGACATTGTTTAGGCCACGTTTGAAATATTGTGTGCAATTCTGATCTCCCTCCTGTCGGAACGATGTTGTGAAATTCGAAAAGGTTCAGAAAAGATTTACAAGGATGTTGCCAGAGTTGGAGGATTTGATCTATAAGGAGAGGCTGAATAGGCTGGGGCTGGTTTCCCTGGAGCCTTGGAGGCTGAGGGGGGACCTTACAGAGGTTTATAAAATCATGAGGGACATGGATAGGATAAATAAACAAGATCTTTTCCCTGGGTTGGAGGAGTCCAGAACAAGAGGGCATAGGTTTAGGGTGAGAGGGGACATAAGGGCTAACATTTTCACGCAGAGGGTGGTATGTGTATGGAATGAGCTGCCGATGAAGTGGTAGAGACTGGTACAATTACAACATTTAGAAGACATCTTGATGAGTACATGAATAGGAATGGTTTCGAGAGATACGGCCAAGTGCTGGCAAATGGGACTAGATTAATTTAGGATATCTGGTTGGCATGGATGAGTTGGACCGAAGTGTTTGTTTCTGTGCTGTACATCTCTATAACTCAATATATGAGAGATCGCATACAGTCTTGTGTGTCAGCTCCAGAATTCCCACACTTTTCTGGACGCGGATCTGGCTTTTAAAGATGTCACTGACATCAGGTATTCCAGCATTTCCTGGTATTGGTGAGTGCATCCTGCTCCACCAATTTAAAAAATCAGACTAGCACCAAATGAGAGGGGCAATGTGGGGTTTGGGTTGATGCTTAGTAAGTCACTTTGGGACAATTATGTGAGAGAACTCATCAGGCTTCCATTAATCTCAATGGAACTGACACTTAGCTAGAATATGGTAAAATTCAACCAACATCTACCAAGTTTTAATATAGAACATAGAACATAGAAGAATACAGCGCAGTACAGGCCCTTTGGCTCTCGATGTTGCACCGATCCAAGCCCACCTAACCTACACTAGCCCACTATCATCCATATGCCTATCCAATGCCCGCTTAAATGCCCATAATGAGGGAAAGTCCACCACTGCTACTGGCAGGGCCTTCCATGAACTCACGACTCGCTCAGTAAAGAACCTACCCCTAACATCTGTCCTATACCTACCCTCCCTTAATTTAAAGCTATGCCCCCTTGTAATAGCTGACTCCATACGTGGAAAAAGATTCTCACTGTCGACCCTATCTAAACCCCTAATCATCTTGTACACCTCTTATCAAGTCACCCCTAAGCCTTCTTTTCTCCAATGAAAACAACCCCAAGTGCCTCAGCCTTTCCTCATACGATCTTCCTACCATACCAGGTAACATCCTGGTAAACCTCCTCTGCACCCGTTCCAGTGCCTCCACATCCTTCCTATAGTATGGCGACCAAAACTGCACACAATACTCCAGATGCGGCCGCACCAGAGTCTTATACAACTGCAACATGACCTCAGGACTCCGGAACTCAATTCCTCTACCAATAAAAGCCAGTACGCCATATGCCTTCTTCACCGCACTATTTACCTGGGTGACAACTTTCAAAGATCTGTGTACATGGACACCAAGATCCCTCTGCTCATCCACACTACCAAGTATCCGACCATTAGCCCAGTACCCCATCTTTTTGTTACTCTTACCAAAGTGAATCACCTCACACCTAGCTACATTGAACTCCATTTGCCACCTTTCTGCCCAGTTCTGCAGCTTATCTATATCCCGCTGTAACCTGCCACATCCTTCCTCACTGTCTACAACTCCTCCGACTTTCGTATCATCTGCAAACTTGCTCACCCAACCTTCTAACCCCTTCTCCAGGTCATTTATAAAAATGACAAACAGCAATGGTCCCAAAACAGATCCTTGCGGAACACTGCTAGTGACGGCACTCCAAGATGAACCTTTGCCATCAACTACTACCCTCTGTCTTCTTCCAGCCAGCCAACTCCTAATCCAAACCTCCAACTCACCCTCAATGCCATACCTCCGTATTTTTTGCAGTAGTCTACCATGGGAAACCTTATCAAACGCCTTACTAAAATCCATATACACCACATCTACTGCTTTCCCCTCGTCCATCTCCTTAGTCACCTTCTCAAAGAATTCAATAAGGTTTGTGAGGCACGACCTGCCCTTCACAAAACCATGCTGACTATCCTTGATCACATTATTCCTATCCAGATGTTCATAAATGCTATCCCTTACAATTCTCTCTAAGATTTTGCCCACAACAGAAGTGAGACTCACCGGCCTATAGTTACTAGGGTTATCCCTACTCCCCTTCTTGAACAAGGGAATCACATTTGCTAGCCTCCAATCTTCTGGCACTACTCCTGTAGACAACGAGGACATAAAAATCAAGGCCAATGGCTCTGCAATCTCCTCCCTTGCTTCCCAGAGAATCCTAGGATAAATGCCATCAGGCCCAGGGGACTTATCTATTTTCACCCTTTCCAGAATTTCCAACACCTCTTCTCTACATACCTCAAAGCCATCCATTCTACTTAATTGTGACTCAGTATTCACATCGACAACAATGTCCTGTTCCTGAGTGAATACTGATGAAAAGTATTCATTCAGTGTCTCCTCAATCTCTTCAGCCTCCACACGCAACTTCCCACTACTATCCTTGACTGGACCTATTCCTACCCTAGTCATTCTTTTATTCCTGACATACCTATAGAAAGCCTTAGGGTTTTCCCTAATCCTACCAACTAAGGACCTTTCATGTCCCCTCCTTGCTGCTCTTAGCTCTCTCTTCAGGTCCTTCCTGGCTACCTTATAACTCTCAATCGCCCCAATTGAACCTTCACGCCTCATCTTTACATAGGCCGCCCTCTTCCATTTAACAAGGGATTCCAATTCCTTATTCAACCACGGCTCCCTCACACGACCCTTTCCTCCCTGCCTGACGGGTACATACTTATCAAGGACACTCAATAGTTGCTCCTTGAACAAGCTCCACATATCAATTACGCCCTTGCCTTGAAGCTTACGTTTCCAAGCCACACATCCTAAGTCATGCCTCACCGCATCATAATTTCCCTGCCCCCAGCTATAACTCTTGCCCTGTAGTGCACACTTATCCCTCTCCATCACTAGAGTAAAAGTCACCGAATTGTGGTCACTGTCCCCAAAGTGCTCACCTACCTCTAATTCTAACACCTGGCCTGGTTCGTTACCCAGAACCAAATCCAGTATGGCCTCACCTCTTGTTGGCCTATCTACATATTGTGTCAGGAAACCCTCTTGCACACATTGGACAAACACTGACCCATCTAACAAACTTGAGCTATAGCTTTCCCAATCAATATCAGGAAAGTTAAAGTCCCCCATAACAACCACCCTATTACTTACACTCTTCTCTTGAATCATCCTCACAATCCTTTCTTCTACGTTTCTAGGACTATTGGGAGGTCTGTAAAAAAACTCCTAACAGGGTGAGCTCATCTTTCCTATTCCTAACCTCAGCCCAAACTATCTCAGATGGCGAGTCTTCATCCATCGTCCTTTCCACAGCTGTAATACTATCCTTGACAAGCAATGCCACACCTCCCCCTCTTTTACCCCCACCTCTGACCCTACTAAAACATTTAAACCCTGGGACCTGCAACAGCCAATCCTGTCCCTGTTCTACCCATGTCTCCGTAATAGCCACAACATCGAAGTCCCAGATACCAACCCACGCTGCAAGTTCACCTACCTTATTTCGTATACTTCTTGCATTGAACTATATACACTTCAAGCCACTTTCCTGTTTACAGGCATCCTCCTTTGAAATTGATGCCATGTTCCTAACCTCCCTACACTCCAGGTCCTGCACCCTAAAGCTACAGTCTGGGTTCCCATGCCCCTGCAGAGTTAGTTTAAACCCCCCCCAAGAGCACTAGCAAACCTCCCACCAAGGATACTGGTGCCCCTCAGGTTCAGGTGCAGACCATCCTGTTTATAGAGGTCCCACCTTCCCCAGAAAGAACCCCAGTTATCCAAATACCAGAATCCCTCCCTCCTGCACCATCCCTGTAGCCACGCATTTAACTGTTCTCTCTCCCTATTCCTCGACTCTCTATCACGTGGCACGGATAACAAACCAGAGACAACAACTCTGTTTGTTCTAACTTTGAGCTTCCAACCTAGCTCCCTGAAAGCCTGCCTAACATCCTCAACCCTCCTCCTACCTATGTCATTGGTGCCAATGTGGATCACGACTTCGGGCTGCTCCCCCTCCCCCTTAAGGAACCGGAAAACACGATCAGAGACATCACATACCCTTGCACCTGGGAGGCAACATACCAAACGTGAGTCTCTCTCGTTCTCACAAAACCGCCTATCTGTGCCCCGAACTATCGAGTCCCCAATTATTATTGCTCTGCTCTTCTCCACCCTTCCCTTCTGAGTAACGGGGACAGGCTCCATGCCAGAGGCCTGAGCCCCGTTACTTACCCCTGGTAAGTCGTCCGCCCCACAAGTATCCAAAACGGTATACTTGTTCTTGAGGGGAACGGCCGCAGGAGGTCCCTACACTGGCTGCTTCCTCCCAGTCTCCCTCACTGTTACCCATCTATCTGCCATCTTTGGAGTTACTACTTCCCTAAAGCTCCGATCTATGACCCCCTCTGCCTCCCGAATGATCCTAAGTTCATCCAACTCCAGCTCCAGTTCCCTAACACGGTCTTGGAGGAGCTGGAGATGGGTGCACTTCCTGCAAGTGTAATCAGCAGGGACGTCCATGGCATCCCTCACCTCAAACATGTTGCAAGAGGAACATTGCACTGCCTTCACTGCCATCCCTCTGAAAGTAACCTTTTTTTAAAAAAAAACTGGGTCTAAAGAATACAACTAGCAAAATGCAGCACTTACCTACTTACCACAACGGGTGTTATTATTTCGGTTAGAGGAGGAGGGCGGGTGGGAGACACTACCTCTGTAGTGCCTCGGGTTCTTCTCCTGCGCGCTTTTAAAGGGAAAAAATCCTACCCGGCTGCCCCTCTGGTCTTCGTCACTTCCCCCTGCTGCTCCCCCTCTTTCTGTGAATAATATCTATAAAATGCACTGCAGCTACTTGCGTTAACATTTTTTTAGCAGTATGTCCTTTGCAACTTCCAAGGAAAATTGGAGCAGATTCATTGGTAGACCAGACCTGCAGGTTCCACATCATATGATACACTGTTCCGACTTAGAAATATATCATCATTCCTTCTTCATCGTTGGGCCAACATTATGGAAATCCCTATATAACAGAAGTCAATGCGTAATAGTTCCACAAGGAGAGTGGTGATTCAGAAAGTTGGCTTGTCACATTGTTTGGGGCAGTTAGGGATGGGCAATAAATTCTGGTCTTACCAACACTCAACACTCAAATCTTTGCAAAACCGTCACTCTCTTCTTTCCAATGTCACTGATTCTGACATGGACACAACTGCTTCATTCCCTTGCCTTTCTAAGTTTCATTCTGGATGCTTTGAGATATCTCTAATCTCATCATCAGTTAGACAAGACAAATGCCTATAACTGTCAAGGGCACTCTGTATCCCTTAGGATTTCTAATTACAACAGAGGATAACCCATATCCTCTAGTTTTCTAATTATAGAAGAAGATAGCCTGTAAATCCCCAGTTTTCTAATTACAGCAGAGGATAACCTGTGAATCTCTAATATTCTAATTATAAGAGGCTTTCAGCAATTTTGCCGAAGCCACAAGGACACAGGATTGATGAGGAGCACCTTGTAAGATTATGAGAAAATCTCTTTATAGGAATGGCATCATGGATTGACAATTGCAAGATAAATTAATTTAAGGAAAATAATTTATTGGAGATTAATCTTATCACTTTTTTTCAATTTGGAGCATTGGTCTTAGATGTAGTCTAATAACATTGATAATACTTTGTAAATGTTGGATATTTTAGTCATCAGAGCTTTGTACGATAAAACTAAAAAACAATAAATATATGTGAATGTTATAAAAAGGCTTGGGATAACTTTTAGTACTTTGGGTACAGTCAGGAAGTATGCTCATACATACGCTCAAAGTTGAACTGGTGAGGTTACAGTTCAATTTTCTTCTACAAATCATGTAATTAATCACAGGCAGCGGCTGGTTATCTCGGCTATCTGGCACGTGATTCAGAATAATTTCTGGTCCAGCTGAGGTAGGCCTGGGGCCTGACTTCTTGCTGTGCCTCTGACAGTGGAAGGCAATGACAAAACACTGCTGACAAAAAATAGCAATAGCCCAGAAGGCAACATCAACAGTCAATGAGCCAAATTAAAATCTTCAAACTACTAACAAAATTGGGCAGCAATATTGAATATTCTGGTTAATTTTATTTTTCTTCGCATTAAAAGATATCTCTTGATGCTATGACAGTGCTGACCTAGTGAATTTTGATCATATAGCTGAAAATAGGCTTGTCACCAAAAATAATTATTTTAAGGGTGTCCAGTCTACTAACAGTGAGAAATCTGATTTAAAATAACTGAAAATGTCTTTGAAAACGTTGAATCAATTAATAATTTCTTAGATGTACATTTCATTTTCTTAGAAATTAACTAATAGAGTGCAATGGGGACAAAAATATTTTCAAACTTTGCCTCCTTGTGCCTTAAACCTTTGAATGTTTTGGAATCAGAACAACAGGTGGGATCTTGTCATTTTGATCTGAAGGCATTCTCATTTTATGGATAGCGATTAAATTGAACAAGCTGAATCTTCACCCAGTGTAAAAAAAATGCAGTAAATATGAACGTAAGCAGTTGTGTTTGTAGCTTCCTTTTTAAAATCCCCAAACCTTGGTGCTGCTTTGGCACAATTCCACTCTATTGTGCTGCTATTAATATCAGAAACAAACAAAACGTCTACTCCTCCCAACCCTGTTTATTCTATCTCAAGTATATAATACAATACATAATTTTATGTGGCTTAATTATTTCCAGCATTTCTGCATATCTCTTGCAAGTACAGAATACTTGTTAGAGATTTAATCTTCTTAGCTTTCCATACTGGCACAATTTAAGATGTGTAATGTTTTATGTTGTACAATATTATGATGTAAAGTAAGAAATAACCATATGTCAGCATGCTGCTGACTAAAATGTAATGCTGTTGTTTTTTTATGACCACGCATTTTGTCTATTTTCAACATGGATTTCGTTTCATTAGGACTAACTAATATGTTTATTTTGTTTTCAGTATGAATATTTCAATGCTGTTTTAATAAATGAAAAAGATGAAAATGGCAACTACGTTGAACTTGGGAAGGAATTTATTTTGGAACCCAATGAACATTTTAATAACTTGCCAGTTAACATCAGTTTAAGTGATGTCCAAATACCAACAAACAAGTACAACAAAGGTATGTCAGAATTATATATTGTTTCTGTTCATTTTATTTATAGAGGTATTTATATTTCATTTCAGAAAGCTGATTAACATCAGTATTATTCATTTATGTTAACCTTTTTTAATGTATCAAACAGAAAGAAGTAGGTAGATAGAAAGTGTTTGGTATGCTTGCCTTTATTGGTCAGAACACTGAGTAGAGGAGTTGGAAGGTCATGCTGCAGCTGTACAGGGTATTAGTTAGGCCACTATTGGAATACTATGTGTAATTCTGGTCTCCATGCTATAGGAAAGATGTCCTGAAACTTGAAAGGGTTCAGAAAAGATCTACAAGGATGTTGCCAGGTTTGAAGTGTTTTTAGCTATCAGGAAAGGCTGAATAGGCTGGGGTTATTTTCCCTGGAATGTCAGAGGCTGAGGGGTGACCTTACAGAGGTTTATAAAATCATGAGGGGCATGGATAGCGTAAATAGACAAAGTCTTTTCCCAGAGGTGGAGGAAGTCTAAAGCTAGAGGGCATAAGTTTAAGGTGAGACGGGAAAGATTTAAAAGGGACATAAGGGGCACATTTTCATGCAGAGGGTGGTGCATGTATGGAATGAGTTGCCAAAGGAAGTGTGGAGGCTGGTACAATTACAACATTCAAAAAGCTTCTGGTTGGGTTTATGAATAGGAAGGGTTTAGTGGGATATAGGCCAAATGCTGACAAAAGGGACGAGATTTATTTTGGATCTCTGGTTGGCATGGATGAGTTGGACCAAAGTGTCTGTTTCTATGACTCTATGACTCTAAACACTTAAACTAATAACATTGTATGAGCTTAAGTACATTCCATAAATTCCAATTCATAGTGACAGCGAATTGGGCAGCAATCTTCAGAATGTGGTCTGTGGTATTCCTGCTTTGGATCTTCAATGTCCCAAAGTTACCGATGTAGAAAACCCTTGGTAAACATGCTTAGATCACAGTACAATAGTTAATCCTTTTGTGTGTATGTCATAACATTTATGAACGTTGCCTCCTCTAAACAGTTATAGAATTCTTAATTGACCCTTGACTACAATATGAATAACAATTAATATAGCAGAATTCTGTGAATGTAGTCTATTCTCTGGGTTAAGCCCCTTAACTTTCAATGAAGACTCATAATTAATCAAGACTGCCCAATACAGATTACGATGTCATACAAATAATTTATTATCTTGCAATCCCACAATACTACATCTGATTAGGGAAAGAAAGATTACATGGAATATATTAAGTAGACTTAATTTTGGTTTTATTTATCAACTCATTGATTTCTGAGAAGTGAAATTTTGTTTGTCAAAACTCTTTCTTCATTGTGAATTGAATAGTTATATCACAGCTGTAAATGATCATTTCTCTGCCAGGCAATGTGTTAGTTCCCTGTAGTGAATTGTCACTTAATGTTCTGATTTGCAAGGAATGTTATGAACATTAAAGAAATCACCCATGAAATGAATAGAATATTACGCCATTGATAGAGTGCTACAGACATTCTTGCACTCAAGTGGAACACAATTTAACTTGCTTATGTCTTTGGCATTTGTGACTTATATGTCCTTTTTCACTCATGCAAAAAACTGGCATGATAACTTTCCTCACCTTGACCATATTTACAAGAGTGTCTATTATAAAAAAAAAATCCTTTGTATGGAGGCTATCTACTGCATAATCCATTCTAGAAGAATGTGATTTTAATAGTGTCATTAAGTTTCAGTGTGGTTATGATGAATATTTTGAAAATCTGTCTTTTAGCTGCTCATGGGTCAATGATGAGTTCGCTCGTCAAGAGACAAACACACTGACAGTATTACAGATGAATTAACCTAAGCTGTAGTAGCACTTTCTTTTTGTTAAAAACATTCTCGCCAAGTTTTGAAACATGTCAAACAGAGGTGGTAAGAGTTTGTAACTCCATAAATGACATTTGATGCTAGATCAATTGTAAATTGTACATCTGAGATGGATAGATTTTTATTATGCAAAGCTATTAAGGGATATGGAGAAAATATCAGCATTTGGAGTTAGTTCACAGATCAGATTTAAGGTCCTAAATGATTCATTCTTACCCGAGGTTCCAGAGTTCCTTTCTATGTTCCTATGACCAAGATTTATCTTGTTGAGCCTGTATTTAAACTTACAATTCTGTCAGTTTTTCTGTCTTTTCAAGCTGGCTTTTCATACAGACAGAACAATTTTTCCCTACCCTCTTTTAATAGACCAAGGTTTATTGAAAATGTTAAGAATTTAATTCTGGCACTCACATCTAAAACAATCCTTACGGGTACATGTAAAAACAACTGGCTTTTCTTCTTGTTAATGTGCATTTTGAGAGTAGCAGGATATATTAATGTGTTGACATATTTATGTGTTGACATTATCCATTTTGCTTCTGAGTTGTTATACATTAGTGGTCCCCAAACTTTTCAAGTATTCCAGTAGCGGTCAAGTGCAAGTGATTAATAGATGGCAAAGACTGGGTCTAAGATATACTCTCAAATCATACAATGGTGCAAATTTTTCAGTCAATGCAATGGTTTGTTTAATATGTGAAAGTAATATAGCAACTTTAATCAGGGACCAAATGCACAGTTAGATTAAAATTCCAAAAGCTGTTAAGACAAGTTACATTGCTCAATTGTTGCCTTACGAAAATGATGTCTTATTCGCTGTCTCAGTACTGAAATGAATTTGCTGTGTTTATCTGGATTCTAGAGAAAACAAATTCAAAAGAAATGATACTTAATCAAACCAAATCAAAAATATCCCAACTTATATATTTAAATCTTCTCCAAAGCTATTCAATGTTCTTTAACTACAAGAACTATATGTGACTCCACAATACCTTTTGATGCCCAAAACATGGTAGTGTTTAGAGATAGTCACTCCATGTCTTTCTTTCTTGACAATTTTCCATTTTGAAGCACATTCCTAGAGATCCGGTGAAACCCAATACAATGGCCTGGAATTTAGAATCCTTTGTGGGTGGGCAGTGTGGGTGGAGAGAGGGCTGACTCTCCTCTGGCTTGTCTGAAAGTTTACAGGAAAATTACAGGCGGTGTGGAGCAACCCATCTGCACTTGGGCTGATATCTCATCATGCCAGTGCTGATATGTTACCTGTGGGAGACTGACATTGTATGTAAAGCCCATAAACCAGTTTTAGATGTAGAAACTTGTGCCAGGAAATGTGGGTGCAGGGAGTCCTTTGGGTGGGGAGTTTGGAGAATCTCCTTTCCAGGACCCTTAGGTGTTACCCCACCAAGGCCATCCTCTTTAACATTCTTCCCGGCCAGACCTCTTTTTAATCACAGCCCCGCACACCAATCACTTCCCAACGTGGCATGTTGGCAGACCTCGATGAGAATGTTAGCCCTAGACTTGACTGTAGTCCTTCGAGTGGTAGGGCTGCCTATAATCCCAGCAGTGGCCTCCATTCCCAGTGACACTGGTGGGACTACAAAGCTATCTGGTTGATGGGCAGCCCTCTAAGGCAGGGCACCCGACTGAGATAGCAGTGGAATTCTCACCTTTTGATAATCAACAGTATTAAATTGCTGTAGGGCAACCATCAGCATTTGTAACTGGGCTTTTTCATGACACTTTAGCCAATGGTGAGGTGGCAGGAACTACAGCAGCCTGAAAGACCCAGACTTACGTATTTGATGGGAAGTCTTTTGGCAATTGGGATTTCCATTTCTGAGAAGCATGTTCCAGGACCAGGTTTGCAAACGTGATCTATGGTGGAAAACCTCACTTACTGATCCTTTATCTCAGGAACCCATGGTCAGTGGACTTGCAATTTCTCATGTTCACGGGTGGCAAGTGAGGCTCCTTGTTGGTGGTTCACATTAAAAGAACAAAAATGGCTGCGAACTGTCATAAAGTACATGCCATTTTCAGATTAAGTTAAACAAAGCATCTTGAATAGATTCATCTGTCTCTGATCCTTTTTTTCCCTGACATCATCCGAGTGATGAATTACAGCAGTTTCTACTCTTGCGCCCAATGTTTCATTCTTTGTCTGGGGCTCAGGAGGGTGAATCAGATCCTGATCTGCATATCTGAAAGGTAGAGTTAAAATCAGCAACATGATCTCAGATCCTGAGTCATTGCCAGCAGCTGATTAGCATATCAGCTATGGACATTGACAGATCAGACAAGTAACATGTGCACAGTAACACCAGGACTGTTCCTCAGGTCCAGTTCATTCATTACCCAATTAAAAAAGAATAGCAGAAAAAAAACTGATAGAGGTTAAAGATTTTAAAAGTAAAATGAAAAAGCAAATCATAATGCTTAAATGCACATCATAAGAGAAATATGAAAACATTCATCATTGGAAATCTCATGCAAAATGCTGTATCATATTTTAGCATTTACCTTTACTTAAATAGGAAATAAGTAGTGGCTTTCAATCTATACTTTATAGCTCTGGCACATTAAAGAAGAAATGGATTGTATCAGAAGCATCAGCCTAATAAAATAAACATTTTAATGCTTCTATTATACCAGCACAGAGAGAAAATATGATATAAACTTGATGAAGCTTAGTTATGATATCTTCACTCACTAGTTACATTTCACTGATTTACCTGATGCTAACAAGACAGTAATCTTCCTGAAATGGGGTCAGTAGCCTTACTGCCTTGTTAACAGAATCATGCAGTTGATACCATTTCAAAAGGGCCCTACTTGTGGGACTCTAAAGTACCTGCCAATTTCATGATAGCCCTTCTATTCCCCTACCACGTAATTGCAAATTCACATAGGGATGAGTCACACATTGAATGGTATGATCTGTGATCGCTTCTATGGTTCGTGCAAATGATGGCATCCTGCAAAGATAAGTCTTGAATTATTCTTTAGGCTTTGAAGAAATAGCAAGGTAACTCTTTAAAAATAATCCAAGTTGCAACCACCCTGGGACCTGTGATCACAGTCATGAGTCTGTAATGGTTAATGAGGTCAGCCAGGTGAATGTAACAAAATAAGAGTCCCCTGATTGGGGCTGTTAATCTGGTCCAGTCATGGAGCTCTGGCTGATGGATACAAACAGGAGTTTCAGAAGTTCTGTTCACTCTGAGAGCTGGATTTGAGGAAGTTGAACCAGTGTCAAGCACAATACATGTGTAAATAAAGGGTGATATGGTGACAGGATATTGGGCTCTGTGGATTTATTTCAGAGTCCCCATGATTTACCTTTCCAGTGACATGGCCTATCAGGTTTTGTTTAGGAAGCTGCATCAGAATGCCAGTTTACAGTCCTACATCATCTCACAATAAGCCTGGTGAATGTATGTGAGAGCTTCTTCATCAGTTCATTCCGTCAAAAAAAAAGCCAGAACAGATTCCACCTTAATTTTCAATCTATGATGACAAAATCCACACGAGAAGAAAAAGAAAGTGCTCGTGAACGTTATTAGCCTCTCTCTAATTGTTTGATATTTTGGGAGCATTCTCTGGCTGTGTGCCATCACACTCTGTATCAAATTGACTAACACTTCATGACATTACCACAGGGTGTCTACATAATACAGTAAGAACTAAACGAGTCATGAAAATAAATTAGTTTTTGACCAGTTAGTTTTATGATTGCTTATGCTATTGTCTATCTTTAATTGCCTTTTCAGAAAATGACCTAGCTTTGACTTATACCTTTCTCTCTACAAATTAATGTACTGCTAATGAACTTTTCATATTTCAACTAGCATATTTTGAAAGGTTTACCATTCGATAACTCAATATATTGCTCAGAGAGCGAAGCTGTTATAAATTTTATTGTACAGCACTGTCCAGCAAATCCTTCAAATAATACAATATGCCTTACGTCAAGATTAGTGCCCAAATATTTTTGTCCAAGAGTAGTCATAAACTGGACATAGCATAAAAGATGCACATTGGACTTTCTGGAAATCCCAATGCACAGGCAATGTGGTCATTGCCTGTGAAATCTAAACTCTTTTTGTGCAATTACCCAACATCTGAGCTCTCTGGAACATCTGCAACTCTGAACTAGATCTGGAGACCTCACAGGGTGCTGAATTACTCATCTTAATACTCAACCAGGAAAAATCAAAGCATTAAAACTTGTTCTGACTCATGGGTTACTATATCACTGACCCAGCAATCATTCACACTGAGTATCCATATCACTGATCCCCTTCCTGGACACCCTATGTCCCATACGAATGGATACCACAACCCCCATCTCTTGGACAACTGAACCCTTCCCTTTTCCTGGACACCTGACCAACCCTACCCTCCAACAGACACCAACACCTGAAAGACCACATCTTTAAAATTTCAGGAAGAAGTCTGGAATAAATTTTCCCACTAAATGTGTACTTTTGACCAATTCAAGGAAATAAAGAGATATTTTCAGACCAACAGCAAATTGGTTATCTTAGAAAAAAAAAATCTTCTTTATATGTGTTGTTTTCTCATATCAAAAATTAAATAAGTTGTTCAAAAATTCATGTGTAAAATTAAACCCTTAGAGATACCTATATTTAGAGCAGGGAAGAGATCTGAATGACCTTCTGCAGTGCTAAAATGTTTATGATGCTATCATTTTACCTTCAGGGTCAGTGCATTAATTGCAACCTGACTTCACAATCATTTTGCTACTTGATTCCTGAATTTTTTGCATGCATTTGATGTTATGTTGTTTTAGAATTAAACATTTCAAGATTAATTAATAGATTGATGCCTAAGATATTAGATATCTTCAGCTGACATATGTCACAAGACAGTTCAGTTGACAATTTGAATGAGTTAACCAGAATAATCCTCAGAAGCAATTCCGATAAATTTCAGTTTCTAAGCCTTTATGACTTTTCCTCAGGATAACAAACAGGCAATATGTGGAATACTGCTGTAAAATGAATAAGTAATATCATTGACACCAAGACTAAATTCTTTTTGAATTATTAACACGTTTATTAGACCAAAGATTTATGTCAGTGTGACAAATTTAAACTTTTGACAGAAACATTTTCAGTTCACTGTTAGTGGCTGTGGACCTTTGCTATATCATTATACACAGATTGCATTGAATTTTGCTTTGTAGTTTAAATATAACGGAATACCACATATAAGGAACACAATGTCTTTAATATATTTTTGATTTGGTGTAATAATTTTTGAATAGATCTCAAAGGGTTAATCACTTTTTAAGGATCATTGATTGACAAGCCATGTTTTTAACTTTAACATTATATCTAATGTCTTTCTCCATTATCCTGGGTTACTGACTGTTACACGTGACAGGATATATTGCAAGCAACATTCTGTGAAAATGGTCCCCAAAGAGAAGCTTATAAGATTAGGAAGTACTTATTTGTCTGTGGAACAAAATGAACTGTCAACACTGACTGACTTAAGAGTAAGTGATTTTTGGCTAAAATGGAATGCAGTGTTAGAAAGGAATATAAATTCTTCACATTTAAACTGAAACAGAAACAGCTCATTTCATGACAAGTACAAATCTTGCAAATGCAAAAGTTTTCTTAGCTCAGCTTATATTAAAATATTACTTTATCAATTAAAGACACTTGTGATTTGATCTTACTACTAAAAGATGATGTCTTCAGTCTCGAGGCTTAATATCACGGAAAAACAAAGGCCTTTTGCAGAATCAATATTTAAATAGCAATCATTTTGTGCCCTGCCCAAGTTAAAATTTACCATCATGAAGTTCAATATCTTGCACTTACTTGTAGTAGATTAGAGTCATAGAATTTACAGTATGGAAGGAAGCCATTTGGCCTATTGTGTCTGTGTAAGATGACAATTAGCTCACTCTTTGTGTTTTGTGTGATAAGAGATTTGGAAGTTAGTTTGCAACAGAACATACAGCGGTGAAATTAGTTTTCAGCAATGTTGCAAAATTGCGACAGAGAGTCAGCAGCCTCTTTTATGCCATACCTAATGGCCCAAAATACCATGAGGGCTGCTATGTTGACAAAAGTGTGGATCTGACCATGGTCTCCATTCAAAGGTTGTGAGGATTAGATCATTAACATGTTGGCAATGTAAAGATGCCTCAAAGTTGTTTGTTGGAGACCTGGATGATTGGATGTTGGTCTGATCCAGTGCAGAACATGAGAATGGTGTTTAGAGACAGATCTCTGGGCAATTTTTACTTCTCAATGAATCCATTAGTTGCTCTGTCGGCATTTCAGGGCCCATGACAGTTCCAACTCATTGTAGGCTGGAAGACCTTCCCGTGGACCTCAGCAAAATGTCTGCATGTTCTCTCAAGAAGATAAACTGTTTGCGTTGTATTTCTGGGTTACTCTGCCTTTGACTCTGATGATGTGCCAAATTGAGATTGTAGTTCATAAATATTTATTTTTCATTCCAAGTCTTGGTGGGGTCATAACAATTTTCAAGGTTAAACAACAAAATAATTAATTAGGTTGAGAAGTAGATTGCATAGAGTTTCAATGTTGTGAAATATCAGAAAAAGTGTACTTCATACTTTTGTATTTTATAATGTCAATTCTCTAAATGGCTTATGAATGAACAGATTAGCTGAAAGTATTTCCAAACTGGATAATGTTGTCTGGATAGCCCTTAATTTGTTTTTTCTTGACTAAATGATATTCATAGACTCTACAGCTATTAAATTGGAAGTTATCTTTACCTAATCTAAAATGGTGGGTTGAAGCTCATATTTCAATGCAGTTAAAAGCAGACAATGAAAATTGATCTTTAAAAGCAATAGAATATTTTAATTGATGTGAAAATTTCATAGCTTTCAGCAATAAAATGATTTTACACTAGAAGCAAGAAATTAAATGAATGGTATCACTTAGTTTTAAGTAGAGTATATGAACTTTGCTAAACAAATACAAAAATGTTAAAAACTGAAAGAACTGTGGATGCTGTAAGTCAGAAACAAAAACAAACGTTGCTGGAAAAGCTCAGCAGGTCTGGTAGCATCTGTGAAGAGAAATCAGAGTTAATGTTTCAGGTCCGGGGACCCTTCCTCAAAACAAAAGTTTTACTTCATCAGACAATCTTCTAATTTTCATCATTCCATACTTTATAGGAATTTCCAGTTGCATAAAAGAGAATGTTTTGGTGTATTTTTTAAAGCAGTTAAAACAAACAAATTTGTTTATCGTTATTTGCAGCAGAACTAAACCAATGGTATATGTTGCATTTGAAATTCACTTACAGGATGTGGGGGCTGCTTGCTCGGTCAGCATTTTTTGCCCATCCCTAGTTGGCCGTGTGTAGGTGGCAGCAAGTTGCCTTCTTGATCTGCTGTAGTGCATGTAGTGCAGATACATCTATGGCCCTGATATGAAAACAATTTCAGGATTTTGCTGAGAGCTACTCCTGCCTCTCTTCACCCCATCCAGACCTCACCCACTTGTGTCCTTTGTCCTTTGTTGATCTTCAGCCACTTCTTGATCCATTGCCACCAGTCCCCAAGATATGCTCGGTGTGAATATCTTGACCAGGACTATGGTACTCCTATCTATAGTATCATGGACATCTGCAACAGCTTGACTGGTGAGGAGAAAGCCTCATGGATTTTCCTTCTATTGATTCCTTTATTACCTCCCTCAGGCTCAATCTGGCAGACGTGTCTCTCAGGGCTCACCCAGCCTAGTACATAGTGGTGATGCGAACCACTCTTGGTGAGGGACATTGAAGTCCCTAAGTCAGAGTCTGTCTGTGGCCTTGCCACCTCATGCTTTTTTCCATTTATGTGCAACATGGAGGAGAATTGATTCATCAGTTGTGTCAAGAAAGGGTAGTAGGTGGTTATTTTATCCATTTCTAACTTGATGTCATGAGACTTCATGAGTTTAGAAGTCAATTTTGGGTACTTGCAGGGCAACTCCATCCTGAGTTCATCACCATCACTGGTGAATCTGTCGTGCTGGTGGGACTGCGCATATCCAAACATGGTGATGATCATGACTGAGACACTTACATATGATTCAGTGAGTATGACTATGTCAGGCTGTTGCTTAACTAGTCACAGGACCAGCAGATAGCAAGTAATTCACCTAGTTTTATTCTTTTTTGATTATTCTATTGCGGTTTCGTACACTGACTGGCTCACTATTCCATTTCAAAAGGCAGCTAAGTCTTAACCACCTTGTGATGGGTATGGAGTCACATATTAACCAGTTGAGACATTGATCACAGATGTTCCTTAAGGACACTGGTGAACAAGTTGTTTCTTTTTGACAGTCAATGATGATAGTGAGAAGGACCTTGCAGTCAACTGACCTAGCTGTGTATTTGTTATGCCCAATTTGATAGTTCATTTACAGGCCAGTGTTCTGTCCAGTTTTGTTGCTATTTTCCTTCTAAGTGGTTTGATAGAACTAAGTGGCTTATTAGACAATTTGGAGACTAATTAAGATCAACTATAATAGATGGTGCACAATTTTCTGTTATCAACTAAACATACAATTATCAGTTCTAAAACCATGCTTCATAATATTTTCCAAACAATGTGAATTGCTTTGCTTTATGGATAGTTCTATTCTTTATCCTGGTTGGAAGGCAGCGCTTTTATTATATTGTAATGCAGGAGATCACAGAATAATTAAAGGTGCTGTAACATGAACCTCATAATGAAAGCAGCAGCTTTCCAGGACAGCGTTCAGGCCAGTATTTCCAAAGGTTTCTGACAAAGCAAGCAAACCAATAAGTAATGAAATTCAAAGAAATGGCAAGTTTGTTTGCTGGCCACAAAAAATAGCAGCTTAAATAGTGAAACTACTCGGTCAGTCAGTAAGACTATAACGTAAATTCTACATCAATGCCACTCTCCACCCATATCCCCTTATCTCTTCATTTCCTTAGCAACCAAATTATTATAAATATTAGTCTTGAATATGCTGATCATCTGAACATCCACTGTCTTCTCAGTTAACTGATTTAAATCCCTTTACAGCTTTTTTTGTGTTTTCTTTACAGCTTACTTACTCATTGAACTTTGTGTCACCAGCAAATTTCACTACATTCAAATCTTAGGCCTAAGCCTATGTTTCCTCAGCAATAGCCAGTGGCACCCTAGCTATCTCATAAATGACCAATTATTTGTACTCTTGTTTTCTATCTGGTAATCCATGCTAATTAGTATATTAATTGTATGACTATATCACCCACAATGCTCTGAGCTTTAATTGTGTGTAACCCTCTCGATGGAACCTTATAAATCCAAATCTACTTCCTTGACTGGCATTCCCCTATCTACTTTGCTAATCACATTCTCAAACACTCCAATAAATTTGTCAAAAACAAAACAGAATTTATTTACAAAATTACTGAATGAAACACAAACAACAGAAAACAGAATACTGAATAACGTAACCTCTCTGAAAAACCAACAGAACATCCCAACTTAATGATGCTGTTCCAAATACTTGCAATAATCCCCATAAACACCAATTGACATAAAAGGTAAAATCAAACACAGGTTCTTAAAGGAGAGGAGTCAGAGAGAGAATACCAGCCTGGACCTGCTTCTTTGGGGCCATCAGCGTTTTCCCCGCTACTGCTAAAAACCAAACCAAATCAGAGAGAAGCTAAGCTGGGAGAACTGGCCACTCTCCTTTGTACAATTGTTTTTATTTTAAAACATTAAAGCCTTCTGCCTGAGGCTGTATCTGTTAGCTATTATCAAATTGGCCCTAAAACCTTCAACATCAGACGTTTTAGAATCTGTATCATTTACGATCACTCTGGAAAAAATGCTAAGGATAGCATAACCTTGTTAAAGGAGCAGCTTCATTACAACTCTCCATCCACTTTTTTTTTAAAACCTCAAGATGAGCATCATCGGAACCATTGGTATTTGTTGTTTTCAGTTTTAATTTCTCAGTACTTTTGCTAGTTATTAATCAACTAAATGAAGCTCCTCACTCTCCTTAGACCCTAGCTTCACCACAATTTCCAGATTGTTCTTTTTATCTCCCATTGTGAAGTCAGATATCAAGTAATTGCCTAATGTCTCTGATGTTTCCTTATTCCTGTTGAAATTTCTCCTTTCTGTACTTCTAAGGTACCCTCATTTGCTTTTACTGATCTCTTTTTATATACTTTTAAAAGCTCTTAAAAATCTGTTTTTGTATTTCCTGTTAGTTTACTCACACATCTTTATCAATTTCTTGGTCATGCTTTTCTGATTTTTAAACCGCACCCCAATCCTCAGACTTTTCATTCTTTATCACAACATTGTAATCTCGAATACAATAATTAACCATCACACATTTGTCAACCATCACTTAGTGGTAATACTCTCGTCTCTGAATCAGAGACTCTATAGATTGAGGCATCAAATCTAAGTCCTTACACTCTAGTGAATAACTGAGGTTATTCTGTACTTTTGGAATTACTATCTGTTGTGTAAGATGTAAGCAGTGAAGTGTTCCCTGGTGTTTTCAACCAGCATCAGTAAAAAAGAGGATCTAGTCACAATCACACTGTTGTTTGTAGGAGCATGTTGTGGCATTCCCCACACAAGAAACATAACTACATGTCAATCCAAAAATGTTCTTCAGACTTGTTTTAGAACAGCCTGTATAAGCTATATAAACAGAGGTCCTTCTGTTTTTCACTTGAAATGAAACAGGCTGGAATTGGGAACCATTGACCAAGTGTCTTCTTTCACATCTCAGTTAACTTTTTACTCATGTTTTCTGCTTAAATTAACAATGCTTGTGCTTTCTCATTCTGTAAATTGTTTCTTCTCTTTTGGTATTCTGTTTTGATTTTTGTTTGCGTTCTGTTTTTCACATTTTAAAGACATCATCTGTCAAAGGTGTGTATTCATGACAAAAAAAGGTAAATAATACTGTTAATTTCAAGCCATTCAAAATGGTGATGTCTTTTTCCACTCATTACTGGTTGAACACAACTCAAAAAAATTAACAAAAAAGTTCATAAATATATTGAAGCTTAATTTTAACATTTTTCCTTAATTTATTTTCAAAAAGGGTTCCTGAGATGAATTTTAGGTCTGGCTTCAGTTTCAGGTAATTTGAAAAGTTAAAATATGCATCATTTCAGGTTCTTTCCCCAAACTGAATCAATGGATGGATTTTAGGACAAATACTGTGTCACAAGCAAACAAATTCAATTTAATGCTTCAGTGCTTATGTCAGATGTAGGCACTTTATAACTATGCACAGAAAATGAGCTGGAAGCCCATTTAATAGTTCTTTGGTTTATTGATTTATGCAATGACCATTAAAACTATAAGCAATTAATTCCATAGAAAGATACATATTTACTGATCGCCCTTAGCTCTTGCCCACATTACTTTTCCACTGCATCAATACCACAGTATTGTTACACACAGGACTAACTCTGCAGATGTATAACATGACAAACAGTACTGTTCTGTTGTTTGGCAATTAGACCAATTTACATATTTTGCCAGAAGAGAAATCAGAGTTAACATTTCGGGTCCAGTGGACCCTTCTTCAGAATGGTCACTGGACCCAAAACATTAACTCTGATTCTTTCCACAGATGTTGCCAGACATGCTGAGGTTTCCCAGCAATTTCTGTTTTGTTTCTGATTTGCAGCATCCACAATTCTTTTGCTTTTTTTATTTTGCCCGAAGAACCTGTTCACTAGGGCCAACTGTTTCCTGGTGTGCTGTGTCAATCATTTTTGACAGCACAGTTTGTTCTCAGCATATATGGTGAAAGATATTGCATTTTACCTGAGAGGTTTGTGGTGTTTTGAATTCATTGTCCCCTCAGATTGCTTCTTTTAACAAAGACCTACCCAAAGGGTATTATAGTGCAATTATTTATTTGTTTAATAATTTAATATGCAACAGAGGTCAACAGTGCAGTCTTTTAAACTAATTCTTCTATCTTCCATGAATATAGACAATTTTACAATATTTTGAACTTGAAATGTTAACTCAGTTTCTCCCTTCACTGATGCTGCCAAATGTCTAAGTTTCTCTATCACTTTCTATTATTATTTCAGATTTCCAGCATTTGCCGTATTTTGCTTTTATTTACAATATATCTCACCTCAATACTCTTTCTGTGTTCTCCATAATTTTCACTTCTTCATTCCCTTGCTGGAAAATTTGACTGAAAACAGCTTACAGTTCACAGAAAAGTGTGAGGCTGACTACAAATGCAGTCTGATTCTGACCTCACTCAATGTCCACAATTAAATACTTTAAGCAGGTCAGCAAATGACCCGAACAATTTTCATTTCCCATAACCTCAGCACCAAGCTTGGATTGAACCTATGACCTGTCCATCTTCATGCTTCACCTCCTCCTTTGTAGGTTTGTACAGTTCCCTATTCTTAAAACCCTTGAAATGTTTTTTGTTTTAGATTTTATATATTTGCTTTTGGTCCACTTATCAAGTTCTCTGTCCACTATATCATGGATCATGCACCTTACATGACCGAGAAAGCAATGGAGGGAGTCTATGCCCAAACCTGCTCCGGCGGTACTTTTCTGATTTTCCCAAAGTGACCCATACTACATTTAGCTACTCCGCCCTGCCAGTAACTTAATTCACTGTCCTCACTTGAATGTCAAACTAAAATTAGAAATGTTCTTGTAAAAGTGTGAATTTTGTGGGAATGATTTTCTTTCATAGTTGACAAAGACATTTTTTCTCATATTTTACAGACCCTGCCATAGTAAATGGAGTTTCCTGGTCTGAAGCATTAAATAAAATTTTTGTTGACAATTTTGAACGTGACCCTTCTCTTTTATGGCAGTACTTTGGGAGTGCTAATGGATTCTTCAGGCAATATCCAGGTATGACACAAATTAGTGAATTATACAATGTTCATATCATACTTATGTAGATTAATATTTATATTTTCATGTAAGTTTGCGTTAGATTTAGTTACAATGAAAGATGCATGCCTTTTTCAAAACTCAAGGAAGAATGTCCAGGTTCTATCACAGCTTTTATTAATTTAATAACATGAGGTTCAGTACCTGTAGTGCAGTGGGAACTGAAGTAATGACTCCTTCAATTATGGTGGGTTAAGGTCTATACTTCAGTCGATGCAAGCATTTCTGGAGAAGATCTTGTTCAGTGATTGCTGAACATTACGTTCTAATGTTGTCTCACGTGTACAAAAAAAAAGGACCATAATTCATGGCCTTTTCCATTTGTGAAACAGCTTTCATTAATTCATTCTTGGGGATGTACAATTGAACCTCTTCGGTGCTATTAAGAAGTTGAATTTAAACCATATCATGCATTTCCCACTGTGGATTGATCAATGCATTATCCAGAAACATTCATATTGATCGAGAGTGAGCCTTAATAGCTTAACCGCAGAATTAGTCAAACTGTTACATGGAGTTGAGTGGGGCCTGGTGTTGGCTCAGGCGGGACCATGATCGGAAGGGTTTCGGGATGGACGAGGGAAAGACTGGGGAATTGAGTGTTGGAGAAATTAGAAGCTTGATATTCATCCTTGTTGCTTATGCCAGGTGATTCAAATATTTCCCCCATTGAAACCAGGTCCTGGGAGTGATCTTCAAGCAGGCAGTCTTGCATGGCAGACATTTATTGTGCACTCCTAGTTGCCCTAAGAAGATTTTAATGTGCTTTGTCTGTTTACTGCAATCTGTATGGTGAAGGTGCCCCTACAATACTCCTCGAAAGGAACTTCTGTATTTTTCTAGCAATGTTAGACTGTTGAGTTGCTTGCAAGGCTACTTTAGAGGGCAGTTAAGATTCGATTATTTTCTCTCACTGCATTTAAATGGCAGTGAGGCTCAGATCTACATTGGATTTCCCTTCTGTCCATTCTGTTACTACTTTTTTTTCCCGGAGGTTGCCATGGGGAATATGATAATTATCATCAGGTGACAACAATAATGATTCTAAGTTCTGTCAATTATGGGTTTTGATATTGTAGCATTTCTTTCTCCCAATGGGTCCAATATTATGCCACTAGAATCCTGTAACCTAGTGATATCAGGCTGTCTTTAAGTGGCTGGAATTCTTTAAGGACACACTGCACAAATTGGAAGAATTATACCTCAGGAAATTGTAGGGTTGGAGCAGAGGATGGACATGCTTCCCCATCAGAACATCACCAGCCTACAGTTATAGTTAACCAAAATCTGAGTGTGTGACTGGGAGCTCTTTTCAGAGGGAGAAAGTGAGGACTGCAGATGCTAGAGATCAGGGTCGAGAGTGTGTTGCTGGAAAAGCACAGCAGGTCAGGCAGCATCCGAGGAGCAGGAGAATTGACGTTTTGGGCATAAGCCCTTCATCAGGAATCCTCTGGGAGCTCTTTTCCTCCGTTTGTTGAACATTCAGACGATCCTTTTGGAAGACTTTATAGTTTTGGTGATGAGCTCAATCCTGTTTTCTCTATATGAGGTTTTCAAGCCGTTTGAGGTTACTTGCAGTCAGAAACTAAGTACGTAGTTGGAAATTAGAAAACTCATAGCCTATGAAATGTGCTGAGAGAGAGAATCTCTCAGCTAGACAGAATCCATAGAAATAGGAAAAAAAGTGAAAGGTGGAATGCTCACCTTTGCCCAAGGTTAAATCCAGGAAAGGGAAGGCCACCCTACCAGGAGGAGCTGCCCCAACTGAAAGAGCCCACTCAATGATGATCCCCTTATTGGGATCTGCTTGACTGGTTCCAGTGAGCCTGACTCCTCAGCAATGTTCTGAGGCCTCCTCCGCTGATGCTGCAGCTCCAGCATTGACCAACTTCAGTGCTGGAGCTGGTGAGACTGAAGAACTACTGTCTCTCTGATTAAATGGCAGCTTTTGAGGGTTAGTTAAATGCATCGGGATCTTGATGGACAACAGTTAACGACTTCATTAATATGTATTTGGGGCTTTCAAAAGTGGTGGTAGTGAAGCTGCTACTAGCTTTCCAGCTGCTGAATGGGGCCACCATTTATGCCATTATTTTCTGCATATAAAATGTACTGTGACTATTTACAACAGCTACGTCGCTCTTTCGGCCTAATTGTGTTTGAATTCTATGACTGTTGTTATAACCTGGGAAGATGGATGAAATAGCTCACCTCTTTTCAAATTATCTGGTTGACTAATATGCATTATGTAAGGAAATCTATCACCTTTATCTGTATGGTCTACAGCTAATTCTGTACACATAGAAATGTAGTTGACTCTTAACTGTCCTTTGACGTAGCTCTAAAAGCAAAGCAGTTCAAGGGACAGTTAGGGCTCAGCACCAAATATTGGTCCAGGTACTAACACTCACATTCCATGAATTAATATTTTAAAAAAACTCTTGGTTGGTTGCATCAAAGGTTTAAATTTATTTTAACAAAATAAAATGAATTAAATACGAATGTCCTTCCTAGCCAGCTGTAGTTATGGTGACCAGTGCCATGCGGCACACACACAGTATGTGAACATCTTAAGTTCACTTCAATAAAGATCTTGTGTTATACACAATGCTGTGTTGTATGCATGAAACATGGTATCAGAAGTGTCACTACAGTGATGTTAAAGAACTGTAAGAATGTACTGTTCCAGACGGAAACACAGATATGTGCAGAACTGTATGCTGCTACAAATTTAATTTGAAAATATGGATCAAAGAAGCAAATCAGAGTTAAAACTCTGGTAAAGGGAAAATATCTGTAGAACTTCCTCTGGTCGCTCCTTTTCAAATAATGAGGTTTATGAAGCAAAACTGGAATTTCTTTCAAGCACAATGGTAGAATATACAATAGCTACAGATTGTTGACCATGCCAAAACAGTTCTGAGTCACTACATTTTTATTCCATTGGGAATATGTTTCAAAATATGTTTCAAAATGTGATGTACCCTAACTCTCTCTGAAGAGCAGAAACATACACGGCAGAAATTTTAAAAGCTTCAAAGGCAAACTTTGAACCCTAAGTGAAGATTATGTATAAATGGTACATAATAATATTAGGGAACAAAGTGAAAAGAGTCAATTAATCAATACATAATGTCATTAACTCAGAAATTTGTGAATTTGCACAATTAAAAAATGACCTAATTAAAGACAGGTTTGCATTAGGAATAAGGGATCATGAAGTGAAAGCCTGGAGCTTGTCTGCTCCGTCCACTTTTACTATTTTCTTTTAACCTTACTTAGCTTCTTTGGAGAGCTTAATGGATATTAAGCACTTCTGATGTAGGGTTTCTTCCTGGCAGTTGTGAGAGTCAGTTTTGTGTTGCTGGCTATGGCAGTGACAGGGGGAGATGCAATTGTGTTCCCAGCGGTGGTGAAGGGAGGCACGTTTGGACCCAGTGTCTGATGTGGGACCCAATATCTTCAGCAGCAATTGCATTGCTGAGGTTGGCCCAGCATGGACTCATGGTGGCATTGTTGGCAGAGGCAAGTTGGCGCTGAAGAGTGGCAACATCGTTCTGCAGCAGCGGCATGGCAAAGGGACCTGAGGCTAGCTGACTGCATGGTGCTGGTGTTGGTCTCAGTGTTGATTGCAAGAACCTGGATCCAGACTTGCGGCTAAGCACTTAAAAAGGACTGTAATATTGACCCTTTAGCTTTATATCTTTATTTTTCTACTTTATACCTAAGATTTTATACATAAGATGGTGACTTGTCCAATTTTCACTGTACTCATGTGTCCCTGTACTTGAGTACACACAAAAATAAAATCTAGTTTTATTCTAATTCAAAAACATGCCTACTGAGAAAGGGAACACACTTCGGAGAGCAATTGACATATGCAGAAGTACTGAGGTTGTGAATCAATAGATAGAGCATCTTCATGGCTGTACAGATTAGAATTTAGGACTTGCCTTATTCCTGTCACAGAGGCACACAATGACAGGCAAAAAGCAGGATGCACATACTGCAGAGGACTACACCCAAAGGAGATGAAGGCATGTCCAGCCAGAGAAAAAGCAATGCTCTCACAGCAAGGGGCTAAATCATTTTTGGGCACAAGTATCTGGATAAAAGGGAGCCAACAAGTAGGTACAGATGGCTAATGAAGTGATAAAAGCAGAGGTTTCAACTGAATCTCTTGATAACGTGCAATAGGTTAATTCAGTTAAATTGAGACTTGTTGGGTGACTATTGAGGTCTGTGAAAGAAGGACATTGGGTCAACATATGGTGTCAGGTCGATGCTGATGCATTTCACAACGCCATGATCTTCACAAGCCTGTGTGAAGTGTCATGATAATCAAAAAATGAAGCCTACAAAAGGTTAAGGCTATTGAACAGATGCTAGAGGTGTACAACAACATGTTTACAGAGTTATGGTGTCTTCCACGAGATTATCATCTCGGACTAGATGAGAATGCATAATTATTACAACGTCTGACAAGGAAAGTTCAAGTTGCCTTCAAGTCCAACCTGAAAGACTGGAAGAGAAGGGCAATCAAGGAAATAACAATTAATACAGAATGGATCAGCAACATGGTACTAGTGAAACACTCTGGGAAGCAGAGAACATCCCTGGATCCAAGGATCTGAGCAAATCCCTGAAGAGAACTCACTACTGTATGCCAACCATCAAAGGAATTTTATCAAATATTGCAAAGCCAAAATCTTCACCACCCTCGATGCACTGGATAGTTACTGGCAAGTGGGGCTGGATGAAAGCAACAGTTTTCTAACCACGTTCTGGACAATCTTTGAAAGAAACAGATAATTGTGCATGCTTCAGAAGAATCACAACGCAAACAACACAAGATAGCTAGTGATCTTTTCAAAGTGGAAGCTATAGTGGATGATCTGCTAGTTTGTGCATATGGTGGAACAATGGAAGAAGCCATTGTTGACCATGATCAAACAAGCGGTTCTGCAACAAGTTACAACTTTCATACTTAACTCCATTATCATTACCATAAGACTTGAATACACAAAGGTGGCACAATGTTTTCAAAATTACACTTTGCCTGTAAATATTTCACACTACAGGTAGTTCTTCTATAATGCAATGGTTGTGTTCTTGTGCAATCCTGCATTGTAGAACAATCGCATTGTAAAAACTGTGCTTAAAGTGTTGACATTACAGCCAACGTTTGTTTAAAAGTTCATGCTTTAGAAACAGTGTTCCCAATTCTTCGATCGCGTGGCAGCGAATTCGTGTTAACGAAATGTGCAGAATGACCTGTACTTTGATTTCACTTTATTCATGCAAGCATCTTTGTAATTTGTTGATGCCAGCTTTGACAGAGATCGAAATAGGTTAATGTGCCTCATAGTTGGCATGGATTGATGCTAGTGTTCACTCTTCATTGAGTGTTCATGTTCAAATCTGGTTTTGTATTCAATTAATGTCAAGGATATTGGCTGACAGCAATCTCAGCAAGTATAATTGAACTGTAGTGTAAGATACCATATATTTTTCACATCTTGTGACTCTAAACTCAAATGGAAGTTGACCTGCTATAAAAGAACAACCTAACTTGAAAATCAAGAGTTTCATATTGTTGAGCTGTGCAATACATTGCAGGTCTTTGGAAGCAAAAAATGAGCACACGTCAAGATCAATCTTGAGTAAAGAAAATTGTGCCTGGCTACAGTTTTCTGATTAGTTGAACTCTAGAATGTTAAAAATCAGTAAGTGCCCAGAGCAGCAAAGAATGAAAAACATCCGGACAGCATGCAGACAGCATCCTCTTTGTCTTTCTGCCTGTGTAAAGAAAACCCGAGGAATCTTAAAAGAATGCATTCACACAACAGCTGACCTAAGTTCACCTAACTAACTATTAAATTGAAATACCGACAACAGCATTTCATCATTGTAAACATCAGATGAACTGAGAGAAAAACGGCATTCCTCACTGCGGCCTGGATTTTTGATCTTTCAGATTTTGTTTACCGTGTCTATATTCTTTATCACCCATATCATATGTATTAAACCATTTATCTTTTGTGTGTATTAGTTACATTTGAATGTCTATGTACATTTCGAAGATGTGTAGTATAAAGTGCATACATTTCACTGGTTTCATTAAAGTTAAATATATCAAATAGAGTTAGTTTTACTGTTACTGGAAAAAAAACCTGATGTGGTTTTCTTTTATCCTTGGGTAGCAGTTGGTCAGGCAAATTGGGTTTTTGGGTTTTCATTGGGATTTGATACATTTATGAGTGTTGTGGCGACTTGTGAACAGTAGGACATTATTATTGGCATAGTATTCTCAGTTAAACAGTAATAGTGGGTTAATTTAAAGTCCCGTAAGGACTCTGTCTGAAAACACCCCAAGATGGACACACATTTGGACAGTGCTAACACAATCTTTAGACCCCTCATTTTATTACATTGACTGACTGTCCTTAGCAAAACTCCTCCAACCCCAACCCCATTAAGGACATCAGATCCTTTTGACCTGACTCCTCCATGCCCCAAACTCCCCCTCTATCTTACCCTGGATCTTTCTTTCAAAATTTCTACCCCCAATTCCAGACTACAAAGCATCACTGACTCAACTTTGCAAACCCCCAGCCGCCATTTTTCTGCTTCTCTTCCTTGAGCCATGGAATTAAAAAAAGAAAACAACTGCTCGTACATACATCAGCACAAAATTAAGTGCTGCATGCAACCTTTAAATCGTTGTACAAAATTTTAAAATCACACAGCACCTGGTTATAGTCCAATAGGTTTAATTGGAAGCACTAGCTTTCGGAGCGGTGATCCTTCATCAGGTGATGACCACCTGATGAAGGAACAGTGCTCCAAAAGCTAGTGCTTACAATTAAACCAGTCCAACACTGGCATCTCCATATCATGACTTTAAATGGTTGCAAAGAGGATGCCATGTTGAGCTTTATATTTGCCATTGATGTTATCTTCAAGTTAATGGAAAACTATCCTGCTTTGGTGAAGGTCCACTGGTTTATTATGACCCATTATTCCCAAGCCCTGCAATTTATGGTTTTACTCAGTCATGTAACAAGAGAAAATTCATGAACTGGTCCTACTGCTGGTTTCAAAGTCTTAGGCAAAACCCTGGGTTTGAAATCTCGATATAATCTAATTGGAAATCTTTTATAGCTCCTCTAAGCTATTTTACCAACCATGCACATGATTCCAGGCTGGGGAGAGAAAGCTTCCGCATATTCATTCCAACATTTAATATGAACAAAAGCCTGTCCCTAACCAGATGCCAATAAGAGCAAAGCTAGCTGTCTGTCTGTGGAACTGGTCTCTAATATACTTTATAGGCTAATTGTATGTTCATTCCTGCCGCACTTAACATCAAACGTGTCTGACAAAGCCTTCTGACTTTCGGGGCCATTTCCTCCTTATCATAAAGTAACCATTTTCTTTTGGTACTTCTATCTTCACTAAACCTAATACAATTCTGTGAATTATCCATCTTTCCCTACTTGAGACATTTGGCACATTAGGCAATTCTCCTTGAACATCTAAAATTTTTTGTTGTCGATATTACATAATTTCTTTTCCGTGTTTGATTGCATGTACCACTATTTCACTTTGTGGTGCTCAGAATGGGTCACCAACTTGGAGCAGTGACAATTTAATGATAGTGAAATGCCTGTTATATTTTCCTATCACTCTGACATACTTTTAGTTTCCATCACTGTCAGGTTGAAGGATATGAGAAAAATCTCTTTTTTATCCCCCATGCAGTGGTTTTATTCATTTAATTTCTGCTGGATCTGCTAGGACTGACAGGGTACATAATCATTCCCAATAGATTTTCATGTTGACTATTTGCAGGCATGGAAAAGTGAAATTTTGCTGCAGGGGTTAAAGGAACGTTTGCTTCTACAATATTCGGTTTCACTTATGACTTAGTTCAGTGCCTCACCTGACACTTACTTGACTTTAAATTTTCTGTTTGATGCCTGGAAGCCCTTTGTTCTTTGGCCTGCTTAAGAAGAACACTTTGGTATGTTAGATTAACTATTCACTTTGGTTTTTTTGTACATTGCATCCAATTTTTATACAAATTTTTAGGTTTCTTTGATGCACATAGATGCCGATTGATTATCATGTCACATCAAAAAGTATCACATTTCTCTACATTGTAAAATAATCTGGCAAGAGATAGACAGATCTAATAGATAAAATATAATACAGACAGATGTATTGCAGTAACTGTAATGCAAATGGAGTTTGTGTATGACACTCTGCAAGATAAAAAATTGGTACTCAAGAACTTTTGCTTTCAATTAGATACTTGTATTTTCCCATTTTTAATTAAAGTGCTTTGTGTGAGATTGAGTTGCCTTGGTTCACAATTACTTTTCTCATGCAATCTTCAAAACAAGCACTTTCCACCTCAGCTATGAAAAGTGAGGATTCACTTAAAACTATTGGGAGAAAAGGAAGAAAAGTACTAACTGAAGGCACATAGATGACACAAGTGACATGTTATTGTGTAAACCTTTCACTCTTGTATATACATAGGTCTTCACTTGCACTCTTAAAAGTCTGTTCTAACATATTTTTCAATGTCAGACCTAGTTAAGTTGCACACCTTGTGAGAGATGAACAGTTTCTTCATCAACAGTAAAAAAAGTTGCAATTACAAACATCGCACATCTTTCCCGAGCATTTGGCCTCATGCGTCATAGATCCTTTAAGCATGATGTTTAGGACTGCAGTCAAGGTATTGTACTTTAATATGGATGACAGTGAAGGTAAACAAAATATGCAGCAATTATGCTAGACCTGGTCCTGCACATGTCATTTCACAGTTACAATCACCTTGTGAATGAGATTATTTAATCATTGATTATTCTACATACCTCAGAGAGAAAGGTTCATTTTATCTCTCAGCCTTTCAAGCGAGTGCACTGCTGTTCAAGGCTGGAAGGTGTATGATGGGCATCTTTAGAGCACAGTGGCAAGAACAGCTGGACAGAGTGTAGCATCTCACATGTACACTGTTGTCCTACTGATGTTCAAGTGTTTTAATGCAACTTCTCTATCTACCAGTGCTGGAAAAGTCAAAATGAAATTTCTCAATATTCCTCTCAATTGACTGGTTATCATGACAAACTACACTGCATACTTCTCCCATATGATGTGCTGACTCAAGTCTTCAGAGTGACTTAACTATACCACTGTATTTGTTTACTGTCATATTAACTGCTGCTTTGTACCTAATGGTCAGTACAATGTATGATGTGGAGATACTTGATCATCTGAAGGTATCAAGCATATAATTAGATTGATATTGGGACATTTATTCAACAAAAAAGGTCAAATAATGCAACATTTTGTCAAGATCCACATGTCCTTTGCACTGATGAGGGGCTGCTTACTAGATTACCAACAGGATCTTAAACAATTAAACAAAATCCATTCATCCTGGAAGCGATTTTAAACTAGTTTCTCTTATTTCTCTTATGTTAAATAATGCATTGCTCTATCATGTTCTTTTGGATCACCCTCTGGTCAATGTACTGATCCCTATTCTTACTGACATCTTCAGAAGACTGCTGTCAATCCTCTGTTTCTTCCATATTTCCCACCTCCCCGACCCCACCACACTTTGTCAGATCCGGTTGTCAAGAGCACAACACATCACAATGATGCAGCACATTCAATCCTATTATACTAACAGTTCCTGTCAGAGTGATCCAACCATTGAAATTAATAGCCTGTTCCACTTCAGTCATGGTGGAAGCATAAGCAGTGCTGTAGCTTCATTCTCTGTCATTCTGAGAGTTTTGTAAAGATGTCATGAGTCTGTTTGGATGGATTAGCTGTGGTCTGCCAGCAGCCAGCCCTGTATGGCCAGAAGACCTTGGAAGGAGGCAGGAACCTGTGAGTTCTCCAGTATGTATATGTCATGGTGACTCCCAGTATATCTGAGGCAGACCTCCACAAACTGACATTAATGACCACGCACAATTTTGAGACTGGTGGGCACTTGATCTGTTGATGGGCTCTGCAATTTGGTCATAGGACACTCCCGAAAGTAAAGTCGGTGCATTTGATAACACTCTGCACCAGGGGAAAGCTAACAGGGGTAGAATCTCATTGCCTGGGCTGCTTAATTCTCTCTATTATGGAGGAAGGAAGTGAAAATGACATCAGTGACATTCTGGATGCATTTATGGAAGAGGTCACACATGTCACCAATTGCCACTGACACAATTACCATGACCATTAGGATGGTGTTGTGGCCACCCAGTTTTTCCAAGCACAGATCCTGCCTGACTAGATGGTTTGATGATGATGGCTCAGAACGACTTCAAGCAGATCCCGGACTATCTTTCAGAGAGTTGAAGAAAATGACAGTGAGGTGTATAGATCCAGAGATTGAACATCCACCTCTGTGTCCTTCATAGAGCTTCATCTGCTGATCCTCTCTGGAGATTGCACAGCTACTGGCAGCTGCTGTTCTTGCTGGTGACATTGTAATTGCTCTCTCCTTCTATCTTGTATTCGCATTTGAAGCAAAACCACCAGGTATCCAGCCACGGCAAGGTCCATGTCCGATGCTGAACTGATAATCTGTGGGGAAGATAGCATGATTTTTTAAAAAGAAGTCCTGAGCCCTATACACTCATCACATTGAGGGCTTGTGTTATGCCTTCACACAGTGTGGTAAGGTGGCTTTCCAGCAAGGTCATTATCATTCCTCCAGAAAGAGCTCTCATATATGTTGCCTTCTCCAACTATAGATTACTTAACCAACGTTTTCACTCTAAAGTGTGGGAGTAGAATTCTGCCAGTAAGCCAACAAGATAGCGCATCCCACCAAAGAAAAGGTACACATGCACTGCACAGACTATGCCCTGGTATGCCTTCAGTTAATCAGGCCGAATTGCATAGCAACAGAAATAGTTCATTCAGATGCTCCACCGGTCAATGAGCTCATAGTTGATCTGACAACCTTCAACTCCACTTACTTGCCTTATCCCCAATTCCCTCATTGATTAAAATCTGTCTACCTCAGTCTTGAATATGTTTAATGAGCCAGCCTCAACAGCCCTCTGTGGTAAATAATTCCACAGATTCACTACCCTCTGAGAGAAGAAATTCCTCCTTATCTCTGTCTAAAATGTGCAATCCCTTATTCTGAGATTATGTCCTCTGCTCTCCCACAAGGGGAAGCAACCTTTCCATGTTTACCCTGTCAAATTGGCTAAGAATCTTTTATGCTTCAATCAGGTTACTTCTTGTTCGTCTATATTCCAATAAGTACAGGCCCAGTCTACTCAACGTCTCCTCATAAGACAGTTCCTTCATATCCGATATCAGCCTAATGTACCTTCTCTAGACTGCTCCAATGCCAGTATATCTTTCCTTAGATAAATAGTCCAAAACTGTTCCAGTTTATGTTCTAGCTGAGGCCTGATTAAAGCTTTGTATAGTTTCAGTACAACTTTGCCAGCATTATATTCTATTCCCTTTAAAATAAAGGTCAATATTCTGCTTGCCTTCCCTATTATCCACTGAATTTGAATGCTAACTTTTTAAAATCCATATCCATAGACACACAAATCACTGTTCTGTGGCCTTCTGCAGTCTTTCTCCATTTAGGCTGTTCTGAAAGGTTAGATCGCACAGAATCCAGGGGGAACTGGCAAGTTGGATACATAATTAGCTTGATGGTAGGAAGCAAAGGGTAATAGTGGAAAGATGCTTATTGGACTGAAGGACTGTGACTAACGGAGTGCCTCAGTGGTTGGTGCTGGGCCCATTTGTATTTGTTATCTATATCAAACATTTGGATGAGAATGTAAAGGCATGATTAGTAAGTTAGCTGATGACACTATTATAGGTGATATAGTGGACAGTGAGGAAGGTTCTCAGAAATTGCAGTAGGACCTTGATCAGCTGGGCAAGTTGGCCGAGAAATGGCAAGTGGAGTTTAATATAGATTGGTGTGAGATCTTGCATTTCAGAAATTCAAATCAATGTAGGAGTTTCATGGTGAATGGTAGTGCCTTAAGGAGTGAACTGGAACAGAGGGACCTTGGAGTTCAGGTTCAAGTGGAGTCATAGGTAGGCAGGGCAGTGAAGAAGGCTTTTGGCACACTGGCTTTCATCAGTCAGAGCACTGAGTATAGAAGTCGGGAAGTTATGTTGCAGTTGTACACGATGTTGGTGAGGCCACACTTGGAGTATTATGTTCAGTTTTGGACACCTTGCTAAAGAAAGGATATTATTCAGCTAGAAAGAGTGCAGAAGAAATTTATAAGGATGTTACTAGGACTCAAGGGTCTAAGTTATCAGGAGAGGTTGGACTTTTTTCTTTAGGAGACTGAGGGGAGATCTTACAGGAGTGTATAAGATCACGAGAGGCATGGAAAGGGTGAATACACTCAGTTTTTTTCCCAGAGCTGGGGAATTAAGGATTAGAGGGCATCAGTTTAAAGTTAGAAGGAAAGGAATAAAAGGAAACCTGAGGGGCAACTTTTCTACACAGGGTGGTACGTACGTGAAATGAGCTGCCAGCAGAAGTGGTTGAGGCAGATATATTAACAACATTTAAAAGCCATTTAGACAAATACATGGATAGAAAAGGTTTAGAAGGAAATGGGTCAGGTGCAGAGTTTTGACATGGGGTAAATTAAAAATTTACTCGGTGCAGTAATCTGTGAAAATTCGAGAGGCCAAGAACTATTTGAAGTACAAATTAACAACTTTACTTCTTAAAGTATAACAGAGAATAATTAACTAGCAGCTATTTACAACTCCTTCCTCTAACCTATCTTTTACTTTCCCTTCTATAACACTAGTCCAATAAAACCCCTGATTAAGATTTACTGAAAAAATTCAAATTTCAAAACCAGTTAGCTGTCGAATCTTCTCTTTGCAGATTTGCTCTCCAGATAGGTGTCGATGTTTTTCTCTGTGCAACTCCTTCTCCAGACAGGTACCTCTCGGACAGTTCTAACTAGCAGTCCACACCTGTTGGTCTTTGGGCAGTTATCTCCCAACTGTTCAATTTTCCCCGGTCTTATACCCCCAAAGCATTGGATTGTGTCATTGGTGTTTAATATTGTCCATATACTAATTTCAAATTTGATTGGAGTTTGGTATTTTTGGGGGTATAATTTAAACTAATCCAAATATGTTTTTGTCTCCAAGCAACCAGCCACACTAGCTGCTGGACCAAAAGGTTACATTATATCTTGTTTGGAACACTTGGTGCTGTCAGGTAGTTCTGCTAGCTTTTAACTTTCTTAAAGGTACAGTAAACCCACATCTTCATAACAACAGGGAAATGGGGAAATGGATGGACATTTTGGTCGGCATGGACCAGTTTAGGCAAAGAACCTGTCTCCGGACTGTAGTACTCTATGACTCTCTGAGAGTCAGTGGATCATAACTCTGGACTACTTACAGATATATTGAACTTTTATTTACAATATATGTTTCTAAAAAGAGGACATACAATCAAAGGGTGACTATGGATGAAATTCAATGGCTGAGTAGAGATGAACCCTATAATGTCACACCCAAACATTAGATTAGATTAGATTAGATTAGATTACTTACAGTGTGGAAACAGGCTCTTCAGCCCAATAAGTCCACACCGCCCCGCCGAAGCGCAACCCACCCATACCCCTACATGTACCCCTTACCTAACACTACGGGCAATTTAGCATGGCCAATTCACCTGATCTGCACATCTTTGGACTGTGGGAGGAAACCGGAGCACCCGGAGGAAACCCACGCAGACACGGGGAGAACGTGCAAACTCCACACAGTCAGTCGCCTGAGGCAGGAATTGAACCCAGGTCTCTGGCGCTGTGAGGCAGCAGTGCTAACCACTGTGCCACGGTGCCGCCAAGAGAACTTCAAATAACAACCCTTTAAATTGAATGAGATAAGTAAAAACAAACTACACTGTGATCTCATGTGGCTACAGAGATACCAATGGGCTGGTTACCCCTCTCTCAACAGAAATCCATCTCCTGTGGATTTCATGGAACCCAGGGGCTGATTTGTATATCGCTTTAATTATTATCTTTTTACTCAATTTCTAATCTGTGTATATATGTGTCTTTTTAAAAAATCTTTTCTCATGTTGAGTACCTAATAAACCCACACTTCCTTTAAGTCAAGAAAGTCTTTAATTTGGCGCCTTTTAGCACATAACTACATTTGGATTGAGAAAAGGTATCCACAGGAATAACGATCCTTCATAAAGTAACCTTAAATTAAAAAAGGGAACCATCACCCTGAAGCATAACCATTTAGAGCTGTCCCATCCAGAATTGGGGACGCATTCCCTGGTACTGGTTGTAACATTAGGTTTGTAAAATTGTACATTAGGTGCTCCAGTAGGGCCCATTCTTAATTTGCCATCCATGTAAGCAGGAAGATTCTTATATTTGGAAGTGCATGTGAACACCTTATGCAGGGAATAAGAGAGAAATTTCAACTGCTGTCTGTGATAAAATCCTGAATGGTCTTTGTGCACCAAATGCCAGCATGAATAAATTTTCACACAGGTTTTTAAGTGTAATGAACAAATTGGAGGGACATTGATATTATAAACTTCAAAACTTTTGTAACTGTCCGTGGATTGAATGAATCAACAAAAGATACAAGGAAGCTAGCAGTAATAACTCTTGTCTGGAATAACCTGTTAAGGAACAATGATAAGCTGGAGATTGAAAACAATTAGCCATTCCTTGGAAAGGAGGGGGTCAAGATTACATAGAGAAAACTGCTTGATAAACTGGATACCTTATTGCTGCAAAGGTAAACTGTTTGCCCTACAGAAGAATTGAAGGAGTTAACTACAGGAAGGCTGTGTCTTTAAGCAGACAGTTAAGACTAAATATAACAAGGAACAAATAAATTACTTATATTAAGAAGGCAAACTGCAGACCTGCAGTAATTTGGATGGAAGTAGTTAAAGAATCATCAATAATGAACTGAAGGACAAAAATCTGTATAAGAGTCAAACACAAAAACTCCCCCTTCAGCAGAACTTTGAGGAACAACACTGCATAAGGATTGAACCCTGGGCACATCCATATACAGATTCCATTGGTGAAATCTAGCCAAGTCCCACCATTAATTGGGTAATAGTCAAGTAGCATTGTGAGGCTTAACTTGAGGGGTCTTATTTTGATTGCTACATGCAATAAACTTTAAATCAATGTTTCAATATTTGATTGTCTGTCAGATTTTGTAATAAGTAGCTGAATTTAAGGTAACTTGTGATGAGTTTACCCACAACAAGCGGGAATGTGGCACTTGCGCACAAAACTACGAGGATTAAGCTGTTTAACCATGTGGCTAGACTTTCTTCACCTACTTTAACACCTTATTTACAACTTTTGCGGAGAAATGCACCTTTTGAGGACTTTGAAAGAGTGCTCCAAAAGGGAAGTTTTTTTAAAAAAATATGTCTGTGGGGACAGACAGACAGTTATCCTGTCTTGGGCCTCACACAAATCATCCTGCACCTGTCCTGTAGGTTTTTGCTACACTTCAACGGATGTGACCAGTCCGCTGGTTTCAATAAACCAACAAGTACCCGTTTGACACCAGCAGCTCCAGTAGAAAAGAAATGTTAATGACACTGAACTGGAAACTGGTTTGTGCCTCTTGACTGCCACATTTGGATACCATACTCCTTGGATCCTAAGTAGAAAATCTTCTGCTAAGTGTCCTGAAGTTGGTTTTAAAAATATTCCATATTCTACAGATATATTGCAACTACTTCCATTATATAGAAGGAAATCAATGACTGTAAAGGTTACAGCTCATTGAATTTCTACTTGGCCAGTTCCTTTCAAACAACAACTGTCTTGTCTTCCCACCTTCAGTGTGCACTTACATCTTTCAGGTTAATGGTGCTTTGTTAGCCAAGCATAATGAACGCATTAGACCATTTTGGAAAGCAGTCAGCGTAAGAGTGCACTTTCTATTTTAGCAGTAGTATTATTATCTAATTCTGTTCATAGAAAATAACATTGTAACAATGAAAGAGACATTTTAAAATGTATTATTGCATGAGATATGGATCAAAAGATGTTGACTTTCGTATTTTTTTTGATTACATCATTTTCTAAACTACCTGATTCCTTGAAAATAGGTGTAAAATGGGAGCCAGATGAAAATGGAGTGATTGCATTTGACTGCAGAAATCGCAAATGGTAGGTGATAGTTTACAGCCATTGTTCATATTTTAAAATTTTCTTTGGAGATCATATGATACTGAATTCCCCTTTGTTTGGTGCAGGTACATTCAGGCAGCTACTTCACCCAAAGATGTTATCATTTTGGTCGATGTCAGTGGAAGTATGAAAGGACTTCGCATGACAATAGCCAAGCAAACAGTTTCTTCCATCCTGGACACACTTGGAGATGATGACTTTTTCAATATTATTGCAGTAAGAATATTTGCCTTATTCACAATATAAATTGGTTGCAAAAATGATAGTGGTCAGAAAGTTAGAGGTAGTGCCAATGGTAAATTCTAGTTTCAGTCATTACAGATTTACATGAAACCCATGAAAATGAGGTAAGCATTTTGTCTTACTGGAAATGAATACATTTACATATATTGGGATGTATGGTTAATGTATATAATAACAGAACAAAGCCCTCCAATGTCCCGGCTATATAAAGTGCTGTTGTACATCATTACAAAGGGTCATAAATGGTCATATACACCAAAATATGAATCTACTTTGCATTATGATTATAAAAGACTACTTGAATAAGCCTTGACTCAGGAGGGAAAATAATCCAGGGTTGTTGATCAATGTCCAATGACTTCTGTTTAAAAATATGTGGCTATTACATGAAAGCTAGTTTTAATTATAATTTGCCACATTTGAATAGCATGGACACACTGCACCCAAGTGAAATAACAGAGAGCAATAGGCTTTAGTCAAGCGCTGTGCCAGCAATACCGACTTGAGTTAGAATATCATAATGATGCTAGAAAATGAGGAAGCACTGAGATTAAAAAAAATGAATCTCTTGACCATAAGCACACGAAATGAATCAGGAATCCTTCTTCATAATTGAGAAAATATTCCACATAGACACAAAAAGGAATTTTTTCTCATATTTATTTATCAATTTATTTATTGATTGGCCAGAGAATTTTCTTCCCAAAAAGTGATTTGAACCATCAATTAGCTGCACCATAACTAGTTAAACGGACATTGGTTACACTTATTTGGCTTCACCTATTAGCAGAAAATGAACAACAGCTGAAGTACTAAAAGCTTAAACCATATAAGAGTATGACAGCATCTGAATGTGGACGATTCTGGAGAGAGAGATAAATTTACTCAATTTCTTGTATTGCTGTTTTACAGAAAAATGACAAAAGTACAATTGGGAAAAATAAAATTGCTTCCACATAAGAGAATAAAAATTAGAAATAGTCACAATCGGTGTATAAGTTAGTGTAAAGACATACAAATGTAGTGCAAAGCATCAATCATTTTTAGGCCAATTTATTTTAAATTAAACATTGATAATTAATTCCAAGCTTTTCATATACAATAGATATAATTACACTGTCAAGTGATGTCATCTATACACTTATAGAAAAGTTTAAGAAGTATTATCTTCTCTTCCTCAGTATAATGAAGAACTTCACTATGTGGAACCATGCATAAATGACACTTTAGTACAAGCAGACAGGAACAACAAAGAGGTAAGTTAGTCAACCTACATCATTTAGTCTTAATAAATATGGTATCAAATCAAAATGTAGGTTATGGCCAGGGTGCATGTTTATTATTTGTGTGCTGAAAGTATACATTTGTTTGGAAAATAAAGCAGTTGGATTGTTCAAAAGTTTTAGATATCATAGCAGCTATACAGTAACAAACAGTCATTTGGTGATGCAGAATTTGAACATTGCTTAAAAATACAGACATGCTACTGATCACTTTTCGGCTTCCACTCACCAGGTCATCAAGAATGCCAAATTTCAAACAATCACACCAATTTGTGCTTAATTTAAAAAGGGTTCTAACTAGTTGGCAAGTTGACTCTGGCTGGCGGAGAATTGCAAAGGAGAAAGTAACTGGAATTATATACTCCACAAACTCCTGGATAGTTTATAAAATAGTGCAAAGCGTAAACATGTATGCTTCTTAAACAACCAAATGAACATTCTGTTTGATTAATCTGCCTATCTATGGGATGTACTGCCTGTATTTCTGGCATCACTAGATAAGTCTGGTGCTGCTTCATGGCTAACCATCTTACCAATAATTAAGTTAGCGATAAAATGAGAGAAGTAACAGCTTGAGAAATGATCGATATGCACTTCTTAAGCAAATTGACTGTAAAGTGACAGAATCCTGTGGAAATAGAAACTGATTTGCAGAGATTGGAATCTTCAAATTACATTTGCCCATTCTTCTTCCTATTTAAATCCTACATACAGAAAATAATGATTTCTTCTCCCATCAACAGTGACAACAAATATCTCATCAAAATTGTCAAGTGAACAAATGATTAATACAAAGCATCTATTTGCACCTTCAATGTCTCCACATGCTTTGATTTCTTATATTTTTCTACTTAGTCATTTTTATCTAATGCCGCCACATTTAATACTGAATAGGTTTTAAAAATATCAATAAAGCATTGCCACTAGGATGTACAGAAACAAATTGCTTGTCGGAGATTGGTAATGTAGTAGTAATAGTCCTGCAACAGTAATCCAGAAATCTGAACTAATAATCCAGAAGGTTTGAGTTTCAGCTGGAGCTTCAGAATTTATATTCAGATAAAAAGAACAGAAATTTAGTACAGTTAAAAGAGAAGTTACCATGAAATTGATTGATTTTTGAAAAAATCAAGAATGCTTCCAGGGATGAGGGATTAGGTAGACTACAGAAGACGGGGTTGTTCTCCTTAGAGAAGAGAAAGCTAAGAGAAGATTTGTGGTGTTCAACATCATGATCATCTTCAAACAGACAGAGAGAGACTTCCCATTTGTGTTTGGCAATCAAATTAGAGGTGTAGTAAGGGGAAATATGGTAACATAGGAGCAGGCCATTTGGCCTTTTGAGCCTGCTCCATCATTCAATATAGTCATGGCTGACCATCCAACTCACTACCTAGTTCCTGCTTTCTCTTTATACCCTTTGTTACTTTTGCCCTAAGATCTATGTCTAACTCCTTATTGAAAACGTTCAATATTTTGGCCTCAATCAGCTTGTGTGACACAGAATCCCAGGGGTTCATCGCTCTCCGGGTGATTTTTGCACTTCCCCTTCCCAATCTATCATCTTTCAGTTGGTAATCTACTTCCTGTGTATAACCTCACATTTATCCATATTAGACTTCATCTTCTAAGAATTTGCCCATTCACTCAACTTGTCCAAATTACTCTGAAGCATTTCCTCAGAGCTTACCCTATCATCCAGCTTTGAGTCATTTGCAGACTTGGAGATATTACAGTTAGTTTCTTTATCTGAGTCAGTGAAATATATTGTGAATAGCTGGAGTCCAAGCACTATCCCTTCAGCACCCTACTGGCTGCCACTTGTAGAAAAGACCTGTTTCTTTCTGATCTTTGTTTCCTGTCTGCAAATTAGTTCTCTATCTGTGTCAGTACTTTACTCCAATACCTTGAGCTTTAATTCTACATGCTAATCCCTTATTTTGTACCTTATTAAAAGACTTCTGAAAGTCCAAGTAAGTCAGATTCACAGGCTCCCCCCAATTAACTTTACGAGTTAAATACAAAAAAATCCAAGTAGATTTGTCAATCTATGCTGACTCTATCTGGTCCTATAACTGATTTCCAGTTTTACACAATGAGTGGTTAGCAACTGGAATTCACTGCCTGAGATTGTGCTGAAGGTGGATTTAATGCTTTCGAAAGGGCATTGTATGAGTACCTAAAGAGAAAAAAAGAATCAAGAAACAGGAAAGGAATTGATTTGGAGGAGCCGGTGTTGGACTGGGGTATACAAATCACACAAACACCAGGTGAAAGTCCAACAGGTTTATTTGGAAGCACTAGTTTTCAGGGTACTGCTCCTTCATCAGGTGGTTGTTACTGTTGCAGACAGCTAGTTCACGCTCAGTGGGCCAGATAGTTTCCTTCAGTGCAATAACCATTCTCTGATTCTATAATTGTATGACTCTTTGATGTTCTTAGTTTCCTTAGTTTGGCCTGTATATAACTCCAGTCCAACATAATGTGGCTGAATCATGACAGCTGTATGATATGCCTGTGCAAGACACTAAATCATAGCACCTAGGGTCGTGAATGCTGGGCTGGTCAGCAAAGCACATAACCTGAAGTGAAAAATAAATTTTAAAAGACACAACATACAAATACCTGTTAAATTGAATACTGGCTAAAACAACTGACAATTTTCTCTCAATGTTTGTTTCCCAAAATTTAGTTGATTAGTTGGATAGAAAATGTTGAAAAATATGATGATTGCAAGATCACAATTAGGATTCAAATGATATCATAAATAATGGAACTCACGCTTGAACAAATCTTATGGTTAGATTGCAGCCTTTAAATAATTTCTTCTACCTTAATTTCAGTATAGGAATAGGAGCTTTAATTTATTTAGTGTCTAATTATATTCTCAGGATGTCCTAAAGTGTTACACTTGCTTTAATTACAATCAATAGATTTTTGAAGTACAGTCAAGGTCCTCATGTAGGCAAATTCACGAACCAATCTGAACAGTGACCTCCTCCGCAAACTATAAATAGGATAACTGATAATTTCCTTTCTTGATAGCATTTTTTGAAGGAGAAATTTTGGAAGAAGAATTACCTTCACACTATTATTCAGCACCACAGAATATTTTATACATCGTATAAACAGGCTAATACGACCTAAATTTAAGGTCTCGTCTGAAAGAGTGCAAACATAACTTCAATGAGATACATGGATTCTGTTGACATGAAGATCTCCAAAGGGTTTGTTTACAGCTAAACTGACATATACAGTGCAGAATAATTGAGAGAGACAGCCTATGACTCGAGTGCTATCATGCAGAGAGCCTGTGGTCATGTGATAACACCTGCATACTTGGCTTATTTGCATGTTGAATTTTCAAAGCAATATCACAACAAAGGTGACAACACACCAAACAGGATCCACGCATCGTGCCCCCGCCCACCTCCAACTGCAGTCCTGTCTTAAAATTTTAACTAGGACTGTTCAATCAGGTTCTGCAGTGAGGAGTCAATCACAGCTGCATGACTCATAGAGACATAGAGATGTACAGCATGTAAACAGATTCTTTGGTCCAACGTGTCCATGCCTACCAGATATCCCAATCCAATCTAGTCCCACCTGCCAGCACCCAGCCCTTATCCCTCCAAACCCTTCCTAATTAATATACCCATTCAAATGCCTTTTAAATGTTGCAATTGTACCAGCCTCAACTACGTCCTCTGGCAGCTCATTCCTTACACATACCACCCTCTGTGTTAAAAAGTTGCTCCGTAGGTCTCTTTTATATTTTTCCCCTCTCACTCTAAATCTATGCCCTCTAGCTCTGGACTCCACGACCCTAGGGAAAAGACTTTGCCTATTTACCCTATTCATGCCCCTCATAATTTTGTAAACCTCTATAAGGTCACCCCTCAGCCTCTGATGCTCCAGGGAAAACAGCCCCAGCCTGTTCAGCCTCTGCCCATAGCTCAAATCCTCCAACCCTGGCAACATCCTTGTAAATCTTTTCTGAACCCTTTCAAGTTTCACAACATCTTTCTGATAGGAAGGAGACCAAAATTGCACGCAATATTCCAACAGTGGCCTAACCAGTGTCCTGTACAGCCGCAACATGACCTCCCAACTCCTGTACTCAATACTCTGACCAATAAAGGAAAGCATACCAAATGCCTTCTTCATTATCCTATCTACCTGTGACTCCACTTTCAAGGAGCTATGAACCTGCACTCCAAAGTCTCTTTATTCAGCAACACTCCCTAGGACCATTAAGTGTATAAGTCCTGCTAAGATTTGCTTTCCCAAAATGCAGCACCTCGCATTTATCTGAATTAAACTCCATCTGCCACTTCTCAGTCCATTGGCCCATCTGGTCAAGATCCTGTTGTAATCTGAGGTAACCCTCTTCACTGTCCACTACACCTCCAATTTTGGTGTGATCTGCAAACTTACTAACTGTATCTCTTATGCTCACATCCAAATCATTTATGTAAATGACAAAAAGTAGAGGACCCAGCACCGATCCTTGTGGCACTCCACTGATCATAGGCCTCCAGTCTGAAAAACAACCCTCCACCACCACCTTTGTCTTCTACCTTTGAGTCAGTTCTGTATCCAAATGGCTAGTTCTCCCTGTATTCCGTGAGATAACCTTGCTAATCAGTCTCCCATGGGGAACCTTGTTGAACGCCTTACTGACGTCCATATAGGTCACATCTACTGCTCTGCCTTCATCAATCCTCTTTGTTACTTCCTCAAAAAACTCAATTAAGTTTGTGAGACATAATTTCCCATGCACAAAACCATGTTGACTATCCCTAATCAGTTCTTGCCTTTCCAAATACATGTATATCTTGTCCCTCAGGATTCCCTCCAACAACTTGCCCACCACCGACATCAGGCTCATTGGTCTATAGTTCCCTGGCTTGTCCTTTCCACCCTTCTTAAACAGTGGCACCACATTAGCCAACGTCCAATCTTCTGGTACCTTACCTGTGACTATCGATGATACAAATATCTCAGCAAGAGGCCCAGCAATCACTTCTCTAGCTTCCCACAGAGATCTTGGGTACACCTGATCAGGTCCTGGGGATTTATCCACTTTTATGCATTTCAAGACATCCAGCACTTCCTCCTCTGTATTATGGACATTTTGCAAAAAGTCACCATCTATTTCCCTACATCTTACATATCCTTTTCCACAGTAAATACTGATACAAAATACTCATTAGTATCTCCCCCATTTTCTGAGGCTCCACACAAAGGCCGCCTTGCTGATCTTTGAGAGGCCCTATTTTCTCCCTAGTTACCCTTTTGTCCTTAATGTATTTGTAAAAACTCTTTGGATTCTCCTTAATTCTATTTGCCAAAGCTATCTCAGAATCAGATTCATGACATATTGGTGTTTGTTGGTTGATGTAGACATGGTGGGCTGAAGGACCTATTTCTATGCTATATAATTATATGACTCTATAATTGCCCTCTTCAACCACCTCCACAATTTTCTCTTATTTTCTTTCCTTTAGTTTGTGATTTATGCAAATCTACAGATCAAAAGTACTTTATTAAAAGAACTTTTTAAATGTATGACCTTACCAGATTTTGATGTTATTCAGTTGTACCTGGGCCTTATCTTGCTTCAGAAAATCTATATATGCGCACTTTTGAAGATGGGCCACTAGATGAGAATAAAGATGACAACATTGTCTGGTTTCTTCTCTGTCAAGCCTGAATCTTGAGACACATTATAATGCTACAATTTATACCTAAACTGAGATTAATTAATTCAGCATTGTTCAAGGAGTCAATCTGGTGGTTCCTGATCATTCTGGCTCAGTAATATGTTACATCTCATTGTTCTTTTATGCACTGAACTATATTTGAATTTTAGTTTTTTTTTTAAGATTGATACTGTCATTGATTCACCTATTATTTTTGTCTGGAGATTCTCCAAGGACAGGAAGCCATGCACATATAGAGCACATCTTTTATCTAACAAATGCAACTAAAATTATGGCATAATTTTCAAAATCTTTTTAATCCTTCATGGATTTTTGTGACAGGTAAATTGGCAAAGAGGAGCACTGCATCATGACATTCAGAGTTGAGTATTAAAAGGGCTTTGTGACATAATGCATGTGTTCAGAGATAATGTGCCACTAAATACAGAAGAATTGCAAAATACTGCATGTAGTATATTGGAGAAAATACTTAGACTATCAAATGGTAGTCATGCCACACATTTCAGCAGGTATTCAGTGTTTTTCTTAATGGACAACGGGTGTAATATTCTGTTCATTGCAAGGCATGTTCAATTCAGATTTATGGAAAATATAAGTGATTATTCATATTTTAATATTATGATTATTTCCAGCCAAACTTTGCAGCATTTAAATTATATGCCTAAACTCAAAATGTTTGAATCCAAAGTTGATTTCATTTTTAAATCAACTTGCAAAGAGCACTATGTCAGTGTAGTCTTAATCTTATTTTATTCAATCTGCTTTGATGAAGTCGAAAACAGAAACTTTAGTACAGAAGTGGCAGATGATTCAGATTTCTTTAAATGTATTTTATAAGCCTCTAAGATTAATGCTTTAAAGTTCAGTTAATACAAAAAAATGAATTTGTACCTATATTTTGACAATGCTATCTTTTCAGCTGGGGTATTGAAATGATAAAATAGGAAATAAAACCATTGGATTAAAATGCCCTTGTTATATAGTACCATCACACATTCATGCCTTTTCTGGTGTATAACGTCGAAAGACATATAATAGATTGTCTATTACTCAGCATTTAAAGTGTGGTTGGAGCCAATGGAATGTTTTCAGATCAGTAATTTCAAAAGCTGATAAGTTGTTCAATAAAGGAGTTCACCTATTGCTTCCAAAATGAAGTCTGCTGCTTCGCCATCTGTTATTTTCTAATCTAACACCACTACTTACTGACATCTTAGAATGCTTATACCCTAATATTCAAAAATAACTTAAATAGGATTATTGGAGTATTACTAATAACACCATTTTCAATGTTAACAAGTAGACAAAAGTTCATTTGTTATGCTGCACTACAGTGCCATATTACTCGGAGGTAGAAGAGTATCAAATCCATTGGTGACTAACCATCCTAATATTTACACATGTTGATTTTTCTTTCATCTCGAGTCAGTAGGAAATGGCGGAAAAAATTTGTCATGTACCTTTATGTCAGTCACATTTGAGATTCTGGTCCAAAGCTGTGAGAATATTCACTGCTATATTTCAATCCAAGGGTTGAACATGTCGATGCATGAAGGCATCATCAAAGGGGAAGGCATAGATCACAGTGTTGCAATGTGATAATCAGTAAGTTGATCATTTGATGATTAAAAAAACAGCTGAAAAAAGACAATTAGCTGTAATTTGTTGCTGCATCTTTGTATGTCAAGAGAGGTGATGTCAAATAAATTACCTTGGGCATGCAATAATGCATCCAGCCTTTGGTATAAAGCAGTAAATTCCCACAATCTCATTCTATTCCTTAGTCCTCAGAGAAATATTTTACAAAGCAAATGAATTAAATTTGTGGAAATATCTGCTGGAAAACGTAGCAGTGCAGATTGACCAAAGCTCAAACGCAACAAGTAAAGTGATTTTACAATAGACAATAGACAATAGGTGCCGGTGTAGACCATTCTGCCCTTCAAGCCTGCATCACCATTCAATATGATCATGGCTGATCATCCTTAATCAGTATCCTATTCCTGCCTTATCTCCATAACCCTTGATTCCACTATCCTTGAGAGCTCTATCCAACTCTTTCTTAAATGAATCCAGAGACTGGGCTTCCACTGCCCTCTGGGGCAGAGCATTCCACACAGCCACCACTCTCTGGGTGGAGAAGCTTCTCCTCATCTCTGTCCTAAATGGTCTACCCCGTATTTTTAAGCTGTGTCCTCTGGTTCGGCACTCACCCATCAGCGGAAACATGTTTCCTGCCTCCAGACTGTCCAATCCTTTAATAATCTTATATGTCTCAATCAGATCCCCTCTCAGTCTTCTAAATGCAAGGGTATATAAGCCCAGTCGCTCCAGTCTTTCAGCGTAAGGTAGTCCTGCCATTCCAGGAATTGACCTCGTGAACCTACGCTGCACTCCCTCAATAGCCAGGATGTCTTTCCTCAAATTTGGAGACCAGAACTGCACACAATACTCCAGGTGTGGTCTCACCAGGGCCCTGGGTACAGCTGCAGAAGAACCTCTTTGCTTCTATACTCAATCCCTCTTGTTATGAAGGCCAGCATGCTATTAGCCTTCTTCATTACCTGCTGTACCTGCATGCTTACCTTCATTGACTGGTGTACAAGAACACCCAGATCTCTTTGTACTGCCCCTTTACCTAAATTGATTCCATTTAAGTAGTAATCTGCCTTCCTGTTCTTGCCACCAAAGTGGATAACTACACATTTATCCACATTAAACTGCATCTGCCATGCATCTGACCACTCACCTAACTTGTCCAGGTCACCCTGTAATCTCCTAACATCCTCCTCACATTTCACCCTGCCACCCAGCTTAGTATCATCAGCAGATTTGCTAATGTTATTACTAATACCATCATCTATATCATTAATATATATTGTAAAAAGCTGCAGTCCCAGTACTGATCCCTGCAGTACCTCACTGGTCACTACCTGCCATTCTGAAATGGAGCCGTTTATCACTACTCTTTGTTTCCTGTCAGCCAACCAACTTTCAATTCAAGTTAATACTTTGCCCCCAATACCATGTGCCCTAATTTTGCTCACTAACCTCCTATGTGGGACTTTATCAAAAGCTTTCTGAAAGTCCAGGTACACTACATCTACTGGATCTCCCTCGTCCGTCTTCAGAGTTACATCCTCAAAATATTCCAGAAGATTAGTCAAGCATGATTTCCCCTTCATAAATCCATGCTACCTCTGACCTATCCTGTTACTACTATCCAGATGTGTCGTAATTTCATCCTTTATAATAGACTCCAGCATCTTTCCCACCACTGAGGTCAGACTAACTGGTCTATAATTTCCTGCTTTCTCTCTCCCACCTTTCTTAAAAATGGTACAACATTAGGCACTCTCCAATCCGCAGGAACTGATCCCAAATCTATCAAACTCTGGAAAATAATCACCAACGCATCCACGATTTCTCGAGCCATCTCCTTCAGTACCCTGGGATGTAGACCATCAGGCCCCGGAGACTTATCAACCTTCAGACCTAACAGGCTCTCCAACACCAATTCCTGGAAAATATAAATTCCCTTAAGTTCAGGTCCTTCAGCTACTGTTACCTCAGGGAAATTGCTTGTGTCTTCCCCAGCGAACATAGATCTGAAGTACCAATTCAATTCTTCTACCATTTCTTTGTTCCCCGTAATATATTCCCCTGTTTCTGTCTTTAAGGGCCCAATTTTAGTCTTAACCATTTTTTTGCCTTTCACGTGCCTAAAAAAACTTTTACTATTCTTCTTTATATTATTGGCCAGTTTACCTTCGTACCTCATTTTTTCTCTGCGTATTTCCTTCTTAGTAATTCTCTGTTGTTCTTTAAAAGCTTCCCAGTCCTCCGTTTTCCCACATATCTTTGCCAAGTTATACTTTTTCTCTTTTAACTTTATATGTTTCTTAACTTCCCTCGTCAACCACGGCCACCCATGCCTCCTCCTAGGATTTTTCTTCCTTTGTGGAATGAACTGATCCTGCATCTTCTGCGTTATACACAGAAATATCCGCCATTGTTCCTCCACTGTCATCCCTGCTAAGGTATTGCACCATTAAACTTTGGCCAGCTCCTCCCTCATAGCTCCATAGTTCCCTTTATTCAACTGAAATATTGTCACTTCCGATTGTACCCTCTCCCTCTCAAATTGCAGATTGTAGCTTATTGTATTATGGTCACTACTTCCCAATGGCTCCTTCACTTCGAGGTCCCTGACCAATTCTGGTTCATTGCACAATACCAGATCCAGAATTGCCTTCTCCCTGGTAGGCTCCAGCATCAGCTGTTCTAAGAATCCATCTCGGAGGCACTCCACAAAGTCTCTTTCTTGAGGTCCAATACCATCCTGATTCTCCCAGTATACCTGCACGTTGAAATCCCCCATAACAACTGTAGTAACATATTTGCGACAGGCCAATTTCAGCTCCTGATTCAACTTACATCCGACATCCAGACTACTGTTGGGGGCCTGTAGAAAACTCCCAAGAGGGTCTTTTTACCCTTAGAATTTCTCAGCTCTATCCATATTGACTCTACATCCCTGATTCTAGGTCCCCCCTGCGCAAGGGACTGAATATCATCCCTTACCAACATGGCCACCCCACCCCCTCTGCCCGTCAGTCTGTCCTTACGATAGCACATGTAGCCTTGAATATTCATTACCCAGGCCCTGTCCACTTGAAGCCACATCTCAGTTATCCCCACAATATCGTATCTGCCAATTTCCAAAAGAGCCTCAAGCTCATCCATTTTATTTCTAATACTTCGTGCACCAGATTGAATGGTAACATTTTTGCAGTCTGTACATCCCATCATCATGCAAAAATGTCTCCTATACTTATGTCATGTCCTTTTTCACTGCTGAAAAAGCATTTAATAAATGTTACTTTATTCATTTAATGAAGCCATTGTGATGTATTTTAGCTTGAAGAACGCAGTATTTTTGGCAAAGAAAACTTGAAAATATTTTAAACATAACAAAATACTAAAATAACTGCCAGTTTTATTTTGTCACCATTAATACATCACTACTTATTGGTACAGGACTAGAGAATTCCTCTTTAGTCACCTGAAATAAATTTTAATATGGTCGTTCAAAAATTGAAATGAAAACTGAAATTGCATTGTTTTCAGGACATAATCAGCCTCATCAACACTAATATTTAGTTGGATAATTGCCCCCAAAACTGTTGATGGAATCTGTTTGAATATGGTATTAAAATGAAAAAAAAGACATTCAATGCTGCAAAGGTTAGAGATCGCCAAGAAGATTAGGGTAATTTTAGACACCAGCAAAGAGTGATTAAAAATGGTATAAAGAGTGATAAATTGAAGTATCAGAGAAAACTAAGAAGCAATATAACAACAGAAATTAAGCATTTTCTACATGCCGTTAAAAGAAAAAAAGGAAATTAAGGTGAGCGTTTGTCACTTAGATCGGAAGACTAGGGAAACAAGTATGGGAGAAAAGAAAAATGTAGAGGCTTTGAACAAGTATCTGCCTTCACAGTAGTGGACACAAAAACACTTCAAGGAAATAGAAGAACCAAGAGGGGCAGGAATTTAAGATAATTATGAGCAGTAAAGAAAAAAATACTGAAATCTAATGGGACTAAAGGCTGTCAATTCCCATCATCTGCATCCTCGAGTTTTAAAAGAATTGACTGCAGAGTTGGCCTGTGATATCTAGTAGAAATGACATGGGTCCCATCTGCTCTCAATATAGCCCACATAAGGCCCCAGTATTTACAATGGATCCTGGGCCACATATTCAGTGATGGTGGTGGGAGGAGCATGGAAAGCAGCTGTAAAGGAAGCGATGAGGGGGTTAGCACTTGGCATGGCATGGCTCTCAATGTGCCCTCTTTTCCACAGTCAGCTTCACTCGACTAGCACTGAGTACTTCGACCAAGGGATGTATCCCCGAGACCCCTCAAGTAACTCTGCGCGTGGTTTTCTTGTTGTGCTGCACGCATGGCAAGCCCCCTTCCTGCTATGGGCTGGTGGGATGAGTCCCTTAAGTGAGCATTAATTACTCACAAAGGCTTCACTTGACACCAGCACAAAGTGCTGTCCACAGACCTGCCCACTACAAGCTTGTTCAGGGTGGAGATAGAACATAAAACATAGAACAATTGCAGCACAGAACAGGCCCTTCAGCTCTCAATGTTGCACCGACCTGTGAACTATTCTAAGCTCATCCCCCTACACTATCCCATCATCATCCATGTGCTTATCCAAGGATTGTTTAAATCTCCCTAATGTGTCTGAGTTAACTAAATTGGCAGGTCGGGCATTCCACGCCCTTACCACTCTCTGAGTAAAGAGCCCTCTGACATCTGACTTAAATCAATTTGTAGTTGCGCCCCCTCGTTCAAGCTGATGTCATCATCCTAGGAAAAAGACTTTCACTGTCGACCCTATCTAATCCTCTGATCATCTTGTATGTCTGTATCAAATCCCCTCTTAACCTTCTTCTTTCCAATGAGAACAGACCCAAGTCTCTCAGCCTTTCCTCATAAGAGCTTCCCTCCAGACCAGGCAACATCCTGGTAAATCTCCTCTGCATCTTTTCCAGTGCTTCCACATTCTTCCTGAAATATGGCGACCAGAATTGTACACAATATTCCAAGTGTGGCCGCACTAACATTTTGTACAGTTGCAGCATGACATTGCTGCTCCAGAACTCAGTCCCTCTACCAATGAAAGCTAACACACCGTATGTCTTCTAAACAGCACTATCAATCTGGGTGGCAACTTTCAGGGATCTATGTACATGGACTCCAAGATCCCTCTGCATATCCACACTACCAAGAATCTTTCCATTGACCCAGTACTCTGCCTTCCTGTTATTCTTCCCAAATTGAATCACCTCACATTTAGCTGCATTGAACTCCATTTGCCACCTCTCAGTTCTGCAGTTTATCCAAGTCCCCCTGCAACCTGTAACACTCTTCCAAACTGTCCGCTACTCCATCGACTTAAGTGTCATCTGCAAATTTATTAATCCATCCACCTATGCCTGCATCTAAGTCATTTATAAAAATGACAAATAGCAGTGGTCCCAAAACAGATCCTTGTGGCACACCACTAGTAACCGGACTCCAGGCTGAATATTTTCCATCAACCACCACTCGCTGCCTTCTTTCAGAAAGCCAATTTCTAATCCAAACTGCTAAATCACCCTCAATCCCATGCCTCTGCAATTTCTCCAACAGTCTACCATGTGGAACCTTATCAAAGGCTTCACTGAAGTCCATGTACACCACATCAACTGCCCTACCCTCATCTCAGTCACCTTAACAAAAAACTCAGTGAGGTCTGTGAGGCATGACCTGCCCTTAACGAAACCATGTTGACTATCTGAAATCAAATGTTGCTTGCTAGATGATTATAAATCCTATCTCTTATAATCCTTTCCAAAACCTTTCCTCCAATAGGAGTAAGGCTCACTGGTCTATCATTACCTGGGTCATCTTTACTGCCCTTCTTGAACAAGGGCACAACATTTGTAAATCTCCAGTCCTCTGGTACTAAACCTGTAGACAATGACGACTTAAATATCAAAGCCAAAGGCTCCACTATCTCCTCCCTAACTTGCCAGAGAATCCTCAGATAAATCCCATCCGGCTCAGGGGACTTGTCTATTTTACTCCTTCTAGAATTGGTTACACCTCTTCGTAACTAATCTCGATCCTTTCTAGTCTAATATCTCATCTCTCATTCTTCTCCTCTACAATATTCTCCTTTTCCTGAGTGAAAACCGATGAGAAATGTTTGTTTAGCACCTTTCTGATTTCCACAGGATCCACACTCACCTTCCCACTTCTGATTTGACAGATAGGAAGATATTTCCCACCTAATCAAATGTCCCTCTCCAAACTTGGCATGGAACTGTCTACTGGGTACTTTCTTTTGTAATCTTACAAAAATTCCCTAGTTTCTGCAAGGATCTCAGCAGACTAAAAAACTGCAGATGTTACATCAAGAAAGGCGGAGACAGAAAGCAGGAAACTGTAGACCAGTTAGTCTAACATCTGCCATAGCTACAATTCATTATTACAGTGGTAATTAATAGAAAATCATACTAAAATCAATCAGAATCAACAAAGCTCTGTGAATAAAAAGCATGGCTAACAAATGTATTTCAAATCTTTGAGGATGCAATAATGTAACAAGCAGGATGATGTAGAGAAAATCAGTTGATGAACTGGGTTTGGACTTCCAAAGATATTCAATAAGGTGTTATTTAAAAAGTTACTGGACAAAGTATGTTGTTGTGGTTATATATTAACATCAGTATAAGATTGACAAACAGACAGGAAACAGAGGATGTGTTTTCATCGGGTATCTTACTTTCTTTCTACCCCATTAGAGTAGACTGAGTAAGGTAAAATCAAGACTTGCTGACACACATTTTTGCACATTAATTTGAAGTTCTGGGATTGTGGGGAGCAGAGAGACGTGTGCAATGGGGTCAGGAGTAAGAACAGAAGTAAACCATTTAAATCATCCAGCATGTTCCCCCATTAAACAAGATCATATTTGATTATTTACCTCAATACCACTTTCCCATACTACCTCTATATTTCTTCATTTCCATTAGTGTCCAGAAGTCTATTCATTTCTACTTTAAACATGCTCAGTGATTGGGCTTCCATCTCCCTCTGAGGTGAATTCTGAAAATGTACCACTCAAAGCAAAGAAATTCATCCTTACCTCAGTTTTAAATGGCCCAGCCCTTTTCCTGATTTTTAAACTAACCAGCCAGGGGAAACATCTTTTTGCCCTGTAACAATTTTGTAAGTTTCAACAAGGCCACTCATCATTCTTCAAAACACATGTACAGCTTTTGTTCTATTAATTAGAGAGGCATATGCTTGTTATAGAGGCAGTGCAATGGAAGTTCATCAGAATAATGCCAGGGATGGTGGGATGATCTTGTGAGGAGAAATTGAGCTGACCGGACCTCTCAGGGAGATTTTGGGTATCTTCACATAAATACGTGCAAATTTCAGTTACCATGCCATTCCCTGTTCAGTATAAATTTTCATAGCCACATTTGTCATGGGCCAACATTTTTTTGAGCTAATCTTTTCCTTTTAAAATATCTAAAGAAGCTTTCACAGTTAGCCTTTCGTTCCTCACTAATTTACATTTATATTCACCTTTATGTTTCTTAATCAGCTTCTTGGTCCTCTTTTACTGGGTTCTTAATTTCTTCCATTCCTGAGGTTTACCACTTTGTCTGGCATCCTTAGGAGCCACTTCCTTTAACCTAATGCAATCCGGAACCTATTTTATTTACCATTCCCATGGGGTGTTTATGCCTCACAGGAATATATATGTGTTGTCGATAATGTGGTATCTATTTAAATATTGCTTGTCTACACCATATCTTTTAGTGTATTTTCACCAATTAGTATAGCAAACTTGCTCCTTGCATCTTTACAATTTTCTTTAAAGGTTTAAGATTAATTTCAGAAACTATTTACCAAAGGTGCATTTACAGTATGTCAGTTAATTAGGGCTTTCTCAATGCAAAATAATGAATCTGAAATAAAAAGATCCCTAGTTGGTATCTCCAATGTACTGCTATTGGAATCCATCTTGTACTTACTACAGAGTTAAAAATCACACAACACCAGGTTATAGTCCAACAAGTTTAATTGGAAACACACTAGCTTTCGGAGCGACGCTCCTTCATCACCTGATGAAGGAGCGTCGCTCCGAAAGCTAGTGTGCTTCCAATTAAACCTGTTGGACTATAACCTGGTGTTGTGCGATTTTTAACTTTGTACACCCCAGTCCAACACCAGCATCTCCAAATCATACTCACTACAGGAATTCATCCTCCATAGCATGAATGCTAATAAGGAAACTAGCATAACTGTAAACGGAAAATGCTCATTATAACTGTCTTTTCCACACTACACATATCCCTAATTTTCTGACTTGTACTCTGCCCAACATTGTCACTGCAGTTTGGTGGCCTATTATAAACTGCCACTAATGTTTGCTGCCTGATCTGTTCTCTTAGCTGCACCTGTACTGATTCTACTTCTTGATTCTTTGATCTAAGATATTCTCTTACAAATGTATACTGATCTTTTCCTTATTGACAGTGCTGCCCCATCTCCTTTTCCTTTTTGCCTTCTAAATACTGAATATCCTTGACTTGGAGATACCGGTGTAGGACCGGGGTGAACAAAGTTAAAAGTCACACAACATAGTCCAACAGGTTTATTTGGAAGCACTAGCTTTTGGAGCACCGCTCCTTCATCAGGTCGTTGTGGAAGTTAAGCTCACGCAATTCCGTGAGCAAGCTCTTAACTTCCACAACCACCTGTTGAAGGAGCAGCGCCCCAAAAGCTCGTGCTTCCAAATAAACCTGTTGGACTATAACTTGGTGTTATGTGAATATCCTTGGACATTTCATTTCTAATCTTGGTCATCCTGTAGCCATGTCTCTGCAATGGCAATTCAGTCATACCCATTTATCTTGATTTATGCATTAAAATCATCAATCATGTTGCCAATGCCATCTGTATTCAAAATAGAGTTTTTTAAATTCTACTTTGTTAACATTATTCTCTATTCTCGAAATTCATGTCTTCTATTTTGCATTTTACTTTGCTACTTCTTTTCCCAGTTTTTACTTTGCTACTTCTTTTCCTTTGAATCTGAGCTCCTTCTCAGCTTCCCAAATCCTCATCAATTTAGTTTAAACCCTCACCAACAGCATTGCAAATCTCCCTGCAAAGATGTTAGTCCCAGTTCTGCAAAGCTGCAACCTTTCCATCTTGTCCAGGTCCCATCTATCTAAAACCAGGCCTAATGCTTCAGACATCTGTAGCCTCCTTCCTAACACAGTTCTTCCACTTTGGATCCAATCACTTAATTCTCCTATTTTTACATTCACCAGCATTTGGGACTGGAAGTAGGTGTGAGGTTATTGCATTAGAGGTCATGCTGTTCAAATTCCTTCCTAACTCTCTGAATGCTGCTTTCAGGACACCATTCCCCTTCCTACCTAAGTCATCAATACCAATGTGGACCACAACCTCCAGCTGTTCACCCTCCCTAGAAGAATTGGTGAGTGGAACCCATGCGGGTTCCTATACTACCTGACTGGTTCCCTTTGACTATCTGCCAGTGATCCATTCACTTTCTGCCTCCATACTCCTAGCCCAAATTGTGGCCACCTGTTTAAAAGTGCTATCCACATAGCTGCCAGCCTTATGAATGCACCATAGTCACTCCAGCTGCTGCTCGAACTCAAAACTGGAGCTCAGGATTCTACATGTGGTTATCTAGGTCACTGGCAGCATCTGCAACTTCCGACATTCTGTAGCATATACATCCCACATGACCAGGCTGCCCTTTAAAACTTGAACTTCATGTTCACTTTCTAAACCATCCAACTGTTGATAAACCTTCCTGGTATGAATAAATTTGATTAATACTTAGCACACTTTACTAGTTGCAATAAACCTTACTGAAAACACTGCTTTCCTCCCCCACCAAATTCCCATGTGAACCTAACTTACTACCAACACAGTCTATGTTTCATTCAGGTTTTATCTGACCATGTACCTTTTACTATTGCTGACACTCCAAGCTCACCTTCAAGTTTCATCAGCAGATACTCCTTGACAGTGTAAGTCATTTTCTGGAATGCATCAAAACGGTTGGCAATCACATTGATGTTTGCTGTATCTAAAACAGTTTGAAAGTAGCCAGTGTCATTGTGGGAGGTCAAAGATGGGTAGATGAGCAGTGGGGACTACAATGAGAGTATGATTTCTGGCAGGTTTTACCAACTGTCAGTCCTCCAGCCACAGACCTCCAGTTGTTAATCCTTGTGGAACAGGTTTAATCATATCAAGTGGCCTGAGGGAATATATTGCTGGTGGGTTTGGGAGGTAATTAAAGAAGGTTAGGTGTGGATTGAAGTAGGTTTTTTCCAGTCATTTGCCTGTTACAGTTCTCTTCTTGATGTGTGGGCAGTGAGAGGGTGCAGGGAGCAGTGTTGCTTAGGACAGGGCAGGGGAACAGAGTTTCTTGAATATCCCTGTGATTATATGCATTGTAATTAAGTTTGATGTGGACACATTGGCAGATTGTACCTTCTGGAGTACAGTGTTGATGCAATTCATTAGTCATGTCAGGAAATCCCTCTCTCTCAAATTAAAGTATATTATGGTTACAGCTGATTGGGATAGAATACAGAAAATTAAGCCTCACTGTTCCTGGAGTCATCACAAAAGTTAAAGATTTTGAGAAGTACACAAAATTCTACAATTTTCTTGTCTTTTACATCCATGTTGACAGAAAGTGTAGACCAAGTTTCTGTACTTGACAAGAACAACCATTACAAATAAATGGACTGTAACTACAGTTAACTAATTATGAACCATCAACATTTAACTCTTCTCACCCCATTATAAATTCCCCTCCACACACACATACAGAAAGACCCAGACTAGAATTAAAACATCGGTGTTATTGACAGAGGGGAAGGACTGGGAGACATTTAATGGTCCCTGTCCACGGGATGTGCTGAAATGATCTTTGAGCTGATTGGTATGCTGCTTCAAGATCTGCCTCCTTCAGATGGTTTCAGTAACTTGAAGGAGGCAAAGGATGACTGCTTCCTACTTATGAAGGTCTTTGACATAACAGTTAAAAGTCCCAGCTTAAAGCAACTGGAAAAGGAAAATAAATTTTCTGCATTCAGGCCTGAAAAGCTGTTTACTGAACAGCAAAAACAGTGCCTTTTTTTTGCTTGCTTATGATTGCTTCTGCCTAAACATCCACACCACCAAGCTGTTCAACTGCCTGGGAGTCAATCACATAGTTGTTGGTAAACTGAAGACCTTTCACATCAATAACTGGTCACTAGTTCATGGACCAATCTATATTGTTATCAGCTGTGCTCCATTTATACACACCCCTTGGTTCTGCTTTGTCTGCTGTAGGTTTCCCACAGCTTGAGTGAGCAGCTGTATAAGCAGCAATTACAATGAGTGTCAAGTCACTTGCTTTTGAAAAGTATAGCAATCCTTCGACAATCCTTGGTTTATCAAACAGTTCTTTTCCTATTTCAGCCCATAATCAGAAATAAAGAAAAATAAAAAGATATGGTCTTTACAATATGGTCACCATTACAATTTAGGCATTGTACTGATCTTACAAGCAGCTTAGGCTCAATGCCATTCATCTGTTCAACTCCTTCACTGAGAACCTTTCTCCTCTACCTATTGTTGGGGCATCTTCATTGCAGTTTCCACCTCTGGAGATGTTACATCATCCTTCCTTTGAGAATCTGTCAATCAGTGGTGATATTAAGACACAGGTATCTCTAAATCTAAGACAGTAACTGAAGTGGTAGCTGTGGCTACATCAAAAGCCTGTGTTCCATGTTTAGTGCAGTAATTGCTCTGAATTTTAGATAGCCTCAGTTGTTTTGTTGGAAAAAATAAGCTAGATAATTGTGATCATCAATCATTGGTAATAACATATTCTCTAATTCTTGGTACAATGACAAAATGGAGGACATTTACCAGATTCAATTGAGAATGTTGCAATTGTAGCCTCAGGCATGTGTTAGAAGTTTCATTGCTGTACAATATCTTTTTTCACTAATGCAAACACTTAAAATTTATGTTTCTCCGTATTTAAGGCTTGGAAGTGTGGATTTGTGTTTCTCCATATTGAGAAACTATCCTGGAAACAGGATTGGCACATCTAGTAATGTCATCACAGGTTAGTTTTATTCAGTATCGATTAAGGAAAGACCTTCCTACTTTGATTATTGCCCTAATGTACAATAACTCTTAAGTAATAGTGGGTACTTCAGTGTAATTAAATTTGGCCTTTTTCAATAGCTTCCATTGATGTTTCTGGGATTTCCAATCAGTATATCCAGCTGATGAACAGTATACTTCATCTGTCAGGTTATGAATGAATCATGTGATTTTTGTGATTACCTTGACAAATAAATGTTCTTTGATAATGTCAACTCTAGGTGCCACATGCAGCATAGCCTCCAAATGAGTCTCCACTTATAGGCTTTATTTTAACCTTGTTTAAGCTGTATGGATTATACAGACCCCCTGTCCCAATGAGGTGGTGAGTGTTCAGTGCAGTATCACACGCCTTTAATCACCACAGCAGAAACTGCATTGATATTTTTGCCGATGAGGTTATGGGAGATCAGCTGAGCAGTCAGCTGTTGCAGCACCACACATCATGCTGCCAGGATCAATAAAGGATAATTATGTTTAGAATTACCAGTTATCTCTCCTTCAAAGCACTAATTATATTTCAAACAACGTTTTACCTTTTGAAAAATAAAACCCATTTGGAGTGGTCAAGAGGTTAATTTCTTGCTTACTCATGGATAAACTGATTGTTGCAGCATTGCGATTAATTTTCATTAAACTTCATGAATGGCAGTCATCTGTTATTGTTATGCAGTTAATTTTTAGTCTTAAAATCTAATAGTTGATTGTTGCCAGTTCAGTGAAAGAGACAATTGAACCAATTTTGGGAGTGGATTGAATTAATTTCGGTAAACCTGACATTTTTTTGACTATATTGAGCTTTTACACAAGCGCATGCCAGAGGTTTTGACAGGCAAAACTGTCAGCACATAGCCTTCTCATGTTTCTGATCCTGACTGCAACTTTGTTTGGCTTTCAATATGGTTATCTGTTAGGTCATCCACTTCGAACAAAAAACTTATAACAGCGGAGGTCCACGCTTCTTGGGCTACAAATATGTAGATTCTCACAATGTTATGAACAGTGGACACTAGTGTAGTGATAATGTTATTAGACTAATAATCTGAATAGCTGGAAGAGTACTGGAGACCTACATGGCCAAGTCTTAAAGGGAAAAATACTGCTACTGGAGCAAACCATTACAGGACCAGCAATCATTTCTCCAATAAACTACATGTCTTCAGGGCATCTGCTTAAGTCACTGTTGGTAGGGGTGACCACCACAAAGACCATGTGGAGATAAAGTCCAATCTTTACACTGAGAACATAATTCCATTGTTGTGTGGCACTACCATTATGGTATATGCGGTTGGTTCACAATAGAACCAGAAGCTTAAACTGGGGGCCATCAGCAGCAGCAGATTTACAGAACTAATAGAAGGAGTCTCCACATACAAGCACAGAAGTAGAATTGTTACAGTATATTAGGAGGCCATTCGTCTGGAGGGTTGTTTTTCCAGACTGGAGGCCTGTGACCAAAAGTGTTCTGCAGGAATCAGTGCTGGGTCCATTGTTGTTTGTTATTTATGTAAATGATTTGGATGAGAATTTGGGTAGCACTGTTAGCAAGTTTATGGATGACACCAAAATTGGTAGTATAGTGAACAATGAAGAAGCTTCTCTAAGTTTACAAAGGAATCTTGTTCAGTTGGACCAATGAATAATGTGGCAGATGGAGTTTAATTTGATTAAATGCAAGGTGTTGCATTTTGGTAAGACAAACAAGGACAGGACTTATATTATTCATGGCAGGGTTTTGGGGAGTGTTGTTGAACAGAGAAACCAAAGGATTTATGTACGTAGTTCTTTGAAAGTTGCATCACAGGTAGACAGGGTGGCTAAGAACACGTTTAGCAAACTTGCCTTCAGTGCTCTGTCTATTGAGTGTAGGAATTGGGACATCATATTGTGGCTACAAAGGACATTGGTGAGGCCTTTTATGGAGCACTGTATACAGACTGGTCACCTTGCTATAGGAAGGATATGATTAAATTGGAGAGGGTGCAGCAAAGATTTGCAAAGATGTTACCTGGACTAGAAAATTTGACTTATAAGGAGAGGCTGGATAAACTGGGCCTTTATTCACTGGAGCATGGGAGGTTGAGACATGATCTTATAGGTGTTTATACATTTATGAGGGGCATAGGTATGGTGAATGCAAAGATATTTTCCCTAGGGTAATGTAGTTCAAAACTAGATGGAATATTTTTAAGGTGAAAGGAGAAAGATTTAAAAGGGGCCTGAGGAGCAATTTTTTTTTCACACAGAAGGTGATTCATATGCGGAATGAACTGCCAGTAGTTGCAGCTACAGCCACAACATTTAAAAGATAGTTGGTTAAATACACAAATAGGAAAGGTTTAGAGGAATGTGGGCCAAATGTAGACAAATGGGACTGGTTTAGTTTGGGAAACTTGGTTGGTATGAGTGAGTTGGACCAAAGGATTTTTCTTATGCTGTATAACTCTTTAGTTGTATGATTCTACACTATGCACTTACTTTCCAAATGAGCTTTATGACTTCATGCCATTCTCCTGCTTATTCCCTGTAACCTTGCAATTGTTTTATTCACTTAATCACGTAATTCTCTTTTGAATGTCTTGATCCTGCCTCCAGAATACTTTTAGGCAGTGTATACCAGACCCTATCTACTTGCTATGAAAATGTTTTCTCATACATTGCATTCACTTCTTTCCTTAATGATCAGAGAGTTCATTATGTCAGTGCAAAAACCAAGACTGAAACGTTTACAATCATTTTCAGCCAGACCTTCTCCATGGATGATCCAGCTTGCCTCCCTCCTCAAGCTATATATGCTAATCTTTAATCAATTTGATTTGCTCCACATTGTTTCAAGATATTGCCAATGACACTTGACACAGAAAAGGCTATGGGTCCTAACAAGATCCTAGAACTTGAGAAACATCTACACCAGCAGCCAAATGGATTCAGCTTAGCTATAGTATATGCCTGATAACATTGAGAATTGAACCAGATATGTCCTGCACAAAGGACATATTCAATCTAATTAATCATTGCCGCATGAGTCTACTCACACAATCATTGACATAGTGATGGAAGTGTCATTGATATTTTTATTGTAGGATCCATAGGATGAGTGCACAGAATCTTAATGTGAGCAAAACCCCTCCAGTTGGAATACCATTGATCTTGAGGCAGGAATTTTATCTGATTGATTGCTTGTTGCAGCTGTCCCAGTGATGATATTTCATCCTGGAATCTACCATAGGGTATTGGAGGAATAGTCTGGTAAGTATTATCCAGTGGTGTTCTTCGTGGTGATGATGGAAAAGAAGTACAAACTTGTGAACGAAAGGGATTTTTGCCATTTGACTTTGATCTAAGGCCTTTACGGCTTCCAAATAAGGTTTGCATATGATGATGTGCTACGCAAGGTAATTGAAGCAACCTTGCGTTGATATCACAGCACCACACATCACAGACTACCACAGTATGAGTAGACTCTCTAAAAAATGCACCAAAAGTGCATGGACTTGAACACATGAAGAAGATGGGTTAGTTGTTGCCTAATGCAAACAAGTTAGAACCTAGCTTACTTATATTCGCCATATATCGCAGTATTTAGTATGAACGTAAAATAAATAGTGTTACTTTGAAGTCTAAGCCTGAATAAAGTTCCTTGACTTCGTCTTCTTCTTCTTCATGAATCTGGAAAGAACCTAAATTCATCATGTTACATCAAGTTACATGATGAAAAATTGAGGGGATATACAGCCTAGAAGGCTGTTGCAGATCAAGAAACCCACCTGAGATCATCTGAAGGAGAGAAGAATTCAAAAAATCATGTTATAAAAAATAGTTGTTGGTACATACAGACCACAGAGCTGAACAGCAGCTGAACAAAAATTCTTTCCAAAAAATTCTTTCCAAATGTTGTGTTTTAAAAAAAGCCTTTTACAACCAGTAAGAGGGGAAACAAGTCTTTAAAAGACTCCCAGAAGAACAACAAAGCCCGTTGGCAGCCAAATGGAGAAAGCTGAATCAAGAATCCAAGAGGCCAATTATTGGACACCCAAAATAGATTACATCCCTTGAGGGAAGGAACATACGAAGATTTGTTTGCACATGACAAGCTAGGCTGAAGGAAACAGGTAAGGCTTCCAGTGGTGAGTTAATAAATTGCTGAGCTATTAATTCAATAACAGCAAGTTAAAATAATTCTTCAGGCACAGGCTTAAAGAAAATCAATTGAAGAAAATAAAAAATCGGGAAGCAAAATCATTATTGTAATTTGAAGTGTCAAAGCTTGAACAGATAAGTTTGTGAAATCTTTGTTATTTTGACAGTTTCAGTGATAAATTCAATGATTTATTTGGCAAGTTTTTATCAATTTTTCATTAAAATACAAAAACTCAGATAAAGGAAAGGAGTACGAATTTGGTCACGTGGTGTTGCGTTCAACACAAAATGCATCAAACTCAGATAATATCCGTGCCAACATTATCTTGGCAGACATCTTTGATACATTCAAAAGAATCTTTGAATCATCATTTTGAGAAAGTTTTGATCCACAGACAAGAAAAGTAATTTTGAATATTTGTTGGGTTTTTTTCAGTAGCAAATACTTGGGAATTTAGATAATTGATATGAAAGTTGCATTTCCAGAGGGAAATCAGCTCAAATGTGATTTTTCTTTTCCCTCCAAAGATAGCCCTCCATGCATTGGGGACACCCTGAAAGTTAAACCAATACATGTATGGCTTAAATGGTGTCTCTAGGGCTTAATACTTCTCAGTAAGGTCTACTTAATTAAAATTAGGCTCCACTTAAAAGCAGACCATGCTGTATTTTACAGGGACCATGGGAGGCAGCTTTCAGACATCTTTATGATGCACTTATACTTTTTTTTGTTGGGTGGGAGCAATGAACTTGAAAAGATTGTCATAAATGAACTTTAAGCAGAATTCAAAGCTGTAAGTCCAGCTGTTAGGTCTTTTAAATACATTGGATTGGAAATTAAGCAGAATAAGTCAATGTCACTTTGTAATCTTATTGAAAAACTGGAAGCCCCACTTCTGTTCGTCAAAGTAAAGCCTCACTAAAAGATCCAGTGGCTTCCAAAATTGAAGTGGATGAATTGTGAAGTCTAATTATATAACCAAATTGATTAAGACCCAACCAAGGTCAGATTTGAGAATAACTGTGAAAAATCAAGGTGAAAGATATTATTCAGGCAAACAGACAGTGAAAAAATGTTTAAAATGGAGGACTGTATTTTGAAATTTCCATCATTAGGAGATTCCAGAATTGCGATACATGTTATTTTTGTGATTCTTCTTGTGCATATCTCTGTCATTGATTCTCTGGTGCAGGAGGACCTATAATTTTGCCTTTGGGATAGGACAGTAAACAATATCCTTTAGCTTGGGAAGCTAAAAAAATTCAGTAGAACAGTGAAGAGTATCTTAGCAGCCAAAACTCTCCTGCTCTTATTGAAATGGTAGTTATGGTATTTACCTTAGTGCAAATATTGAATGAACTTGGATGTAAGTTAGCTCACTGAGCTGGATGGTTTGTTTTTAGACCATGACTAGATAACATCATCAGTGAGAGCCTCCGGTGAAGCGCTGGTGGTATGTCCTGCCTCTCTATTTATAGGTCTTGGTTGCTTAAGGTGGGTGATGTCATTTCTGGGTTTTATTTCAAGAGAAGGTAGATGGAGACTAAATCAATGTGCTTTTTGATGGAGTTCCAGTTAGAATGCCAGGCCTCTAGGAATTCTCATGCATGTCTTTGTTTTGTCTGTCCTAGGATGTGTGTGTTGTCCCAGTCAAAGTGGTATCCTTCTTTGTCTGTATGCATGGAAACTAGTGATAGTGGGTCGTGTCTTTTGGTGGTTAGTTGGTGTTCATATATCCTGGTGGCAAGTTTCCTGCTTGTTTGTCTGATGTGTTTTTTACAGCTCTTGCATGGTAATTTGTAAATGACATTAATTTTGCTGGTAGTATTGAAGGTTCATTAGTTGCTGTTGAAGTGTGTTGGTAGGTTTGTGGGGTACCATGATGCCAAGGGACCTGAATATTCGTGAAGTAATTTCTGATATGTCTTTTATGTAAGGTAATGTGGCTGTAGTTTTTGGTTTGCGTTGAGTCTGCTTGTTTTGGTTTGTTTCTGAGGATTCATCGGATTGTATTTATTGGGTACCAGTTTTTCTTGAAAATATTGTATGGGTATTTTTCTTCTACTATTTGTAGTTCTTGGGTGCTGCAGTGTGAGGTAGCTCATTGAAATAGTGTCTTCATGCAGCTCCGTTTTTGGTGTTGGAATGATTGCTTCTGAAGTTAAATATTTGTTCTGTGTTTGTTGTTTTTATGTAAACGCTGGTTTGAAGCTCTCCGTTAGCTGTACGTTCAACTGTCACATCTAGGAATGAGAGTCTGTTGTCGTTCTCCTCCTGTTTTGTGATTTTTATGCCTGTCAGGATATTGTTGATGGTGTTGTATGTTTCCTCTAATTTGTCCCTTTTTGTGATGACAAAGGTGTCATCCATGTAGCAGACCCAAAGTTTGTGTTGGATAAATGGGAGGGCCCTTCGGAGGATTGGTATGAACTTTTGGGCCGAAGGGCCTGTTCACATACTGTAGGGAATCTAATCTAATGACTAAAAGTCAGAATACAGTTATAGCAGTAATTATGAAGGCAAACTGAACATTGAACTTTTTGCAAAAGGGATGGGGTATAAAAATGGGGATATCTTGCTATAACAACTATTGGTAAAAACACTCTAGAGTGGTTTGTGCAGTTTTATTCACCTTATTTTCGAAGGAATATATTTATATTAGAAGCAGTTCAGAAAAGCTTTTCTCAGCTGATTCCTGGAATGAGGAAAGGTTATTCAAGTTAGATCTATACTCACTCATTGCAGTTGAGATGAGATTACCTACAGTGTGGAAAGAGGCTCTTTGGCCCAACAAGTCCATACCGACCTTCCGAAGAGTAACCCACCCCAACCCATTTCCCTCTGACCAATGCACCGAACACAGTGGGCAATTTAGCATGGCCAATTGACCTGACTTTTTTGGACTGTGTGAGGAAACCGAAGCACCCAGAAGAAACCCACGCAGACACGGGGAGAATGTGCAAACTTCACATAGACAATCACCTGAGGCTGGAATCAAACCTGCGTCTCTGGCAATGTGAGGCAGCAGTGGTAACCACTGAGCCATCATGCATCCCCTGCTTAGTTAATGGGGACCATGAGTAGATGAAAATGGGATGGCTATACTGAGAGCAGCGCATATCATGACAGGGCCTATGGTGTGGGGATGGGAGAAGGACATGAAAGGAGGTATTCAGGCTCTAACATTTTTTAACTCAATATTGAGTTCTGAAGGCTGTAGGCTGTAGGGTCATTGAGCAGAAACCGAGATGCTGAGCTTTGCTGGACACTTAGCAGATCCGAGACAGAAATATTGGTCAGGGAATATGATGGTGCATCACATTGGTAGGCAATGGAAAGCCTGAGGTAATTTTTAAGGATAGTATCACAGCATTTTACAGGATAGAAGGAGGCTAGTCAGCCCATTGCATCTGCACCAGAGTCTTTGGTTAGTGCACGCCATTGTTTATAAATACCTTTTCTATTGAAAATATAAGTTTCTGAAGCAATGCCTTGGTCTTTTCTGAGCTGTATCCAATATTTGCATTTATTTTATTATCCATTCAGAAGGATCGTTATTTCTCAAGATAGGCAAACAGCCCAAGTGTTAATGATTTCAATAAATGCAAAATGAATAACATCATTTGGTGTTTAGTATATTAGCTGTAAATCAGTTGAAGCCTGAAGATTTCCTTCAAGCTTACAGATGAGTTCTTGTTTCCACATGGCCTCAGGTGACTGAATGTTACCTCCAGCTATGACAGCTGTTTAAGCAGCTGCCACTTTGACCCATTGATAAAGAGTATGCACAAGTTTGAGCTGAACCTTACAAATTGGCATACACAGCTGTGCCAGTTTGAAAAGCAAGAAGAAATCTCCAAATTATTTCAATTATGAGAATTATTTTCATTTTTCAGTTACTTTACCCACTATTATTTCATAATTTAAATGAAAACAGAAAATGATTAGTTATAATTTTATTTTCTGACATTTACCATACTCATAAAGCATTACAAGATGCACTGTTATATTTTGCAGCAATTAATTCAGATCCTCACTCTCTAATAACACTCAAGAAACTTGACACCATCCAGGGTGAAGTAACCCTTTTGAACAACAACTCATTCACTGCTTTAAAGATTTACTTCCTCCATCACCTTGGCAATAATGTGCACAAGCTACAGGATAATCTGTTGCAACTAGGTAAAGCTTCTTTACAGCAAATTCTAATCCTGTAATCTCTACTCCTAGAAAAACAAGTCAAGCAGGTGCATGGGACCGCCGCTGCCTCTAAATCACGTGGCATCCTAATATGGAAATATTCACAGGCATTGAGTTGAATATTTTTATTCATTCACAGGATGTGAATGGGTGTCACTAGATAATGACCCTTGAGAAGGTTGTGGTGAGCTGCCTTCTGGAACTGCTGCAGTCCATTTGGCGTGAGAACTCACAATGCTGTTAAGGAAGGAGTTCCAAGATTTTGACCCAGTGAAAGTGAAGGAATGGTGCTACATTTCCAAGTAGGATGGTGATGGCTTTGAGGGCAACATGCAGGTGTTGGTGTTTCGATGTATCGGTTTCCCTGATATTTCAATATGGTAGAGATTGCAAGTTTGGGATGTGCTGTATAGGAAACCTTGATGAGTTATTGCAGTGCACCTTGTAAAATACTGCTTCCCAAACTTTTTCCCACTGTGACTCCATTTTGAGGCTTGAAAGTTGTTGCAAACCTACTGCAAAAGCTTTGGGGGTCAGAAGACGGGATAATGAGGGAGATACAATGCAGCCATTGCTGCCTTTGAGCTCATGACCCCAAAATTGAAGCCTGTGACACCACTTGAGATTCCAGCCTTTACTTTGGGAAGGCCTGTTGCAGATGGTGGCCCCACTCCCACAACTATGAGTCAGTGCTAGAGGGAGTGAATGTTGAAATGATAGGTGCGGTATCGTGAAAAAAGGTGCTTTGTTCTGGATAGCATTGAGCTTGCACATTGTTGGAACTGCATCCGTCCAGGCAAGTGGATGACACACATCGCATTGCTGACTTGTGTCTTGTGTATGGTGGATAGGCTTTGATGAATTAGGAGGTGGTCAAGTCGAAATAGAATTCCTAGCCTCTCCTCTGTTCTTGGAGTATTTTAAGGCTGGTTCAGTTCAGTTTCTGATAGATGGTAACCCGAAGGATGTTGACAGAGTAAGACTCAACCATGGTAATCCCTTTGAATGTCTCTTTTGTTTGAGATGGTCATTATATGGCATTTGTTTGGCTTTATCATTACTTGCCACTTGTCAGCCATTATCCAGATCTGGCTGCATTTGAACATGACTTTCTGCAGAACCTGTGAAATCACAAATTATGCTCAACATTATACAAACATCAATAAGCATCATCACTTCTGACATTATTATGAAGGGAAACTCATTGATAAAGTAGCTGAAGGTAACTCAGCATTTGGATATTACACAGAGTCATTCCCACAGCGATGTTCTGAGATCGAGATTCTTGACCTCCAGCAACGACAACCAACTACCTTTCTGCCACATATGACTCCAGCCAAGGAAGATGATTCCCCCAATTCTCATAAACTCCAATTTAGGAATTCCTAACGTTGGGAACTAGGCCTATTTGATGCCACACTCTGTGAAATGCAACTTTGATGTTAAGTGCAATCACTCTCACCCCTTCTCTTGCATTTGGCTCTTTTGTCCATGTTTGAACTGAGGCTGTAATGAGGACAGGGACTGAGTAGGCATAATGGAGCCCTACCTTTGCATCAGTGAGTTGAGTATTTTTGAGTAAGTACTCTTTTATTGCACTGTCAACGGCATGTTCCATCACATCACTAATGATTGAGAGTAAACTGATTGGGTGGTAATTGGTCATGTTGGATTTGTCATATTTCTTGTGCACAGAACAGGCCTAGACAATTTTCCAAAATGCCAGGTTGATGCCAGTGTTTTAGCTGTTGTCAGGATCCATAATCTTTGTAGTATCCAGTGCCTCCAACTGTTTCTTGATATCACATGGAATGAATTGGATTTGCTGAAGACAGGTATTTGTGATGCTGGGACCCTCTGGAGGAGGCCATGATAGATCATCTATTGGGAAATCTGACTGAAAATTAAACATTTTTTTTTCTTTGGTGTGTAAAAGTCATGCACTAGTTGCAAACTATCAGGGAATATCCCTTGACTATTTCATACATTAAGTTGAAGGAATTTTTTTCTCATCTCTCACTATCATCTTCATTTTGCTGTTTCTCTATCTCCCCTTCAATGTCTGCATGTTTTCTTTATATTTCTTTTTTGTAACTTTCTTATCCTTCACACAAGATTTTTCTTTTCTTTCTCCTGGTTTCTTAACCATTCCTTTCTCAGTGCCTTCTTTTTGAAATCTATCCCTTTCAGCATGACTGAGGCTATCAAGGCAGTTTTCCATCTCCATAAGGACTGTGTGATGGTCGCTCCTACCAATGTTGTCATAGTCAGACATATCTGCCACAGATTGATTGGTTAGGAAAAGGTCAAGTACATTTTCTCACTTGTTATATCCTTCAGCACCTGCTATAATATCCTTTATGACTCAGTCAGGAATGCTGTTACCAAGCCAATCTTGGTGATGAATATTGAAATGCCCAATCCAAAGTATTCTGTGCCCTTGCCACCCTCAGTGCATTGTGCAAGTGGTATCCAACATGGAGGAGAACTAATTTGCCAGCTCAAGGTAGCAGGTAGGCAGTATGTGGTAATCCGCAGGGGGTTATGTGCCGCTATTTGTCTGTTACCATGATACATCATGGGGTCCAGAGTCAATGTCTAGTTTACTAGCCCAGTGATAGTAGCATTACCTCTACCCCCTGGATCCTGATGGTCCTCTCTTACAACACTGTGTGTGAAAACTTACACCACATCGACTGAAGTGATTCAAGAACATGACTACCAGAATGTTCTCAAGGGAAATTAAGTTTGGGTAATAAATGGTAACCTTGCCATTGATGCTTAGCCCCAAGAATACAAAGAGTGTTGGGTCTGTCCTACAGTCAGTATGTCAGAATACCTTTATATATACCTTTATATATGATATCATCACTGCTTCACAGGGTGTGGTCTGAGGTTATGAAATTCTGACATTTCATAGTGTTAACAGTGTCAAGGTAAGAGGTTGATGATTTAGTACTGAACTATTTCACCCAATGGGTTATGAATCTGAAGAGAGGAAAAAAAATTAAAAAGGTCATGAGGAGCAACATTTTTACACGGAGGGTAGTTCATATGTGGAATGAACTGCCAAAAGAAATGGTAGATTCTGGTACAGTTATAACATTTAAATACATTTTAAAGGGTTGAATATGAATTGGAAAGTTTTAGAAGGATATGCACTGATCACAGGCAAGTGGGACTAGTTTCATTTGGGAAACCTGGCATGGATGAGTTGGACTAAAGGGTCTGTTCTTGTGCTGTATGACTCTATGACTCTAAATGGTCCATCGTTGTGTTGCGCACATGGTCCTATGAACTCTGTTGACCCTGAGCTCCTCTGCTGGAAACTTATCTCTAGAACTGTTGTTCCTAACCTCTTATCAGGAGTGCTTTCACATTGAAATCTGCAAATGAGTGATGTTTGTCTTATAGCTTACTTTTTTTTATTTTATAAACACAAGCAGTAGAGTTCTTACAATAGACATTTTCAATAGGCAGGTGTAAGTGTTATGGCAAAACGTTATGAGGATGGCTGACAATCCAACATGCTGCTGATGCTCAAACAGACACGATTGCCTGAAATGTATTTTCCCATTGTACCATCTTTTTCCAACTGTTTAGTAACTAAACATTTCCCTTTCTCTTTATTTCTCTTTGTGCATGATTTGATTCTACTTCGTTCCATTTCATTTTCTTCTCTGACATTCTACTGTTTCTGTCTCAGTCATTGTACTGAATGTCATTGCTTTGAGATCTCCAAATGCCCTGTTATACTATTGTAGCTTTATCATCATACAGTCCAGCAAGTTGCAAGCCATAATATATAATATACAGGCCATAAAATATGGGAGCAGAATTAAGCCATTTGCCCATTGAGTTTGCTGCACAATTAGATCGTGGCTGATAAGTTTCTCAACCCCATTCTCCCGACTTTTCACCATAATCCTTGATTCCCTTAATCAAGAAACTCTCTCTGTCTTAAATACACTCAATGACTTGGTCTCCACAGCCCTCTGAGGTACTGAGTTCTACAGATTAACTACCTCCTTGCTGAATAAATTCTTCCACATTTCAGTTCTAAAAGGTTGTGCCTTCACTTTGAGACTTTGCCTAGGGCTCAAGTCTAGCATACTAGTGGAAATATCTTCTCCATGTTCATTCTATCCAGGTCTCTCAGTATTCTATAGATTTCAATCCGATCCCCTCCCTCCATCCTTCTCAGCTATATCAAGTACAGGCCCAGAGACCTCAAGCTCCCCTCTTTTAACAAGCCCTTCACCCCAGTATCATTCTTGTAAACTTCCTCTGGACCCCATCCAATGCCAACACATCCTTCTTCAGATAAGGGGCCCAACTATTGCTGGTCTGATCAGAGCTTTATATAGCCTCAGCAATACATTTCTGCTGTTGTATTCTAGCCCTCTTGAAATGAATGCTAAGATTACATTTGCCTTCCACGTCACCAACTGAACCTGCACGTTAACTTTAAGAGAATCCTGAACTAGGACTCTTAAGTCCCTTTGTGCTTCAGATTTACAAAGCCTTTGTCCATTTAGAAAATAGTCACTGCCTCCATTTTTCCTACCATAACATCATACTTTCCCACATTTCCATCTGCCACATTTGTGCCCACTCCTCTAGCCTGTCCAAATCCTTCTGCAGTCTCCCTGCTTCCAAAACACTACTTGTCCCTCGCCTATCTTTGTGTCATCTGCAAACTTAGCAACAATGCCCTCAGTTCCTTCATTCAGATTGTTAATGTATAATGTGAATAATTGTGGTCCTAACACTGTGGGACTCCACTAGTTACTAGCTGCCATTCTGAAGAATACCCATTCATATCCTTCACGTTCTCTGCCTTCTGCTAGTCAGCCAAACCTCTATCCATGCCAATACCTTGTCCTTAACACTATGAACACATCTTATGTAGCAGCCTCTTGTGAGGCACCTTGTCAAAGGCCTTCTAGAAATCTAAATAGATCACATCCATTGACTTTCCTTTGTCTCCTTGCTCATTATCTCCTCAAAGAATTCTAACAGATTTGTCAGTCATGATCTCCTTGTGATGAAACCATAAAATCAGCCCTATTTTACCATGCAATTCCAAGTACTCTGCAATTTCATCTTTAAAAATAGTCTAAAATCTTACCAATGACTGATGTCAGGCTAATCGGCCTATAGTTTCCTGTCTTCTGCCTGCCTCCCTTCTTAAGTGATGTGTTACATTCACCATTTTCCTATCCTCTGAGACCCTCACTGATTCCAGTGATTCCCAATGCCTCCATTATCTCCTCAGCTACCTCTTTCAGAACTCTGGAGTGTAGTCCATCTGGGCCGGATGATATATCCACCTTCTGACCTTTTAGCTACCCACACACCTTCTCCTTAGTGGTGGTGATTACATTCACCTCTGCCCCCTAACTCTCTTGAAGTTCTGGTATGCTGCTGGTACCTTCCACTGTGAAAACTGATGCAAAGTACCTGTTCAGTTCCTCCACTATTTCTTTGTTCCCTAGTATTACTTTTCCAGTCACATTTTCTAGTGGTCTAATATCTAGTCTTGCCTCTCGCTTACCTTTTATATATCTAAAAAAAACTCTTGCAATCCTCTTTTATATAACTGGCTAGCTTTCTCTCATATTTCATCTCCTCCCTCCTTATTGTGTTAGTAGTTATTCTTTGCTGGTTTTTAATGGCTTCCCAATCCTTTGGCTTCCCACTGGCTTTTACCACATTGTATGTTTTTTTGTTGCTTTTGTGCTGTCCCTGACTTCCCTTCTCAGCCATGTTTGTCTCATTCCCTCCCCCCTTTTTTCTTCCTTGGGATGAATTTCTGCTATGGCCCCTGAATTACCCCAGAAACTCCTGTCATCACTGCTCCACTACTTACCCTATTAGGCTTCCCTTCCAATCAACTCTAGCCAGCTTCTCCCTCATCTTTTTGCTTTACTCAGTTGTAATACTGTTACAACTGATTCCAGCTTCTCTCTCTCAAACTGCAGGGTGATTTCTATCATATTATGATCACTGCCCTGTGGGGTTCCTTCCCCTTCAGCTCCCTAATCAAGTCTGCCTCATTACACATCACCAAATCCAGAATTGTCTGTTCCCTAGTGGGCTTTATCATAAGCTGCTCCAATAATCCATCTTGTAGACATTTCACGAATTCCTTTTCTTGAAGTCAGCTACCAACCTGATTTTCCCAGTCCACCCATGTATTGAAGTCATCCATGATTATTGTAACAGTGCCTTTCTTATAGGTCTTTGTCTGTCTCCAATTTAGTTTCTTCCCACATCCTGACAATTTCTAGAAGCCCCTAACACAATTCCAATCAGGATCTTTTTTTCCTTTGCAATTCCTCATCTTTACCCACAATGATTCTGCACTCTCTGACTGTATTTCACTTCCTGCTCTTGATTTAATTTCATTTCTACTAACAAGGCAACCCATCCCCTCTGCCCATCTGCCTGTCCTTTCAATAGGATGCATATCTTTAGATATTTAGTGCCTAGCCTTGTTCCCCTTCTCTGTGATACCCACAACATTGTACCTGCCAATTTCAATCTGTGTTAAAATCTAATTTTCCCAGTTTCATATACATATAACACCCTCAGTCCTGCATTGACTGCACCCCTTTTCATAACCTGCTGTGCCTGAAGTTAGATTCGTGATTTTTCCCATACTCTCCATCCTATTACTTGATCTGGAGACTTTAATACCATTTGCTGTGCCCGCTCCCCCCTTTAACTTTATTCTATACTTTTCCTCGCAACTTAACCCACCTCCTCCCCACTATTTTGTTTAAAGCCTATTTGCAGCTATAGTTATGCGATTAGGACTCTGTCCCAACATGATTCAGGTGGAGACCGTCTCATTGAAACAGTTACCATCTTGCCCAGTCCTGGTGCCAATGTCTCATGAATTTGCATATGTTTCTCCCACATCAATCTTTGATGAACATGAGATTAGATTAGATTATTTACAGTGTGGATACAGGCCCTTCGGCCCAACAAGTCCACACAGACTCTCCGAAGAGCAACCCATCCAGACCCCTACATTTACCCCTTCAACTAATACTACGGGCAATTTAGCATGGCCAATTCACCTAACCTACACATCTTTGGACTGTGGGAGGAAACCGGAGCACCCGGAGGAAACCCACGCTGACACAGGGAGAATGTGCAAACTCCACACAGACAGTTGTCTGAGGTGGGAATCGAACCCAGGTCTCTGGCGCTGTGAGGGAGCAGTGCTAACCACTGTGCCACCATGCCGGCCATGTTTACCTTTTTAATCATGTTGACCCTGTGCCAATTTGCTCATGACTCAGGTAGTAGTAATTCAGAAATTATTACATTTATGGTTCTACTTTTTAAAATTAGTCCCTAGCTACACATATTCCCTCAGCGAACCTCCTTCTATCTATCTCATTGGTACCTACATGGACCACAACAACTGAATCTTTCTCCTCCCACTCCAAGTTCTTCTGCAATCCAGGCAGGCAACACAACCTTCAGGACTCTTGATCCTGGCCACAGAAACAGAGTCTATTTCTTGACTATACCATTCCCAATTACAACTACATTTCTCTTTTCTTCCCCCCATATCTTAAATGGCTCCCTGTATAATAGTGCTACAGTCAAATTGCTCATCCTCCTTACAGTCCCCACTCTCGCCCACACAAGGAACAAAAATTTCAAACCTGTTAGACAAGTTCAAGGACTAACACTTCTTTAGCACTACCTCCTGGATCTCTCTACCTGTCTCGCTTGTAGTCATATTCTCCTATTCCTGATCACTGTCTGAATTCAAGGTAGTTAATCTAAGGGGTGTGACTGCCTCCTGTAGTGCAGTATCCAGCTAACTCTCCCCCTCCCTGATGTGTCACAGTGTTCAAAGCTCAGATTCCATCTCATCAATTCTGAGCCAGAGTTTCTCAATCAGTCGACACTTGTAACAGATGTGGTCACTATGAGTTAGAGTAGGACCACCAGCTCCCACATCATGCACATACAACACATCACCTGGCCATATATCTCTATTTTAAAGACTTTGTTTTTAATTTGATTTTTAAAAGTTTAACATTGCTTTTTTCGTTTGTAACCCTGTAAATATTTCCCCTGTTTAACTTCAGTCTGAAAGGAACATATAATAAATAGTCAAAATAGTAGCTATCACCAAGCAATTAATTTACAGTTTACCTGTGAAGTTACTTTTTTGTGCTGAAGCCCTAATTGGGTTTCAATTTATCTTGTTTAAAAAAAGCTCATCTTCCCCCCTGCACTGAATTCCTGAACTACAAACTCACTAGGGCTGTCTCTCACTTTGGACTGTGTCTCCTTCCTGACTGTGCAAAGCTTAGAGATGAGAGAAAATATCCTATTAACAAGTAATTATTGAACAAAATCTGGGCCATTCTAACAGTGTAATCTTTTTTCAGGCATAATTATCTAGAAAGCCTCTGTGACATACAATCCCAGATATATTTGATTCTGTACTGCATATATCTTTACCTAAAAATAATTCTAGTCTCATTTCCTTCTCAGTTTGAATTTTTATTTATCATTTATTGAAAGCAGATCCTGAAGTCAAGCAATAGCCTTCTCAGTTGCTGAGTTTAAGAAGATTGGTCCACCATTTAGTGTATGGACACTCCTTGGTAATGTGCATAGTATTTTTTGTTTCTCTCATAAAGGGTTTGTATGAAGGCTTTAGCAATGGGATGGGCTGCACAGAACCTTGGCCTGTCCTGAACCAGTTTGGTAAAGCCAACTCTCATTGGAGTAATTCAAAGCCTGCCATTCGACAGATGGAATTTTTCACAAGGAAATTGGTGGTGGCTTCCTACAGAAGGATGTAATTTTTATTAATGACTTGGAAGAGGGAGTCGAAGGATGGGTCAGTAAATTTGCAGACGATACAAAGATTGGTGGAGTTGTGGATAGTGAGGAGGGCTGTTGTCGGCTGCAAAGGGACTTAGATATGATGCAGAGCTGGGCTGAGGAGTGGCAGATGGAGTTCAACCCTGTCAAGTGTGAGATTGTCCATTTTGGAAGGACAAATAAGAATGTGGAATACAGGGTTAAAGGTAGGGTTCTTAGTAAGGTGGAGGAGCAGAGGGATCTTGGGGTCTATGTTCATAGATCTTTGAAAGTTGCCACTCAGGTGGATAGAGCTTGTAAGAAGGCCTATGGTGTATTAGCATTTATTAGCAGAGGGATTGAATTCAAGAGTCGTGAGGTGATGTTGCAGCTGTATAGGACCTTGGTAAGGCCACATTTGGAGTACTGTGTGCAGTTCTGGTCGCCTCATTTTAGGAAAGATGTGGAAGCTTTGGAGAGGGTGCAGAGGAGATTTACCAGGATGTTGCCTGGAATGGAGAATAGGTTGAGAGTGCTAGGCCTTTTCTCATTGGAACGGCGAAGGATGAGGGGTGACTTGATAGAGGTTTATGAGATGATCAGGGGAATAGATAGAGTAGACAGTCAGAGACTTTTTCCCCAGGTACAACAGAGTGTTACAAGGGGACATAAATTTAAGGTAAAGGGTGGAAGGTATAGGGAGGATGTCAGGGGTAGGTTCTTTACCCAGAGAGTGGTGGGGGCATGGAATGCGCTGCCTGTGGGAGTGGCAGAGTCAGAATCATTGTTGACCTTTAAGCGGCAATTGGATAGGTACATGGATAGGTGGTTAAGCTAGGACAAATGCTCGCACAATATCGTGGGCCTAAGGGCCTGTTCTGTGCTGTATTGTTCTATGTTCTATGTTCTATGTTCTATGTTCTATCTCCCAGCAGACATCCTTTGGATTAATGAAAGGAGACCTGGGAGGGCACTAAGATGTTTAACCAGGAAGAATATTGAAACAAAATTGGAATATAAGTAATGAAATTTTCTACAGACTACTTCAAAACCCATCAAAATTAAAAGCAAAAAAGTGAAAGAACTGTGGGTGCTGGAAAATCAAAAACAATGACGGAAATTACTGGAAAAACTCAGCAGGTCTGGCAGCATCTGAGAAGAGAAATCAGAGTTAACATTTTGGGTCCAATGAACCTTTCTTCAGAACTGGAGAATTGAAAGCACTTCTCTTGGCTTGAAGATTATTATAATCTATAAATGCTCAAGAGTAAAAGCTAAAGGTAGACTAGCATCTGAGTTGGAATATAACATTAGTTACATGTTAGTATAGTTGCTTTGAGTAAAATGCTTGCACAGAATAAAGTGGAAACAGATTAGTGAATACTGGTCACATAGAATTACAAACTATTAATTCAGTCATGCAGCAGAATGACAGAGCAGCATCTGCTCTGGAAAAGACCCAAAGGCAGCAGACATGATTTTATTAAAATTCAAAAGTGCATGAATTTTATTTTGAAACAATTTATCCATAAATGTGTTTATCAGAAAGTATCTAACATTATAAAATATCTCCTCAGTAAACATGCTCAAGTTTGCATTTTCTGTTTTCTTAAAAATCTTGTTTTTCTATTTCAGGTGTTTTTTTTCTCTGTGCATTGCAAGCACACAGCTATCTACTATCTCCTCTGCCATTCATTATTTAAGCTTGAAAGCCTTTATCAGGGAGCTCAGCTGCTTGAGAATGTGAATGTGTGAAAGCTGATTACAGAATTTACAGCAGTTGACTCTTTGAAACATATATTTTTATTAACTGCATCAGTCTACCTCCTTTCGTTGAATAGGTTTTCTTAGAATTCCTTAGCGAATTAGAATTTAATGTATGTAGATTACGTAGTGATGCAATTAACCTTTCCAGTTGTTTACCATGAGCCTGTTTGAATAATATTGCAGAGCTCAGTAGTTAATTACCATTTAAAGGCTTGATACAATGAACACAATCTGATTTTATGCTTAGGTAGATTCAGTATTCCAAGCATCTGCAGTGTGACTGTGCATGTCACTGCATTTATAAGAATGTTATTTTCCATACAGCTGTGCTTCTTAAACAACCTTTATAATGGCAAAAAGAAAGGAAACATACTATCTAACTAACATAGTCAATCAAAGTCAGCAGTCTGTTTATCCACGAAGCAGTTCCATTACATTGCCTAAAATTGTTAGGTTTGACTGGAAAAAACAGTTCCTAATTTATAATTATTGATTAAAATTTTTAAAGGGGTTGACCAGGATGGTGTGTGGTTATTTTAATATTTATGTCCAAAGACAGAGTTTACAGAATGAACCCGAAGCCTGTTACAGAAGCCATTTATCTAGTTTAGAACTGAGTAAATCAAATTTATTGAACTTGACCAACTGTGTAACGTTGTAGTTTTTATTTCAATCACTAGCAAAATTGTTTGTTTGCCTCAGTGATGAGTACTCAAATACCAAAAATCTTTGATACTCATCCAAACATAACATGTTGAAGCAACCTACATCGTAGCCCCAGACACTCCTCACACAAATAAAGCTTACTGTTTGGCTATGAATGTTCTGGAATTCACAAAAAGCAATACCTTCTGAACTATAACTCACCTGGAAGGCAGTGATGCAGCTGTGTACCATACTGCAGGAAGACATGCAAGCTGCTGCTACAAAAAAAGATACAGGAGATGATAGCTGCCTTGAATTGTTTTTGCCTTAAGGTCTTTGCAGGGGGTTGTTGGAAACATCAATAACAATCTATATCTCACTGTTGCATGAAGTAGATGACCAATTCCTATTTGAGAGCAAGTAGGTACATTATTTTCTCCATGGATAACAGAGATTGTCTTAAAAGTTGAATGTAGAGATTCAATTTAAACAGTTTTGACTGCAATCAATATAGTGAATATGTTGAGCTTAATTGGAAGATAAGATAAGCTCGAATACACTAGTTCTGCAACAAGAACATAAAATTGTACCAAGCAGTAATCCAGATCATACAGGACAGCTGGGATACACTTTGTTCCTTTTTTTTCTTTATCTTTCATTCTTGGTGCATTGATTTACCTCAAAGTCCTCTAAAATACCAGTGAGTTCTAGACCATAGACAATTTGGATCCACCATGGGAAGTTTTACTTTATCTAAAGCTTGTGCATCTGTAGTCCTTCCAAACCTTTTCCTTTGTAATCTTGTTTAAGGGTGGGCCTGAGGTTTATTTCTTATGAGGTTTTGTTGTCCTGTTGAGGTTCTCCTTTAACACAAGTTGTTCAATAATATCTTGAGTTCTTTGTTCAAACAAAGAGTTTTCTTTTCCCAGAGTAGAGGCCATAGGTTTAAGGTGTGAGGGGAAAGATATAACAGACCAAAGGGGCAACTTTTTCATGCAGAGGGTGATGCATGTATGGAATGAGCTGCCAGAGGAATTGGTGGAGACGGGTACAGTTACAATATTTACAAGGCTTCTATATGGGTACATGAATAGAAAAGGTTTAGTTGCCAAATGCTGCCAAATGGGACAAGACTAATTTAGGATATCTGGTCTGCAGGAACGAGTTGGATCAAAGAGTCTGTTTCCATGCTGTATAACTCTATGACTCTATGAAAAGATCTACATTCTTATCACCTTCCAACATGATAAGAATATTTTCCCTGCTTATTTATCCCTTGTTTGGAGTATTGCATACAGTTTTGATCCCTTTACTTGTTAAGGAATGCACTCGCATTGGAGGCAGTTCAGAGGAGATTCACTAGATTGATTTTAGAGTTGAGGGGTCAGTTTTATGAATTAGATAAGTGCAAGGTTTTGCAATTTGGTACAACAAACAAGGGTAGGGTTTGTATAATTAATGGTAGGGCTTTGGGTAGTGTTCTTGAACAGAGGAACCTAGCAGTACAAGTACATAATTCTTTGAAGTTTGTATCGTGTTTAGACAGGGTGGTTAAAAAGGATTTGGCACACCTGTTTTCAGTCCTTTGAGTGTAGGAGTTGGGAAGTCATGTTGAGGTTGTATATGACATTGGTGAGGCCTCTCCTGGAATACTGTTCTGTCCAGTTCTGATTGCCCAGTTATAGGAAGGATATTATTAAGCTGGAGAGAGTGCAGAAGAGATTTACCAGGGTGTTGCTAGGTATGGAAGATTTGAATTGTAAAGGAAGGTTGGATAGGCTGGGACTTTTTCACTGGAGCATAAGAGGTTGAGAGGCGTTAGAAATTTATAAAACAATGAGGGGTATATGGTAGATGCCTTTTCCCTAGGATGGGGAATTTCAAGACTAGGGGGCACATTTTTAAGGTGAGAGGAGAGAAATTTTAAAAAGACATGAGGGGCAAATATTTTACACAGCTGGTGGTTTGCGTGTGGAATGAACTTCCTGAGAATGTGGTGGATGTGGGTACAATTACAATGTTTAAAATACATTTGGATAAATACATAAACAGAAAAGGCTTGGAGAGATATGGGCCAGAGGTGGGCAGGTGGCATTTTAATTTGGGATTATGTTTGGCATAGATTGGACAGAAGGGTCTGTTTCCATGCTGAATGACTCTATGACTGTATTAGAGAGATTGAGCATTTTCTAAGGTTTAGAAGAATGAGAGAAGATCTAATCAAGCTATATAAGATGCTAAAGTAGATTGACAACATAGAGAAGATGTTTCCTCTTCTGGGGAAAAAAACAAGAGATCTAGAACAAGAGGTCATATTTTAAGATAAGGGGTGGCAGATTAAAAACCTTTGATGAGGAGGAGAAATTGCTCCTCTGAAAGGGTTGTGAATCTATGGTATTCAGTATCCTAGAGTGTGGTGGATGCTGGCACATTGAGTCAATTTAAGAAGGAGATAGTTACATTTTTAATTAGTAATGGGTTGAATGGTTCTGGGGGACTGGGCAGGAAAATGGAGTTGAGGCTGAGATGAGATCAGCCTTGATTGTATTAAATGGCATGCAGCTCAAGGGCCGAATTGCCTACTCCTGTTTCCAGTTCTTATGTTCTTATGTTTTCCTGATAAGCTTCATAATTTTTTTAAGAAAACAGCAGCTTCAAATACAAAATTACAAATTAGGAACAGGAGTAGGTACCTCAAGTCTAATTGGTATTTGATAAGATCATGTTGATTAATTGCAAACACTTTCCTGCTCCCAATGATACTCTTTCACTCCCTTACTAGTTAATAATCTACCTGTTCTCAAAACATTTCAGAAGTATTTAGCTGTGCACTTCTAATGCTAAAGCACACAGGCTATGGACCAAGTGCTGGAACATGGAATGAAAGAGGAATTTTTTTTGTCTACCGCAGACTTGATGGGCTGAAGCGTTTTTTTTTTGTACGTAGACTCTATGACTACCTTTGCATTAAAAATAATCAGTGACCCTGCCTGCAATGCCTTTTGCAGCAGCGAATTCCACAACCTCATGACACCCTGAAAGAAATAAGATTTCTATCTCTGCCTTAAATGGTGGGCCCCTTAATTTTTTTTAAAATTGTATTTCCTGGTCCTAGTTTCTCCCACAGGGGAAACATCCTTTCAGCATTCACTTTGTCAAGTCCCCTTCGGATCTTTCTTTGTCAAATAAGATTACCTCTCATTCTTCTACACTCCAATGTTAAATGGAGTTCCTCATTAGGTAACACCTACACCCCAGAAATCACTCAGATGCACCTTCTTTGAACTGCATTTAGAATAAATAACAATACAGCACAGGAATAGGCCCTTTGGCCCACCAACCCTATGCTGACACATGATACTTATCTAAACATCTTTTGCCTCTATGCAGTCCATATCCCTCTATTCCCTGCCTAATCATCTGTCAAAATACCTTTTAAACATTGCCATTGTATCTGCTTCTACCACCTCCTCTGCCAGAGCATTCCAAGCACTTACCACCTTCTGTGCAAAAATGTTGCAACTCACATCTCACAACTTTCCCCCTTTTACCTTAAACCTATATTCCCTATTAATTGACATTTCTAGCCTGGGAAAAAGACTTGGACTATCCAGTCTATCAATACCTCTCATAATTGTGTAAACTTCTATCAGGTGGCCCCTCAGCCTCTGACATTAAACAAACCAAATTTTCCAACCTCTCCTCATGGCTTATACCTTCCAAACCAGGCAACATCCTGATAAGATTGGATTCTGAACCCTTAGATCTTTGGGCACATGTGAGGTGGGTCATTCACATGATAGTGTGACCCAGGATTTGTTTCCTCTGCTTTTTGTCACTGCTGTCACTTTGCCTCATCATTAAAGTGTTTGGGCATGATGCAGTTTGATGTCACCATTTTATGTATTGGTAGCAAACTCTTTCCAATCAATAATTTCAATACTCCTTGATTCAAGGAGAGATTGGAGTGTCTTGATTGTTTTGTCCCACTCAGCATGCTTGTCATCTGAGAGTTGTGAGAAAAGGGTCTGGTGGAGTCAATGTTTTTCAGCTATATGGATGCAGAATACAGTCCTTTTACAATCTAACCAAGGCGAAAGTGAGGACTGCAGATGCTGCAGATCAGAGTCAAGATTAGAGTTGTGCTGGAAAAGCACAACAGATCAGGCAGCATTCGAGAAGCAGGAAAATCGAAGTTTCGGACAAAAGCCCTTCATCAGTATTCCATGCTACAATCAGATTCATCGTCAAGCATGGCATAAGCAAGCTTTTTTTAACCCTATAAGTCTGTAGTGACCTTGAGCATAATCCAAGGTTTCCTAGATCATTATTGAATCTTTGCAAGTCAATAATGAAAATATTGCAAGAACAGACAACAGAAGGACACCTGGAGGAGATTACTGAACAACTGGCAATGCAATAACTCTATACCTAACTGCAAGATCCATTGTTTAAACCAATTACAAAACATATATTCCTAACAATGCTAAGAATTTTCCGCATTACCACCAGTGACATTAAATATGCCCACCTTACATATCTGCTAGTCTGACTGCACCTTTTTATGATATATTTGCTTTGTGTCCTGGGTCCAGTGTTGAGGCAAAGAAAGTATTGTTTTCACTTCGTCAAGCAACTGGGAAATTTCCTTCTAGTAACAAATGATTTGAATATTTTTAAGCTTCAACCCCAGCTCTGACTCAACTTGTCCTTCCCAGTCCATTTTAATAATGCTCAGAAGTTGTCTTCAACATGTCTCAAACAAAATTAAAAGATGTGACCACATCTGACCACTAAATAAGCCAATTCAAAATCTTACGTAACACAGGCATTTAAAAAAAAATATTTTTGAGTTGATTTAATCATTTTATGAAGGTGTTATAAAAGTTAATATAAGTTTAAGTATGTTGACAATCTGATTATTTCTACTGAGGCACTTGTGTCAATGATTTAAATGAACAAAGAATAGGATAATTAAGTTGCTCAGTTCTGGTAGTTAATTTATTATGGATAGAAAATAAAGAAAACTAATGTAAATTGATTTTTGAACAAAAGCAGATTGAGCACTTTTGTGATTCCTGATGGCTAGCTCATGATGAAGATGATAGATGTCTACGATCAGGCCACTCACTTGCCTTCTTTTTGGCTCCTATCCTTCAAAAAGACTGAAGTATCACACAGGAAGTATTTTCTCCCAAAATTAAAGTGTGCATATCGAGCATTATAGTGAGAAGCAAATTACAAAAATCCACACATGATATTAGAGGTATAATTATGTTGAAAGTGTGAGTGATCAGGATATACAACATTCTGGAATATTTTTCACAAATATCATAAGTGTAGAAATCATGTATAAGAGTAGACAATTGAGTATACAGACCTGCACCAAAGTAATGGTTTCAGATGATCATAAATAGTACAAAGCCTGAAAAGTTTTCTTACATTATTCGAGCCTCTGTGAGATTTTCAGTAGTTTCTTTTAATGTTAAGCAAAGTTTAAAATATTAATAATATACTCCAGTAACAACTGGAATAGAAGAAGATGTAACCATGAATAACAACAAAGCCAAATGACATTGCAGCATATCCATTACTGAAATATGTTTAGTGTCTCCATGTTTCAAATGCGATTTAGAGATCTGGTGTATTCCAATCTGGATTAACTATAGCAAAAGGCACATGCCTGCTATTTACAACTCATCTGAAGTGACAACTGCTCTTAAAATAAATAACGTTTTATTAATGGATCTGCAATTGATATCACAGTTGCTAATCATAAATGTTGTTCCTAGTGTGTGCTCTGCTGTCCTTCTGACATTGACAGTTCTGATACATTGACAAATTTCACAGGCTGGAAAAATAGTTGTGTATACATCAGTCTAAATCAGATCCAAAGATCCTCTTCATGAATGGTCACAATTGAGACCATTATAGCTAAGAACACCATCACTAATGCAGCCTATAGAAGAAAGAACAAAACAGAACTATGAGAAACATAATTTGGAGATGCCGGTGTTGGACTGGGGTGTACAAAGTTAAAAATCACACAACACCAGGTTATAGTCCAACAGGTTTAATTGGAGCGATGCTCCTTCATCAGGTGATTGTGGAGGACTCGATCGTAACACAGAATTTATAGCAAAAATTTGCAGTGTGATGTAACTGAAATTATACATTGAAAAATTGATTGTCTGTTAAGCCTTTCATCTGTTAGAATACGGTGATAGTTTCACTTCTTTCATGTGTAAATCACAAAACCCTTTTTTTAAAAAGTTGCATTCTCGGGTTAGCTGTTAACAATGGTGATAGCTAGACAATATGTTGAAGGTGTTAGCCCCTTGTGTTCTCTGTCTATGACCTGATGTTTAGATTGATTCTAATCTAAAAAGTGAGATAACAGAGTTTTACATAAATTCATGCAGTTTTTGAGCTCAGAGTTCTACATGAATGTATGCAGTTTTTGAGCAAAGTGCAATGTAACTCTGCAAGTACAAATTCACCACACAAAATATATGTGTGCATGTGGGTCTTTGTCTGTGTGTGTGTGTGTGTCTGTCTGGGGTGGGGGTTGTGAGTGTGAGAAAGTATGTGTGTGTGTAGTGAGTGCAGAGTGTCTTAAGTCTGTGAGGGGGTGCATGTGTGAGTGTGGGAGTGTGTGTCTATAAGGGTGTGTGTGGGTGTCTGTGTGGACATCTGTGTGTACCTGTGTCCGTGTGTATGTGAGAGTGTGTGTGTGTAGGAATATCTGTGTGTGTGTGTAATGCATTGGTGATCACCTGTAATGTGACATGAACCCAAGGTCCCGGTTGAGGCCCTCCCTATGGGTACCGAACTTAGCTATCAGCCTCTGCTCGGCTACTTTCCTCTGCTGCCTGTCCCGAAGTCCACCTTGGAGGATGGTGACCCGAAGGTCCGAGGCTGAATGTCCTGGACCACTGAAGTGTTCCCCAACTGGGAGGGAACCCTCCTGTCTGTTGATTGTTGTCTGTCCGAAAGCTAGTGTGCTTCCAATTATACCTGTTGGACTATAACCTGGTGTTGTATGAGAAACATAAGCATTGATGAATTGAAGAACAAGAAAGAGTCAAGAGATCACGGGATAGTGGTGTGATAACCTATAATCATTGATCATCCTGCATTCTTCACATTCTGTGGGTGTTTGTTATTCAATAATTCTGAACCAGGTGAATCAATTGACTTGACATGAAAAACATGATGCCAAAAAGTCCATTATTAATAGGCACTTAATTATTCCTAATGTCATTACCTGATATAATACAGAATCTATCAAGTAATTGCATGTTTTTCTTGGATTAGTGCTGGATTCATAAAACAGCAGACTCAAGCCATTGAATCTGTGCTTCGTGAAATTATTTCCAAAATCAGGATTATGGCCAGTTACAATTAGCAGACTATCTTGGCTGTGCTTGACCTTGCTTGCTGATGAATTACATCAGTTACTACAATAAAATAGTACCATTTATAGAACATTTACCAAAGTAAAAATATCCCAAGCTACATCACAACAGTGTTATTGAACAAAATGTGATCGCAAGGCACATAAATCAATGTTACAGGAGACCAAAATCTTGGCCGAGAAGGTAGTTCTTAAGGAATGACTGAAAAAAAAAGAGGAATGGAATAGTAGAGAGTTTATTGAGGAGTTTCCAGAGTTTAGGTTGTGGGCAGCTAGATGCCTGCTGCCAGTGCAACTGTAGTGAAAATCAGAAAGGTAAACGCTTGCAGGATGTTAAAGAGGATTGAGGCGAAAAAGGGATTGGAACAATGTGATCAGAAAATTGAGGTATTGATGTACTAAGAACCAAAGTAATCTATTGAAAATGAGGATGATGCGTGAATGGTACAAATTAGGTTGTAGGCCACAGGGTTTTAGATTAGTTCAAACTTGTGGGGATTGAGAAACTGGCCAGCACAGCATTGGAATAGGTGAGTGTGAACAGAGGTAACAAAGACAGGAATTAACCTTTTAACAATAGATGTACTGAGGTAGAAATGAACATGAGAGACATTATGGAGGTGGAAATATGCAGGCTTGTTGATGATAGATAAGGAAGCTGCACAGGATCAATTAGAATACAAAGGTTAGCAATGCTGTGCTTTAGTTTGACAGTGGTCAGTGAGGGTGACAGAGTCAGTGGCTGGAAACTATGTTTGATTAACAAACATAATCAACAAAAATTTGACGTTATTGCTTATTCCTGGTTATTTCATATTATGTAAAAAATCCCACTAACCAGTCATATAGTTTAAGCAATTTTCACAAATAGCGTAGGGACCTTTTTTTTCTACAATACCAGATCAAATTAATCAATATTGAATTCAAATTCTTTTTGAGGAATATCTGAACTATTGCTCAGTCTGTACCACATTTTCAGCTTTTTACATTCACCTTTTCACCATCTTTCAAGAAGGAGAGGATGAGTTGACAGATTTTTGATTTCTCAGTGAATTGCGGGAAATGAGGAGAGGACAGGAGAATGGATTTGAGGAATAAGGTCAGCAATGATCATATTGAAAGGTGGAGCAGAGTCAAGGGGTTGTATGGTCTACTCTAACTTTTATTTCCTAGGTTCGAATGAAGATTGTCCTTTTAAACATGCATTCTTGCCTTTCTCAGAATATCAAGGGTGGTAATAGTTGCCATATGGTGGGCAGGGGATCAGCAGAGATTGAGAGAGGGTGGTTAGGTGGAATGGTGATAAGGGGAGGAAGAGTGAAGACATTTTTCAATGTTATGCCCTGGCCATCCTGAATGTGGAGCACATTTGAAGGACTAGCTGGTCTTTTACTGTCTGTCAACTGTATGCATTTGTATTATAGAAAACAATACTTACACCAGCATGGGTAAGTATGTGCTGCACTGGACTCATAGAGTCATACAGCATGGAAACAGTCCATGTAGTCCAACCAGTCCATGCCATACGTAATCCCAAACCAAACAAGTCTCACCTGCCTGTTCCTGGCCCATATCCCTCCAAAGCCTTCCTATTCATGTACGTATCCAATTGTCTTTCCTTGACATTCAATGATGTTGCCATCACTGAATCCCCATGATAAATATCCTGGGGGTTACCATTGACCGGAAACTCAATTGTGTTCAATACATAAATGCAACGGCTACAAGAGCAGGTTAGAGGCTAGGAATTCTGCAGTGAGTAACTCACCTCCTGACTTCTCAAGACCTGTCCATCCTCTACAAGGCACAAATCAGGAGTTTGATGGAATATTTCCCATTTGCCTAGATGAGTGCAGCTCTGACAACACTCAAGAAGCTTGACGCCATCTAGAACAAAGCAGTCAACTTGATTTTGGCTTTCCTGTAACATGAAATGTGAAAATTACCGTACACATTCTAAATTTTCCTTTTGAAAGACATGTTTTATGAATAAGCCACAAAAAGTAATTGTTGAACAACTAAGATTTAAAGTAGGTTGCAACTTATATTTGTCATTTGTATTCACACTAATTTGATAAAAAATATGGAAAAACTGACATCCAGTTTTATATCACCCTCATAACTGATCTTAATAGGCAACATCCCCAAAAAGCCAAGGCTATTCTGACTGACCTCACCTGAACGGCCAGAAACTAGGCTGCGAATTGGATACGCCAGGTCCTAATTTTCTGACAGTATAACCTTGTGGTGAAAGAATTGCTTTTCACTAATCAAAAGTCATTGTCATAAGTGAGGAAGAGTTCAAGAACACCAAACATTGTCGATTTGACATTTTGGGCTTTTGTGTTTTTTTTGGTGTTTGAATGCCACAGAAATCAGTGCACTATCAAGCCTAAAGGCAGATGTGGTGATTTAGACAGTATCCAAATAGAGACAATTGCTTTTCTTATGCTCCTACTGGCATTGACATCAATATAACAGTAAAGTACAACTGTACCCCAAAACATCTGGTGGACATAGCAGCAGATTGTCCATGCATTTAACTGAGAGAGACAGCTCTGCAGATTTCATTGTGGCAGGCAAGGGATACATCCTACATTGCACCACATTTATGGAATGCATGACATTTTATTTGGAATGTACACTGTAAACTTAAACTTGGTTTCTGTTAGCAGCTCACTCTTCACTTGATGTTCATTGTGAATTTGACATCAAAGTTAATGGACAATTGCATGACCTGTTTGCCAAATTGCTAACTGATGAAAAGATATATGACTAATGAGAATAAAGTCAAATCCTCATTCTCAGTCAATGCTAGAGTTTTGTCTTGACCAATTAAATCTGGTTTGGCTTTTTTTTATCTAGTAATTTAGTTCATACCCTCTACAATGAATATCCATTAAATATTCATATGATATTACATACTGCACTGTGTTATGATTTGCCAACAGTATTAAGAAAAAGATTAAGGAGTTGAAATTCCACTGCTTTCAAATTTTTAATTGGTTAACACCCTCTTCAATACTCTGAAGATGTTATTGTGGTGAAATAATGAACATATTTACAATAAATGAATCGCAAGGGCACTGGTAGGGATTTCACAGAAACCTCCTAACCAGGGCATTAAAATGCATTAGATATATTTTCAACTACCTCACTCCAACCACCACCACCACTTGCGCTGCCCAATAAAATAGTAGTTTTCTAATGGCTCATTGGGTAAATGAGCTTTATAGTGTAATACTAACCATCTGGGCTAACAAGTTCCTAATCAGAATCATGAGGATGATACCTTGAAGTGGAAAAAAGGAACTCGGTCTGTTTTGGAGTTAGAAAGCTGCAGCACTAAAATACTTCAAAAAAGGAGCAACTCTTACAGCCACAATTTTTTTCCGTCCTCATCTTCACCCTCCAATAGTCCAGATTGCCACAGATTTTCATTCCAACCCATAAAGCACAGGTATGGATCCTGAGGGGCATGGAAAATACTTTGAATTTTTTTCCCCAGTGACTGCTGTACGGAATCTTGAGATTCTGAGGAGAGAATATAGGAAGTTAGGCAGGAATTTAAAAAGGAGGTCCTCAAGGGTAGTAATATCTGGATTACTCCCAGTGCCACGAGCAAGTGAGGGTACGAATAGGAGGATAGAGCAGATGAATGGCTAAGGACCTGGTGCAGGGGAGAAGGATTAAGGTTTTTGGATCATTGGAATGTCTTCTGGGGTAGAAGTGACCTGTACAAGAAGGACGGATTGCACCTGAATTGGAAGGGGGCTATTATACTGGCAGGTAGTTTTGCTAGAACTGCATGGGAGGATTTAAACAAGTAAAAGGGGGTGGGGTGGGAACCAGTTAGACAGTGAAGAAAGTGATCAGCCTGAGACTAGTACAATTGGCAAAAAGAGTAACAGACAAGGCAGGCAGAACAAAGTAGATAACAAGGTAAGACTGATAAAGAAAACTGCATTTATTTCAATGCAAGAGGCCTAACAGGGAAAACAGATTAACTCAGGGTATGATTGGGAACATGGGACTGGGATATCATAGCAATTAGAGAGACATAGCTCAGGGATGGACAGGACTGGAAGGTTAATGTTCCAGGGTAGAGATGCTATAGGAAAGGTAGAAATGGGGACAAGAGAGATGGGGAGTGCTGTTTCTGATTAAGAATAGCATTACAGCTGTACTTAGGGAGGATGCTCCTGAAAATAATCCAGGAAAATAATTTGGTTGGAACTGAGAAACAAGAAAGGGATGATCACATTATTGGCAGTGTACAATAGAACCCCCTCCCCCACCGTAGTCAGAGGTAAATTGAGAAACAAATTAATAAGGAGATCTAAGTTATCTCTTAGAATAATTGTCTGGTTATGGCAAGGGATTTTAAGTTTCCAAACATACTGGGTGGCATGGTGGCTCAGTGGTTAGCACTATTGTGTCACAGCCCCCGGGATCCAGGTTTGATTCCAGCCTTGGGCGAATGTCTGTGTGGTGTTTACATATTCTCCCTGGGTCTGTGTTGGTTTCCTCTGGGTGCTTCAGTTTCCTCCCACAGTCCAAAGAGGTGCAGGTCAGGTGAATTGGCCATGCTAAATTGCCCACAGTGTCAGGTGCATTAGTCAGAGAGAAATGGGTCTGGGTGGGTTACTCGCTGGAGGGTCGGTGTGGACTTGTTGGGTAAAGGGCCTGTTTCCACACTGCAGGGGAATCAAATCTAATCTAATCAAACTGGAACTGCCATAGTGTTACGGGCTTGGATGGACAGAAATTTGTTAAGTGTATACAGCTGAACCTCAATTATGCAATGGGCAGGGAATATTTTGTTCAGATAATTGATCACTTGGATAACCGGAAACAAGCAGTTATTTATGAGTGCCGGTTATCCAAACATTTCCTGGTTATCTGGTAATACATACCATAATGCCGTTTAACCAATAACTGATCTATCCTAAACAAGCAGTAATTTAAGTGTCAGTTATTGAACATTTCATGTTTATCTGGCAATGCACATCATAATGCAGTTTAACTGATAATTCGTTAAGAGTGCACAGTATTCAGATAATTGATGTTCAGATAATCAAGGTTCTAATGTACAAAAAAGCTTTCTGATTTAGTATGTGGATGTACCTATTAGAAAAGGTGCAAAACTTGATCTAGTCTTGGGAAATAAGGCAGGGAAAGTGACTGAGCTGTCAGTGGGGCAGCACTTTGGGATCACTGACCATAATTCTATTAGTTTTTAAATAGTGATGGAAAAGGATAGACCCTTTTAGACCTTTTAGAAAAGTTAAGTTCTAAAGTGGAGAAAGGCCAATTTTGATGGTATTAGGCAAGAACTTTCAAAAGCTGATTGGGGCAGCTGTTCACAGGTAATGGGACGGCTGGAAAATGGGAAGCCTTCAGAAATAAGATAATAGGAGTCCAGAAACAGTATGTTCCTGTTAGGGGAAAGGCAGGGCTAGTAGATGTAGGGAGTTCTGGATGACGAGAGGAATTGAGATTTTGGTCAAGAAGAAGAAGGAAGATTCTATCAGGTATAGAGGGTTTCTATAAGCCTTCCCACTTCCAGGCCCACTGACTTTGGGGCTAGAAAGTTCCAGCCCAGAATTTTGTAAAGGTCTTGCATGAATTCTTTACTGCTGTATCTTATAAAAGCTATATTCCATCTACTTTCTTCACTGCCTTATTATGTTAACTTACTACTTCGAATAATTTGAGAATATACAGTCCCAGTTCCCTTAACTTCTGCACATGCTTCCACTGTGCATGTGGTGGGACCCACCTGTCCTGACTTGTAAGCTAATATAGAGAGATCATAGAATCCCTAAGTGTGGAAGCAGGCCATTTGGCCCATTGAGTCCACACTGCTCCTCTTAAGGACATCCCACCCAGCCCCAGACTCCACCTTCCTGTGACCAATCCACCTGACTTGCCCAACCCCTGAATACTATGGAACAATTTAGCTGGCCAATCCACCTAGCCTGTACATCTTTGGACGGTGGGAGGAAACCAAAGGAAGCCCACATAGTCATGTGGAAACCATGCAAACTCCACACAGTCATCCAAAGCTGGAATCGAACCCGGGTCCCTGGCACTATGAGGCAGCATGGTGCTTACCATTGTGCCACCCCAGATCATCCTGACAGGGTACCTTACACATACACTCAGTCACTATTATTAAAGACATAGTTAACCCATTTCGCTACATCTGTCCAAGTTCACTGTCCCATGAAGTATTAACTTCTGAGCTAATTATAATATCCATCCAACTCTTACCTTTCTCTTTAATCTTGGTGTCAATCTCCAATAGTGTTCTTGGCTGTCTTGGAGGATGTATATTCTTTGTGTTCCCTCATCATTTCTTTGGAAGGCAAATACAGTGGGGGAGAGGGATGGCAACTTCTCACAATAACTGGTTCCTGGGTTGTGACAGTTACAATGACCTGACTGGAACAGTAGTGGAGATCAACTAAGGAAAAACTAATTGAAAAGAGAACACAATGGATCACAACCCCTTGGATAGAAAAACTAGTAACTGAAAATCTTCCTGTTATTTCCTTCCACATTACATTTTGGACCAGGATTGAATCTAGCAGGTGAAAGGAAGAACAACGACTATTAGAACATAGAACAGTACAGACCCTTCAGTCCATGCTGTTGTGCCAAGCATTTATCTTAATCTAAGATCAACCTAACTTACACACGCCTCAACTTACTGCCATCCATATGCTTGTCCAGCAGTCACTTAAATGCCCCTAATGTCTCTAACTCTACTACCACCGCTAGCAGTGCATTCCACACACGCTCTGCATAAAGAACCTACCTCAGACATCTCCCCTATACCTTCCTCCAATCACCTTAAAATTATGATCCCTCAAGACAGCCATTTTTGCCCTGGGAAAAAGTATCTTGGTATCTACTCAATTTATGCCTCTCATTGTCTTGTATACCTCAATCAAGTCACCTCTCTTCCTTCTCTCCAGTACGAAAAGCCCTAGCTTATTCAGTGTCTGTTCATAAGACAAGCCCTCCAATCCAGGTAACATCCTGGTAAATCTCCTCTGCACCCTCTCTAAACCACTGACATCCTTCCTATAATGAGGTGACCAGACCTGGACACAATATTCCAGGTGTGGTTTAACCAGGGTTTTATAGTGCTGCAGGAAAACCTTGCGGCTCTTAAACTCAATCGTCGTGATAATGAAAGCCAAAACACTGTACGCGTTCTTAACAACCCTATCAACTTGGGTGGCAACTCTGAGGGATCTATGTGCGTGAACCCTAAGATGCCAGTGTTCCTCCACACTGCCAAGAATCCTGTCTTTAACCCTGTGCTCAGCATTCAAATTTGACCTTCGAAATGAATCACTTTGTATTTATCCAGGTTTAACTCCATCTACCACTTCTCAGTCCAGCTTTGCATCCTGTCAATGTGTTCTTGTAGCCTGCAACAGCCCTCAACACTATCTACAACACCACCAACTATTGTGTCATCTGCAAACTTACTAACTCACCCTTCCACTTCTTCATCCAAGTCACTTATAAAATTACAAAGAGCAGAGGCCCAAGAAAGATCCCTGCGGGACACCACTGGTCACTGACCTCCTTGTGGAATACTTGCCATCCACTACCACTTGCTGTCTTCTTTCAGCCAGCCAATTCTGTATCCAGACAGCCAAATTTCCCTGTATCCCATATCTTCTAACTTTCTGAATGAGTCTACCATTGGGAACCTTATCAAATGCCTTACTGAAATCCATATACCTGAAGAAGGGCCTGTGCCCGAAACGTCGAATCTCCTGTTCCCCGGATGCTGCCTGACCTGCTGTGCTGTTCCAGCAATAAAGTTTCAACTTTGATCTCCAGCATCTGCAGACCTCACTTTCTCCTCGAAGATTTCAACCTACTGCGAATCCTCTTACAAGGATGCCTTCCTTGAAGAAGCTCTCTGCCTCTCTCTACAAAGATTTCAGTGAGTCCCTCTCTCACTGCACACCCCAGGTCATCTCCTCTGCACAGAAGCTCTTCAGCCACATTCTGAAGCAGACTCGTTACCACAGCCATATCTCCTTTCTCAGCACCTGCCTACGGAACCGACTGATCCCCCATGGACTCCAGATCACCTTCCGACCAACACAATTTGGACCCAACCAGGACTACCAGTACCTGCAACAAATCCGCAGCCTCCAGCAACGGACCTCCCTCCGGATCCTCCACTCCACGCTTGCAGCCATGCGCCGGTACCTACATTCCCTGCAACTTGACCTACCCCAGCTCAGGACAACTCTCTCACAGACCTGTAAAGGACCTCTACTGTTCTTCATTTACAGAAGAATCCATAGACTGAACAAACAGTTCTTTCTAGCCATATCGGAAATTAAAGACAGTAAGTACCAAAAACTTTCATGCACTTACCCCCAAACTCCGGATTCCTCAACCGTTCCAGAAACTTCCATCGGCCTCCGAAACCAGTCCGGCGCCATTACACACGCGGCCGCTACAGCGCCCGCGGCAATAGCCGCAGACGCCGCCGACGATGACGTCACTTCCGCCCCCACCGACCTCGCAACCTTCATGATCGCGGCCCAAACAACCGCCTCCGGGATCGCCGCACAGACAACCTGCTCTGCGATCGTCATGAAGACAATCGCCAACAGATTGGCGACCTCCGCGGCTATGGGGAAGAACTCTATCTCCGTGGTCGCCGCAGCTACTTCCGCCCCCAGTGACGTCAGCAACCTACATTTGGACCACATCGCCGCATGTGTCTCCACCCCCCCGCCGCGTTCCGTCACCACGCCTAACCCCGCCCCCCGCCGCGTTCCATCACCACGCCTAACCCCGCCCCCCCGCTGTGTTCCGTCACCGCGCCTAACTCCGCCCCCACGCCGCGTTCCGCCACCACGCCTAACTCCGCCACCCGGCCGAGTTCCATCACTGCGCCTAACCCCACCCCCCCGCCGGTCTCCATCACCATGTCCAACTCCGCCCCCACGCCGACCTCTGTCCCCGCCCCCAGGCCTAACCCCGCCCCCGCATCCAGCTCCAGTCCCACACCAGGTCCTAGCTCCCCGCCCTGCCGTGTGTTCACCATCCCTCCAGACTTGCCCCTCTCTGAGGATGAAAGATCAGTCCTCAGCAGAGGTCTCACCTTCATTCCCACACGTTCTCGGGTCAATGAATTCAATACACGGAGTGACATCGAACAATTCTTCCGCCGCCTTCGCCTCCGTGCCTTCTTCTTCAATCAAGACTCTCGCCCACCCTCTGACGACCCCTTCTCCCACCTCCAACACACCCCGTCCACCTGGACACCCCGTGCTGGCCTCCTACCTGCCCTCGACCTCTTCATAGCAAACTGCCGCCACGATATTAACCGCTACCTGAACTCCCACACCCCTCCCACCCACTCCAACCTCTCATCCTCGGAACGCGCAGCCCTCCACTCCCTCCGTTCCAACCCCAACCTCACCATAAAACCAGCTGACAAGGGAGGCGCAGTAGTAGTTTGGCGCACTGACCTTTACACCGCTGAGGCCAAACGCCAGCTCGCAGATACCTCCTCCTACCGTCCCCTTGACCATGACCCCACCCCCCACCACCAAACCATCATCTCCCAGACCATCCATAACCTCATCACCTCAGGGGACCTCCCATCCACCGCCTCCAACCTCATAGTCCCACAACCCCGCACCGCCCGTTTCTACCTCCTGCCCAAAATCCACAAACCTGACTGCCCCGGACGACCCATCGTCTCAGCCTGCTCCTGCCCAACCGAACTCATCTCGGCATACCTCGACACGGTCCTGTCCCCATTAGTCCAAGAACTCCCCACCTACGTTCGTGACACCACCCACGCCCTCCACCTTTAAACTCATTCCTGAAGAAGGGCCTGTGCCCGAAACGTCGAATCTCCTGTTCCCTGGATGCTGCCTGACCTGCTGTGCTGTTCCAGCAATAAAGTCTCAACTGAAATCCATATACACCACATCCATTGCTCAACCTTCGTCAACTTGTCACGTCACATCCTCAAGTAACTCAATTAAGCTTGTGAGGCCTGACCTACCCCTCACAAAGCCATGTTGACTATCTTTAATCAAACTTTTTTTTTCCAAATAGTCATAAATCCTATCTCTCAGAATCTTTCCAGTATCTTGCTTACCACACACATAGGACTGACTGGTCTATAATTCCCAGGAATTTCACTATTCCCTTTCTTGAACAGAGGAACAACATTCGCCTCCTTACAATCATCCGGTACTACTCTTGTGGAGAGTGAGGATGCAAAGACCATCACCAGAGGCACAGCAATCTCATTCCTTGCTTCTGGTGGTAATCTTGGATATATCTGGTCCAGCCCTAGGGACTTATCTATCTGATGCTTCCCAGAATTTCCAGCACATCCACTTTCTTAATAGCAATCTGTTCAAGCCTATTAACTTGATCCATGGTGTTCTCAATATCAACAAGGTCCTTCTCTCTAGTGAATACTGAAGCAAAAACCCCTACCTCTTCAGTCTCCAGGCACAAGTTCCCTCGACTGTCCCTGCTCAGACCTACCCTCTCACTGATCATTGTCTTATTCCTCATGTAAGTGTAGAACGCCTTTAGATTTTCCCTAATCCTTCCTGCCAAGGCTTTTTTGTGCCCCCTCCTAGCTCTCCTCATTCCATTTTTGAGTTCTAAAGACAATTCTGCAGACAGGGAAATACAACTTCCCTACTACCCCAAGGATATGAATTTCTCTTCCTATAGATAGTGATATCATTTGTACACTGGCTTCAGAAGGCTGCATCTCTTCAGATAGTAACATGTCAGGAATTCTAATAGGAAGTAAAAGTGCACCATCATCAACTCCAAAATAAACTTTTGTCCGAGGATTAATAGGATTTTCCTGCATACCAGTCTGGTATACAGACTTGCATGGAAGCTCAGCATTACTGTCTGGCATTTTCTTGAACAAAGCATTGTTGCTGATAAAAAGAATATTTGTAGAGTGGATATTTCTTTGGGCAGTTGCTACATAACTGTTAGTAGTTAAGCTTTTGGTTCAGTGGTCTCTTTTAATTAGTTAGACTTCTCCAACTGTTGCTTATTTTAATATGTTCAAGCTTCAACTGATATTGAAGTTTTCTAAAGTACTCCTGAGCTGCATAACTCTGCATTTTGGGTTTATGCTTCTTTATTGAAAGAAACCTTGAGTGCTTCCATGATATTGCTGCTGAGATTCAATTGCTGATTTTGGTTAACATTTCTGCAGATTAATAATCTGTAAATGTTCAACATTAATGTGATCTTGGGTTATGGGTCTCCTTTCCCCAGCTACTTTTCTCTGGCTGCTTGCAATTGTTGTTACATGTTATTAGTCTGCTCAATGCAATGAATAGACAAATTCACCCTTCCTCACTCATCCAACAAAAAGGCAAGACTCCCTAAAAGAGATAGCAGAGACTTCACCATCATTGGTATCTCATTCACACTTGAAACACCATAGCATACTTTGTTATGGACCAAGTGCTGTAAATGGGGTTAGAGTAGATCAATGTTTGATGACCAGTGGGGACATGATAGGCTGAAGGGCCTCTTTCCATGCTGTAATACTCTGAATCTATTCTAACAAGATCCAGATCCTGTTCAGCCAACAGGTCATCTCTCTCTGTGATGGTGTCATTTGTTTCACACTAACCTGAAAGGGGTTCTAGAATGTTATTGTATGTTATTATTCATGGTGCATCCTGTTCCTGCTTCTTGTAGTCTTTACTCAAAGAGAAGCGAACAATCTGCTTTATCCTATTCTGGCCCTAGGTACTGTTGTTTTGCCAATTTCCAATGGAGACTTGCTCGTAAAGTAAAGAAACAACTTTATTTCAGCTGGTGTATATAGTTAATACAAAGTTATACAAATATCACTGCCTAACAAAGAACAATGCTGATTTGAAATAACATAATAAATAGCAATTATCTATCTCCCATTTGCAACAAAGGATAGCTTGCTTCTGTATTTGTATTCTTATTTTGATACCTCCTGCAACTTGAAGTTTTATTGAAGATGGCTGGAGAAATTGAAATTTCAGTTAAACCTGAAAGATTTGATACATTGTCACCATATCTCCATTCAGAATTAGCTTTGTTGCTACTATCAACCGTTGTATCAGCATACCAGAAAGGGTCTTGTGGATCTACCAGTTCCTCCAAGGAGAATGTAGCCGACACAGATCCTGACCTTATTGCAGTATTGGTTCAAACATGGACAAAATAGCTGAATTCCCAAGGCAAGGAGACAGTGATTCCTTTAACATCAAGGCTGCATTTGACCGAGTGTGGCATCAAGAAGTCCAGCAAAATTGGAGTCAATGGGTCTCCAGAGGGAAACTCTACCAGTGAAAGTCATGTCTGACACATTGGAAGATTCATGGTTGTTGGAGGTCAGTCATCTCAGCTCCAGCACATCTCTGTAGGTGTTCCTCAGGGTAATGAACAAAGCCCACCTACTTCAGCTGCTTCATGAATAAATTTCATCCTTCATAAGGTCAGAAGCGAAAACATTCACCTGTGATTGCACCATATTCAGCAACATTTCTGACTCCTTAGATACTGAAGTAGTCCACGTTTAATTGTAGCAAGAGCTGGCCTTCAGTTGAAAAGTAACATTTGTGCCACACAAATACTAGGCAATGACCACTCCAATAAGAGACAATCTAAACACCTCCCCTTGATATTCAATGGCATTACCATCACAGAATCCCCCAATATCAACATCCTAAAGGTTACTGTTGACCAGAACGTGAACTAGACGAGCCATATAACTAATGGCTAGAAGAGCAGGTCAGAGGCTCAGAACACTGCAGCAAGTAACTGACCTCCTGATTCCTCTTGCCCTTTCTCAGCATTGTATGGTGGTTCCGCTCTTGTACAGTTTTTCCTCTCTGCTGTCTGATGATTTTAGTCAGTCTCAGTTTGCCATTGTATTATACTATCAGAGTGTTCCTCTTTAGGCCATTTCCCCAGTTGGACAGTCAGCTTAATGGGCTGGTCTCATCGTTTACCCACTCACTCTATTGCCACTGAGCATCAATCAGGCCCCCACTTGCCATTGGTTCTGTAGGTCTTTTACTGCTTGTTACCATGTAGTGGAAATGTGTTTAGCTTACTGATAGAAGACAGTCCATACCTTGTCAATAAGCACCAATAATCATTGTTAAGTGCATACACTATACACAGGAAATAGCACGAGATCTCACCTCCAGAACTTGATATAACTCATGCCCCACTTCCTTGTCATCTGACATCATTATGACATAGCTCCTGACATATATACATAATAGCTATTACTACTGTAGCTATATATACATAATAGCTTTACTCAACAGCTAATTGTTACTTCATTTTTTTTTAGCTTTAAAACACCAACCAATAACCAATCAGCAAAATAGTGAAATATAATATACCTGCTCTGTTCCACCTTGTGTGCTGTGTTACTAGATGCAGGACACAAAAGATCTGGACAAACACTTAATCCTGAGTCTCTGCTATTTGGTTGAGCACAATTAGGACAGCATAGAGATTGCCACTAATATCCCTGGCAAAAGAATTGATAGCCATTGTTAGCTACCTCAGTGATGCTTCTTGGAAAGAGTGCACCTTCAACAAGAATGGTGCCTTTTATATTGAACTCTGGCAGCAATGATGTAGGAAGTTCACACTCGAAACGTGATCACTTGGATAGAATGTAGAGAAATCTCAGTGTTAATGAAACTATATTCCTTTCAAGGAGGGACAGAAGAGATGAGACACAAAAAAATGGCTAACTTTGTTTTGCTTCTTACATGGGTTCTGAACATTTCTAGCAAGGCCAGCAATTGTTGTCCATAGCTGAGTAACCTATTAGGCTATTTCAGAATCAATCAGATGTAGGCCAAGTAAAGTGAGGACAGCAGATTTCCTTCTTCAATGAGCATGAGTGAATCAGATGGGGCTTTAAACAGGAATCAACATTAGGTCGACGGTCAGAAAAACATGAAAGAACTGCTGATACTGTAAATCATAAAGAAAAGCAAAAATTTCTGGAAAAGCCCAGCAGGTCTGATAGCAGCTCTGGTGAGAAATCAGAGTTAATGTTTTGAGTCCAGTGACCCTTCGTCAGAACTGAGGAGAGGTCACTCAACCCAACAGACGTGGGCAGACCTGCTGAGCTTTTACCAGCAATTTCTGTTTTTGTTCCATTAGTTAGATGCTTGTCTTTAGATTAGCTTTTTTTAATTTCCATATTTTATTGAATTCAAATTACATCTTCTGCCATGCTGGGCCTAGGACTCTTGATTACCAGTCCAGTAACATTACCAGTACACCAGTACCTCGCCTGTAGTATTTGATTGATGTCCCTGACTGCATTAAATGAAATTAGAAAAGCCTTGTGGTATAGCTGATAAACCATTGCGTGATACCTGTAATCTTGTATGTTCTTGGTGGCTGTCAGTCTTATATCATGGCAGATGACCTGCCAGATTTCTATTCATCAAAGAGAAATGGGCTGTAGTTCAGTATTAGGCTGTCATGTAACTCAAAGAAAATGACTCTACTTGGTCAATTACTATGTGAGTAGGAAAATTGATACCATAAAGCAGATAAAAGGAGAAATTGATCATTATTGACCCCAGAATACAAATGCTGCATTAACATTCTGAAAGAGCAAAGTGTGAAATCAGAAGTCAGTAGTAACCAAGATGAAAGTTAAAGAGAAAATGTGGGAGAGCGCAAAAGGAGGCAAGTAATCAGCTACCATGGGCTGAATTTTGTTTTGTCCAGCAAGTCCTATTGTTAGGGGCAACAGTGGAAGCTAATCCTGGTTTGACAGCAAGTGGAACTGGGTAGCATATTGCCATCAGGGTCGTCGTCCAGTTATGGATACCTCAAATAAATGAACTGTATTTCAGCAACAATGCTGCTAGCAGGGGCCAATGCTAAGGTTACAGCCTTAGGGAGAGGGTGCGTCTGATGGAGCACCCAAACATAGAGTTGCAATAAGATGGGAAAGTGAAATGTAGCTGCTAGGTCCCAGCATGGTGAGGTGAATATTTTGGAGCATTGGGGTATGTTGTCATAGACCATGATATGGTCATAAAATCTCTTCCCCGAGAACCCATGGAGGTCACTAGTTTTCAAGCAGCAGTCTTCCATGCAATGGTGGGTCCTCCCAATTCAGGTGAAATGCCCAGAGAGGCAGGAAGGTGAGCCCTTAATGGCGACTCATGTATTCAATTAGCCATTGGCTGGGCAGATGAACAGCAACATTTCTTGATGATGGCAATATGACATAGCTTGTATCCATTCCTCTGTCACAGTTCAATTTGCTGCCAATGATTTTTGAAATTCAGCCAGAGATAGGTACCTGGGCCACCAAGTTCCAGAGATTTCAGTTCATGCACAATGACATAAAATAAAACTTAATATTACAATACTAGTCAGCTATCAAGAAACTTGTTATTACTGTTGTATAACTGAAAATTCTTGTATTCTCTCTATCTTCCTTTTACTATCCTTACTTCACCATCTCTGCTGTATTACTTTCATTACTTCTTACACAGTTTTGAAATAATGTACTGCAATTTAACTTATTCTGCAATTTCTATTTTAAAATTGTAATTGGTTGGTACCTGTTTTCCTGAATCTTTCCATTCTACAGGCCCATCATCTCCATTTCTTTGAAAACTGATTCAGAAGTTAAATTGTTTTCAGACAGTTAAAGCTCAAGAAATGATCTGCTTCCTCTAGTTGCTGGATAATATGACGGGATTTTTGTTTCCAGCAGGTAGTGGGCAGATTGTCAGCCCTGTCTGCCAATGAAGCCCATAGGAACCTTAATTGATTTTCATGGTCGAGCGTCATTAACACTGAATCGACAAGCTGCCTGTGCTAATTATGCACCTCTAGTGTTGCCCCTGATTGGAAAGACAGGAACCTCAACCAGTCAGCTTGAAGGAATCTTAAAGAAGAAGTTTGGAAACATTGGACATGTGTTCATACTATTTAACAACAGAAGGAGGCCAATTAGTTGAAGGTTTTAAGGCTTAGAACTCACAAATGACTGAAGGCAGAATGAGTCCTAGGCTCATCTGGAAATCCCTTCTGCAGGTTAACCTTTAACTACTGCTGGAAGTTTATCCCATCCATAGTTTGGGAATGGGTTTAGAAACTCAGAGTAAGAATGTAGGTAGAAAGAAAAATAACAGTGGTCTGAGCAGCATGATTAACATATAATTATAAAAATTCAGATATTTATCTGTTCTTGATGTGTGTTTTGACCACCTAAATTTAGATCCTTGTGAAAATTAGATGGGCAGACACATGGAAAGTAAACATTTTTTTAAATCCCCCAGTAAAAGTGGGAAATTAATGTATTGGTCATACTGGAATTCCAATTTCAGGTATATAAAACAAGTCAGACCAGTACACATCATCTCCCCCTTATCCTGTATTTTTCCTGGCCTTACCTGCTGGGCGGCACGGTGGCACAGTGGTTAGCACTGCTGCCTCACAGCGCCAGAGACCCGGGTTCAATTCCCGACTCAGGCGACTGACTGTGTGGAGTTTGCACGTTCTCCCCGTGTCTGCGTGGGTTTCCTCCGGGTGCTCCGGTTTCCTCCCACAATCCAAAAATGTGCGGGTCAGGTGAATTGGCCATGCTAAATTGCCCGTAGTGTTAGGTTAAAGGGGTAAATGTAGGGGTATGGGTGGGTTGCGCTTCGGCGGGTCGGTGTGGACTTGTTGGGCCGAAGGGCCTGTTTCCACACTGTAAGTAATCTAATCTAATCTAATATCTGTCATGACCTACTCTGCCCTAATTTTTTTAAAAGTATAATTTGGAGGTGTTGGTGTTAGACTGGGGTGTACAAAGTTAAAAATCACACAACACCAGGTTATAGTCCAACAGGTTTATTTAGAAGCACTAGACTTCAGAGCGCTGCTCCTTCATCAGGTGGTTGTGGAGTATAAGACACAGAATTTATAGCAAAAGTTTACAGTCTGATGCAACTGAAATGAAATATTGAAAAAGACCTGGATTGTTTGTTAAGTCTCATCTTTTAGAATGACCACGTTGCTTTCATTCCTTTCATATGTAAATCCCAGAACTTTTTAAAAGTTACATTTTCAAGTGAACTTTAACAATAGGTGCCATGTGAGCTCAGATAATGCATTGAAGGTGTGAGGTTAAAGTCTATCTGTCTGTGCACAAGTGTTTAGACCGATTCTAGTTCTAAGAAAAGGATTTACAGAATCTTATATGGGTTCATGCAGCTTTTGAGCAAAATAAAATGTAATTCTACAAGTAAAAATTTATATGTGTGTGTGTGTGTGTATGGGGGGGGGGGTGCGAGCAAGTGTGAGTGTCTGTGTGAGAGTGTGTGAATATGTATGTATGTGAGTCTAAAGTCGCATAAGTCTGTGAGAGAGTGCTTGTGTTGGTGTGAGTGTAAGAGGGTGTGGATGTATGAGCGTATGAGAGAGCTTGTGTATGAGAGAGTGACTGCATGAGTGTAGGGGTCTGTAGGAGTGTGTGTGTGTGTGCATGCGCGGTTGTGTGCATGTGTGTGAGAGAGTCTGTCATGCAGTGGGGTCACCTGTAGTGTGAAATGAACCCAAGGTCCCGGCTGAGGCCATCCCCATGAGTACCAAACTTGGCTATCAGCTCTGCTCGTTCACTTTGCGCTATTGCCTGTCCTGAAGTCCACCTTGGAGAATGGTCACCCAAAAGTCCATTAACAGCATGTCCATATGCCAAGATTCTCTACATTATAGGACATTATGGATGGTTTGTATGTGGCCCGCTAGGTTCAAAGAGCCAGATGAGCCACTCTGCTCCTATTCTGATATAGATATTTTAATCAACCTGTTAAGACATGTTAATGATACACTGCTGAAGCAAATGCAACTTGAACCTGAGCCTTCCAGCCCAGAGGTAGGGACACTACCAGTGTACCACAAGCCTCCCAAATCTGTTTGTTGCATTCTTACATTATACCTTGAAATCTAAGGACATTATGCTGAATGTCTGCTCCTGATTTGCATGAGCACTAAGCCAATGCTGCATTCGCCGAGTTCTTTCATTTGGTCAATTAGTGGCGAGATAAATTTGAGCACAGTTCAAGATGAAAACTTGGGTTATGCACTAATTTATAATCTAGATGGAAAAATATTTTTAAAGCTGGACAAGTTATGTCTCTTTTGTTAGGCTCTCCAATGACCTAATTTCAGTCTGTTCTTGGAAAAAAGCCTTTAGCATTGGTCTATGTGTAACTGAAAAGGCCAATACCTGAAGCACAGTTCTTTGAGCACATTAGGCAGAGTATCGTCTCAAGTAGTGCAAGCTGGAGTATGGGATTTGCTTCCCTTCCATCTCTGGTGCAGCTCTGCCTCATTCTTAAGATGTTTGGACTCAAAGGCACGATGCATCTTGATTGTCACCAAGTTGTCACCATTTTAAATGATTTGGAGCAATTTTATTTATGACCAGATCCTGGATGAGGTTTCTTACATCTTTAAGGTTCCACTTGGGCTACCACAAATTATCAAGTCCCCAGAAGATGAGATATGAATTTGTTTCCCTTCCTTATTCACCGATACCCCCCTATTGGTTACAATATTATTAAGTCACAACCCTTCTGGATAGTTTTCTCCTGGACCAAGTGAACTTAGGTTTTGAAAGGGGCCAGTTTGACCGTGCTTTTCTGAATTTTACAAGAGTAGCTTACTGGTTGCTAAACAAAGGAGGAAATAATAACACAAGATATATGCACACAGATTAGAAATCAGAAGGAAATCCAAAAAAGATAAAAGCTAAAGAAACACGGTAAATCTCTGTGGGCCATTTGTAAAGAGTAGATAGTGAAATGTTAATAGTTGCAGATGAGTTAAGATCCTTTAGTTCTGTTTCCTTTTGACTGGCTTGCTGGCTCGCTGGCTCCCAGCACTCAGAGCGAGAGAATCCTTTTATTATAATATAGCTTGTAGGTAGTTATTCAGTTATGACTTTCACAGCTCACTAGTTCTTCAACCTAGGCTAGTGCTAGAGCATATGAGTACCTCAGTCCATTGGCATACATGGGCACCTTAGCACACTAGCACACCTTTTGATGTCAGTGCTGTTACACATTAAGGAAAGCTTCAGAGTGTCTTTGAAGCATTTTCTTTGTCGTCCCCCTGAATCCTGGCCATTTGATTGTTGAGAAAACAGCACCTTGGCGGGGATATGCTTGTCACCATCTCACACAAATTTGTTTTTGCAGAAGTTTTGTCTGAATGCTTGTGTATCCGGCTTCCTCTAGCATTTATTCATCCTCTTACATCCTCCTGTTATACCCAGAGTATACAGTGGAGGCATCGCTAATGGAATTTGTTCAGCACTATTTCCATGTTACTAGATGCACTAGGTTTCAGATAGTACAGTACAGGCATGTTATCAAACTGTTCGACAGAGCACAAGAAGTTTTCCTTTAAGTTGTCTACACACAAAATACTTTGTTGAAAATGTGTCTTTCCTAGCTGCTGTCTGAGCTAACTTCCAGTCCCTGCTATTAATATATCCTGGACCAGAAAAGTGCACCTGAAATTATTTGCACTCCTCCTGAAATTGCTCATTTGGAAAATGTAGGCAGCTACAGTTAACTCAAGGATATTTGCTTGCGTATGATGATAATGGTAATTTATGAGCGAAATTGTTTTGTGAGCTTTGGAAGTTCTTGCAGCATTTCCATGTTCAAAAATCTTTGGGAGTAAAATTAATTCTTACAACTAGGCAAGTCAGTGCTTTCAAAGAAACTTCATTTTTTTTTTGTATCAGCATTCATGCTTATATATGGCAATAACCTGGTTTATGTTGCCTTTGGGTGAATCTCAGCAATCGATGGTAATAATTTAGTTTACTATCTTATATAAATTTAAAAGACATTTCATCCTCACTTCCAGGCAGCTGATGTAAGCAAGTGTTTTTTTTGGCAAAATAAATTTATTTTCAATTCAGTGAATCACAAATTATAAAATATGTACTCACACAGCTCTAAGTTGATGACCTGGAACACTGACTTTCACAGGGCAGGCATTGCAATTAATATGACTGGACTTCTCCAGATGTTTCATAATTTTGTACATTTCTCCAGGGCTGCAGAGAATTTCCCCATTACTAACACAGTAGGTGATTGTGCTGTCAGCAATATGAACAAATCTCAGCTTGAGTACACCCAGTAACCTTAACAGCTCAACGTAATACGTTTGGTTCCAGGAGGGATTAAAGTGCAATGGCAGGATTCCCGATAGGAACTGTAATGATGGATGGTAGCTTGCTGTAAGTAAATGACAGAGCTTTGAAATGAAAAATACAAATTTTCTGTGTCATGTTTACACATTAAAGTAATCAGGCTTGTTTTGTCTTTGGGCAAATCACAACAATAGATGGTGGTAATTGAGTTTACTTTATTATTGTAAACAGTTAAAATACATCCTCATCCTCACTTTTCGGCTCTTTGCTATAGGAACATTTCTGCAATATGGCTACTGAAATTTATACTGTATTATAAGCTAAAATTGGGGATATGCAATTTGCCATATTCATCACACAAGAAATATAGTTCTCGTGAACTATAGCAACAGAAAAAATATAGCCTTTAGTAATTTTATTACAAAATTATTTCCTAGTTCAAAAATTGACAGGACTCGAAGGTGTTGTGAATGTAATGTGTTTGAGAGAAGACAACTTGAAATTTCACTTGAGGGCACTTACTTCTCAACTAAACACTTGTGGCCCCTTCAACTTCTTACCAGTTTCTTTTGAGTCAGGGTAAACAGTTGCAGCTTCACAGAATCCCTACAATGTGGAAGCAGACCATTAAGTCCACACTGACTCTCCAAAGAGTATCTTACCCAAATACAACCTCTTACCCTATCTTTGTAATCCCTATTTCCCATCTCTTATCCACCTGGCCTGCACATCCCTGGACACTACGGGCAATTTAGTGTGGCCAATCACCTAACCTGCACATCTTTTGGACTTTGGGGAGGAAATTGGAGCACCCAGAGGAAACACACAGACATGGAGAGAATGTGCAAACTCTACACTGTCACCCAAGGCTGGCATCAAACCTGGGTCTCTACTGCTATGAAGCAGCAATGCTATCTGCTGAGCCATCATGCTGCCCAAACTACATTCTTAATCTGGCAAACTATACTTTTTTTAAATTATGGAAACTGAGGGGCTTACCATTATGATCAGGTGAGAAGGGGTGATTGGCTTTCCTCTTTTTAACTTCCTCTCCATCAATCACATACTTGTATCTCCTTTTGTCACACTATATCGCAGTTCATTTAAAATGTAATTAACTAGATCAAAATGAAGGAGCTAAATAACAAGGTTTTCTTAAGCAAAAAAATGAATTTTATTGCCTCCTAACCTGAGAAAAATAATAAAAATGTAATTAAACACACATAAATACAGTTTAATAATCTTAAAAGGGATGCGTATACAGACAGGAAATAAAACCAGCTGCAATTAAAAGTTTTTCGTGCTGTGAAAATGAGTTGCATGTGAAAATGGCTGTTTATTGTCTTCTCTATTCTACACTGCCAAAGTTCCCAGATCATGAGCTCTCAATCTATAGTGGTTGTTCCAAGTTGCTTTTTCATTGATCACAAACTTTTGATGAAGGAGAAAGGCAGAGAGAGAAGGTATCTTCTGGCTTCAAAATCCATTTAATCTTGTCTCTACCTTGCTGCCCCAAGCAGCTGTTGATATAGATCCACTTGTATATTCCAGAGTCTGCTCATTGTTTGTCCGAGCTGGGAAACTGACTTGCATATGACAGCGTATAAAGTTATCATACACATGCCAATCAAATAGGGACACAAATTCCTTGATGCTGATTTAGTTGTTTGGTTTCATTATCTTTGGATGCAATGATAATTTCAGTGCTGTTGAATTTTGTATATTTAACACTGGTTTCATGAAATTTTCTTTAGGCTATGGTTATATGGTGAGCCAGTTAGGCCGTATTGTCCTTATTAAAAGTTACTTTAGTCCATGAAAGTCTTGGGTATAAAAATCAGATGAAGAAATTGAGTATTGATAGTCTATTTTTACTATGTTCATAACAATTACATAACATAACTTCTTAATATTAATTACCATGATATTTTTACAAAAATAATTTATGTTCCATCCACTTCCTTAAGGTCCCCTCCCACCATACTTCATAGTTGTCTGTCAGTTTGCTTTGTAATTAGGAAACATATTTCTTCTGCTCACTATTAATGGCTATTCTGTTCCCCTCACAAATAACTTGCCTTCTGTAGGGATCTTTAAACATTCACTATTTAGCTCTTCTTTTTCTAATCAGTCTGTTTAGAGATATTATTGTACACCTCTGGAGCAAGTTGGACTTGAACCTAGACCTCCTGGCTCAATGAAAGGGACACTATCACTGCATTACAAGAACCCCTCCATGTAATTGCTCTTTGACATAGTTGCAAATTGGAACTCAAGATGTAATGATTTAGTAGTGAGTTACCTTGCTGCAATGTTTCAGAATATGTCCACATTATTAGGCTGGTATGTGTACAGTTATTTATTAGTTCAATAATATCATAAGAAGAACAGTTAAAAAATTGAACACAACAGTTTAAAAAATTGTAAATGCTCAACATTTTATTGCTGATGTTTTTCTCCTACAGCACTTCAGAGAACACCTTGATACCCTGAATGCAAAGGGAATCGGGATGCTCGGTTCCGCTTTAACTGAAGCTTTCACCCTTCTGAAGCAGGTACTAGCATTCTCACCTTTCTCATAAATTAGTGTGTTTAACTTTAAATGATGTAACCAATAAATAATGGCCAATGACTTCCAAATGAGTGAAATTAGATAAATATATTTTGAAAATGTGAAAATGGCATATAAAAATAAAAAGATCTTTTTATATTTGGTTTTACTGTGTCCACTGTTCACATAATAAAGCATTTTGAGGTATGTTTTTACTTTTGAGTAGTGCAATGGAATATAATTAAATTAGTGCACAATGGATTGGTAGCAAATCAGGTCCAATATAGAACAAGGCATCAATTTGCTATTAGCCCACTTTATCAATGCTGCTGTTGTAATTGTTGCTTCCTTTGACCCCAGCTGACTCAGTAGAAACAATAGACATCAGTTTTGTATAACACAAAGTTAAATATAGATATGTTGATTTTATTTATATGTTTTTATTATCTTTGCCATTTATACATCATTAATTCCTCACACCACATTAAACAGATCCAACCATATCTTCACAAAATATCTTCCATTCTCTAAAACTTACTTATTTTATGTCAGTCACTATACTTCTGACTCACTTATTCACAGTTTTTCTGGTCTCTATGATGCAACACATTGCCAAAGAATTTGCCATGCTATGACCATCACCAATAAGGAACAATCTAAGCACTGCTCATGACACTCAATGGTGTTACCACCACTGAATTCCCCACTATTAATATTCTTTGAGCTTGCCATTGGCCAGAAACTCAACTGGACTGGCCACATCAATGCTACAAGAGTGGGTTAAAAGTTAGGAATACTGCGGTGTGTAACTCATCACCTGACTCCCCAAAGCCTGTCCATCATGTACAAGGCACAAGTGTGATGGAATATTCCTCACTTGCACTGATGGGTGCAGCTCCAATGACACCATCCAGGACAAAGCAGCCTGCTTGATTGTTACCACATTCACAAAATCCACTCCTTCTATTACCAACATTCAGTAGCAGCAATGTGTACTATTTACAAGATACACTGCAGAAATTCACCAAAGGTACTCAGAAAGCACCGTATAAATCCACAATCACTTCCATCCAGAAGGACAAGGGCAGCAGATACATGGGAAGTCCACCACCTGCACGTTTTCTACCAAGCCACTCACTATCCTGACATGGAAATATATCACCATTCCATCACTGTCATTGGGTCAACATTCTGCAGTTCCCTCTGGAATTGCAATGTGGATCGACCCACAGCAGGTAGACTGCAGCTCACTACCACCTTCTCAAGGGCAATTAGGTATGGGCAATAAATGCTGCCCACCCAGCGACAGTCACATCCCATGAATAATTTTTTTAAAAATTATGGCAATTATATTGTCGACAGGAGACAGGGAATTGACCTACATGGTGTGCTAAGTATGGTCACATACCAGCTGATTGTTGAGAGAGTGGCATTACTTCAGTTGTGGTACATTGCAGATTTAACATGTGATGTCTGCAAAGTGATGTGGTCAATGCCAATCTGCACCATAAGGAAGCCTGTAATCATCACAAAGCCACATGTTCTCTCTGTTTGCCACTCCCTGATGAGAGAGAATGAAATGTATTAAACTCACTTTACACACAGTCTTAGTGAACTCCCTTATGCATCAGTGGGTAATAAACTGGGAAATTTTATAGATATCACCTGCTATAGTCTGGCAGGAGTCTGGTCCATTTATGTCCTTGGTTGCACTCACCTTCATAGTCACAGGCAATGTTGTCTTCACCACTGTCTGAGGCTATAAATTATGGCTACAATAATGACAGATTTCAATGAACATTATCTTAGAAACATTATGTCTCATTGAATCTGAGGGAGGTAAATTGCTTCCTTAATTTTTTTTTGGATTCCAGCCTCTTAAAGTCCTTTTCCCTCTCCTCCGCCTCACTCTTCCAGCAGCTTGTCCTCTTCTGTGTTGCCTCTACTTCGTCTCCTACACTGAAGGAATACAAACTACTACAACTTTACCTAGAAGCAGTGTGTCTGAATAGAACCTATGATGTTCGGGACCAATTACTTCATTATCTGCCACACCGCTCCTGATAGGTTCCAACCTTAAAAAAAACGAGCAAATATTTTTACAACATTAGCAAACACCAGTGGAAATCAATAACTAATTGGTATGTAATTTGGAATTCCTTAAAATACCACTGGTAGGGCTCCTGCCTTTGCTGCATGCCAATATTCTAAGGTTAAAAGGGTGAACTCCAAAATGTCAGAGCTGGCATTAGCCAGCTTAGTGGTGCCATGACTTGCCTATTTTCATTCTTCTGCTACATGGACTTTGCAAACATGTCAATGATAGCTCAACTGGAAATGCATATACTATGGATGCCATTGTTGGATTTAAACTGCACCAAAAATAGTTCCACTGCATTGGACCTGATTTTCATATCCCAGATTGATAGAAAACATGGATCAGGTTTCTGTACTGAACAAGAGTTGTAAATGACTTTATTGTCAGCATAAAATACTACTAATTAAAACTCTTATCCTTTTATAAACTTTCCCTTATGTACACAGAGACGGACAAACAGAGATGATAAAATAGGTTTTGAACAAAGGGGTAAGCCTGGAAAGAGAGTTCAGTAGTTTTTGTTCCCAAGTTCTGATTGTGTGATTATCCATATGATTTTTCTGCTGGCCAGCATATTGTTTTAGACTCCTTTTCCCAATGCTTCCACTTGTTGGTAAGACTCACAAGGTGGTTGATTCACTTATAAAGTGGCTGATATATCAGTTAGAAGTCACAACAGTTATTTCAGAAAAGATAAACTGGTTTGCTTCAGGTGGCCGCAGAGAATAGAGAGAGAGAGAGAGAGACCACTCTTGAACGAGGGAAGAACTGGACACCTATCTCTCTCTCTCTCTTTCTCTCTCTCTCTCTCTCTCTAAAATTTGTTCCCAGCTCTGAGCTGTGCAGTTCCTGAGAACCAAGCACACAGTTGTGGTTAAGCAGAAAAGGGCTCTAAATTGATAAATGGGCACTAGTCCATAGACCAATCAACTTCTTGTGGTCAACAAAAACTACATCCATAACATCCTTCTAGCTCAAAATTATTTTAAGCTCAGAATTCAATTACTGCTTGTTCAAACATTTGTTTACACGGTGTCTGGCATTGGTTTTGGGTTACTAGCTTTTCAAAACATATATCTTCTTTGTCAGTCCCTCAGGGTCGAGGATGACATGTTTCCACTCTGGAGAGGTGTGTTCTGTAAATAGAACAATTGTGAAGCCACAGACTCTGTCATCAGTGGGACAGTTAATGTTTGAAGAGTTGGGTGTGTGTGGCACTCTGAATTCTGTGCCATTTTTCCACTGCTTGCGCTTGGCCTCCACATGCTTCATTGGGTGATATTTGAAGTGGTTTATGGATACTTCTTCTCCATTTTGTGTGTTCTGGGGCAAGTGATTCCCATGTATTTTGGGTATGCTGTATTTGTTTAAGGAGGCTTTCAGTGTTTCCTGTGCTCTGCTAGTTATTACTTGCCACTGCGGAGCTTGGAGTAGAGCACTCATTTCGGGAGATCTCAGATCCCACCCTGACTTTATAAATAAGCCTACTGACAAGAGTGGTGCTGTTGTTGTCTGACCTCGACAGAGGTCACAGACAGAGGATGTGCCAGGACACGGTCACAGACAGAGGATGTGCCAGGACACAGTCACAGACTGGCAATGTCCTGGGACACAGTCACAGACAGGGGATGTCCTGGGACACAGTCACAGACAGGGATGTTCCGGGACACAATCACAGAACTGTGTTACCTGGTGCAGCAGAATCTGTGAACTGAATAGATGGGTGGCCATTCTCTTCATGCTGGCAATGAAAATGACAGCTGTATTAAACTTTTATGCACGTGGCTGCATCTGAGGATCCACTGTGGACCTGAGTGGGATGTCTTAATTCTCAACCCACAAATGTCTCAAGGCTGTTACCAATGCAATTTATACACAAATACACCACTTTGTCTTCTTTCCCTGTGGTGTGATTACTGCTGAAGCCCAGATGGTAGGGTTCATCAACATAGCTGGCTTGCCTGCCTTGCAGTGCACTATAAAATGTACATACATTGTGTTGAGAACACCATATCATAATGTGGGAAATTTCATCAATAGAAAATGCTTCTCTTCAGTAAATGTACGACCATCTGTATTCATGAGAACTACATCTTAACTGCCTGGATTAGTCTGGGGTGACATTGCAATACACTTCAGAAAGAGTGTGCCACATAATTCTTGCACATTGAGCAAGGGGAACATCACCTTTATGATAGAGCTGTGCAGTGTGGGGTGCAACAAGCCAGGCAGGACTGAATTGAAACCTGCTCCCAATAGATGTGAGTTGAGTGAGGTCATCATTCATTGACTGTAAGTTTGGTTTTATTCGAAAGGCAAGCAGAACCGTTTATTCATAGAAGCTTTTCCTGTAATAACATTATCAACTGTTTAACACTAGGAAGATGTTGTATTATGCTGGCCATTAGAGAAAGAATACTGCTAAAGATGGTAGCCTCAGTAGCTTCATTCTTATAGCTGCAGTTTCTATAATAGTTGAGGAAACAGGGGGTACTATGTTTACAAATATGATCTATTTTTAATGACGCATGCCACCTTTGTGTCCTCGGAAACTTTTCTTGTCCATTTCCCTCCCCTATGTGTACTATGAAGGGATAATCCTGTCTAAGAAACAGAGCGATAGAGGAGGTATGGTTCAGACATAATAAGGTGAACAGCAAAGAACTATTTGAGATAACTCGCTCGAGAGTTATCACGGGAGAAGCTCGATATGAAACTCCCCAAAATTGACACTTTGCCAATTTTTGGTCAAATGCAGCCCATTATTTTTGTTTTCATTTTAACAGCTACAATTCTCATGTCCTGTGCTATTAATTTGGACTAAAGTTTGTTTGTTAACTTTAAAATATTTATCAAATTGTACGATTTCTTCCATATTTCCCATTTTTTGTAGTTGGATTTCACTTTGTTTGACATGTAACACTTGTGCTGGATCAAACTGAGAGACTACAATCAACACAAATAATATACTACTATTTATTCAAATACTGCTGACAGGGAGAAAGAGGGTACTGCAGAAAAAAAAGTAGTATCTGTACTTTTGGGAAGCTATTGAACACAGCATAACAAAGCCACCAAATGTTATAATTTGTACTGATTAAGTAGCACATTGGCTGTATTAAAGAGTCTAAATGATTGTGATTGCAATCATCTCTTGATTTGATATATATTTACTAACAGACTAATGAAATCCAACCTCAAAGCTTAGATTGTGATTTTTTTAATCGAGATTCTCTCAGTCATGTAGTTTAACATTGTGTGAAGACCTGTGCAAACACAGGGAATTAGTGTAAAGCATATTTACAGTGTTTTCCTTTGGTTCTCCCATTGAAGTTAGATTAACTGATTGGGAAATCCTTGGTGAATTTGCTCCACTCAAACCCAACATGTTGTTCGTGTAATTTGAATAAGCAATGTCCCTCAAAAGTGGCACAAAGTAATTAAATGCATATTTTTATTTTTACTCTCATTATATATTTCAAATAGAGGGGATTATGCTATAATAACTATTTCATAAAATATACAGTGCCTAATATATTAAATGTCCATCGAAATGTGAGTGCCTGCTAAATAGAAAATCCTCTGCTGTTTTTTGCAATAGTGATAAGGGGAAGAATACTGCAAAATAGTTGATAACAGGGTGATTTGTACTAAAATGAAATTTGCTGGTTGACTTACGTAAACAATAGATGGAAATGTGTTGCTGGAGAAGCGCAGCAGGTCAGGCAGCATCTAGGGAACAGGAGAATCGACGTTTCGGGCATTAGCCCTTCTTCAGGCGTAAACAATAGTATGCCTCTTTCAATATATTCACTAATTCAAAGTTATATAATCAACTCACAAACTTTCCAAGTTGAATCTGTGGTAGTTCTGATGATGTAAAGCATCAAATATCCATTAATTATTTTAGAAAAGAAAATAGGACATGTGGGTTGTCATTTGGCAACAACTGCAATTATCCTTTGGCAAATGAATTCAATCTCACCAGTGATTACGCCTATTTTTTAAAGATTTTTTCAAGAAATTTGAGTCTTTTTTGACATTTGAATGACTGGCAATCACAATAAAGACTATAAATGTCAGAATGCATTGAAATTTTTCTTCCAAAAGACAAATCATTAGAAGCTAATTGTAGTTCATCACAGAATGCTTGTCATTGGCATTTATGATGTAAATAGGTTCCATACCCCCTGGGTTAACTAATATAATGAACATTCTATACATATGTTGGCTGAGATTGCAACTGATGTTAATTCTATCAGTTAAATTTTATTCCTAACATTTTCAAAAATAAGTTCTCATCTCGAGCAGTATGTAAGGACCTCCTAGAACCAATAGAGGATTAATTTTATTGCATATTATTAAAATCACTTGAGTTTGTTCTATATTTTTTTCCGGAAGCACATTTTAAAACCTTACACAGAATACTGTGGTATTGTGTTACTGCCACCTGGAGGAAAGTAATGAAAATTACATACTAAATCAAAGTTAAAAATCACACAACACCAAGTTATAGTCCAACAGGTTTATTTGGTAACACTAGCTTTCGGAGCGCTGCTCCTTCCTCAAGTAGATGTGGAGTATAAGAACATAAAACACAGAATTTATAGCAAATGTTTACAGTGTGATATAACTGAAATGGTATATTGAAAAAGACCTGGATTGTTTAAGTCTCTCATATTTTACATGAATCCACGTAAGATTCTGTAAATCCCTTTTTTAGAAATATAATCAGTCTGAACATTTGTACACAAACAGACAGACTTTAACCTCACACCTTCAATGCATTATCTAAGATGACATGGCACCTGTTGTTAAAGTTCACTTGAGAATGCAACTTTAAAAAAAGTTCTGGGATTTACACATATGAAAGAACTGAAACCAACATGGTCATTCTAAAAGATGAGAGACTTAACAAACAATCCAGGTCTTTTTCAATATGTCATTTCAGTTGCGTCACACTGTAAACTTTGGCTATAAATTCTGTGTCTTACAATATTGTACTCCAGAACTACGTGATGAAGGAGCATTGCTTCGAAAGCTAGTGCTTCCAAATAAACCTGTTGGACTATAACCTGGTGTTGTGTGATTTTTAACTTTGTAAGCCCCAATCCAACACCAACACCTCCAAATCAACAATAAATTAACCAATTGTCCAGTTGATCCAAATGCGGCAAGTTAACATCAAATAAACTTTGTTTAATGAATGACAAGTCAATTTATTGATAATGTGCAGTAAGATCTGAAAAATTGATTACTGTAATATTTATTGTATAATATAATGTTTTGCTACAAAACCATTAAATACTTGTGGCAGTATAGCAATATTGCACATATGGTAGTCTCGCACATACTTGAGGATGAAGCCAGGCCTTATGAGACCAAATCTAGCCTTTATACATAATGAAAAGGTATCTTGTGAATCTGGTGACCTTGAAAGCCGCTAACAGGTGGGATAGTTCCAAGTTCCATCCCACTTTGGTGTTGAGGTTTTGTTACAAGTTTGGGTGACAAAGGGTCTCAATTTTCCTCAGATGGATAAGGAAGTGAGCAAATGAGCTGTGGTTCTGGTTCCCATTCAATATTATTCAGTAATCTAAGTAAAATACTCCTCAGTTAGCTGGATGAGTGCAGCTCCAATAAAACTCATACTGTTTGGCACCGTCCAAGACAAAACAACCCCCTTGATTGGTACCACACTCAGAATAACTCACTATCTCCACTATCGATGCTTAGGAACAGCAATGTGTACATTTTCAAGATGTACTGCAGAAATTCTACAAGGATCCTTAGACATAACCTTCCAGACCCACAAACACTTCCATCTCAAAGGAAAAAGGCAGCAGATACATGGGAACACCATCATCTGCAAGTTCCCCTGAAAAGCCTCACACTATCTTGACTTGGAAATATATCTCTGTTGCTTCAGTTTTGCTGGATCAAAATCCTGGATTCTCTTCCTGAACAGCATTGTGGGTCTAGGTACAGCACATGGATAGCAGCAGGTCAAGAAGACAGCTGACCACCACCCTCTCAAGGGCAACTAGGGATGGGTAATAATTGCTGGTCCAGCCAGTGTGCCCACAATCCAAAAATGAATTGAAAAAAAATGAGCAGAGTCAAGTGAGGGAAAATTTAGGCTTTGCTGTTTTTCAGTCGTGAATTTCCCATTTTGCATTGCGGGTTATTTGCTGGAATGCTTCTGTTGTTAAAAAAGATCATCTCCTAACACGACAAAGCCTTCCATATTTTAAACTGATCCTTGAAAGGTTAATGGCAGGAAATGATTACTCAGCCGAAAGGACCCTTAGATTTTCTTCATTAATTACCTCACAGCTATGTTGACTTTAACGTTTGATAACAATAGGAGATCAATAGTTACGATGCTCACAGGGAAACTGAATTTAAAAGATAAGACTTACTTGTGAATGAAAATTGATTTTTTTTTAAAAAATGTTCTTCGTCCCTTTCAAAATGAATAGCTCTAAATGAAACAAAGTAAAAGAGCCTTTGTGACATATCCTAACATAAACAATGGGCACAGAACGGCCAATCATCTGGATTCTTTGTTTTCCCTTATTATTAGTGGAAGAACAATATAACCTGTCCAAACATATAAATGAACGAAAAATACAAGAAGGGTGTGATAAGTGAAGAAAATTTTGTGCAAAAGGTGGTGCACCTTAAATTTTGATGCTATCCCTTTGTGTAAAAAAATTTAGTTATTTTAACTGTACTCTCACTTCCTGTATTCTCCTTTGCCCAGTTTAACACCACTGGTCATGGAAGCACTTGCAGCCAAGCTATTATGCTAGTTACGGATGGAGCTGTGGATACTTATGATACGATATTTGCAAAATACAACTGGCCAGATCAAAAGGTAAGCTGCAGATGCTATATGTCACATTTTAGTTTTCTGTAATCATCATTCAGTTGCATATATTGACAGCAGAAGTTCTCCTTGTATTCAATTGTTTAGCTTCTTTGCTCATGTAGCATCAACAAATTTAAGAATACATCAACGTTATACAGAAAAAAATGTATTAATGCTGCCATAACTGTATTTTGTTCACTTTGAAATCATTATTGAAATTCTGTCTTTCTATTCATGAGAATCACATGCTAGTCATAATATTGGTTGTCATTCAAAATAATATGTATGTTGTTGTTCTTCTTGTTGCATTATGGACTCAGAAATGTTTAACTTTGTCTGGTCACTAGGATGTTCCTGCACCGATTTGAGTTTCATACTCCATAAACTGGTATGAAACCGTTTTGCTCTTGAGAAATATGAATAATTGTAAATTCAGCAATTTAATCACTGACGTATAAAGGAAGCAAGATAATAGCAAAATATTTTGTAATTTCCACCTCCATTTGTTCTTCAGACTGACCCTTGATAACAACACAACTGTGACCTTTAGTACTATGAATCTTCTGTTACACTAGCAGCCTTTCTCTGATCCCAGTTAATAATCCCTAGCTAAGAGCTCAGCTTTTATCCCATTCACAATAATAGTTCGCTTCCTCTCTCCTGCTCCTTTGCTGTCTCCAAGCAACTCAAACGTCATACCAGCCCTTAGCTAAGCCCCAAAAAATAACCTATATAAAAACAGTGATCCTAGTCTACAATATAAGGAAGTTACATACGACAAATCTCTTTAATTTCTATGTTGAGACTTTATGATGGTCGTCTTGTTCATGTTTCTGAAACTAACAACTTTCAGAAAATGATTCCTTCCTTTTTTTTAGAAACCTCTGACTTGTGTAGGAAATTACAGAAGAAAAGTCAATCAATCTTTGATAGAAACGACTGACAAAAATAGGGTAACTATTAGATTCTTGTAATTTATATACTTGTGAGACGATCAGACTCCCACCAAGAAGGGAATTAGGTTCCAGGGCGTTTGGCATCATAGGGTGGACAGGGCTCAGTTGAGGATGAACAAGATAGAGCAGGGACAGGAATGGCTGTTGCACGTTCCGGGATTCAGATATTTCAGTAAGAACAGAGAAGATGGTAAAAGAGGGGGAGGTGTGGCATTGTTGATCAGGCACAATATTACAGTTGTAGAAAGGATATTTGGGGACTCGTTAACTGAGGTAGTATGGGCTGAGGTTAGAAACAGGAAAGGAGAAGTCACCATGCTGAGAGTTTTCTATAGGCCTCCGAATAGTCCCAGAGATGTAGAGGAAAGGATAGCAAAGATGATTTTCGATAGGAGTGAGAGAGGCAGGGTAGTTGTCCAAATATTGACTGGGATCACTACAGTACGAGTACTATAGATGGGTCAGTTTTTGTCCAGTGTGTGCAGGAGGGCTTCCTGACACAGTATGTAGACAGGCCTACAAGGGGCGAAGCCACTTTAGATTTAATACTGGGTAACGAGCCTGGCCAGGTGTTAGATTTGGAAGTAGGTGAGCACTTTGGAGACAGCGATCACAATTCTGTCAAGTTTACTTTAGTGATGGAAAAGGATAGGTGTACTCCATCGAGCAAGAGTTACAGCTGGGGGAAGGGAAATTACAATACAGTTAGGAAAGATTTAGGAAGCGTAGAATGGGGAAGGAAACTGCAGGGAATGAGCACATTAAAAGTGTGGAGCTTATTCAAGGAAAAACTCCTGTGTGTCCAAGATAAGTATGTACCTGTCAGGCAGGGAGGAAAATATAGAATGCGTGAGGCGTGGTTTACTAAGGAAGTGGAATCCCTGGTCACGAAGAAGAAGAAGGCTTATGTTGGGACAAAATGTGAAGACTCAGTTAGGGCACTTGAGGATTATAAGGAAGTCAGGAAAGACCTAAAAAGAGAGCTCAGAAGAGCCAGGAGGAGACATGAGAAGTTGTTGGTGGATAGGATCAGGGTTAATCATAAGGTTTTCCATAGGTATGTCATGAATAAAATAATGACGAGAGTTAAATTAGGGCCAATCAAGGATAATAGTGGGAAGTTGTGTGTGGCATCAGAGGAGATAGGGGAAGCACTAAATAAATATTTTTCGACAGTGTTCACTATAGAAAATGAAAATGTTGGCGAGGAAGATACAGAGATACTTGCATCTAGACTAGAAGAGATTGAGTTCACAAGGAAGAGGTATTAGAAGTACTGCAGAGTGTGAAAATAGACAAGTCCCCTGGGCCAGATGGGATCTATCCTAGGATCCTCTGGGAAACAAGGGAAGAGATTGCCGAGCCTTTGGCATTGATCTTCAAATCATCATTGTCTACAGGAATAGTGCCTGAGGACTAGAGGATAGCAAATGTGGTTCCCTTGTTCAAAAAGGGTAATAGAGACAACCCTGGTAATTACAGACCAGTGAATCCTATAAGAGATAGGATTTATAACCATCTAGTAAAGAATAATCTGATCAGGGACAGTCAGCATGGTTTTGTGAAGGGTAGGTCGTGCCTAACGATTGAGTTTTTTGACAAAGTGACCAAACAGGTAGATGAGAGTAAACCGATTGATGTGATGTATATGGATTTCAGCAAGGCATTCGATAAGGTTCCCCACAGTAGGCTATTATACAAAATGCGGAGGAATGGGATTGTGAGAGACATAGCAGTTTGGATCAGTAATTGGCTTGCTGAAAGAAAACAGAGGGTTGTAGTTGATGGAACATGTTCATTTTGGTGTCCAGTTACTAGCGGCATACCGCAAGGGTCGGTGTTGGGTCCACTGCTGTTCGTCATTTTTATAAATGACCTGGATGAGGGCTTAGAAGGGTGGGTTAGTAAATTTGCAGACAACACTAAGGTCGGTGGAATTGTGGATAGTGACGAAGGATGTAGTAGGTTGCAGAGAGACATGGATAGGATGCAGAGCTGGCTGAGAGGTGGCAAATGGAGTTTAATGTGGACAAATGTGAGTTGATACTTGGGATGGAGTAATCAGAATGCAAAGTACTGGGCTAATGGTAAGATTCTTGGGAGTGCAGATGAGCAGAGAGATCTCGGTGTCCATGTACACAGATCCCTGAAAGTTGCCACCCAGATTGACAGGGTTGTTAAGAAGGCATACAGTGTTTTGGCCTTAATTAATAGAAGGATTGAGTTCCGGAACCAGGAGATTATGCTGCAGCTGTACAAAGCTCTGGTACGGCCACACTTGGAGTATTGTGTACAGTTCTGGTAACCGCATTATAAGAAGGATGTGGAAGCTTTGGAAAGGGTGCAGAGGAGATTTACTAGGATGTTGCCTGGTATGGAAGGAATGTCTTACAAGGAAAGGCTGAGGGCCTTGAGGCTGTTCTCATTAGAGAGAAGAAGGTTGAGAGGTGACTTAATCGAGACATACAAGATAATCAGAGGGTTAGATAGGGTGGACAGGGAGAGCCTTTTTCCAAGTATGGGGACGGCAAACACGAGGTGACACAACTTTAAAGTGAGGGGAGATAGGTATAAGACAGATGTCAGAGGTAGTTTCTTTACTCAGAGAGTAGTAAGGGTATGGAATGCTTTGCCTGCAACAGTAGTAGATTCGCCAAGTTTAAGTGCATTTAAGTCATCATTGGACAGGCACATGGACGTATATGGAATAGTGTAGGTGGGATGGGCTTCAGATTAGTATGACAGGGCGGTGCAACATCGAGGGCCGAAGGGCCTGTACTGCACTGTAATGTTCTATGTTCTATGTTCTATGTTCTATAATACATAAGGTATGGTCAGCTTTTGCTCATTGCTGACAAAGCTGCCACTGAAATAGAACGCTATGAGTTTTAATCTTCTGGATATCTATACATAAAATAAACTTTGCTTAATTGAAGTACTGAGAGATTGCTGCGCTGTTGGAGATACTGTCTTTCGGCTGAAACATAAAGTTGTTCCTTGTATTAGAATTGAGGGCTGTGAGGAGCTGACACATGAAAGCAGTTGAGGCCTGGGACAGATCAGCTGTGATATTATAGACTAGTGGAGAGGCTTGAGGGAGTGAATGGCCTATCCCTGCTCCTATTTCTTATTTTCTTTTATAACTCACCATGTTTATCCCCTTTCCCCCTTCAAACCTACTCTTTTCTACATACATCCTGGAAAAAAGAACTTCACTTTCAAAATCCCAGTGTCTAGCTTTTCTCTCCATTTATCACAGCATTTCTGCATTTACTAATCGGCTCAACTAAACCTCACTTTTACCTTTACTTCCCATTAAAATACTTTGGCCATTCTCATGATACAGTAGGAGAAAGTGAGGTCTGCAGATGCTGGAGATCAGAGCTGAAAATGTGTTGCTGGAAAAGCACAGCAGGTCAGGCAGCATCCAGGGAACAGGAGAATCGACATTTTGGGCATAAGCCCTTCTTTAAACGTCGATTCTCCTGTTCCCTGGATGCTGCCTGACCTGCTGCGCTTTTCCAGCAACACATTTTCAGCTCCTGATACAGTACTCAGACTATCCAATAAACTGTTTCCACTACTTCCTTCCTTTCATTTATCCTATCACTTGATCTGAATTTCTCCTGTACCTTATCTGTGAACTTATATTTTTATTTATCTTCTCTCCTAGCTCCATTATTGCCTTACCTTTGCTTAGTTCCTGCTCCCTTGACTCTATTTCCACCCAACCTTCCTAGTTTCCATGTTAACTGATATTGTTAATTATTTTCCCTCCTCAAGCACTTTCTCCTTTTCATTCTACTCTAACGTTGTCATTATTGCTTCAAACATTCCACTGTTCTAGCAAATTTCATTCCCATCTCCAACCTTTCTTCTCCTTCATCATGCTGTCAACTTCCAAATCAGTTCCCAACTTTTCCTGAGCTATATGTTTTGATCCTGCCAATGGGCGGTACGGTGGCTCAGTGGTTAGCACTGCTGCCTCACTGCGCCAGGTTCGATTCCAGCCTCTGGTGACTGACTGTGTGGAGTTTGCACATTCTCCCTGTGTCTGCGTGGGTTTCCTCTGGGTGCTCCAGTTTCCTCCCACAGTCCAAAGATGTGCAAATCAGGTGAGTTGGCCATGCTAAATTGCCCGTAGTGTCAGGTGCGTTAGTCAGAGGGAACTGGGTCTGGGTGGATTACTCTTTGGAGGGTCGGTGTGGACTGGTTGGACTGAAGGGCCTGTTTCCACACTGTAGGGAATCTAATCTAATCAAGATTTCTCCCCTGCCACAACATCCAAGCAGATCTTATTAAAATTACAAATGACAATCTAAGTGACTGTAATCAGAGGTAAACAATTCTTACTTTCTCCTTATCAATCTGTCGACAGTCTTTGATACGGCCAACCAAACCAACTTCCTCCAGTGTCTCTCTTGAAATCATCCAGCTAGGTGGAATTATTCTCATCTCCATCTTTATCTATCCAATCATAGAGTCATAGAGTCATAGAGATGTACAGCATGGAGACAGACCCTTCAGTCCAACCCGTCCATGCTGACCAGATATCCCAACCCAATCTAGTCCCACCTGCCAGCACCCAGCCCATATCCCTCCAAACCCTTCCTATTCATATACCCATCCAAATGCTTCTTAAATGTTGCAATTGTACCAGCCTCCACCACATCTCTGGCAGCTCATTCCATACACGTACCACCCTCTGCGTGAAAAAGGTGCCCCTTAGGTCTCTTTTATATCTTTCCCCTCTCACCCTAAACCTATGCCCTCTAGTTCTGGACTCCCCGATCCCAGGGAAAAGACTTTATTTATTTATCCTATCCATGCCCCTCATAATTTTGTAAACCTCTACAAGGTCACCCCTCAGCCTCCGACGCTTCAGGGAAAACAGCCCCAGCCTGTTCAGCCTCTCTCTATAGCTCAGATCCTCCAACCCTGGCAACATTCTTGTAAACCTTTTCTGAACCCTTTCAAGTTTCACAACATCTTTCCGATAGGAAGGAGATCAGAATTGCACGCAATATTCCAACAGTGGCCTAACCAATGGCCGGTACAGCCGCAACATGACCTCCCAACTCCTGTACTCAATACTCTGACCAATAAAGGAAAGCATACCAAACGCCTTCTTCACTATCCCATCAACCTGCGACTCCATTTTCAAGGAGCTACGAACATGCACTCCAAGGTCTCTTTGTTCAGCAACACTCCCTAGGACCTTACCATTAAGTGTATAAGTCCTGCGAAGGTTTGCTTTCCCAAAATGCAGCACCTTGCATTTATTTGAATTAAGCTCCATCTGCCACTTCTCAGCCCATTGGCCGTATGGCAGTTTCAATGGTTTCTCTTCCTGCACAATTACTTCTTATGTCACGAAGGATCTATCCTTGACTGCCTTCTAAGTCTAATTCTGCCTTCGAATATTCATGCTGGCTCTCATTGATACTGTCCAAAGTCAAAATGTAACTTTCCACATGTGTACCAATGGCAGCCAACAATACTTCACCATGATCGTTAATGACCCCGACTATGTCTCCCCATTATCAGGCTGTTTGACATTCAATGCTGGCTGAACAACAATGTCCGCCATCTAAATACTGGGTAAATTGAAACCACTGCCTTTGGTTCCTACGATAAACGGCTTTCATTTGCCACTGATATCATTCCTTACTCGCAGCTGTTTGAGGCTGAACCAAATCTAATTTGCAAACAATTAGCATTTCTCTCCTTCTTCAAAGGCATGTGATGTTGTTAGCCACTAGCAGGTGAGCTTCACTGGGAAGGAAACAATTCTAAGAGCTTTTAAAATCATTTTGAATGAAACATTTCATTATTTCAAACTACTTACTCAAATGTATGACAAAATTATTGATCAATTGAGAAGAAATAATTCTAAATTACAAGCATCCTCCGAACCTTTGCAAAAGGTGACTCTTTTGATAAAGCTGCCAACTGGCTATTGTGTTCATCTATATGGTGGAACTATTTATTATGATAATACAAAAAGAACTACAAGGTAGTTACAAGGAATCAAATCTTTTGTCATCTACATAATTGAAAAGATGCCAATCCTTGAAATTCGGTGCAAGTGTAACAATTTTTTGTCTTCAGTGTTACAATCTAATGTCTTGTCCTGATGGTAGGAAAGTAAATGACACTGTCCATAATTTAATGGGCGTTTTTAAGCTTTCTTCAAAACTGAGAACTGTCTCAAAAGAGAGTGTGGTCATTGATGTAGTCATTGTGCATTTAAATCAATAGGAACAATGAAAAGTGGCAACATCTTTAAATCATTGTGGAGACCTAAGAACATTTGATTTGTTCTCCAGCAAGTATCAGGAACTTTAGAAAGGCTACTCTTGTTAGGTTCAGTAAATACAACACTAGATTTAAGGATAAGAAAGAAAGATGGGCATTAATATTGGAACAGGTTTGTTCAACTTTTGCTTAAATGCAGTTTGAAAGACTGATGTGTTGGAGAATGTCTGCTGCAAACTGAAAGTGCTGGCTTTATGTTCAATAAGTCATTCTGATTGCAGATAGGCTTGAACTACAAATGCTTTGATTACTTGATGGCAGTAATCATGACTGCTGAACACTATATGTTCAACAGTAGAAATAACTATCAAATTAACACAGTCATACTGTGTGAATGGTAAATTGAAACAATTGAGTATAATCCTAATTTTGCACTTGTGGGTTTGTGCTGATTTACAGCTTAATTAGAAGCTGAGGGGCATGCTAATTTTTGCAATGTCTCCCGAAGCTGACTACAACACCGGCAACATAAAAACAAAATAATAAAAGAGCAACTTGGCTAAAGAAAACAAAAGGTGACAAGGCAATTACAGCTTCGCGTGAAAATGGCAAATTGTGCTATGAAAGCAAACAAGACTAATTTTTAATGATAATACAGCGAGGATATGTGGGGAATATTCCTTCCTTTGATCCTATTAATGTTACAGTAAAACTTTAGTTACTATGCTGAAAGAGAATAGTTTGATTTGCAACTGAAGGCTACCTTCTAGTAAAAGCACAGGTGTCAGCTACATGGAGGGAAATGGAAATGCCTAACAGAGGCAATTAAGTCATTCAAGTTTCTCACACATGACTGCAAATGAGAATGATTTGTTGCTATCAGAACTTCTTTGCATCTGCACAGTTTTCTTGTGGGTCACATTAACAATGCAACGAACTGAGAATGTCGTACTGTCTTAGAGAGTGTTACAGATGAATATTGCTCTTTTGTTCTCACTCTCATTGTCATAGAATCATAGAGATATACAGCATGGAAACAGTCCCTTCGGTCTAACTCGTCCATGCTGACCAGATATCCCAATCCAATTGAGTCCCACCTGCCAGCACCCAGCCAATATTCCTCCAACCCTTCCTATTCACATATCCATCCAGATACCTTTTAAATGTTGCAATTGTACTAGCCTCCACCACCTCCTCTGGCAGCTCATTCCATACATGTACCATCCTCTGCATGAAAAAGTTACCCCTTAGGTCACTTTTATATCTTTCCCCTCTCACCCTAAACCTATGTCCTCTAATTCTTGACTCCCCCACCCTAGGGAAAAGACTTTGTCTATTTATCCTATCCATGCCCCTCATGATTTTGTAAGTCTCTATAAGGTCACTCCTCAGCCTCTGATGCTCCAGGGAAACCAGCCCCAGTCTATTCAACCACTCCAACCCTGGCAACATCCTTATAAATCTTTTCTGAACCCTTTCAAGTTCCACAACATCTTTTCGATAAGAAGGAGATCAGAATTGCATGCAATATTCCAAGTGTCCTAACCAATGTTCTGTACAGCCGTAACATGACCTCCCAACTCCTGTACTCAATATTCTGACCAATAAAGGAAAGCATACCAAACACCTTCTTCATAGAACATAGAACATAGAAGAATACAGCGCAGTACAGGCCCTTTGGCCCTCGATGTTGCGCCGATCCAAGCCCACCTAACCTATACTAACCCACTATCCTCCATATACCTATCCAACGCCCGCTTAAATGCCCATAAAGAGGGAGAGTCCACCACTGCTACTGGCAGGGCATTCCATGAACTCACGACTCGCTGAGTGAAGAACCTACCCCTAACTTCAGTCCTATATCTACCCCCCCTTAATTTAAAGCTATGCCCCCTTGTAATACCCGACTCCATGCGCGGGAAAAGGTTCACACTGTCAACCCTATCTAACCCCCTAATCATCTTGTACACCTCAATCAAGTCACCCCTAAACCTTCTTTTCTCTAATGAAAACAGCCCCAAGTGTCTCAGTCTTTCCTCATACGATCTTCCTTCCATACCAGGCAACATCCTGGTAAACCTCCTCTGCACCCGTTCCAGTGCCTCCACATCCTTCCTATAGTATGGCGACCAAAACTGCACACAATATTCCAGATGCGGCCGCACCAGAGTCTTATACAACTGCATCATGACCTCAGGACTCCGGAACTCAATTCCTCTACCAATAAAAGCCAGTACGCCATATGCCTTCCTCACCGCACTATTTACCTGGGTGGCAACTTTCAGAGATCTGTGTACATGGACACCAAGATCCCTCTGCTCATCCACACTACCAAGTATCCGACCATTAGCCCAGTACCCCATCTTTTTGTTATTCTTCCCAAAGTGAATCACCTCACACTTAGCTACATTGAATTCCATTTGCCACCTTTCTGCCCAGCTCTGCAGCTTCTCTATATCCTGCTGTAACCTGCCACATCCTTCCTCACTGTCAACAACTCCTCTGACTTTCGTATCATCCGCAAACTTGCTCACCCAACCTTCTAACCCCTCTTCCAGGTCATTTATAAAAATGACAAACAGCAATGGTCCCAAAACAGATCCTTGCGGAACACCGCTAGTGACGGCACTCCATGAAGAAACTTTGCCATCAACTACTACCCTCTGTCTTCTTCCATCCAGCTAATTCCTAATCCAAACCTCCAACTCACCCTCAATGCCATATCTCCGTATTTTCTGCAGTAGCCTACCATGGGGAACCTTATCAAACGCCTTACTAAAATCCATATATACCACATCTACCGCTTTCCCCTCATCAACCTCCTTCGTCACCTTTTCAAAGAATTCAATAAGGTTTGTGAGGCACGACCTGCCCTTTACAAAACCATGCTGACTATCCTTGATCACATTATTCCTATCCAGATGTGCATAAATCCTATCCCTTACAATTCTCTCTAAGACTTTGCCCACAACAGAAGTGAGACTCACCGGCCTATAGTTACTAGGGTTATCCCTACTCCCCTTTTTGAACAAGGGAACCACATTTGCTATCCTCCAGTCTTCTGGCACTACTCCTGTAGACAAAGAGGACATAAAAATCAAGGCCAATGGCTCTGCAATCTCCTCCCTTGCTTCCCAGAGAATCCTAGGATAAATGCCATCAGGCCCAGGGGACTTATCTATTTTCACCTTTTCCAGGATTTCCAACACCTCTTCTCTACATACCTCAAAGCCATCCATTCTACTTATTTGTGACTCAGTATTCACATCGACGACAATGCCCTGTTCCTGAGTAAATACTGAAGAAAAGTATTCATTCAGTGTCTCCCCAATCTCTTCCGCCTCCACACGCAACTTCCCACTACTATCCTTGACTGGACCTATTCCTACCCTAGTCATTCTTTTATTCCTAACATACCTATAGAAAGCCTTAGGGTTTTCCCTAATCCTACCGACTAAGGACCTTTCATGTCCCCTCCTTGCTGCTCTTAGCTCTCTCTTCAGGTCCTTCCTGGCTACCCTATAACTCTCAATCGCCCCAATTGAACCTTCACGTCTCATCTTGAGATAGGCCGCCCTCTTCCATTTAACAAGGGATTCCAATTCCTTATTAAACCACGGCTCCCTCGCACGACCCTTTCCTCCCTGCCTGACAGGTACATACTTATCAAGGACACTCAATAGTTGCTCCTTGAACAAGCTCCACATATCATTTACACTCTTGCCTTGGAGTCTACTTTTCCAAGCCACACATCCTAAGTCATGCCTCACCGCATCATAATTTCCCTGACCCCAGCTATAACTCTTGCCCTGTAGTACACACTTATCCCTCTCCATCACGAGAGTAAAAATCACCGAATTATGGTCACTATCCCCAAAGTGCTCACCTACCTCTAATTCTAACACCTGGCCTGGTTCGTTACCCAGAACCAAATCCAGTATGGCCTCACCTCTTGTTGGCCTGTCTACATATTGTGTCAGGAAACTCTCCTGCACACATTGAACAAACACTGACCCATCTAACGAACTTGAGCTATAGCTTTCCCAATCAATATCAGGAAAGTTAAAGTCCCCCATAACAACCACCCTATTACTGTCACTCATCTCCTGAATCACCTTCCCTATCCTTTCTTCAATGATTCTAGGACTATTAGGAGGCCTGTAAAAGACTCCTATCCTATCTACCTGTGACTCCTCTTTCAAGGAGCTATGAACTTGCATTCCAAGGTCTCTTTGTTCAGCAACACTCCCTAGGACCTTACCATTAAGTGTATGAGTCCTGCTAAGATTTGCTTTCCCAAAATGCAGCATCTGCCACTTCTCAGCCCATTGGCCCATCTGATCAAGATCTGGTTGTAATTTGAGATAACCTTCTTCGCTGTCCACTACACCTCCAATTTTGGTGTAATCTGCAAACTTACTAACTATACCTCTTATGCTTATATCCAAATCATTTCTATAAATAATGAAAAGTAGTGGACTCAGCACCAATCCTTGTGGCACTCCACTGGTCACAGGCCTCCAGTCTGAAAAACAACCCTCCACCACCACCCTCTGTCTTCTACATTTGAGCCAAGTCTGTATCCAATTGGCTAGTTCTCCCTGTATTCCATGAGGTCTAATCTTGCTAACCAGTCTCCATATGGCACACTTTTACTCAATGTAGAAGTGATATCAAAGGAAAGGTGATCCTTCACTACTATGGGCTTTCTGAGATAAAGCAAGATGTGGATGCAAAAACTTTCTTTTTTTCCAAAGCTTTTCATCCAGTGTTTATTTACCTTCAAATATTCACCTTGGAATCCCAGTCAATAAAGGTATTGGCCTGGCTCTTCCAACGAATGACTGTCATTAGCAGTACAGAACTGAAATGTCCTAGAAATTGTTCCAACTACAGGTTGGTCAACATTTCTTGTGGGATCTCTGAGCCCTGATTTATTAGCTTTGTTGAAGTAGATTATAGTTAGGATGAAGGTAGGACCCACCTCTCTTTACAGCATGAGCTGTTGGTTTGTGATTTTAGAGGAACAGTTTGAATGTGAATGAATGGTTGAGTAGATGATAGAGTCACAGAGTCATAGAGAGGGACAGCACAGAAACAGGCCCTTCAGTCCAACTGATCCATGCTGACCAGATATTCAAAATTAATCTAATCTGTTGGCCAGCACTTGGACCATATCCCTCTAAACTCTTCTCATGTGCCTTTTAAATGTTGTAATTGTACCAGCCTCCACCACTTACTCTGGAAGCTCAGTTCTTTGTGTGAAAAAGTTGTCCCTTAGGTCCCTTTTAAATCTTTTCCCTCACCCTAACCCTACGCCCTCTAGTTCTGGACTCCCCCAACCCAGGGAAAAGACTTTGTCTATTTACCCCATCCATACCCCTCATGATTTTATAAACCTCTATAAGGTCACCCCTCAGCCTCCAACACTCCAGGGAAAACATCCTAGCCTATTCAGCCTCTTCCTATAGCTAAAACCCTCCAACCCTGGCAACAAATTAAGTGTTTGAGTCCTGCTAAGATTTGCTTTCCCAAAATGCACCACCTCGCCTTTATCTAAATTAAACTCCATCTGTCACTTCTCAGCTGATTGGCCCATCTGATCAAGATCCTGTTGTAATCTGAGGTAACCTTCTTCGCTGTCCATTATACCTCCAATTTTGGTGTCATATGCAAACTTACTAACTGTACCTTCTATGTACACATTCAAATCATTTAGATAAATGACAAAAAGCAGTGGACTCAACACCGATCCTTGTGGCACACCACTGGCCACAGGCCTCCAGTTTGAAAGGCAACTCTCCACCACCATGCTGTGTGTTCTTCCTTCGTGCCAGTTCTGTATCCAAATGGCTAGTTCTCCCTGTATTCCATGTGATCTAACCTTGTCCTGGAGACATACAGCACAGAAACAGACCCTTTTTGTCCAACTCGTGCATACTGACCAGATATCCAAAACTAATCTCATTGCATTTGCCAGCATTTCGCCCATATCCATCTAAACCCTTCCTATTCATGTGCCCATTCACGTGCCTTTTAAATATTGTAATTGTACCAGCCTCCACCATCTCCTCTGACAGCTCATTCCTTTCTCACACAGATTTTTGATCCACTTCACACCCACTCTTTGTTAGATTTCATGTTGCAGACAGTAAGTCCATTATATCTGAATTTCTGTAAGTATTTAGACAATAACAACTGTAAATTAAATAAGAGATATTGTTGTATCCTAGTCTCTTCAAAGGAAGATCCTCCAAGGCCACTTGTATTTTACAGAGGACTGTTTAGACATAAAGTTAGTCCTTGAAGGGATATTACAAAATAATTTATCTGATAACCTGGAGTCCATATTGTCCAAATTTTATGCTCATCTTAAAAATTAAATGTCCATTTTCCTAATACATTTTATGCACATGTGAGGTGATTGTGACAGTTGTAATAAAAAGAAAATTGGATTTATATGAAAGGAATATTTGTTAAGAACAAAGTAAGAAAATATGTAAGCCAGTAACAGATTATGCAGGGTGTTTAAAAAAATTATATCAGTATTAAGTTGTTGTAAATATCTATTATAAAATACAGTATCCTACTTGCATGTGCAGCCTTTTGGATGAGATGCTGTATATCAGTGCATGTCCACCTGTTGTACTATTTCAAGAGGATGGCGCTTTCCCAGCCTTCTGATCTACATTCATCCCTCAACCAACATGTAGTTAATTGCTGTTTGTGGGACATGCTGTGTGCAAATTGGTTGCTGTATGTGTCTGTATAACAACAACAACACTTTAAACGTAATTAATTGACTGACAAGTGTTTTGGAATTTTCAAAGGATGTTAAATATGCTGTTTACATGTAATCTCTTCTTTTTCTGGACAACAGCCACTGACAGGTGTACTAATGTTTCTGCAATGACCAAACTAATTGAACACTAATTAAGTGCAAACCTCTTCTGTTGAAGATCACAAAGTACCCTGATGCCATATAAATACCATTTGCAATGCTTCAGACTCCAGGGAATAGCTCCTCATGTTCAGCTGATGCCTCCTATCTACTGGAGAGTTCTGAAGGTGTTGCCTTTTGACAGTGTAAAATTCAAAATGCCTGATATATACATACATAGTAAATTGACTAATATTGCTGATGCCTTCCTGGAAGGCTTAAAAACACCCGGTTTTATGCTGTTTTAACTTTGAATTCAACAAAATGAACTCTTCCAGCTCTAATTATTAATTATTATGCAGGTCATTGTGCAGCAGATGTCATATCTTTGTCACATCTTGCACTGCAGCAGAAGCAATGACGTCAGGCATAGTTAAAGTGTTCTATGAATAATGGTCTTAGGATTTGAAGGTGTCCTGCATTTCATGGCCTTTCATGAAATCTCCTTGCTGATCTCAATAATACAGCATAGTGAGAATCACTGATGTATGTTACATTTTAAATGCCAGGAGAAACAGAGAATAACAAAAGAAAGACTGATCATGAAGAAAGTCCAAAAATGTACGACTATCTAGCCAAACTAATTAACACATGAACCATATCGTACAAATACAATGTTGAGAACTAAATAAAATAAATTTGCTGCATGAACTATCATCTGCCTTCAAGGAGTCTGCTTCTGCAGACCAATCCAGGGCTTTACGTAAGTTTAGCTTTTATGATTGAGGCTCATGGAAGTAGAGAGAAATTTAACAGAGAACTTTTAATCTTGCCATTCACTAAGTGAACTGAAGCCTCTTTTCTGGTAACTTAACAAATCATGCCATCCTGTAATGCCACATTTTTACATTGGTCCATGAGCTATAAATTGCTATGTAGTTTTGACAAACTAGCATTTTTCATAATTATTAATTAGTAAAAACTCCATCAGTCTACAGACTGAGAGAGGTACACTATTATTTCCAATTCTCTGCCAATCAATTTAAATAATGCTGCCATTGTATTGTAAAAGCCATTAAAACTTCTTTCTTGCTACAAGGCTGTCAAGTGAACTTATTGGTAATCCTCAAATTTCTGATGTTATTATGAATTCTTCCTTCTCTCTTCATTTTGGCTTTGGAATTAATGTCATTGAAACCCCTGCTAATGAGAACATTTTTGTTTCTGACATGACAAGCAACCTTTGAAGCCGATAGAAGATTGATAGAAACTGATTCTATGATTCATGAATCGAGAATGTTTGTACATTTCACCTGTTTATCCTACCATTCACTTAATAACATCTCTTCGACCAGTACAGCAGTTTGCAAACTTAACTGTTATCATATCTTCTTTCTTTGCTTTTTTTTGTTTTTTTTAAATTCTTTTCTTACTTTTTCTTTGTTTCTTTCTCTCTTAATCCACTCTTTATGTATCATTGTTTTCATATTTTAATTGACTGAAATTCACTTCTACGTTTAGGTTTTTCAAGTACTTTGTATCCTTTTCTATTGTTGATCAAGGTGAACCAACTAAGCACAACAATCACGAGGCCCTAAATGCAACATTTATGTTGCTGCAGTATAAATAGACAGACATTACAGCAATTTGTTCTACAAAACGATGCAAGCTCAATGTGAGTGCAAAGTCTAATTAACATTGTTTGCTATCAAACCTGCCTCTGCAGCAGTTTCCAGCCCATTTCTCTATTTGGTTAATTTTCAAATCATACGACTTTAGGGCAAAGCTATCCTTGACATGTCCTTAACAAACAAAACCACCACTAATGCAATGACAGTGCATTAACATGGTCCATTAACACTAACATACTAATTAGTGTATGAACTAGTTGTAACATTGAGTGCAAACAAAATCGTTATGACTTTGGAGATGGATAAATGTGTGAGAGCAGAAATTTCTCCCTGGAGGGAGAAACAATTATTTCATAAGCAAAACTACTAATTAACCTATATTTAACTAGACATTATTAATCATTTGTTCTATGCTTGCTGTCATGATTAGCTGCATAAAATTTTGTTTCTGTTTCAGTTAAAAGAAATTTTATCCAAAATCAGAAATGCAAGTCAGGGTATGGCACGGTGGCTCAGTGGTTAGCACTGCTGCCTCACAGCGCCAGGGACCCAGCTTCAATTCCCGCCTGTGGTGACTGTGTGGAGGTTGCACATTCTCCCCATGTCTACACGGGTTTCCTCCAGGTGCTGCAGTTTCCTCCCACAATCCAAAGATGTACAGGTCAGGTGAATTGGTCATGCTAAATTGCCCATATTGATACATGCATTAGTCAGGGTTAAATATAGGATAGGAGCATGGGTCTGGGTGGGTTATCTTTCGGAGGGTTGTTGTGGACTTGTTGGGCCAAAGGGCCTGTTTCCATACTGTAGGGTACCTAATCTAATCAAACAATGGTCCATAGGCAAACAATAGACATAATTGCAAATGACAGAGATCTCTGAAATTGTCAATTTGCATTACACCATAAATGCATTCTTTGTATTGTTATGTAATTACATAGTGGAACCATATAGTTGTGCCTCTTTATACAATAAAATGGATTGCTCTAAGTCATATGATGATTAGAAGATATTAAGCCAACTTTTCAAATTTTGTTTGTAGTACTTGTATGAAGTGAGAGAAGTTCAATTTTTTTCTTGCAATTATAATAATAATCCCAGAACTTGAAGCCTAGACGTAAACCTGCTAATTGAATTTCTATTTATATTATTGAGTCTGAACTGGGTGTGCACTTACATTTTTGGCCGCAAGTGTGCCCTTTACTGTCTTGGTTAAAGGTAATAATTATCTTTAACATTTTCTTTGCAAAAAAGAATCCTGATGCCTTTTATAGCAGATTGATATTTTCCTGTTCTCTTCTTTACTCTGCATAAAAGACAGCAACAGCTTTTGCCATTGTCATTACCACTGCCATTTCTTTCCTCCTATTACTGTCAGTGCGATTACCAGTGCTGATATTCTCTACTTCAAACCCATACCCCAAGTCTTTCAGCCTCAATCCCCCTAACTCTCCCATTTTCAGTCCTATATCCTCTGATCTACCCTACCCCCATCTTCTGGATTGCCAATATGTGATCTTGAAAAAAGTGGAAAATATTTGGTATTGTAGGAATGGGAACCAGGTGGATCTTGTTAACTGCTAGATTCTTAATTGAGGTTGGTAACCTGGACCAATCATGGCTGACCAATATAACCAGGAGATAAATGTCATTGTCACTGTCTTGTCACACATGGAACTGGGATTTGAGGTTTGTCCTCCTCTCCCTGTAAAATGGTTGAACGGTAGGGTTCGGGGCCTAGCTTTGCTGCTCCCCTCCCTTGTAAAACTGCTGTCTTTTGTGTACAGCTGTCAATGTTTTTTGTAAACTGTTTTGTAAATAAAAAAAAAAAAAAAAATATAACCAGGAGATTAGATGAGAATGGATGCTGAGCTGGCTGGCCACAGCCAGTGTACTGTAGGGAAATGTTCTCTTAACATGAGATGTTGCCTTCCATTTTTGTTTCTGTTTAAAAAAAAATAACCAGGAAAAGCCAAAAGGGGCATGGAGCAGAAAGGAAAAAGAAAAAAAAGTATAACCAGGTGATTAGTTGAGGATGGACTCCAAGTTGGCTGACCACAGCCAGTGTACTATGCACTAGTAAATAACTTAGTGTTGTGTGATTTTTAACTTTAGCAAATAAAAGGTGACTTGGTGATAGGACACTGACTTCTGTGCAGTTATTTCAGGTATGCTATCTTATTTATTTTGATCATGTAGTTTTGTGACACTGGTTATTAGTTCTTGGTGTGAGAGTTGGTCTCTGTGCTTGTGTACCTTCCTTTATCAGTAAGAATCTTGGCAGGCCTGTTGGCTGTCTTTGAAGGTGGAAACAAAAAAAACCGTTATTTTTGTGGCTAAGCAGCATATACTTGTAGATGGGACAGCTGTACACATTTATTGAAATGTATGAGAAGTAAGATTTATGAGATGTACAGAGAAGTTAGCTGAAAGTCATGTGATTGTGACGAGCAACTGTGCAGAATGACCTGTCTTTTAAAAGTCTTCACTCAATTAGCCAAACATCCCTGTCTGCTTACATCCATTTTACATGAGATTATGCCAATTATTACTCAAATGGGAATGTAAGTCAGCTGGCCCAAGAACACCTGTGTAAAATACTTTTCTGATTGCCAGTGGATGCAAACCTTTCTTCACTGACAAAGTGCATATTTTCTACACTTAAATGTAATTAATGGATGGCTATCCACTGACCAAATATTGATGATTCCAATGCACAATTCAGAAGTATATGGAGTGTTGTTGCAGCTAATGAAAATGATGCTGCCACCTGAATTCTAATTGAACAGGCTCTTGTTGTCCTTCACACTTCTGCTGCTGTGACAAAATTGGAGAAAACCTCCAGTATATTGCTGATATTGTGCTCATGGTTAGCTGTATGCTGTACAAACTTGCCATCATGTGGGCACAGACTTATCAGCAGCTATAGGGCTTTCAGCTGATGAGGAGGAGTAAAGGAGAGACAGGGCATCAACACATGATTTTCTAGGTGGGCTGACCATGATCAACTTGTGCAATGGTTATATCAATAAACAGAACCCTGATTCCTCATTCATCAACAGTTCCATTCCTTACCCTCCAAAAGTATTCTCTTGTCACAGTGCTGAGACAAAAACCACAACGAAAGAAGAACTGTAAACTAAACTTACAAACCAAACCATCCAATACTCCAAGGAAGGGACAAAATTCAGCTAATACTCCTTATCATTCTAATCATTACTTAGTTTCTGTCCTCCACAAATCTTTACCCTGCAGCAGTGACTCCAATCCCAGTAATCTGGGTAGGATAAATTTTCCAAGAGGTTTGTATTATGCTGAACTGCTTCACCATAATACAAACCTCTTGGAACACTGGAATCCAAATCCATGATGTCACCAGCCTGACCTTGCCCGGCAGGCAGGATACCTGAATGCTGTATAGCTAGTAGAAGACTCCTGAGAACTTTGCAGGATGGTATCGAGCAATTCGAGCTTAGAAACACAGCTTCAAATACTTGGGCCTGGGTTGCAAAAGTACACATTGGTGGGCTGGCTGGTCAACAAACAACAGCATGTGGGGAATTTGCCTGCTCACCTGGCTTCGCCTCAGGAAGGGAGCAGCTTTTGTAGCTCATGTTGCACATCTTCTGAAGAATAAGAGGAGCAGCAACCCTAACTGCTGCATTTCAGCTGCCTTTTCCTCTCTCACATGTCACTCCCAGACACTGAGATCCAGCTCTACACAGAGTCGACAAGGCCTTTCAACATGTGAGAGTGCCAGTGCCTCACGAGGCTCTAGTTTCACTGCAGGTCATTGATAATATCTACAGCCTCCTACCCCAGTGGCACAATGTGGCTTACACTGGAATGCACTGACCACCTCACCTCACTCTGATCTTTAACTCTGCCCTGCCCTGTGCACTCTGTCTCCTCCTTCGAGGAGACCAAGTGGAATGATAGGAGTGAGAGTAATGCCTTTTTGGATAAGTGTGAACTGCTCAAGCTGTGGTGACCTGAGGAGTTGCTGTAAGAGAATATGAGTAAGATAGAGTGTGGGGCTTAATACCTGAATGTAGTTGACACAAAATTAGGGAAGGCAAGTAATGAGAATGACACAAAAAGTCGACAGAAGGATATTGGCAGGCTAGGTCAGTGGGGGGAAATAAACTTGGCAATTGGAATATAATGTGGGAACATCTAAGGATATGCACTTTGCATGAAGAATAGCAAAGTTGAATATTATTTAATTGGGAAAAAATTTCAGACAGCTGAAGAGCAGTAAAATTTGGGGGTCCTTGTGCATAAATCTCTAAAAGCTAACATCCAAGTTCAGTGAGTATTAGACGGTTGGCTTTCATTTCAAAGGGAGTGGAGTATAAAAATAGGGAGATCTTGCTACAGCTATGCAATATACTGGTCAGAGCAGGTCAGGAATACTTTAAACATTTTTGTGCCCCTATGTCTATTAAAGATATAATGGCATTGGAGGCAGTTCAGGGAAGGTTCATTCACCCTTACCATGTTTAGAGGGAATTTTTTACAAGGAGAGGTTGGCTAGGTTGGACCTGTACTCATTGGAGTTCTGAAGAATGAGAGGTGACTTTATTGAAAAAATAAGGTTCTTAGGGGGCTTGATGAGGTAAATATGGAGTGGTTGTTTCTCTTTGTGGGAGAATCTAGGACCATACAGCAGAATCCTAGAGTAAGAAGTCACCTATTTAAGACAGAAGAGAAATTTCTTCTTTCAGAGGGTAGTGAATCTATGAAATTGTTTACTGCAGAGGGCATTAGAAGTTGGGTCGTTAAGTATATTAAAACTTAGATAGATGGATTTTTAAACAGAAAGGAAATCAAGTGTTATGGAGAAACATGGCGTTGAGGATTATTAGATCAGACATTATCTCATTGAAAGGCAGAGCTAACTTGATAGCTGAATGGCCCAACATGTACTCCCACATCTTATGGGCTTATGTTATGTCACTCACTTTTCCTGCCCTTCTGTGGTCATGGAATGTTTTAGTGCCAAATCTCCAGGTTGGAATGTCTTCCTTGGCCTTTACCATGCATACCTGCTCTGTTTGAGAATTTGGCCTATTTCTCCAGTCCTTGAGAAAAATCACCTCACTAAAACATTTCTCAGATCTTGTAACAGGTCCTCCAGGCAGGTGTGAGAGGCCCAGGGTACAGTCTTCTCCATTCTGGAGTCCATTCCTGAGCTTGCCACTACCTCAAAATTCCATTTCCACTCGAACCATCATAACCCACTCTGAGATTACTTTAATTAGAAATTCTTCTTTTGACAAATCCAGTGCATCATCTCCAACTCTCCTTCCCTGACTGGCTAGGGAACCCAAAGGTAGGATGCTACTAATATCGTTCATTTGAGAACTTAAGCAGAAACTGTTGAAGAGTTCAGTGTGTTCCAAACTGCTAATCAGCCAGCTGGTTCAGCAGTGACAATGCTCAGAAAATTCTGTACATAGTTGTACCCCTTCAAGGAGATTGCCTTTGAGTAAGACTGGCTCATGGCCTCTTGAAATCTTAAACCAAAAGGTATATAAAATGGGCAAAAACTTAATTTAGTTTTTGTTTAAGTTTAGTTAGACTCAAAAATGCAAACCTTAATTATGAATTTTAAAGAAGTGGATCATGTTGTGAAGTAAGATATTACTTATCAAATAAGCACAGATTGATTTGTTTCCTAAAACTTGCAATGCATGCTCAAAAATATATGTCCTTAGCAAAAGCATACCTGGGATCTGGATTAGTTATAGTCCAGGAAATAAAGAAGATTCACATATGGGACTACTAGCACTTCTAAATGAAATGAGTTTCAGTTTCAGTTCAATTCTCTTGGGCATTCAGTGAGATCTGGTAGTGGAGCGAGTTTGAATCCCACTTCCAAATGATATTTGAACTTGTCTTATCTCATTGATCAGGTTTAATCAGTGCTTGGTCAGGCTGCTACATGAGATACTGCATGACAGCAGAATGTCCATATTAGACAAAAGGCAAACGAGACAAAACTGCCAAGGTCAGTCCCCTTCTTTAGCATAGAATGTGCTGCTCAATTGGAATGAGTATTGATACAAACCATAAAAATGTATATGACTGATTGACCATCTTAATTCTCAACTGAACTTTAAATGGAGAGGGAAAAACAAAATCAATAAATCTAGAAAGACAATTTTATGCAGGTGTAAATCCAAAAGCAGAAGTGATCCAAACTTTTATTAATAAATGGTGACGGCCAGCAATATCACGAACAGTCAGTGAATCAGGTTCGAAGGGAAGAAATATGAATCAAGATATTGAGATTGTGTTACTATTATTAAATTTAATCAAAATTATTCCAATTGTTATTATAATTATTTATCATTGAGTCTTAATCATCCTCACTCATAAACTATATTTTTAGACAAGTCAAAATTTAAAATCTATTCATATATCTAATCTATACTGTCAAATGTATTTAATATGGCTTTTTCATGCTTGCCAATATCAACCTATTAAGATAAAAGACCGATATCCTTTGTTTGTAATGCTTATTTTCTCATGGAGTTCATAGACCTTATGATGGTCTCATAATGGTCTCTACAGCAGTTTCTGCCCTAATAAATCAGATGAGCTTTGCAGAGTTGCTCCCAATAGTAATGAATCCTTCTGTTGCAATTTCCAGTTCAGAGAGACAAATAATGAAGCAAAGCTGCCCCATCTGGCTATTCAGTAAGAGTGCCATTCTTCAGTTAGCTCAGTCAGTGCACTGCAGGGGAGCAGTTTGTTCAGGCGTGACAAAGGTCACTGTGCTAGCAGGAGTGAATCATAGCTCTGAAAGACATGACTGACAGTAACAAATGAAGCTGTTTATGAACTTTTATTATTGAAATTGCTTTTATTAGTTGTGCTGTCAATTATTTTTATTTTTGGATATGTCTGCTGGTTTCAATTCTTTTTCATTTTTTTCCAATTTAAGTAAGATGCATTATCAATCCTTTGTCTATTATGGCTTCTTTAATATTCACGTTAGCTGATTTAATCACTATCCTGCGCACACATGAATGATACCTATTTTAAGTATTGATAAAATAATTCATTTTATTTGTACTTTGCTTCTCAAAAGCTGGATTCATCCACATTTTCAAAATAATTAGCAGAATTCTAGGAATGTGAAATTTCTCTTTGGAAAATGTTGAATTTTAAAATCATTTCTTCAAATACATGAAGATTTCATTCAGCATTTTCCCTTTCAGTGTTGTTTTGCTTTAACATCGTTAGGGAAATAGGAGCGGAAATCTCATTGAGTGTCACCAAATTTGTTTTAATATCGTTTACTGCGGTACCTTATCTCACCTGGTTGGTACCATTTCCATGCAACCACGGCCTCTCTCAGATCTACAGCCTATCACAGTCCACACTGCTGCCTGAGGCTTTCACCAGAAAGGCCTACCCACCAAACCGCAGACTGTTTGCCAGAGCCATTACTCTTCACCCAGCCAGCCCCCAGCCACTGCCTGATAACATCCTCCAGACAGTTTGGGCAGGCCACTACCAACCCCAGGATCACCTGGACATGACAGATCTGCACCCATTGAGCTTGGCAATTTTTCTCTTCCTTTCCTGGCCCACAGAGCACTATCTCTGAATTACCTCAGCATGGCCAGCTGCCCCCTCCACCACACACTCTGTTCTTCTTCCTCTCCTCCTCACCAAGTACCCGTTTTTCTACCCTCACATGTGCTCTCGCCCCAACACACCTGCTCTCCTCTACGGCTCACCTACTCCCCTCTACCCACACACGCCTGCTTACCCCCGACACTTACCTACTCCTCGCTCCAACACACCTGCTCTCCCCCACCACATGCACCTGCTTTCCCCCTATACTTACCTACTCCCCGCTTTAACACACCTGCTCTCCCCACCACTCACCTGCTCCCCTCCACCCACACACGCCTGCTTACCCCCGACACTTACCTACTCCTCACTCCAACACACCTGCTCTCCCCCACCACTCAGCTGCTCTCCCACCACACGCACCTGCTCTCCCCTACACTCATCTACTCATAGCCATAACACACGTTGCTCCATCCCCCACATTGACCTCTACCCCCACACACCTGCTCCCCTCCCCCCACACACACCTACTTCCCCCACCACTCATCTGCCTCCCTCCCCACACACACCTGATCCTCTACCCCCACACACACCTGCTCTCCCCTACACTCACCTACTCTGCTGCTCCCACACACACCTGCTCTCCCCCTACACTTACCTGCTCTCCCCCACTACTTACCTGCTCTCCTACCCCCACACACATCTGCTCTCCCCCTACACTTACCTGATCCCCTACCCCTACAATCACCTGCTTTCCCCCTACACTGACCTGCTCTCCCCCACTACTCACCTGCTCCCCTACCCCACACGCACCTGCTCTCCCCCTACAATCACCTGCTCCACTGGTCCCATATACACCTGCTTTCCCCTTACACTTACCTACTCCTTGCCCCACACATCTGCTCTCCCCCAGCACTTACCTGCTCCCCTCCCCCCACATGCACCTGCTCTCCCCCTACACTCACCTACTCCTAGCCACAACACATGTTGCCCCCTCCCCCACATAGACCTCTCCCCACACACACCTGCTCCCCTCCCCTGCACACACCTATGGCCCCACCACCCATCTGCCCCCCTCCCCAATACACCTTCTCCCCTCGCCACACACACCTGCTCCCTCCCTGCATTCACCTGTTCCCTCCCCTACACACCTGCTTCCCCCGCCAGACACATGTTCCCCTACCTCCCCACACACCTGGTCCCCAACCTACACTGCTGCCCCTTCCCCCACACACCTGCTTCCCTCCCCCACACACACCTGTTCTCCTTCTGCACTCACCTGTTCCCCACCCCTACACACCTGCTCCCCTACACACATTCCCCTCCCACCACACACCTCTCCCCCCACACTCCTGCTTCCCCCACACACCTGCTCCCCACCCCTACACTGCTGCTCCCCTCTCCCACTCATCTACCCTGCCCCCACGTCCTGCTCCCCTCCCCCCACATACACCTGCTCTCCCCCTACATAACCTACTCCTCACCCCAATACACCTGCTGTTCCCCCATACTCACCTGCTCCCATCCCCCCCTACACACACCTGCTCTCCCCACCCCACATACCTGTTCTCCCCCTACACTCACCTACTCCTCGCCCCAATATACCTGCTCTTCCCCTATACTCACGTGCTCCAATCCGCCCCCCCCCCCCCCCCCCCCCCCACTCACACACACACCTGGTCTCTCCACCCCAACACACCTGCTCTTCCCCTACACTCGCATGCTCCCTACTCCCACCATATGTCAGCTCTCCTTCCATCATTCACCTCCCCATCCACACCCCCACCATAAGCCTGCTCCCCACCCTCACACACACCTGCTCCCCCTGCTCATCCACCTGATCTGTGTTCCATAAAGCACTGAGTCATGTCTGAACTTGCCAGGCACCTTCCATACCACGTGGGGTTGGTCAGAAGCACAGAACCACGCAGCCAGTCAGAATGACATATACAGCTTCTGAATTCCATCTAAACCAAAGCAAATACCATCCTCCTCCTGAACAAAGCCCAGTAGCTCCTCTATGTTTCCCCATCATGGATGAGCTTCACACACTGCAGGGACCCTGGCAGCCCTGAAAGCCATCATAAACAGCTAGGAAATGTCAGAACCCCCAGACACATGATTGTCAGGAGGAGGGGAAGGAAGGCTAAGGCCTGATAGACAGCCAAGTAACCAATCCCACAAGCGGCAGTCCAAATAGATTCTGGAGGTGGTGTCAGCCAGCAAATCATCTTGCTGTGGCTTTCCCAAATAACTTCACCAGACAGTCACCAAGAGCACGTGATGGCACCAGCAAGTGTCCTTTAGCTCGCTAGCACCATCACCAGAGGGTCCACTATAGGAGGTACTATAAATAGCATGTTACATTTTTCTTCCATACCTTTAAGGTTTTTGTAAGGCATTTAATGTACTGTATTCAGTTTAGGGGCTACAGGTATAATGTTTTAATTATGTAGGCCTTATAAAACCTAATTTAAATTTCAACATTGATTCCTATTTCACTTATGTTCTTTTCACTTAAGTTCACAATTTTCAGGAATGTAAAGCTGACTGTAAGTGAGGACACCATGTAGCTATTTTTTTGCTGAAATAGTAAAATTGCTCTCCTGTCTCACATGAATAATCATTGTTATCTATAATTTTTCTGCTTCTGCTCCTGCTCAAGCCATTTTGCCTTTCACATTTCAGAATGCTCTCCAGTAACCTCAATTTTGTAAAGGTCCTAACTTCATATAAGATAGAACCACATTGCTGAAGGCATCCTTTGAATTGTAAAATGATACCATTGTTTTTGTAAGGAAAAATGTTAACGTAGATTTTGCAAAGTACCATGGGAGGGCTGTAACCTAAGCTGCCTGTTTCTAAAGTTTCTTCTTCTGGTCCTAGACACATTTTTGGAGATTTTGTACTTGTTCCAAACATTTGCGAAGCAGCGATGTGTTCTTGCTGTGACAAATGCATATCCTTAAGCTGAAATAGCTAGGATAAGTACTGACATGGAAGTTGATATTTGTGATAAGTTGCCACTCTGGACCATCATTAGGTTCCTTACAGTGAAATCACCTTATTATGCACTCTGCAGATCAACCAAGGGATTGAAGACATTTAGTCAGGTTTTTTTTTGCTAAATGTTAAAGGAAAGCAGATGGAGGTTATGATTTGAGAATAATAAACAAGTAAATAAATGAAATTTACATGTTAACCTCTAATAATGCATGAATATTTATTACTGAGATATTCTGAGTAAGTTGTTGTTTTTGAATTTTGCAAAAACTGATATGCTTTCTCAGATCATGATATAATGCAGAATAACATGAAGCATCCTACCTATTAAGTTGCATGGTATTTCCAGAAATGTGTATTAGGGTCTAACACAGAAATGCATTTCTTCTGATTCCTTTTTGGGGGATTAAATCTGCAGTGGGGAAAAGAAGGAAGCAGTGGAGAGATGTAATTTATAATCGATGAGTTGCACTGATGCTCAGTACCAATGTGAAGTAACTGTGCTGATGGACTGAAAGGGTCATATTCAAGAAGGAGAAATAGTAGTTGTTTCTTTCAGTTATTGTATTTTCTGTATCATTAACTGTATTGTGGACATGACATTTTAAAATTTCATTCTTAATGCCTTTAAATGTGAGAACAGCAAACAATTTGGATATTTTATAACAATCATTAAGAAGCAAAATAAAGTTTAGTCCAACAGTGCAACATATTAAAGCACCAAAATGCTAATCTGCAAACTGGAAAAATATGTAAAGTTTCTTACATGTTCCATTCTTTACCTCTACTCATGCAGCTGTAGAGCATCTATAGGAGAGAATCATGTTAGTACTCTCTTTATAACCATTCCATAGCTGCCTCAAAAGTAGTAAAAGCAGAGGCATGATTGCTGTATAATTAACCACAAATCAGAGTGGGAAGGATACTTGGGAGTTTAATGATAGGTGAAATGTGGGGTTTTTTTTAAATTAAAAATTCAAAGCAACAAACAATGATTGTTTATCACACCAATATCTATACGATGAATTTGGGAGGAAAACCATTTCAGAGATTTATAAGGGTTTTATTGTGAATTCACAGTTTAGCACAAACACCAGTTTCCATCTTTTCCTTCATTATCCCTGTCCAGAAACCATCCACACACCAGGGAAGAAACCAACTCTTTTTTTTAAATAAACCCACCACCAAATTAACAAATCGCCCAATAACAAATTACAAAGATTGTCCATCATGGGCACTGTGACAATATTGAAAATCAAAAATGAGGAAAATGGGGGGGCTGTGGGGGTGTCTATTTCAAATGGTGTTGGTGTCTGAAATAAAGAATTCTCAAGCCTACAGTACCCACCTATTTCTAAATATTTTGAGACTACTGATGGATGCCGTATGCTCCCTCTCCAAGGACAGATGGACATGGATGCAGCTGTGGAAAAGAGGCAGGCAGAAAGGACTTGTGAACCCCTCCATGGCCCACTGTCTGGTCCTGTTGATGGCTACTTTAGGCAACTTGGCTGCTTCAGTCTGCACCAAGTGCCCAGAGATGAATAGGAGAATCTAGCTCTTAGCTATAAAGTCCAATAAGCATCATAACTACCGGAGCTTTTCAGTTCTACCCTTAAAAGGACCTGCATTTCTAACACAGTCATTTATCACTTAAAGTTGCACAGTTTACCTGAACTGTCTTAGAACAATAATTTGTTTAAAACAAATGGCTTGAATTTAATTAATCTCTTCGAATATTTGTAGTTATATCTTGTCATTACTAACTTCATAAACAGCATCTTTTTAAAACAATAAGACAATTTTAAAAGACTGTTCCAAGGCTTTGAAAATTCAATTATTATCAAAGTTTACAAAACATAAGAATCTTTTGTTACATTAGATAATCACTCATTCAAATAGATTTTATAATTCAGCCTTACAAAACTTTTTTTTATATGACAGCAGCCTATAGTGGTAATCTTTTTTTAATGATGGAGAACCACATTGGCTGTGAATCAGAAGCATCAATGTTTGCACCTGAATTCCCAACATAATCTCCTGTCAGGTCAGACTCAGCAGCACAAAATCATAAAACATTACCCCTTATTACTTTTAAACTGACAGGACCACATTCATTTATTTTGAAAAGCAATACAGAAAATTATCATAAGTGACCAGTAAGCAATTTGAAGAAGAAATTTTAAACTTGATGGGACAAACATGCAGTTTTTACTAATTCAGGATAAAATCATTTCAGACTGCAGAAGAATTGTAGCTCCTAGATAAATAAGCAAGCAATTATCCTATTGTCATTTTCAGGGGACATTTATGTGCTTATGTATTCAAAGAAATCTAAATAGAAAACCTGAACAGCTGTGTCCCCTGAAACCATTTTTGAAACAACAGCTGCAAATCCATTTCTGGATGCAATGCGTGTTCTTTCTGCCAATTCAAAGCCAATGTGGCTGGAATATTTCAAGGGCTTATTCATTTAGGGGAAAATATGATGAGAAACAGAGTGCGACTCTTTTGAATTCTATTCCACATGAATGAGCTGAACAGGGCACGACAATTGGTCTTGTCCCAGGGGTACCATAATATGTTAATACCCTAAAGTATGTAAATTCTATTTATTAGCAATTTGGAGTAGGTTAATTAAAGCATTTATATTTTTTCCCTTGCATCGAGTTGATGATGAAGGTTAATATTAGGTCTCAAGAGACTTTTTCTTTTGCTCATTTGCAGGTATAACATAGATAATCGTTCACAATTAATTAGAACTACACTATTTAGGAAACAGGCCTTTCCTTGGTATGATGATTATTTTGATAGACTTTAACTCACTGAAGACTGTAGAAAAATGTCTATTTAAACAAAAGGAGGACTTGAAATGCTAACAGTACATTGCACCGACAGAAATTTAGCAAAGTAGAATGCCTGTCTCTCTCAGCTGCCTTATACATTTAGGTGCTGTGGGACTTTTTTAAATGATTCACAAGCAGCATAACCTAAAGGAGCAGGCTTGTGCTTGGCCTAGGTGGGAACTAGCTGAACTAGCTTAGGGGCATTGACATTGACTCTGCTGTATATTGCTACATCAGCCACTTTAAAGGTGCAGTTGTATGAGCTGTGTAAATGCAACCTGCAATTCCTGTTATATTATGGGGTGAAGCCAAGTACAAATCATGAAATGTCACAGTTAGGCCATAAATTGGCAGAAGAAGATAAAAGAAACTATAGGCAGAGAAACCATGATGCCACCTTACTTTCAGTCTTGTAATTGGCAGAAAGACTGTGTCCAAAGAATGTATATGAGTTGCTAATGCAGTGTATTATTTAAGATATAGACTTGCCTATGTTTTTGACTGCAGTGTTTAGATAGTTTATGATTTGTAGGTGCCGATGTTGGACTGGGGTGAACAAAATTAAAAATCACACAACACCAGGTTATAGTCCAACAGATTTATTTGGAAGCACTAGCTTTCAGAGCTCTACACAACACCAACTTATAGTCCAACAAGCTGATCCAACAAGGGCAACCACCTGATGAAGGAGCAGTGCTCCGAAAGCTAGTGCTTCCAAATAAATCTGTTGGACTATAACCTGGTGTTGTGTAATTTTTAACTTCGTTTATGATTTTTAGCTTGCTAATTAACAGGTATGGATGTTTTAATGCACAATTTCTCAATTACACTCTATCTCTACTTAAATTTATAAACAATTTAATTTATCTTGATTATGCAATTCCATAATTAATATAAATGTAATTCCTATTTTATTTGTTATACAAAATTTAATACATATTAATCAGAATATAAATTCATTTTTAAAATTCATTCAGATGTGAAAATGATTTGTAACCTACTCATTAAGCTGCTAATGGGACAATGAAGCTAAAATCCCAAGGTATTATTTAACTGCTCTTGGTATTAAACTCAATGAATTCCAAGTGACCAACTTAAATAAGTTACACAAGATTTCAAATTTTAAACCTTTTTCCACATTCAGTTAGGAGAAAAATCAACTAAGCGCTATTTATACAGCAATTAATATTCTAAATGACAAAAAAGATACCTCTTCTTTAACTTTTGAACATTACGTGAAATCTTTTACTCTTTTACATCCTGCTGTCTTTGTGCTATTGCCTATATCCAATCCAAAAAGACAGTGTACTGTACCTTCAAGACAATTATGTGACATCACACCATGTGACATTCTAATATAAAGATACCACATCACCATTGGACACTCCGTCAATGCCATGGAGTCAGTGTATTGTGTTCAGTCAATCAGATCTGTGTACATAACATAGAGTAATATCAACAAGCACAGAATGCTGAATATGCATGCCTGTGATGTTATAGCTCTGTAAATAGTGTTGTTAAAAAAGTCAAATAATCTGTCTCAACAAAAATCCAATCTTTATGGTATATATTTTATGAGTGAACATATAGAGAGCACTCAGACCATAGCAGTTTGGCAGTAATGTTTGACCCAAGAAGCAATATCAAGATGACAGGCCATGGTAGCAGCAAGCAAGTATTAAAATCTTATTGTCACAGCTAATTAGTGCCAGGCAGTTGGTACTAATGGTTGGAAAGGTGATAGCAAAATATTTTTCATCCATTTGAATTCAGAGCTGAAATTGATAACCAAGCATAAAGTGTTACATTCAAGACTAAGGTGTTTCAACCAAGACTAAAGTGCTACATGGTAGGTGTCAGAGTCACATGCTGATGGTCTAACCAAAGTAACAAGTAATCCAAAACTGGACAAGCTAATTAAAGTGGAGAGATCATAATAATTTATCAAGTCCTAATTGAAGCACATCAATCACATTGGGGGTACAGTTGTGAGTACTTTCTCTCACTATAAAAGCAAACAGGAACCACAGCTATGATAATTTCAGATGAGTCTTTCAAGTCATGCTGAAAGACAGCTTCAATCTAAGAAAAAAAACCTCGACAAAAACCATAAAAATGCTGAGAAATCCATTTTATACATTAAGATTCCTTATTTGTGTCAGGATGTTAGTAAATCCATCCTTTTGTTTTTAAATAGCAAAATATTTTTATAAAAAGCATAGATGTGATGTTAATTGCATTTTTGGCACAAGCATGAGAATTTTAAAATTACAACCACAACAGAAAGAAACAAAAGAGATGTACAACAAAATTAAAAATATTCTACAAAGCACTACATTGCAATGCAAGTTCTTACTTTGGCATTTTAGAAAGCACTGTAAAGATGGAAATTAAACATACAAACTTTGTAGACATTCTGTTAAATCTTTGGTTGTTTAATGAAAAAAATCAATCTTTATCAGATATTTTTTATTCTAAGTAGTACTGTAAAACAGATAGTCAAATTCCTTATTGCTTTGGAAAATGAAGGATTAAGAAGAATAAGATCCTTTGGTACATCTAATAATGACTACAAAGATCCTGACAAAACTTTCCCAATTTTAGAAGATCAACTTAAAATTCAAATGAACTTAAGGATGTACTTGAGTTCATAACATGTCGTCAACAGCCATATGAATTAATTGACCAATTTTTTAAGCAGGTGTGACCGCAAAGGTGTGGAATGTTATTGCACTGAGGTTAACTTAGCTGAAAGGCTTATGGAACTGTTCGTTACCTTTAAACCTATTAAATCCTTTAGAAAAGTGCTTCTGCATAAACTCAAATGGTATACCATTGATGCATGGCAAGAAGAAGGATGCAAGTTTGAAACAACTATAGCAGATCCACAACATCTTCAAATGCTGGACTATAACAACTATTGTAGCCATCAAAGTTCCAGCAAAATACCTGTATTCAAATCTTATGAAATGTGGTTTGTCCAGTTACCAAGATGTTGTCCAATTTTTCATGACATTTGCAAATTGTGTTCTACAAGATTACATTGAGCTAACTTATGCAAGAAATCCAATTGAACAGGGAAACCCAAAGTGCAATGCCAATGTTCCATAGCAGCATGTGAAAAAGAGTCAACAAAGGAAAAATGGCAAGGATATTTCCTATGATCAATCCATAACATCCAATATTTCAATGAAATTCCAGAGGTATCTACAAAATCACAGCTTACTACCCCAGTCTGACAGGCCATAAGGTGAATTTGACACAGCAATATATTTCAAAAGGAATGGGCAACATGCACTAGTGAGACAACAAGGGCTACAGGAAGAGGACAGAAACATGGACATGAAGAATGTCAGAATAGCCATGATCCTATTGAATGGCAGAGCAGGCCCAAGAGGCTGAGCAGCCTACTCCTGGTCCTATTTCTTAGTGTTTTATGGTCTTAGTCACTGGTGTGAGTATCATCCTTTTACATATCTTACAAAAGACTTACTCAGGAAACTGGCACAACCTGTTGCAGTCCACACACGATCAGCTACCTGCTTACAATGAGTCTGGCAACCTTGCATTGATATTATCCATCTTCAATGCTAAGATAACACTTGAAATCTTTTACATAATTGCATGCATTAACATCACAACACTAATTATTCTCACCTAATTGATATATAATTTACTATTCTCTCACATGGAGGAGAGAAACTAGATAGTGACAATTCCTGACCTAAAAGTCAGCCTAGTGGCTCTCGTTGGCTGTTTGCTCCTCTGGGTTTCTAGCTGTTTCCAGCACCTCGGAGTGTTGCAAGGGTGGCAGACGCCTACATCCCTCATCCAAGGAGGTTGACATCAAACACACATGTCTCACCACATCGTCTTGGCAAATCTCTGACTCACTCAGAGTAAGTTCTCCAATTCAATGCTACACTTTGGATTTTAAAGCTGTTGCCCGGCCATATATGGCTGCCTGAGCTGTCCTATGTCAGTATCATATCTACAGCATGCACCAGCAACTTACATGCCAGACTCATTTCCCTTTAACAAATATTCCTGTCTCAAGTCTAAGGGGAGTAGTCCTCAGTCAGGTCAAGGAACTATCGTCAGCCAGGGGGAACAGTACATAAAGGACAGTGTCTGTTATAAGTCCAGGGCCTCTGGCATGGTCAATCGGGTGCAAGGACTAATCAGAATCAGAGACTCTGAAATCATTACAGTCTAAGAAATGGCTCATGATCGGTCTTGAAGATCCAGTTCAAACAGACTGAAGTTTTGCAGTAATAAGTCAATCGGAGAGTGACATAGGAATCAGGGATCCAGACCCTCAACAACGAGAGGGAGGCAGGGAGGAACATGTAGATCTACAAGGGGTTTTTTCCAACTCTCCTACATGGGCTGCTGAAACAATTCTACAGCTTCTTTCCAGTTCAGCCAACCTTCCCCTTCTTTCAGTTCTGATGAGGCATAGAGTCATACAGGATGGAAACAGACCCTTTGGCCTAGCTTGACCATGCTGACCAGTCTCCTCGTCCCATTTGCCTGCATTTGGCCCATGTCCCTCTCAGACAGGTACATGGATTGGGAAGATTTAGAGGACGTTTGGACAGGTACATGGATTGGAAAGATTTAATGTCTTTTAAGTGTTGTAAGTGTACTCGCCTCTATCACTTCCTCTGGCAGTTCGTTCCATATACAGGCACCACTGTCTGTGTGAAAATGTTGTCACACAGGAAATCTCTTCAATTTGGACAGCTTGAAAACTTTGATATAAAATCTCACAGCTTGGATACTTCTATTTGGGTGAACACTGTTTTCCCGAACCGACCTCCTGATTCTTCTGAACTGAACACAAGTTAATATAGTGGCCTCTGGAATGCTTTCACTCTACATCATACGTTCAATAGCATAACCATTTCACGTGCCCTCATAGGATTATTTTTTCCATCCCATCATGTCCAGGTGCAGTACTGAACTCCAGAGCTGGGACAGAGGGAATTTGCCCTATAGTGGGGCCTGTCAGTTTGAAGTTTTAGATGGGGCAAAGGCCTAGACATGTTAAGAGTGTTCCGGTCAGCTGAAGGCTCACTCTTCTTGCTCTGGACCACTGCAACGTTACAGATTGCAAGCAGGGTGACATTAGAGGGCTGGGCACCACTGAAGTATCATCAGAGTAGACTTCTAGAGGGCCTGTTTTTGGTGCATCCTTTGCCTGGGTGTTTCCTAGTCCTCCCTGTCTCCTTGTGAGGAAGAGGTAAGGTTCCTTGTTCCCCATTTGCCTTGGTCCTGAGCAGCAATGGCTGTGTGATTGAATGCAGGTCCATGTGTATATCCAGCAGATACTGAGGGTGCTGGACCTTGGTTTCCATGGCAAACACCAACCTATCTCTGGAGATAGCCAGATGCATAGATGCCAGAGGCAGCACAATAAGATAGTGTTGGTGAGCTCCTCCAACCTTCAAATCTGATTCCCAACTATCTCCAACAAACCTGCCTTCTGCTCTTGCTCCTGTTTGTGCATTTGGATGAAATTATTAATGGCCAACATAATGAGATCCTCTCCTACCTGTGGCTGAAAAGGTGCCTGGCCTCCCATATTCCTCTGGGTGTGAATGTCTAAGTGTTTCTTGCTCCACCAGCTGTGTAGATTTGGCAATGTTAAACTCACCAGAATGTGTTCCTGACTATAATCCAGCTAAAGTACCCATTGAGGTAGCAGTATCATTATTGGTGATCCCTCACAGATGAGGATGTCTCTCTTACATTGTCTCGGTGAGTCTGTAGATGGCTATATGGACCGATGTGGCTACCGGAAGCTCTGTTACACATGAGGCAGAAGTTGGTCACAGGAAGGAGTGAGTGAGGCATTTGTGTGTCAGCACACTCCTTTTGCTGCTTTTGCCTGGCTTCTGATTTTTTCTGACGGCAAGTCTTGTGGTGTTTTACACCTGAACTATCTGAATTAGTGGAGGGTACAGATGATGGCCTTGAAAGGAATCTGTGACTTCTTCCTCAGAAGTGGAGATGTTGGTTGGACGGGCTGGTCTTTTCAGGGCAGAGATTGTGCATGTCCCCAGTGCCTGTAGAAGACAGGAGAGGGAATGAATTGTGAATAGAGGTAGAAGTTTGGGCATGTGAAAAATCCATTCACAGAGATAGTAATGCGATAACAGTGCAGCATGTAACAATGAATCTTAACCTGGTGGTGGGCATGGAGATATCGCTATCACCTCATATGTGGTCATAGCTCCTTCCCTTTCGGGCAAAGATTCATGACTTATAAAGGTTAAGGAGATAATGTCAGGCACCCCACCATTCATCTTGATGCTCTCTGCCCTATTGTCCACTTTTTTTCTCCTGGACTGAGACAAAAGAAAGAAAGAAATGTGATGAAAGTGGTTGGCACAGCTGTTTTTGTGAGGGAAGGTGTTGAGGGATCTGAGTGAGGAGGAACTGCAGAGTATAAGCAGGGTTAGTTATGTTGCAGGGGCAGTAGGGGTGGGGGAGTGAAAGTAATTCAGGAAAGCTGCCACATACAATTATGGAAGTGGTTGACCAGGAGCTTTGGTGAGTGGTAGATGCAGTAGCAGAGTCTGATGTAGCAAATGGTCGTATTTAGCCTTGCAAAGTGTGGATGGTCAGTAACCTGTTTCCTGTATCGCTGGACATTCCTCCAGACAATGGACACTGCACTGAACCAGATAGCAACTTCAGACCAGGCTGGTAGGGCCTGGTGCTGTCATCTCCACTGGGGGTCCTGAGAAAGGTGGCCCATCCTAGTCTCCACCACTCTGTCCACAAAGACATCTAGATCCCTGTTGATGAAACAGTGTGCTAACTTCACTTTCTCAGCCATGTGCTGGAACACACTGTGAATGACAGTTGCTGGCTTGCAACATTTCACCTGGTTTGTAGCTGCAATTTAAACATTGTCCCAGCAGCGTGAATCCCAGAGGATCTTAGCAGTACCCAGTATTTCTGCTGATGTTGGGTGCAAGATAGCATGAGAGTGATGCCATAGTGGCATGGTTCGTACTTAATGAGGTGAGCAGCAAAGAAATGCCTGAGAAAACTCACTAGAGTTCGCAGAAGCAAAGTCTGCAAGAAACTCTCCAAAATTGACATGTGGCCAGTTTTGGGGAAAATTCAACCTAAGAATCTATATAAGTTAATGTGCATATTGTATGGAAAAGTTTCCCAGTCTTTAAAGGGAAAAAGATATGCTTTGTTCTTGCATAGATTCCAAACTAAAAATGCAATGTACTTTTATGACAGTTATATAACATTATGACATATACTATTTCAATATAAAGGTACTTGTCTCACCTTCAGTCATTTTCTCAGTGCAGTAGAGTTAGTGAACTATGTTCATTCGTCAGTTATCTGTATCTGCATTGCAACCCTAGCAGCCATTGCTCCCCAAACCTTGAACTCCTCACCATCAAATGCCACCCCTTCTATCTACCAAGGGAATTTACTGCTGCTATACTAACTTCTGTTGAGGAAGCTCTGGATGTGCTGTACTCCACCACTAACACCCTGAAGACAGAACACCCTGAGGTCCTGTTTATTGTAACTGGCGACTTCAATCAAGCCAATCTAAGGAAGGTGTTGCCCAAGTACCACCAGAACATTACCTGCCCCAACAGCGGCCCGACTGCTACACCACTGTGAAGGATGCCTACCGCTCCATCTCCCGCCCTCATTTTGGGAACTCCAACCACAATGCTGTGTTTCTTCTCCGGGCTAACAGGCAGAAGCTCAAGCAGGAGAGCCCCTCACAGATGCAAGTCCAGTACTGGATGGAGGAGGTAGAAGATCAACTTCGGTGCTGTCTGGAATCAGCTGATTGGGCCATGTTCAAACAGTCCGCAGGTAACTTGGATGAGTACGCCACCACTGTCACAGACTTTATCAGCAAGTGTGGAGGACTGCATACTGAGGAAGTCAATCTGGGTGTTACCCAGCAGGAAACCCTGGATGAATCAGGACATACAAAACCTGGTAAAAACCAGGTATGAGGCCTTTAGATCAGAAGACCCACTCAAATAAAAAGAATCCAAGTATGACCTTCACAGAACCATTAAGACAGCCAAGGACCAATACCGATCCAAACTAGAGACCCAGACGGACCGCCGGCGACTATGGCAAGGACTGAATGACATCACAGGTTCTAAAAAGAGACAACGCAAGATAGCAGACGATGACACATCCCTCCCAGATCATCTCAACGCCTTCTATGCTTGTTCTAAGCAGAACTTTGGCAGAGAGGTAACACCTATTCTGACAAGTCCTGATGAACCTATCCCAACAGTCACTGCATCAGTGGTCAGATCAGTTTTCCTTCACGTGAATCCAAGGAAAATGATGGGACCAGACAGAGTACTAGGCCGTGCACTGAGAGCATGCGCAGATCAACTGGCAGAGGTTTTCTCAGACATTTTAAACCTCTCCCTGCAGCAGGCCACTGTCCCTGCCTGTTTCAAGAGGGCCAACATTATCCCTATGCCTAAGAAGGCTCATGAAGCATGTCTCAGTGACTACAGCCCAGTGGCCCTAACTTTGGTGGTCATGAAGTGCTTTGAAAAGCTGGGCATGGCATGAATCAACTCCAGCCTCCCCACTGCTCTTGACCCACTCCAATTTGCCTATTGGACCAACAGATCCACGTCAGATGCCATTTCACTTGCCCTGCACTCCTCCCTAGAGCATCTTGACCCCAAGAACAGCTACGTAAGAATCCTACTCATTGACTACAGTTTAGCCTTCAACACTATTATCCCCTTTAGACTGATTACTAAACTTAGTGATCTCAGACTCAGTTCCACTCTCTGCAACTGGATCCTTAGTTTCCTGACACACTTGCCACAATCAGTGAAGATTGGGGACAATATTTCATCCTCCCTAACACTTAACACTGGAATCCCCCCAGGAGTGTGTACTCAGCCCCCAGACTAATGCCATTTACAAGTTCACTGATGACACCATGGTAGTGGGTCGAATCTCAGATGGTGATGAAACAGACTACAGACAGGAGGCGGAAGACCTGGAAAAATGGTGCACTGAGAACAACCTAGCTCTCGATGCCGGCAAAACCAAGGAACTCATTATTGACTTTCGGCGGGATATTACTCATGTCCCCCCTACACATTAACGGCACAGAGGTGGAACGAGTGGAGAGTATCAATCTCCTGGGAGTGGTCATCAACAACAAGCGTTCTTTGCATCTCCAAATCAAGCTTTCTTGGACTCTTCACTTGAACACACTGGTTACAAAGGCCCAACAACGTCTCTTCTTCCTCAGGAAGCTGAGAAAATTTGGCATGACGGCAAATACCCTTGTCAACTTTTATAGGTGCGTCAATAAGAGCATTCTGTCTGGATGCATCACTACCTGGTATGGACAGCGTAACATTCAAGATCGGAGACAGTTACAGAGAGTGGTGAACTCAGCCTGGACAATCACAAAGACCAACCTCCCATCTATGGAATCCATCTACCAGATCCGCTGTCAAGGAAAGGCCGCCAGCATTCTCAAAGATCCATCTGACCCTGGCAATGCTTTTTTACAACCTCTACCTTCAAGGGGAGAAGGTACAGAAGCCTGAACACATGCACCAGCCGATATTAAAACAGTTTCTGCCCTAATATTGTTAGAATACTGAATGGACTCACAAACTCTTAGCATTTGCTTATACCTGTGTTTTTGTTTTTGCCACTGTTTACCTATTATTTACTTATCTATGCTACTTGACTATGTAATCTGTTTGTATTGCCCGCAAGACAAAGCTTTTCACTGTGCCTCGATACACGTGGCAATAAATTCAATTCAATTCAATTCAATCTAATATATCTCAACAGTAGCAAGTATAATACCCAGACATTATATAAGCTTGTGATAGTATAGCAATGTAAACAGCCAGTGTTCTTAATAAACTTTAAGAACCAAATGTTTGTGGTATATGTTACATGAACTAACATGGAGGAAGTACTCAGGTAGTAGCATACTGACATTGGTATTTGACCCAAGAAACCACATCACCATTGGCACTGTGCTATCCACAAAATAACAGTTTTCACAGGAACAAATCCATTGCATAGCACTCCCAGCTGCCAATGTGTTCACTTCTCCCTGTTTTGCCCAACTGTATCATTGAGTGACCATTAGAAGGTGATGTTCTTAATTTATGGAGAATTCTGATTCAAGCACCAACAATCGGACCATTCCTGCATATCTGATTGGCAGACCCTAAGACCTTGCAGCCTCATTCTTCTCTCTGCTGACAACACTGCAACAACTGTCATTCTTTGTCTTTTTCACACAGAATTCCCTTTTTCTCTCATTTGTACCTGACCTGAAGACTGTCTATCAAATCAATACAGTATTTCTTGTCTTTATTTTCAGGTGTAAACATTTTGCACTTGCTGCCAATAAGTTTCACCCAGAGTGCCATGCCTTTCACCCTAGTAACCAAGCAACCCAAGCTAGTTGATGAGCTGAATTCATGACTCTCTCCATTGTTCTATTTTGCCATAAATTAGAAAGACATACAACATCCTAATATTATGAAACTTTGAATTCATTTATAAGTTTTTAATTTTAACAGGAACAGACAGAAATCTAATGAGGTGTCCTTTTCTTTCAGGTGCGAATATTCGCCTATTTGATTGGACGTGAAGCTGTATTTTCTGAAAATCTGAAATGGATGGCATGTGCAAATAAAGGTTTGTCTTTTGCACAGAACTTACATGTAAATGGTTCTCATTTGCTAAAGGAGGACCATCAATAATAAAAGAAATACTAACTTAATAAGTATTCTGTTCTTGCATGAGACATTTTGAAAACATGCATTACAGTACAGTAATATGTTTGGTGATTATTAGATGAAAATTTGAAGATTTTGTGAATTGGACATAATTGTGACAGCGAAGTTAAAATTATCCTGGTATTGTACAATCTGCCAAGTAACCTGCATTTCACTATGATGCGAATACAACAAAAATAATTATATTTGCTAATTTTGGGACTGGAAATAAGTAGAAATTATCAAGTGAAAGATGAAATTAGATCCAGACCATTGTGCATAAATGTTCTGTTTCTTAGCACTATCCATTTCAGTTTGCATTTTTGTTGCAAATGATTTCCTGAAGCAGCTATATTTTTAAGATATTTCTATTTTTGTTCATGTCAGACAATGATTCTTATTTCTACATGTAAGTAGGTACACAATAACTATGGGCCACTGTAGTAGTGTCATGCATCATATCCCCCATCACCACCAGCTCCCAGCTCCCCCCCCCCCTTCTCTTTAGACAAGGACACAAGGCGCATTCTCATGGTTCTGCTCACTTAGGCTCCTATAATGTGTTCTGTACCGCCTGAGGCTAGATCATCATTTCTCTAAATTTAATGTAAATTAAGGTTTGCTCCCTAATGTGACCAAAAGATGGAAGCGATGCAGAAAAATGCTCTGGTCTATAATAAAAAAAAGCTTTGTTCTTCCTAAGTAACCTCTTTCAAGCATGCCCCCTCTAATTATCTGCTCAAACTATTTCTATTTCTAACAACTAATGGATTGAAGACAGCAGTGTGTTTAACAGGAGAACTTCTTGAAGTGAGGCTTAAAATATCTGTCCATAGGGTGTATGTCTCATTGTAAAAGTCATGACTACAGGTCAGGACTAGGATCAACATTTGTACATGATTGCATTTCAATCCAAACATCCCCCTTTTTATAAAAAGTAACAAAAGTCTTGCATTATCATGTAGACTATTAGTTCCCAAAGTTACCAACTAGATGGCAGTTCACTTTGCATACCTTAGCAGTTTGCTATTTCCATCATTCTCTATGTAACGGTATGTGAATTTGCTGCTATCATTGGCTATTAATTTGACTGATGTTATTGTGCCAGGGTGTGTCATTGCTGAACAATTATTGTTGCTGTGGTAGCTGTTGTTCTATTTCTTTTGTTGGGTTGGTGTGGACCTCTCCGCCAGCTGGTTAATGTGTGTAGATCGTTCATTCCCCTGCAGTTAAGGCACAGCTTCTGTATTAGACGTGTGTGCCTGTGGTTATGACAGTGTACCTAGTCATTCACTTCTTATGGTAGCTTTTGTTGAGATCATTCTTTGTTTGTACCCTGACTGGTTCTTGAGTAATCAACTCTGGCATTGGTTTAGCAGTCTCGTGAAATGAAATTTAGCTTTCAGCTGTCTCGATTTTATTATTTTGATTTTATTACTCATGCCCGGTTACTACTTATGGCTTCAGTAGCTTTTTTGCTATTGGAAGTGAAGTTTGTGTACAGTATGACATTAATCTTTGTACTGGACAATGTTCTATATCTTCAGTAAGTGTGTTTCTCCACTCAATGATTTCATTGTTTACATCTGTGTAGGAATTACTCAATTTCTTTATAATTCTTTTTTTTTGGTTTTCACTATGCCTTTCTCTTTGATAATGTGGAGATAATATGTGATATTGAATTTCCCAATCTTTCTTGAAGTGACTGAGGGCCATTGTCACTCTTGAAAATGTTGGAATGCCATAATATCTGAAGTGAGCTTGTGGGCATTTGACAATCTCAGTGGTAGTCTACTGCCCAGTAGTCAGAATACTAGTCTACTGTGGCAAGCACATTAATTCCTGCAAGGGTGCAAAGATCTACTCTGAGCTTCATCCATGGTCTCTCTGGGATGTCATGAGTCATCAATGGCTCTCTTCCTTGCTTAGTTTGATTCTCATTACAACACTGCATTGACTGATACAGTCCTTGATTTTGTTGCTCATTTTTGGCCAGTGAAGCACTTCGCTTGCCTCCATCAGACTTGATTCAGTTCCCTGATAGCTTCACAGATGTTCTTTAGAAACTTTTCTATCCGTTCCTCCAGAATAATTACTCTATTTCCTTTGTACAATATACCATCAGTCTCTGGGGCTATTAATTCATCTCTCTTTGCCCAATTTGCTGTTGTAGTAATAGGTGTGCCCTTCATGCTCTCTGCCTATACATTTATCATTACTTTATGAAGCATTTGGAGATTTGTGTCTTGTTGCATATTTTACTTGATTTAAGCCAAGCACTTGTCTATTATATTTAGTGCCTCTGCTGGCTTAATGACTTCCAGAGCATGGTGAGCTATTGGTTCACATTGATTCTGGAAGATTTTATATTCGATTGTAGATCCTCCACTTTCTTCAATGAGAGAGCTGGTCTCAATAGTGTACCTGCAATATGCATCTTGTTCCCTTGCCTGTGTGTCATGCCTGCATGATACCTCTGCATGATACCAAAGCAGATGCTTTGGTGTCAATCGCTGCAGTTTGAGGAAAATGCTTTGAACTGGCATGTGGACAGACTTGACTGAAAGTTTTCACGTTAATGAAAATGTTCATGAGCAAAGACAATGGTTAAGCACTCTTTCTAGATTTGAGCTTAACATCTTTTTGTTTGTGTTAGCCTCCTAGATTCAAATGCAAAAAGTTGACCTTGCTGAATTAGGGTTGTTCCAAGTTCTGTCTCAGTAGTAAGACTCTGCAATGGGACTTCATCATTTACATCGTAATATTCCAACACTGGGTGCTGTCACTAGTTGCTTGAATTTTAGTGAATGCTGCTTGTTGTTCTGTGCCCCATTACCACTGCTTGTTCTTGTCTGTGAGTTGGTACAGTTCACACTCTAACGTCAAATTGTGCAAGAAATTTGCCAAATAGTTGAAAAAACTAACAAATTGCTAAATTGCTTTTATATTTGGTTACTGTATCCCATCCTTTTGGAATCCAGCTGAAGACATTTTTCATGACCTGTACATCAGTACATAACCTATGCGCCCATCTGTAGATGTAGAAACAGGCCCTTTGGCCCAACAAATTCACACCAACCCTCTGAAGAGTAACCCACCCAGACCTATTCTGCTACCCTATATTTACCCCTGACCGATGCACCTAACCCACACGTCCCTGAACACTATGGGCAATTTAGCATGCACACCACCTCTGGATTGTTGGAGGAAACTGGAGCACCTGGAGGAAACCCACGCGGACACTGGGAGAATGAGCAAACTCCATACAGACAGTCACCCGAGGCCGGAATTGAACCCGGGTCCCTGGTGCTGTGAGGCAGCAGTGCTAACCACTGAGCCACCGTGCCACCCTAGTTGTAATTTTATTTTTTAGTTCAGCTTCATATTGACTTGGTGATCTCTATTGAGTAGTCATACTAGGTTTTGTTCTTGGTCAGCAATGGCTTCTTCCATTGCTTCTCAACATTCATAAACCAGCAGATCATCCACAATAGCTTCCACTCTGAGGTTGCTAACTATCTCATGTTGTCTGCATTATTGTTCTTCAGGAGCAGTGAATATATCAAATAACACTAGAATGTGGTTAGAAAGCAGTGTTTTCTTCCTGCCCTACTTTACAGTAACCATTCTTTGCAAATCAGGTGGTAAACCTTTTAGCCTTTACAAGTGTGTACTTCATTGGAGAAATCACATGACAACAGATTACATCAGACCCTTCTACATGATTGCATATCTATCAAGATTCAAACCATGAGAAAAATAATAACAGTTGAACTATTGCTGATCCCACCATATTAACTATAATATTAATGATAATTATATTGTAATCATAATATGATTGCACATAAAATGATAAAATAATTTGACTGAACTTGCATTCCAAACTATCGATGGATTTGCAGAGTGGCCTATAAAATTCTCCAGAGTGCCGTTCCAACCCATGCCAACATCTTTCCAATTTTACATTGGACAGGGTGAGACATGCTTACTATAGTTGGGACCCTTAATTAAGTAATAAACAACCCCACTTAAGTAGTATTCTTATTCAGGATGGTAAGAGTTAGCACAAAGTCACCTTGCTCAGCCCTTGGGCAGGAAATGGGGTAAGGAGCATTTCCTGCTACAGTCTCCTTTCCATATGAGGTAATCTGCATCAGGTCTGCCGCCTGGAGGGCTCCTTCTCACTTCCCAGTCTCTCCAATGAGACCTCTATTGTCCTTACCCATTCCTGTCAGGCTTCACCCTCACCTTGTGAAATAGAATCCTAACCCCCCCCACCCCCCTCCCCACCCCACCCACCACCACTATGAACACTTAAATGATTATGAACTCAAGGACTTCAAATCTGTGGACCTCTTGCAATCCTAGTCCTTGCCAATATGCTTCTGGGTGACAGAACTGATTGGGTTGTCTTCCCAAGTAAGAGGTGGAAATCCCATCTGCAGCCTATTGAAGTTTCCCGGAGTTGGCTGTTCAGGTGGCAATCAGATAATCCCTGACATGTATGGACATTCTTGAATTGAATGATTTATTGTCACATGTTTTTTAAAAAAACAGTGAGAAATGTTAAGTATCACCAAGCTCTGGCGCCATTTTGAATTGCTGAATATATTAAAACATATTAATAGAGTTTATCTTTCTCTCCCCTTCTTGTTCCTCCTCTGCTGCTCCACTTGACATCGCCCAGGGTCTCTATTATGGGCTCTTGGTATCAGTTATGGTCCATTGTCACCGCTACCTCCTTGACCACGGCATTACACAGACATTTGGCTGCAGCTATAGTCCTCAGAATAACTGCTGATAGATTGCTGTGTCTTGAAAGGTTCTAGAAATGTTTGATATTCGATGATGTGTGAAAAGGTTAAATAGGCCTTTGGAGCTTTTACTTGGTTTATGCATGTGAAGACTGGAGAGAATATGGAAACTTCCTCCAAAATATTAAATAGATGGTGTAAATTCATGGTAAAATGGATTTGTGTGGTCGATGAAAATAATAGACTTGCTGGACAATGGTCTGTTTCCATTCTGAGCTTCCTTACGGTTTATTTAAAGAATAACTCAGTGAATTATATACAACTCAGCAAAAAGAACACAAGAAACTAATGCAACACATTTATCCTGTCACATCAAACACCCTGATAAAATGATTTAAATAGCAAGGTGGTTAAATTGATAAATTATCCCTGTGCATAGTATTAATTACCCCCAAGATTACTGCACAGATAAAACTGCAATGATTGCCTTCACTTTCTGTGATAACAAGCTCCATAACATCAATCACTGGCAAACTTCAAATTTTGCATTATGTTGGTAGCTTTTTGCAGAGTAATTGCCATAGAGACATAGAGATGTACAGCATGGAAACAGACCCTTTGATCCAACTCGTCCATGCCTACCAGATATCCCTACCTAATCTAGCCCCACTTGCCAGCACCCAGCCCATATGCCTTCAAGCCCTTCCTATTCATATCCCCATCCACATGCCTTTTAAATGTTGCAATTGGACTAGCCTCCACCATTTTCTCTGGCAGCTCGTTCCATACATGCACCACCCGCTGCGTGAAAAAGTTGCCCCTTAGGTCTCTTTTATATCTTTCTCCTCTCACCCTAAACCTATTCCCTCTCGTTCTGGACACCCCACCTCAAGGAAAAGTTCATGCCTCTTATGATTTTAAAACCCCTATAAGGTCATCCCTCAGCCTCTGACGCTCCAAGAAAAACAGCCCCAGCCTATTAACCCTCTCCCTATAGCTCAAATCCTCCAACCCTGGCAACATCCTTGTCAGTCTTTTCTGAACCCTTTCAAGTTTCACAACACCCTTCTGATAGGAAGGAGACCAGAATTGCACACAATATTCCAACACTGGCCTAACCAATATCCTGTACAGCCCCAACATGATCTCCCAACTCCTGTACTCAATACTCTGACCAACAACGGAAAGCATACCTTAACGTCTCCTTCACTATCGTATCTACCTGTGACTCCACTTTCAAGGAGCTATGAACCTGCACTCCAAGGTCTCTTTGTTCAGCAACACTCCCTAGGACCTTACCATTAAGTGTATAAGTCCTGCTAAGATTTGCTTTCCCAAAATGCAGCACCTCACATTTATCTGAATTAAACTCCATCTGCCACTCCTCAGCCCATTGGCCCATCTGATCAAGATCCCATTGTAATCTGAGGTAACCTTCTTCACTGTCCACCATACCTCCAATTTTGGTGTCATCTGCAAAGTTGCTAACTATACCTCTTATGCTCACATCCAAATCATTTGTATAGATGACAAAACGTAGTGGACCCAGCACTGATCCTTGTGGCACTCCACTGCTTACAGGCCTCCAGTCAGACAAACAACCCTCCACCACTACCCGCTGTCTTCTACCTTTGAGCCAGTTCTGTATCCAAATGGCTAGTTCTCCCTGTATTCCATGAGATTGAATCTTGCTAACCAGTCTCCCATGGGGAATTTTGTCGAACGTCTTACTAGAGTCCATAAAGATCACGTCTACCGCTCTGCCCTCATAATTCATCTTTGTTACTTCTTCAAAAAACTCAATCAAGTTTGTCTGGGCAGGCTCAGTAATAGCCAAAATAAAATTCATCTTGCAAACAAAACTATTACTCAGACAAAAACTACAGTAGTGTTCAAATATAATGTAGCCAACAGGATTTATACAGTTTGACATCTACACAGGGAACAAAATGAATTGAAAGCAAGATGAAAAGACACAATCAATTTTAATTGTTGCACATCATTTTAACTCACGAACTCTCAAGGTAAACAAACAAGATTGCTTCACTTTATATCTTTTGTACCAAATGACCTGAAGTTTATCATACAATGTTCCATTTAAATTGAATGCATCATACAGGATGCTGTAATTCAAATGGCATATCACTATGTTCCTAAGGATAATTAAGAATGGGCAATAAATGCTAACTTTGCCATCAATGCTCATATCCAATGAATGAAGACATTTCTTTGAAGACCTGAAAAGCGGTACATTCAACCACATGTAGTGGTATTGCTATGTATTTGCTGCTCTTGTCCTTCTTGGCAGGAGAGGTCTTGGGTTCAGAACAATGTTTGCTCTAACTGAAACACTGCATGCCCGCTGCTCCAAGGATTTGCACACAGTGATTGACACAACAATCACAGTGGAAAAAGTGAGGACTGCAGATGCTGGAGATCAGAGCTGAAAATGTGTTGCTGGAAAAGCGCAGCAGATCAGGCAGCATCCAAGGAACAGGAGAATTGACGTTTTGGGCATGAGCCCTTCTTCAGGAGCCTGAAGAAGGGCTCATGCCCGAAATGTCAATTCTCCTGCACCTTGGATGCTGCCTGACCTGCTGCGCTTTTCCAGCAACACATTTTCAACAACAATCACATTATTGACTTCTGGTTCTGGAGCTCAATTCTGCATATGGACCTCTGTGGCCTGTGCAGCAATTAGAGGGAATGCTGGTTCAGAATTTGCCGTTGAAGGAACTTTAGGGCATGCTGCTGCAATGCATCTTGTAGATAGTAAACGGTGTACATCAATGGTGGAGTGAGTGAATGTAAGCATCACTTCCCTCTGTCACAGGTATTTCATTAGCAATAGCCTGGGTGTTGAGAGGCCACACACAATGCAGTAAGACTGCTAGCTGTACACTATTGGTCTAGCTGTGGTCTTGGGGCAGGCCATCCTGTTGGACACAATGTGCTCAATAGAGGAACTCCCCTTGTAAAGGGATGACCACTTCCTGCAGTCCTAGCACTGGCTATTGCTCCTGGTAACATTTTTTTGGGTCTGGACAGCTCCTGGGCATCAGTTTGCCTGATAATTGCCAGCCAACTGTAAAATCCAGTCCTCTTTTCATTGGCAGAGGCAGGCTCACCTCTGACTTTTCAGTCAGTGGATAGGGCTGCCATTTTTGTAAATCCATAGTTTTTAAGGAGAACAGAGAAATAAAGGCAAGGAATGAAAGGGACATTCCTTAATGAACATTAAGAGTTAACAAGTGTAATCACTTGTCATCACGTCACCTTTGACATAATTAGATATCCCAAGGTGAATTACAGGAGCATGATAAAACAAAGTATGATACTGAACCACATTAGGAGATATTAAGTCAGATACCCAAAAATTTGATCAAATATCTAGGTTTCAAGAAATGACTTAAATCAGGAAAGGTGAAGCAGAGGAGTTTAGGGAGGGAATTCCAGAACTTGGAGGATATGCCACCAAAAGGCACAACTAAAATTGTCAAAACAATTATAACTGGAAATGCACAAGTTAGCAAAATTACAGGAACACAGATATCTCAGATGATTGTGAATTTGGAGGAGGTTACAGAGATAGGGAAGTGAAAGAGCCAGAGAAGTATTTGACAATGATGAGAACTTTAAAATCACGATGCTCCTTGACCGATAACCAATGTAAGTCAATGAACACAATGTTACTCGAGCAACAGAACTTGCTGTGAGATAAGACATAGGCATCAAAGATTTGGTTGCAAAGAGACCAGGTTAAAAACAGTTTGTTTCCAGGGAAGGTTTGGAGCCAGTAGCTAAGGAACCTGTATTTTCACAATCCAAGGATGTTCCAAAGTGTTTAGCTCCTAATAATGTAGTTTTGACATCCACTCACTTTCATTGTGTTGCAATGCCACAGCTCAGTTGCAAACAACAGCTTCACAAACTGCAATGAGATCAATAACTAGATTGGCTAAAATACCAGGAGGATTCCACTACTCTCTTTACGTAATGCCATGGAATCTTTCATGAGCACCCAATAGGGCAGTTGGTGCCTTGGATTAATGTGGCGTTTGAAAAATTGCAGTTGGCATTGAAGCACTCTTATCATCACTGTATTTAAGTTACTGCCTGTGTTATTTTCACAGGTCTTTGCAGTAAGTTTCACAAGATTTGGCTAATAATTAATTTTAAACAAAAGGATACTGACAACCAGACAGACAACAAAATACACAAATTCAACTGGGACAATGTAACCATCCCAGCACAGGCCAAACAGAGACACGCCAGAGAATCCTTGAAACCTGGCACTCCAACTAGAACTCAATCAATAGACACATTGAACTGGACCCTGTATACAAACCACTTGGATCCAGAACCAGAAGTACCAACAAACCGAGGCATATAAATACCGGGCAGGACAGAGTACCAACACCTTATCAAAAATGCACTGATGATGTCACCTAGCCAGGTGACAAAACATTTGCAGTAAAACACAATGGCTTGTCAAACGAATCCATGACTGGATACTGAAATGCATGCCCATATAACAATGCCTTTTTGAGAGCTGTGATATAGATTATTGGGAATTATAACAGAGTTGAAAAGTACCCCGGTGTGTAGGGCATTGATAGTGGCAGGAGAGGACAAGTCTTAAATGAGGAATCAAGCAGGCTAAAAGGGGTCATGAAATAGCTTTAGCGAGCAGAATTAAGGAGAACCCCAAAGCATTTTATTCTTATATAAGAAGCAAGCGGGTAACTAGAGAAAGGGTTGGTCCACTAAAGGATAATGAAGCAAGACAAGGCGGAGCAGACCAAAGCTTCCAATAGAATTCAGCTGAACTCCACTAGGGTCATTCAGGGGTTTCCAAGATGAAGATGCTAGCAAGAAGCTATATCAGATGGCCAGGGTTTGATGCTGACATAACTGTGTTGGTGGGTCAGAGCCTAGAGTTCCAACATGGACAAGAATTACCACTGGCAGCGCCCCTACATTCATAGGAAAGGCCGGGTAAATCCTGGACTTATTTACATATTGATTGTGCTGGTCCTTTCATGGGCTCAGTGTTCCTGGTCATTGTGGACACCCACGCAAAGTGGTTGGAGGTGCATAAAGTCCATTCGGCAAACACAGGGAGGACGATTGAGAAGTTGCGAGCATCATTCGTGACACACAGACTCTCGGAAGTATTAGTCACAGACAATGGGCTGTCATTTCCCAGCAGGGAATTTGAGTATTTCCTAAACTCAAATAGCATCCGGCACATAAGGACAGCTCCTTTCCATCCATCATCCAATGGTGGAAGGAACATTCCAAACATTGAAGACAGGCTTAAAGAAGCAGCCTACATCCTCACTCAATACTAAACTGTCCCTGTTCCTGTTGGACTATAGGACCAATACACACGCAGCAACAGGGATAGCTCCAGCAGAGTTGCTGATGGGGAGAAGACTCCACACCAAGTCAAACCCTGACATGGGTGTGAGTGAACAGCAACAAGAATGCCAATGCTGGCCAAATGCAAGAGAGACAATTGAATTTGGGGACGAAGTTTGGTGCTGGAAACATGCAAATGGTTCTGTGTGGGTATGAGGCGAGGTTGACATAAGGTCATGTCTCATCACTTACCAGGTTCAGGTAGGTATACAATTCTGAACAAACATGGATCACCTGAAAGCTGTTACTTCTCAAAAGGGGCAGGAGCAAAACATATCCAGCCCCTCAGACAGCCAGAAGGCCTGTCAGAAACCATGGGCTCTCCCCCTCCATCTAGTGTCGAAGAAACTTCAGAGTCCAAGATGGATACATTCTCGCTACTGTTACTGCCGGAAGAAGAGGAAGAAACTCTCCTGACACACTCTGGACACAAGAGATGGGCTACGGTCTATTACAAGCCACCCATGTCAAGGTCCGAGTTTGAACAACAAGACATGGTGTCCCACAGTGGCTCAGTGTTATCACTGCTGCCTCTCAGCACCAGGGACCTGCGTTCAATTCCAGCCTCTGGCAACTGTCTGTGTGGAGTTTGCACATTCTCATGTCTGCGTGGGATTCTTGCAGCTGCTCCAGTTTTCTCCCACAGTCCAAAGATGTGCAGGTCAGGTGAATTGGCCATGCTAAATTGCCCAAAGTGTTCAGGAGTGTGCAACTTGAGTGCATTAGTCATGGGAAATGTAGAGTAATAGGGCAGAGAAATGGATTTGGTTGAGATACTCTTCGGAGGGTTGGTGTGGATTTGTTGGGCTGAATGGCCTGTTTCCACACTTTAGAGATTCTATGATTCAAGAAAAACTACAGGAGAAAGACCAGGCTTACATCCTTGGACTTTGGCAGGGGGTGGTGGAAGGATGTAGCGGATGGAACCAGGTGAATCTTGTTGACTGTGAGATCCTTGACTGGGCTTGTTAACCTGGCTGACTAATATAACCAGGGCATTTAGAATCTCCTCAATTCCAAGAACTGATCCCAACTGGCTGGCCCCAGTCAGTGCACTGTGCATAAGTAATTGAATAGTGACTAGATAATGGGATACCAGCCTTTGTGCAGTTATTTCACCCAGGGCGAGCAATACAGTCATTTCATAAGATTAAAGGGTTTTGTTTCACCATTTTTTCCCTGTGGGTTATCATTCCTTTACTTCGTAACTGCCTAACAACACTGGCTTTCTTTTAGCAGCTGTGGAGGATGTGAATCATCTTTGGCTTTTATTCCAATCCCACAGAAGGGCGTCATTTTCCACTCCCTGAGGTAGCAAGGATAATGGCGAGTTTCAGGAACTAACAGGGCAATAGTCCAAAAATCAAATTCTTGCCTTTGAGTTAAATCTTCATAATTAAGTTCCCCCTCTTCAGATGGTGGGAGACTTTTTTTGCTATCAAGCATCAAGAAGCCTATACACATGCGTTTGTATTTCATTACTTACCCTCCTCACCAGAATTAAATTCCCCTTCAAAATTAACTTCTGCCCATTCAGGGTGTCCATATCATCATAATAATGTGCTGTACACTCTACAATCTCAGTAAACGAAGTGAAGACATATTGGCTAAGTAGGAGATGCAGAGGTAAGAGGAAACCTCTGAGAAGAATAATGAGGATCCTGATGGGCAAGGAGATCTGTCAGCGTGAGGAAGACAGAGCAGTTGTCTACTGAGCTTGACAGATCAGAAAGAACCTCATAGTCACTCATTTCCAGAGTTACTGAACTCCTGCTCCAGTTATTATTTTATTGCATAGTTAGCTGCCAGTCTTCTCCTAGGTAGAGTGACTTGTTTATCAGTTTGATTTTGTATTCAATAAAATGGTGACTTTTCCTTTTAATTCTGGCATAGATATCCTCGTCTCAGTAAATGCTGAAATGAATGGGCACACTTTGCACATCAAAAGTAGCTGTGAGCACTTGCAATCCTGGATGTTTGTGTTGAAATGGTTCTTGTGCAAATGACATTTGAGTCACACCATGGAGTCCACTCCCTGGCGAAATACTACTTCTGTAGATTATACTCCCACTATTGTGGATCTCTTCCCCCCATTCAGTCCTGCAGTGATGCTAAATTGACGTGCCATTTGCCCATTTCCCACCTTGCGCCCTTATGTTTTCCAAGCTATGTTACAAAATTTGGAGACACCTTTCCACCCTGAAGTCTGAAGACAAATCACCTTGCTGTTGGTGGAATGCTTAATATGAATAGCATGGGCACCCACAGAAACAGGCCAGTACCTCATCAGCTTCTGTAAATCAAGATCCTTAGATGCTCATAGGATTCAGATGCAATTTTAGGCTTTTGCTGGGCAAATTATTTGCTGCTCAAAGTTCCTGTTGGAATTGCACACAGAGGTACAGAAATAATTTAAGGAATTTCTTTCATTTAATTTCTTTTTAGTGACGCCTTTGGGTTCAGGTGGAGCATGGAGAGAACTTAAGGACAATTGTAGAAAGTGAGCATGACCTCCTGCTGCATATGACTGACTGTGGCAATAAGGAGCCCCGTCAAAGTTAGAGTCAATGGAAATCAGGGAGAAAGCTTTCCACTAGTTGAGGTTATACCTAGCACAAGCCCAAATGTTATGGTTGTTAAATGTCAGTCATCTAGGTTTTAGGACATCTTTGCAGGAGTTCCTCAGGGTAGTTTCCTCAACCCAACCATCTTCAACTGCTTCATCTGTAGTAATCTTTCCACCGTAAGGTCAGGTGTACTGATGATAGTGCAATGTTCAGTAATAATATGACTTCTCAGAAACTGAAGCAATCAATATCTAAATGCAGTAACACCTAGACAATATCCAGCCTAGGGCTGACAATGATAACTAACATTCACACCATGCAACCAACAACCATTTCCAACAAGAGAGGCATTACTGGCATTGAATCCCTCACTATCAACATCCTGGACAGTACCATTGACCAGAACCTGAATTGGACGAACCATATCTTTTGGAGACGCAATAAAACAGTGGCATTATCGCTAGAACTTAATCCAGATACCCATATAATGTTCAAATCCCATCATGGCAGGTGCTGAAGTTTGTATTCAATAAGAATTTCTAGAATTAAGAGTCTAATGATGACTGTGAAATCATCATCAACTGTCAGAAAAACTCATCTGGTTCACTAATGCCCTTTAGGGAAGGAAACTGTCATGCTTACTTGGTCTGGCCTATATGTGATTCCAGACCCACAGTAATGTGGTCAACTCATAACTGCCCTCTGGGTAATTAGGGATGGGCAATAAATGTTGGCAGTGACGTCCACATTCTGTGAGTAACTAAAAATATATATAAATACAGTGGCTGCAAGAGCCAATTAGAGGCTAGGAATGCTGCAGCAAATATCTCACTTCCTGACTCCCCAAAGACTGTCCACCATCTATAAGACACAGGTTAGCCATATAATGTAATTGTGTGCACTTGCCTGAATGAGTGCAGCTCCAACAAAATTCAAGAAGCAGCCCATTTGATTGGCACAAACATTCACCTACTTCACCACCACCCACAGTATTAGCAGTGTGTACTATCTACAAGATGCACTGTAAATGTTCACCAAGGTACTTAACTAGCACTTTCCAAACTTTCAATTACTATTCCCTAAAAACAATGGAAACTCTACATCCGCAAGTTCCCCTCCAAACCACTCATCATCCTGACTTGGAAATATATCAACGTTCCTTCATTGTTGCTGGATCAAATTTCTGGGACATTCTCTGCAATGGCACTGTGGGAGTACCTACACTTCAGAGATTCAAGAGGACAGCTCACCACCATCTTCACAAATGCAACTTGGAATGGGAAATAAATGCTGGCCCACCAAGCGATGTTAACATCCCCTGAATAAATGAAAAATAGAGAAAGTCCTGCATGTTGCCAATCATTTCACTTCTTCATTATGTTCCAATCCCACCAGCAGCTGTTGTCTGCTTACTCGCTGTACCATTTCTGGTCATGAGAGTCCATGGAGGAGTCCACGGATTCTAAGCTGCCACTCTGTTCCCTGAACGTGGGCATTTTACTGATGACATTTGGCAAGTAGCTATGTGCACTGCCCACCATCCACCCAAACTGAAACCCAGTCTAATTGTTTCTGGTTTTTAAAATCGGTTTTTGTAGGTCCTCATTGTATTTATTCTTTGGTTGTGATGATATATTAACATAAATAGTGCATTTTAAAGATTTTCTTCTTTTTGGACTCTGTTTTAGGATATTTCACTCAGATTTCTACTCTTGCTGATGTACAAGAAAATGTGATGGAATACCTTCATGTTTTGAGCAGACCAAAGGTCATTGACCAGGAACATGATATTGTGTGGACAGAAGCATACATCGATAACACTGTAAGTTAATATTCACTATTTTTACGCATAATCAAAAATATCATGATGCAACATCTAGGAATGAATAATCCTGTAGAGCGAACATGGACCCAAATTCTATTTGAAAGGAATCAGTCTTTCTATTTTCTATTACTTGCAAATTACTGGTAAGGGAAAATTTGAATAAATGTTCCATTTTGCAAAACATGTTAACAGCCTTTTCTGTTTGATAATGAATTTGCTCCATTTTTATTACTGTTTTCTGTAGGTATAGAAAAATAGTGAAAAAAAGAATAGTTAAATAAAGGAAAATATTTTTAATTCAAAATAATTTTCATAGTGTATAAATGGAACTCAACAAGGATTTTAAAGATAATATGGAGTGGAAAATTGTTAAGCTAAAGAAACCATCAGAAAACAAAAAGAAGTTAGACAGCTGAAATTCATTTAGATTAGCAGTTAAATCTGGCAAGAGGGAAAACATGGAATAAGAGAACAAGTGTTGCCATCTGTACTTTGTGGCATTGCAAAACTGATTACACTAGGTTGTCCATTCCAGTCCAGATGGTTTCATTAAATTTAATAGCCTCCAGAGATTTAAATAGCAGTGTTCGGCATAAGTGAAACATACTGTGGCACTTCTTGGCTCATCCTGCAGACACTAAAACTCTGGCCCAGGTTATTAGCACCATGGTGAAGATACTTTTGTGTCTGATAAGATGTCATTGCAAACAATATCGGCAGTGTGGAATTTGAAACTATTTTTCTCTGATTGAGATGTGTTTTGTTTTTATGTGACGATGGGCATTTTGTTTTTATGTGACGAATGATCATGAATCAAAAGCTTATTTTACATCACTTCTGGAAAATTTGGGAGGGATATAGAACAGGTTGCCAATTCACTGTCACCCTTTTCACATTATTGCAATCTAATGACTTGAATCACAATTGGCACAGAGCTGAAAATATTATCAAATGCACTGATGTCTGATTGCTGTAGATCACACGGTTACAAATACGCACATTTTGCAGGCTAATATTTACCCCATGCCTGTTAATAAAACCAAGGATTTCATGTCTTTGCACTAATCTCAACTTGTTTTGCCGCCTTAACAATTTATAGATATATTAAAAATATTGTTTATAGACCCATCAAGTTTCTCTGTTCCTGTGTTCCCTTTAATATTTTGCCATTTGTTTGTATTCCTATCACCTCAAATGTATTTACTAAAACATTTTTTATTCTGAATGTTATTTCCCCTATGCTTGACCATTTAACTAGTTGCCTATGTCTCCTGTTACTCTGCTCCTCACTACTAACTAGATTGCTGATTTTGTGTCATCTGCAGACTTTTAAATTATGATCTGTGTATTCAAGATCAAGTCAATTTCAATTTTGGATCTTAAAAAAGCAGTGAATCAGAAACTGACCATTGGGAACACCACTGCATGCGTCCCTCAAGTCTGAAAAATAACTGTTCAGTACTACTCTCTTCTTCTTGTCCCTTAGTTAATCAGGCTACCAATACCTCTTTGATCCCATGTACGTGAAAGGTAGATTTCTTTAAAGACATATAACAATTAAAGGTATAGCATTATAATGAAGATGTGTTAAACATATTTTTGAACAACATTGAGATTTTTCAAATAGTTAAATTTACAGACTGTTTTGCAACACAGTGACACTGTCCGACACAAGCTAAACAGACAGAGCAACTTGGCACAGACCACATAAGGAGATATTAAGGCAGGTAACCAAATTTCTGGTCAAAATGGCAGATTTCAATGATTAATTAAATAGATAGAGAGAATGAAGAAGACGTTGATGGAAGGAATTCCAGACTTTAAGACCTTGGCACCTTAATGCAGTCACCAATAGTGGACATGATTTGGAGATGCCAGAGTTGGACTGGGATGTACAAAGTTAAAATTCACATAACACCAGGTTATCATCCAACAGGTTTATTTGGAAGCAGTAGCTTTCAGAGCACTGCTCCTATATCAGGTGGTTGTGGAGTATAAGATCGTAAGACACAGAATTTATAGCAAAAGTTTGCAGTATGATGTAACCGAAATGATATATTGAAAAAGACCTGGATTGTTTGTTAAGTCTCTCATCATTTAGAATGAACATGATGTTTTCTGTTCTTTCATATGTAAATCTCAGAACCTTTTTTAGAAGTTACATTTTCAAGTGAACTTTAACAATTGGTGTCATGTCGGCCCAGATAATGTATTTAAGGTGTGAGATGCCCTGTGTGAGATTTCTGTGGCACAACGTTCATATTGTTTCTAATCTAAAAACAGATTTACAGAATCTTGCATAGATTCATGCAGATTTTGAGCAAAATAAAATGTAATTCTGCAAGTACAAATTCACCCCTCAAAATTGTGTGTATAGTGCAGTGGTATCACCTGTAGTGTGAAATGAGCCCAAGGTCCCGGTTGAGGCCATCCCCATGGGTATTGAACTTAGCTATCAGCCTCTGCTCGGCCACCTATTTTTGTCGCCTATCCTGAAGTTTGCCTTGGAAGACGGTCACCTGCAGGTCTGAGGTTGAATGTCCCGGACTACTGAAGTGTTCTCCGACTGGGTGGGCACACTTCTGTCTGTTGATTGTTGTGCAGTGTCCATTTGTCTGTTGCAATAGTCTCTGCTCGGTCTCACCAATGTACCATGTGTCAGGGCAACCTTGCCTGAAGCCTATGAGATAGAGAACATTGGCTGAATTGCATGAGCACTTGCCACATACATGGTGGGAGTTGTTACCCACATGTAACGTGTGTCTCTATGTCGACACTCTGACACATCTTACAGCGTCTACTGTGACAAGGTTGTATGGTGTTGTCCTGAAAGCCAGGCCATTTGCTACAAACAATGATCTATTTGAGGTTTGGTGGATGTTTAAAGGCGAGCAGTGAAGGTGTGGGGAAGGTGTTGGCGAGGTGCTCATCCTCATTGGCAGGCTGTGAAGAACATGGCATAGTTTTTCGGCTCCTGGGAAGTACTGTTGTTTGCAGCTCGTATCTGTCTCCTGAGGAGGTCATGACGGTTTCTCACTGTGGCACATTGGATCTGGTAGTCGATGAGTTGAGCATCATACCCCGTTCTTATGAGAAAATCCTTGAGCATTCCAAGTGTCCATCACGTTCCTTCTCATCTGAACAAATCTGTGTATGGGTAGGGCTTGTCCATAGGGGATGGCTGTTTTAATATGTTTCAGGTGGAAACAGGAGAAGTTTAGTATCATGAGGTTATCATGGGTTTGCGGTAGAGTGAGGTGCAGAGGTGCCCATCCTTGAGGAAGATGCATGTGTCCAAGAATGAGACAGATAGTAGAGAGTAGACCATGATGAGTTTGATAGTGAGATGAAACTCATTGACATCACTGTGTTTTAATGATTCCTCTCCATGGGACCAGAGGAAGAAAATATCGTCAATGTACCTGGTGTATAGTTTTGGTTGGTAGTCCTGTGTAGAGAAGAAGTCTTGTTCAAACCTGTGCATGAAGATGTTGGCATATTGGGGTGCGAGTTTGGTCCCCGTGGCTGTTCTGTGTGTTTGGATGAAGAACTGGTTGTCACGGGTGAAGAAGTTGTGATCGAGGATAAAGCAGATGAGTTGTAGATGGTGCTCGGAGATTGACAGCTGTTGGTGTTGAATACTGAGGCTATTGCAGCGATGCTGTCATTGTAGAGGATGCCAGTGTAGAGTGCTGAAATGTCCATTGTGACGAGGAATGTTCCCAGTTCGACTGGTCTGTAAGTGCTGAGTGTCTCTAAGGAATCTGTAGTGTGGCAATAGAAGTTGGGGGGTTCCCTGTGCACTGGGTTTCAAGGTGCTTTCAACATAGGCAGAAAGGTTCTCACACCGGGTCCCAATGCCCAATAACGTTGGGATGTCCTGGTGTGTTGGCTTTGTGTATCTTTGGAAGCCAGTAGAAGTTGCATCCAGTAGAAGAAACCATGATATCATTCGACGTGACGGCACTGTTCACTTCGATTGACAAAACCCTAGCCAGAGAAACAATAGCCAACCTACTGGACATACAGAACAGAAAACAGGACACTGAACCTATCAACAAAGACGGCATACTTAAACTACTGGACTTGTGCCTCACAACACACTTCACATTCAACAACCAGATATACGAACAAATCAACGGAACACCCATGGGATCACCAATCTCAGGACTCATAGCAGAGGCAGTTATGCAAAGGTTAGAACAAATAGTCCTACCACAAATTCAACCCAAACTCTGGGTCAGATATGTCGATGACACGTTTGTAATCATTGAAAACACGGAAATAGAAAAAACACACCGGATCATCAACGCCACACTCACAGGAATCCGATTCACGAGAGAAGAAGAAAAGGATAGCCAACTCCCATTCCTAGATGTGATGGTACAGAGAACACCAGACGGAGAATTCACTACAAGAGTATACAGGAAAGCCACACACACAGACCAAGTCCTGAACTATGAAAGCAACCACCCCAATACACACAAACAAAGTTGCATCAAGACACTATTCAAAAGGGCCACAACACACTGCAGCACACCAGAACTGCAAAAAGAGGAAGAGGAACACCTATACAAGGTATTCGCCAAAAACAGACACCCCCGCAATTTCATCAACAGATGCCTAAGGGAAAGACAACGGGACAAGGACATGCCGCAACCCAAAGGACGAGCCACACTACCATACATCAAGAACATCTCTGAAATGACAGCCAGACTACTGCGACCACTAGGACTTATAACAGCACACAAACCAACAGCCACACTCAGACAACAACTCACCAGAACGAAGGACCCGATACCCAACATGAGCAAAACTAATGTAGTGTACAAAATACCATGCAAGGACTGCACAAAACACTATATAGGACAAACAGGAAGACAGCTAACGATCCGCATCCACGACCATCAACTAGCCACGAAACGACACGATCAGCTATCCCTAGTAGCCACACACGCAGACGACAAGCAACATGAATTTGACTGGGAAAACATTACCATTATAGGGCAAGCCAAACAAAGAACAGCCAGGGAATTCCTAGAAGCATGGCACTCATCCACAAACTCCATCAACAAACACATCGACCTGGACCCAATATACCAACCACTACAGCGGACAGCTGAAACTGACAACCGGAAGCGGCAGGGACAGACCACTATAAACACCGGAGGAAACATCAAAGAAGCGCTTCGCAGGAGGCTCCCAAGCACTGATGATGTCGCCTAGCCAGGGGACGAAATGTTTGCAACAAAAACTTCCAGCTCGGCGGACAGAACCACAACAGAATATGTAGTCAGATGCTCATTCTAAATTCACAAAGAATGTGAATGGTCTGATTCAATATCTGTTGCAAGGGAGAGAAGTGGAGTTGATGGTTAGGGAGCAGAGTTCATGGTGATGGCTGACGACACCAGCCTTAATCTTCCCACTATTTACATAAAGGAAATTTTTTTAGACTGTACTGAATGTCAGTCAAGCAACCTGATAACTTACAGTTGATGGGAGGTAATTAAGAGAGGTGATGGTAAGGGAGATGCTGAGTGTTATCATGTGAAGACTGACATTGTGTCTCTAGTTGTTGCTGATGGACAGTAAGTAGATGCACAATAAGAGAGGGTGAAGATTAGATCCTTGTGGCATTCCAGAGATAACAGTGTTGGAGAGAAGCTATTGTAAATGATTCTCTGGCTATGATGGGATAGATGAAACTAAATAAGTTCTACCCAGCTAGATGATAGTGAGGAAGTATCAGAGGACAATATATGGTGTGATTAACTGTATCAAAGACTGCAGGCAGGCTGAGAAGGACAGGACAGAAGTTTACCTTTGTTATAGTCACCCTTCCTGGCTATCATTTCTGGATTGGTATGTCACCTGCTATGCCACATCATGATCCAGGAGTTAAATTGCAGCACTATTATCCAGATGTCATTAGCAGCAAGTTGTGAATCAAATTAAAATAGTAATCTAGTTTGAAAATTTGAGCAATATTGGCAAACGTGTACTCCCCTTTTTAAAAATGACTTATCTTCCAAATTCATACTGCTGTTTGAGAATTGGGGTCACACCCATGATTCCTAATGTGTGGATCAATGGATAAAATTCCCTACCAGCATGAAATTAGGAAAAGCAGCCCTGCAACATATACAGAATTTAAAAGATTTAAGTAATCATTTTTTCATTGCACTGAAAATGTTGAAATTCAACTTTAACAAGGATGAAAAGAAGAACACGTTCAGAACATACTTTGTGTTTTTCAATCCTTTGCCCCTACTCCAATTTAATTTCACTTTCATTGGTTCTTAACATTGTAAGAACCAATGAGGAGAAAGCTGACAAAGCTCCATTTGCTAGTTTGTGTTGGTTTGAGGTCAGTCCTGCATTTGCCTTTAGAATGGCTCCAATAAGATTTGAATGCCAAATACAGTTTACCATTCAGTAACAGTAAGAAATTGTCTTCATCTGGCTGGAGATGGTTTTGGGAAGCACCTCAATAGACCAATTTTTTTCTGCACTCCAAGTCAAGTCTGCTTCTCCGGGATTGACAAAACTCAACAATTAAAATTTCCTGCAATTCCTTTAAGGACTAGCTGGGTGGAACGGTCTGTTTCCATGCTATATGACTCTCTGATTCTATGACTCTATCCAGTGGAAAATATTCATATTTCATTAGTGTATAATTAAAATGTATTGTCTGATTATCTAAGTATCCAGTTGCCATGCATGAAGTACTATCCCTATTCAATGAACAAAAATAAGCAAAAAATCAGCAATAAAAGCCAATAATGGGCATAATAAGATACATTAACAGATGATGTATAGCTGGACAGTGGATAAAACATTGTCATTAATTGTTCTCCTTTCCTTTCTCTTATGCATCAGCTCCCACAGGCTAAAAAGGTAACGTTTTAATTCCATTCCAGTTGATCTCATATATTCATTTCTGCCAGTATCACTGTCAGTTCAATCTTATTTAATTGTGTTAGTATGATCGAGTTATCCCAGTCAACTACAGAAAGATCAAATAGCTACTTATATAAATATGACTAAAATTTTAATCAACCTTTTAGGAAAATGTAACTACCAAAATAGGTCACTGTAAAAATAACTACAATAACTTAAGTCTAATACAGGCATAGAAATCTTTTAACCTAGGAATCCAACCCTTCTTGCACCACTCAGCTAAAGCATTTCAATAAGGCTTCTGCTACCAATCTTCTCTATTTATAACAGTACAGGCTCAGTTGAATAGTTCTGGTTTCTCTCTGTAAAAAATATTAAAATCTATAAAATGTCCTCTAAAGGTTTTGAACATATATGGCTTACATACAGTCATCAACTTTCTCAATCTTGATGCAAGGAATCATATGTATCAAATAGATATTCATGTATGCATCATAAACCCTTGCCTTTCCATAAGGATGATAGATAACTTTTAAGAGCAAGTGAGTTCAATTTTTTTGACTGATATCAAGAAGGTTCACATCACACTTTTTTTATCAATACAATAATTAACATCAAATTTTGCAGATCTCATTACATATTGAGGAATGATAGTTGGATGCACAAACTGTAGTGCAGTAGAGAGTGATACACCATTCTTGAAAAACATGGAGACATGCATGACACAATAGTTGCTAACTAGATTCTAACAATATAACATTCCTCTTTCTTTAAAAATATGTCATGCTTCATATCAGTATCATGAGTGTAATCTTCAGTTTTGCACACTGAGTGTGTTGTCAGGCCTAAAAGATTAGATTAGATTAGATTAGATTAGATTAGATTAGATTAGATTACTTACAATGTGGAAACAGGCCCTTCGGCCCAACAAGCCCACACCGACCCACCGAAGCGTAACCCACCCATTCCCGTACATTTACCCCTTTACCGAACACTACGGGCAATTTAGCATGGCCAATTCACCTGACGTGCACATCTTTGGACTGCGGGAGGAAGTTATTTTTGCTTGAGGATGGGTCAGGTTATCTTGCAAGATTATGTGTTTTGATTCCTTTCTAGTTGATCTCATATACTCATTTATGCCAGTGTCACTATCAGTTTAATCTTGTTTCATTGTGTCAGTGTCATCAAGTTATCTCAATCAACTACAGAAAGATCAAAAGACTATTTATATGAGTATGAGTGAAATGTGTTATCCAGGTGAAGCAGCATTTCACCTGTACCTCCTCTAATCTCGTGTATTGTATTTGTTGCACCCTATGTGGCCTACTCTACATTGGAGAGACCAAATGCAGACTGGGTGACCGCTTTGCAGAACATCTCTGGTCTGTGTGCACACAGGACCCTGATCTTCCCGTAGATGGTCATTTTAACACAGCATCCTGCTCACATACCCATATGTCTGTCTTCAGCAAGCTGCAGTTTTTCAGCGTATCATAGCGTAAACTGGAGGAACAACATCTCATCTTCAAACTAGGCTCAGCCTTCTTCACGTAAATATTGAGTTCAACGCCTTTATGTTGTGAACCAATTCCTATTTCTTCCCTTTCTTTTAGCTTGTTATCATGTTCTCCCCTCTCCCCACTCACTGTCTTTTGAAGTCTGGCAAGAGACACACCATTATTCTGCCATTCTCACATTCTGATCACTTAATCTCAACTACCTACATCTTTTCTCCATCAGCACCCTACACCCAGCTCCACCCCTCCCAAACTAAAGAATAAATGCTGCCCCTTCCAAACTTCACTTCAGCGCTGATGAAGTCATCTACACTTGAAATGTTAGTTTGTTCTCTCTCCATGGATGCTGTCTGACCAGCTGTGATCTCCAGCATCTTTGTTTTCAGTACAGATTCCAACACATGCAGTAATTTGTTCCTGCAAGATTGTGTTTCTTAGCTCTTGAACAAGTAGAATATGAAATCTTATAGGACAGGTGGACAGGAAGTTCTTATCCAGTCTGGACCTTCCGGGGTCAAATTTTGAGGTGCTATATTTTACAAGTATGTCATTCTCTTCTAGCCAAAGCCAGAATTCAGCCTGTGTTCAACTGTACCCACCCAGAGATATCTGAGACCAAGTGAACAGTGGCTCCAGGGTTAATCAACATTCCACTAAATGTACTCTAGAAGTTTGGCAACAGGGGAAGGGATGTTCTCTTTCTTAAAGATAGCAGCAGGAGGCCATCTCAACTGACAAAAAGCCAAACTGGACCAAGGTAGCAGTATAGGACAATGTCTGTGGGCAGTACAAGAGAATCTACCTTCTGTGCTGAGACAGGGTGAATGATCAAGTACTCTCTGACAGCATATGCCCTACTTATTGAAAAGTCATGCTCAGCAGCATACAGCATTATAAGTTTGACATTGCAGAAGACAGTCAAACATGAGATTGGGTGGCAGGTATCTCTATCAGATGCCTCATATACACAGTGTATATATTACTTAATTGTCATATGAGCACAAAGGATGACAGCTGTGGTTGATTGAGATCAATCATCTGAGCCCAGAACATCACTGCAAGCTCCTCAGGATACAGTTTTATGCATAAGCATCTGAAGATGCTTCATCATTGACCTTCCTTCCATCATAATGATCAGAAATAGGTATGTTCGCCATGATTCGCACCATTCATGACTCCTCAGATACTGGAACAGTCCATGTTCAAACGTAACAAGACCTGGACAATATCCAGACTTGGATTGACAGTGGCATGTAACATTTGTTCTACGCAAGCGCCAAGCAATGAACATCTCCAACAAGAGAAAATCTAACCATCATCTTTTTGATTTTCAATGCATTACCACCGCTGATGGTAATATCACCATCCTGGGGTTAACCATTGACCAGAAATCACACTGGACAAGTCATACAAATGCTGTGGCTCCAAGTACAGATAAGAGGCAATGAATCCTGTAGGGGTAACTCACCTTGTGATTTCCCAGTACTTCCCAACATCTGCAAGGCACAAGTAAGGAGCAAGATGGAATACTCCCCACTCAAGAAGCTTGCACATTATCCAGGATAAGAAAGTGTGCTTCACTGGCAGCACAAACATTCACTACCTCCACCACCAATGCGCAGTAGCACCAGTGTATACTTTTTACAAGATTCACTGCAGAAATTCACTGAAACTCCTTAAACAGCACCTTCCAAACAGAAAAACCACTATATCATAGAAGGACAAAGGCGGCAGATAAATGGGAATGCTATCTCCTGCAAATTCCTCTCCAAGCTTCACAGTATCTAGATTTGGAGATATATCGCTACTTTTTCACAGTCACTGTGTCAAAATCCTGAAATTCCCTCCATAACACCTTTGTGGGTAAACCTACACCATACAGACTGGAGTGTTTCAAAAAGACAACTCATTACCACCTTTGCAAAAGCTGTTAGAATTGGGCAATAAATGCTGGTCCAGCCAGCAAAGACCATATCTCCTGAATAAAGAAAAAGACACGAGAGCTGATAGATGTTCCAGGGTTTAGATTAAAAGGAAAACGTGATCGAGAACATCCAATAGGTCTTGCACCATGAATTTTTGAACTCTGAGTACTTACACATCTGGTTTCACATCTGGTGTTCAGCAACTGATTGAATGGAATGAAGACACTGGACTGATTGTCATGAGGTGAGCCAGGTAGACATCATAGAATGTGACTTCCCTAATTGGGGCTATTAATCTGGTCTAACCAAGGAGCCCGGACTGACAGATAAAAACAGGAATATCAGACATCTAGCTCATCCTGAGAGCTCGCTCTGAGGGAGCTGGATCAGTGCCAAAGAGTCTCCACATGAAACTAAGGGTGACTTGAAGATGGGATATTGCCCTCTGTGAAATTAATTCAGTGGCGATGAGAATGGGAGACGTGCCTGAAGAAATTTGCTCACAACAGTCATCTGTCAGTTGGGGTAAGCATTTCTGGCATCATGTCATTATTTGGGAAGCTTGATGAGTGCAGTCCTGCCATCAAAGATGAGGCACAGTATGTGCAAAGAATATGTTTTTTTTCTGGGCTAATGACATTGAGACAGATAGAGTCATAGAGGTGGACAGCACATAACCAGACCCTTCAGTCCAACCCGTCCATGCCGACCAGATATCCCACCCCAATCTAGTCCCACCTGCCAGCACCTAGCCCATATCCCTCCAAACTCTTCCTACTCATATACCTATCCAGATGCTTTTTAAATGTTGCAATTGTACCAGCCTCCACCACTTCCTCTGGCAGCCCATTCCACACACGCACTACTCTCTGCGTGATAAAGTTGCCCCTTAAGTCTCTTTTACATCTTTCCCCCCTCACCCGAAACCTCTGCCCTCTATTTCTGGACTCCCCCACCCCAGGGAAAAGACCATGTCTATTTATCCTATCCATTGTCTCTCATGATTTTATAAACCTCTATAAGGTCACCACTCAGCCTCTAACGCTCCAGGGAAAACTGCCCTAGCCTATTCAGCCTCTCCCTATAGCTCAAATCCTTCAAACCTGGAACATCCTTGTAAATCTTTTCTAAACACTTTCAAGTTTCATGACGTCCTTCCGATAGGAAGGAAACAAGAATTGCACTCGGTATTCCAAAAGTGACCTAACCGATGTCCTGTACAGCTGCAACATGACCTCCCAACTCCTGTACTCAATACTCTGATCAATAAAGAAAAGCATACCAAACGCCTTCTACACTATCCTATCTACCATTTTCAAGGAGTTATGAACCTGCACTCCAAGGTCTCTTTGTTCAGCAAAACTCCCTAGGACCTTACCATTTAAGTGTATAAGTCCTGCTAAGACTTGTTTTTCTGAAATGCAGCATTTCACATTTATCTAAATTAAACTCTATCTTCAAAGTTTGTGAGAAGATTTGTAGCTCGGGTGCTCATTGTTGTGGTTCTGTTCGCCGAGCTGGGAATTTGTGTTGCAGACGTTTCGTCCCCTGTCTAGGTGACATCCTCAGTGCTTGGGAGCCACCTGTGAAGCGCATCTGTGATGTTTCCTCCGTCATTTATAGTGATTTGTACCTGCAGCTTCCAGTTGTCAGTTCCAGCTGTCCGCTGCAGTGGCCGGTATATTGGGTCCAGGTCGATGTGCTTATTGATTGAATCTGTGGATGAGTGCCATGCCTCTAGGAATTCCCTGGCTGTTCTCTGTTTGTCCTATAATAGTAGCGTTGTCCCTACTGTAGGGACAACACTACTATTATAGGACAAGCCAAACAGAGAACAGCCAAGGAGTTCCTAAAGGCATGGCACTCATCCACAGATTCAATCAATAAGCACATCGACCTGGACCCAATATACCGGCCACTGCAGCGGACAGCTAGAACTGACAACCGGAAGCGGCAGGTACAAATCACTATAAATGCCGGAGGAAACATCACAGAAGCGCTTCACAGGAGGTTCCCAAGCATTGAGGATGTCACCTAGACAGGGGACGAACGTCTGCAACACAAATTCCCAGTTCGGCAAACAGAACCACAATAAACTCTATCTGCCCTCCTCAGCCCATTGGCCTATCTGGTCAAGATCCCATTGTAATCTGAGGTAACTTTATTCGCTGTCTGCTACACCTCCAATTTTGTTGTCATCTGCAAACTTACTAACTGTATCTCCTAAGTTCATATCCAAATCATTTATATATGTGATGAAAAGCGATGGACCCAGCACCGATCCTTGTGATACTCCACTGGTCACAGGCCTCCAATCTGAAAAGTGTTCCTCCACTGCAACTTTCTGTCTTCTATCTTTGAGCCAGTTCTGTATCCAAATAGCTAGTTCTCCCTGTATTCTGTGAGATCTAACCTTGCTAATCAGTTTCCCATGGGGAATCTTGTCGAATGCCTTACTGAAGTCCATATTCATCACGTCTAAGGCTTTGCCCTCATCAATCCTCTTTGTCACTTCTTCAAAAAACTCAGTCAAGTTTGTGAGATATGATTTCCCATGAACAAAGCCATGCTGGCTATCCCTAATCAGTCCTTGCCTTTCCAAATACATGTACATCCTGTCCCTCAGGATTCCCGCCACCAACTTGCCCACCACCGACGTCAGGCTCACTGGTCTATAGTTCCCTGGCTTATTACCACCTTTCTTAAATAGTGGCACCATGTTAGCCAACATCCAGTCTTCTGGCACCTCAGCTGTGACTATCAATGATACAAATATCTCAGCAAGAGGACCAGCGATCACATCTCTAGCTTCCTACAGAGCTCTAGGGTACACCTGATCAGGTCCTGGTCATGACTAATTCTCTTGACAACATGTGGACCCTCTGACTTTTTGGTTATTAGGAGCCCACTCTTCCCTGAGGCACCAGACACTAAAACCTTTAAAGAGTTGATCGATTTAGTTAAGTAATATTACAACCCCAAGCCTCCTGTAATTCTGAGACTTGGCAATTTGAGAATCAGTGTTATCCATATCGAGATTTTTGACCAGGTTCAAACAACTCACAGAGGCATGTGATTTTCGATTAACCCTTAATGGGATGCTGAGCAACTAATTTGTATGCAGGATAAATGGGGTAATTATGCAAAAGAGCGTTCGAGCTGAAGCCGAACTGGACTTCAAACAGGAACTGCAACTGGCTTCATCATTGGAAAATGTGGCAAGTGGAGCATATGAGTTGTAGGGTATTCTGATGGAATTGGACACCGTTGCCAGTCTGACTCAGCTTTGGGGAACACCACTTGGATGAAGGTAATTTCCTCGCCTCACTCAGGACATATCCTAAACAAAAGGACTCTAGGTCTGCCTACAGTAAAACCCCAAGACAAAGCCAAGCCTTGGCCAAATGGTTAAAGTTTTCTTCAGGATCCAGGCCGGTAAGCCATTGTAGTTGCTGTCAGTACGCAGATTCATGACAGCAAAAGAGTCCCACTAGACCTCAAATTGAATAAGGGAATTCATAGGCTGGGTATCCTGGAGAGTACACACTCTGGAAAATGCACCTACATCTAGTTTGGAACAGTTCAATTGTTTAGCAACATCCAAAACAGAATCCAAATCATTACCTTTCACATGTCTCAATGTCATTAGCCCAGAATAAACATATAGTTAAATGGTCGCCCGATTCTAATGGAGGTTGACACTGACATGGCCATTTCAGTGTTCATTGAACCAGTCTTTAACAGAATTTGCTCTGAACGGCAACCCTTAAGTTTGTGCAAGATGTTGATTAGACTGATAACCTATACTGGGGGATCTTTACAGATTAAGGAATCAAATTTGTTTCCGGTCTCTTATGAAAAGCAGATTGTTCAGTTGCCACTGATTGTAGTAAAAGGTTCAGGCCCGAGCTTGATGGGTCGAAATTGGTTGAGAAAGATTAACCTAGATTGGCTCAACATTTTTCAATTTATAAAAAATGGCTGCCTGAGTGAAGTCTTAATTAAATACCCAGACATTTTTCAGGAAAGATCCAGTCGTGGCAAAACTGAAACAGCTGGTAGAGATGGGGGAAACCAAAGGGCCATCACAACCAGAACTGAAACCATTTTGGACCTGGAGAGACCAGATCACAGTAGAGGACAGCATCTTATAATGAGGAGCAAAAGTGATTGTCCCAAACAAAAATCACCACCAGATACTGGCTAAATTCCACCAGGGTTACCCAGAACATAGAACATAGTAAAATACAGCGCAGGTACAGGCACTTTGGCCCTCGATGTTGCGCCGATCCAAGCCCACCTAACCTACACTAGCCCACTATCCTCCTTATGCCTATCCAATGCCCGTTTAAATGCCCATAAAGAGGGAGAGTCCACCACTGCTACTGGTAGGGCATTCCATGAACTCACGACTCAGTGAGTAAAGAATCTACCCCTAACATCTGTCCTATACCTACCACCCCTTAATTTAAAGCTATGCCCCCTCGTACTAGCTGACTCCATACGTGGAAAGAGGTTCTCATGGTCAACCCTATCTAAACCCCTAATCATCTTGTACACCTCTACCAAGTCACCCCTAAACCTTCTTTTCTCCAATGAAAACAGCCCCAAGTGCCTCAGCCTTTCCTCATACGATCTTCCTACCATACCAGGCAACATCCTTGTAAACCTCCTCTGCACCCGTTCCAGTGCCTCCACATCCTTCCTATAGTATGGCGACCAAAACTGCACACAATACTCCAGATGCGGCCGCACCAGAGTCTTATACAACTGCAACATGACCTCAGGACTCCGGAACTAAATTCCTCTACCAATAAAAGCCAGTACGCCATATGCCTTCTTCACCGCACTATTTACCTGGGTGGCAACTTTCAGAGATCTGTGTACATGGACACCAAGATCCCTCTGCTCATCCACACTACCAAGTATCCAACCATTAGCCCAGTACCCCATCTTTTTGTTACTCTTACCAAAGTGAATCACCTCACAGTTAGCTACATTGAACTCCATTTGCCACCTTTCTGCCCAGCTCTGCAGCTTATCTATATCCCGCTGTAACCTGACACATCCTTCCTCACTGTCAACAACTCCACCGACTTTCGTATCATCCGCAAACTTGCTCACCCAACCTTCTAGCCCCTCCTCCAGGTCATTTATAAAAATGACAAACAGCAATGGTCCCAAAACAGATCCTTGCTTAACACCGCTAGTAACTGCACTCCAAGATGAACCTTTACCATCAACTACTACCCTCTGTCTTCTTCCAGCCAGCCAATTCCTAATCCAAACCTCCAAATCACCCTCAATGCCATACCTCCGTATTTTTTGCAGTAGCCTACCATGGGGAACCTTTTCAAACGCTTTACTAAAATCCATATACACCACATCTACCGCTTTACCCTCGTCTACCTCCTTAGTCACCTTCTCAAAGAATGCAATAAGGTTTCTGAGGCGCAACCTGCCCTTCACAAAACCATGCTGACTATAGTTTCCAAAATGAAGATATTGGTGAGATGTTATGTCTGGTTGCCAGAAGTGATTGCAGACATAGCTGCATTCGTGGGGCAGTGCTCAGAGTGCCAACAAGGACAAGAATTACCACCAACAGCTCCCCTGCATTCATTGGAATGGCTGGGTAATCCCTGGACTCAGTTAAGCTCTTCTTCCGTCGCCTTCGCCTTCATGCTCACTTCTTTGGGCAAGAGTCCTCCCTCCGCTCCACAGATCCTTTCACATTCCTCCAACTAATTGGACACCTCTAATTGGACACCCCCGCCAGGACAATTTCCCTTGATCTTTTCATTGACAATTGTCGACGGGACATTGGCTGCCTTAATTTCTCTGCCCCCTTACCCATTCCAGCCTCTCTCCATCCGAACTTTCTGCCCTTCGCTCCCTTAGGTCTAACCCCAACCTTGTTATCAAACCTGCTGACAAAGGGGGTGTTGTTGTCGTCTGGCGTACTGACCGCTACCTCATAGAGGCTGAGCGCCAACTCTCAGATTCCTCCTCCCACCTCCCCCAGGAGCATGACCACACCACTGAGCATCAAGCCATTGTCTTCAACATTGTGACTGACCTCATTTCCTCCGGATGCCTTCCCCCCACAGCTTCCAACCTCACAGTCTCCCAACCCCGGACAGCCCGTTTCTACCTACTCTCCTAACTCCACAAAAGAAGGACTGTCCCAGCAGGCCCATTGTGTCAGCATGCTCCTGCCCGACTGAACTTATTTCCTCCTACCATGACTCCATCCTTACTCCTCTGGTTCACTCCCTCCCCACCTACATCCGGGATTCCTCTGATGCCCTGCAACACATTGACATCTTTCAATTCGCAGGCCCTAACCACCTTCGATTCACCATGGATGTGCAATCTCTTTACACTTCCATCCCACACCAAGGCAACTTGAAAGCTCTTTGCTTCTTTTTGAAAAGAGGCCCGAACAATCTCCATCCACCACGAACTCTCCTCCGGCTGGCTGAACTTGTTCTCTCTCTCAACAAATTCTCCTTCAACTCATCCCATTTTCTCCAAATCAAAGGTGTAGCAATGGGTACCCGCATGGGTCCTAGCTATGTCTGCCTTTTCATGGCGTATGTGGAACATTTCTTGTTCCAGACCTACCCGGGTCCCATCCCACAACTGCTTTATCGGTACGTCAATGACTATTTCGGTGCAGCTTCATGCTCTCGTACTGACCTGGAAAAATTCATAAACTTCGCTTCGAGGTTCCATCCCTCCAACACCTTCACCTGGTCCATCTCCGACACTTGCCTTCCTTTCCTTGACCGTCCTGTCTCCATTTCTGGCAATAGTCTATCCACTAATATCCATTACAAGCCCACTGACTCCCACAGCTATCTGGACTACAGCTCTTCTCACCCTACGTCCTGTAAGGACTCTATCCCTTTCTCTCAGCTCCTTCGCCTCTGCCGCATTTGTTCTGATGAGGCCACTTTCCAAAGTGGTGCTCTTAATATATGCTCCTTCTTCTTCAACCGTGGCTTCCCACCTACAGTTGTTGACAGGCCTCTCAACAGCGTGCGGTCCATCTCCCGTGCCCCGACCCTCACCCCCTTCCTCCCCTCCCAGAACAAGGATAGGGTCCCTCTTGTTCTCACCTTTCACCCCACCAGCCTTCACATGCAAAGAATAATCCTCTGCCACTTTCGCCAACTCCAACATGACGTGACCACTAAACACATCTTCCCTCCCCCTGTCTGCATTCCGCAGAGATCCTTCCCTCCGGGACAACCTAGTCCACTCCTCCATCACACCTAACACCTCTCCCATCACACACGGCACCTTCCCATGCAATCGCAGAAGGTGCAACACCTGCCCCTTTGCCTCTTCCATGCTCACCATCCAAGGCCCCAAACACTCATTTCAGATTAAGCAGCGTTTCACTTGTATCTCTTTCAATTTGGTCTATTGCATTCATTGTTCCCAATGTGGTCTCCCTTATATCGGAGAGACAAAACGCCAACTGGGTGATTGCTTTGTTGAGCACCTTCGGTCTGTACGCAATCAGGTCCCGGACCTTCCCGTGGCTTGCCACTTCAACACACAATCCTGCTCCCATGCCTACATGTCTGTCCTTGGCCTGCTGCAATGTTCCAGTGAAGCTCAATGCAAACTGGAGGAACAGCATCTCATCTTCCAACTAGGCATGTTACAGCCTGTCGGGCTCAACACTGAATTCAACAACTTCAGATGATTATCCCATCTCGACCCCTCTGTTTTCATTCTGCTCCATAATTTTATTTCATGTATTTTATTTATCTTTTTTTAAATTTTTTTTCACTGTTCTGTACCTCTTATTTCTTCATTGTCTGTCTTTCTCTCGCTCCCCACTCTGTCATCACCTTTTTCCTCTCCTCTTCCCCCTTTGCTACCCTTCTCCCCTATTTTCCATTTTGCCTCTGCTTCACCAACCCCCCATCCCCCACATAATATGTTACATAGCACTGGCTTCAGCCTTGGTCATTCACAGCTCCTAATCTCCCTATAATCTCTCTCTGCACTGTCATTATCACCTCTTTATTGCTACCTTTGCTTCTGGAGCCATGACTCACCTTCTCTCAGCCTTGTATAAATACCTCCCTATTTCTCCCACTTTTTAGCTTTGACAAAGGGTCAGTTAGACTCGAAACGTCAGCTCTTTTCTCTCCTTAGAGATGCTGCCAGACCTGCTGAGATTTTCTAGCATTTTCTCTTTTGGTTTCAGATTCCAGCATCCGCAGTAATTTGCTTTTATAGAATATGACTTCCCTGATTTGGGCTGTTAATCTAGTCCTGGCTGACAGATAAATACAGGAGTGTCAGACGTCCTGCTCACTCTGAGAGCTGGCTCTGAGAGAGCTAGATCAGAGTCAAGGACTTTCAATGTGTCTAAATGGTGACTTGGCAAAGTGGCAAAGAATTTCAATGTCACAGTGATTTTCTGTGCCACAGCTACAGCACTTCTTCCCAAGCCATGATGCTGAAGATCTTCCTGCAGAAGATGGGAGATGTAAGTGATGGCACCCCTAGTTATGTGAAGAACCCTGTGACATAAGTGTTCAGTTAGCCCAGACCTATCCAGCACTCCATGACCAGACTTACCCTCACACCTCATCCAATTCAATCACTCTTTTATTCTTCCAAGCACACTTCATCATTGCATTCAATTTCCTATTCTTAATATACATCTTTCTTTCTTCTCCCACCACTGTTCCCAGTTGTCTTACTCCATGCCCTAAACATTCCTGGCACCCGATCGAAAAATACCGCTTCAAGTTACATGTCGCTTATACCTAGTAATCTTCACAACTTTAGCTGTCCCTTTTCTGTTCAGCCTTCTCCAACTGCTATGAGCGAGTCTGGCTGCTTTGCTTAGTAGCCCAGAGGGGCTGCACTTCTTACACCCCGTGACCAGTGAAATGCATTGCAAGATGATCTGTAGGAGCCAGTTATTGATGAAGTCTCAATAAGAGCGTGGCACAGCAAATACTCACTCTCTGTCTACCCCATCAGTCACACTCTACACATATATGTGAAGATATGTTTTACTTAATTTTATTGTGACCATGAATGGGGTGTCAATGAGTATATGTGACATGTTAATGAATGTAAAAGCGCTGCCAGACTATTACCATCAGGAGGCCAACTCACCTGAAAATTTCTTTAACTTATTGCACTATGCACATTACCTTGAGGGTATCCAGCTCATAGTGCCAGCTCCAGCAGCTCTTTGGAGCTAGTTATTTTTAGCCTTAAAGTTTAAACCTGAGAAATAAATGGTGTCTCTCTTGAAACTCAAATATTCATCCGCTTTGGGAGAGGAACTTGATCAGGAGGATTCCCAGATTTGATGGGAACCGTACATCACGTCCAGGACCTGCTCATTTGTACCCATCTGTAAATTAGCGAATTCATTCTGTTTATTATTTTTCTTCGGGGGTTGCAACTTTCTCACAGGGCAGACAGCTGCAGGCAAGTCTCGTAGGGGAAACCATTAGCTTTCTAATATTCAGGAACACTGTCAAGTGAGTCCTGCCACCATAAACCTCTTGCAGTAGCAAAATAACGCTGGTTAAAATGTAGCTTTCCTCTACAACCATTAAGCCTCCTGCACATTATGTTGTTCATTTACACTGACAATCATTTATTTCTTTTCAACTAACTACTCTGCATGTGTCTCTATCAATTGCAAAAACTTCACACCAATAGCAAAGCTGACAAATTTTCCTTTATTGGATCTCACGATGGATTTGCTTGGGAACTATTTTTTCAATCTTAACCTTTTACTTCTGCTGAAAAGGTTGCATGTTCTCAAGTAGCTGCCTGATGATTCCAAAAAAAATTTAGACTGGGGAAGTGTTGAGTACATATTTGTTGTGTGAAAATGAGAAGGAGTCAGTAAGGAAATTGGTGTTCTTCAAATGCTGATAAGTGAAAAGTGAATGCTGTGTTTGCTTTGATTGCTATTGTATGGCTTCTAAAATACAAAACATAATTGTTGAGCTTCTTTCACTGATTTAGCTCATGCAGGGTTACTCAGAACTTTAGTAATCTCTCTCCATTCCAGGTACATTTTAGGACTTCCTCCAGCTGAGACAAAATGTCTCTCCTTACCCTAACCTCCTCTAGTATGACCTCAATGAGGTTTCAAATTCCCCTGAGAGGTTCTGTCTGCTGCTCATATCAATTGTTACTATTCTCACCTTTAGTCAGAAGTGGGATCAAATCCAACAGCAGGATTGAATACAGAAATATATAGACTTGATTGTACTAATCAGGGATAGCTGCACTGTCAGATCAAGGCCTTAACTGCCTCTCAGGTGGCAGTAAGAGCGTGCATGACATTTTCTCAATGAACTGCAAAGCAATTACCTTCAGTTTCTCTCAATCAACAATGCAAAAATGCATTACCTAGTTATTATTACGTTACAGTTCTGAAAGCTGATGTATGAATTGAATGCCACACTTACTACATAACAAAAAATCTATGTGCTGTCTGCATCGGAAGCAATGGACAAGGCTTACATTTGTTATTTTGTGGTAGATTTAATATGTACTTGCAGCAGTGGTATAACCATTATTGAGGAAATTCCAATCGTGAAAAGCTCATTATATTTGTGGTAATATATTATGTGTACAGAGAATTGTTTAATTAACAGGAGTGAAAGTTGGGATAAATGGATCCTTTCAGGTTATAAACTGGAAATGATGGGGTAACACAGGAATAACTGTCAGGCCTTAATGCCTTACAATCCATGGTAACTTTGCTGTAACAGGGCAGAATTGTAGAGAATTTTCTCATCTCACAGAGTAAATAGGAAAGCAAGTTGTCAGGAGGTCACAGAGGTTCTGCAAAGAGATGTAGATAGATTAAATAAGTGAAGAGAAATTTGGCAGATGGAACATAATATGGGAAAATGTGAGGCCTCATACATTGGTTGGAAAAGAAAAGAAAGGTATTTAAAGGAAGAGAGACTGTAGAATGTTGTGGCAGAGGGCCAAATGATTCATGATGGTGGCAGAGTAGCAGGGTTGTTTACAGGCTTTTGCTGCAACTGTACAAGGCATTGGTGAGATTGCACCTTCTGAAGTCCTGTATACCGTCTGGTCTTCTTATTGAAGGAGGGATATATATGCATTACAGACAATTTGGGGAAGGTTATTAAGGTTGCCTCCAAGGATGAATGGGTTTCATGAGGAAATATTGAATTTAAAATTGAATTAGAATGTAAAAGTAAACATATAGGCAGTACAGATGCTGGGAGAGTCTAGAGATGTGGGCACAGTTTTAGAATAAAAAGACTGCTATTCGGGGTGGAGATAAGAAGGAGTTTCTTGTTTCAGAGAGTTGTTAATCTTTGAAATGTTCTAACTCAGGGAGCAGTGAAGTCTGGTCCAGTTACTGTATTCAAGGCTAATAAACAGATTTTTGATCTGCAAGTGAATCAAATTAGATTAGATTAGATTAGATTACTTACAGTGTGGAAACAGGCCCTTCGGCCCAACAAGTCCACACCGACCCGCCGAAGCGCAACCCACCCATACCCCTACATTTACCCCTTTAACCTAACACTATGGGCAATTTAGCATGGCCAATTCACCTGACCTGCACATCTTTGGACTGTGGGAGGAAACCGGGGCACCCGGAGGAAACCCACGCAGACACGGGGAGAATGTGCAAACTCCACACAGTCAGTCGCCTGAGTCGGGAATTGAACCCGGGTCTCTGGCGCTGTGAGGCAGCAGTGCTAACCACTGTGCCACCGTGCCACCCAAATATTATTGGGGCAGGCAGGAAGATTGAGTTAAAGCCTTGATCAGATCAGTCAGCTTAAGAATAGTGGAGCAGGCTCAAAGGGCAACATGGCTTCCTGTTGCTTCTGTGTCTTATATTTATTTTCTTATGTTTGCTTTCTTATTGTTTCTGTTCTTATAACAATATGCAAGAATAATGGTTAAAGACTTATACTGTTCTCTATACAAGGAACATTGTGAATCATTGGTGGCTTAATTTGTGAAACCTTTAGCTATCCAATGCAATATGCAGAGAAAAACCTTTCAGAGATATTCTTCAATAGCTGAAGTTATGTGAGATGATAAGATGACTGCCAATGCCACTATCTGACATTTGAGAAGGGTTTGTGGAATGGGAGAATCAATGAACACCTTGAGAAAATACTTCCTCACCAGACACCCCTCCATTCATGTGACTAATGCTGAGCATCACAGCTGGATGACCTGAAATCTGTATGGTGTCTCTCCTGGAGATAAATCGCTTTGCAAATCCCTCAGATTGTTAGTTGCAACAATGATAGAATCCTTAATCTGGGTGGCGACGTCTCAATGCCACTGATCATAACACTCATGAAAGAACAAATCAAAAATTGCTGGTGAATCTCAGCAGGTCTGGCAGCATCTGTGATGGTGACATCCCAGTGGAGGTGGTGGAAATGGTAGCTAATGATCCTTTGAATGTGGATACTGATGGGTGGTAAGTGAGGATCAGGGGACCTATCGCTGTAATGGGAGGGAAAAGTAGGGATGAGGGCCAAAGTATGGGAAATGGATTGGACATGGCTAAGGGCCCTCTCATCATGGTGGTGGGGAATCAAAGCTTGTCAGACAGAATTCAAATGAGGTCACATGACTCCCTTGATTCTTCTATTAACCTTAAATTAAAGAGTCCCACACGTAACAATCCTAGAAATACTATAGCGTATTACAATTGGATGTTCTTCCTCAAAAGGATGCAAGCCAATCGGAAGTGGGCAACTCTCAATGTACCAATAATACCAATGTGTGCAGTGGCTATTGCTGGTACTAAACTATGGCAATGGGGAGGAGTGCACTGAAGGATGGCAGTGAGGGAATTGTGGTTTTTTTAGAGTTCAAGCGGGATGTTAAACCATTTGGAATTACACCTTGGAAGACCCTTCCACAGACCCAGTTATGGGACATCTTCCTCAATCACTGCCAGTGATGCAGAGAATCCTGTTGTTGCTTGGTAAGGTCCTTTCTTGTTATTAGTCCAGTGCATTGGTTGCCCACTTACGGGCATTAATTGGCCATTGGTGGATAGGCCAGGCAAAACCATCCACATTGCTGGTATAATTGTGGGAGTGGAAGAGAGGGGTTGGGTGGTAAACAGACAGTTCACTACAAACCAATGGCAGGTGAGAAGCTTATTTAAATTCACTTTGTTTAAACTCAATCCCTTCTTTCTCAAACCTCACAAATTTCCATTAATTGTGTTCCATTCCTTTTGAATAGAAAATCTTTATAAACATTCAGCTTCATTGTCAACATCAAAACAGTTCACCCTGCTCATTACAGCAATAGTTATTTCTTCCCCACACAGCGGTAATTCCTTTTGTGTTTCTTTCTCAACTTCCTTTTGTGTACTTTTATGCATCTTCCTTTAATTTCCAAAGAAGTAGCTGTCTCCCTTTCTGTCGCAAGATGTGAAAATTCACTTGACTTTCAATACGTTTCCGTTTCTTTCCCCATTACAAACTGATCACGAGTCTGTCTCTAGACAAATGTTTAGTGTGATTACAGCTGTCTTCAGAGCATTCTGTTTCACTTAATATTAAAGGATACATTGTATCTGACTCCCTAAGTTACTGATCGTATGGATTCCTAATGTTTTTCAACTGCATTTAAAATTTAGAATCATTCAAATCTTAGGTGATAAATTTAAAACTAGCAGTCTTAATCTACCAACAATTACAATATTTTTTGATATGTTAACATGAGCCATTTTCTAACCAGTAGCCCCTGACATGAGCCTAGTACAAGGAATGATGGCTGACAGTTACAAAACCTATACATTGTATAGAAAGGGTAGTATGATTCTGTTTCTTTACATAATCAAAGTGACTGAATATAGAAAACATTACAAAACATTTTAATAACTGAGAAGTTTGAGTTGTGAGTTTTCAAATTAATCATTATTATTTATATGGATGGTAAAAAGGCATTTTTATGAATTACATTTTCCTTACCTAAATTCAATTACAAAGGAATAAGCAACGTAGAATATATACTGATTAGACTAGTTTTCAGCTACTATTTAAACTTTCACTTTCAGATATGTAAGTCCTTCTGGATGAAAATTAGTTTAATTTGCAGTGTCTCTTTTCTGGACAGCAATTAGCTTTAATTGACAAAACTGCATCAATTTAAAAAGGTATATATGTTTATGCTTTACTTTGCAGTAATCTGAAAATAAACTACTGAGCACCAAACAGACTAAAATGACTTCACCTGTTTTAAATGAAGCTTTCTAATTTTACAATTCAATAGTTCAAAATTGTCTTGTCCACTGGCTGTTGTGCAGATTGAAAACAGTATGGTGCCTTTCCTAGCTGGAAATCAAAATGATAGAATATGAATTTTAGGTGAAAATAAATATCCTTAAGTATTCTCTGCAATAAAATCAACAACAAAATACAGTGGATTGCTAATATAAATATATATAAATATGATTTTTCTCTTAAATGTAGGTAAAATGTGGGTAACAGCTAGTTTAACATATCAACATTATTGATTTTATTCAAGGTTTTTTAGGTATGCACTGGACAAATTATGTCAAAATTCATATGAAACCTTAGTTTGGAATTCAGTATTCTGTAAGTGTCTTATGATAGCTACAGTACAATTGGTTCATGATTTGATGGCATTTATAAGGAACCATTTGTAAAACACTGAATTCAAACAGTAACAGAAAGCAGACTATGTTCATCTGATGAGTGATCATGATATTTGATAAGACTTCAAAATAGAAACTCATTCAAGTCCTTGGGAAGTGCAAGCGGTCAGAATTTCTTTTTCTGTTTCTTTGACCTTCACTCATACCTTCTGTTACAAGAGTTGTCATTCTGCTTCAACTACTCAATCTGATTTAGAGCACTGCAGAGTCATGCATGAGATTATAATATTTTCAGCCTTTAATAATTTTATAAGTCTAACCTCCTAAATGGAAAGCATCTGCATATAAAAAGAAAATCTACTGTTCTGTGACATTTGTGCTTTAGATCTGTTTTCTATGGTAGGAAAGATTACACTCAGTAACCTAGAAACGCTATCAGAATAAATTTATATCATTTGGACTTGTACAATGTCTTGTCTAAAATGTAATTTTGTTATCAATGCATTAATAATAAATTACCTTCTTAACCAAACATTGTACTTAAATATTGATGAACTGAAAAATTTTCTCCATACTGTTTTGGTACTATCTCTCATTTTGTCACTGAAATTTTTTGCTGTGTTGTCCCTAAACATTTTTGTAACTGGTATGATTACACTTGGAGAATATGGAATGATTATATTCAATAGTAGAATTGTAGTATGCATTAGGCAATAAACAAGTTTTATTTTGCTAATATTCTGACGGACAACCTCACTTCTATCGGTGAACTTACTCAACATGAAATTGTTTTGAGAGCTAAAAGAGACTAAAGCCACCGCCGAGTGGAAAATATGTTATGCAGTTATCACATCACCTGGAACAGTGATTCTTACCAATTATGGCAATATTCAGGAGAAAATTAGCCTCAGTTGATAAAACCCTTTGCTTCACAGCTGGAAATATGATAGAAATTAAGCTACAGCACAGAGGAATTAACTGTTGAATAGGGAAAATAGCTTTAAAGAATTGGTCTCTGAAAGCAAAATTATTTCATGTTAGCAATCATAGGAATGGACAATGTGACTTTAATTTTCTTCAAAGCAACCATGATTTCTCCTAATTGTACTCTTCATTCTTTAGCTTGTTTCTGTTTCTGACCGAGTTCTAATGACGACAATCGCAATGCCTGTGTTTAGCAAGAAGAATGAGACAGTGAGTATGCTTTGCATGTGATTGACAACAGTATAGAGAAAATATTTGAGGGGGAAGAAGGCACAGAGATTAAATGTAACCTTCAATAATGTGGGGGAGCACTGGAAAAGGTCAGGCTGCTTTCATGTACTTGTTGGCATCAGCTCAGAAAAGTATTGTATGAGGTCGGTAGCCTATTTTCCAGCCTACATTTAACTTGTGGCTTTTTGAGGTGAGAGGAAGAAAATGAGGGGAGGCAGATTGTTAGGCATTGGATTGCTCAGTGAAGTGAAATAAGTTCATATAAACAAAATATTTAAACATTGTTTGTCAAAATTAAACAGTGAGATTCTTTCTCTGGGAAGTAAGTAGATGTATGGTTTTCATATTTTAATAGCGCACACAAGGTATTCTTCTGGGTGTGGTCGGAACAGATGTGCCGGTGAAAGAGCTTTTGAAAGTTATTCCAAAATATAAGGTAAGAACACATGTAGCTCCTTTGACAATTGTGAAAATATCAGTTCTGATACAAAGAAATGCTAAACAATCTGGGTGGAGTTTTTGCGGTGTGATGCCTATGATCTCCTGCCACGTTTTTGGAGAAATCCTGGAGAAACAATACAATTGGCCATGTTTCTTTGAGGTGTCCACTGACTGGCCACCAAAGTCATAGCTGATGATTGGGAGCAAAAAAGCCTCACTGGAGTTCTGCTTAGTTGCATTTTTACATATTATAGCCATGTTTCTGTGGAGATGATTAATAAATAGTTGCATTAAACATTAATATGGAAATTCAAAAAATGCATTGGATTTAAGCAGTATTAAAATAGGTTTGGACCAACAAACAAACATAAATGAATGATAGTTGCATTATAATGTAGGTAAATGTAAGGTTTCAGTTTGGTGGCAGAAGTGCTTGAAAAAGCAGCTGGGAACTTCATACATTTATCCAATCACATAATGAGGTGCCCTTTGGATATTAGCTTGAGCCTGAATATGAAGCAGTGGGGCGGTCACAATGGCTTTAGCCAGAAACCAGATGAACATCCAAAACTCCAATTTTAAAAAAAACTTTCACCAAAAACATTTGGCTACAAAACCGCTTTTAGACCATAGTCCTTGTAATGGAAAAAGTGCTAGAAACCTGGATAAGCACAACCTACTATATCACTAGCCCCGTTGTCAGAATAACCAAGCACAAAATTTCTGTGTATCACAAAATTAGAACTTTACACAGCTTGTCTAATTCAAGATTGTCAAATATATAATATCCTCTTCATGTTTAAATAGATTGCCTCAATATCAGATTGAAGATAATTTATAGACATATAGGCATATAGATGGCATCTCACAAATGAAGGAATTCAATGTACATTTATAAGGATAAATATTTCAGAAATAAATAAATTATGGACTTGAGTGTGATCTTTTAATTTGTTATGACCAAATGAGGTAAGAAGAATTGACTTTTTTTTTAGTTCCCTCTCAGATGATTGGACCAAATATTTTAATTCTTATTTTAATACGGTTATTACACTTCAAATAATATGAAGTGAACACGATAAGAATGAAGAAACCAAATGACAAGTTTTTTTTGTTGAATGGAAGGAAGAGGAATGGTTATACCTACTACTCTAAAAAGTAATAAAAATGTGATATTGAATACAGCAGTAATAAGCTTAAAAAAAGAGTGTCCAACCAAAACTGCTCAGAAGAAGCTTTTGAAATATTGTTCACCTGTGAGTTCTGGATTCTGGCTTCTTTCTGTTTGAAGCAGGATTCTTTACTGGTAACTTGCATACTAATGTGGAACCTCCAAAATTCAACCAAGCAATACACATCTGAGTTTAAATGCTTTGTTGTAAAGATGTGAATTTCTCTCATACTTGTCCTTGTTTATTGGTGGTTTCATGATGTCTTTGTCCCAGCTGATGGTAATACTAGACAAATTAGATTCCAGCTGACACCTGGTTCAGTAGACCTTAGGTTTTCATATAGAGAGACAATTTGGTGAGGTCTTATCAAAAACAAACAAAAGTGCAGATTCTGCCCTTTTTCTCAGCAGTCTCATTTCCAGAAAACAATCCCAGTCAAGTATAACTCCTGTCTTCACTTTAAAATTTCTTACTAAACTCATGAAATTGCAAGTATTTTGTTTCAATGACTTTCTGCACATAACATTTTTGTCTCACCCCAAGGTGCATACCAGAGATAGCTCAGTAATTTTTCTCATTGAACTCTTAAGAAATAAACTCAAAGCTTTGACTACTGTTAAGATGCTGAGTAACACATTTCTGTGTGATGTTTTCTCCTCAACTGGCACTACTTTCTGGCCTTAGGCCTTTCCTTCTTTAAGTGGTAAAATCTGAAGTCACCATTAAGCATCAACTATCTCACCAAGTAACTTGATGAGTCATTCAGCTCAATCACATCTTAGAATGTTTGTCTTTTGCTTACTGTTTCAAATTACTTTCTGACCCTCTAAAACAAAAGCAGGTCACACCTTCACATCATTGAAAAGCAAAAACATATTCACCTCACTTTTAGAATTCATGTTTCTCTGACACAATGATAGATCAGAACCCCAAAATCTTGCCAACGTATTGAACGTTTAATTCCAACTTCTTCTTAGAGAAGACGACTGGAACAGCCAAAAGATGACTACATTCAGTGACTTTCTTGTAAAATCCTATGTGAACCTATGGAATGCCAAATCTGTACAAAGTCAGGGAAACTTCAGACAGAAAGACTGAAGGAGAAGAGATAATGAGAGGCTGACTAGAATTATAGAATTCCTACAGTGAGGAAAGAGGCAATTCAGCCCATCAAGTCTGCACTGATTTAGGGTCATGATGGACAATGACATTGTTGAACTGAGTCATAATAGCTGGAGCTCATCTACTGTGATGGTATCAAAACTGGATGGGTAACAAATGTTATGTATTGTTTATTGTAAAGTCAATACAGTAACACAATTGGACTCATATCTTATTCCAAAATTGGAGCACTACATCGAAAGAATTGGACACTTGATTCATCACCAAAATTGACTTATTAAAATGATGCTCTCTAGTTACATTGTCTGATAGAACCAGAGAAACACTAGTATTGGAAACATCAGATGGCTTTATCAAATCAAAGTCATGCCATTTGGATAGAAAATTGTACCATCAATGTTTCAATAATTAAGCAATAGGTCTTTGTTGGAATATATAACTGTGTAGATTATTTCAACAACTTAGTTGTACACATTCAAACCTGGGAAGAACACTTGCACAACTTGATTAAATTGTTTAACCATTTACAAGGTTAATCATTCAACTCATCCTATATCAACATAACATCTTTGATTGTACATTAATGTCTGCAGTTTGAACCCAAAGTGTCCTCTTCTCTTACTGGATCAGGTGGGCGTAACTTGGAGTTAAGATTACATTTTTGAACTATGAAAATTCTGTTCCACTTTATATCACTTGATACTTAAGAATTCCCTATTACTACTTCATTATTGCTTCCAAATTTTGAATTTGGATTAATCTAAACTGGGCACATATTTGAAGCATTTATTCGATGTATCATTAGCTGAAAGTATCTTGGAATGCCTAGAAAGTTGCTGCATTCTTTTATGTCTCAGTCGACAGAGTTTAAGTTTTTGATATGGCCTAATCTTTGAATTAAAGAATCACTGATATTTTATTAAGATCTTGCATGGAAGAATGTGTGAAATGTAATACCAAAACAGACCTTCCAGCTGAATGTGAAGCAATGTTGTCATTAGTGCATGCACAATAACAGGCCTGTGAATGACACAAAATATGACAACTCAGCACAACTAATTTTTTAAAAATTGTAATTAATAATGAAAACTGTAGCACAAACTAATGGCTTATTTTTGCACATGGGAATTTTATTTTAGAATTATAGTGCTTCTGCCATTGTCATTTCAAATAAGGTGCAGCAGAAGCTCCATCTATGGATAACTGAAGTATCTGCTGCTGCAAGGGTGAAGTTATGGCATTGATGTCAATACTGCATCCAGGAATTTCTCAGTCATAGTATGGTTTTCCACTCAATGATTTGAGAGACACTATATTTTGAACAGATTTTTCAGTGGTGGAAATAAGCTACATTTAGCCAACTGAAATCTTGTTTTTTCTTTATGTATTTTATAAATGTTGTCCTCAAACAAACTAAAGTAATCATTGTAAATGATGGGGTGGCATAGTGGCACTGCTGCCTCACAGTGTCAGGGTCCCAGGTTTGATTCCAGCCTTGGGTGACTGTCTGAGTGGAGTTTGCACATTCTCTCTCTGTCTGTGTGAGTTTCCTCTGGGTGCTCTGGTTTCCTCCCATAGTCCAAAGATGTGCAGATCAGGTGAATTGTCCATGGTAGATTGTCCATAGTGTTAGGTGCATTAGGCAGAGAGAAATGGGTCTGGGTGGATTAATTGTTGGGCTGAAGGGTCTGTTCCCACACTGTAGGAAATCTAATCTAATCTGAATCCTGAAATTTCTGTTTGGTTGAGATGAGTTTTTGTACTGAAATGACTGGTGTCTGTGGCTGCGGTGATGTGAATCGAACAATTATGTTGATACAATTTGGAAATGCACATTTTAAAATATTAATGTGGAGTATATTTTGTTTCTTCATTAGTTGTAGCAACTTCTTAGTAACTTTTTAATATATTTTTAATTGCAGCTGGGCATTCATGGATATGCTTTTGCAATCACAAACAATGGTTATGTCTTAACACATCCAGATTTGAGACCACTGGTAAGAAACGATATTAAAGATTTATTAAGAACTGATATAGCATGAGCATGTAATTTATGGAATTAGCAGCATTCTTCATAGTGTAGTGGGAGGAGGACAAGCCATCATGAGAGATGCTTTAGCTACATTTGAATAGATAAGAGTCCCATTGAACTAAATAACTGAACCAAAGCATTGGAAGAGGATGGTGCAGTCAATCGAGTCAAAGACTGCAGAGACTTCAAGGAAGATGAGTAGGCACAGAGGATGTTGATTGAGATTTTGGTTAGATTCTGTTCGCCGAGCTGGGAATTTGTATTGCGGACGCTTCGTACCCTGTCTAGGTGACATCCTGAGTACTTGGGAGCCTCCTGTGAAGCGCTTCTGTGATGTTTCCTCCGAAATTTATAGTGATTTGTATCTGCCGCTTCCGGTTGTCAGTTCCAGCTGTCCGCTGCAGTGGCCGGTATATTGGGTCCAGGTCGATGTGCTTATTGATTGAATCTGTGGATGAGTGCCATGCCTCTAGGAATTCCCTGGCTGTTCTCTGTTTGGCTTGTCCTATAATAGTAGTGTTGTCTCAGTCGAACTCATGTTTCTTGTCATCTGAGTGTGTGGCTACTAAGGATAGCTGGTCGTGTCATTTCCGAACTGACAGCCAGACTACTGCGACCACTAGGACTCATAACAGCACACAAACCAACAGCCATTCTCAGACAAGAACTCACCAGGACGAAGGACTCGATACCCAGCATGAGCAAAACCAATGTAGTGTACAAAATCCCATGCAAGGACTGCACAAAACACTACATAGGACAAACAGGAAGACAGCTAATGATCCGCATCCATGAACACCAACTAGCCATGAAACGACACGACCAGCTATCCTTAGTAGCCACACACTCAGATGACAAGCAATATGAATTCGACTGGGACAACACTACTATTATAGGACAAGCCAAACAGAGAACAGCCAGGGAATTCCTATAGGCATGGCAATCATCCACAGATTCAATCAGTAAGCACATCTACCTGGACCCAATATACCGGCCACTGCAGCAGACAGCTGGAACTGACAACTGGAAGCGGCAGAGACAAACCACTATAAATGCGGAGGAAACATCACAGAAGCACTTCACAGGAGGCTCCCAAGCACTGAGGATGTCACCTCGACAGGGGACGAAACATCTGCAACACAAATTCCCAGCTCGGCGAACAGAACCACAACAATGAGCACCCGAGCTACAAATCTTCTCACAAACTTTGAATTTTGGTTAGAGCCATCTCAGTCCTCTGGGAAAGGCAGAAACCTTATTAAAAAGATTCAGACAGATGAAAACAAACCCAATGAAACTGTAGAAGCTTTTTGGAAGCTATTATTCAGTGGGAGCATATTTGGTAGTCATGCTGATGCTGAATTATGTAATCACAGTCACATCTATATGAATTTAAAAACTGCTTTATATTATTGTGAAATTTAATGTGAAAATTGTTATTCTTTTAAAATAGTATGATTATTTTGAGATTACTTCATATTTTCTAGTTTTATATATATTAGCATATATGTTTACATACCTTTACATTCAATACTGTCTTAGTTTCCACCCACCTTTTCCTCCACTACATCGATGACTGTATCGGCAATGCCTCGTGCTCCCATGAGGAGGTTGAACAGTTCATCCACTTTACCAACACCTTCCACCCCGACCTCAAATTCACCTGGACCGTCTCAGACTCCTCCCTCCCCTTCCTAGACTTTTCCATTTCTATCTCAGGCGACCGAATCAACACGGACATTTACTATAAACCGACCGACTCCCACAGCTACCTAGACTACACCTCCTCCCACCCTGCCCCCTGTAAAAACACCATCCCATATTCCCAATTCCTTCGTCTCCGCTGCATCTGCTCCCAGGAGGACCAGTTCCAATACCGTACAACTCAGATAGCCTCCTTCTTCAAAGACTGCAATTTCCCCCCAGACGTGGTCGACGATGCCCTCCACCCAATCTCCTCCACTTCCTGCTCCTCCGCCCTTGAGCCCCGTCCCTCCAACCGCCACCAGGACAGAACCCCACTGGTCCTCACCTACCACCCCACCAACCTCCATATACAGCGTATCATCCGCTGTCATTTCCGCCACCTCCAAACGGACCCCATCACCAGGGATATATTTCCCTCCCCTCCCCTATCAGCGTTCCGAAAAGACCACTCCCTCCGTGACTCCCTCGTCAGGTCCACACCCCCCACCAACCCAACCTCCACTCCCGGCACCTTCCCCTGCAACCGCAAGAAATGCAAAACTTGCGCCCACACCTCCCCCCTTACTTCCCTCCAAGGCCCCAAGGGATACTTCCATATCCGCCACAAATTCACCTGCAACTCCACACACATCATTTATTGCATCCGCTGCACCTGATGTGGCCTCCTCTATATTGGGGAGACAGGCCGCCTACTTGCGGAACGTTTCAGAGAACACCTCTGGGACACCCGGACCAACCAACCCAACCACCCTGTGGCTCAACACTTCAACTCCCCCTCCCACTCCACCAAGGACATGCAGGTCCTTGGACTCCTCCATCGCCAGACCATAGCAACACGACGGTTGGAGGAAGAGCGCCTCATCTTCCGCCTAGGAACCCTCCAACCACAAGGGATGAACTCAGATTTCTCCAGTTTCCTCATTTCCCCTCCCCACACCTTGTCTCAGTCAAATCCCTCGAACTCAGCACCGCCTTCCTAACCTGCAATCTTCTTCCTGACCTCTCCACCCCCACCCCACTCCGGCCTATCACCCTCACCTTGACCTCCTTCCACCTATCGCATTTCCAACGCCCCTCCCCCAAGTCCCTCCTCCCTACCTTTTATCTTAGCCTGCTGGACACACTTTCCTCATTCCTGAAGAAGGGCTTATGCCCGAAACGTCGATTCTCCTGTTCCTTGGATGCTGCCTGACCTGCTGCACGTTTCCAGCAACACATTTTTAGCTTAGTTTCCAATATAGTCTATTATGCAAATATACAGTTGTAAACTTCAGGTTTAATATTAGGTGTGATTTTTAAGGAAAACTTAAAAATTACAACATCAATGTTATTGTGCTAATTTTGGTGCTGAAATTTCATTCTACCATTGAAAGCATTTCCTGATTTTTTTTAAAATTCACAATCAAAGCAGAAATATATTTGATATCACTTCTCTTACATGGTTTTATCAGTTTTACAAAAATGCATTTAAACAAGTTAAATTTTCAAAAACTAAGTTAATAAGTGCAGTTTTATGTATTTTACATTTATTTAGTTATGTGTTCGCAGATGCAGCAAAATAAATGATATGTGAGTTATATGTTACTACCCCTTTGGTTTTCAATTTGAATTTGTTGTTAAATTGATGCTTTAAACTGCTCAATTACACTGACCACTGAATCAGAGTCCTCAAATAAACTTCTACAAACTGCTCCAATGATTGTTTAAAATCCATTTGCAAATGATTTTTTTTCTTGAGCCAGGAAGAGCAAGGTTGTTTGTTATATCGCGATCATAATTAATGTATATAAATTTACATATGAAGTAATGACCAAATGCTCACTATAAAATTCAGCCCTGCATAGTCAAAATCATCTTAAGTGTCATGAGTTGCCAACTTGAATAAGAAACACCATATTGGTGTGAATATGAGAAACAAATATCAAAATATTTGTTATTTTAATTGTTGACTGAAGCATTAAACACGTGAATTATTTTTCAAAATATAGAGACGATTCCAGATAGGTTTGGCTTTCATTTGGGGACACCTTGAGCTAAAAATGTAATTGTGATTGGACTCAGTTATAAAGCTATTTTTGTTTTGGATCTACTAAACTGATTAAATCAGTGAGAACAATGACAAACAAATTTTAGTTTGTATTTCCCTTAACTGTTAACATTTAGAAGGAAAACACCAAAGCTGCCTGTTAAAGATGCATGATTCATGCAACTTTAAAGGTAAATATTGGTAAATAGCTTGAATGCATTCATATCACATTTGATGACTTAGCCAAATATCAATCAAGGTAGGACAAGTAAATCATTACTCAGCAAGATTTACAGCACTGATGTTATTCCAAACAATTCACAGTAATCTGTCAACACCAAGAGTATTTAAGATTCTCTAAGCCTTCAAAATAGCATTGTCACACCATAATTTATGTATTGTAGTCACATCAAGAGATGACCTCTGAAAGTGATTGTGCCCAGATTGCAAGAGGATCACAGTGCAGTTGTCACAAACATAATTGGCAATCAATCATTATTCTGTTGTAAACACCAATATTTATTTATTTATCAATGCAAATTTCAATTGTAAATTAATTGCAGTGGAAAATTCAATTCCACATGCAAATTTGTTCTACACAAGGGATTGAATTTTTGCTCGCAAGATGGAGTGCTCTACTTGGTAAATTTTCCAACTCAATACACCCATCTCTTAGACTTAGTTTTCCTTCTGGGAGTTGGGAACACATCAAATTGACCCATAAACATTATAAATATTGTTCCATGAACATAAAAAATGCAGATTGGATGATTGCTTATCTTAGAAAAAACTGTTGAACGGCTTAGCGAGTTTTGAGAAGATTTGTAGCTCATGTTAAGTTTCTGGATGTAGGTATGCTCACTGAGCTCATAGGTTCATTTCCAGACATTTCATCACCCAATTAGGTTACATCTTCAGTGAGCCTCCGGGTGAAGCACTGCTGATGATTCCTGATTTCTATTTATATGTTTGGGTTTCTTTGGGTTGGTGATGTCATTTCCTGTGGTGATGTCATTTACTGTTATTTTTCTCAGGGGGTTGTAGGTGAGGTCTAACACGATGTGTTTGTTGACAGAGTTATGGTTGGAATGCCATGTTTCTAGGAATTCTCATGCGTGTCTCTGTTTGGCTTGTCCTAGGATGGATGTGTTGTCCCAGTTGAAGTGGTGTCCTTCCTTATCTGTATGTAAGGATACTAGTGAGGATTCTAGCATAACTTATAAATAGAAAGCAGGAATCAGCAGCAGTGCTTCACCAGCAGGCCCACTGAAGATGTTACCTAGTAGGGTGATGAAACGTCTGGAAATGAACTGTCCAGCTCAGTGAGCAAACCTACATGTTGAACTGCTTTTATTAACAGGCCATCTGATGTAGGGCAGAAAATATGTTGATGTGGTTGAAATGGAACTGTTTGTTAACATTTCCCTAAGGGTATTATGTCATTACAAGTGCTTGGTTGAGTTTCCCAAGCTGGAGTATCTTAACAGGGGTTTATAAGTTCATAATTTGATTGACAATTTAAAGAGGCTGTTAAAATGCAATACAGAGATTGAGCACCAGGAATGCACAAACTTTCCAGCACTGTGATGTTTTATTCCATTAGCTCCAAACCTATCATACATTTGTGACAATACTTTTATTATTTTTTTATTTGCAAAAGATGATAATGTCCAAACACTCTGTTCACACAAATGAAAACCATCAAGAGCTTAGTCAACTATGTTTTAACTTGTCTGTAGGGCAATGGGAGCAGGGCTGCCTTGTATCTAGTAGAAGTGACACTTAGTGATCACAGCAGAGAAATAGATTTGGGATCAGTACACTTGTGGTACTGCTATTGCTAATTCTCCTCAACAGTGTGAGCCAAATTGTCTTGCCCTTCAGATCATGAAGAGTACCTTGTTTATCTCAGGGCTTCTCAGACTCATTGAAGTTATGTACTACCAGATTCTTTGGTCTCCAGCAACTATGTGGACACTCCAATTTCCATCATCAGTTCTCCAGACATTGGCAAAAGCTTTGCTTTGCTGTCTTCATGGCTGTTTCCCCTGTTAGCTCACTATTCAAGGTTTCCTGCTTCTTCTGCTTGATACTGCCCCTCTCTCTGTCTCTCTCTTCTGCCTCCCTCCTACATCCACATCCAAGGTTTTTGACTATGCCCTGAGACTGACTCACAATCTTATTATTGCTTTGGTAATTGCTGGGAATACCCTGCAGAGAATTCCTGCAGAAGGTGAGTCCACTTTCAGCCCTGCAATAAATAACCAGTCATGGTTCAAGTCTCAATGTGATTGCCCCATTTCAAAAGGATTAGATGTTTTTGCTGTGGGATCTGAATTGAAGTTTATTTGCTTTAAAGGTTTTGGATGGGTTTTATTAACAAATGTGTATGAATGAGAGATGTATCAGATTGTTAGAGCATATTCATTTCCATTTCCACAAAGCTCCCGATGTTTCTGCTGGGAGTATACTGTGTAAGTAACTATGGAGTTGATATGGATGTTATGAGGAGTTATGGCTGATGGGGAAGCCTGAATTAGCATAGCATTAGCATGAAGGGTATGAGAGAACCATGAGCTGATAAACATGAGGCACGAGTTAGCACAAAGAAGATGACAGTCATGTTTGGGGAGGGTGGGTGAGAGTAAAAGCAAGAAAACTTAAAAGCTTCTGAAATTACGTAATATAATCTGCTGGCTATGGAATTAACTCTATCAGTTGCTGCATTTACTGTGTAGCACACAAGCAGTTTGTATTGTAGCTTTGCCATGTAGAGAGGCAATAACCTAGTGATATTATTGCTAATCTGTTAATCCAGAAAGTCAGGTGATATTTTGGGGACCTAGGTTTGAATCCTGCCATGGTGGATGGTGGAATTTGAATTCAATAACTATCTGGAATTATGGAGTCATGACCATGAAACCACCTTCACTTTTTAGGAAGAACCTTAATGTCCTTCAGGGAAGGAAATCTGCCATCCTCATCTTGTCTGGCCTCCACTTGACTCCAGACCCACGGTGATTGGTTGACTCTGAACTGCCCTCTGCACTGGCATAGCAAGGCACTCAGTTGTACCAATCACTACGAACTCTCAAAAGAAAGGAATGAAACTGGACAGACTACCTGACATTGATGTAAACACCAGAAATAACTGTCAAAGACATTACTGTTGATCAGTATGATATGTCGTATTGGCAGGACAGACCCAGCAGGGGTGGTAGCACTGTGGTATACATTTGGGAGGAAATTGCCCTGTGAGTCCTCAACATTTACTCCAGATCCTGCAAAGTCTTATTGCATCGGGTCAACCACAGGTATGGAAACCAGGTGATTACCTCGTACCATCCTCTGTTAGCTGATGAATCAGTACTCCTCTGGAGGAAACACTGAGTGTGGCAAGGGTGCAAATGTACTCTGGTTGAGGGATTTTAATGAGTGGTTCAGCAGCAGCACTACTGATCAAACTGACCTAATCCATACCAATCTGCTGGCTGCAAATATATCTGTGCGTGACAGTATCGGTAAGATACAGAGTCCTTGTGGAGACAAATTCCTGCCTTCCCATTGATAACTTCTTGCATCTTGTTGTATGACAGTATCACCATGCAAAATAGGACAGACTTTGAACAGATTGAGCAAGTCAAGTCTGGGCATCCATGAGGTACTGTAGACCATCAACATAGCAGAATTGTACTCCAGCACAATCTGCAACCTCATGGCTCAGCATTCCACCTCTCTACCATTACCATCAAGCCAGAGATCAACTCTGTTGTTCGTCTACATCCAGTCATGAATGGTGGTGGATAATTGAACAGTTTACTGGAGGAGGTAGCTCCACAAATATCCTCATCCTCAACGATGGGGGAGCCCAACACATCAGTGCAAAAAATAAGGCTGAAGCATTTGCAACCATCTCCATGTAGAGAGATAGTTGGTGTTGTTCCTGGCATTTCTCTTGGAGTTACTGACCAGTGAAAATCATGTTCATAGTTCCACAGTTTGGTTAGAAGTCACACTGGCCTTCAGGAAGGATTTCCTCAGAGAATAGGAAAAGGTGCCGAGTGAGGATTCGGACGTTGATCTTCCTGGCAACAGAGAGTAAAAAGTTTTCTCTATAGTTCCCATGGTCCATATTTTCTCTTTTATCGAAGACAGTGACAATGGCATCATCCCTGAGATCGACATTCACATCATACAAACGCCAGACAATAACCATCTCCAATCAGTGATGATCGAACCATCACTGCTTGACATTCAATGTCCTCTTTGTATCCCTCATTATTAACATCTTGCGGGTTACCATTGCTCAGAAACTGAACTGGAATAGCCATTTGGTTAGAGTGGTCAAAGGCTTGGAATACTACACTGAGTAGCTTATCTCCTGACTCCCCAAAACCTGTCCAGGATCTACAAAGTGCAAAAGCAGAATGTGATAGAATACTGTCCACTGGGCTGGACACAGAGGCAGACAGCGAAATCAAATCAATGTCTGTATCCCTGTATTCACAACATAGTAAAATTATAACATTCAGTGACCCTCAAAATCAATCCCAGTGTTTCAGACTTTTTGAATTATCAGTATCAGGTTTTTTTGAATAAACAAGATCATACAGTCTTCGATTCATAGAGATGTACAGGAGGGAAGCAGACCCTTGGGTCCAACTCGTCCATGCCAACCAGATATTCTAAATAAATCTAATCCAATTTGCCAGCATTTGACCCATATCTCTCTTACCCATTCTTATTCATCTACCCATTCAGATGCCTTTTAAGTGTTGTAATTATACAAACCTCAACCATTTCCTTTGGCAGCTCATTCCAAAATTGCAGCACCCGTAGCATGAAAACGTTGACCCTTAGGTCCCTTTTAAATCTTTTGCCTTTCACCTTAAACCTATGTCCTCCAGTTTTGGACTCCCCTATCCCAGGGAAAAGACATTGTCTGTTTACCCTATCCATACCTCTCATGATTTTATAACCCTTTATAAAGTCACCCCTCAGCCTCTGAAGCTCCAGGGAAAATAGCCCCAGCCTATTCAGCCTTTCCCTATAGCTCAAACTATCCAACCCAGGCAACATCATTGTAAATCTTTTCTGAACCCTTTCAAGTTTCACAACATCCTTCCTATAGCAGGGAGACCATAATTGCATGCAGTATTCCAAAAGTGGCCTAACCAATGTCCTGTACAGCCGCAATATGACCTCCCAACTTTTGTACTCAATACTCTGACCAATAAAGGAAAGCATACCAAACGCCTCCTTCACTATCCTAACTATTTATGACTCCACCTTCAAGGAGCTATGAACCTGCACTCCAAGGTCTCTTTGTTCAGCAACACTCCCCAGGATTTTACCATTAAGTGTACAAGTCTTGCCTTTCCGAAATGCAGCACCTCACATTGGCCCATTAGCCCATCTGACCAAGGTCCCATTATCCTCGGAGGTAACTTTTGTCATTGTCCACTACACCACCAGACATCTCGTTTGTGGCTTAAATATGAGAATTAGCATTTAGTAAATCTACAGTAGCATTATCAGAGCAAAGTTAAACAGCAGGGTAATCTAATGAAAGCCTATGATTTCAACCAATCTTCTTTGATTCTAGCCCCCACTCACCCATAGACAGAAAAGTAAACAAACAGAGTTAAGGGATAAATCAAAAGAAGAGAAGAATGAACGAGATGCAACTGGCCAGTTCCTTTAAGCAGACTCCATGATCTGTAATTTAACAGGCACAAGAATTGTAGCTGAAGCCACTAATGCATGCAAAAACTTGTTGATGTCAGGGCATTTTCTTTAGAATGTGATTCTGTGCATCTGCTTAAAGGAACTGGCCAGTTGCATCTCATTCATTTTTTTCTTAGGTTGTTGCTTGGTTCATCTTATGCAATGTTGGCACTAGCATTCAAATCTTAGCAAGAAGAAATTTGCAAAGTTAACAGGGCTGTATATGCCATTGTCATTTCCAGTTGCTAAGTGAGATGGGTTGTTACTGGCTATATTCCTTTGAAATTTTATAGTTGAGTGACTTGTTCAGTCATTCTAAAGGGCAGTTAAGAGTCAACCACTATCAATCTGGTTTCACATGTAGTAAAATTCAGGTAAGGACAATGGATTTCTTTCAATAAAGGGCATTAGTGAACTAGATGGTTCTTATGACAATGGTTTCATTATTAAACTTTTAATTCCAGACTTGTTTTATTGAATTTAAACTCATTATTACCTGGATCACTGGATTACTGCATTAATTCAACTCAGTCATTGACACTCTGTTTTATGAACTCCTCCATCAATATTGAGTACAGTACTTCCACTAACTGTCAAGGTAAAAGAAACATAAAAAAAGCTCACCTAAAAGTTTCCTAATGATCTCTTTAATAATACTAATGGGGGAGTTTCTTGTACAGCTGAACATATAGACTTTGCATGTTTCAGAGAAGATGCTAACAGAACAAGCAAAGTCCAAATTGACAGGTTGTGTGTCACATTAGAGTTTGAATCTGGCTGAGATCAGAATTGGCCCACTCTGCATTCCTGCTCTATTGACCATAAACGCTGACAATTGGCACAAATGGCTGGAAGTTAATGGGAGGAGACACGCTGCCAAATTTCAATTTTCGTCACTTCAGTGGAGCTGAAAGCGGAGGTGCTAAGAAACCCAATTGTGTGGCCTTTCCCCTTTCTGCCCATTTAATTGTCACAAAATTCATTTTCAATTTATTTGATGGTCATTTTGATACACATTATCTGCATGTTCAGTGCAGCCAAATTGTTTTAACCTTGATAGGATAATTTGCTTTCACCTGTATTTAAGATTGATGATCTGATTAATATTATGCGAAAGCAAGTTCTAGCTTCCCAGTCTCTTTCCTGACCCACTTGGTAAATTGCACTGATACTCAACCTCCTTTATTCCCAGGGTCATCACGAAAGTTAAGAACTTAACTAAGCTACTCAAATTTCCCAATTTATTGGTCTGACAGTCTGAGAAAACACTGACCAGGTTTCTTCCCTTAAGAAATATAATTAAATACAAATAAATCAATTGTAACTACAGGCAAAAATATAATTAATCAACATCACTATTATTAGAAACACTAACCACTTTCTTAAATTCAGAGATACTTATACAGACCAACACAGACAACTGAACAAACATGGGTGTTATTGGTGAAAGAAATACTACTGAGCAATACAGTTCAATACCATCAGTTCACAGGATCTGACAACATGTCCTTTTTTGCTTCTCAGGACATACCATTCCATAATCTCCTTATTTCTGGATTCTTCCAAATAATTGCAGAAGGTACAGGAAGGTTGACATGCTAATTGTAAAATCTTTTAGCTCCCAGTTAGAGGCAACTACTTATTGCAACTGGCAGGAGAGAACATCTAACTGTCTACCAGGCTAATGTTATTTCACTGCAGAGAGGGAGGTCTTATGTATTCTGGAGATTTCTCCTCCTTTTGTGTCACTACACAAAGTGATTCTCTTGCTCAGAATCCAATCAGAGAATTGTCACTATGCTGATGACTTATGGTATCCATAATTGGTCCCAACTGCAAAAGCCAATCAGCAGTCCATAGCTGGATAAGTCTCTCTCCTGCAACATACACTTCTGTACTGTGGCATCTTAGATCCCTTCCCTTACTGCTTGAAGAAAATGTGTAAACATAACTCACAATGAGTTCCACTCAGTTCTTTTTAAAGATGCAGCAACTCCTCCTTTAGTCCTTAGTTTAATTTTTTTTCCCATTTTCAACCACAATTCAAAATAATGAAAAAGTAGGAAGATGTAGTCTTTACAAGGAAAATATTAGTTGAGCAAGTTAAGGTCCAAGGGCAGAGAAATATTGTCATCATTACAAATAACTACCCCCCGAAGACCCAGAAATCACGGGTCTCAAGAGTGTCAAGCTGACATTCTTGTCTCTATCATCAGGACTAAACTCCGGCTAATGGATAACGGGTGATTGGGAACTTAAGAACCATTTGCTGATGGCAGCTGATGTCGCAGGCTACTGAGTCAATTTTCAGCTCCAGAGAGTTTTCTTCACAATAGCTCAAACTGATTATGCTGTTAAAAATTCACTGACACAATGGAATGGACAAACCCAGATATATATTCTGCCATGTTTAATGGTTCTTTATTGTGTATCTACAGCAACATCTGGTCCTTCCGTACATTTGAATGGCAAGTCTTTTGGCAAAATTCTATTGCTGCACACCAACCTTGATATCCCTACCAGTGAAAATAATTTTTTTTACATCAAATACTGTTATCATTTTAAACACCAAAACCTTATCACAGATCAAGCTGGAATCCTTTGCCTATGATCTGTGGTAGCAGGTATGAAAGGTAGACAGGTCATTCCCACCATCCTTATGTCCACCACCACCATCACCACCATCATGAGGACGAGACCTTGTATTTGTGAGCTACTTCAGTGGTTACTGAATCAGCTTTCATCTGGGATCACTTCCTGGGACAGCAGTCTTCTACCCTTCCTGAAGATGCTAGTCAGTCAGTGGCCAGCAGCCTCTGTGAGTTGTAGCAACATGTCAGAGACCTCAGCTTCTGGCAGCACAACCACTCAGAATTCCAGGAGCAGTCAGCACAGAGGTATTTTGTTAGGGTACCTTGGGTGGAGCTCACAGGAGGAGAGAGGTAAGCTTCCAGTAGCGAACCTTTGATGTCTCACAATCCCTGTCCCTCCCCAGTCCTGTCAGCATCTGGGGCAGATTAAGGCAGATTGAGACCCTGCCCAGTCTCCCAAAAACAAAAAATAGGTAAGCTGCTCTGTCAGAAAGGCTAAGCGAAAGTGAGGACTGCAGATGCTGGAGATTAGAGTCGAGAGTGCGGTGCTGAAAAAGCATAGCAGGCCAGGCAGCATCCAAGAGCAGGAAAATCGATGTTTCAGGCAAAAGCCCTTCCCTGAAATGTTGATTCTCCTGTTCCTTGGATGATATCAGAAAGGCTGCCAGTCTTTTCACACACCTCAAATTGGGTTAATTGTCGCAGTTATAGTTGGGTAACCTTAAGTGGACAGTAAGTACTTATTTAACTGTCGTATTTGGTGGCAGAACAGGAAATGTGTTGCTGAAGTGTGAAGGTGACAGCAATGTTTCCTACTCCAACTCACTTGATTTTCTTCCCCCCCACCTAAAAATTTACTTTTCAGGAGCAGAAGACTCTATCCTCTGTATTCTTCACAAAAGAACATGAGCAATTGATTCATGAGATTGTAGTTTCTTGGTGTCCATGCCAGAGTTTTGAATGACCCTGGTTTGTTGTCAACACTAAATGTATTGGCCTGCTCATGCATCAGTTCTACAATATACTATTCTAAAAGTCTTTCCTGAGATATTTTAAAAATTAATTGTTTTTATTACTTGAGCTGCTTTGCATCTCCCAGTTTATACAGAAATTAAAATGACCCAATACAAACATTATTTGTTTCTGGTGTACATTGTGGGTGCAGGGCAGAAGGGGTTAAGAAAACAATTATCAGTTAGTAGGAGGGTAAGCAATTAGCAGAAGGTTATCGTCTCTGTCTAAGATGATCCTGAACAGATAACGTTGAATGAAGTATTGTATTACTTAATGTGGTCCATCCAGATCTGCTAAGGGATAGATAGATAAGTAGTTTTGCACAGCATACTGTAAATGTACAGTCTTTAGGTTTCAACAAGCTTAGTTGCAAGGCCTACAGGAAGGAAATAGAAAAGTATCAACAATTTTTGTGGGACGAGGCACATCAAGGGTAAGCATGAAGGTGTAGATCAGCAGATTCATGAATGCAGATGTAGTGTTGCATGGCTGTTCCACGTATCCAGCCTAGAGGCAGACATAGATGGGGCCTATCATATGAGACACCAAAGGAAGAACGCCTCATCTTCTGCCTTGGGACCCTCTAACCACATGGCATCAATGTCGACTTCACCAGTTTCCTCATCTCCTCTCCCCCACCTCATCCCAGATCCAACCTCCAACTCGGCACCACTCTCTTGAACTGTCCTACCTGTTCATCTTCCTTCCCACCTGTGTGTTCCACCCTCCCCTCCGACCTATCACCATCACACCCCACCTGCACCAACCTATCACCTTCCCAGCACCTCACACCCTCCTATTTATCTTAGCCCCCTTCACTCCTCCCTCCATATTCCTGATAAAGGGCTTATGCCCAAAACTTCAATTCTCCTGTTCCTCAGATGCTGCCTGACCTGCTGGTTTTCCAGAGCCACACTTTTCAACTGCAGAAATAGTGTGATGGTTAGACAATCAGAATTTTGAAAGTGCATTTGATGAATTACTTCTCTGTTAAGAGACACACAAGGAAGTTTGGTTGGAAAGTTTATGGGGCTATGGGTTGCTAAGGATGCAAGAAAGTTTTCTGAGATTGTGATAGAGACAATGAAAGTAGGGAGGCCATAGGAAAGGACCAAGTTGAAGGAGTTACCATGAGTATGAGTTGGTGATCCCATTACCTAAGCTGTGCAACCAGGAGCGACCTTGCTGCATTTTAACTTCTACATTGTCTAGAAGAAGCCAGAGAAAGTATGTTCCTGTTAGGGTAAAAGGAAAGACTGGTAGGTATAGGGAATGCTGGATGACTAAAGAAATTGAGGGTTTGGTTAAGAAAAAGAAGGAAGCATATGTGAGGTATAGACAGGATAGATCTAGTGAATTCTCTAATCAGGAGGGCAAATCGGGGACATGAGATAGCCTTGGCAAATAGAATTAAGGAGAATCCAAAGAGTTTTTACAAAGACATTAAGGACAAAACGGTAACTAAGAGAGGATAGGGCCCCTAAAGATCAGCAAGGCGGCCTTTGTGTGGAGCCACAGAAAATTAGGCAGATACTAATGAGTATTTTGCATTAGTATTTATCGTGGAAAAGGATATGGAAGATATAGACTGTAGGGAAATAGATGGTGACACCTTGCAAAATGTCCAGATTACAGAGGAAGAAGTGCCGGATGTCTTGAAACGCATGCAAGTGGATGAATCCCCAGGACATGATCGGATGTGACCTAGAACTCTGTGGGAAGCTAGAGAAGTGATTGCTGGGCCTCTTGCTGAGATATTTGTATCATCGATAGTCACAGCTGACGTGTTGGAAGACTGGAGGTTGGCAAATATGGTGCTACTGTTTAAGAAGGGTGGTAAAGACAAGCCAGGGAACTATAGACCAGTGAGCCTGACCTCAGTGGTGGGCAAGTTGTTGGAGGGAATCCTGAGGGACAGGGTGTACATGCATTTGGAAAGGCAAGGACTGATTCAGGATAGTCAACATGGCTTTGTGCGTGGGAAATCATGTCACACAAACTTGATTGAGTTTTTTAAAGGAGGATTGATGAGGGCAGAGCGGTAAATGTGATCTATATGGACTTCAGCAAGGCGTTTGACAAGGTTCCTCATGGGAGACTGATTAGCAAGGTTAGATCTCACGGAATACAGGGAGAACTAGCCATTTGGATACAGAACTGGCTCAAAGGTAGAAGACAGAGGGTGGTGATGGAGGGTTGTTTTTCAGACTGGAGGCCTGTGACCAGTGGAGTGCCACAAAGATTGGTGCTGGGTCCTCTACTTTTTGTCATTTACATAAATGATTTGGATGCGAGCATAAGAGGTAGAGTTAGTAAGTTTGCAGATGACACCAAAATTGGAGTTGTAGTGGACAGCGAAGAGGGTTACCTTGGATTACAACAGGATCTTGACCAGATGGGCCAATGGGCTGAGAAGTGGCAGATGGAGTTTAATTCAGATAAATGCGAGGTGCTGCATTTTGGGAAAGCAAATCTTAGCAGGACTTATACACTTAGTGGTAAGGTCCTAGGGAGTGTTGCTGAACAAAGAGACCTTGGAGTGCAGGTTCATAGCTCCTTGAAAGTGGAGGCGCAGGTAGATAGGATAGTGAAGAAGGCGTTTAGTATGCTTTCCTTTATTGGTCAGAGTATTGAGTACAGGAGTTGGGAGGTCATGTTGTGGCTGTACGGGACATTGTTTAGGCCACTGTTGGAATATTGCGTGCAATTCTGGTCTCCATCCTATCGGAAAGATGTTGTGAAACTTAAATGGTTCAGAAAGATTTACAAGGATGTTGCCTGGGTTGAAGGATTTGAGCTACAGGGAGAGGCTGAACAGGCTGGGGATATTTTCTCTAAAGCGTCGGAGGCTGAGGGGTGACCTTATAGAGATTTACAAAATTATGAGGGGCATGGGTCGGGTAAATAGGAACAGTCTTTTCCCTGGGGTCGGGGAGTCCAGAACTGGAGGGCATAGGTTTAGGGTGAGAGGGGAAAAAATATAAAAGAGACCTACGGGGCAATGTTTTCACACAGAGGGTGGTACGTGTGTGGAATGAGCTGCCAGAGAAAGTGGTGGAGGCTGGTACAATTGCAATATTTAAGAGGCATTTGGATGGGTATATGAATTGGACGGGTTTGGAGGGATATGGGCCAGGTGCTGGCAAGTGGGACGAGATTGGGTTGGGATATCTGGTCGGCATGGACGAGTTGGACCGAAGGGTCTGTCTCCATGCTGTACATCTCTATGACTCTACTACTCTTTGAGTTTGGTAGAGGACTTTCTCCCCTGAAATGGGATGTATAAGATCCCATTTGCTTTCCCTTTTGTAAAATTACTAGAATGTATTCAATAAAATATTTGAAATACATCACTTTTTATCAGCATGAGTTTAAAGAAATAATGATTCTTATTGTTTGGAATTGACTTTCTTGTGACATTCTTGTGTGGAATCAATCATCCATATGCAATCAATCTTCTTCCTTTATGAGAATCCTGCATCAAATACAGGTATACTGATTAGAACCAGGTTGACATCGTTGATTATGGGGTCATTGATTGAAGTTGTTAACTTGGATCAATTGGGAAAGCCCTGGCTGACGAATATAACCAGGAGATAAGGAGGGCAGGTCTGAAGATCTCCTCGTGGGTCTGCTCCTGGGCCTGGCCAAACTGGCCATCAACAGGTCCAGGCAGCGGGCCGTGGAGGGGGTCGTTAGGGCCGACTGCCTGCCCCTCTTCCGCGGTTATGTTAGAGCCCGGGTGTCCTTGGAGAAGGAGCACGCGGTGTCGACCAACACCCTGGAGTTGTTCAGGGAGAGGTGGGCGCCGCAGGGAGTGGAGTGCATCATTTCTCCCTCCAACTCTATTTTGATTTAGTCCCTACCCTCCCCTTCACTGTTTTTGATCACACAGCACTGCCCTTTGATGTGAAGGGCAGTGTTTGTCACTGGCCACCCGGGTGTTTTCCTATCTTCCTGGTGGTGGAAATTGAATAAAGATTCGTGCACTTTGTGTCTTCCACTGTGTCTCACACCTGCACACACACACCATAATAAAAAATATAACCAGGAGATTACATTTGAGCCTGAGCTACCCTGGAGAAGGAGCACGGAGTATCCACCAACACCCTTGAGCTATTCAGGGAGAGGTGGGTGCCGCAGGGAGTGGAGTGCATCATTTCTCCCTCCAATTCTATTTTGATTTAGTCCCTACCCTCCCCTTCACTGTTTTGATCACACAGCACTGTCCCTTGATGTGAAGGGCAGTGCTTGTCACTGGCCACCCGGGTGTTTTCCTATCTTCCTGGTGGTGGAAATTGAATAAAGATTGGTGCACTTTGTGTCTTTCGAAAAAAAAATATATATATATAACCAGGAGATTACATTTGAGCCTGGGCTACCCTGGAGAAGGAGCACGGAGTATCCACCAACACCCTTGAGCTATTCAGGGAGAGGTGGGCACCTCAGGGAGTGGAGTGTTTTATTTCCCCATCCAACTCTATTTTGATTTAGTCCCTACCCTCCCCTTCACTGTTTTGATCACACAGCACTGCCCTTTGATGTGAAGGGCAGTGTTTGTCACTGGCCACCCGGGTGTTTTCCTATCTTCCTGGTGGTGGAAATTGAATAAAGATTCTTGCACTTTGTGTCTTTCACTGTGTCTCACACGTATACACACACACCATGGGTGCTGGGGATAAAATAAGCACTACCGCGGTTAGGCGGTAGTGTGGGGGGGGGTAAAAAAAGTAAAAATAAAAATATGATTAAAAAAAGAAAGAAAAAAGAAGAAAAAAATATAACCAGGAGATTACATTTGAGCTTGGGCTACCCTGGAGAAGGAGCACGGAGTATCCACCAACACCCTTGAGCTATTCAGGGAGAGGTGGGTACCTCAGGGAGTGGAGTGTTTTATTTCCCCATCCAACTCTATTTAATCCATGCCCTCCCCTTCACTTTATTGATCACGCAGCATTGCCCTTTGTTGAGAAAACTGCTTGTAACTGGCCACTCTGGTGTTTCCTTTCTTCCTGGTGGTAGAATATAAATAAAGATTTACACACTTGTTGTGCTTCACTATGTCCAACACCTGTACATACACGACATGGGTGCTGGGGAAAAATAAGCACCACTGCTGTTAGGCAGTAGTGTGGGGTAAGTTTTTAAGAAAAGAAAAATGAAAAAAGAAAAAAATATGTAACCAGGAGATAAGAATCTCCCCAGAAAAGAAATATAACCAGGAGTTTAGAATCTCCTCAGTTGAGTACTGACTCCAAGCTAAAGAAAAAAATATATAACCAGGAGATTAGATTCTCCTGTTTGAGGACTGACTCCGAGTTGACAGGCCACGGCATGCATACTGTGCATTAGTAAATACAGGGTAACTTAGTGATGGGACACCAGCCTCTGTGCAATTACTTCAAAACCAATGTTGTGTACCAAATCCCATGCAAGGACTGCACAAAACACTACATAGGACAAACAGGAAGACAGCTAACGGTCTGCATCCATGAACACCAACTAGCCACGAAACGACATGACCAGCTATCTTTTTTTTGATTAGATTAGATTACGTACAGTGTGGAAACAGGCCCTTCGGCCCAACAAGTCCACACCGACCCGCCGAAGCGTAACCCACCCATTCCCGTACCTTTACCCCTTTACCTAACACTACGGGCAATTTAGCATGGCCAATTCACCTGATGTGCACATCTTTGGACAGTGGGAGGAAACCGGAGCACCTGGAGGAAACCCATGCAGACACGGGGAGAATGTGCAAACTCCACACAGTCAGTCGCCTGAGTCGGGAATTGAACCCGGGTCTCTGGTGCTGTGAGGCAGCAGTGCTAACCACTGTGCCACTGTGCCGCCCACCGTGCCATCCTTAGTAGCCACACACGCAGATGACAAGCAACATGAGTTTGACTGGGACAACACTACTATTATAGGACAAGCCAAACAGAGGACAGCCAGGGAATTCCTATAGGCATGGTACTCATCCACAGATTCAATCAATAAGCACATCTACCTGGATCCAATATACCGGCCACTGCAGCGGATAGCTGGAACTGACAACCGGAAGCGGCAGAGACAAACCGCTATAAATGCCAGAGGAAACATCACAGAAGCGCTTCACAGGAGGCTCCCAAGCACTGAGGATGTCACCTAGACAGGGGACGAAACATCTGCAACACAAATTCCCAGCTCGGCGAACAGAACCACAACATTACTTCAAAAACGAAGGCATTTTGTCGAAGATATTTTCCAGCAAAAAAAGTTCAGAATCACCTCAGAAAAAAATATACATAACCAGGAGATTAGAATCTTCTCAGTTGAGGACTGAAGAAAAGAAAATATAACCAGAAAGTCAGAATCATCTCAGAAAAAATATATAACCAGGAGATCAGAATCACCTCAGTCCAGGTGACTGATTCCCCCTGGCTTTTCCCACAGCCAGTGTACTGATGAACTATTAAAGCAAAAGGTGGCTTGGTGACAGAGCTTGGCCCCTGTGCTGTTGTTTCAGCCAGTAGGCCCCGGACTGAGTCTTTGTGTGTGGGCTGACAGTTCTACGTGTGATGTCATGAGAATTTAGATTTTAATCTCAGGCTTCACTTCAGTGCATTGTAATTCATTTTCACTTGTGAAGAAAAGTGACCTGAAACAAGTTTTTTTTTGAAAGAGTGCAATAACTTGGATTGTCAAACGCACAAGATTTAATTTTCTCTATGCAGGTACACAATCCTTTATGCGAAATCCTCGGGGCCAGTTGTTTTTCAGAATTCAGAATTCTCAGATTTTGGAATAAGTGACATTTTCACAGTGAAATAAAACAAAATTACCTAACAGCAGACGCACGTGTAAATAGTACAAGCGCTGAGACACAATTAATGTCAGCCAGTCCTGGGCCACACTCCCACATCATATCTGAGTGATGTGGTTCGAGTGGCTGTGGAGTTGGGTCACCTGTTTGCATCCCAAAGTGACTCTCTACACTCCACGAAAAAAAATTCAGATTTCAGAGCATTTCGGATAAAGGATTGTGTACCTGTATAACTTGAATTATAATTAATGTATTATAAACTATTTATTCAAAAGAAATAACCATGAGATTAGAAAATAACACATTAAAATCTCCTCAGTCCTGGTGACTGATTGCAAGCTGGCTGGCCACAGCCAGTGTGCTGTGCACAAGTATATAAAGAGTAACTTGGTGATGGGATACTGGCCCCTGTACAGTTATTTCAGTGAGGTATCCTATTTATAGCCTCACGTGATGCAGAAGCTAATGCAATCATATTACTGGCACTTAATTTTAAAATATGAAAACTATTGAAAAATTGACAGAGATTGGACATACATTTCATTAAAAAGCAGTATTTTTAGGTACTTCCATACCAGCAATTATTTTCATCTAAGTTATTTAAAATCAAAGAATATAATTGAACCCCTATCACAGACAAAATTGCCATCTAATTCACTACCCAAACTTAGATATGTTTCAAAGATAATTAAATGTTTGAATTGTAGTAGAGTAGGTAGTTTACCATTTAAGTTCAGAAATTAAAAGTCTTGTAGTAGTAATATTTGAACTCAAATGTTGTTTTACTGCCTCCAGGAAAACTACAAGTGTTTTATGAAGTAATGCTTACATGCTAATTTTGGTGTTGGAAAAAGAACTGTAAGGATAGATATTTCTGTAATTAATTTCCTAATTATTATTAATAGCTGTTCCTTTCAACAATTGCTAAATTTTCAAAAAAATTAGCTTCATTGTTGAGAAGTTCTATATTTTAAATATCTTCAGACATAGATTTCCCATGAGTTCAAAATTATGGAACTTTGCTTCCTTAAATCCTTGTTCCTGCAAATACCAGACTTTGTGTTGCTATTGTGGGGTAAAGTTTTCTATTTTGTATTGGAGGGGTGGTCAGGAAAATGAGGGTCCCAATCCTGTACTATATAGAAAAAGTCACCTATTAAATACTTTCCTCACATAGCCAATTAGTGGTCAAGGGCACATTGATCATCCATGATGATGGAAAGCTAGATGGCCAAAGGAGGTCTTTTAACTCTAAAGGAACTGAGGTCTATTGAGAAGGTGTTTATTTTTTGGAGCACACTTTCTGGACTTTTAAACTTTAGTTAAAAATGATCATAGCTGTTGAGTCCCCATCACAGCCAGAGAGCCTGCTATGGCCGTGCAGATACAGGGAGATTCAAAGCAAGCCTTCGGTCTGTCGACTATCAGTCTCTAATAATTGTCCTTAATCAGCAATTTTCTGACCTTAATTGGCTAACTGCCAATTATGTGCTCTCATTGTGGGGGTAAAATATCTGTATCGAAAAGTGTGACACTGGAAAACCACAGCAGGTCGGGCAGCATCAGAAGAGCAGAAGAATCGACACTTCAAGGCATAAGCCTTTCATCAGGAATGTGGATGAGGAAGGGGGTTGAGAGATAATTAGGAGGGTGGGGGTGGAGGTGAGGGTAATGTAGCTGGGCAGGCGATAGATAGATGCAGGTGGGGATGATGGTGATCAGTCAGAGAAGAAGGTGGAGCAGATAAGTGAGAAGGAAGATGGACAGGTAGGACAGTTCAAGAGGGTGGTGCCGAGTTGGAGGGTTGGATCTGGAATGAGGTAGGGGGAGGAGAGATGAGGAAACTGGTGAAGTCGATGTTGATGCCGTGTTGTTGGAAGATCCCAAGCCAAGGATGAGGCGTTCTTCCTTTGATGTCAATAAAATCATCACCTCCTGAGATGTCATTTAATGTATTATTTAAAAGGAATTTAAAGACCATAAGATCATGAAACCATAAGACAAAGGAACACAAGCAGACCATTTGACCCATTGGGTCTGCTCCACCATTCAATGAGATCATGGCTAATCTAATAACCTTCAGCTCCACTTGCCTATTTTTATCCCACACCCCTTCATTCCCTTACTGATTAAAAATCTGTCTATCTCTTAACGATCCAGCCTCAATAGGTCTCTGTGGTAAAGTATTCCACAGAATCAATATGCTCAGAGAAAAATAAATTTCTCCTCATCTCTACATTAAACCCTTAACTTGAGATTATTCCCGCTGGGTTTAGACTCTCCCACAAGGAAAAAACCTCTTCGCATTTACCCTGTCAAACGTGCTAAGAATCTTATCACTCCATACCTGGGATCAACCTAGTGAAATGCCTTTGGAATGCTTTAAATATCAGCATATCTTTCTTTAATAATGGAACCAAAACTGTTCAAGATGTTCCAGGTGTGATCTGACCAGTGTCTTTCATAGTTTTGGAAGACATTGCTGTTTTTATATTCCATTCCGTTTGAAATGAAGGCAAATTCTGTTTGTTTTTCCTATTACCTACTAAATCAGGATGTTAGTTTTTTTTCTGATTAATGCATGAGTTCTCCAAAATCCCTCTGTTCTTTGGCTTTTTGCAGTCTCTCCATTTAAAAATACTCTGAATGAGTCAAAATTCTCAAAAATAACATGATGGTTTTTATTGTCTTTATTACTTTGAATAGATACATTTGTTAACACTGAGAATGGGTTCATAGTAAGTATTGCACTTATCACTAAATTAATTTTAACAATGAATTATTACATCTTAGTCAGCATTTTATTTTCTCTGTCTGATTAATTTTTAAATTAAGTGGAGGCATACATGTAGGGGAAAATGGATCTGAAAAACATTACAGAATCAAAGTTACAGTGTTACAGTGCAGAAGGTCATTCAAACAATCATGTCTGCACCAGCTCTCTGAAAGAACATTATGACTGAGTACATTCTGCTGCTTTTCTTCATAATATTAAATATTGTTTCTATTTAAATAATCATCTAATGCCCTCTTGAATGCTTCAGTTGAACCTGCCACCAACATACTTCCAGGCATTTTCCTCCTGTGATTATTCACTGTGTGAAAATGTCTTCTCTCATATCACATCTGCTTCTTTTGCAAATGATTTTGTATCTGTGTCATCTCATTCTTGATCCTTTAATGAATGGGAACAGTTTCTCCCAATCAACTTTGTCCAGCTTTCTCATGATTTTGAAAACTTCAATAAAGCCTCCACTTAGCCTTCTCCTTTCCTAGGAAAGCTATCCCAACTTCACCATTTTTTCCTCAAAACAGACGGATATCATCTGTTGAACCATTCTCATAAATTTCTTCACTCTCTATTGCATGCACATCCTGCCCAGAAGTGTACACAATACTCTAACTGAAGAATAAATTGAACGTATGCTTCTTACTTTCGTGCTCTGTGCCCTATTATTAAAGTTGAGGATACTGAATATTTTATGAACTGATCTCTCCACCTGTCCTTCAAACTTCAATGATTTGTGCACATGTGCATCAAGATCCCTCTGTTCCTGTGTTTACTTAAGATTTGTTCCTTTTATTTTATATTGTCCATGTTCTTCCTAACAAAATGCATCATGTCACACTTCTCTCAATTGAAATTCATCTGACTGTGCTGAGGAAAGGTCACTCAACCTCAATATTAGCTCTGATTTCTGTCCGCAAATGCTGCTGGACCTGCTGAGCTTTTCCAGCAATTTCTATTTTTGTTTCATCTGCTACTGATTTGCCATTCCACCAATCTGTCTATGTCCTTTTGAAGTCCTCCTTACAGTTTTCAAGTTTTGTATAATCCACAAATTTGAAAATTGTCTCCTGCACACTAAGGTCAAGATCATTTACATACATGCCATAAACAACAATAGTTCCAATACCAAACCCTGGGAATTCCACTATAAATCTTCCACCTGCCTAAAAAATATCCATTCAACATTATGCTGTATCACTCTCAACTAATTTTGTACCCGTGCTGCTACTGTGATACTTTTCTTCCATGAACTATAGCTTCTGGCACAAGTTTGTTGTGTGGTATTGCATTAAAGCCTCAATCAATCTAATTCAACCTGCAACACTGCATTTTTTATTGTACAGGACACATACCATTATAGAAAATTCCCCTGAACACAATCCATGAACATTTGGCCCTCTCCTTCACCTTACTATTATCCAAATCTACATTCAAGGTAGTTAAAGTCTTCCACTACAAGTATTATAGAATCTTTAAAAAGGTGTATGGAAAGGACAAAGCAGACAACTTTTCAGCAAAGAATTATTGTTGTGAGCTTGTGATAAATTTTCCAAAAGCTGGATGAACAAAGATATCCCTTTGGTTTACACAATTTTGTTCCCTATGGAAGTGCTGCAAGGTAGGATCCTTCTAGAATTAAGTTCCAGTTTTCACCAAGTATGGAGATTTGTGTTGCTCAACTGAATTCCAGTTTTGGGCCTAATGAAGATGAGAAATAAATCTTAGAGTATTATCATTTGGTAATACAAGTCATGGGACAAATCAGTTGATGTTCAGGATGTGAAGTGTTGCTATCACACAGGGTAGATACAAGTGGTTTGTCTGGATAGAATAGACTTTGGGAAACAAAATAGTGCACTTAGCAAGGGGATAAGAAATACTCAAAAAATTGTGCAGCAGTGTCAGCTGGTAGAGTATCGAGCCAATGGCATCAAGGGTGTTCTTTCTTTTACTGTGCCCTATCAGTTTTTAAGCTGATGAGATTCAGCCACAGCGCACAAATCCTAGTCACAGTGACATATGCTTAAGGTTGTGAACAAATAACAATAATATGGGGTAATTCTAAAATAGAGCCAAGTGGAAATATCCTGATAAATATGTAACCAAATAAATATACAATATTAGGATGTAGTAATTCACAAGCCTGAATGATCACTGAGATATATGCATGAGTTCAATTATTAAGAGAAACTTTTCTTTTTCACACTTGAGAAAGGATCAACTTAAGACAGTTACATATTTTAATTTCCAATTAGCCTGGGCAACAGTAGCAGTTCCGATATTCATTAGCTATCAGGACATTGAAATTTCAGTTTATTATTAACAGATAATTTTTGGATCAGTAAATAAGAGAATGCTGAGAGTTAGCAGTCACTGGTACTACAGTCACTCTATGTCCATACAGTTAATGTGCCCATGAAAATTTTCAGCAAGAAATGTATCCATTGTGGAATTTTTGAATTACGTTCAATCAGTAGAACATAGAGCAATACAGTGCAGAACAGGCCCTTCGGCCCTCGATGTTGCGCCGACCTGTGAACTATTCTCAGCTCGTCTCCCGACACTATCCCATCATCATCAATGTGCTTACACAGTGTGTTATTATAAAGAAAAACTGAAGAGAAACAAATTTCATGTAATGTATTGTTGAAGAGCTCACAGCATAATCCACGCAGATGTACATTTTGGCTTAACAATTCAAACAATGGAAGTTCCACATAAATCATTGTGGAATAAACCGATAAACATTGTTAATTCATTTTTATAGCACCATAATATTAATGGGACAAACAGCTGCTCATTTGTAAGGCTGACTCATTAACAAAAGATAAATGAGTGTGAATAATCAGCAAAATGTTAAGAAATTTGTTTTTTTGATGCAATTATTATAAGGTAAAAGCAAAGGAATGTATGTCTAATGGACAAATGTGAAGCAACTATTTTTATGCCACAGTGAGCTGGTGAGATATGGCATTCATTTAAGATCTACACCGGAAAAGGGTAATTTTAATAATCCCTGAGCCATGAATGCCCATATAACCCCAATATAATAAATTATACAAGTCACACAATTTTCAACAAGAAAATATTGTCCTGTGTTGTATTTTACTTATATTTCAAACTGGGGACTTGTAAATCTTTTGTCAGTTGTATATTTTTACATCAATCATGCTGAACTATATGATATAGTGATGGAATAATTATGAGTTGATTCTTTTGGCAATGTATTCATTAATTTTCAGTATTGTCAGAAGCTCAATCTGTCAATACCAATCACTGGTCCACGTTGGGGAGCATTGTCAAAGGAAAACAAAATGGATGGAGAGAAGCAAACCATGAAAAATAATGGAGAACTCAGAATGAAAGGAAGATTACTGAGAAAGAGGCTAAGTTGCCTGACTAAATGAACAGAAAGTGAGAACATTTTACATTTATTCAGCCTCTATAATTTTGGGAAACTTACCTCGACCCTTTAGAGAAACATAATCAGACAAAAATGGACATCAAGCCAAAGTTACAGATATTTGTCTTAAAAAAAGGAGGGCAGAGATGCAGTGAGGTTTAGGTTCTGGAGGAAGATGATGGAAAAAGGCCTGTGAACAGGACAACACTGAGAGTGCAAGGTGCATGAGATCAAATCAACACTTTCTGCTAAAGTTTGTACGGGAAGAACATATTTCTTAGAGATCAAGAGGATGAAGTGATGAAGCAATTTAAAGATGAGAATGTGTATAACTTATATTTATATGTGTATACAACAGACCTATGGCAACTTCTTAAAATGTATTCTTATAAGGGTAATTTATTTGCCCTAGTGCTACTTTAATTATTAGCAACTAAAATTTTCAAGACAATGAAAGCTAAAAACCAATTCATGTAAGGATCACAAAATCAAACAGAATGGTTACAATAGCCTAGATCAAAGCGATATCAAATATTAAATAATGAAATCTAAAGTATTTGTAATAAACACAAATGCTATGCAATAAACAGAAAACTGATGATGAGGAAAAATCATTGATAAAATATTGGACCAAGGGCAATGCCTCCAGGATTTCCTGCAACATTATCTTTGGATTGAGACAATTGATGTTCACAGCCACAGCCATCTTCTCCCTCCTTTTGCTTCTGTAATTTCAAGTCGTGGAAAAATAATGCAGAAAAAATGCAGTATATTTCAGCTAGCCACACTCTGCTCATGTTGAGGTCTGTTCAAACAATGATGAAGAAATTAGAATTTTTTTTATGGGACTTCTCATGTACTCTTCCCTATTACCTCAGATGGGCAAGCTTCCAGTGTCTTCTTTAACTCTTGTTAATGGACATTTGCTGTTATTCCCACCATAATTTTTCCCACAATCCTTACATGAGAACAGAATGGTTGTTATTTTCAGTTGTAGTCCTGTCTATTTGAAAACTATTGGAGAAATCATATTAAATTCCTATTCATCGTACAAAGTGGCTCAGATCAGCAAATGGTAAGCTGTCTGTTGATGTTGGCCTTTGGAGTCTTGTGGCAGTCCCAATATGTGCACAGATACTGTAATTGCCTGGTAGGTTTAAATGTTTAAGTTTGCTCTGCGATATGGGGCACATATCAGTCTAATGTCTACAAAGTTTAAATTCAGGTGAATAACTAGTTTTTGCTGACAGATTTAGCTTTGCTGTCTTAGTAATGTCATTAACTTACTTCTGTAGATACCCTTAGCTTTAGGAAGTTGCCATTCAATGTCAGTGTGCCAAGCAGGCTAAGATAAAAGGTAGGAAGGAGGGACTCGGGGGAGGGGCGTTGGTGATGCGATAGGTGGAAGGAGGTTAAGGTGAGGGTGATAGGCCGGACAGAGGTCGGGAAGAAGATTGCAGGTCAAGAAGGCGGTGCTGAGTCCGAGGGTTGGGACTGAGATAAGGTGGGGGGAGGGGAAATGAGGAAACTGGAGAAATCTGCATTCATCCCTTGTGATTGGAGGGTTCCTAGGCGGAAGATGAGGCACTCTTCCTCCAGGCGTCGTGTTGCCATGGTCTAGCAATGGAGGAGGCCAAGGACCTTCATGTCCTTGGCGGAGTGGGAGGGGGAGTTAAAGTCTTCAGCCACAGGGCAGTTGGGTTGGTTGGTGCGGGTGTCCCAGAGGTGTTCTCTGAAATGTTCCGCAAGTAGGCGGCCTGTCTACCCAATGTAGAGGAGGCCACATCGGGTGCAGCGGATGCAGTAAATGATGTGTGTGGAGGTGCAGGTGAATTTGTGATGGATAAAGAATGATCCCTTGGGGCCTTGGAGGAGTTAGGGGGGAGGTGTGGGTGCACTTCTTGCTGTTGCAGGGGAAGGTGCCGGGAGTGGCGGTTGGGTTGGTGGGGGGTGTGGACTTGACGAGGGAGTCAAGGAGGGTGTGGTCTTTCCGGAACGCTGATAGGGGAGGGGAGGGAAGGGAAATATATCGCTGGTGGTGGGGTCTGTTTGGAGGGTGGCGGAAATGATGAAGGATGATACGATGTATCTGGAGGTTGGTGAGGTGGTAGGTGAGGACCAGTGGGGTTCTATCTGGAGGTTGGTGGGGTGGTAGGTGAGGACCAGTGGGGTTCTACCACCCCACCAACCTCCAGATACATCGTATCATCCTTCATCATTTCCGCCACCTCCAAACAGATCCCACCACCAAGGATGTATTTTCCTCCCCTCCCCTATCAGCGTTCCGGAAAGACCACTCCCTCCGCGACTCCCTCATCAGGTCCACACCCCCCACCAAACCAACCTCACTCCCGGCACCTTCCCCTGCAACAGCAAGAAATGCAAAACTTGTGCCCACACCTCCCCCTTCACTTCCCTCCAACGCCCCAAGGGATCCTTCCATATCCATCACAAATTCACCTGCACCTCCACACACATCATTTACTGCATCCGCTGCACCCGATGTGGCCTCCTCTACATTGGGGAGACAGGCCGCCTACTTGCGGAACGTTTCAGAGTACACCTCTGGGACACCGCACCAACCAACCCAACCACCCCATGGCTCAACACTTCAACTCCCCCTCTCACTCCACCAAGGACATGCAGGTCCTTGGCCTCCTCCATCGCCAGACCATGGCAACACGACGCCTGGAGGAAGAGCGCCTCATCTTCCGCCTAGGAACCCTCCAACCACAAGGGATGAATGCAGATTTCTCCAGTTTCCTCATATCCCCTCCTTCCACCTTATCTCAGTCCCAACCCTCGGACTCAGCACTGCCTTGTTGATCTGCAATCTTCTTCCCGACCTCTCCGCCCCCACCCCATCTCCGGCCTATCACCCTCACCTTAACCTCCTTCCACCTATCGCATTCCCAACGCCCCTTCCCCAAGTCCCTCCTCCCTATATTTTATCTTAGCCTGCTTGGCGCACCTTCCTCATTCCTGAAGAAGGGCTTATGCCTGAAACGTCGATTCTCCTGTTCCTTTGGATGCTGCGCTTTTCCAGCAACACAATTTTCAGCTCTGATCTCCAGCATCTGCAGTCCTCACTTTCTCCCTATTCAATGTCAGTGCCACTTTCTACATGTTTGGTTTTATTGTATTATTGGTTACTTTGATTGTTTCATCCTCTTTGAGAGTAATTTCAGTTGCAAGAATACTTAAACCACTCTCTCAGAAATGCATTTGAAATGTATGTTGAACCTATGTCGTTTCTTCATTACATGCAGGTTCTTCTTTTAGTTAAAGTTCAATCTGCAGGTAGACTTTCAGAAATGCTTTTTTACCCTCCTTGTTTACTCCAGGATTCTTTTGCAGAATGTAACAGTTCTGGTAGAGTTGCACCTTTGTTCTGCTCAAGAACATTATTCTAAGCTGGCTCTGTGACTGATGGCAGTGACTGGGGCAGTGCAGTTGGTTGGGCCAATATGCTGTCGCACTAAAATTCCAGCAGTGGAGTATGGCACAAAATTCTCAGGCTGAAGGTAAAATCAGCGACAAGTTCATGACAATATCAGAGATCAATGAGGAAATATTGTGTCCCTAATGGAATGCTTCACCAAAACATATCCACCCAACCTCTCTTGTCCTCCTCAAATGACGTTGTTTAGAAGTTGCAGCCGTAAAGATAATTGCACATTGTCAAGTCTAGTAAATTTCTTTAACACCTACATGATATCTGTCAACCTCCGACACACATTTGATTGCATTGAACTTCATGTGGTAATAACAAAACTCATCACATCTGGCCTCTCTGAAAAACGGCTCAATGAAATCCTATTAGCTTAGTTGACAGTCAAAAGTTGAAGGTCAAAAGCATCTCAATAAATATCAGATTATAAAACCACTGTCCCAGAAGATCTCATTCCAGCTTCTGCTCAGTCTTTTTCAATGATTTAATCTGATTTATAGAAGACAGAATACTTTCCTGTTATAATGTCTGTACAATGCTCTGCTAAGCAATTGACAAAACAGAATTTCAAGCTTCAGTAACTGTCACAGAATAATTTCTAATTTAAACTGAATTAATCTTAACTTGAAGAATAGATATGAAATGTATTAAGAGCCACAAATTATCATGAAAGTAAATACTTAAGAACATTCATTAAATAGACTAGCAAAATGACACCATATACCTTAATGCTAGTCTGTCGACAAACTGCACTGTATGAATCAGTAAACCATTTGGATTATGAACTCCGAGCTCTAAAGGGAAATTAGCCCCCATGTTTAGATTAATCAAACATTGAAACATGCTGTTCTGCATTTATGTTATTAGTATTTATGTTATTAGCAATATGATAAAGATAGACTAACTTTATTATGTATTCCCACAAGAATATTGCTTTATCTTTCTTTTCCAATATGACTTTAAAGAACACAGCATTGTTTCAGAGAAATATACATAAATTGTAAGAATTGACCAGTGGTCACAGGCTAAGGTCAAGGGGTCAAAAGCAGTGGATAAGGAATGGCAATTTAAATATAGTATATGTCAAGATAGATCTAGCATACTTCAGACTCAAAACAGATGAAAATTGTTTACTGGCCCCAAATCAGACAAATGAATGATAAGACAGAACAATTTGATCTTTGTTGTCTGCAGTAATTATCTCCTCTTTAGTCATTCTCAAGCTGGCTGAGCTGTTATGTTAAAGCTAGCATCGACCCACCTTCGGGAGATTTTGTTCAGCTATCATTTTATGCTCCTGACATTTACATACCATTTTTACTGGATATCTCATTTTTGCCCTGTACTCATCAGGCCTGAAATGCAAGAAAACCAACTTTATCCTTAGAATTTCTCAGCTCTATCCACACTGACTCTATATCCCCTGATTCTAGGTCCAGAAAACCAACTTTCTGGACAAGATCTTCAACGAGGTTATTTTCTGGACAAGACCTTCAGCGAGGTTATTACACTGACCATACCAGAAGAGAGCAGAAGAGAGCAGACGATGAGGAAGACAGAGAGGAGACAGGTGCAAGAGACGCTGGGGGAAGTACCTGTCAGGAACAACTTGAATCTTTTGGAAACAGTAGAGACAGATGACACTGCCAGTCTGCGAGGCGGCCAGGTCTGTCAATCAAACGTTGGCATGGAGGCAGAGCGGAAGAGTTGGACATTGCACAGAGCCGTGGTAATAGGGGACTCCATAGTGAGAGGAACTGACTGGGGTTTTTGTGGCAGCAGGCGGGACTTAAAAATGGTGTGTTGCCTTCCGGTACCAGGGTTAAAGACATCACAGACAGAGGGCAGGACATCCTCAAGGATGAAGGTGAAGAGCCAGAGATGGTGGTACATGTCGGCACAAATGATGTCGGGAACAAGAGGAAGAACATACTACAGCGGGACTTCGGAGAACTAGGAAGAAGGCCAAAAAGCAGGATGTCAAGGGTGGTTATCTCCAGTTTGCTTCCAGTTCCTTGGGCTGGTTAGGCCAGAAACAGGGAGATAATAGACTTGAACATGTGGCTGGGGAACTGGTGCATGAAGCAAGGATTTAAATTCTTGGATCACTGGGGTATGTTTTGTAGTAAGCATAAATTATACAAGAGAGACGGTTTGCACCTTAATAGGTTAGGGACCAGCATTCTGGCAGGCAGGTTTGCCACTGCAACACAGCTACGTTTAAAATAAGTAGCGGGGGGGGGAGGGGACAAATTGGATGTTTAAGAAGGAAATTGAAGGGAAAGTTAGAACAAGGGAAGTCAAGAAAGACAACTGTATCAATGAGGCAGAAAACTCAAAAAGGGATCATGCTGTAAGGGTGAGTGAAATATGAGTTGATGGGAAGGGTGAGGGCAGTAACAAATTAAAAATACTATACATGAATGCACGAAGCATTAGAAATAAGATGGATGATGAGCTTGAGGCTCTTTTGGAAATTGGCAGATACGATATTGTGGGGATAACTGAGACGTGGCTTCAAGTGGACAGGGCCTGGGAAATGAATATTCAAGGCTACACGTGCTATCATAAGGACAGACTGACAGGCAGAGGGGGTGAGATGGCCATGTTGGTAAGGGATGGTATTCAGTCCCTTGCGCAGGGGGACCTAGAATCAGGGGATGTAGAGTCAGTGTGGATAGAGCTGAGAAATTCTAACGGTAAAAATACCCTCTTGGGAGTCATCTACAGGCCCCCAAACAGTAGTCTGGATGTCGGATGTAAGTTGAATCAGGAGCTGAAATTGGCCTGTCGCAAAGATGTTACTGCAGTTGTTATGGGGGATTTCAACATGCAGGTAGACTGGGAGAATCAGGATGGTATTGGACCTCAAGAAAGAGACTTTGTGGAGTGCCTCAGAGATGGATTCTTAGAACAGCTGGTGCTGGAGCGTACCAGGGAGAAGGCAATTCTGGATCTGGTATTGTGCAACGATCCAGAATTGATCAGGGACCTCGAAGTGAAGGAGCCATTGGGAAGTAGTGACCATAATACAATAAGCTTCAATCTGCAATTTGAGAGGGGGAGGGTACAATCGGAAGTGACAATATTTCTGTTGAATAAAGGGAACTATGGAGTTATGAGGGAGGAGCTGGCCAAAGTTCAATGGTGCAAAACCTTAGCAGGGATGACAGTGGAGGAACAATGGTGGATATTTCTGTGTATAATGCAGAAGATGCAGGATCAGTTCATTCCAAAAAGGAAGAAAAATCCTATGAGGAGGCATGGGTGGCCGTGGCTGACGAGGGAAGTTAAGAAAAATATAAAGTTAAAAGAGAAAAAGTCTAACATAGCAAAGATAAGTGGGAAAATGGAGGACTGGGAAGCTTTTAAAGAACAGCAGAGAATTACGAAGAAGGAAATACACAGAGAAAAGTTCAGGTACGAAGGTAAACTGGCCAAAAACATAATGGAGGATAGTAAAAGCTTTTTTAGGGAATTGAAAGGCAAAAAAATGGTTAAGACTAAAATTGGGCCCTTGAAGACAGAAACAGGAGAATATATTATGGAGAACAAAGAAATGGCAGAAGAATTGAATTGTTACTTGAGGTAACAGTGGCTGAAGGACCTGCACTTAAGGGAATTTATATTTGCCAGGAATTGGTGTTGGAGAGACTGTTAGGTCTGAAGGTTGATAAGTCCCCGGGGCCTGATGGTTTACATCCCAGGGTACTGAAGGAGGTGGCTCGAGAAATCGTGGATGCGTTGGTGATTATTTTCCAGAGTTCGATAGATTCTGGATCAGTTCCTGCAGATTGGAGGGTGGCTAATGTTATACCACCTTTTAAGAGAGGTAGGAGAGAGAAAGCAGGAAATTATAGACAAGTTAGTCTGACCTCAGTGGTGGGAAAGATGCTGGAGTCTATTATAAAGGATGAAATTATGTCACATCTGGATAGTAGTAACAGGATAGGTCAGAGGCAGCATGGATTTATGAAGGGGAAATCATGCTTGACTAATCTTCTGGAATCTTTTGAGGATGTAACTCTGAAGATGGACGAGGGAGATCCAGTAGATGTAGTGTACCTGGACTTTCAGAAAGCTTTTGATAAAGTCCTACATGAGAAGTTAGTGAGAAAAATTAGGGCGCATGGTATTGGGGGCAAAGTACTAACTTGGATTGAAAGTTGGTTGGCTGATAGGAAACAAAGAGTAGTGATAAATGGCTCCATTTCGGAATGGCAGGCAGTGACCAGTGGGGTACTGCAGGGATCAGTGCTGGGACCGCAGCTTTTTACAATATATGTTAATGATATAGAAGATGGTATTAGTAATAACATTAGCAAATTTGCTGATGATACTAAGCTGGGTGGCAGGGTGAAATGTGAGGAAGATGTTAGGAGATTACAGGGTGACCTGGACAGGTTGGGTGAGTGATCAGATGCATGGCAGATGCAGTTTAATGTGGATAAATGTATGGTTATCCACTTTGGTGGCAAGAACAGGAAGGCAGCTTACTACCTAAATGGAATCAATTTAGGTAAAGGGGCAGTACAGAGAGATCTGGGTGTTCTTGTACATCAGTCAAAGAAGCTAAGCATGCAGGTACAGCAGGTAGTGAAGAAGGCCTTCATAACAAGAAGGATTGAGTATAGAAGCGAAGAGGTTCTTCTGCAGCTGTACAGGGCCCTGGTGAGACCACACCTGGAGTACTGTGTGCAGTTCTGGTCTCCAAATTTGAAGAAAGACATTCTGGCTATTGAGGGAGTGCAGCGTAGGTTCACGAGGTTAATTCCTGGAATGGCGGGACTACCTTATGCTAAAAGACTGGAGCAACTGGGCTTGTATACCCTTGAGTTTAGAAGACTGAGAGGGGATCTGATTGAGACATATAAGATTATTAAAGGATTGGACACTCTGGAGGCAGGAAACATGTTTCCGCTGATGGGTGAGTGCCGAACCAGAGGACACAACTTAAAAATACGGGGTAGACCATTTAGGACAGAGATGAGGAGAAACTTCTCCACCCAGAGAGTGGTTGCTGTGTGGAATGCTCTGCCCCAGAGGGCAGTGAAAGCCCAGTCTCTGGATTCATTTAAGAAAGAGTTGGATAGAGCTCTCAAGGATAGTGGAATCAAGGGTTATGGAGATAAGGCAAGGAACAGGATACTGATTAAGAATGATCAAGCCATGATCATATTGAATGGTGGTGCAGGCTCGAAGGGCAGAATGGCCTACTCCTGCATCTATTGTCTATTGTTTAGAAAGGAACCAACATTTTATACAACATGTGAAGAGAGTTGTAACTATGTGGTTACACTACGATTTGATGAGTGCAAAATGAAAAGCTTTGAATTCATGTTTCTCTTTAACAATACGTAAGATGTATACTGCTGAAAATGTGTTGCTGGAAAAGCGCAGCAGGTCAGGCAGCATCCAGGGAACAGGAGAATCAACGTTTCGGGCATAAGCCCTTCTTCAGGAATGAGGAAAGTTTGTCCAGCAGGCTAAGATAAAAGGTAGGGAGGAGGGACTTGGGGGAGGGGCGTCGGAAATGTGATAGGTGGAAAGAGGTCAAGGTGAGGGTGATAGGTCAGACTGGGGTGGGGGCGGAGAGGTCAGGAAGAAGATTGCAGGTTAGGAAGGCAGTGCTGAATTCGATGGATTTGACTGAGACAAGGTGGGGGGAGGGGAAATGAGGAAACTGGTGAAATCCGAGTTCATCCCTTGTGGTTAGAAGGTTCCTAGGCGGAAGATGAGGCGCTCTTCCTCCAACCGTCGTGTTGTTGTGGTCTGGCGATGGAGGAGTCCAAAGACCTGCATATCCTTGGTGGAGTGGGAGGGGGAGTTGAAGTGTTGAGCCACAGGGTGGTTGGGTTGGTTGATCCGGGTGTCCCAGAGGTGTTCTCTGAAACGCTCCGCAAGTAGCCGGCCTGTCTCCCCAATATAGAGGAGGCCACATCGGGTGCAGAGGATGCAATAGATGATGTGTGTGGAGGTGCAGGTGAATCTGTGGCGGATATGGAAGTTTCCTTTGGGGCCTTGGAGGGAGGTGAGGGGGGAGGTATGGGCGCAAGTCTTGCACCTCCTGCGGTTGCAGGGGAAGGTGCCGGGAGTGGAGGTTGGGTTGGTGGGGGGTGTGGATCTGACGAGGGAGTCACGGAGGGAATGGTCTTTACGGAATGCTGATAGGGGAGGGGAGGGAAATATATCCTTGGTGGTGGGGTCCGTTTGGAGGTGGCGGAAATGACGGCGGATGATGCGCTGTACATGTAAGATGTATACTACTGAGCAATTATTTATTTACATTTCCATCCAACTGTCTAAACACAAAGAAAAAGACATGTAAGGCAGACCTCACCCAAACTAAATTCCAGTTCTGAGGTAATTTCTTTGCTTATTTCTTATATAGTCAATGTGTGACCACCTCTCAGATGGTTTGATAAATATACAAATCATGAGAACCCTACTCAACCTTGTATCAGGTCTTGCACAAAAACTTAGGCAAGGTCTCATGGTATTAAATCACTGGTATTGTCCCTATCCCTGGGCCATAAGTTCCAGGTTCAAGGCCCCACCACAGGATCTAATGCCCAAAGCAGTTGACTATTGATCTGTAGATCCTTTTGATACCCTATGACATGTGATAAGAGCTGGAAATTTTCCAGGTCTGCCAGAACCATCTGGTGGTCACATCTAACATGCTGCATGTTAAAAGACTCCATGTGCAACTTATTGCAATGAAGACATGTCAGCCTTGTTCTGAAAGACAATTACATACATCAACAAACTTCTGTTTGTATGTTATATATTTGGCCACAATTCCCTTGTGAAAAAACTTTATCCATTATGGTGAACATTGTTCAAAATCAGATCAGATTGTTGAAGAACTTTCTTGAAATATGGAAACCTACCATTCATGATTTATAAAGGCCATTGTTTCTTTCAAAAGCACTTTTTAAAAAATAAATTGGAAATGAAGAATAGTCGATCTATGAAACAACTAAGCTATTTTTAAAATAACTTATTTTACTTTATATTAATTTCCCCCAAATCTATTCTGTCCCTATAGCTTTCTCAGAAATGTTAATGACAACTAAGTATCTTAATAATAGAAGTTCAAGTAACAAAATAGAGAATGTGGAAAACAAGATCATGCTCCATTTCTTTTAGCCACAATTTAGGGGACTAGATCTTCCAACTTCACCAAATCTATGTTCCTAATATCTAAACAATATCTTTTTGTAATTGATATTCATATTGCTGAGGAGCAGGTACCACATTATTTCATTTTTGTGTATATCTTAAATTAATGTTTGTTTTGATAAGAATTGCAAACATTTTGTGAAATATAACAACTGGTAATATGGGCAGAGGAAATGGGTGACCAATAGAGGTGTAACTGAATTCTTCCTCAATGAATTAGTATATTATATAATTGATCATGGGTCCCTGTATGAACCAGCAGAGTTACAATGAGATGGACAGGAAACAACCACTTAGTTAATCCAGTTAAAGTTAGGACCATGTTTTCAGGGATATAAATCCAAGGGTGGACACTTATTGCCAAGCAATAGTGAGAATATGATCCAAAACGCAGGCCATTCAGAAGCAAAAATGTAAAGAATATAATCTCTAAACTGAAAAACAGTCCTGTAAAAGGGTGTTTAGATGTTATTATCATAGTAGTACAGGGCATTGCTCTTGGGATTTATTCCAACTAGCAATTGTATTTTCCAGCAAAAGTGTAATGAATTTAATTGTCCATCAACCTGGTCATTGGGCAGAATGTTGCACCTTGCAGGAAAATATTGTATTCCACCATCATTGTGAGTGGCATGGTGGCTCAGTGGTTAGCACTGCTGCCTCATAGTGCCAGGGACTTGGGTTCAATTCCACCCTCAGGTGACTGTCTGTGTAGAGTTTGCGCATCTTTCCTGTGTCTGCATGGGTTTCCTCTGGGTGCTTGACTTTCCTCCCACAATCTAAAGATGGATGGGCTAAATGGATTGGCCATGGGAAATGCAGTTACAGGGATAGAGTAGGGCGGTGGGTCTAGGTGGGATGCTCTTTGGAGGGTTGATGTAGACATGATGAGCCAAATGGCCTACTTCCACACTGTAAGAATTCTATGATCACCTGCTATTAAGAGATCTCTAATCAGCTGAGCTGTTTGAGAATGCTGGTGTCATATCTCATCAAGTAGGCTATAAACCTTGAGTGTACATCCCGAACCAAGGGAGAAATGTATGGGAATGCTGAAAAAGCTCAGCAGGGATGCAGCCAGACCTCCTGATCATTTACAGCATTTGCTGTTTGTATTTCAGATTTCTAGCATTCTACTGTGTTTTGCTTTTGGAGAAATAAATAAAGAAAGATATCTAACTTAAGACATGGAAAATGAAATGGGGTTATAAAAAGTGAAAATAAAAAGCTAAAATGTAATTATTTATTATAGTTACCTAAGTGAAAAATTGTTTTAATATTAAGTGCGAATGGAATTAATTAGTTCTTGTTGTGGATGAGGGCAGACTGCCATCTTGTGGCTTTCTGTGATTTATGTGTTTACCTTTGAACAGAAGTGTTCCTTATCCAACAAAAAGAACTATATTGAATATTGACAAGGGAGAAGTGATGCATATTACATGTTTAGAAACGTTGAAGCAGGAATGGAATAAGGAAATCATACAAAGATGGAAATAGGTGGTATTTCCACTGAAGAAAATATGAGGCTAGGTGCTCAACCTAGAGTTGAACAGAACATCAAGGTTCTGAATTCTGGTTGAATCTAAAAGAGAAGCCATGTAGGAGGATGGAGTCAATGGAAAAAGTATTGATTTTATTGTGAAATCAAAGACAATGGCTTCACTTTTCCCTACTTTTAATATAGAATCACTGAAGATGGTCATTTGGCATATCATCTGAGTGCTGACTCTTTGAAAGAACAACCTATTCAATTCCACTCCTCTGCTCATTGCCTGTTGTCTTACAAACTTCTCCTTTTGAGTATATTTCCAGTTCTCTTTTGCACATGGTCATTGAATTAGCATCTATTATGTTTTCAGATAGTGAATTTCAGATGACAACAACCTTCTGCTTAAAAAAAACTTCTGCTCATTCCCCACCCACACCAGATTTTTGCCAATTATCTGAAACCTGTCAGATTCATCTATAGAACCATAAGGTGTAGGAGCAGATGTAGACTATTTGACCCATTAAGTCCACAATGTCATTCAATCATGGCTGATATGTTTCTGAACCACATTCTCCTGCCTTCTCCCCCAAACCCTTGAACCCCAGAAAGGTACAGGGTTGTTTCAGCATGGTTTTGAATCAGGAACTTTTTGAGTTAGACAAATGTGATAACCACTACATTGCAGAACCATATGTTCTGGTTATTTTGAATACTTCTGTCAAATCTAAAATTAACTTTCTTATCTTTACGGAGAATGATTCCAGATTCTCTACTCACTCCATATAACTTATCCTGAAAATCATCTGGTAAATATTCCCTGCACATCCCCTGACTTTCTTCTTAATATGTGGTGGCCAGATTTAGACACGGTACTTTAGCTTAGACTAATTAGATAAATGGATGGACAGATGGCAGTATAATTATTGTGCTGAAAAATAATCATGGCAGGTGCCAAATTGTAGTGACAGTAATTCTAATTCATGGCATAGTTGCAGGCAATCATTTTAAAAAAATATATAAAACATAGAACACAGAACATTACAGCGCAGTACAGGCCCTTTGATCCTTGATGTTGTGCCGATCTGTGAAACCAGTCTAAAGCCCATCTCATCCATACCGTTCCATTATCATCCATATGTTTATCCAATCACCTTAATGTTGACAAGTCCACTACTGTTGCAGGCAGGGCATTCCATGCCCTTACTACTCTCTGAGTAAAGAACCTACCTTTGACATCTGTCCTATATGTATCACCTCTCAATTTAAAGTTATGTCCCCTCATGCTAGCCATAACCATCTGAGGAAAAGGCTCACACTATCCGCCCTATCTAATCCTCTGATCATCTTGTATGCCTCCATTAAGTCACCTCTTAACTTTCATCTCCCTGACGAAAACTGCCTCAAGTCCCTCAGCCTTTGCTCATAAGACCTCTCTCCCACAGTAGGCAACATCCTGGTAAATCTCCTCAACACCCTTTTCAGTGCTTCCACACCTTTCTTATAATATGCCAACCAGAACTGTATGGAGTACTCCAAGTGCGGTCTCACCAGAGTTTTATATAGCTGCAACATGGCCTCATGTTTCCAAAACTCAATCCTTCTACCAATAAAAGCTAACACACCGTAAACCTTCTTAACAACCCAATCAACCTGGGTGGCAGCTTTTAGAGATCCATGCACATGGACACCGAGATTTCTCTGCTCATCCACACTACCAGGAGTCTTACCATTAGCCTGGTACTCTATATTCCTGTTACTCTTTCCAAAGTGAATCACCTCACACTTACCCACATTAAACTCCATTTGCCAGCTCTCAGCCCAGCTCTGCAGCTTATCTATGTCCCTCTGTAACCTGCAACATCCTTCAGCATTGTCCACAACTCTACCAATTTTAGTGTCATCCACAAATTTAATAACCCATCCTTCTATACTGTCATCCAGATCATTGATAAAAATGATAAACAACAGTGGCCCCAAACAGATCCTTGTGGTACACCACTAGTAACTGAACTCCAGGATGAACATTTCCCATGTCGTCTTATAGCGAGTCAATTTCTGATCCAAACCATTAAATCACCCTCAATCCCATGCCTCCATAATTTCTGCAATAGCTTGCCATGGGAAACCTTATCAAACACTTTACTGAAATCCATATACCCCACATCAACTGCTTTACCCTCATCCACCTGTTTGGTCAAAGAACTCGTAAGGTTTGTGAGGCACGACTTAGCCTTTACAAAATCATGTTGACTATCTCTAATCAAATTATTCCTTTCTAGATGATTATAAAGCCTATCTCTTATAATCCTTTCCAAAACTTTGCCCACAACAGAAGTAAGTCTCACTGGTCTATAATTACCAGGGTTCTCTCTACTGCCCTTCTTGAACAAGGGGACAACATTTGCTATCCTCCAGTCTTCTGGCACTATTCCTGTAGACAGTGATGACATAAAGATCAATGCCAAAGGCTCTGCAATTTCCTCCCGAGCTTCCCAGAGAATCCTAGGATAAATCCCATTTGGCCCAGGAGACGTACCTATTTTCACACTTTCCAGAATTGCTAACACCTCCTCCTTAGGAGCCTCAGTATCATCTAGTCTAATAGCCTCAATCTCAGTATTCTCCTTGACAACATTGTCATTTTCCTGTGTGAATACTGATGAAAAATATTCATTTAGTGCCTCTCCTATCTCTTTGGACTCCACACACACCTTCCAACTATTGTCTTTGACTGGCCCTAACCTTACTCTAGTCATTCTTTTAATCCTGACATACCTATAGAAATCTTTAGGGTTTTCCTTGATCCTACCTGCCAAAGACTTTTCATGTCCTCCCTATGGCTCTTCTTACCTCCCTCTTTAGGTTCTTCCTAGCGAACTTATTACTCTCAAGCGCCCTAACGGAGCCTCACAACTCATCTTTACATAAGCCTCCTTCTTACTCTTGACAAGAGATTCAATTTCTTTAGTAAACCACAGCTCCCTCGCTCAACCACTTCCAACTTGCCCAACAGATACATACTTATCAAGGACACCCAGTAGCTGTTCCTTGAACAAGCTCTACATTTCGAATGTGCCCATCTCTTGCAGTTTCCTTCTCCATCCTATGCATCCTAAATCTTGCCTGATTGCATCATAATTGCCTTTTCCCCAGTTCTCAATCTTGCTCTGCAGTATATACCTATCTCTTTCTTTGCTAAAGTAAACATAACTGAATTGTGGTCACTATCACCAAAGTGCTCACCTACCTCCAAATCTAAGACCCAGTCTGATTCATTACCCAGTACCAAATCCAAATTGGTCTCGTCTCCTGTTGGCCTATCTGCATACGGTGTCAGGAAACCCTCCTGCATACATTGGACAAAACTGGCCCATCTAAAGTACTTGAGCTATCATATTTCCAGTCAATATTTGGAAAGTTAAAGACCCCATAACAACAACCCTGTTACATCCACTCCTATCTTTGCAATCCTTTCCTCTACATCTCTGGAACTATTCAGACGCCTATAGAAAACTCCCAGCAGGGTGGCCTACGTTTATTTTTAAATAAACGTAGAGCTGAATCTTCTGCTTTTTTGGCTAAGAGTGAGTTGCGCCATATTTGTTGAAGTGATTCTCACCCCAAGATCCAGCAAGATTTCTTGCCGTGTCTAATATAAATACACTTCATGTACCTATATTATGCCAGTGAAGTCCCTCGTGTCTTCATCTTACCACCCACCATTTACAGAATAGGGTGTCAATCACTAGATACCTGCTGAAGGACCAATGCCCTTGATAGTGACACCATACGTAAAAGTCCACTATGCACCCAGATGAGCACTAGAATCCCAGAGCTTGAATCTGAAGACAACAGAGAAGGGTGTGATGGTGGTACGATTCTCTGACAGAAACCTGGAGGGGTTGGTGCAAACAAGGGATGTCATTTCCTGGAGGACAGGCAGAGGAGGCTGTGCTGCCAGATCCTGTCAGCCTGGTCTGAGATCAGCCGCCAGTTCAGTGTTGTCCCAAACATCCAGAGGAATTGTCATTAGTGGTGTAAGGTCAATGACCTTCTCCCTTCTGCTAGGGTAAGTTCCATACTCTTTTCTCTTCAAATTGTTCTCACCGACCCATCTCCTGAGACCACAAATTGTGCATGTCTTCAGCTCTGACTACTCCTTTTGTCAGGACATCTCACCTAGACCAAAAATAACAGCTATGCCACTGACTTTCATCTCCTTAATACCTGCTTTTCTCACATTTCAGGAAGAATTTGGCAGAGTCAGGATGGTTAGTAGGCTGCCCACCGTCTGGCTACTCACTCCTATGTGGGCAAGATCCTGTCTCTGTATGCCTGAATGGCTGACCCAGCATGTCCAGGCCCCTGGACTGGTATCAGATGCTATTTTTGACTGACAGTGCCAAGACCGCCTGAATGAAGACTATCTCCTTTGACTTGAGTGAGGACTGCTGACAACCATGGCAAGCTTCCTGGCACTGTGTCTGCACTAATCATCACAGCAATATTGCATACTGTAAACCTTGTGTCTGTTGCTGAGGGGACAAAGCCCAAAAAGGCAAAGCAAAGCAATGCAAGCATGGATGCTGTGAGCATCCAGGTAGGCTCAGAGTGAGTGTACTCTATGGGGACAACCAAACAGGCTGGAGATGCAGTGTCTTACTCATTTGGCACATTTATTAAGGTAGGAAATATACAAATATTCACTACCTCCACCACCAACACACAGTGGCAGAAATGTGTACCATCTACAAGATGCATTGCAAAAATTTACCAAGGCTCCTGAGACAGTACTTTCCAAACTCACAACCAGTACCATTTAGAAGGACAAGGGATACATGGGAACACTACTATCTACGTGCTTCCCTGCAATATACTCACCATCCTGACCTGGAAATATATTTCCATTCCTTCAGTGTTGTTGAATCAAAATCCTGGAACTTCTCCCCAACAACATTTTGGGTGGACCCATGCCAAATGTACTGCAGTAATTTGAGAAATTCACCTTTTCAAGAGCAACCAGTTAAAGGAAACAAATGCTAGCTCAGCAAGCTAAATGTATTCATTAATGAATAAAACAAAACACAGTAAAAAGATATAAATGTGAGAAGAAGAATCATAAAGACAGTTCTTCAGGGCATTGAAAGCAATGGAGCTTGAAAAGACACACTGATAATGACATGAGGCTGAATATATAGGAGGCACAGGTTATAGATTTCAGGATGATTTGTAGTTAATGTAGAAATGAGTAAATCATTAAAAAAGAATTGGAGAGTTTGCAACTGCACTGTGATTAAGGGCTTATTCAATTTCCATTGTCAGAGTGGGAGAGGGAGCAAAAGTGAAAAATGTGCAGTTGTGGAAAAAATAGTTAGTAATACCTCAGTTTCACAGGAAGAATCTGTCATTAGACTTCAACAATATCTCATGTTTCCACACATCCAGGCTATGCCAAATGCCAGGGAAAATGGAATCAACATCATTGGCATGTTTATGGAACCCAAAAAGAGTTAGTTTGGTATTGTAATCATTACATTGAAAAACATTTTGGCTTATCCAGAGTCTTAAGTGGGAGATGCAGTTGGTGATGGTGACAACAGTCAATGTGGTCATTATCACAGATGATGATATAACTGATGGAGATGATGGAATTCTGGAGTCCACCACAGGTAATAGTGTACACATGGAAGAATTAATGGAAAGCAGATTCTAGAAGAATAACAGAATGCTTTAATTCTGCGCGAGTAAATGAAGCCCTCCCATTTGGTATCTGAGGAGAAAAGTAAATGATGCCATTGAAGTTGGCCAGAGCAAATTATTTATTACAAGGAGTTTGCAGTTTCTTCTGAAATCCAGCATGAATTTAGTTCAGTAAGAGGACTGTGGAAAGAACCTCCATTTTTAATATTGAATAATCTACATCAAATTTTCAAAGTATCACACACTCGATGACCTGATGAAGGGACTCAACGACCTGAGCCTGGTACTGATGAAGGGCTTTTGCCCGAAATGTCGATTCTCCTGCTTCTTGGATGCTGCCTGACCTGCTGTGCTTTTCTAGCACCATACTCTTAAATAAAATTTTTAAAACTACTTATTGAGGGATTGGAGTAACAACATATACGAACATTTGGTATTTGCTGAGCATACAATAAGAGGTTAAGATTTAACAGGTAGGCACTGACAGATTACCTTCTTTGTCTGACCACAATCCCATGGCAGAGTAGTATAAAATTGAATGTGAAGAACAATTGAATTCCTGCATCACTTTTCCTTCAAGCATCAAGCTACACATAAATGATGGAGGTAGGGGGAAATGATGTCCAGTAAGCCCTTCAAATAGCCCATTTTGCACTCAGTTTACCAATGTTATAGCTCTGATTGGGAGGAAAGCACCGATGAGCAAGCCCTGCAACTCCACAAGCCATACCTATAGTACAGATGTTTTGATTTAATCTCCAAAATTGCCAAATTATATCTCTTTATTAGCAAACCAGAACAAGAAAAATTTCATTATGTTTCTTTAACAAATTCAAAAATGACTCGTATATTATAAATAAACTTATTCTATAAATGATTAGTAAAACTGGTTTAAAACTAAACTATATTCTAGAATTTAAAAAATCCCCTTAATCCCAAGCAAACATATTCATGACAAATAAAATAATGAGGTTTTGCAGGGATTGTATGTTTAAAAGGAAGACAAAAGAAATTAACCCTCCCCCCAGCCCTATATGCCAAGGATCTGAACTCAAATGATAAAATGGTTATGGTTCCTCAAGTTTCAATAAGATTGAAATACTGACCATTATAGAATGGTGGAAAATCTGTAGACCTGACCACACCTCAGATGAAAAGTCAGTTAGATTTAGATGTTTGAACAGAAGTGACAGTTCATTTTTCAGTGATTATGGGGTGGAGATACTGATATTCAAAGCTTTCTCAGAATCTCAGAAATTCTTCCCACAGAGACACTTGTGCACCTTATTTTACTGTAAAGTTCCACCTGACGTTTTTTAGCAGAGAGAGAGTCTTGTTTGTTGGAAGCTTTCGAGAGCTGTTCCTTCTATTGCCACATCTATGTTTTCTGGAAAAATATAAACCAACTCCAGATCAGTGTTGCTCGGCATCCTTCTATGCACAGGCCCCATCTCTTCCAAATCAAGTTTCTCCAACAATTGAAGTACTAAACCTAATCTCTTAACTTTCTTAAAAAGCTTTGCTTGTCTCCTTTCTAAAGTTACATGGCTTTTCAGTAATTATCAGGCAATTCACAATCCACATTATTGTTGGATATATACAAGAAATCCCTTCAAATCTTGGTAAACTCTTTTTAGTGCTGAATAATAGAACAGTTCCGTGTCGCAGTTCCTCATAGTCCATAGTCCATAGAGGGAGGCATGGTGGGTCAATGGTTAGCTGCCTTACGGTATAAGGGACCCAGTTTTGATTCCACCCGTGGGGAACCTGTCTCTTTGCAGATTCTCCCCCTGTCTGTGTGGGTTAACTCCAGGTGCTCTAGTTTTCTCCCACAGTCAAAGATGTTCAGGTTAGGTGGATTGGCCATGCTAAATTGCCCATTGTCCAGGGATGTGTAGGGTAGGTAGATTAGCCATGAGAAATTGCAGGGTTACAGGGATAGAGTAGGAGTCTGAATGGGATGCTCTTCATAGGGCTGGAATGGAATTGATGGGTCAGGGGCCTGCTTCCACACGTTTCGGGCACAGGCCCTTCTTCAGGAATGAGCAGAGAGTGTTCAGCAGGAGAAGATAAAAGGTAGGGAGGAGGGACTTGGAGGAGGGGCGTTGGAAATGTGATAGGTGAAAAGAGGTCAAGGTGAGGGTGATAGGTCGGAGTAGGATGGAGGCGGAGAGGTCAAGAAGAAGACTGCAGGTCAGGAAGGCGGTGCCGGGCTGGAGGGATCCGGCTGAGACAAGGTGGGGGGAGGGGGGATGAAGAAACTGGTGAAGTCCAAGTTCATCCCCTGCGGTTGGAGGGTTCCCAGTCGGAAGATAAGACGCTCCTCCTCCGACCGTCGGGTTGTTGTGGTTTGGCGGTGGATGAGTCCAATGACCTGCATATCCTCGGTGGAGTGGGAGGGGGAGTTCCCACTTCCGCCACCTCCAAACAGACCCCAGCACCAAGGATATATTTCCCTCCCCTCCCCTATCAGCTTTCCGTAGAGACCACTCCCTCCGCGACTCCCTTGTCAGATCCACACCCCCCACCGACCCAACCTCCACTCCCGGCACCTTCCCTTGCAACCGCAGGAGGTGCAACACTTGCGCCCACACCTCCCCCCTCACTTCTCTCCAAGGCCCCAAAGGAAACTTCCATATCCGCCACAGATTCACCTGCACCTCCACCCACATCATCTACTGCATCCGCTGCAGCCGGTGTGGCCTCCTCTATATTGGGGAGACAGGCCGCCTACTTGCGGAGCGATTCAGAGAGCACCTCTGGGCCACCCGGACGAACCAACCCAACCAACCTGTAGCACAGCATTTCAACTCCCCCTCCCACTCCACCGAGGATATGCAGGTCATTGGACTCATCCACCGCCAAACCACAACAACCCGACGGTCGGAGGAGGAGCGTCTTATCTTCCGACTGGGAACCCTCCAACCGCAGGGGATGAACTTGGACTTCACCAGTTTCTTCATCCCCCCTCCCCCCACCTTGTCTCAGCCGGATCCCTCCAGCCCGGCACCGCCTTCCTGACCTGCAGTCTTCTTCTTGACCTCTCCGCCTCCATCCTACTCCGACCTATCACCCTCACCTTGACCTCTTTCCACCTATCACATTTCCAACGCCCCTCCTCCAAGTCCCTCCTCCCTACCTTTTATCTTCTCCTGCTGAACACTCTCTGCTCATTCCTGAAGAAGGGCCTGTGCCCGAAACATCGAATCTCCTGTTCCCTGGATGCTGCCTGACCTGCTGTGCTGTTCCAGCAATAAAGTTTCAACTTTGATCTCCAGCATCTGCAGACCTCACTTTCTCCTCGTAGGTTACAATGGACACAGGTATGGCCTCCAGAAATGTGGCTCATTTCTTTTCCTTAATTACAAATGGAGCAAATTGAGCACATGGACCTGATCACTGATTCAAATGGTGATTGAGATACAAACAACAATAAAAATATCAATTTCCTTATCATTGTTTGTGTATATTTTATTTTGGATCAGACGGTTCAGAACTTAAAAATAAACTTAAAAGCTTAAACAAATGTTTTGTTTCTTTAAAAAAAGTATGAAGAAGGAAAAAGAAGGAGAAACCCCAATTACAAGAGTGTTGACCTCTCTGAACTGGAATGGGAAGACAAGGATAACATTGTAAGTCCCTATTTAGTTTTGATGTTCTTTAGATTGCAAGATCATAGGCCAAATTCTGTCAAAGCCAAAAGGTTTCCATGGGAAATTAAACATTTTGGAGGGACCTAGACGCAAAGGTGATGTTATAGTCCTTTACAAAAAATTTGCAAAATGATTGACACTGTGACACAAAGAAATACTCAACCCGATTCCAAGAACTTAATTTAAAAAAAGGCCTATGGAATGTCTTAAAGAAGGAAAGAGAGATTAAAAGACAGATAGATTTTAAAAGGCTACACTTAAAGGTTAGGACCTGGGCAACTGAAAGCACAACACGAATGATGGAGTGATTACAATTGGCAGTATTTGAAAAAAACAGAGTTGTAGAACAGAGACCTCAGACCTTTGCATCTGGAAGAAATTACAGAGATAGGGAGAATTGAGGCCTTGGAGCAATTTGGAAACAAAGATGAGTATCGTAAAAAAACAGCATCACTCAACAGGAAGCCAAAGCAGGTCAACAAGCATAGGGGAGATGGACAAGCTGGACTTGGTAAAAGTTGGGACATGGGAAACAGAGATTTGATTTACTTCTAATTCATGAGGGTAGAATGAGGGAAATTGGCCCAGATGCATTATAATAATCAGGTCTAGAAGTAACAAAAGCCTGGAAAATAATTTCAACAACAAATAAACTGAGATAAGGACAGTCGGGCAATGTTACAACAATGGGAATAGGTGGCCTTTGTGATGGTGCAGATATGTGTCTGGAAGCTCATCTTGGAGTGAACAAAATATCAAGGTTGCCAACAGTATGGGTCTGTCAAAGACAGGTGCCAGGGAGGGTGATAGTTTTGGGCAGAAGGGAATGTAATTTGTGACAGGGCTTGAGGGCAATGCTTTCTATCTTCAATATTTAGTTGGAGAAATTTTCAGCTCATCCAGAACTAGACTTTATAATAGCTAAGGTTATGAAAAACATAGAATAAAATAAAATATAGACAACTTGACAATCAAATTTAAAATAAAGGCGTTTGAACCTTAACCAGTAAATGTTGTTTCAGTAGATCAGGTATATCTAGTTGAGGTACTGCTGCTTCATCTCATAAGCATGTACTCTGATGAATTCCCATGAACAAATTCACCCCCAGAAAACTTAATTTATCTTCTGAAATAGCATTACCTTAACAATAGGTAACATGAGTTTTAACATGAATTTTTCTCCCCATGTTAAGAAGCATCTTATAAGAGTAAAATATCAACTGAACCCATTTTGTTCAATTGTAGACCACTGTCATTAGTAAAAGCAATAATTCACTTTCCCTACAGAGCTTCTATGAGAGTATTAATAATTTACATTATTTTATAGCTGCGTAATGGTATGGTAAATCGGAAAACAGGAAAATTTTCCATGGAAGTGAAAAAGACAGTAGAAAAAGGGGTAAGTAATTTCTTTCTCTCTGATTAGATGAAAAAAATTAACTTTTTAATAAGACATTCAATTATTTATGCTGGAAGTTCTCCTCATACCTTTAAAGAAGAAAATAGTCATTCACTCATGAATGCTTTGCTTTATTAAATGGTACACCAATGAATCTCGAATTGTTGAGAGAATAAAAGGTAAGATAAAGTACCTTTTTTTGAATTGAAATCTTTTGTATTGTATGCTGTTAGAAATTCACATCAAATATCTGAATGGTAGTGATAACACTTTTACAGGTCAAAACAAAAAGAAAAAGAGCAATTTTAAAATAACCCATTTTGTAGGAAATTGTCAGGATCCAATTTGCTGCCTGCTTTATGCCCTATCTGATTTTACTATGTAGTGACTTCAATGGAAGTTAAATGATATTAAAGCAAAAGAGAACATTTTGTGTTGATTCAACATGATTTTGCCAGAAATGGAAAACAGCATTTTAAAAGAAAGATCCGAGATATTTTAATTATTTCCATGGGTTAGAGATGTCTAGGTGGAGACTTAGCGGAGGTTTTTAAACATTCTACAATTTTTAATAGGGATAAATTCCTCTAGTTAGCACCAAGGAATTATCAATGTAGAACTATCACTAAAACAATTCTTAGAGGCATATAAAGTGGTTAGAGCAGAAACCATTGCACCTTTGAAGAGAAAATTGAATGAAACTTTGAAGCAGAGCAAGCTACAAGGCCATGTTTAGATTGCTAGCAGTGGTATTTTTGTTGGAGTGCTTCAGCCACATTCTGGCACAGTCAGGGCAGACTAAATAACCCTCTTCAGTGCGGTGAACATTTATCTTTCTTTCCAACTGAATATATTTTATATAAATCCTATAGCCAATTCAAAAACATTGACATTATTTAAAACGTGTTTCCAATGCTGATGTACAATTGTCTTCTGTATTTTTATAAGATTGTGTTATAATTATCACTTTTGTGTAAATAGAACTTCTAATAGGCAAATTTTATGTAAGAATGCTTAAAACACTCAGATTACAATCCAGTATTCACTGATATTACACAGGCAACAGCCCAGTCAAGTAAATGCTCAAAAGGAATGTAGTACAAGTGCACTAAACACTTGCAGGTGAACTTTGCTCTTTCTGTATTGATTTATCCACACCACTTGGCAAGTACATGTTCCAAGGATATGTTCTGGTGGAGAAAGGCAAGATTAAAGCTATGATTTAGGATGCTGGCTTAATAATAATGTACAGAATATATAGCTGTGTTCAAACCACTTTTTCTTTTTGAGTCATATTGTTAAGATTCCATTTTATGTTGGTTTAGGGTTTCTTCCTTAGTACCATCAATGATACAAATGTGCTTTTCTGGACCATATAAATATATTTTTAAAGTAACAGATTTACTGAAATTGCAATTATGTTTGCAGCAAAGGTACCAGAAGAGTTGCATAAATCTTCTGTAATGGGCAAAAGATTTACAAGTATTAAAACAAGAGCACATATCAGGCTTTCAAACAACCTCTACTCATTTATAAAGTGCCAGTTACTACTACTGTGTTTTATTTTTCATGTTAGAAGCGAGTCTTAGTGATGACAAATGATTACTATTACACAGACATCAAAGGCACTCCATTCAGGTAGGTTTCATTATTTGCCTTGTTCTCTAAGATTCTTTGGAATTAAAAACAATAAGAGTATTTTTGATAACATCATCTAATTTTTTGCAATCTGCTCTGTACAGTCTAGGTGTGGCTTTATCCAGAGGACACGGCAAGTACTTTCTCCAAGGAAATGTTACACTGGAAGAAGGTATGATTTAAACTATGACTTGGAGCAAAATATTTGTAACAGAGAGGAGTAGATTGCTCTGCTGATGGGGTAACTTCAGAAAATCATCTAAATCAACTTTGATCATCTTTGACCTGAAAGTAGAAAGAAAATGTTGTAATTTATTTACAATATCTGTGGGATCCATAATTGTTTTAAGAATGTCTGAAAAGAACTCGAGCTTACATCAAATGGAAAGACATCAATCGTAATTTTCTTCAATAATGAGAAACACTTTTTTCATGTCACCTGGCAACTCTTGACCTGGAATTAGTACCAATCATACAGGGGTTATGACAGACAAAAAGAGATCAAACGCAAAGGAGAGATAAAAGCACAATAATTGAAGGGTGAGAGTGATCAGTACACAGATACAGGTGCAAAGAGAATTCATAAATGACCTGGAAAATGGGCCACAGGATTTATGTGAGAATAAGCCTGCAAATCTCTCCAAAAAGAGCAAGTTTTTTTGGGAGTAAGAGGAAAAATAGATACAGACACCCATGTGGAAGTGAACAAGCTAAAAGAAAGTATATCTTAAAATGTGGTGCAAATAGCTTCATCATGTATAGGAGCTATACGTTTGTACAAAAGCAACGGGTGATGAGTCAGCTGCTGTTGGGCAGTTGTCAAGGTACTATGGAAAGCTATAACATGACCTAATTTAGAGTGGACATGCGCAATTTTGGTCCTAACTGTATCTGGAGACCTCAGATAAGGTATCTGCTGGTAAATGAACGTTGAGGGCCAAATCAATTGAGTTGGAATGTAACGTGTGAGATTACACATTTTTGCCACATTTATGCAGTGAGTTGCTATAGTTTTGTAAGACATATCCTACTAATACCTGCCATATAAAGTGAAGTTTCTCTTTTTGAAATATTATTTGCTTATTGATTCATGTTTGTTCATGTCAAAGAAAAAAGGTTACAAAAAATGAAGCCTCATTGGTAATTTTTTACTTTGGGGGGTGATGAAGAAACTTTAATTATTTTGGTTTACACATGGATATCACAATGAAACTGAGGGTCTGAGTCAGGAATTGAATCAAGAAACTGTAAACTTCCTGTGTTTAAACAAACAAGATTGCGCATTTGTTTTTCTTGTATTAGCATATGAATGTGCTTACCTTTGAGCCTCAAGCGGTGTTGATAGTAACAAAATAGTTGATAAAAGGTGATTTACAGCCTTTAGCAGGACACATGGGGATTAATAGAAGAACAGGAACAAGAGAGACAGAAACCTTGAAGAAGATAATGCCAAACCTGCTGAGTTTCACCAGCCACTTCCTGTTTTTATTTCAGATATCCACCATCTGCAGTATTTGACTTTTGCTGTCAAAATATTCTTCTATTTCCTCCTCCCTCATGTGACAATATACTTATGCCTTTATGGTCAATGCTTTTCACTTCAACAACTCCTCGGTAACATTTTCTACATCATGAACCTGCTTGGGTAGTAAAGAATTCCTGTGAATTCTGTGTTGGATTGATCGCTGACCATCCTATATTTATCATCTCTTGTTTTGGCCTCCTGTGCAAATTGAAAGAAGTTGTCAAAGTGTACCCTATTCAAAATCCTAAAATCTCTCATTAGATTACCTCTCTGCCTTCTCCTTTCTAAAGTAAAGAGCCTCGGTCTGTCAAACCATCCCTAATTATTAATATTATTATCTCCATTATCATAGGCAAAGGTGATTGTCTTTCATGTGTCCAAAGATGGGTGATGAGTTCCATTTGGGAACTGCAAACTTTATGGCATGTCGGAGATTTGTTGTCTTGTGGAATGGATGGTTGTGTATTATTAGTTCACATCATGGATTTTTCATCACTCTTGATTGTTCTCTTTATTTTGCCATCCCTGTGTCTCAAAATGCTACAATCCTTCCCACAGTTTTTGCCTCCATTTGGTTTGGTCTCCTAGGAAGTGATGAAAATGTATATCCTGAACTGCTGAGAAGAAGAAGACTTGGTTCATGATAATACATGAGCAGTAATTAAATTAGATTACCTACTGTGTGGAAACAGGCCCTTCGGCCCAACCAGTCCACACTGACCCTCCGAAGAGTAACCCACCCAGACCCATTTCCCTCTGACTGATGCACCTAACACTACGGGTAATTTAGCATGGCCAATTCACCTGACCTGCACATCTTTGGACTGTGGGAGGAAACCAGAGCACCCGGAGGAACCCACGCAGACATGGGGAGAATGTGCAAACTTCACACAGACAGTTGCCCGAGGTGGGAATTGAACCTGGGACCCTTGTGCTGTGAGGCAGCAGTGCTAACCACTAAGCCACCGTCATCTTGTTCATGGACCCAATACAGAGCAGATGTTAAGATGAGAGTGAAACAAGATTGTGTCATTGCCCCCATTCTCTTTTTCAAAGTTAAAAATCACACAACACCAGGTTATAGTCCAACAGGTTTATTTGGAAGCACTAGCTTCCAGAGCGCTGCTCCTCCTTCAGCTGGTTGTGGAGTATAAGATCATAATTTCAGTTACATCACACCGTAAACTTTTGCTATAAGTTCTGTGTCTTACGATGTTATACTCCACAACCATCTCATGAAGAAGCAGCGCTCTGAAAGCTAATGTTTCTAAATAAACCTGTTGGACTATAACCTGGTGTTGTGTGATTTTTAACTTTGTACACCTCAGTCCAACACCGGCATCTCCAAATTATGACTCTCTTTTTCAACCTTCTTAGCTGCTGTACTCCAATTTTTGTCATTATTTCATGGTTGGAAACCACAGGGTTTTAAACTGTCTATTTAATTCCAAGGTAAGAAACAAAATCCTTAAAATTCCTTCCTGCAGAAAAGTCTTAAAGGGAAGAGTGACCAGACAGAGGTCATTGTGCACATTGATCCTAATAACAAAGGTAGAGGAAGGGATGAGGTTCTACAGAGAGAATATAGGAAATTAGGTAAGAGGTTAAAAAGCAGGAACTGAAGGGTAATAATTTCTAGATTACTCCTGGTGCCATATGACAATGAGAGTAGAATAGGAAGATAGGGCAGGTGAATCCATCATTGAGAAATTGGTGCAGGAGGCAGTGATTCAAGTTTTTGGATCATTGGGATCTATTCTGGGGCAGAAGTGATCTTTATAAGATAGGTTGCACCTGAACTGGACTGGATGGGGATCAATATCTTGGTGGGAGATTTGCTTAGGCTACTCAGGGGGCTTTAAACTAGAATTGGGGGGGTTGGGGGTAGAGATGGGGGGGAATTGAAAGCAGTAGTGAGAAAACAAAGAAGGTTGAGGCTGCTCCAGTAGTTAAGGGGAGCAAATTAACTAAACAAGATTGACAAGAGCAAGGTAGAAAACTAAGCAAGACTGATGAATGAAACTGTATTTACTTCAATGCAGGAGGCCTGACAGGTAAGACAGAAGAATTCAGGGCATGGATGGGAACTTGGGACTGTGATATGATGAAGAGCTTATGCTCGAAATGTCAACTATTCTGCTCCTCCGATGTTGCCTGACCGGCTGTACTTTCCAGCACCACACTCTTCGACTGGGATATCAAAGGTTTCACTGAAGTCACATGACATCAGGTTATAGTCCAACAGGCTTATATGAAAACACAAGCTTTCGGAGTGCAGTCCCTTCATCAGATAAAGTGAGACAGAAGAGCACATAGAAACAGAATTTATAGGCAGATAGAGCAAGGGCAGACAGTTAAATTGCCTGTAGTGTTGGGTGAAGGGGTAAATGTAGGGGAATGGGTCTGGGTGGGTTGTGCTTCGGCAGGTCGATGTGGACTTGTTGGGCCGAAGGGCCTGTTTCCACACTGTAAGTAATCTTAAAAAAAAATCTGTAAGAATAATAAGGTTGTAATGTAGGGAATTTTAACTTTCCAAACATAGATTGGGATTGCCATAGTGTAAAGCGTTTGGATGGGGAAGAATTTATGTGTTCATGAAACTTTTCTTATTTAATATATAGATGTACCTAGTAGAGAAGGAACAAAACTTGATCTTCTCTTGGGAAATAAGGCCGCTCAAGTGGTATTAGTTGGGGAGCACTTTGAAGCCAGTGATCTTAATTCTATTAGTTGTAAAATAGATATGGAAGTAGATACGCCTGATCTTAGAGTTGAAGCTCTAAATTGGAGTAAGGCCAATTTTAATGGTATTAGACAGGAACTTTCAAAAGTTGATTGGGGGAAGTTTTTCACAGGAAAAAGGACATCTGACATCTTTAAAAGCAAGATAACAAGAGTTCAGGGGCAGCATGTTCCTGTTAGTGTGAAGGACAAGGCTGGTAGGTGTAGGGAACAATGGAGGTCCAGAGATATTGAGGCTCAAGTCAAGAAATAGAAGGAGCATATAACAGATATTGACAGCTGGGATTGAGTGAATCCTTGGAGGAGTATAGGAGGGATAGGAGTACACTTAAAAGGGAAATCGGGAGGGCAAAAAGGGGACATGAGATTGCTTTGACAAATAAGGTTAAAGAGAATCTGAAGAGATTCTATATGTATATCCGATACATAGCAAAAGAGTAACTGGGGAGAGAATAGGGCTCTTGCCCAAAATATCGATTCTCCTGCTCCTTGGTTGCTGCCTGACCTGCTGTGCTTTCCAGCACCACATCCTTGGCTCCTTAAAGATCAGCAAAACTGAAAATGTGTGGAACCACAGGAGATGGATGAGATACTTAATGAATACATTAACAGCAAACGAGTAACTAGGGAGAGAATAGGGCTCCCTAAAGATCAAAAAAGTGTGAATCTGATGAATGAGAGATACTTAATGAATGTTTTGGGTCAGTATTCACGTGGAGAAAGACATAGAAGTTAGGGAAATTGGGAAAATAAATTGTGACGTCTTGAAAGGAATCCACTTTAAAGAAGAGGAGGTGCTGGAGGTCTTAAAACAGATAAAGATACAGAAATCCCTGGGACCAGATCAGGTATGTCCCAGAACATTGTGCAAGGCTAGGGAGGAGATTGCCAGGCTTCCTGCAAAGATATTTGTCTCATTGACAGTCATTGGTAAGGTGCCAGAAGACTGGAGGGTGGCTAATGTGCCAGTGTTGAAGAAAGGCTGCAAGGAAATGCCGGGGAATTATAGACCAGTGAGTCTGACATCATTGGTTGGTATGTTGTTGGAGAGGAATCTGAGAGATAAAATTTACATGTATTTACGTGGTAAGGCAAAGACCAATTAGGGGTAGTCAGCATGGCTTTGTGTGTGGGAAATTGTGTCTCACAAATTTGATTGCTTTTTTTTTAAGAGATTACCAAAAAGATAAATGAAGGCAGAGCGGTAGACATCAACATGGACTTTAGCAAGGCCTTCAATAAGGTCCCACGTGGTAGATTGGTTCATAGAGTTAGATTACATGGGATCCAAGGAGAGATAGCCAACTGGATACAAAAATTGGCATGATGATAGAAGACAGAGGGTGGTAGAGTATTTTTATTTGAACTGAAGTCATGTGACTGGCGGTGTGCTGCAAGGATCGGTTCTGGGTCCGTTGTCGTTTGTTATTTATATCAATGATTTGGATGAGAATATAGGAGAAAAGGTGAGTCAATTTATGGATGACACCAAAATTGGTGGCATTGTAGACTGTGAAGAAGGTTATCTAAGAGCACAATGTGATTTTGGGCAAAATAGGCTGACAAGTGGCAGATGGAGTTTAATTTAGATAAATGAGATGTGGTGCATTTTGTTAAGGCAAACCATAAGACCATAAGACCATAAGACATAGGAGTGGAAGTAAGGCCATTCGGCCCATCGAGTCCACTCCGCCATTCAATCATGGCTGATGCGCATTTCAGCTCCACTTACCAGCGTTCTCCCCGTAGCCCTTAATTCCTCTAGACAACAAGAATCTATCAATCTCGGCCTTGAAGACATTTAGCGTCCCGGCTTCCACTGCACTCCGTGGCAATGAATTCCACAGGCCCACCACTCTCTGGCTGAAGAAATGTCTCCGCATTTCTGTTCTGAAATGACCCCCTCTAATTCTAAGGCTGTGTCCACGGGTCCTAGTCTCCTCGTCTAACGGAAACAATTTCCTAGCATCCACCTTTTCCAAGCCATGTATTATTTTGTACGTCTCTATTAAGTCTCCCCTTAATCTTCTAAACTCCAACGAATACAATCCCAGTATCCTCAGCCGTTCCTCATATGTTAGACCTGTCATTCCAGGGATCATCCGTGTGAATCTCTGCTGGACACGTTCCAGTGCCAGTATGTCCTTCCTGAGGTGTGGGGACCAAAACTGGACACAGTACTCCAAATGGGGCCTAACCAGAGCTTTATAAAGTCTTAGTAGTACATCTCTGCTTTTATATTTCAACCCTCTTGAGATAAGAGACAACATTGCATTCGCTTTCTTAATCACGGACTCAACCTGCATGTTTACCTTTAGAGAATCCTCGACTAGCACTCCCAGATCCCTTTGTGCTTTGGCTTTATTAATTTTCTCACCATTTAGAAAGTAGTCTATGCTTTTATTCTTTTGCCAAAGTGCAAGACCTCGCACGAGGCCTGGCTTGCACAGTTAATGGTTTGAACTGAGGAGTGTTGTTGAACAAAGAGACCTAAGGGTACAAGTTCATACTTCCTTGAAAGTGGCATTGCAGGTAGACAGAGTAGTGAAAAAGACATTTGACACACTTCCCTTTATTGGTCAGAGCTTTGAGTATAGGAGTTGGATGTCATGTTACAGCTGTATAAGACATTGGTGAGGCCATTTTTTGAATACTGCGTACAATTCTGGTTGTCCTGCTACAGGAAGGATGTTGTTAAACAGGAAAGGGTACAGAAAAAAATTACAAAGATGTTGCCAGGAAGGAAAGGTTTGAGTTATAGGGAGAGGCTGAATAGGTTGGGGCATTTTTCCCCTGGAATGTAGGAGACTGAGGGGTGACCTTTTGGAGTTTTATAAAATCATAAAGGGCATGGATAAGGTGAATAGCCAAGATTTTTTCCCAAGGGTAGAGTAGTCCAAATATAGAGGGCATATGTTTAAGGTGAGAGGGAAAAGATTGAAAAGAGATCTGAGAGACAACTTCTTCACGCAGAGGGGGGTGCCTGTATGCAGTGAGCTGCCAGAGCAAGTGGTGGAGTTTGGTACAATTACATTATTTAAAAGACATTTAGACTTGTCCATGAATAGAAAAGGTTTCGAGGGATATGGTCCAAATATAGGCAAATGGGACACATTCAGTTTAGGACCAAAGGGTCTGTTTCAGTGCTGTGTGATCCAATGACTCCAATCACCTAGGTATCTGGACTTAGGGAAGAATGGGTTGGTTCTGCTAATTATTGAATAGAACTGTCCAAAATTGAAAGAAAAAGAATAAGAATGACAAAATAATGACTTAGAAGGATAGAGGTGAATAGTAGATGAAAAATCTCAAAGCTGTTTCTGGTTTGACAGCTGAACTTTACTGTGGACAAAATATCAGAAGCTGATCGGCCACCTGATATAAGTAAATGGAAGAGAAAATCAAGTGGAAGGCAAACGTTTAGGATGATTAACATGGAAAATTAAAATCAGCCTGTTATTTTCCTCTGGTTATGCCAACCAGTTTATTTGATTAAGGAGTATTACAGTAGTCATTTTCATAATCACAAATTCAGTAAAACGTCGATAAGGAAGAAAATGTAAATTCTGCAGATCTACAAATTCTCTTTAAAGAGTGTCCAAAATTGTTAAAGATTTTAACAATTATTAGACATAAAACTCAAAGTGGCTTGGCATCTGTAAACCTTTGTAGTGAGCATATCCATATTGTTGATATTTTATGGAAATCTCTTCCTGAAAGTGAGATTTAAAGCATGTCTGTAAAAATATGAATACAATGAACTAAAATAATATGAGATTTCAGTGTTCACCCTCTCAGACTTTCAATCTCTCAGTCACCTTGTCTCATCCATCTTCAACAGTGCAGTCAATTGTGTACTAGCCAAGTGTTGTCGCTGTTATTTCATAGCTGGATTGACAAGGTGGAAATCAAGTTGATAAATTTATTGTAGTATTTATGTACAGTTCAACAGTGTAGACTTGACAGATGCAATGTAACTACCATTACACATTCTCAAAACATTTTCAAAAAAATCAATAAAACTATTCTAAGTGAAAATGGCAAATTAGGTAGTTGACCCATAGCACTGTGGAAAATTCAATCCTTCAATTTCTCAGGACATATGATCCCTATTGAGTACTAATTTTTAATTATAATTTCCATCCATTTCATACAGCATCTGGGCTACCATGAAAAATTCAAATATATGAGTGCTATTTTAAACGTTACTGATTATTATAGTGATACCAATTTAGTTCATAATTAAAAGATACAATCTGACTGACTATAAGACCAGATATAAATCTTTTGTGACAAATATTAGACCATACAGCCTTAATTATAAATGAAAGTTAGTTAAAATAAGTTATATTTACGCAGTAACTTTCACAACCACTGGACATCGCAAATGTTTTACACTGAATAAAATGCTTTGAAGTTTAATTTCTCATAACATAAAATGGGGGTGGCCTAGTTATAATAACCACTAGACTATTAAACCAGAAACTCAGCCACTATTCTAGGGATACAGGTTTAAACCCTCACAGATGCTGGAATTTGAATTCCATTTTAAAAAAAAACTAGAATTAAGAATTTACTAATGCTTGGGGAACTGGGTTTGAATCCTGCCATGGTGGAATTTGAATTCAATAATTATCTGGAATTATGGACTCATGACCATGATACCACTGTCAATTGATGGAAAAATCCACCTGGTTCACAAATGTTCTTTTGGGAGGGAAATCTGCCATCCTCTATACCTCCAATTTTGGTGTCATCTGCAAACTTACTAACCATTCTTCCTATGTTCACATCCAAATCAGTTATATAAATGCCAAAAAGCAGTGGACCCAGCACTGATCCTTGTGGCCCATCGCTGGTTGCAACCCTCCACCACCGTCGGCTACGGATGCATCTATCCATGATAGTATTGGTAAGAGTGACCATCGTACAGTTCTTGTGGAGATAACGTTCAGTCTTCACATTGAGAATATCCCCCATCACGTTGGGTGGCACTATCACTGTGCTAGATGGAGGGAGCAGACATCAAACAGATCTAGCAGCTGAAGTGGAGTATCCATGAGGCACTGTGTGCCATCAATTATTACAGAATGTACTCAAACACAGTTTGCAACCTCATGGCTTTGCATATCCCCCACTCAACCATTCCCACCAAGCCAGGGGATCAACCCTGGTTCAAGGGAAAGTGCAGGAGTGCACGCCTGAAGCAGCACCCGGCATACCTAAACATGAAGGGATAACCTGGTGCAGCTACCAAACTGACTGATTTATTCATTGAAGTGGAATTTGTTCCATGTATTTGTTGCAAATACAATGAAAGGTGTTGTGTAATGTTGCCACTATCTGGCATCAACTTAAAAACACAGAAAATAAACTAAGAATAAAAAGGTAAAAAAAAAGAAATAAAGCTAAAAGATCAACATTGTAGTCCTTCTTGTTAAGTAGCTTAGCCTCAGGCCTGGATCCAGGCTCTTCCACCTTGATGCTGAATCCATCACCAGTATAAAGCTATCGACCAGCCTCGGGTTCTTTCATCGCGCCATTGTTTGGCACCATCTTACCTTCACCCAACATCATCACCACCATGAGACTGAACTGGGCTAATCTTGGCAATCAAGCTGAAACTACAAGGTCCCCAACTGGTTCTAAACCTGATGCTGGGCCCACCATCCTAAAGTAGCCACCGTCAATTGCCTCCCTCCACAAATGCAAACTGGCACTGATACCTTGCAGCTACTGAAGCCATCCAAGATTTCCACAAGAAAGGAAAAGGGAAAAAGGAAAGGATAAAGAACGGAAAAGCGGACAGAGCGGACGAGCCTGGGCTCAGGAGTCCAATGGCGGCGCTGTTTACTCCACTGCCAGCTTGATGATGAAAACAGGATTACTTGCATGCCAAACAACATAAGTAGCAAGTGATAGAGCTAAGCGCCACAAGCAATGAATCATACCTAAGCTCTGCCGTTGTGTCACATCCATTCGTGAATGGAGGTAGACAGTTTAACAATTCCCTGGAGGGGGAGGCTCCACAAATATCCCGTCCTCAACAATGGAAGAGCCCAACACAGTAGTGCAAAAGATAAGGCTGAAGGATTTGCAGCAGTCTTAAGCCAGAAGTGCTCAGTGGACAATCCATCTCAGCCTCCACTAGTAGTAACACAGTTTTGAGTCAATTCGATTCATTCCATGTAATAGCAAGAAACAGTTGGATGCATTGGATACTACAAAGGCTATGAGCCCTGACAACATTCCAGCAATAATGCTGAAGAACTTGCTATTCCATTAGCCTCGCTGTTCCAGTGCAATTGCAACACTGGTATCTATCCGAGAATGTCCTGTGAACGAAAAACAGAACTAAACCAACCCAGACAATAACCACCACATCAGTTCACTCTCAATCATCAGTAAAGTGATGAAAGGTGTCATAAACACTGTTATTAAGCAAAACCTGCTCAGCAATAGTCTGCTGAGCAATAGCTTGGGAGAACAGGAATCAGTGGTAATCAGGAGACAAATTCTCCGCCGATTGAAGTCATACCTGGTAGATGGAGGTAGATGGTTGTGGTTGTTGGAAGTCAGTCATCTCAGCTCCAGGAAATCTCTACAGGAGTTACTCAGGGGAGTGTACTGGACCAATCCATCTTCAGCTGTTTCATCAATAACCGACCCTCTATCAAAAGTTCAGAAGTGAGGATGTTCGCTGATGATTGCACAATGTTCAGCACCATTCGTAATTCCTCAGATACTGAAGAAATCCATGTTCAAATGCAACAAAACCTGGACAATATCCAGGCTTAGGCTGACAAGTGGCAAGTAACATTCGCACCACACAAATGCCAAGCAATGGCCATATCTAATAAGAAATAATCTATTCACCATCCCTTAATATTCAGTGGTGTTACCACCACTGGATCCACCAATATCAACATGCTAGATATTACCATTGGCCAGAAACTCAACTGGACTTGTCATATAATACATTGGCTACGAAAGTAGGTCAGAGGCTTGGAATACTGTGGCGAGTAACTTACCTCCTGACTCCCCAGAACCTGTTTATTATCTAAAGGTCACAAGTCAGGAGTGTAATGGAATACTCCCCAGTTACCTGGTACAGATCCACCAATACTCAATAAGCTTGACACCATCCAGGACAAAGCAGCCCACTTGATTGACACCACATCCACAAGCATCCAATCCCTCCACCACCAACACTCAATAGCAGCACTGTGTACTGTCTACAAGATGAACTGTAGAAATTCACCAAAGATCCTTAGACAACACCTTCCAAACCCACAACTACTTCCACCTAGGATAAGGACAGCAGATACAGGGAATACCACTGTCTACAAGTTCACCTCTAAGTTGCTCACCATCTGACTTGAAAATATATCTCTGCTCCTCATTGTTGCTGGGTTAAAAACCTGTAATTCCCTCCATAAGGGCATTATGTATCTACCTACAACACATGAACTACACTGGTTCAAGAAAGAAGCTCAAAACTACCTTCTCAACTGGGGGTGGGCAATAAACACCTGCCAGCCAGTGACACCTAAATCCTCTTTGCACATATCATATTCCCATAAACATAAGAGTCATAGAGATGTACAGCATGGAAACAGACCCTTCGGTCCAACTTGTCCATGCCGACCAGATATCCCAATCCAATCTAGTCCCACCTGCCAGCACCTGGCCCATATCCCTCCAAACCCTTCCTAATCATATACCCATCCAGATTCCTTTTAAATGTTGCAATTGTACCAGCTTCCACCACTTCCTCTGGCAACTCATTCTATACTCGTACCACCCTCTGCGTGAAAACGTTGCTCCTTAAATCTCTGTTATACCTTTCCCCTCTCACCCTAAGCCTATGTCCTCTAGTTCTGAACTCCCCCATCCCAGGGAAAAGACTTTGTCTATTTATCTTTTCCATGCCCTTCATGATTTTTTAAACCTCTGTAAGGTCACCCCTCAGCCTCTGACGCTCCGGGGAAAAACAGGAATGTGATAATGAATAGGTAATATGTTTTTGTGATGTTGACTGAGGGACAAATGTTGGGTCAAGAAAGAAGAGAAATCTTCCCTATTTTTCTTTGAAACAGTGTGAGAGGTTTTTTTCATGAACACCGAATGGGCCAGATGGGACCTTGATTTGGCATTTCCTCTGAAAAACAATATCTCTGATAATGCAGCATTCCATGAGTACTAAACTGGTACATCAGTTCTCAAATGGGACATGATCCTCGAACACTGTGATTTGACATGTATTTCTTTAGGGGGAACATGTGTTTCTTCATTAGAAATTTAATAGTTGTGTTAATTTTCTTTTAGTGATTATTTTTTTAAAAAGTGATATAATTATATTTGACTATTATAGAAAAATAATTTTTCCTGTCATGTGTTCGCACTGCAAATGGATTCTTGCTAGACATTCAAACTCTGAAGTAATTTGATGACTTGTGTCATTTCTTAGTCAATTTTAATGCTTTAAGGAATGCTTCAAAATCCAGCAAAACCCATGCTGGCACCAAATTTAGCCTAGATAGGTCCAGAAAGAAAAAGAAAATGTGAATGTACATAAAAACATAAAAGGTTGGGGACAATTAAGGAAGAGGAACATAATTTGGGGGACAAAACTTGACATACTTTTCAAGAACCTTAAGACTCTAGTTGATCCTAATTGCATCTTTGAGGAAGGCTATAGGAATGAGGCTTCAAAAATAAACAGACAAAATTCAAAAGAAAAGGGACCTCTAAATACTGGCATAAGTTGCAGATAAGTCAAGGAACAACTCAACACCAACAACTTGATTAATAGTTAACAAACTCAAGGTAGTGCTGCCTGAGACCTGAGTTGAGCAGGATTGTCCTATGTAGCTGTTCACTACAAATCTTTTCATTAGTGTTGCAGTATTCTAGCAAGATGGCACAGCCAATGTTTTGTTGTAATCACTCCAGGTGTGATACCCCAAAGTATTACAGTTCCAAATGGCATACCCCAAATTGTGAAGTCCCAGTTGAAGAGGAATGAACTGGCTCCCCTGCTTTCACCAACACACTTGGTTGGTCCCAACAAGGATAACTTAAGGAGGATCTATTCCCTTCTGGATAATTTTCTCCAATACCAGAAAAATATTGAGTTTAAAAGGAGCCAATTTAAGAAACATTCATGAGTTAAGAAAAAAAGTGAGTTTATCTGTTACTAACAGTGAGAAACAAAAAGGCAACACACACACACAGAATATGAATAATAGGTGAACTTAAAAATTGTTAAAAGGTAGTATATGGATCAGTCTCTGAGTTGTTCATGGAGAGTAGATAGTAAGGTTTTGCAGCTGTTACAGTTGGTATGACTGGTAGTATTGATGTTAGTAATTGATTAGCTAATTTTGAAGTTCTTGGCTTTACAGGTTCATTGAAAAGTTCTATTCTGATTCCTTTCTGCAGTGCCTGGCTGATAGCACTGGAAGTGAAAGAACTCTAAATTTAATCTAAAAAAAAACTCGTTTCTGTTCTTTACCTGCACTGCTGGGGGTTTAATGGTTCTTCTCAAAGCTATGTTAATCACAGCACACTAGTCTACACAGTAGGATATCAAAGCAATAAGACGTACAGATCAGGGTTGTTTTCAGTTTTAAGCCCTGCCACTGTACCTATTTGGAAGTATAAAATAAAAGTATGTCTGCAGGAGATGGCTCACTGCTAAGGGAGGGTTCAATTGTTAGCCTTTCAAAATCTCTACTTATTTAGTCTTCCTGGCTCTGTACACATGTGATATTCCAGAATTCCTCCCTCAACAGCCACTAAATTTACATCCACGGTCATCTTGGCTGTGTCAATCCTCTTTTAATTCATAGACATGTGAATTAAAACTTCAACATGTCTATAGATGCTCCCAGCGTATGATCTGGGTCATGACCACATGACCACATCTGATTGTTACTATCTGTTTCGGTTGTAGAGCTTGGCCTCTGCTTCTTTCCTGACATAGATCCTTATGATACAACTCCACACAAGAACTGACAATTGAATATGCCATAAACTGTAGAAGGCATTGATATCACCTTGTCAGTTGGAGCTAAGAAAGTTACACTTGTCCTTGGTTAGCCTGACATTTCTTTCACATAAAACTTTCTGTAACGCAGGAAATTGCAAATAGCCATGTCACAGAATACGTTCAAATATCAGAACATTTGAAACTGGAGGTAATTTAGCCCCTCAATTTTTTACAGCATTCAATTAGATCATGGTTGAATTGTATCTGAACTCCATCTACCTTCCACAATTTCTTAAGTCTTAGTATTCTTGCCTCGAAAAAAATCTATCGAGTTCAGTTCTGAAATGTACCACTGACATAAACCATACAATCTTTTCAGGGATACGGGTCCAGATTTCGACAGTGTTTGTGAAGAATTGCTTTCTGATATCACCCTTCAATTGTCCACCTCTAATTTTAAGGCTATTCCCCTGTAGTGATTGTAACAAGGTCCAGGTAGATCTCATTGAGTATGATATCCCTGATTTGGGCTGTTCACCTGGGTTAATCAGGGATTCCTGGCTTACAGCTATAAACAGGATCTAATCCCTGCCCTCCCCTTCACTGTTTGATCATGCAGCATTGCCCTCTGAAAGGGCACTGCTTGTCACTGGCCACTCGGGTATTTCCTTTCTTCCTGGTGGTGGAATATAAATAAAGGTTTGCACACATGTTGTTTTTCATTGTGTCCAACACCTGCACGCACATGACATGGGTGCGGGGGAAAAATAAACACTACCGCTGTCACTATCCCTGAAAAGGTTGTATGGGCTATGTCAGTGGAACATTTCAGAATTGAAATTGATAGATTTTTTTCGAGGCAAGGATACTAAGATTTAAGAAATCATGGAAGGTAGATGGAGTTCAGATACAACTCAACCATGATCTAATTGAATGCTGTCAGGTGGTAGTGTAAGAAAATAAAAAAGGGGAAAATAAACAGGAGGCTCAGACATCCTGTTGATTCTGAGAGCTAAAATGTGAAAAGAGAAAAGAATAAAAAAGGAGTGTCAAAAAAAGGACAGGAGTATCAGACATCCCTGACACTCTGAGAGCTGGCTCCGAGGGAGCTGGATCAGCGTCAAGGACTCTCCACGTGTCATTAAAGGGTGACTTGGTGATGGGATACCAGCCTCTGTGGAGTTATAGAAGAAAAAAGGACAGAACTGTCAGACATTCTTGACACTCTGACGATGGCTCTGAGGGAGCTGGATCAGTGTCAAGGACTTTCTATGTAAAAAAGTATATATTTTTTAAATTAACAGGAGTCTCAGAGATTCTCCTCACTCTAGGGACTGGTTCTGAGCTGGCTGATCAGAGTCCATGTACTGTGCATGTGTAAATAAGTGGTGACTTGGTGTTGGGATACTGGCCTCAGTGCAGTTATTTCAGCCCTTCTCTTGCATAATCCCCTGCCATGGAAATTATTTGTCCCTACCCACACTATGAAATTCTTTAACTGAGCCACACACCCATCCTGACATGGAATTGTATTGTCATATCCCTTGGGTCAAAACTAGAACTCCTTTTCACACAACTCAGATATTCTTACACTGCAAAGACTGCAGTAATTCAAGGGGCAGCTCTCCATCACCTTCCCAAGGTCAATTGGAGATGGATAATAAATGCTGGTCTAGTTAGTTTGCCCACATGCCAGAAAATAATAGATCTTTTTTCCAAAACTTGAAATAAATCGATGAAATTTACTTATGATAATGTATTTTCAAAGAATTCAAGGCTAATAATTACCTTGCCTCGTAATGATCCTTTTTAGTCCCATATTATTTTGATAAATTTGTGCTGCACACTCTCCAAAATCATTAAATGCAAAAAAGGCCTTCAGAGGTCCTTTTGGGGCAGTGATAGAAGCCCTACTCTGTGCCAGAAAATTCTTGTTCAAGCCTCACCTGCTCCAGAGGTGTTTCAAAATATTTCTTTTCAGGTTAATTCCAAATACTTTTTCTTAAATCCTTCTTGATGTATGATGCTCAGACTTACAGCACTCCAGAAGAGGTCTAATTAGAGCATTGGGCTACTGTAAAATAATTTCTACTCTTTTTACTTATTCCAGCCTTCTCAAATTAAAGTCCGATGTTTTATTAACTTTTAAATTTACCTTTTGTCTCTCGAACATTATTGCAAAGTTTAAGAGATTTTGCTAGTGCAGCGTTTTCTACAGAAGGGAAGATACCATCAGTATGAAATCTTCCAAACAGGGTAAATTTCATCAAACACAGTAAACACAGAGGTGTAGACATCAAAGGGGCTGCAATGAGCACTCCTCAGGCATGGGAAAGTGTGTTGATTCATTCCAAAGATCCTGTTCATTTTCCAAACAGCTCAGCTCAGAGGATTTCAGTTAGCAAACACAAATATGAGTAGAGGAGTTGGGAAGGAAAATAATAGATTAATTAACAACTGTTGCAAAGATTCATGAAAGCATAAGTATCAAATGAAATAAAGAAAGGAATTTTAAAAAGTGCCTCCAAATGACCTAAACAATGTAAAGGTTACTGCCTGAGTTGGATAGAAGCCACTGATACCCACCAGAATGGTAAATGCAGTCCAGTCCATCACGAAAACCAGCCTTCCTTCTACTGACTCCATCTACACTTCCCACTGCCTCAGGAAAGCATCCCACATAATCAAAGACCCCTCCCACCCCAGATGTACTCTTTTCCACCCTCTTCCATCAGGTAGAAGATACCAATGTTTAAGTACACGTACTAATGTGCACCAACCTTTGTAAGGTATGATTTGTCTGGTTAGCATGCAATACACTACTTCTCACTGTGTCTCAGTGCATATGACAATAATAAATCAAATCAATTATTAGACTCATGCTCAAACTAGGCAACAAACTGTTAGATTTTACTGGACATTAATGCTTGGATTGCACCTAAACACAGGAGCAGAAAAGGCATGCTTATTTTAAATGGAGCCCATTGTACTTTGTGACATGACTTTCAGAAAACTAGTGTATTTCCAAAAAATAATTTCTCAATGTTGAAGCTAGAACTGAACTGTCAAATAACTGCTAATATTATTAATGTTAATAACTTAATTAATACCAAATACTTGATTCAAAAATTTGCAAATCAGTAAAATGTAAATTGGCTATCATTAGAATTTCTATAAACTGCTGTGTGACTTTTTTTATTCACAGCATGTGGGCATTGCTGGCTTGGTAAGCATTTATTGGCTGTTCTTAATTGCTCTTGGGAAGGTGATGATGAGCTAACACTTTGAATACAAATGAATGGCTTACTAGACTATTGTAAAGGACACTTACGGTTAACTGCGTTGTTCTTGTCTGGAGTCACATCTAGACTAGTCTGGGTGATGACATTGATGCACCAATAGATTTTTATGACAATCTGTGAGTTTTTCTTTTGAACTGGCCCCAGCTTTTTGTTCCAGATTATTGTTTAATTTTTCTGAAATTACATTCCCCAGCTGATGTAATTTGAACTCATGTTTCCAGATTAATAATGAGGATGCCTGAATTACTAGTCCCATATAATAACCACTATGCTACCGTAGCATACATAAAATATTAAATGCAAATGATTGTCAGTGATAACATGGCCTTGTAAACTATTCACTTGTATTCAAGAGATGGCTCATTATTGCATTCCCAAGGCCAAGTAGAAATGATTACCTGAAAGTTATGACACAAAACACAATAGACTCAAATTAATATCAAATATACCTTGTCTGTACCTGCTTTTAACTGCAATCCAAAAACGCTGTCCTGTAAAATCTTAGGTTGCTGCCTAATTTCAGCACTGCTTAAATTTATACTTTCATACATAGATAGATGACAATATTATATATGAATCTTTGTGAATGATAGTAGCCATTTATTTTAATTGCTGGCTTGTTCTTCATTAAGGTTTGCATGACCTGGATCATCCTGATTTAACACTGATGGAGGAATGGTAAGAGACCATGTGCCATTATTTTCTGCAATAGCATAATTTGCACATCTATGCTTAAATATTTTTGAATAGCACATTGTTGCAAGTTTGAGCTGTAGCCTTAGTTGAAGGATTGTAAAATTTAAAAATGCAATAACTGAGAGGAAGTGTAAATTTGTACAGGTGAGTTCAATGTCAAATCAAGTATGGAAAGAGAAATTTAATTAATACTGAAACAGGGGGTAGAATAGAAAACAAAATAAATATATTGTGAAAATTCTCCAACAATTAAGACCTGAATGAATGAGAGTCAATTGAGATGAATAATTTTCAGTGCCCATGAAGCTGACTGGCAGTAATTAAACTTAGCATATTGAAAGGATACCTCGACTTGAAATGTTAAGACATAAATCTCTGTGATTAGTTTAATTCAGATCAACCATGCATTGAAGCAACTTTACACCATTTCATGTGTTTCATTGATGAGGAAGACAGCAAGATGAAATTAATATTGAAAAGGCTCAACTTCTAAATATCAGGTTTAAGTTCACATTTCTCTGTCACTTAAAATTGCTGGATTTTTTTTGCATAAATAACGACTGCTGTCAATCTTGCTGCTCCTTTGAAAGCAAATTCTGGTTCTTTAGGTTCTGCTAACATTATCTGCAGAAAAAGACTGATACCTGTGGAGTAAATACTTACTTCCCAGATTTTATTCTCCTCCATACCCCAGGGAATTGCAATTAGCTTTTGTAAGCAAAATCAAAAACTGTGCGTCAACAATTCTGCTAAAGTGTAGTCCAAGCTGACTTTAAGCATAAATTAATTTGAAATAGCATCTTCAAGAATAACCATGATTGTCACTAACCTCATCTCATCTGAAGATCTCTCCCCCAACCCTTCCCAAAGCCTGCTACCTCCCCCACACTAAGAGAAAGTGAGGAGTGCAGATGCTGGAGATCAGAGTCGTGAGTGTGGTGCTGGAAAGACACAGCATGTTAGGAATATGAAGGGCTTATGCCCGAAACGTTGATTCTCCCGCTCCGTGGATGCTGCCTGACCTACTGTGTCCTTCCAGCACCACAGTCTGGACCCAACTCCCCCACACCCCTTAGCTTCCCACCTCAGTTGCTGAACTCTGTACAGCCAACTTCTACCTTTTTTTTCAAAATTCACAATGAGGACTGTCCTGGCAGACCCAATGTTTCAGCCTGTTCCTGCACCAAGGAACTTACTTCTACCTTGACTCAATCTTTTTCTCCCGTTGTTCAGTCTCTTCCCACTTAAATCCAAGATTCCTCTGACAGTTTACATCAGTTTCAAAATTTCCAATTTGTTGGCATCAGTGACCTCCTCTTCCCATGGACCTGCAATACCTCCAGACATCCATCTTCCTTCAGGATGGTCTGACGACTCTCCGCTTCTTCCTTGAATGTCTCCATCCACCATCACCCTCCTCCACCTGGCTGAACTGGTTCACACTTTTACTTTTAATTCCTCCCACTTTCTTCAGGTCAAAGGCCATGGGCCCCGGTTATGCCTGTCTCTTTGTGGCATACATGGACATTCCTTGTTCCAACTCTCTCGGGTCCCTCCCACAACTTTTTCTCCAGCATATTGATGACATAATTGGTGCTGCTTCCCTTTCTCATCTGGAATTGGAAAAATTCATTAATTTTTTTTCCAATTTTCCATCTTTCTCTCACATTGACCTGGTCCACTTCTGACTCCTCTCTTCCTTTGACATCGCTGTTTCTATTTCTGGGGATAGGCTGGGCACTGATCTTCAGTACAAACCCTCCAATTCCCAGTTATCTCAACTACACATCCTCACACCCTGCTTCCATTCTCCCAGTTTCTTTCGCATCTGTTCTGATGATGCTGACTTCCACAGAGGAGACTCAGAAATACCCACATGTTTCCTTAGCTGAGGATTCCTTGCTAACGTGGTTGACAGAGCCTTGAGCCATGTTCAAACATTTTCCCACATTTCCGCCCTCGACCCTTCCCCTGCCTTCCACAGTAATAGGCTCCCCTTGGTCCTCATATAGGCTCATTCCTGAAGAAGGGCTTATGCCCGAAACGTTGATTCTCCTGTTCCTTGGATGCTGCGTGACCTGATGCGCTTTTCCAGCAACACATTTTCAGCTCTGATCTCCAGCATCTGCAGTCCTCACTTTCTCCTCATATAGAACCCCACCAAAGGATCATAAGCCACCATTTCTGCCACCTCCAGTAGGATGCCACTACCAGACACATATTCTCCTCCCTCCCTTGTCAGCATTCCACGGAACTCATAAACACCTTGATCCACTCTCCTCTCCCAATACCCCTTCACCCACCCCATGACAACTTCCCATGCATTCGCAGAATGTGTAACAGCTGCCGATATACCTCCTCCCTCCTCACTGTCCAAAGCTCCAGACACACCTTCCAAGTAAAGCAGCAAGTTACCTGCAGTTCATTCAATCTAGTCTACTGTATTTGCTTCGCACAGTGTGGTCTCAGTGTGGAAACGAAACCCAGACTGAGAGATCACTTTGCAAAACATCTCTGCTCCATCTGTAAAAGTGACCCAAAGCTTACAGTTGCCAGCCACTTTAACACGTGCAATGCCAACATTTCTGTCTCAGGCCTGCTGCAGTGGTCCATTGAGGCTCAATGCAAGCTGGAAGAACAACGCCTCACCTTCTGCCTCTGTACTTTACAGCCTTTAGGACTTTAACATTGCATTCAACAATTTTGGAGAGTGAGCACCTTCCTCCATGTTTGTTATCCACTCCCACTGTGAGAAGCAAATACAGTAGACTAGATTGAATGAACTGCAGGTAACTTGCTGCTTTACTAATCTAAGTAAAGCAGCAAGTTACCTGCAGTTCATTCACTCCCCCAAATCCTGTTCTGTACAGGTTGCTCCCAACATTTTCAACTATTCACATTTCCTATTTTCCCCCATTCAACATTTATCTGCCTCTCTCAGCTTATCATCAGCAATCTTTTTATCTGCTTCTCCCTTTCTCTTTCTCACTCTCAGGGTACTATCTCCAGCTATTCAATTCATTCCTTCCCCCAACCCCTGGCATCTGCATAGAAACCACCATTTCCCAACTGCTTTCAGTTCTGATGAAAGGTCACTGGACTCGAAACATTAACTCTTTTTCTCTGCACAGGTGATGCCAGACCTGCTGAGTTTCTCCAGCATTTTCTGTTTTTATTCAAGAACAATGACCACTTTTTATCATGGAGCCAAGCACTGAGAATGGTTCAGACAATCATTATATGCTCTTGACCTGTCCAACTAATAGACAAGTAAAATGTGGATTTTGTGGGGAGGTGGAGACTACTTTTCATTTCTGACAGATTTCAAAATATTGACAGTTCTCAAATCTGTAAAAGATCTCAAAGTGAACACTTCTGTTTAGACTAGGAAACATGAGTCAGATTTATATACAAAGTAAATTAACAACACATCATCTGACAGGAAGATTCTATAACATGGGTCTAAATTCTAAGCAAGGAAGATAATACTGAGAACATATTCTTGGGCTTTGAGATATGCAACCTAACAGAATGTTAACTCTCTGCCTGTCACAGTTTTAAATGTATAGTGGTAACCTGCAGATTTCCAGTCAGGAAAATTAGTTATTTATCCATTATTCTGGAGTACAATAGCCAAGATTTTCTGGTCAAGAGCACCAACCATCTATTACACATAAGTCTGTTCAGAGATTTTTGATGGCTTAAGAACTGGGACTTGCAGTGATCTGAATTTCATTTCAGGTTAGTGCCCTCACCAGGGACCTGAGGCCTATGTAAACAGGGCAAACAACTGTTCAGCTCCTTAAGCCATCAACATGAAGAATCCTTACTGAGGCATGCAGCAAGTATCAATTGGATTAATTATTTCAATGCTAAATCATGTGCAGAAAGTAAACTAACGGAAGGAAGAAAAGATTGAATTAAGAGAAAGAAGAACATAAAATAAACCAAAAGAGAAGATAAAAAAAGATCTATTCCATGTTTTTCTAAGTTAAAAATCACACAACACCAGGTTATAGTCCAACAGGTTTAATTGGAAGCACAAGCTTTCGGAGCGTCACTCCTTCATCAGGTGATAGTGGAGGGCTCAATCCTAACACACAGAATTTATAGCAAAAATTTACAGTGTGATGTAACTGAAATTATACATTGAAAAATTGATTAAGTCTTTCAGCTGTTTGAATACCATGATAGTTTCACTTCTTTTATGTGTAAATCACAAAACCTTGTTTTTAAAAGTTGCATTCTCGGGTTAGCTGTTAACAATGGGTGATAGCTAGACAATATGTTGAAGGTGTTAGCCCTCTGTGTTCTCTGTCTATGCCATGATGTTTAGATTGATTTTAATCTAAAAAGTGAGATAACGGAGTTTTACATGAATTCATGCAGTTTTTGAGCTCAGAATTTTACATGAATGCATGCAGTTTTTGAGCAAAGTACAATGTAACCCTGCAAGTACAAATTCACCCCACAAAATATATGTGTGCATGTGGGTCTTTGTCTGTATGTGTGTCTGTCTGGGTTGGGGGTTGTAAGTGTGAGAAAGTGTATGTGTGTAGTGAGTGTAGAGTGTCTTAAGTCTGTGAGGGTGTGTGTGTGTGTGTGTGTATCGTGCAATGGTGGTCACCTGTAATGTGACATTAACCCACGGTCCCAGATGAGGCCCTCCCTCTGGGTACCGAACTTAGCTATCAGCCTCTGCTCAGCCACTTTTCGCTGCTGCCTGTCCCGAAGTCCGCCTTGGAGGATGGTCACCCGAAGGTCCAAGGTCGAATGTCCTGGACCACTGAAGTGTTCCGCAACTGGGAGGGAACACTCCTGTCTGTTGATTGTTGTGCGGTGCCCATTCATCTGTTGTCGTAGCCTTTACTCGGTTTCCCCAGTGTACCATGCCTCAGGGCATCCTTGCCTGCAACGTATAAGATAGACAACGTTGGCTGAGTCATATGATTACCTGCCATGTACAAGGTGGGAAGTGTCCCCATATGTAAGGGTGGTATCCATGTCCACACTCTGACACGTCTTGCAGCGCCTACCGTGACAGGGTTGTATGGAGTTGTCCTGAGAGCCGGGCAGCTTGCTGCGAACAATGATCTGTTTGAGGTTTGGCGGTTGTTTAAAAGCAAGTAGTGGAGGTGTGGGGAAGGTCTTGGTGAGGTGCTCGTCCTCATTGATAATGTGTTGCAGGTCACGAAGAACATGGCGTAGATAAAAGATATGATCTTTCTCTTGTGTTACAGCTAATGGTGATTCACTCACTTAGCACAAAGCAGTGGAAAAGAGGGTAGTGATCTATACTTGATCAACTGCCTGGTGTGCCATCAATTTGTCACTTTAAAACTAACCTGAACTAATTTGCAGAGCAATAAATCGCTGGGCGCAAAGCAAGGTGGAGAATTTAGACTAGAACACGGATAGGTTTTTTAAAAACTTGTATATAAGCATATTCTGATAAAGAATCCTTGTATAGATTTGATGCTAACTTGATGAAATGGATTTTTTTTGTCTGATTTCAGGAATTATTGTAATATAGGCATACATCCTCAATATCGTAACCTCTTTCAGCTTGAAGCTGTCAAACTATTCCTCACGGGAAAAGAGCCGCATCTACAATGTAAGTCCAAATTTTCTGAGCATTAATATTTTATTCTGCAAGAGAACATAAATATGAAATATAAAAAGAATGCTTTAATTATATATCTATAGGTGACAAAGAATTAATCCAGGAAGTACTTTTTGACGCTGTAGTGACAGCACCTTTAGAAGCTTATTGGACCAGCTTAGCTCTGAACAGATCAGAGTAAGTATACAGCTTTTTTAACTTATTGAAAATAAGAATCGAAACAAAAACCTTTTAATTTGTATTGGTACTTTTCATTATCCTGTTAGTCATTTCAAATTTCTCCTAATTTTAACCTCACTTTCATTGCTTTTTATCCTTATTTAAGCTGTTGTTGCACTGCCATTAGTCTGTTAATCAAATACACTACTGTAACAAGTTTCAGAACAATAAAGTTCCCATACACAGACAGATGAGGTGATGTATGGTTGATATTGTTGTGAGAAATACATAGATGGGGTAATATTAAATATAGACAAATGGGATGCTGCCTACTTGCTGAAGAGCCAGGAGAGTTTATGTCCCTTCCTTTGAAGATGACCCACTGTATTAAGAGTCTCTCTTGCTGGGCAGCTGCAGGCATTCCACAAACTCAGAGACCAGGATTGAGATGCCAATCCTGAAAGCTGCTGGCCAACCAGAAGCCAGCAACAGTAAGGTCCTCGGCAGCACTAGCAGGAGTGATGGCTGTTGCTGGTAGTGTACCCACAAAGGCTGAAGACCACTAAGAGATACTGGCTACAGGTGAGGTATTGTGGGATGGGCATCATGGATTGGGAGTTGCAGGTACCGGGACAACAGCTAAGACAGGAGATGGAACTCAAACAGCTACCCCTCCTCTGATGCTGCATCCCTCTGATAAGGATAGAGCCCCTAAATAGGCTTATCACAGGGAAAGCCCCCAACCACTGTTGGTGGAATGTCTGTGATGATCAGATGAAGCTCTTAGATGGGGACCAAAGTGCAAGCCAAGCCATTTACACAACCATTCCTGATATCTTTCCGTTAGGTAGCAGAAGTTACAGTGGAGGTTAGATTACAAATGGAATGATGATGCAAGTCAAAAGGGGTGGGGGGGGGTGGGGGATAAAATGACTTGTAAAGAAACAAAAGATGTGCCATGGGGAGATGTAATTATAAAAAGATTACCAGCAGCTGTCATCCAAAAACAAAAACAATGATAGCAGAGATTACAATCTGAACTTGTTGAATTCAATGTTGAATCCAGATGACAGTGAAATGCAGAGTCCAAAGATGGCAAGTTATTTCTTGAGCTTACATTCTGCCTTCTTGGAACAGTATAGGAGATTGATTTTGAGAGGTCAGATTAGGAACAGAGCAAAGAATTAAAATTACAGGAAACTGGAAGCCATAGATCATAAGTGCAAACTGAGCAGAGGTGAACAGTAAAAGGGTCAGCTAATCTATATTTGATCTCTCCATTTTGAGGACCTCACATTGTGATCTGCAAAAATAAATGCAGTGACTTGAAAGTGGAAGTAATTTGCTGTTTCATCACCCAGTCACAACTGCATCTTCCAAGTGCCAAGATGTTCTTTTGCAGAACATTACAGAATTATACAAAAATGAAGCACTTTGGAATGATGAATGAAAAAGCAGATTACTTTTTAGGATGTGAAAGACTCATAAATTTTGGTATCTAGAGTATTTTTTGTGTTCCTGCTCAAGTCACAAAAAATTAAATGCAAGTACAACAAGCAGTTAGGAAAGCAAATGGTATTTTAGTCTTTATCACAAGAGGCTTGGTGTATAACAGTGGGGCACTCTTGCTGTAATTATATAAGACTTTAGTAAGACTACACCCAACTTACCATGTATAAGAAAGGACATACTTTCCCGAGACAGGATCCAATGAAGGTCCATGAAATTGATTCCTGGGATGAGGAGAAAGTTATGTTTATTCAAGGCACTTGTTACCAAATTGGTAATAGTGGAGGAGTTTTTTTAGTCATTTGTGGGATGTAGGTTTCACAGCTGGCCACCATTTATTGCCCATCCCTACTTCCCCTTGAGAGAGTCAGAAGTCACATGACACCAGCTAATGGTCCAATAGGTTTATTTGAAATCACCTGATGAAAGGGCATTGCTTCAAAAGCTTATGATTTCAAATAAACCAATTGGACCATAACCTGTTGTAGTGTGACTTCTGGCTTTGTCCACTCCAGTCCAACACCAGCACTTCCACATCATGGATCCCTTTGAGAAGGTGGTGCTGAGCTGTCTTCATGAACCACTGAAGTCCACCTTTTGTGGGTTGTCCCACATGCCTTAAGGGAAGGAAATCCAGGATTTTGACACAGCCACTGTGAAATCCAGCGATAATAATCCCTTTCATTATCAAAGGGATTGTGTTTAGATTCTCCCTTTCTGGAGATGGTTATTGCCTGGCATAAAAAATGACTTGTGGCATGAATATGACTTGCCACTTATTATCCCAAGTGTAAATGTTTTCCAGGTCTTTCTGCATTTTCTGTTTCAGTATCTGAGGCATTGAGAATGCTGCAGAACATTGTGCAATCATCAGCGAATATTCCCACTTCTAACCTTAAGATGGAAGGAAGGTCTTTAGTGAGGTGAATGAAAATATTTGGTTCAAAGACTACATGAGAAACTCTTGGGATGAAAATGGTTGACCTCCAACAATTTTCCTTTGATTGAGTCAAATGAATCTATGTTTTCTGGAGTTCAGAAGGATAAGAATACATCTCATTGATTGATAGAAAATTGTTTGAGAACTTCACAGGATTGAGGCTGCAAGGTTATTTCCCTGACCTGAGTAATCTAACAGCAAAAGATGTAATGATCTGGATTTTGACTTCTGAGATAAATTTAAGTTTACCAGTACTGGACACAGATCAGTGTGGTCACAGCAGCTGCCAAGGTGGCCTACTTAAAAACTCTGGCTGAATTCTCTAGGACTTCAGCATATTTGCTTTTTGAACATTAGCCCTGTAGCCCTCAGTGCTCCCACCCATTTCCCTTGCCCATACACGACAATTCATGCTAACTCATCTTACGCATCTACAACCCACCCCCACTTGGCCTGAAACCCTTATTGCTGTTTCCCCCTCTCCCTCTCCCATTACACCACCCCTACATGTGACCTATTAACCTTCACCCTCAATGCTCTTACCCTCCTCCATGGTTCCTCGGATCAACTTAGTGCCAATTCATCTTCCCACCATGACCCTTTGCCCTACACTCAGTGCCAATTTACATAATATCCACCATAGGCAGGCCAGGCCTCAGGAGTCATGCTGAGATGAAATGAAATAAAGTTCAAAACTTGTATTCATGAAATCCCATTTAATATATTCACTCAATATTTACTTCTTGTTAAAACAATCAATGCATTCAAACGTCCATATTAAAGGTAACTAATCCCTTAATAACTCTTTGAACTGAAAGTGAGGACTGCAGATGCTGGAGATCAGAGCTGAAAATGTGTTGCTAGAAAAGCGCAGCAGGTCAGGCAGCATCCAAGGAACAGGAGAATCAACGTTTCGGGCATAAGCCCTTCTTTGTAACTCTTTGAACTATCAATCAAACTGAATGTACTACCTCCCACTGTTATAGTTTTAGATTTTGAAAAGGACCAAAGCATTAGTAATGCTATAATAACACTTAGAGTTATGCCAATAAATGTCTTCGGAAGCTGCAAGAACAGTTTTTTTTGTTCAGACGCAGATGGTCAATGTGTTTCAATTTTTAGAGGACTGTCCATTGAAACAACATCATAGTTTCATAGCTTTACGGACTTTGTCCACCCTTCAAAAGTATTAAAAACCTTTCCAAGGATTCATAACTTAGGTTGGGATCAGTCTGTTGCTCCAGAAAAACTGGGAGCAGCTTGAAGGCACCACAGAGTTCATGTGGCCTTGTTGTGTTTGGGTTTCCCACTTCTGGGAGTTAGATTATCCCCCATGCCAATTTCTCAACCCGTAAACCTGTAAAAGTTTGGTTCTGTTATAAATGGATCTTAGTGCTAATCATTGTTTTGGAAACACAATTGATTCTTCAACCATCTAGGCCAGTGTCAAGATAAGGTATTAGTTATTTAGAACAAAGTGTGTAAAATCATCATAAAATCTTTACTGCAGAGTGCAGGAGAATCTGGATTATTAAGTATATTCAAGGCTGAGATATATTTTTAATCAGTATCAAAGGGAATCAAGGGTTAATGGGAACAGGTAGGAAAGTTGAGTTGAGGATTCAGACCAGCCATGATCTCATTGAATGGTAGAGCAGACTCAGTGAGCCAAATGGCATATTTCAATTTCTACATCTTCTGGTTAATGACAGGTATTAAACCAACCAGCCTATAGCTTCCTGTTTTCTGTCTCCCTGCTTTCTTGAACAGAGGTGTTACATTTTCATTCCAATGGAACCTTTCTAGAATCTAGGGAAATTTGGAAGATTACAGCCAATTTCTTTAAGAACCTTTTCTGTTGATGAGAGGTCTCCTGGACCTGATAAATCATCAGAGCTGCTAGTTTTGTATTTTTTTCTCACTAGTTGTCATAACTATTCTATGTTTCTCTATTAAATTTCTACATCCAGGGCTTTGTGAATCTTTGGAACTCTCTAGCCTGGATGAATTGTGAATGCTCAGTCATAGCGAATGTGGACTTCCCAAGGATGCTTACATCCCATGAAAAAATAAAAAAAGTTCATACCTGAGATCAATAGATTCTTGGCACAAAGGAGAATGGAGATAGGACATAAAAGTTGAGGCACAATGTTATTGAATGACAGAACTGGCTATCCCATTCTATCCCTATTTTTGTTCAGTGTTTACTTATACTCAATCTTGGCTGTAAAATCACATTAAAACAAATATCATCTTAATGCAGCACCACATTGTAAGATATTGAGACATTTTAATAAATATTTATTAATATATTTCACAAATAAAACTATTAGTATTTTTATATCAAAATCAAATAGTACAAATACAGTTTTTCATTTTCATCATTTTTCTCCATTTTGTCTATTTCATGCTTCATTTGATTTCTTTCAGCTTTCTTTCTATGGTATTATCTTGCAACATATTTATTGAATAGAGAGGGATGGGATAGCAATAGGAGTTCTTCATACTTGCAGTTGTGATATGGATCTTACTTTAGTGTGGATTGATTGTTGTTGTGTTTTAACCGTACTTAATGTTTGGGACATCTTCTTCCAGAAATGCTGACAAAGGTGTTGAAGTTTCTTTTCTGGGAACACGCACAGGCCTAAGCCGTGTCAATCTGTTTGTTGGACAAGAACAACGTACTAATCAGTAAGCTTCATCGTCAATTAATGACATCTTACTTAACAGAGTAGATATTTTGTCTTATTCTGTTACAGTTCATAAATAACTATAAATATTCAAATGCTTCAGTAAGTAAAATTACATAATGATTACATTTCAATAAATCCATGTCATAAGTTTTTATGTTAGTGGAAGGTTTGTAAAGCATTATAATGTCTTATAGTACTTCTCTGTAAAATTTTGCAATCAGTGGAAGAAGGTATTTGTTACAAAGCTGAACATTGGAACTATGGAAATCTTGCATATGGATTCTCACTTCATTGGTTTTTTTTAATTGCAATTACTGAATATAATTTCACAAGTTTACATGGCTTCCTTCCGAACATTGGGAAATAACTCCATAGAGGCCGATATCCTGTCACCAAGTCACCCTTTATTTATGCATGCACAGTACATAGGCTCAGACCAGCTAGCTCAGAGCCAGTTCCCTAGATGAGTGACAATCTCTGAGATTCCTGTTTATCTCTGTCAGGCAGGATTCCCTGATTGGCTCAGGTTAACAACCCCAATCAGGGATCTCATACTCAAATGAGATCCATATGGCCCTTGTTCTAATCGCTACACATTGTTCTTTAAATTCTGTCCCATATATGTCAACCTTTATTCTGTAGTTAAATGATTGTATCCTTAGTAATGTGAGGTTTTTAAAATACCATTAATTATTACAGGTTTAGCTTATTAAATATATCATGAATATGTTGATAATGGCCAGAATTTGTGGGAATGGAGCCATCTTACCTTTCAGCTCCAATTATGTTTAACAATGGCACACCTGAACAACATCTTGGACGTTGGTGGATGATGAGTAACAATTTGTTTCTTTAACCAAGTGATTTGAAGACAAAGTATTAAATAGAGGAATATCAGAGAAGGATATAGGAGCAATTCAGGTCAAATTAGGTCCAGAAAGAGAAACAAGGACTGGGAAAGAAAGATTAAACTGAGAGCAACTTAGAAACAAGGGGAACAGGAAAAGTAAGAAATCTATAAAAGCACATAATATTTAAATATTTAAGAGCAATTTACTACTTGAAGGAAATACTCCACAGTTTCAATTATTCCTTTAGTGGACTGGAGAAACTGACTGACATCACAGAAACATAAATTTCTTCACTAAAACTGCTGGGAGATTTACACATGTATCATGATGTGCAAATTATACTCTGTTAAGTTTGCAGCAAGTTCCCTGTATTTTCAATATTCACTCAAAGAAGACACTAGTGGTGTTGTATTATGGCCTGCAGATGTAAATTCCCCCCTTTATCATGTAACTGGTACAAAAGATCATAGACTTTTAAGTTCAAATTGCATTCAATGCAGTTTGAATATGTGCAGTTTTACATAGGTTTTAAAAGTATTGCACTATAAACAGGCTATACCCACAAAATTGCCCACACCACCAGGGTAAATTAATTATCACTGAGATTTTCCACTACTGGCATTAGTTTGCAGGCCTTTGAAGAGGCTCCAGAAATTAAGCTGGAACTTTCAAGTGCCACAAGACATGAATAGGTAATTGGAAAATTTTTTGATTTTGATTTACTATGGAGCAGGAGTTGGTTTAGCTCAGTTGGCTGGATGGCTCGTTTGAGGTACAGAGTAACGCATGGGTTTAATTCCTGCACTGACTGAGGTTACTATGAAGATTCTCCTTCTCAACCTCTCCCCTCACCTAGCGCATGGTGACCCTCAGGTTAAACCACCACCAGCTGTCTCTCTCTCTCTAATTTAAGAGCAGCGCTATGGTCTCATAAGACTATGGCAACTTTACCTGTACATTGGAGCTGAGTATTTTATCTCAATCCAATGAGAAAATTGTTCTTCAAGTCATTCTGGGTAATTTGAACTTGGATTATTTATAGGCACTGGATTGGCACTGTTTCAAAATGTTATTTTTTGCAGTAATATTTTTTAGCTGCATTAAACAAATAAATAAGAAATATATTCAGCAAAAGTTTTTTTTTAAAAAGTGTTTAAAAATGCTGCCCAACTGTGACGGTTCATGATAGATTGGGTGTATGTTGTTATGCAAGTGAGTTTGAGCAACAATGTAGGGGAAAGAAAGCAGTTTTTAAATGGGCTGAATTTACTAGATTGGGAAATTCGACTCTATGTTATTTACAGCAAGCTATGTCAGTTTTGGTCAGCTGAGGTTGAAATACTTCCACTGTCTATCTGAACTCAAATAGAAGAAAAAATATTTCTGTTTATGCTCTGATATGTTTTAGGATGGTGTGAATGTTAAGGATGTGAGTAATGTTTGAAAGCTTTAGCTCTTGTATTTTTGCAGAAAAGGCCTCCAAAATCTTCAAAATCTGACAGGAGTTAGAAATTTTGCCTCCTGGCCCACCATGAATTCTTTCCATGCATTTAGATACTGCTGGGAAGCTCAGGTACCCCCTGTTCCCAGACAAGCTTTGGAGATCCTATCTCACGAATGTCAATACTTAAAGGTTGAAATCTCTTCAGTCGCGACATGAGCTCTGTGTAGACGAGTAGTAACAAAACCACTTGATATTTGTACAGAGGAAAATGCAAAATACTTCAGGCACTGAGCCACATTTGCTTTCACCTTTACATTTTGTGATAGAAAAGACAGAAGCAATTTTATTGATGGTCACAAATGCAGTGGTGCTTGCTGTTTCGGATTCCCAATACAGAGCGAGTTTTATGTTACAAGGTTACTGCCAGCACGAGTAGTGCTGTTAACACCTTTGTTGTTATTTAAATGAGTTCAGCTATGTAAAAAACATTCTGAACTAAAATGGACAAGGTCATTGCTTCATGTTGTATGAACATCAGCTGTCTTGCTATATGATACAGGGTTGAAGCTAAGGGCACACATAACCACTGCAAAGTTAATTATCCAACTGAAAAGCAGTGACTGTGTGGTAATAGTTTTATTTCTTCTGCATTTCGCACCAAACATGCAGTGCATCCATGTAGAAAAAACAACATCCCCAAATAAAAGATCAACAGCTAAGGCAAGTGCTGGTGAAGAAAATACTAGAAAGGCTAAATTGTATACCCTCAAAATGGGTGGGAGATTTGTGATGTGGAATTAATTTGCACTACTGCCTACCGGTCAGGTCCCATGCTAGTATTGTGCTACTTACTAACTACTGTGATAGCTGGGAGCACCAATTGTGCTGTTAAATGGCTCATTCTTCAGCAAGATGCTCAAAATTGGACGTGGTTGTCACAGCTAGTCTGTAACCCTTAAAGAAGAGATTTGGACTGGAGTAAGTGATGGGTACGGCACCATTTGTGACTTTTGAAATACTGATGCATTCTGCAACAAAACCTGGACAACATTTAAACTTGAGCTGATTGGTAGCAAGTAATACTCATGCCACATATGTGCCAGCCAATAATCATCGCCAACAAAAGATAATTCAAACATTGTCCCTTGACATTCAATTGCATTGCTCTTACTGAATTTCCCACTAACCAAACATCCTGTGGGTTACCATTGACCAGAAATGAATTTGTCCAACAGTGTAAATACTGTGGCTGCAAAAGCAGGTCAGATAGTGGAAATTCTGCGCTGAGCAATTCACCCCCCGACTCCTCAAAATCTGTCCACCCTCTTACATGTCACATTTCAGATGTGTGATGGAATACACCTATTTGCTTGAATGGGCACAGCTCCAACAACATTCAGGAAGTTCAATGCCATCAAAAATGTAACAGCCTTCTTGATTGGACTATGAACATTCACTTCCTCTACCACCAATGAACCATGGCATCAATGTATACCATTAATGAGATTCACAGCAATGACTCACCAGCTCCTTAAACAACACCTTCCAAACCAGTGACCTCTATCACCAAGAAGCAGCTGATACATAGGAATACCACCACCTATGTGGTCCCCTCCAAACCACACATCATCCTGACTTGGAACTATATTGTCAGTCCTTCACTATGTTATAAAGATGCTGGGCAGGCTTATTTCTTGAAGAATTGCAGAGAAAGGAACTTATTTCCATTTTGTGAATATGCCTGGAATATTTTATTTAATAAGGGTCATTAAAATTTCATTGTACACATGGCTGGTAATTTTCTCTCAACCTGCTGAAGCTGTTTTGAATAGTCAGAGTCCTAGAAATATACACCACAGAAACAGACCCTTTGGTCCAACCCGTCCATGCCAACCAGATATCCCACCCCAGTCTAGTCCCACCTGCCAGCACCCGGCCCATATCCCTCCAAATCCTTCCTATTTATATACCCATCCAGATGCCTTTTAAATGTTGTAATTATACTAGCTTCCACCGCTTCTTCTGGCAGCTCATTCCATACATGTACCAACCTCTGCGTGAAAATGTTGCCCCTGAGGTCTCTTTTATATTCTTCCCCTCTCAACCTAAACCTATGCCGTCTACTTCTGAACTTGCCACCCAGGGAAAAGACTTTGTCTATTTATCCTATCCATGCTCCTCATGATTTTATAAACCGCTGTAAGATCACCCCTCAGCCTCCAACGCTCCAGGGAAAACAGCCCCAGCTTATCCAACCTCTCCCTATAGCTCAACATCCTTGTAAATCTTTACTGAACCTTTCCAAGTTTCACAACATCTTTCCGATAGGAAGAGACCAGCATTGTATGCAATATTCCAACAGTGGCCTAACCAATGTCCTGTACAGCCACAACATGACCTCCCAACTTCTGTACTCAATATTCTGACCAATAAAAGAAAGCATACCAAATGCCTTCTTCACTATCCTATCTACCTGCGACTCCACTTTCAAGGAGCTATGAACCTGCACTGCAAGGTCTCTTTGTTCAGCAACACTCACTAGGACCTTCCCATTAAGTGTATAAGTCCTGCTAAGATTTGCTTTGCCAAAATGCAGCACCTAGCATTTATATAAATTAAACTCCATCTGCCACTTCTCAGCCCATTTGCCCACCTGATCAAGATCCCATTGTGATCTGAGGTAACTTCCTTTGCTGTCCACTACACCTCCAATTTTGGTGTCATCTGCAAACTTACTAACTATACCTCTTATGCTCACATCCAAATCATTTATATAAACGATGAAAAGTAGTGGACCCAGCACCCTGATTCTTGTGGCATTCCACTGGTCACATGACTCCAGTCTGAAAAACAACCCTCCACCACCACCCTCTGTCTTCTACCTTTGAGCCAGGTCTATCTCCAAATGGCTAGTTCTCCCTGTATTCCATGAGATCTAACCTTGCTAACCAGCCTCCCATGGGGAACCTTGTTGAATGCCTTACTGAAGTCCATATACATCACATCTACCGCAATGCCCTCATCAATCCTCTTTGTTACTTCTTCAAAAAACTCAGTCTAATGATTGGAGAGGTATTTGTTCTATCTGGTTCAGTAGAAGGAAAACCTGCTAAGAATAAACTTAATTGGAAGAAAGCTTACTACGAACAAACGGCCCAGGTGACCTTTCCAATTTCTGAAAAGAAAAGCTTCCACATTAGTTCAGGAACTCATTTGTTCTCTTGAAGGAGTACTTGAAAACATTTCTCAAGATTATATCTCTCTGCAGGACTTCAGCAACAACTGTGTATGATTACTGATGACCACACATGCCAGAACTTCAGCACAACAAATTTTCAAGCTTTCTGCACTTTATCCTTTGTTTTCAAGAATAATCCATTGGTCAGAAATGTTTCTTTCTCCAGAAAGCCATTTTCCCCTCTTTTCCTGAAGAATGCATTTGTGTTTTAGGATATTTGTTGTGATAAGTATTTGTACTTTTATTTTACTTACTGTGTATGTCAACCAATTAATTGCATCTATATTGAATATGTTTTGTTTAATAATTAACCCTAATTGTATTTATTAAGAAACATGTATTATGGATATTTTTGCATAAAACCTGATATAAATGAGGGACTTAATTGGTTATCTTGTTAACTGGGAAAAAAATGTATTTTCATAAGCTGTTATGAAGCATTGGAGTAATGAGACTAGAATAACAGTGCATTATTCCAGCATTAGTCTTATCAACTGTCACTGGGTCAAACTTTCTCACAGTATTGTAGGTTTACCTACACCATATGGACTGCAGCAGATCAAGAAGGCAGCTTATCACCAATTAGGAATGGGCAATAAATTCTGGCCTCACCAGCAATGAATAAATAAGGAAAAGATTCTCCATCTGATTGTGACCTACGAAAGATACAACAATTGCAAACAGATTACAAGATTTTCTGTTGATGCACTGGAGGCCTTGGTCAAGCATGAGAGGTTTATAACATCCATGGACTGTCAGGTGACCTCCTGACAATTTGCCAGAAGGCAAGTCACCCAGACAACCAGTCAAAGTGAGGACTGCACATGCTGGACAACCAGTTAACAGTAGGAGTTAAGTCTTAGGACCAGGATGTAGTCAACAAGAAGTTCAATAACAACATCTGAGTAGTCAAGATCAGTAAATGCTTTTTCAAATTTCATATCTGACCATTAGCATCATTAGTCTCAGATATTGCTCAATAACACAATACCACTATCAGTTACTTATCGTCAATCTCTATCAGTTAGGTCACATACCTAACTTTCATAGCCTCATCCTCAAACACTACTGTGAGCCTTACATCCACAATTTGTAATTTACATCTAATACCAGATATTCTGAAATGACAAGGCACATCACTTGTTTTGAAAGTGAAAGAAAGGGGAATTTGTGGACATTTCTATTGGGTGATCTAATCAATGGATTCCCATTTCCTAGTGATACTACTGAGGAGAGGGATCCAGAATTGTGACAAGCTCGCCGACTCCATTAATAACAAAGTGAGGTTGATTTTGCTAAATTAATACCACTGTGACTGACACAGACCTTAAGTTATGACTCAGTGGTAGTAGAGGGCTCAGATTCAGTCAAGTATTCAGCTCGTCAGCAAGTTGCCTGAAAATAGAACTTAGATCTCATATATAGTGTAGCTAAGGTAAATTTTCAGACTCTAACTTTGGTCACCATGTGTTGGTTTCTGCCTATCTGGGATGTATTGTGTATATTCATGGCCATTGATCTTTCTCAGTCATTGACACCATATGTGGAAGGATGGCCACATGACATCTTACTCAGGAAGTCGGCTTAGTCTTGATAAACATTAAGGATTATTGGATATTACTCAATAATTAGTCACAATACAACTAAGATACATGATTGTCTCTTGAAAGATATTAGGCTCAATTTAACAGCAAGCTCAACTTACAGCCACTGAAACATTCTCATACAGAATTGGTAATAACCGCAGAATTCTAACAACTCTCTAGAAACTCTGGTTAGGATATTGCTTAGCTCCTCTCAGGTACAGTTCTTTCTCATCATGGTATGGCATTTCAGTTGTTGGTAGGACTTGATCCAGACTTTCTGGTCCAGAGGTAAGGATGCTACAACTGCACCACAAGATACTGTAGTCCTTTCTACAGTATCTTGAAATAACTCCACACAGGCCAGTATCCCATCAGCAAGTCACCATTTATGTACACATGAACAGCCCTTGATGTCATACTGCTTCATTCCAATTCAGGTACCAGAGTGTCAGTATGTCTGATACTCAGCCTTTTTTCATGTGTCAGCCTGGGCTCCCTGATTGGACCATGTTAACAGCCCCAAACAAAGAACTCATGCCCAGCTGCTCACCTCATTAAAATCACTACAGAACCAATCTCATTTGTTGGCCCATTCAGGTCCGAACTGCCTTATACGATGAGTTCATTCGTGTGCTGTTTCCATACAACTGACAATTTTAAATGTGTATTTATTGAGCTTCTGCAATAAGCGTGAAGTATGAACTGCAATTGATAATGAAACATGGCTAGGAAGACTGTTCTATGGTGACCTTTTAAAGCTAATGTATACATTTATAAAGACATTTATATGGCACTGTTCAAGACCTCAGGATATCCCAACATTGCGGTCAATGAGTTACTTTTAAATATTTTAATGTCAGGGAGGAAAACGGACAGTCAATTTGCATACAAGAATCCCACAGCCAACAGTATAGTAAAATGAGATACTTTGTTATATGTGAGGAATAAATATTAGCCAGGACACCCGCAAGAATTCTTGGGCTCTTCTTTCAAATAATTGCATGAATTCTTTTACATTCACTTGAGATGGCAAATGACTGTTCTTAACTTCACAGCCAAACGACAACACCTCTGATACAGCAGCATTCACCCATTGTAGCCTTTTGAACATCAACCCCGGTCTTGTGTTCAAGTTGTTTAGTATATTCAAGATTGAGATAGACAGATTTGTAATCAGTAAGGGTTATCAAAGGTTATGGGGAAAAGACAGGAAAGTGCAGTTATTAATATCAGATTTTATTCTGTTCTTATCATTATAATTATCAGGTCAGTCATGATCTGATTGAATGGTCCAGTAGATTTGATGGGCTGAATGACCTACTTATGCTCCTATGTAATATGTCCTTAAGTCTCGGAAGAATACATTATTATTTCAGTAGAAGCTCCTCAATCAAATCTGTCCTTAGATACAGTCTATTCAAACAGTGCCCCACTTCACATAATGAGATCAGAACTCTTGCTTCTAAATATGGCCTTGTTAAATAATCTAATATTGCTCTGTTCTGTCAGACCTTGGTTCCTTAGATGTGCCTACGCATTGGCCACATTGCTTCCAGCCCAGAGTTATGCTTGCTGCAGGGTATGCTAATTATTTTTCCAGCAAATTGTGGCATGAATTCACCACTGGAGAATTGAGAAGCACAATGGTCTAACTCATAGTGTTTGTCACCAAATCGCTGTTCCTGCAAATTCCAGACCATTGTAACATAAACAGGACAATTTTAACATTACCAGAGGTGGAATTTGGATCAGCAGAACTGCTTCCTCTTTTCATTTTGCAATGTAAACATTTTATATGTATTACCTACTGTGAAAGTGTCACCTATTGTTCCAAGTCCTACAACACCTGGGCTTGGTTAATTGAATTTCCAAAAGCAGGGTGTGCCCCAGATGGTTGCTGTTAACCCCAATTAAGTTAACTCGATGCCCAATTAAGTGGATGAGGAGTTGTGGAAAATTTTTGTGTTCTGTTTCAACAAGGAAGTGGTTGCAATATTGCACCTGGAAATTTGTGGGGTTTTCTTTAAGAGAAAGCACAAGGACCTTTTAAATGTTAACACTGGGAACTCTCCAGCCTTTTCTAATCTGTTTTAAGTGCAAGTACAGTAGTCTTTTCAGATTGGGTACAAGTAGTGTAGTGTCTTTTGGTTTACTCTAAAACACTGAATAATCCAATTGATGGATAGAATGGCCTTTCTATATAGGCGTAAGTTTTATAATCAGATCATTCACGTTCATTTCTCTAGTTTCAGCACTTCAGAATTTTGAATATTTCACTTTTACATCCAATTCTGAAGTAATGCTCTCTTAATCCACATTTTAAAATGTATTTGTGATATAATAGTTTTAAAAAGCACTGATAGAATTCAAACTGGATGGATTCAATCCAAAATACAAAATGTGGCCTTTAGATTACATCGTATTAGAATCTCTACAGTATGGAAACAGGCCCTTTGGCCCAACAAATCCGCACTGACTCTTCAAAAAGTAGCTGAAAATGTGTTGCTGGAAAAGCGCAGCAGGTCAGGCAGCATCCAGGAACAGGAGAATTGACGTTTCGGGCATAAGCCTGAAGAAGGGCTTATGCCCGAAACGTCGATTCTCCTGTCCCTGGATGCTGCCTGACCTGCTGCGCTTTTCCAGCAACACATTTTCAGCTCTGATCTCTAGCATCTGCAGACCTCACTTTCTCCTCTTCAAAAAGTAACCAACCCAGAATGAAAAAAATGAGCAGGCTGTACATTTGAACTGTTTTTGTACAATTCTAAATCAAATCCAGCTCATACAAAACATACAAAATAAAATAAAGAATTGCAAATACTGAAATCTGAAACAAGAACAGAACTTGCTGAAAAAATTCAGCAGGTCTGGCAGTATTTGTGGAAGGAAAGCAGAGTTAACATTTCAAATCCAGTGACGCTTGTTCAGAACTGGTAGTAGCTAGACAAAAGTGATTTTATAGAGGAACCTTGATTATCCAAATGAGATGGGCGAGCGCTATTTTCTGTTCAGTCCGCTCCGCGTTCAGGAGACCAGGCAGCAGCACACCGCGCGCGAGCCCCCATCCACCCGTCCGCCATCCTAACCCCATCCAACACCGCCCCCGCCCACCCCACCAACCCTATGCAACACCGCCCCCCGCACTCTCCCAACCCTAACCAACACCGCCCCCGCCCACCCCCAACGATGTCCAACCCCGCCCCACCCTCCCAACCCCATCCAACACTGCCCCCACCCGCCCCCAATGCAGTCCAACACCGCCCCTGCCGCCCCCAGCCCGATCCACGCCCCTGCCCTCAGTCAGACTTCCCCCCCCACCCATGTGCCCCTGACCCCACACCACCCAGGGCAGCCGGACCGGACACCACATAGTAGCGCGCGCACACACAACTTTTTATTGCAACGTTTTGATAGGTTCCACGTTTGCCCTGTACAGGACAATGTCGGAGAGATTATCTGGAGGGTTTAGGGTATCGAATTCCAGGGAAAGTGTGGGGGGAGAGAGAGGGTGGGTGGGTAGTCAGTCATTTGAAGACGGTGCCTGGGCTCCCATTGATGTCCAGCACTGTTCTCAGCAGCATTTCAATAAACTGAGTTCACCTTTAATCACTGCAAACAAATTATGAGATCAGTGTTGGAAACACGTCTTTGATGTAATGTTTCTATCTGGATCTTGAGATCTTCTTCGGATAATCCAAAATTTGGATAATTGATATTTTTGATAATCAAGGTTCCTCTGTATACTGACGACAGGGATTTGGGGTGGGGAAGGAGAGCTAGGACAGGCAGAGATGTCACCCAGAGAGAGAACTATGGTTAAGCACAAAGGGATGGTTGGTAGTATTCCAGGGAGGGAGAAAAGCTGATAATGAGGACCATTAGTAGGTGAAAATGAATTGGATGTGCTGAAAGCAGGCCATGCTGTGACAGAGCGTGCGGGTTGGTAAAGGCCACAGAGGAAGGTGTTCAGGTTCTAAAATGATTGAGCTTAATGTTGAGTCCAAGTGGAAAATGAGATGCTGTTCTTCCAGCTTGTGCTGAGCCTCACTAAAGCACTGCAAAGACTGAGCCTCACTGTTGTCAAAGAGGCTTCACATTTCAAAGCCATTGTATCACTAATGTTGCCTCTCAGCAGGTTATTAATGAGAAAGCAATTATTAAGAGAGGGAAAACTATGCATAGGAGGACAAGTGAAAATAGAAGGATCACTATGGGGAATCTAGACAGCTAAGGAATGGGGGACATGAGGTGGTGATTGGGAGGGCCTAATGGTAGAAATCAGGAAGTGGCTTCAGAACAAACAAAAGTAGAAATACTAAAATTGAGTGCAGGTTCTAGTTGCCTTTCTGTCAACTATAATTAATGGTAGATGGTGCAATTCTAACTCATTATAAACTTGCACTTACAGAAATGTGGTAGTCAGGACAGATGGAGAAGGTGCACTCATGCTGGTACTAATTCCACTGGAGTCTGAGTGAATATTGTGAAACAGGTTGTCTGGTCCTTTCTATGTAGAAATTAGCTGTCATATTTCCCACCACTACCAGACTGACTGCATTGTATTATTGCACAGATCTCAGAAAGTATTAAGCCTTTAAGATATCTATTATGACATTGTGTTGTGTGACACTGGTATAAAAGATTGCATTGAACTATCAGTTAGGCATTCAGTTAGTCAGTCAGTTCATCAACTATGAGTTAAATGGAATATATATGTAAACATATGATCAAGAGTGTATATCTAAGTCTGAGATGTCATATCTGTGCATGCAGTTAGTTGTTTATAAACTTCTAGATTCCTGTCTCAATAGAAGTTGTGTTAAATGGACTAGCATATAGAAAACTGTATCATTCCATGATGGCAGAACATGGACATTAGAAGCTAGTCACAATAAATTGGTATCAAAGGTATTTTTTAAATTAATTCATGACTAGGAGGACATCGCTGATCGAGCCTGTATTTATTACCCATCCCTAGTTGCCCAGAGGACAATTGAAGGTCAAGCAAATTGCTCTGTATCTGGAGTCAGATGTAGATCCAGGAAAGATAGCAGATTTCCTTCCCGAAAGGACATTAGTGAACCAGATAGATTTTTCCTGACAATCATTGATGGTTTTATGGTTATCGTTTGCATACTAGAATTTGTAAAGAATACAAACTTGCACATTAAGGATGGAAAATAAGCATGTCAACATGGATTGGCCCTCCAATGACATTCTATCAGAATTTCAGATATTCAAAAAGAATGAATCTTCCCCTTATGGATTATTGATAGCCGATAAAGAATGATATTCAAACTTCCTGTTGCTTTCAGAAATGAATAAATAAAAACAATAATATCCTCTGGTGTTTCCAATGATGACTACAAAAATACTGGTAAAATCTAGGATGAATTTCAGATAGCCGTGATAAATCTGTCTGCTACTTCTTAAGGCAATAGTTAACCTGACTGGCAGCTCTCACATTTGGAAGACAAGCCAACATAGTTCTTCCCTCATCTATTCTTGCATAACAAACACATGTACATGGTGCATTGTTGGAAAGAAGGGAGAAAATGATATAAGAGTTTGAGTTGATTTATAGTTGTCATATATAGTAATACTTTGTGTGGTATACAGCCAAATAGTACCAGGAGAATCGACGTTTCGGACATGAGCCCTTCTTCAGGAAAGAAGGGCTTATGCCCAAAACGTCGATTCTCCTGCTCCTTGGATGCTGCCTGACCTGCTGCACTTTTCCAGCAACACATTTTCAGCTCTGATCTCCAGCATCTGCAGTCCTCACTTTCTCCTAGTTGTCAGGATAGCAGAGATGAACTCATGCAGCGGATACTAGAGACAGCACTTTACTATAAGATATTCTAAGTCCAGAGGGCAGTAGCTTGCAGGGTCGGGGCATCATGAGGTGTTGATTAGGAGGCAGGTCTGTCACCCATTGCCTTGCCCAAGGATGCCAAGCAGTCCATTTAGTGAACTGAGAAACCCTCAGGTTGTAAAACACTGTCAGGTGTAGAAGGAATGAGCCATTGTAAGGCAGAGCACTCAGCTGTCTCTCAATTCCCTTTGGAAGGTGAGTCTAGCTTTAATTTAATCCATTTTGTTTCTAATGGTTTGAATGTTTACCAGGAACATGCTGGGGAGGGAGGACTTGAAACTCCAAAGTTTCAGTCTCACACCTCCAGCACATCTCCCACATTTCCTGGGTAGGTGGTTGCTCCCATCAATCCCAGGTATCAGTGAGGGAGATCTGCCACTCCAACAGGTAAGTGTGTTCTCCCGATAGGGTCATAGGCACTAGTCATGGCCTTGAGTGCCCCAGAGGGTCTTGCTGCTGTTCTGATGTTCTGATCCGACGTCTTCAATATGAGGTCACCATGAGGTCAGGTCATGTCCCTGCACTAGTTGGACTTGGTTCCAGGTTTCCATGAGGAGGTCAGGCTTTTGGAAAGCTGGTAGGCTCTTGATTCCTCTAGGCTTGTGGTTTCAGCATAGGCAGTCAGGCCTCATCACTTGGAGAATCTTTAAACCTGAAGGTAGATTTAAAAGAACATTGTTGGTAATTCTGATAGACTTAGAATTGAGGTTTAGAAGAGCAGACCGATTTTAAGGTATGTAAGAATAAGATCTGCTGTAGCCACACTCTGCCGCCATCTTTAATCAAAAAACAAATCAGCATGATCAACGAGCCTCTGGACAGTTAGCCTAACTTGAACCAGGACAAAGTTTCAGAGATCAAGGCCTTTCAATGATTTTAAATCAGTTCATAGAAAGATACTACAGCATTATGTCCAGCCCTTGTCACAAAATGTTGTCACAAATATTCGTCAAATCCTACAACGAAACAGATGATATAGCTGAGATTTTGTGGTCAACCATCTGTCCTCATTTTGGGACACCTTACAAGCATTCTTTCTTTGCATTGACCATTCCCCTTTATAGTGAATAGCACACAGCTATTGAAGCAACCAGACACAACACTTTGGTACTTTGGCCAAATCATGCAGATCATGTTTCATTGATGGCCATAGCAAAAATATATTAGACTATAAAAAGACAACAGTTTATTAGCTATAGTTCAATGGATTCCAAGCTGTTTTCATCAATTCTGTTTATAAATTGATTCTCATTAGCAAATCTAATAATCTCACTATGTATCTTAGGTTTGAAAGCAAAAGATTGTTTCAGCAATATTCTTAATATATGAAATGTTCTGATTTACAATATTTGCAGCCTATTTGTCATGTCTGCATGGTTGATGGGTTGTAATTCACAAACAATTCAAGTTTACTCAGAATCTTCACAATATTTTTTTCTTGCAAAAATAATCTTTTAAGCATATTTGACAATTCAAAGTGTTCCAATCTTTTCTCTCTCACCACTTAAAGTACCTGAAAAAACTGTGATGTAACAACCACTGATGGAAAGTATAAGTTGTTCTGAGTAACATTAACTCTGTTGTACAAGAGATTATGGTAATTTAAGAACACAAAACACACACTTGACTGAAATTTCAGTGCTAAGATGTCTTGATTCTTCACATTTCGCTGCTATTGTGTCCTGTAACCAGCTCCAGGATTAGCATGGAGTTTTGTCTTATTTAAAATTAAATGTATATATTAAGTCAAATCCTGTGCAGTCTTCAAAGTAACATTTTAGGAATAAATTATCACTATGTTGGTTACTTTGTTTAAAGCTTGCAGAAACATTGTGATGAATGCGCAGATAACAGTGTTTCTGACTCTCCTGAATCATCTTTTCTTTGGTCTAAATCTAACATGCACAGATTAAAGCTTCCATTGGGAATGAGCAGCCCATGTGATATAGACTGTAAGTGTAAGGTCCACAGCTTTGAAGGTTATCATCATGCCTCCTTACCTTGCTAGTTGCAATGACTGTATTAGAAAACTTTGTGGAGGTGTCTGAACCATTTTAATACCACTGATGTGGTCACATGTCTGCAATAATATTTTTGGTGTTTGATATTTTTTGAATTGGACCAAAAATTAAATATTCTTTGAAGGGGAGTCTCAGACTGAGATTTCAGAACAATTGGAAGAAATACTGTGCTTTACACTGATAATGCTTTAGCCACTTTCTCATGTGTTCTGAAATCAGGAGACATTACTTTAGGGAATTACATTATTGTTAAAAAGCAGTGATAAAAGTTTATGGAGAAGGATTGTTTGATTCAGTAAAAAGTGGGAGATGGAATTCCTGACGAATGAATTGGCAAGTTGGAACTTGCAAACAGGAGATGAGAATGAGGATGGGGTGCAAACTCATAGAACATTCATATGAGTAACCAATCACTTAGGAAATACAGAAAACATTGAATGAGTGACTGTGAAGTCGTATTTGCTTGTATCTGAAATTACATTGGGCAGAATCACGTAGGTGCCTGAATAATGTGGGCTATGGTGAGATTTGTGAGAGAATCACATGAGAAGTCTAGCGAGGTCTGTCTTGACAGCATCTTTTTTGCACCTGCAGAGCAGCAAGGTAAATTTCTCACTGGGCAGTGATGAGTTGCTTGTTAAGGGCGATTATAGCATGTTAAAGAACTTATTAATGCCACATTAGTAGTTCTATCTATCTAAGTAGCTTCCCATCTTAATAGATTTGCTGTACAAGCTAGACATTGAGAATTCTCAACATGTAAGTCAGTGTGGGTACCTGGTGACTTCACTTCGCTGCTTGCTTCAAAGCATTTTCATGTTGAAAGCAGGCAGCAAAGTCTCAGAGCATGCTTCATTGACACTAGCCACATGTACAATACATGCACAGACATTGACATCCCGCATGTGCCAACCTGTAGGACCCTCATGGCACATCTCCAGTCAACTTAAAGAATGCTTCTGTAATTCAAAGCTGCACCTTAGGCTGCACCAGCAACTGTCAGTGTAAGGCAGCAGCAAGGACACTGTGCACACAGGGACACACACTCAGCTCATGGGCTGATCTGGGTTGCATCACTGAGTTCTTTGCTTGCTCTCTTAGCGCTCATGCATTCTGAGCCTATCTGGATGTTCACAGCACACCTACCTTGCATTGCCTTGCCTTGCCTTCCATCGTTGTACATTGCCTCCTCAACCAGAAAAATCAGTTCCAGGCTCACTGCCCTGCTCTATTGCCATGCTATTTAGTGCAGACTCAAAGCTTGTCATTGCTGTCAGCAATCCTCAGTCAAGTAAAGTCTTTCATCAGGGAGTCCGAGAAAAATAAGTCAAGAGCATCCTCCACTCACAGTCCAGGGGTTTGGACAGTCAGTCAGCCATTTGGGAGAGTCAGAGTCAGGATGCTCTGCACATAAGGGGTGAGGGACCAATGTCTGTCAGCCCGCAATTGTCTTAACTCTTTCTGCCCTATTGTTGTCTGTTTTTCTCCTGGAATGAGAGAGAGGCAATTATTAAGGAAGATAAAAGGATCACAAAGCTGTATAAGGTGTCCTGAGTGAGTGAGTAGGTAACACAGAGGGTATTGTGTTGGGTTTGGGGGTGGGTCAGAGTGAGTGAGGAAGATGTTGCAGATGATTAAGTGGTAAAGCATGAGACTTGGTGGAGGTGGGTGCAGTAGCAGAGGTAAAGTGGCTATGAGCTCCCAGAGAGAAGATGGTGGCACTTATACTGGTGGAGTGGAGAAGGTCTTTCCTGAAGAAGGGCTCATGCCCGAAACGTTGCTTCTCCTGCTCCTTGGATGCTGCCTGACCTGCTGCGCTTTTCCAGCAACACATTTTCAGCTGGAGAAGGTCTTTGACCTTGTTCCGACAGTGTTATGCATTTTTCCAGATGGCTGACTGCATTGACCTGTGTGATCACCTCAGAGAAGACTGGCATATTCTGGTGAGGTGGCTTCCTCTACTGGTCCTGCAGGAAGAGGATGGTCTCTTCACTTCACTATCCAGGACAATGCCCACAATGTGGGATGCAATTTTCCCCTTGTTTGCCATGTTTGGGGCAAACATCAGCAACCCTGCAGGGCAGCTCTAGATTGACAGTGCTTGTCCTGGTGCACAATTGTCTTTTTAAGATGCAACCAGGACTAATGGCAAGTTCTTCCAGATACGGTGCATGGTAAGAATGAGATGAGATGAATGCTATAAGGGTTGAGTAAATAGTTAAGGAGGCAAATTTTTTAAGATATGTTGAGAAAATTGACTATGTCTCAATAGTGGTGTTACATCTGCTGGCTTCCAAACCATTGGGGCTATTCAAGAATCTAAGAAAGTTTGGAAAACTATAACCAATGCATCCACTATTTCTTTCGTTATCATTGTTGAACAGACCCTTAGGTCCTGAGGATTTGTCAAATTTTGTTTCTTAAATTTATCCATTTGTTTTGTTCTGTTGATACTAATTATTTTAATTTCCTCACTCTGATTAGCATTTCAGGCATCTACTCATGTGCAGTTAAATGTTGAAATCTGGAAATTGCTGTCTAATTTGCCCTGCTCCTCTACAAGTTTTTCTTTTAACAATTTTACACGGAGACTCAAAATTGAAATACATGTGAATACTTGTGCAATGAATTTGTTGTATCCACTTAGAAACCCATGAAACATACCAGAACAAGTTAGACCCTGTCTATTCAAATATAACTGAACTTTGAATGGAATGATAAATCTTAATCATTGTCAAACAACCCTCTGGTACTGAAGACTAACATTTATAAGTGTGGCATTGCCTTCTATCAGAATTTCATTTTTATTGTAGGTGTATAAAAATGACTAAATAATTTTTTCTTTGTTATCATTTTTATTCTAACTTACACTTTCTGATTTAGACTCTGTCTGGATCAGTGATAATTCTTCAATCTAATTTGTTGAAGAGGCAAGTCACTGCCTCTCCTGTTCACAAAAGAGCCAAATCCCTGTAGTGTGTGACCAATAACTGCATGTTACCAATCAAATTTCCAGGAAATTACTGTGGGCAGCTGTAAGGGCAATGCGATTACTGTGTGCAGTATTCCTTCAGCACTGATTGCAAAATCCATTCCATTATAACGTTTATAATGTGTGCAGAACTGGGAATACTTTTTTTTCAGTAAATTTTTCAGCTGAATTAAAATTTTAAATCATGCTCCAAAGGTTAATAATTGTAATTATAATTAGTTAATGAAAACAATTACTTAATTTAAATGTTGCAGACCATGTTTTCGTCAGTTTGTGTAGAAACTTTTGGGAGGGGAAACAGTTGTAATTATGATTTAATGTCAGGAAAATCATTGTATCTAACTTTTTGACAATATTAAACCAAATCAAACAAAATAGGACAAACATTTTTTTCTCTCTGTTTCAAGAGATTTCTTGACTGCAAAGGACAGGGAAAGTATTTTCACTGCAGATCATTTCCCTCTGTGGTACAGGAAATCAGCAGAACAACTTCCAGGCACTTTTGTCTATTCCATTCCATTTAGTACAGGTTAGTAATTGTTTTATTGCATAAGTGCTTGAGGGTGGCATTTATTGTTCATTTTGCAGTCTCTTTTATGCATTTCAAAAGTAATGTATTTTATTAATGTCTTTCTAAAGTATATTTAAACTTTCATCAATTAAGTTATTTATTTTGCTGTGTAACTCATCCTTTGTCTACTTAATTACTGGGAACATTTATCAGCTGTTTCCTATTTATTTATGATATATTTTGACCCATTCTCTGCAGTGGTATTTAGTTTCTCATAACTGCCTTAATAGATATTCAGTTCACAGTCTCTGATGTTACAGTAATTAAGTAGGTTAATTTCTATTTTAATTACTTCAGATCACTTACCTGTAGGCTTCCAATGATTGCATGAAGTGAATAAAGCAAATGTAATTATACAAAGAAAATATATTTAAGTATGCTACTGTCCTTTTGGCCTTGTTCCAAGATTCTAACTTTTCCTAATTATGCCCACTGGTGACTGAATAAGTCTAATTATGATTTCTGGAATATAGAATTTTACTGATGCTTTGCAGTTCACAATCTGTCTTCATATTGTCTTCTCCATGAAAGCTGTAATTCGGTATTGTGATTCTGACATTGTTTTATTTTGTGTCTGTAAATTGTTTTGTTGTTTTGAGCAGAAGTCCAATGTTCAACAAAATGAACTTAGAGTGTGCTGTCAGAGAATAATACCATTGTTGTATTCAGATCAGACCTGACTTCAAAGTTTCCTGTGCAATTTCAGTTCCAAAAAAAGATGTTATCTAACTGATGAATAACCACTACCACTTAGAGTCATAGAGTCATAGAGATGCATAGCACAGAAACAGACCCTTTTGCCAACCAGATATCCCAACCCAATCTAGTCCCGCATGTCAGCACCTGGCCAATATCCCTCCAAACCCTTCCTATTCATATACCCATCCAAATGCCTTTTAAATGTTGCAATTGTACCAGCCTCCACCACTTCCTCTTGCAGCTCATTCCACACATGTACCATCCTCTTCATGAAAAGTTTGCCCCTTAGGTCTCTTTTATATCTTTCCCCTCTCACCCAAAACCTAAGCCCTCTAGTTCTGGACTCTCCCACCTCAGGGAAAAGACTTTATCTATTCATCCTATCCATGCCCCTTATGATCTTATAAACCTCTATAAGAGCCTCCGACACTCCAGGGAAAACAGCCCTAGCTTATTCAATCATTCCCTATAGCTCAAATCCTCCAACTCTGGCAACAATCTTTTCTAAACCCTTTCAAGTTTCACAATATCTTTCCAATAGGAAGGAGACCAGAGCCGCAACATGACCTCCCAACTCCTATACTCAATACTCTGACCAATAAAGGAAAGCATACCAAACGCCTTCTTCACTATCCTATCTATCTGCGACTCCATTTTCAAGGAGCTATGAACCTGCACTCCAAGGTCTCTGTTCAGCAGCACTCCCTAGGACTTTACCATTAAGTGTATAAGTCCTGCTAAGATTTGCTTTCCCAAAATGCAGCACCTCACACTTGTTAATGAATTGACTATAGAGAAAGGACATATGACCAAATTGCTGGCTGATTCTTCAATAGTTTAACATTCTATAAATCTTTGCCTATGTGCAGTTGCACAGTAGTGTTATAGGAGTTATTAAGGCACAGAAAGAGTTAATTTGGACCATTGATTACTTGCCAGCTTTCTGCAGAACAATTAAATAAGTCATATTTTCCCTCTCCATCCCCATAACCCCATATATTTTCTTCAAGTTCACAACTAATGTCCTTTAGAAATCATTCATCATCCCTTTAGGCAGAGAGTACCAGGTCATTATCAATCACTCCATTCAAAAAAATTATCAATCACTTCATTAGAAAATGCTTCTTACACACACCTTTGTGCATCTTTTGCCCAAAACCTTAAACCTAATGGAAGCATTCTTTCTTTATCTAGCTTTCTCAACTAAACCTGCCTTGATCGTTGGAATATAAGAATACGATTAGGCCAGTCAAACCCTTAAACCTGCTCTGTTTTTCAACTATATCACGGCTGATCTATCTCAATTCCATTTTACACTATCCCATATCCTTGGAAGTCATCAGTAACCTGAAATCTATTGACTTCGGTTTTGAACATACTTGATGACTGAGTTTCCACAGCTTTCTGTGGTACAGAATTCCAAAGATGCACTATTGTCTGTGTGAAGTGTTAAATGGCTTGTCCCTTTCTCTGAGGCAGAGGAAACATCCAACAGACAGAGGAAACATTCTTTCTGCATTGATCTTATATAGTCCTTTAAGCATTTTGAAAGTTACTTTCTTTGAATTCAGTCAGGGATGTGGACTGTACTGGCTGGCAGCATTTATTCCCTTGAACAAGTGATGGTGTGCTTCCTTCTTGAACCACTGCAAACCGTTACCTCTAGGTAGACCCACAATGCTATTACGGAAAGATTTTGATCCAGCAATACTGAAGAAATTACCATGTAATTTCCAAGTCAGGATGATGAATGGCTTTGAGGGGAACTTGCAGATGCTGGTGTTCCCATGTATCTGCTGCCCTTGTCATTCGAGATGATATTGGCCATGGCTTTGAAAAGAGTTATCTCAGGATCCTTTGAGAATTTCTGCAATGCATTTTATGGATGGCACTCATTCTTGCTACTGTGTGTCAGTGGTGGGAGAGTGGATGTTTCAGGATCAACTGATCTGCTTTATCCTAAATGTTGTTAAGTTTTAATGCCATTAGAGCTGCTCTCAACCAAGCAAATGGGGAGCATTCCATCACACTCCTATGCTGTGTCTTCTTGATGGTGGACAGGTTCTGGTCAGGAGGTGAGGTTTTACTGCAGCATTCCTAGCCTCTGACCTGGTGGATGGTAACATCATGTTGTTGATAATGGGGATTTCTGTAATGGTAATGTCACATTGAATGTCAAGCAATGATTGTTAGGTTTTGTCATGCTACAGATTGTATTTATCTGGCACTTGTGTAGTTTGAACCTTACATCTTCCTAGTCAGCCCAGGCCTGTATGTTGTCCAGGTCTAGTTTCATTTGGGTATGGACTGCCTTAAATGTCTGAGGAGTCATGAATGGTGCTGAACATTGTGCAATCATCAACAAATATGGCCACTTATGACCTTATAATAGGAGTCAGTTGATTATGAAGCAAACAGAGAAAATTGGCTTGAGAACACAACCCTGAGGAGTTGGTGAAGAGACATCCTGGAGCTGAGATGACTGATTTCCAACAACCACAACCATCTTCCTATCCACCAAATATGACTTCAATCGGTGATTGTTTTTCCCCGATTCCTATTGACTTTAGTTTTGCTAGAGCTTATTGATGCCACGCTTGGTCAGTTACAGTCTTGATGTCAAGATCTGTCACTCTCACCTCATTTCTGGATTTTAGGTCGTTTGTTCCCATTTAAACTGTTTTCTTATTTCCCCTTATAAATTCTCCTGTTTGTGTCTGTAATGGATGCACATTTGTCTTTGATTTTTTTTTCCCTTTATCATACTTGTAGAAATGTTTAGAGCCTTTTTCTTTGTATGTGGCTTGCTAGTTTATATACATAGCCAACTTCTCTTTATCAGTTTCTAGGTTCATCTTCACTGAATTCTAAAATGCTTCCAATCCTCAGGCTTACTATATTTTTAGTAATTTTATAAGCTGCTTCATTTTATCTAATATCATCTTTAGTTTCTTTTGTTAGTCACAGTTAACTGACTTTTCCCTTTTTGTTCTTGGGTCTTGAAGGAGTGTATGTTTACTGTAAATAATGCACTATTTCTTTGAATACTAACCATTGCTTGTTGTACATTTAAATGGATTTTAAATGCCAACTTGTCCTTCAAGGACAACAAGACATAAGAGCACAAGTAAGCTATTCAATTACCATCGATCTGGTAATCATCAACTCTATTTTCCTGCCTTATCCCCATAACATGTAATCCCCCTTACAGATTAAAATCTAACTATCCCAGCTCTGAATACACTTAATGACCCAGCCTTCTGTGGTAGAGAATTCTACAAATTCACTACTCTTTGAGACAACAAATTCCTCCGCATCGCTATATTAAGTGGACAACTCCTTGCTCCTTACTCTGAGAATATGCCCAGACTCCACCCAGAGGAAACAGTCCCTCTCCATCTACCATGTCAAGCCCCATTAGGAATCTTACATGTTTCAGTAAGGTCGCCTCTTGTTCTAAACTCCAATGAGTAGAAGCCCAATCTATTCAACTTTTCCATATTCAGAATCAATCTAGTGAACCATCGCTGACTACCTCCAACTCCAAAACTGACCAGAACTAATAAATTCCTTTGTTTGGGTTTATAGCCCTAGGTTTGGATTGTGTTACATTATGTTCAAATCTAATGGAAAATTCTATCCTGTTAAAATTTCCCTAAAAGTTTTTATAACAGGATTATTCATTAGTTCTTTCTCTTCACATAATTTTCCTCAACACACTGCACTAAGAAAATCATCTAGTTGCAGGAATTAATTAACATCTCTATCAAAACTTCCATTAATCCCTATTCCCAGCTTTTCTGGCATAATGCATAACCACCATTTCTTATCCCTGGAACCAGTCTAGTAAATTGTCACTGGACCCCTCAAGGATCCTTCCATCCTTTCTAAATTACAGTTGTCACATGAAAGGCATTGCAATAAGTAACTATGAATATTTAACAGCAAAGTGATTCTGCGAAGAGTTTTATAGATTATTCAGATAAGAAAGTTTATATAGAAATAGTCCCTGCATCTATCACACCTTCCCTTTACACTTCTGCATTCATGGTATCCTCTAAATAAACTATAGAATCTAAAATAAAAAGTCACATTAAGAAGTTACAGTTGTTATAATATAAATTAAAATTTGCTTTGTCCTTAAAGTAAGGAATGATGTAATAGTGCCATTGAATGAAATGCCAACTACTGTATATGGAATATGTTGGTCCACCTAGATTATGTTGTTGTATTATTTTTGACATAGCACAAATAATGCTGATGTCCTCAAGAACCACAAATAATTTTCACTGTATAATTTATATTTTACACAGACACAGTCAGGTATACAGTCATGCAATCATTACAGTCTGACATTTACCACAAAAAGAAAGCATTTCCATTATATCAGATTCATGCCATCAGTTGGCACTCTATCCAAAGAGATTAAAACAACAAAAGGTTATCTCTATAAATAAGAATATAACGATTAGCCATAAATATGTTTCATAACTATGTAAATATAGAGGTCTAGGAGATGTACAATGACAGCAGTGTGATTGCACCAGATCATCACACTGGCATTCAGATATGAAATGTAGATCAAAGACTGAGGTTGGCTTCTGTCCAAGGCTGGATTTGCCCCAGTGAATCTACTAGTCGTACATCAGGTTGGTAGGATAACATTTTATACCAGCGAAAGATTTATTTATAAAATTTATTCTGAAATTTTGTTCAAACTGGATTGAAAGCAGCAAATAGGATTTGAGATAAATGCTGATGAACTGAAACTGATGACTAAAACATGAGTAAACAAACTTTTTTTATTGACGTTCAATATTCAAATAGCATCTCATACTGAGAAATGTTAGAAAATAAGCTACCATTAAGTAATTTGCTGAACATGTATTAAATGTCCAATGCTGTCCCATCCATCATACAAATTCATTAAAAATGCCACAGAATAGTCCCAGCTGATCTCTGACCAAAACCATAAATGGTAAAGGTTAACTGGCCTAATGACAAAGTATACTGAATCATTTAAGTGTGACGGATAGAGGAAAATAAAACAAGAAGAGTAATGCCACCCACTCTTAACAGAATTAAACAGAGCAACCCAATCCATTCCCCTTTCCCTCATGTTCAAGTCACTCCTTCTTTTATGTCTCATATTTCAAATAATCCATCTTCCTCTCATGACTGATTTCCATGGGGCCTGCTCTTTGCTGTGTGTCTGAAATCCTTCCTCATTTGTCACTATTCCAAGAGTTGCCATTTATTACGATCTCCACGGATACCAATAATATTTAAAAAAAAGGAATTTGAACTTTCAGGTGCAACCTGAAAGAATGACACATCAAGATTTCACATTTTAAGACTTTTACTGTAGCAAATGTTGAAAAGCACGATTGACCAAATGCTGTTTTCTTTTTGTAAAGAAGTTATAGTTCAAAGCATGGAGAAGAACGTTCTCCTTTTATGCTTTTCACCTATTGCTGCCCCTACAAGATTATGGTTGAAACTTTATTGCTGGAACAGCACAGCAGGTCAGGCAGCATCCAGGGAACAGGAGATTCGACGTTTCGGGCACAGGCCCTTCTTCAGGAATGAGGGCCTGAAGAAGGGCCTGTGCCCGAAACGTCGAATCTCCTGTTCCCTGGATGCTGCCTGACCTGCTGTGCTGTTCCAGCAATAAAGTTTCAACTTTGATCTCCAGCATCTGCAGACCTCACTTTCTCCTACAAGATTATGGTCCATTTTAGTAGATTGTGGCACCTTCCAATGGGTTACTATATTACCTCCTTCACTTAATAGTAACTTGGAGCACCATCTCCAGGCACTTCTCAGTTTCTTACATCAGCCACTTGCAGTAAAGACTAATTATTTTCCTCCCACAGACCATACCATAACAACTCTCGCAGAATACATGGAGGATTGGAGGATGCATATCTTCAATTAGAAACTGACACCTTCCCACATTCAGTGGCAATGTCCCTCTGTAGATTATACAGAGCTGTTGTCTATTTGTGATATTTATTGATTTTATAGCAAATCCTATAACCTGATCTCAAAGAGTGGCTTTCCTTCGTCTCTTCCCCAATGCAGCATGAGACTTATTAATTTTACATCGAGTTAGAAATGTTAATTAACTCTTTGATTCAAATTCCTTTTCATCTTAAAAGTAAATGAACAGTTCACAACTCAACTATTTAAATATTTTTCTTTAACACATTTCTGGGACTTTGGAAGACTGAGGGCTGAGTTTTATCAAAAATGGGCTAAGTCTAAATTTCAATGAATTTGATGGAGTGGTTTACTCTGTGAGCTAAAGAGAGTTTTCTTATGCTATTCTCCATAGCCTCTCATTATCTATGCATGATACCTATATGACATCCCAATCGCAATGTTGTGCATTTGCCACCAGCAGATGTATTCTGTACTCCCCAAGACCTCCCTGGATTTCTGACTCCAGTGCATTATGTTTAAAATGCACCACATCAAGCATTGTCAATTAGGCTGCTACTGCCTTGTTTCTTGAAGCTCCAGATTCCTGTTCGCAAAGCGGTTGAGCAGCACAATCTGTAGGGCCATTCTGATGGGTCGCAGCATCTGAAACAGTGTGCAGCTGGACTTTGTAAATATCATGTCAGTGGTGTGAGAGCTATTAGGTCCCTGCAATGGAGAACGCAACCACCTTTACGATCAAGGAATCCCACGCTGAAGGGCCCCATTGCTTTTTGTTATTCTTCTGTGGGACCTGGGCATCGCTGGCTGCATTTATTGTCCATCCCCCTTTGAACTGCTACAGTCCACTCGCTACATTAATTAATGAAGTGAACAGTAGAAGATTGTTCGAGAAGAGCCTCTATGAGCCACGGAGAATTGGGTGCTAAGAATGTCACTCAACAAAATATTTTAAATGAAAATGGGTAAATTCTGCCATTTATTTCTAGCAGTGATATTCCCTACATTTTAATGGGTTTGGGATTCTGTTAGCTTCGATTCTTGTTAATCCAGTGCTTCTCTTCAAAGCCTTTGGCATTCTTTCCTCTACTGCTATGGTTTTCATGCAGGCCAATATTCATTTTAAATGCTCCAACTTTATTCCTAATTCCACAATTTCAAGCAAATAATGACACCATCCCTGAGACATAATATTCAGCTGATTGCTACGAAGATCTTGTGAAATAACTCAGTAATAGAATTTCAAAATCTGGAATTTGATCTTCTGCAGTGCTTATTTGAGTATTTCGCTACAGCTTTGCAAACAAAAGCCAGGAATTTGTAAACAGAGTGGCAAGGAAAATTAAGCATTCAAGTGCAAAAGTTTGAAAGTGAAAATGTCTAGATTTAGATGTGTGGCATTTCACAAATCTAAACATACAGCTAGAAGAAAACTCAGAAAAGACAAAATATAATTTACTATTCTTCAGACGTTGTTAATAAATTTGAGCATTTATACCACTCCCCCCCCAAAGAAAACAAGATATTCAGTAATCAACAACAGAAATGATTAAGTACAGGATTTAAATCCAATATTCTCCCTGTTCTAATCTTCGCTGTGACAGCTGTTTCAGTTTGGCATTTTACCCAACAGCTTTAATTTATGATCACAGCAGAAAGGCAGATTTCACAATCTGATATGTCAATGAGGCGAAGCCTGCACACTCACAAGTGCCATGAAAAACATGGCATTAATCCTGGTCTGTTATACATATAGAGACCACATGAAATGCTGCATCTTTCATGCATTTGCCAAGTGGCTAGGTAAGATTCTGGTTGGGCATTAGTGAATAGAATAGAAAAGCAATTTACTGTCATGTCAATTTTTACAAAAAAAAGTAAGTTTTATAAGTCACTATACCATTGGCACCTAAATTAATGACAGAAGTCATAAATAAGGAAAAAAAAACCTAAATGTTCATCATAGTTCAATTAATGACTCCTGCGTCCAGGGTCTGCTGGACAATCAGGCCAAAAGCGCCATGAAGGGCCATGCTGAGACCACCACACTGGGCCGACCACCCCACATGCCAGTGAGTTGCCAATTAAGGGGATTATAGTATGTTAAGCACCTTATTAATGTTACAAATTGCATCATTAATATTCATCTTCCTATCTTACTAAACATGTTGAACAAGCTAGACAGCTTCAGAGTTCTCACATGTAAATCAGATCAGATACCTAGTGATTTCAGGTCACTGTTTACTCCAAAGCATCTTCATTTTGGACAACAGGCACAAACATCTCAGAGCATGCCCAATGTGTAGCCACAAGTAGAACACCTGCTCAGACATTGGCATCCAAATTGTGCCAACCTGTCAGAACCCTCATGGCAGATCTTCAGTTGACTTATAGAATGCTTCTGTAATTCAATACTGCACTTCAGGCTGCACCAGCAACTGTCATTGTGAGGCAGCAGAAAGGACACTGCACACTCAGGGGCACAAACGCAGCGCATGGACTGGTCCATGAGTTCTTTGCTTGCTCTCTTAGAGTTCATTCACTTTGATCCTACCTGGATGCTACATGACAGTATCCCTGCTATGCATTGCCCATATCACTTCTGTTTTGCCTTGCTATTTAGCACAGACACAAAGTCAGGAATCTTGTCATTTTTGTCAGCATTCTGAAGTTGTCATGACGCATAGCCTTCCATTAGGGTTTCAATGTAGTAAGTCAAGGGCAGTCCCCAACATCAGTCAAGGGTTTGGACACAGTCAGCCACCCAGGGCTATACGTATCAAGGCTGAGAAGCTAAATGTCTGAGAGCCTACCACCTGGCTTGAGTCTTTCTGCACTACAGTGCGCTGTTATCCTCCTGGAATGAGAGAAAGGCAGTATTAAGTAAGATGAAAGTGTGTGGCACACCTGTAACATTTGATGCAGGTGGGGAGATGGAGTGGGCAAGTGAGTCAGCAGCGGAGAGGTTTATTAATGTTGAGAAGGGGTGGATGAGAGCAAGTGGGAAATGTGTCAAACGCAATAGTGAGAGTACTACTGCATGATCCTGGATCAGAGGTGAATGCAATTGGTCATTTGCCTTCTTTCTTCACTGCTGGACATTCCTCCAAATACCTGACAGCGCAATGATCTGGGGAGCAACCTTGGATCTGGCTGGCAGGGTCTGATGGTAAGACATCTGCTGGTCCTGCAAGAATACTTCCCACTTGCCTGGATTGGTACAGCTCCAACAACACTTGAGAAGCTTGACACCATCCAGGACAAACCTGCCCATTTGATTGGCATCACATCCACAGGCATCCACTCCCTGCACCACTATAGCGTAGTAGTAGCAGTGCGTAAAACTTTCAAGATGCATTGCAAAAATTTACCAAGGCTCCTTAGACAGCACCTTCAAAACCCATGACATTACAAACTTGAAAGACAAGAGCAGAAAACACATGGGAACACCGTCATGTGCAAGCTCACCTCCTAACTGCGCATTATCCTGACTTGGAAATATTTCACTGTTCCTTTAATGTTGCTGGGTCAAAACCTTGGAATTCTCCCCCTTGTGTCATTATGGATATACCTACATCTAGTGGATTTAGTGGTTCAAAAAGGCAGTACACCACCACATTCCCAAGGGCAATTAGGGAAAAGTAATAAATGCTAGCCCGAACAGCAATGCCCACATGTTCTGAATGAATGAAAATCTAATATCTGTATTGGTCTAGCAAGTTATTCAGTTTAAGAGCAATTAAAGTCAAGCCATAAATGCCCACATACCAAAAAAAACCAAATGAAATATTGGAGACAAAAGCCACCTTCTTCCTTCTCTACATCAAATTTCCACTTTCACCAATTCCCATCTTGTACAGGACATTGGTTAGGCCACTGTTGGAATATTGCGTGCAATTCTGGTCTCCTTCCTATCGGAAAGATGTTGTGAAACTTGAAAGGGTTCAGAAAAGATTTACAAGGATGTTGCCAGGGTTGGAGGAGCTGAGCTACAGGGAGAGGCTGAACAGGCTGGGGCTGTTTTCCCTGGAGCGTCGGAGGCTGAGGGGTGACCTTATAGAAGTTTATAAAATAATGAGGGGCATGGATAGGATAAATAGGCAAAGTCTTTTCTCTGGGGTCGGGGAGTCCAGAACTTGAGGGCATAGGTTTAAGGTGAGAGGGGAAAGATATAAAAGAGACCTAAAGGGCAACTTTTTCATGCAGATGATGGTACGTGTATGGAATGAGCTGCCAGAGGATGTGGTGGAGGCTGGTACAATTCCAACATGACCTTCCAACTCCTGTACTCAATACTCTGACCAATAAAGGAAAGCATGCGAAACGCCTTCTTCACTATCCTATCTACCTGCGACTCCACTTTCAAGGTGCTATGAACCTGCACTCCAAGGTCTGTTTGTTCAGCAACACTCTCTAGGACCTTACCATTAAGTGTATAAGTCCTGCTAAGATTTGCTTTCCCAAAATGCAGACCTCGCATTTATCTGAATTAAACTCCATCTGCCACCTCTCAGCCCATTGGCCCATCTGGTCAAGATCCTGTTGTAATCTGAGGTAACCCTCTTCGCTGTCCACTACACCTCCAATTTTGGTGTCATCTGCAAACTTACCAACTGTACCTCTTATGCTCGCATCCAAATCATTTATGTAAATGACAAACAGTAGAGGGCCCAGCACCGATCCTTGTGGCACTCCACTGGTCACAGGCCTCCAGTCTGAAAAACAACCCTCCACCACCACCCACTGTCTTCTACCTTTGAGCCAGTTCTGTATCCAAATGGCTAGTCCTCCCTGTATTCCATGAGATCTAACCTTGCTAATCAGTCTCCCATGGGGAACCTTGTTGAACTCCTTACTGAAGTCCATATAGATCACATCTACTGCTCTGCCCTCATCAATCTTCTTTGTTACTTCATCAAAAAACTCAATCAAGTTTGTGAGACATGATTTCCCACGCACAAAGCCATGTTGACTATCCTGAATCAGTCCTTGCCTTTCCAAATACATGTACATCCTGTCCCTCAGGACTCCCTCCAACAACTTGCCCACCACCGAGGTCAGACTCCCTGGTCTATAGTTCCCTGGCTTGTCCTTACCATCCTTCTTAAACAGTGGCACCATGTTTGCTAACTTCCAGTCTTCTGGCACCTCACCTGTGACTATCAATGATATAAATATCTCAGCAAGAGGCCCAGCAATCACTTCTCTAGCTTCCCACAGAGTTCTCGGGTACACCTGATCTGGTCCTGGGGATTTATCCACCTTTAACCATTTCAAGACATCCAGCACTTCCTCCTCTGTAATCTGGACATTTTGCAAGATGTCACCATCTATTTCCCTACAGTCTATATCTTCCATGTCCTTTTTCACAGTAAATACTGATGCAAAATATTCGTTTAGTATCTCCCCCATTTTCTGTGGCTCTACACAAAGACCACCTTACTGATCTTTGAAGGGCTCTATTCTCTCCCTAGTTACCCTTTTGCCCTTAATATATTTGTAAAACCCCTTTGGATTCTCCTTAATTCTATTTGCCAAAGCTATCTCATGTCCCTGTTTTGCTCTCCTGATTTCCCTCTTAAGTATATTCCTACTTTCTTTATACTCTTCTAAGGATTCACTCGATCTATCCTGTCTGTACCTGACATATGCTTCCTTCTTTTTCTTAACCAAACCCTCAATTTCTTTAGTCATCCAGCATTCCCTATAGTTACCAGCCTTCCCTTTCACCCTGACAGGAATATACTTTCTTTGGATTCTTGTTATCTCATTTTTGAAGGCTTCCCATTGTCCAGCCATCCCTTTACCTGCGAACATCTGCCTCCAATCAGCTTTTGAAAGTTCTTGCCTAATACCATCAAAATTGGCCTTTCTCCAATTTAGAACTTCAACTTTTAGATCTGGTCTATCCTTTTCTATCACTATTTTAAAACGAATAGAATTATGGTCACTAGCCTCAAAGTGTTCCCCCACTGACACCTCAGCCACCTGTCCTGCCTTATTTCCCAAGAGTAGGTCAAATTTTACACCTTCTCTAGTCGGTACACCCACATACTGAATCAGAAAATTGTCTTGTACTCACTTAAGAAATTCCTCTCCATCTAAACCTTTAACACTATGGCAGTCCCAGTCGATGTTTGGAAAGTTAAAATCCCCTACCATAACTACCCTATTATTCTTACAGATAGCTGAGATCTCCTTACAAGTTTGTTTCTCAATTTCTCTCTGACTATTGGGGGGTCTATAATACAATCCCAATAAGGTGATCATCCCTTTCTTATTTCTCAGTTCCACCCAAATAACTTCCCTGGATGTAATTTCCGGGAATATCCTCCCTTAGCACAGCTGTAATGCTATCCCTTATCAAAAATGTCACTCCCCCTCCTCTTTTGCCTCCCTTTCTATCCTGGAACATTCAGCTGCCAGTCTTGTATCCTGGAACATTCAGCTGCCAGTCTTGTATCCTGGAACATTCAGCTGCCAGTCTTGCCCATCTCTGAGCCATGTTTCCATAATTGCTATGATATCCCAGTCCCATGTTCCTAACCATGCCCTGAATTCATCTGCCTTCCCTGTTTGGCCCCTTGCATTGAAATAAATGCAGTTTAATTTATTAGTCCTACCTATCCCTGCCTGCCCTGACTGTTTGACTCGCTTCTATTCTCAACTGAACCCCTCTCAGATCAAATCTCTTTCCTCACTAGCTCCCTGGGTCCCACCACCCACCCCCCCCCCCCCCCCCCCCCCCCCCCACCTTACTAGTTTAAATCCTCCCAAGCAGTTCTCGCAAATTTTCCTGCCAGTATATTAGTCCCCTTCCAATTTAGGTGCAATCCGTCCTTCTTGTACAGGTCACTTCTACCCCAAAAGAGATTCCAATGATCCAAAAATATGAATCCTTCTCCCATACACGAGCTCCTCAGCCATGCGTTCATCTGCTCTATCCTCCTATTCCTGCCCTCACTAGCTTGTAGCACTAGGAGTAATCCAGATATTACTACCCTTGAGGACCTCCTTTTTAAAATTCTACCTAACTCTCTATAATCTCCCTTCAGAGTCTCAACCTTTTCCCTTCCAATGTCGTTGGTTCCAATGTGGACAATGACCTCCTGCTGGTCCCTCTCCCCCGTGAGAACATTCTGCACCCTCTCTGAGACATCCTTGATCCTGGCACCAGGGAAACAACACACCATTCTGCTTTTTCTCTGCTGGCCACAGAAATGTCTGTCTGTATCTCGGACTACAGAATCTCCTAACACAATTGATCTCTTGGAAGCCGACGTACCCCTCGTTGCATTAGAGCCAGTCTCAATACCAGAAACTTGGCTGTTTTTGCTACGTTCCCCTGAGAATCCATCACCCCCTACATTTTCCAAAACAGCATACCTGTTTGAAATGGGTATATCCACAAAAGATTCCTGCTCTAGCTGCCTACCTCTCTTACCCTTCCTGGAGTTAACCCATCTATGTGACTGTATCTGAGACTTTCCCCTCTTCCTATAACTGCCATCCATCACATACTGTTGCTGTTGCAAATTCCTCATCGCTTCTATTTGTCTCTCCAACCGATCCACTCGATCTGATCAGATTTGCATCCAACAGCATTTATGGCAGTAACCCTTAAACTCTCTTTCAACTCCCACATCTGACAAGAAGTACATATCACTGCAAAGGCCATTTTTGCTCCTTCACAATCTACAGACCCAGAAAATAACACCGTCTTATTCCTCTACAAACATTGCCCCAGGTTAAATTAATAGCTATGGCTTATATTTTAAGTTTCATCAAGAGACTTATCTCCAAAACATATAATCAAGAAAGAATCCACTGTACCCACTACTGCAGCCTTTCTATTGGACAGACTTAAAACAACAACTTGCCCAACATTTCTCTGATTCTGAGATTGACAAAACATGGTAAATTACTTTAACAGAGCTTCTGATAGCTCTCTCTGTTTGAAGCAACATGATTGACTCCAGACTTCAAGGTTACTTGAAATCTTAAATGTCTTGTTATTTACAGAAGGTCCATTTAATCAAAAGATACAATTTTTCTCAGTGGCCATGCAGTTGAAAAATTAACAATTTTGATACTTTGTAATTAAGGAATGAACAACAGTCCACTGGCCAGGTTTTGTTCTATGTATTTTTAATAACTGTAAGCAGTAAAAACAATAAGTGAAGAGCTCTTGTGATGCAATGGTTGTGTCGCTACCTTTCAGGCTGGAGGCTTGGGTTCAAGTCCTATTGCTCCAGAGGTGTGTACTAACATCTCTGAACAGGTTGAGTAGGAAAATAGGTTAAATAAACAAAACAATAGCTGGTGGTTTCATTGTGAACTGAAATTAAATTATAAAATATCCATTGTCCGTCATCAGATTATTAATTTGTTTAACTTGAGTTCAAGATTTTTGGGGCTTCTAACAAGTTGACCTGATTATGACCCTTTTGCTACAAATTATCAAGAACACAGGCTGAAGTCAATTAAAAAATAAATTAATACTACAGCTATTATAAGATTTGCAATGAAAACCTTATTGTTAGATTGATATCTGGAATTGGGTCAGAAAGAAGGAATGCATGTTTAATAACGTACAAGAGCTACATGTAGTGTTGGGAAGAAGTCTAAAATCAAATAATCACACATGGATTCTAAATGAAGCAATCTTGATGAATCAAATAGCCGCTTCACGCTGTCAATTTTCCCACATTATTGTCATTGAAGCAACAACAATGAACGCACGGTGGCACAGTGGTTAGCACTGCTGCCTCACAGCACCAGAGACCCGGGTTCAATTCCCACCTCAGGCGACTGACTGTGTGGAGTTTGCACATTCTCCCTGTGTCTGCGTGGGTTTCCTCTGGATGCTCTGGTTTCCTCCCATAGTCCAAAAATGTGTAGGTGAGGTGAATTGGCCATGCTAAATTGCCTGTAGTGTTAGGTGAAGGGATAAATGTAGGGGAATGGGTCTGGGTGGGTGGCGGGTCGGTGTGGACTTGTTGGGCCGAAGGGCTTGTTTCCACACTGTAAGTTATCTTAAAAAGCTTCCAAAAAAGAATGTGATTCAGAAGAAGATTGATGATGTATGCATTTTCCTTTGATACTAATAAAATGAATATTCATTTTGATAGATACAGAAAATAAAAGCAATGTTGTGACAGCTAGCACAACTGTGCAGCTTTTGGACAACAGAAAATCACCAGTAGTTGCAGGTAAGGATTTTTAAAATTCTTATGAACCAGCATGTTTGTTTCCATACAGTCTGAACAATATATAATCTCTTCATGGAGGGTAGCTACACCAATCCTATCCTCCTAACAAGGAGATGCACATAAATGAGATGTGGATCAGGATTGTTTTACTATTCTATTTAAAACTGGTATGCTAATTACATCAAGCTCTGCATTTTCACCACCTATCTTGACCTTTCCAGTATTTCTTAATACCCATCTCTTTGACAAAGGTTTTGGTCATTCTCCTAATATAATTCATTGCCCTCAACATCTAATATAATTCATTGCCCTCAACATCTAATTTTAGCTGATTAAACTTCTGTGAAAACCTTTGAAACATTTTTCTACATTAAAGCCGTTAATTAAGTGCATACTATTGTAGTGTTATCCAACTGATCTATGTACTTTCCCCTATTACATTGATTTAAAATTCTTTTTCAAACTGTTGCAAGTATTCAATTCATGGTTCATATCCTTTAGTATATGATTTTTAGTTTTAGGCATTAAAGTTTAACAGTAAACATGCTATTGAAACAGCTTGAAATATAGTGCATTTAGAAAGTTGGGGTCATGTTGCCTTAAGAGGTGAATACTTAGGAAGGTATGGTAATTAAAATGCTCGACCTCTTAGTGTTTTCCAGAATACCTAAGATAAATGGCAGCTCAGAAGGTCATCCATGTTTGTTTAATAGAATCAGAATAGAAAATATGGTGGTAATAAAAAAGTACATGGCTTACTTAGCTGGAGAAGCACGTCAGCAAAGTTTGTAGTTATAGTAGCCTTGAGGTGTTTGAGTTAAATTTATTTAAAAGCATTCAGCAAGCTTTTAAGGCCAGGTTAAAGACAGCCCACAGCAGGCATGTTGATACTTAGAAATTTACCTCAATTTATCTGTGTGCTTGCTGGAAGAAATTATTTGCCATTTGAAGCTGAGAGAATTCAGAATCAGAATGGGTAGGCAGCACAGTAGACTCTGGCACTCAGGTCACAAGACATACCTGGGAGTCATTGATAGTTCAGTGTGTTTGAGAGTGGGGTGAAGGAAGTCGACAAGCAATATTTATTTGATGTAGCTCAAAAAGACTTTACCTTAGAAAAACTCAGTGACAGCTTCATCAAGCTGTTCACATAAAGATTAGCTGTTCACTAAAACTGAAATTGTGCAGGTAATTAGATGCTTGGGAGCGGTCTCAGAGTCATGGGGAACTCAGTACTGTATTTGGAGAAGAGAGTGAACTACTGCATTTTAGGGTAGTCTGTGTTGGGAAGATGCTTCAAGGAATTCCAAAGCCAAATCTTGATAACTGAAAAATTAGAATCATTTTTGAAGAAGACAAAGTTTTAATAGAATTTGGTGAGCCCCAGTATCATTAATGTCTGGTAAATATATGGCCAGATAGCATTGACTATCTTAAGTGTGTTCTGTGAGGTGTTCAGCCACAGTTGACAGATAGCTCATATTTACCTCATGTTAACATCTAAATTTTGTATATTCGGTGTATTTGGTTTCGAATCAATATCTTACTGTTCAGTATACCTATTAATCATTATTATTTATACTCAGTTTGTTCAAACAATAACGGTTATTTTCAACATTTTAAATCAATCTTGCTGCTCTTCTTTTCTTATCCTTGGCTCTCCTACACATTAAATTCTTTAAATGAAATGGTTTCTCAAGCCAGATCAATACAAAGATTCAGTTTGTCCAGTATTCATGTAACTGGGCCCATAATAATTTGGCAGAGTCATCCAGGATCTTCTCATCTCATCTCCACAATCACCTCTACCCATGGTCCCATAATAGCTTTTTGTTGCTCTAACTCTGAACTATCATGTATTGTCTATTCCTCACTATCAGAACTTTCAGGTGTCCTCCTCTACTCCTTTGCTAAACACTTTACTTGCTCTCAGTTTCCCCACCCCAACTTTTCCAAAACCTCTATGCTCAATCGAGCCACATTCACCTGTCCTAATTTCAATATTGAATGCATGCCTTCTTTGCTAAAAGCCTAACATAAGTTTAAATTTGATTGCAACCTCCAATCTCTCTGTGCAAGTTTAATTTAAAATATATTTCTTATATTTCTCAGAATTTCCCATGTAATGAAATATGTTTTGGTGTGCTAAGACCTATGTGAGGAAGAATTGCTCGAGTTTAATGTTGTGAAAATTAAAAGCAACTTTTTCAACTCACATCAACACCTGGTACTTTAAGGTGGATTGCATCATTTTTTCCAGTTCTTGCCTCAGGCTAGATCAGAGATACTTTGAATTGAACCCAACTTCGTTTACAATATTCAATACTGTACCAAGACTGTTGCTTTCAATTACTGGGTGATACCCTTCCATTCCATGTCTCAGGTGTTGCCCAAACACATTTATGGCTATCCTTGCTTGCCTTCAGTCTGACTCAACCATTTAGGGTGGCATGAGCCACATTGTCAATGAAGAAAGGTCTTACTTTTTCCCGTATCAAGTCCTTGTCTAATATCATCAATCCTTGATGGCCCAGTCATTTATTTCAGGACTGTTTGTCTTCAAATGCCCTCCATAACTTTGACTCACTCTTCTCAGCAATCTCCTGTAACTGTACATTCACCCATTACTTCTCTGAATTTCCTTTTTGCTCCTATGACCTGGTTTCTGTATTTATCTCTGCATGTATTTTGAAACTTCCTTCTTAAAATGCTCTTTTCTATTTCAATTAGATCTCTATTTTTTCAGCTTCATATTAAGCATTAACTATCATTTTCCAATTGTATAAAAATGCTTGTAAATATCTTTCTGTAAGTGAAGAATAAGGTTTACATTTTATTTGCTGCTGTTCAAGCTCAAGAATTTCAAAGCAGTTCTCTGACAGAATGCAGCAAAATTGCTAATTGATACAAACGTATTTGTGCTGATGATCATTGACTGCCTAAGATATTAAAGATTGAAGGTGATTTAAATGGTGTATTAGGAGTTTGGAAGGAATAGTTAGGGTCGATAACGGGTCTGTGGGGAAATAGCATGATATGGAAGCAGAAAGATTTTGAGGAAAAGGAGGCCAAATGTTATCATGTAAAGCTGGGAGAAGCAGGAATGGCCCTTTTTTCCTCACAAAAAAAAGCAAAACACTTACCTTCAATGATATCTTTTGACTCCCATCTTTTCTATTTGACTTACTGAGTGGTGAGACTGCTCCAGCTTCTCCAGCCAAGGTTGGAGTTGCAAATGTAGTCTGGATCTAATGATTCATTCACGCTCATATCTGTATACTTGAAGAAGAACCCCATCAGTTTTGAATAGGTCTTTTACCACCTGTTCAGAATAGTCAGTTAAAATTCAAGGCATACGGATTTAGACAGTATAAGGCCTATGTCATTTCGTTAACACCTCATTTCCATTGGGTAGCTAGGGACTAAACAAAAAGGCTTAAAACTACTTATATTCTGCACTACAGTTTAACCACATAATTGATTCAAAATGTGACCAATTAAGCAAAATTCACACTATTTATCAACTTAGTTACTTGTCTACTTTTAGCAAAATTTGTATATTTCAGAATGATCACTGAAAATTATAGTGAAGCAATTGAAAGCTTAGCATGTCCTGTTTTAAGTAACGCACTACGTATTTCATTGACCTTGTTTTATATTAGCTTTATTGGTATCTTTATTTTAAACTGAAGATAGGTTTCAATGGAGTGTAGCTCAGTATTATGTAAATACAGCCATTAAAAGCAAATCAAAATGTTCAACAGTTTGTTCTAAAAACAATATACATTGTTGTCCCATCATATTTAAAGTTCAGTTTCACTTATTAATCCAGTGAGGCATTATGTTATAGTTCAAAACTATTTTATTTCACTCAATGTGAGAGCTTTGAATATTTTGAACGGCAATAAATATTAACACATGCTAGCATCATGGTTCAGTTAGCACTGCTGCCTCACAGCGCCAGGAACCGGGTTTGATTCCTGCCTTGGGTGACTGTGAGGAGTTTGCACATTCTCCCTGTGTCTGCGTGGGTTTCCTCTGATGCTCCAGTTGCTTCCCACAATCCAAAGATGTGCAGGTCAGGTGAATTGGTCATGCTAAATTGCTCATAGTGTTAGGTGCATTAGTCAGGGGTAAATATAGGGTAGGGAAATGGGTCTGGGTGAGTTACTCTTCAGAGGATCAGTGTGAACATGTTGAGTCAAATGGCCTGTTTCCATACTGTAGGGAATCTAAAGTTTTTTGATGCTCTGCCGCTTGTTCATTGCCATATTATTAGCATTCAGAATTCAGTGTCATTGCTGGTATATCAGTTTGTGAACAAATTAGAACAACACTCTCTGTTTACTATGTCATTTAATGAACTCTAGATAAATATCTAAAAATAAAGTTAGGACAATCTAACTTTTTTATGAGCATAAGGGTTAGGAGCAGGAGCAAGCCACTTGTCTCCCTATCTGTGTCATTCAATAAATTCAAGGTTAATCTGTTTACTCCACATGCCCACCTACTCCTGATAATCTACACAAAACCTGGCCTGAAATTTTATGATTCAATGATGTTTTAGATTCAATAAATGCTAATGGCACAGTATTGCACAAGTAATACATTTCATCCAAAGAAGTTTCATTCAAAGGGTAATGACTTTGTGTATTAGGATTGCTAAATACATTTTTGTAACTGAGCAGAAATTTCACCACATTTATTGGTTTGCGCAATCTAAGTTAAATTTTTATGAATCAGCATGTGCAAAGCATTTTGCCCTATGGCCACTTCTGTCATCAGCTCTTCTATCATCATGAGCATTGGAGGCATCAACTAAAGATTGATGCAGCAGCTGAGTACTTTATAAGTACTGCATCATCAGCATTTTAATACTGAGATTTATAATGAGCTCAGTGACAATGGAACTCTCTATGTATGTGCAAATATGTATCAAGATTCATTTTATGACCAGTTAACTTTTAACGTTGGAAGTTGACAGGTAGCAAATTCTAAATTTTAAAGATTATTGGAAGCTATTTTATAAAACGCTTCATATGATGGTCTCAGATTAATTTGTTTCAGAAAAAGATTTCTCGCTTAATAAAATTTCACTTTTACATTAATAAACATTTAAAAATTCCTCATATTCAACAAAGTTGTAGTTTACTGACAGAATAGTGTAAATAACTCTCTTCCAACCCAATTGTTTTGAACACTGATTACACTTGCACTGCTGGTTGCTTCATAATGTTTTATATGAAATTAAATACTGATGTTGCTTCATGATGTTTTATATGAAATTAAATACTGATTATGCAACAAAAACACTTAAATCAAAATCCTATATAAAGCAGTGAAAGGACTGCATTGTTAACATTTACTTTGATTCTGCAGTCTATTAGAATATTGAGTTGTCCGGTGGCAGTCGCAAATGGTAAAATAAATTTGCCACAAAAATCAAAGTAAGGACCAATTGAATCTCCAATTTTCTCACACCAGTTTCACTGAAACCCACCCAATGTGATTGTGCATGACAATAGTTTGGCAGGGACTTCCTCCAACTGCAGGCACTGGTAAACTGTCCAAGAATTTGGTGTGAATTACCTGCATTTAAACAACTCTGCATTACTTAATTGGCATGAGTCAGCATTTAAGGAGGTAAGTAAGTATAATAGCTATGCAAGTTAAAGTCACCACATGCACCAGTCAAGGCTCAGGAAAGTGGGAAGGAGGTACACTTCCATGCTGAAAGCTGTGGAGAGCAGTTGTGGGTGGGGGTGCTACACAATACCAAATATAGTCAAAGAGAGAAATGGAAAATCTTAACATGAGAGAGTCATGTGACTAGTATCAACAGATAACACTTAAAACATTAACATTTAATTATTAGAGAACAGAATTACGGAAGTTCAAGGCAATAAATGCTTTGAATTGAACTCTTTTCCCTTGCATAATAAAGGGAATGAATCAGCAAGCGAGCAGTAATTGGCAGTGACATGTTCACGGTCCCAGCAACAAGCCGGCACCAGCTGAAAGTTAGTGGCGATGGTGTCACAGGTTGGGTATGTGGGGGACATTTAATGATCTTGGGGTCAATTGTTGTGCAGCCATGGATGGTGATAGGGTCATATGTTGCAGAACAGCAGTTGCTGATAGGTGGTGACACGATCATGTGGACTACATCTTGCAGCTGCAGGTTTGTGAAGGACAGTGGAGAAGATGGTGGAAGAGCAGCTAGGAATCACACTAGATTATATCAGTCACCCCAAAATATTACCAAACTATGTGAATATTATACCCTGTTCAGTCAGTCTAGGGGTTGGGCTGAGTTGATGAGGTTTGGTCTCTATCCTGCAATCCAGCAGTATTTTTAAAGATGGAAAAGAATCAGTGAGATCACCAGCACATGGAGCCTGGCTTCAAAGCTCCTTTCTCTCCAGATCAGAAAATCTCCAAGATGAAGCTCAGCCTCTTTCAGAACAACATGGACAGAAGTGCTACTGAACTAACGAGCCATTTCCCTCTCCTGCTGCTCAGCTAGAGATTAAAAATCCACTCGTCTTTGTTTGAAGAACATTTCCCTGGTATAATAATCATTATTATTCTTTCCAAACTCACTTTGTTCTTTAATTATCCTCAGTAATTAAAGTGATGGGGTGAAAGGTGAAAGGGCTTGGAAACAGGAGAAGCAACAGGTGGATGACTTCTGCCTTACACGGTGCATGAGATCTATATGAAGGGCTTTTGTTCAAACCTCAATTCTCCTGCTCCTCAGATGCTGCCTGTCTGCTGTGCTTTTCTAGCTTTTTAACTTTCACTCTCCAGCATCTGCAGTCCTCACTTTCTCCTATTCTACACATTAAGCAAATACTGATAGGCAGATGAGTGTTACAGTCCCTTAGAAGACAGGTTATATTCTTATGCTGTCACCTATTTCTGAAAATTGATTGCAAATGCTGATGATCGCCCTAAAGAAGATACAAAGGAATTTAAAAGATGTTTCCAGGATTGTTTAACCATGAGGAAAGATTGAACAAGCTATTTTCTTTGGAACAGAATAAGGACAGTTTTAATTGGAGGGTGTAGGTTTATGGGGGGGGGGCTCAGATAAATGGGAACATCATTTTCAATTGACAGAGATGTTGCCAAATAAGGGCCAAGTATTTGTAGTAGAAGGATTACCGATGAGATGAGGGAAAAGATTCAAACCAGACAGTAACTTATGTCTGAAACTCACTGCCTGAAAGGGTGATAGAGGTGGAAACTTGCATCATTCTTAATAATTACTTCATTGGGTACCTGAAGTACTGTAACCTAAAAGATTATAAACTAAGATTCAGAAATGGGATTTCATTCGACAGCTCTTTTGTAGCAGGACAGGCATGCAAGCTGAATGGCCTTCTTCTTAGCATAAATCACGATTATTCAGAGGACATATCTATGTACATGCGTATACTTGATGCTGTTGTATTCTAACGATAGTTAAGGTAATACTTTTTTAAAGTATTTGGTTAGTATCCTCCACTTGTAGAAGGTTATCATTCAGATTTTTTCTATGAAAAAGACACTTATGTAAAGGTATAGTCTAAATATCAATATTTTAAACACAAATTAAATTGAATAAGAGGATATTCATCACATGTAATGGTGTCACTGGCCCATGCTAATAGATGAGTGAGTCCACATGAACTTGCTTCACAGATGTTCTTCAGACTGATTTGCTCTGTTTTAGAAACCACTGTTGCTACATAGCAAAGTCTGCTGAGAATTAGTTTAATGTAAACGTTGTAAAACTAAGAGAACTTATACAACATATATTAAGACCTTGAAAAACTTTTATATTCTATTTTGTCTTGAGGTTATGTTAATATGTTGATGTAATTCAAGAAGTAAAACAGATGTATATAACGTTGGCAGCTCTTTAATTTGAAATTTCAAATATATGTATGATTGATTACAGATTACATTTTTCACAAAACATCTTTTAACAACTACTTTTCATATTAACTGTTTGTAATAATTAAAAATTGATACTATATTCTATCAGGAATCTTGATCTCTTTGACTTTTTATCCTTTTGAAAACAATGGAGTGATAACAACTATTGGTCATGTTAATCTGAAAATATTTTCAGAAGGTTTTCTGATATATTTTTGGTTTTCGGTGATTTAGGCTTCAAAATTATATTGTACTATATTAGCCTATGTACACTTAATACTTTAAAAGATTTACTTTTTCATTCATTATAAAAAAGTGAATGCCTCTGTGGTTATATTAACAAGTGACATTCTACAGTTTCGCTACATAATTTCAAGGCCATATTCTTATATGGCTTATTTGAGCAGAATAATTTTATCCCAAAACGTAATACAAAATAAATTGCTGAAATGTATCTTTAGTAATGGATACCAAAGTGTTCCCAGTTACAATTTTGAAGAATAGACTAAATTACTAATAAGAATAAATTGTATCTTACAATTAATGGTTAAATGGAAACGACAAATGATCCTTTTTGCACTATATCATTGAATACATAGCATTCTCTATAATGTGTTTAATAATCTTATATGTTTCCCTTCTTTGTTTGACTCTACACCTTATTTATAATTGACACTTAGTTTAAACTTAGTCTAAACTAATATACACATTGAATGATTTACATGCAAAATTCTGAAGGTCCAAAGTACTTTAACAATTAAAACAGGTACATTAGATATCTGCTAACTTATGAATATATTCTAAATGCAGTCGGGAAGTCAAAATTCACGGCAGTGAACCGTCTAGTGGCTCCTTTTCTTCTGCACTTCCTTGTTCAACCTCTGGACCCAGATGTTCCAATTTCTTTAGTTCCCTTTGATATTTAGCCATAAGAGCTGCATAAGAACAGCCATAAATTGCAGCTGCCAACATCATCAGGCAAACTATGCCACAGATGACACCAGTTATCACAATTGTGGCAACAGCATGACGTAAGCTGCCTGTTCGTGGCTTGGACTTTGCAGTACAGTCTGAATTATTGTCATTTTCATTTTTGACATGAAGGTTTTGTATAGTAGGATTTCTGTGGTCAGAGTCTGCATGAGGTGACTTATATTCAACAGAGGAACATGGTTCGAATAATTCATGAGGAATTTTCATAAGGTCTTTACTTCTTAAATCTTCAGGTTCTGTACAGAGAATCTCATCAATCTGACCTCCTATATAAAACAGAATGAATAATAGTATGAATTTTTTTCTTTTTTTTCAAGTTTAAAAATCTAATCTTCCTTTGCATTATACATTTATTACATCTGGAAGCCTGCCTATGGATATTCAAATTGAAAAATGGCAAAAAAAAATCTTGTTGGGCAGAAGGGCTTTTTCCACACTATAGGGCCTCTATGTTGGGCAGCATTGTGGCTCAGTGGTTAGCACTGCTGCCTCACAGCACCAGGGACCAAGGTTCAATTCCCACCTTGGGCAGCTGTCTGTGTGGAGTTTGTACATTCTCCCCGTGTCTGCGTGGGTTTCCTCCAGGTACTCCAGTTTCCTCCCGCAGTCCAAAGAAGTGCAGGTTAACTGATTTGGTCATGCTAAATTGCCCATAGTCTTCAGGGATGGTAGGTTAGGTACATTAGTCAGGGTAAATATAGGGTAGGGGAATGGGTCTGGATGGGTTACTCTTCAGAGGGTCAGTGTGAACTTGTTGGGCTGAAGGGCCTGTTTCTACACTGTAGGGACTCTATGAAATAAAGGAATTCCAAGTTCCGTTTTGTCCTGTTCCTCACTTTTTGAATTTGTTTCTGAGTCGTTTTATAATAAATGGATACCTGCCAATAAAATTACAAATTCAAGGTTATCTATTGATTCTTCAGATGTCTAAACATGGAAACACTTTTTGATAATGCAGTTTCCCTTCTTTCTTTCAGCTTTGTCCATATTACACAGGGTCACCTTCATATCAATCATAATTTGATTTTGGATTTGGCCAAGTGATTTTTGTAGTCAGATGATTTTGTTGCATGCTAGACCTCTTGAAATATCTCAGCTAGCACCAATACACCCTATTTGTCTGCACCAATGGCTGGATTCTGAAATAACTAGCAAGTCCTGGAGTGGGACTCAAATCCTGAGTTTTCCAGCTCAGAAGAGGAGAACTACTTGCTGAACCACTTCAACTCCCTGCATTATCATTCATTTTTATATTCTGGAAATATTAAATCATATTCATAAAATGATTCAGGTAGCCATTGAATGTGCTGTGGTTTGAGAATTCATACTGTTTGTCCTCATTTGGAGAAGAGAAGAATGTCTCACACCAGATTTACTGGGGAGGTTGTGCTATATTGATAATGACACTGGGCTGGTAATCTAGAAACTGAGCATCATGGTGGCTCAGTGGCTAGCACTGCTACCATACAGCAGCAGGGTCCCAGGTTTGATTCCAGCCTTGGGCGACTGTCTGTGTGGAGTTTGGACATTCTCCCCGTGTCTGCGTGGGTTTCCTCTGGGTACGCCGGTTTCCTCCCACAGTCCAAAAATGTGCAGGTCAGGTGAATTGGTCATGCTAAATTGCCCATAGTGTTAGGTGCATTAGTCAGAGGGAAATGGGTCTGGGTAGGTTACTCTTCGGAGGGTCGGCCCGAAGGGCCTGTTTCCACACTGTAGGGGATCTAATCTGATGAACAAAGGTTATGAATCCACCATAGCAGATAATGAAACTTGAATTCGATAAGAAAATATGGGATTTTAATTAAAAAATGGCTAACCTAAAGTAAATTGTCGCAAAACTCCAACTGAATTACTCATCATATCCTTTAGTGAAGGTCATCTGCCTCTGTACCCAGTTTTGCTGACATGTGACTCCAGATCCACAGTGATGTGGTCAATTCTTAATTTCCCTCTTGGCAATTAGAGACGGCAATAAATGCTGGTCTAGTAATGTCATCCACATCCATGAATGAATAAAAAAAGTTAAAAATGAGAAGAAGTGTTTATAGCAAATAAAAACAGGAAATATTTGAAATACTCAACTGATCAGGCAACATCCATGGTAGAAACAACATTCATACTTCAGGTCAGTGGTGTTTCAGAATCCAATGATGGGTCCTTGTCCTGAAAAAAATAACTTTGTTTCTCTCCTGACCTGCTGAGAATTTTCAGCATTTTCTATTTCTATTCCTGACTTCCAGAGGCTGTTTTGCTTTTGTTTAGGTTTATGAAAAACCTCGTTGTCTTTTTTTTAATGCACAACTGCTTAACAAAATGCTTTAAGAAATCAGATTTTCTGGCACGTACAGTAATCCCAAATTCATCCAGAGTTTAATAGCGGTGTAATCCTGGTCTCAAGCAGACCCATAGTAATACTAGGAATTTAGGAACAAGTCAAGATGTCGAAGGTTTCTGAGAAATACTGACTCCAGTTTCCAAACAGTTATGATAATATTGTGTCACAGTACTAGATTACCAACCCTCAGGTTGTAAAATTAAATCCCCATGACGAAAAACTTTTGAATTAATTTCAATTATTCTGTAACTCAAAAGATGGCTGGATTGTAAAAACTCAAATGTTTCACTCCCTTACTCCATCTCATGGACTCATGTCTGTCCCAAATTCTTCAATTGGCCTTTAGTCCCAAATTACTAGGCCTAGCCAGTCACTCAGTTGCATTCCAAGCAACTAGGGATGGTCAAACAATAGGACCATGTCAGATTCACTTGCATCCTGACAACAAATAGCAAAGAAGTTTAATGAATTGTATTGAAGCAATCACAATTGTCCAAATGATATTACAAGTTGACAATATAAAATGGTAGTTGTATAACATAGACGATACACTTAACAAGAGGTGCAACATAAGGGTCTGGAGTTATATATAAGTAAATCATTGTAATTGTCACGGTAGGTTGAAAAAGTAATTTTACAAAGTACAGGATTCTGGACTTTATAAGTAGAGGTCTATTGTTCAGAAAACAAAAAAGCTATGTTAACCTTTAATACTGGTTCAGTCATAAGCTTTTGTCCCCACTTTTGGGCTCTTAACTTTAGCATGAATGTGAGCACTTAAGGAGAATGCAGAAACATTTATAAGATTGATTCCAAGGATTAGGGATGTCAGTTATATTGCTAGATCGAAGAAGTTAGGTTTGTTTTCCTTTGAACAGAGAAAGGTTTAGAGGAAATTTGAAAGAGATATTCAAAATCATGAGGGAACTGAACAGGTTAGTTACAGGTTATTCTATGAAATCAAGAATCAGAGGACCACATATTTAACGTGAAGAGCCAAAGACAAGTTGAGGATAAACATCTTTAGATAGCAAGGATCTGAAATGCACTGCCTGAAAGTATGATGGGAGGCAAAATCAATAATGGCTATCAAAAGGGAAGGAATACATAGGATTTGCAATCGATAAACTGACCAATCAGCCAAATCAGTATGATGGCATTTGTGCTCTAATCAAGCCCCATCACATTACCCCCCCATCCAAATCTACCATCATAACTCTCTATTTCCTTCTCCCTTAAATTTCCATTTAATTTCCTGTTAAATACATCTATACTATTCAGTTCAATCATTCCCTATGGTAGCGGGTTCCATACTACTCTGCAGCATAAAAGTTTCTTCAGAATTCCCTGTTGGAGTTCATAGTGACTTTCAAATTCAATCTTTCTAGGTATGTTATTCCCCACAAAAGGAAACATATCACTGGTGGGGCGAGGGGAAATGGGGCCGGGGGGGTAGGGGTGATGTGGCAGTAACATACTGACACAATGGTAATGTCACTGGACTAACAATTCAGTACCTCAAATTAATGTTCTACGGTTTGAATCCTGCCATGGCAGACAGGGAAATTTGAATTCAATGAAATACTAGCTAAATGGTGACATTTAACCAGTTGATTGTTCATTAATGAGTTCACTAACCCCTTTTAGGGAAGGAGATTGGTGATCATTATGTGGTTTGGCTTACATGTGACTTCAGACCCAAGTAATGTGGTTAATTCTGATCCACTCTGTGGGCAATTAGGGATAAGCAATAAATGCTGGCCTAGTCAACAACACCCATACCACATGAATTAATTAATTTCTGTAGCATCTACTTTGTCAAAAGCTTTTATAATTTACAGAACTCTATTCAATAACCTCTGAGTCTTGTTTATCAAGAGAAAGGAGACCCAGTTCATCAGTCTTTTCCTGATTTTTATTTTCAATTGAAACAACACATTTCTGGTATCAATTTCGTAAATTCTGTCTGCATTCTTTCCAATGCCTCTATATTCCTTTTATAATATAGTGTCTAGAACTATGTACAGTACTGTAAGTGTGATCTAACCAAGGTGCAATACAAATTCAACATAACTTCACTACTTTACAATTCTATCCCTCTAGAAACCAAGCATTGTGTTATTTTGCTCTTTTTAAGGCTGTGTTTACCTGTGTTACGTCATTTAGTGATTGGTATATGTGTACTTCAAGACCCCTTCTTACTTCTACTCCATCTGAATTTGCATATTCCTAGAAATAAGTAGCCAAGCCTATTCTTCCTACTAAGCTTCACAGTTAACTGTGTTGAACGCCATTTACCAATTATTTGTCTGTTCTGCAAATTTATTAATGTCCTCTTGTAATTTGCTGCAGTCCTTCACAATATTGACAATTCTCCTCCACCACTGCTTCCCAAACAATTTGGTGTCATTTGCAAACTATTTAAAAAATGGCTTTTTGATTCTGAAGTCCAAATAATCGATCTCAATTGTGAATGGCAGTGATACCTGTGGAACATCGTCCCTATCTTCATCCACTCTGAGTAACAACCTTTTATTCTCAAACACTGTTTTCGGTCTTGAAATCAGCTAGCAAATCATTCTGCCACTTGCTCTCACTTAAAGTACTTGAAGGAAAAAGGAATCAAGACTACCAGGAAATGACAGGGGAGTGGAACTAACTAGGTTGTTCTTGGAAAGACTCAGCACAGACTCATAAAGCCAGTGGCCTCCTACTATGCTGTAACCATTCTGTTATTCTATGAAATCAGTACCTAGCAAGCTAAGTATGAGCATCTTGATCCTTATGAAGACATTTGTTGTCATTATGGCTCTGTTGACTGGAATCTTCAAAGCCATGACTGAAGCTTTCAGTAATGCATGTTTCACTGACACAAATGAAAATTGATCTTGAAAACTGCCAGCCACGTAGCAAGCAAGATTAAGCTCTGATTCTTCCATCTCTCTGCCCCAATCTAGATGAAAAAGTAAAGCTGGGCAGAACGTGGAAGTCATGATCCATCTCTTCTGAGCTCTGATCAAACCAGACCATGAGCACTGTGTCCGGTTTTGGTCACCAAGTCATACAAGAGATACATTCAAGCACTGGAGGGATTATAAAGAAAGAATACAAGGTACCCAGAAAGTGGCGGGAATGTGGAACTTGCTACCACATTGACTAGTTGAGGGACACAATATAAATACATTTGAGGGGCAGGTGAATATGCATTTAAAGTCAAAGGAATAGAGGATTATGATGATAGTTGAGTTAAGAAAGGATGAAAGAAACCTCAAGTGGACTATAAATACCAGTATGATCTGAATGGATTGAATTGCCTGTTTGTATGCTGTGTATTCTTTGTCATTTAATATTAACCCTATCTGAAATGTGATATTAGACCATAATGCAAATTTTCAATCTGGCATATGGTAATCTCATATATATAGGCCTGCATTATGTGGTTATATTGACAGTGAACCAGCTATTAGTATTTGCCATGACAACTGGGAAATTGACAACCTCTGATGTCCACACTGTACTTTTAAATGCAAAGTCCAGAGGTTGCTAACAGTGATTACCCACTCCTCTATAGGATCTACTGCTGAACTCCTGTGAATAAAAGACATCTAGAAATCATCTGAATTGATGCGAACATGTCATTTTACATTTTCAGTCTCTGTGTAAACACCCTTGAAGGTTTACTCTTTGTGTAAATTTATTTACACAAAAGTGTAACTTAACCAAATTACGCACTTTGGATAAATTTGGTTAAATTACATTTTTGGTGTAACTAGATTCTTAATATCTTACTAAGTTCATAAGTATTGCTAGATGATCTGACTCTAAAAATAAATGATGGAATGTTAAATTTCCCATTATAATAGGTTTGATAGATTCCACAGACCTTTCAAAAAATTTTTTAAAATTACATTTGTTTAAGGTATTTCAGCTTTTATCTTAATTCCAGTGTGTGCATTGATCCTTATTTCATTGTCTTTAAAATAATTAAACAGTAAAAGATAATCAGCAGCTATTACTTTCTGATTTACTGTAACAACTCATCAATGTGGCTGGCTGCTTGACCCAGCTGAAGACAATATGCAACTGGATAAAAAGTGAATGCAGTCACTGTTGGGAAAGATCTCTACACCGCAGAGATCACTAATTTTTGTAAACCACTTTCCTTACGGTGGTCAGTGAGAATCATCATTACCACTGACCACAAAGTCTGGAAAATTACATATAATGTAAAATAAGATTGAGAAGATAATATCAATTTGTAGGACCAAGTCAAGGAGGTTTGTGTTTCAACGAGCTAAATGTAAATTTTGCATTGATAGCTGGAGGTTTTGCTAGATAGAGTAATGGATATTTGGAATAGAATTCCAGATAGAATCGAGAAGCTAAAAACCTTGCATGCATTTCAGAAACAATTAGTAGTGGTTTCATGTGGGAGGAAACCATAAGGCATTTGTGAATAGATGTATTCATCTTATTATTGTAATTCTCAGTTTGTAGGAAAAATTCCCTGATATCATAAGGAATGTTTTTGCATCCAGAACCTGGGAATACCATTTTATTTCATTTGTTCATGTTATGTGAACAGAACCAGTATTTATTGCCCATCCCTATTGGTTATTAAGAGGGTAATGATGAACAATCTTCTTGGACTGTTGCATAGTGTGAGTATGTCTATGTTGCTGTTGGGGAATGAAAGAACAACAATGTAGTTACAAGTAGGCTGATGTGTACTTTTAATGGTAACTTGCAGGCAGTGTGTTCTCATGTGCCAGCAGCTATTGCTTTCTAGCTGGTACTGATTGTGGATTTGTAAGGAGCTATCAAAGGATCCTCGACAAGTTGTGCAATGCATCTTGTAGATAGTGCACCCATGGTAGGGGTAATAAATGTTTAAAGTTGCATACAGGCTGCTAATAAAATGGGTTGTTTTGATCTGGATAGTGTCAAGCTTCTTGATTCTTAATGATTATCATCAAGCTAAGAGGAGAATATTCCATTACACTTCTCCCATGTGACTAATCAATGAGGGAAAGATGTTGAGGAATCATAAGTTATCCTGAGTAATCTGTGTTACTCATCAAAGAACACCCAACTTCTAACCTGCTCTTGTAGTCATAATATTTATGTGACTAGTCCAGTTGAGGTTCTGATCAGTACGGACCACAGGATGCTGATGGTAGCATAATTCAGTGATGGTAATCTCAGTGACTATCTAGGGAAAGTGATTTGACCTTCTTTTGTTGGAGATCATCACTAACTGGCATTTGTTGGTACAAATCCTACTTGTCACGTATCAGCACAAGACATTTTGCTACTTGTTCTTGAGATCTGAACATCCCTGGCATTTATTTATTAACATCATTTATTAATCATCTATAAGGAGCTTTGAGCAGGTCATGGTGAACCACCTTGAACCACTGCAGTTTTGCAGGGCTGTTAGGAAGGAAATTCCAAGATTTTGACACAATGAGCGTGACCAAATATGAGTCACAATTATCTCCAATTATTGTTGTCCAGGTCTTATTTCAAGGGGCAGTGACTGCTTCATTATCTGAGAAGCTGTGAACGGAACTGAGAACTCTGCAGCCACCAGCAAACATCTGCACTTTTGTCCTTAACAGTAGAGGGATCTTTGTGTAAACAGTTGAAGGTGGTCAGGCCAAGGATACCACCTTGAGGAGCTCCTGCAGTGATATCCTGGAGCTGAGCTGATTGATCTCTAATTTCCATTTTGATAAGAAGGTTCCAGCCAGTGGAAAGTATTCCCTCTGATTTTGATTGACTTCAGTTTTGCTAGGGTTCCTAAATTACATAGTCAAATACATCCTTGATGTCAAGGCAATCTCTCCCCTCAACTCTGGAATTAGATTAGATTAGATTAGATTAGATTACTTACAGTGTGGAAACAGGCCCTTCGGCCCAACAAGTCCACACCGACCTGCCGAAGCGTAACCCACCCATACCCCTTTACCTAACACTACAGGCAATTTAGCATGGCCAATTCACCTCACCTGCACATCTTTGGACCTTGGGAGGAAACCGGAGCACCCGGAGGAAACCCACGCAGACACGGGGAGAATGTGCAAACTCCACACAGTCAGTCACCTGAGTCGGGAATTGAACCCAGGTCTCTGGCGCTGTGAGGCAGCAGTGCTAACCACTGTGCCACCATATCCATATTTGAACAAGGCTGTAATTAGATCAGGAGCTGTCTGATCTTGGTGGAGCTCAATCTAAACAATTGATTTATACACCATCTTCACATCCACAATGAAGCAGCTTGTCTTCCCACATTTGCTATACACAGTATCTGAAGAAATGTGCAAGAGAATAAATTCTGCCTGAGGAGCTAGTTTTGGGGCAGAACTCAACCCTGTTTTGTTTATCTACTCTATGAACAATGTCTACTGGAAATCGCAGTTTGAATCAGAATTGCAGTTGGAAACTTTTACATATAATTTTGATTATCAGGAAGAAGAGACTGTGTTGCAGGGATAAGAAAAAAGGGAAAGGTAATTACAAAGCACTGCAGTTTGTGCTTATAACTTGACATATTAGCATGCATCCACATTCACTAATCAATAAAACTATTAAATCGTGCAACGTGGCTCTGATAGATTTAATTTCCCATACTTGGAGCCTCAGAATCACAGAAGTCTGATTACACAGACAGAGGCTATATGGTCCATTTACCTGCATTGGTTCATTAAATGAGTATCATTACCTAGTGCCCATCTCCACTTTTGTCTCCTCACCTTGCACATTGTTTTGATCCAAATAATTATCCAATGTCACCTTGAATGCTTGAATTGTACCTACCTCCACCACACCTCCCAGCAGTGCATTCAAGATCCTAATTATTTTTCCTTACTTCATTCTTGTTTGTTTTGCAGATCACTTTAAATTTATTACCTCTTGTTTTTATTTCTTTTATAAATGGGAACAGTTTCTCTCTATCCAGTCAATCCAGCCTGCTCATGATTTTGAAAACCATTATCAGATCTCCTTTCAATCTTCTCTTCAATGAGAGCAGTCCCAATTTCTTCAATCTATCCTCATAACTGAAGTTCCTCATCTTTGGATGAGGAACTTCACAGTTTCTGCACTCTCTCTGATGAGTTCACATCCTTCCTACAATGTGCCACCCAGAACTGTATATAATTCTCCAGCTGAGATCTAACAAGTTGGATATCATTTCCTTGATCTTGTAATCTGTGCACCTATTAATAAAGTTAAGGATACTGAATGCTTTACTTACTGCTCTCTCTACCTGTCCTGCCACATCCAATGGTCTGTGCACATTTGATAACAAGTTCCCTCTGTTCTTGCAACCCCCTTTAGAATTGTACCCCCAAAGTTTCATTGTAATTTTCATTTCATGACTCCTTGAATTTGTGTGGTGAGTATAGAAATTGCTTAATATTGTATATTTCTATCTTGGTCTTTATGCTATTTTTAATTTAGGATCAACCTTTTTTCTCCTATGTTTCTGATTATGTCAATGTCCTAGTCCTTCACTTAAGAAACAGTCAAAAACAAAATATGTTCAAGGATCAGAAAAATCCTCAATTATTTTTCTGTCTGTTACTCTGTCTACTGTCTCATGTTGTGTCTAGGAGTCACTCTAATGAAATATTTATACTTGGTGAAATTTCATGGATGTTCATAACCTATGTCAAACTTTTTTTGCACAACCAATCTGCCCTGACTATAATATAATTGAGAGCATGATTCACATATAAGGTCACCCTTTTGTGATTATTATACATAATTATTTAGAAGAAAAGCCTATAACACTATTATCACAAGGAAGTGAAGTGAGAGATAAATTCCTGTGTGTTAGGGAGAGCTGACAAGAGGCAGGGACAAGTTAAACTAGTGCTAAGAAACGATTACATTTGTTACTCATATTGTGATACAGCTTTGATGTTTCACTGAGCTGGAATTATTATAATATTGACAAGAGTGTTAAAGACTGTAGCTTCCAGTATCTCTTAAAGGTCCATTCAGATTTTGTGCATGAGAACAAACAGCATAAATAGTTCCTGAAATAGTAAAAACAATTTTACTACTAACCTTTGTACAGAAAGCTTTCTAGCCAGAGTTTCAATCCAGCCATGTGACAGTCACATATCCATTTGTTTTTCTGGAACAAAAGTACCTGGAGATTTGACAGTGAATCCAAAAGGGCAGTGTCCAGTTGATGAAGTTGGTTTTGATGCATGCCAAGCCAGATCAGATTCTTCTGGTTTTTGAACAAACCCTCAGGCAAACTTGTAAGATTGTTAAATGACAAATCCAGTTGCTTGAGATTTTGGGTTTCATGAAGGGTTTTATTGTCCATGTAGTTGATGGAGTTATTTGAAAGATTCAGTTTGAGAAGATTATGCAATCCATCAAATGTATGTGATGATAAACTTGAAATAATGTTATTTGACAAGTCTAATACCTGCAGTTGAGGCATATCAGTAAAAGCAGCATTTGATATTGTGTGAATATGGTTATTCTGTAAGTATAGGTTTTCTGTGTCAGGAGGAACACCTTTTGGAATCTCTGAGAGTCTGTTACCTGTGCAGCTCACTTCTTTCAATGTAATGTTGCATAGACATCTCTCTGGACATCCATTAACTGAGTATACTAATAAGAGACCAAGAATTCCGAAAGTGATTTCACCTGTAACCAATGTAAACAAACAGTTTTCTGTAAACATGATTGCCTATTGAGTTAATTACTGCCTATGAATAGCAATATTTTTCATCCTGGAGCAACATCATGACCCAATTCCATTATATTTGCAGATTTCGTAATGAGCATTATAAATTAGTGCATGATTCTCCCTACTCCTCTGCAGGGAAAATCATGCACTAATTTACTATGACACAAGTTTCCAGCAATTTAAGATTCAATTTGGAAATGTAAAATTGGGGTGAATCAAAATAAATAGCAATCCTGTCCAATTAAGTTTACTTCTTAGATTTATAAATCTTGCACTGTAAAATTTTACTTTGAAAGTGCATTAAAATCTTCCTATACTTATCACTAATTGGGAAAATGACAAATGTAAAAAATGTCATTGACCGCATGTAAAAATGCACTTAGCAGAATATTTAGCAAATCAGCAGGGTGGCTCAGTGGTTAGCACTCCTGCCTCACAGCGACCAGGAATCTGGGTTTAATTCCACCCAAGGTGACTGTCTGTGTAGAGTTTGCACATTCTCCCTGTGCCTGCGTGGATTTCCTTCAGTTGCTCTGGTTTTGTCCCATAGTCCAAAGATGTGCCAGTTAGGTGGATTTTATTCAGGGATGTGCAGGCTAGGTGGGCTAGCCATGAGTAATGTAGGATTACAGGGATGGGGTAGGCCTAGGTGGGATGCTCTTCAGAGAATTGGAGTGGACTGAGTGGGCCAACTAGCCTGATTGCACACTGTAGGGATTCTGTGTTACTCAAAGACTTTTGGAGTCCAGGAGCTTTCTTATTGGATTCTTATGTAAGATTAGATTATTAATATGACTCGCATATACACTCCACATTGTGTTTTTAATAATTTTCAGAAGTGCAAATCTATTTTCTATTACTTGAGATCTAAGGCTAATGGTGATGAGATTGTGCTTCTTAATTAATATTGGATAATACGTTGTTAGGCTTATTTACCTGTTAAGGCTCTGAACCAGCTACTTCTTTATTTAATGTAGTGGTTCAGAATTTGGCATTCATGATATGTACACTGCTTATCAATATATAAAGCATCCAGGAATTGGGGGTGAGGATGAGATAATCCATGACTTTCCAATCATCAGAATTTACTGGAAAATTTGATCCCCCCCAACCCTCAAAAAGGCAACTCACTCCCACACTCCTCAAGAATGTATACAAAGTGTTGCAGTTGTACATTAATGACGAATTAAATTCAGCACTACATTAGAGCTTCTACTTAACTCCACAAAGAATGCTTTTAGTGATAAGATTACTATTAATGATAAGATTTATGTTAATGAATAGTCATTTGGTATTATAGAACTTGAGTATTGCTGAAAAAGGACCATTTGTTGGACGTTTATGTCTTGCGCTCATCAGGGGAATTTACAAGATTCCAATATTCACAACCTATTGTTCCATTTGAATATGCATTGATACTCCTTTGAATTTCCCAATATGTACAAGACAAAAGCTTTAACAAAACATGTTTTCTTTCTCATCAGTTCAAAAGATTTATGTTCTTGCAATGGTACTCAACCTCTCTGAAATGGGAAGGTCAATAATTGAAACTGTGAAGACTCAGTCCTGCTATTTTAAAATTCTTTTCATCAAATTTTCAAACTTAAAATTCAATTTTTTTCTTACTATACTTTTGTGTCTAATTGATAGTCGCTTTCCCCCTTTATTATTCTGTTTGTATATGATTTGCCTGTAAAGCACCCTATTTTCTCTCAGTTATTCCTTTGTTTCTTTTTCAATCCTTACATCTCATTGGTTCAGAAGCTGGACTGTAGGCCCCATGATTCACCAGGACCCCAGATCATCTGTTTCACTCTCTGCACTGTATCAATTCGCACTTCCAGCAATTGCGACACAAAGAATCATCAATCTGAAGACTGAAGGAAATAACTAATCGGGTACAGTGCATCACAAAATGCCCAACTCCTACAAAATTACTATCAAGCTTAAAGTGCATTAGTGACTTAAGAAGCTGCCCCAAATGTACGACAGACAAATACTAAATAACAATTTCCTATTTTTAACTTATACAAGATCAGCCACTTAATACAGTCTTACCTTGCATTGTTTGTACCTGGTGTTTTCTTTCCTTTCAGATAGAATTGAGCTAATCCAGAGAGTTGCACATAAAAGTTAATACTGATTTATATTTTCAATATTCACAGTCTAGTGTTCCATTTGAACACGAACTGAAGAGGATTGCGTTACCTCAGGTGGAATCATGCAGCCAGTAGTAAGAATTGACTTGTAGGGGTGCTTAGTTTTTGCTGCAGGCTTCCCACAGTGTTTTTCACAAAGTAAGTGCTAGCTTTCCATGTCTCCTCCGAACATACCACATGAGCAGTGGCTGTCAGTTTAGAGGAGACAGCTGTGCCTCACAAATCAAGATTTTATAGCTCAGGTTTTGCAAGTTTTTTTTTAATCTGCCTGAAGTTCATTGGACAAAAATAAACCTGCCCCCTGAAATCCAGGGCAAATGTTAAATTCTTTCAATGTTAGCATTGCTAACAAACCTACTAAGTTGGAAAAGACCATGTGTGACTTTCAATGTGCCTAGATCTTGATTTTAGGCATTGACCTTTACAATATCTGCATGAGTAACCTAGCTTCTAGATGCACAATTTTGACCCTGCTTGTGTTTATCTCTTGGGCATAATGTTTCTTGCAGAATTTCAACATACTGGTTCCAGTTGTAACTGCCCCTACTAGGGAAAAAGAGAGCATAAAAATAGGAAAACTTGGAAAAGAATGTACCAGTAGCACTGGGACACTATTCTGAGATATACAAACCAAGTCATATCAGAACGCGTCATTTGCAAGTGTTATTTTTCTTCCTTCTAATTAGCATAAATGAGGTTGCAGAGGAATCTGCAGGTAAAATAACAAGAATCACTCATATCCAATGAGCATGTTTCCTTCCTGCTGTGCCCAATATTAACCAGCTCTTTTGAGCAGAAGAGCAGAACATCCACAGAAAGAAAGTGGGAAGTCCTGTTCAAAACATGCATATCAAATCTAATGATTTCCTTAGGACCTGATCTACAATACCAACCAGTGGCCAGTGAGCTGAAGGCAGGGTGTGCTCCCTTGTCAGGCAAAAATTGACAGAATGAGGTTGCAGAAGATCCTGGGACAGAAGATGCTGAGATGGTAAAAGTGATAAAGTGTATCCTCAAGTTCTCTTGTGGACTAGGAGGGTCAGAATTGCACTACTGCCTTCATAAGGAAGCTTCACTTGTCATGATTTATTCCATTTAGTTTGAGCATGGTTAAAAATTGCACAACCCTAGGTTATAGTCCAACAGATTTATTTGGAAGCACTAGCTTTCGGAATGCAGCTTCTTCATCAGGCAGTTGTGGAGGTTAAGACCATGCTCACAGGATTTATAGCCAAAGGAGTCCAGTGTAATGGAGATGTGAAGCAGTAAACAATTTTAGATTTAAACTTTCATCTTTTATAATTGGATATGCTGGTTTCTGTTCTTTGATATGTAAATCTCAGAACTTCTTTTAAGTTACATTCTCAAGATAGCTCATAATTTTAAACAATAGGTGTGAAGTCTGTCTGTGTCCCAATGCTATGTCAGGCTGACAAACCCTCTGTATAGTTTTACAGAGTTTTACGTGTATTCATACTGCAAAATGAAATGTAATTCTGCAAAAACAAATTCACCCCATAAGTTTAAATGTGTGCGCATGTAGGAGCGACAAATTGTGTATGTGAGTGTATGAATGTGGGTGTGAGTGCACATGATAGAGTGTGTGTTTATATATGTTTGTGTGTAAGTTTGGTTAAGTGTGTGTGAGTGTGATGGTGTGTGTTGGTATGAGTGTGGGAGGTGCATGTGTTTGCATATGAGAGAGAGCTTATGTATGAGAGTGTGTGTGTGTATGTATGTGTGTGTGTATATAAGAGAGAGAGAGTTATCATGCAGTGGGGTCACCTGTAGTGTGACATGAACCCAAGGTCCCAGCTGAGGCCATTCCCATGGGTACCAAACTTTGCTATCAGCTTCTGCTCAGCCATTCTGCATTGTTGCTTGTTCCGAAGTCCACCTTGGAGAATGATCACCCGAAGGTCCGAGTTCAAATGTCCTGGACCACTGAAGTGTTCCCTGACTCGGAGGGAACACTCCTGCCTCGTGATTGTGTGGTATCCATTCATCCGTTGTCATAGCGTCTGCTCAGATGAGCCAATGTACCATGCCTCGGAGCATTTTTGCCTGCAGCATATGACCATGTTGGCCAAGTCACGTGAGTACTTGCTGTGTACACAGTGAGAGGTGTCACCATGTGTAATGGCATTACCCATATCGATGCTCTAACATGTCTTGCAGCGGCTGCTGTGGCAGGGTTGTTTGGTGTTGTTGTCCTGAAGGCTGGGCAGTTTGCTACAAATCATAATCTGTTTAATATTTGGTGGTTATTTAAAGGTGAGAAGTGGAGGCGTGGGGAAGGTCTTGGTAAAGTGGTCACCCTCATCGATAATGTGTTGCAGGCTGCGAAGAACATGGCGTAGTCATTCGGATCCCGGGAAGTACAGGACAATGAAGGGTACCCTATCTTTTGTAGCTCGTGTCTGTCTGCTGAGGAGGTCATTACGGTTTCTTGCTATGGCACATTGGAACTGGCGGTCAATGAGTTGAGCATCATACCCCGTTCTTATGAGGGCATCCTTGAGCACTTTCAAGTGTTTGTCATGTTCCTCCACATCCGAACAGATCCTGTGTATGCATAGGGCTTGTCTGTAGGGGATGGCTGTTTTAATATATTCCGGGTGGAAGGTGAAGAAGTGTGTAGCATCGTGAGATTATCAGTGAGTTTGCGGTACAGCAAGGGGCTGAGTGCCCATCCTTGATGGACGTGCGTGTGTATTTGGAAGTTTGAGCATAGTCAGGCCCTCACTGCCGAAATCACAATCCGAGCCTCTCTACCTCCCCTAACCTCCTAATTCTTAGCCTAACTCTTCCCTTGCCTCTTGTGGCTTAAGCTCAGTATCTCCCCGCTTTCACCTCTCGCTGCCAAATCAACTGCTAGTAACCATCCACATAGACCTCTGGCTATGGCCTCAAACAGTTTATTTTATGCTCCTGGCCACAGATCAGACTGCCAACATGGCTAGCTTCAGGCAGGAGAGTGAGCATTCATTTAAATGGGGCTTTCCCATTATGATTAGAAGGGCCTCAACATCTTCTACTTTCTTGGGTTTAACATGTGCTGTGGCATATCCCCCTCACACTCTTCCTAGCTCCCCATCAATATTATAGTGATCAAAACAAGACCAATGTTTTGATACTGTGGGAACTTTGACTAGTATCATAGGCTTGACTACCCTTCCTACGTTTGGAATTAAAAGAAAAAACATGCAAATGGGATTTTATAAATAAGATTAAGAAATTTCTTTCATGAAGTAATAAGCTGAGATATTCACTTTATGAGCATATTGATTAAATGCGATAAATGTTAAAGCTGAAATTCAGGCTGAGAAAATATTTCTATGAAGTAATTTAATTGAAATATTTCTCACATTCGATAGATTTACGCAATTACTTTCCTTCACATGATTATTTTAAATAATAGTGTTAATCTCACAAATAAACACAAATACCTAAATTCTCAGAAAATGACTGGACTCAAAATTATTAATGACCAAATTATGTTGATTTTCAAAATGAATTTAATTCCATTTGCTTTACTCTAGTTTAATTAGTTCTATAATTCTGACTACTTGATTCCTACTAATTATTCTGTACATGGAATCCCTATAGTGTGGAAAGAGGCCATTCGGCCTACACCAACCCTCTGAAGAGTATCCCACCAGACCCAGACCCCTACCCTATTCCTGTAACCATGTGTTTCCCATGGCTAATCCACTTAGCCTGCACATCCTTGGACTGTGACAGGAAATGCTCAAAGGCACAGGAAGAATGTGCTAACTCCACATAGACTGGAATCACCCAAGCCTGGAATTGAACCCAGGATTCTAGCACTTCCAGACAGCAATGCTAATCATTGAGTAACCATTCTTCAAGGTTCTTCCCAAAATCCTCGAAATCACAATCTGCATTTATACCTACTTGATCAATGTTGTTAATATCCTGAATGTTTAATTATTAATGTCATATTCAACATTTTTACTAGCAGTGCACATTTTCAATGTGACTTTCTGCATTTTCACTATCTGTTCCAACATTAAACATTTCAAGATAAGCCACATGAGAAGTTATTCCACTTTCAGCCAAAATAAAGAGATTTCTTTTGATCCTACTTAACTGTTTTATTTTCTGATCACATTTTTTCAGAAGGTTGTTAATTTTGTTACTATTCCCAAAAGAGCTTTTAGTAGACCAGAGGCTCATTTAATGGTGGCAGTAATATTATTGTTGCAATTTGTTAACATGGTGAAGGGGGTTATTTTTTTCCAATTGGTCACAGGGCAATATTTATATCATATTCTGAATCTGATTCATAATAATGATCGGGATCCTACAAAGAAAATTCCATGAATAGTGTCAGACCAGGAAATTCCTGTTTTCAGACTAAATCCATGACTGGAAGCATTTCCAGGAGAGAAATCCCTATCATAGGAAGGTGAGAAAACCCATTGGATCTTCTGACAATCAGGCAGTTGCTGGTTGCTGGTGGGCTTTCTGCCTGAAGTAGGACTTGGGATGGGTAAATCCGAGCTGCCAAGAGCTGCCCAATAATTAGAGGTTGACAGCTAATTCAGCAGTGCACAGATAGAAGCTATAGCTGCTCCTGGAACAACAACCTTGGACTCCCAAACGATCAGATCTGGAAAAGGTAAGTGTCGTTTAGCAGAAGTCTTGTGGAGTTGTGTGATGGGGAGATTGAGGCAAACAGTCAGAAGCAAGAGCAGAGAGTGGCTCTCAGCAGCTACCACATTGCCCTAGGTACTGTCCTTCAATTGTTCACAGATTAGTGCAGATCTGTCGGTCAAGCACCCTTCCACACTGACAGCCTGCCCACAGTGATTGACCAATCGGGTAGGTCAACTTTTCCTCATCCCACGTGGCGCTGAGATCATTGCAGTTTAAGTGGGATTAGGTTCTTAAGTGATCTTTAAATGACCATTTAAAGACTTAATATAGTGGTGAGGTGGAATGGTGAACCTTGTGCCTTGCCAATAATGTTTCTTCAGGTAAGAATAGAAGTGACAGGGTTCTGGTCCAGCACCATCCCACCTAAGTAAGTTCACTTGCCCTCCAGGCTGACCCTGCTAGTCCCAGAAGATTCCACCCTAGATTTCCTACTTGTGGCATTGGTTCTTTGTGTGTTCTCTTGCTGCCTATCAACATTGTGCCTTCTTGCTCTAGCTTCTTTATCTTCGCTTTCTAATTGTTGGCAGTCACTTTCTATCAACATTTTGCTCTAACCTCTTCATCTTTCCTTCCTATTTTTGCCATCTGTCACTTTGCCTTACAAGATATAATGGATTGTGCCTCAAAACATAACTTAGATGAAACAAATAAAATGTGAGAAAAGGAAACAAGTGAAATATGAAACATACCCTGGGATTAATGAAGTAAATTTATTACATTCTTTCTTGGAATGTCTGGCTGATTTGCTAAAGGACATCTAAGTTATTGTGTCAGAGGAGTCAAAGTACAGGCAGGATCATGGGCTTCTCTATTAGGGGGCCAAAACTTTACTGGTAGCGGTAGTTAGATGTCAACACCCGTACAACATGACCCTTGGTGAAAGGTTCTGGATTAGTGGTGCTGGAAGAGCACAGCAATTCAGGCAGCATCCGAGGACAGGCAAAATCGACGTTTCGGGCAAAAGCCCTTCATCAGGAATAAAGGCAGAGAGCCTGAAGCATGGAGAGATAAGCTAGAGGAGGGTGGGGGTGGGGAGAGAGTAGCATAGAGTACAATAGGTAGGTGGGGAAGGAGATGAAGGTGATAGGTTAGGGAAGAGAGGGTGGAGTGGATAGGTGGAAAAGGAGCTGGGCAGGTCGGACAAGTCCGGACAAGTCGAGTTGCTGGAGGTTAGAAACTAGGATGAGGTGGGGGAAGGGGAAATGAGGAAACTGTTGAAATCCACATTGATGCCCTGGGGTTGAAGTGTTCCGAGGCGGAAGATGAGGCGTTCTTCCTCCAGGCGTCTGGTGGTGAGGGAGCGGCAGTGGAGGAGGCCCAGTACCTCCATATCCTCGGCAGAGTGGGAGGGGGAGTTGAAATGTTGAGCCACTGGGCGATTTGGTTGATTGATGCAGGTGTCTCTGAGATGTTCCCTAAAGCGCTCTGCTAGGAGGCGCCCAGTCTCCCCAATGTAGAGGAGACCGCATCGGGAGCAACGGATACAATAGATGATATTAGTGGATGTGCAGGTAAAACTTTGATGGATGTGGAAGGCTCCTTTAGGGCCTTGGATGGAGGTGAGGGAGGAGGTGTGGGCATAGGTTTTACAGTTCCTGCGGTGGCAGGGGAAAGTGCCAGGATGGGAGGGTGGGTCGTAGGGGGGCATGGACCTGACCAGGTAGTCACGGAGGGAACGGTCTTTGCGGAAGGCGGAGGGGGTGGGGAGGGAAATATATCCCTGGTGGTGGGGTCTGTTTGGAGGTGGCGGAAATGTCGGCGGATGATTTGGTTTATGCAAAGGTTGGTAGGGTGGAAGGTGAGCACCAGGGGCGTTCTGTCCTTGTTGCGGTTGGAGGGGTTGGGTCTGAGGGCGGAGGTGCGGGATGTGGATGAGATGCGTTGGAGGGCATCTTTAACCACGTGGGAAGGGAAATTGCGGTCTCTAAAGAAGGAGGCCATCTTGTGTGTTCTATGGTGGAACCGCTCCTCCTGGGAGCAGATACGGCGGAGGCGGAGGAATTGGGAATACGGGATGGCATTTTTGCAAGAGGTAGGGTGGGAAGAGGTGTAATCCAGGTAGCTGTGGGAGTCGGTGGGTTTGTAGAAAATGTCAGTGTCAAGTCGGTCGTCACTGATGGAGATGGAGAGGTCCAGGAAGGGGAGGGAGGTGCCAGAGATGGTCCAGGTAAATTTAAGGTCAGGGTGGAATGTGTTGGTGAAGTTGATGAATTGCTCAACCTCCTCGCGGGAGCACGAGGTGGCGCCAATGCAGTCATCAATGTAGCGGAGGAAGAGGTGGGGAGTGGTGCCGGTGTAATTACGGAAGATCAACTGCTCTACGTAGCCAACAAAGAGACAGGCATAGCTGGGGCCCATACGTGTGCCCATGGCTACCCCTTTGGTCTGGAGGAAGTGGGAGGATTCAAAGGAGAAATTGTTAAGGGTGAGGACCAGTTCGGCCAAACGAATGAGAGTGTCGGTGGAGGGGTACTGTTGGGAACGTCTGGAGAGGAAAACACGGAGGGCTTGGAGACCCTGGTCATGGCGGATGGAGGTGTAGAGGGATTGGATATCCATGGTGAAGATGAGGCGTTGGGGGCCGGGGAAACGGAAGTCTTGGAGGAGGTGGAGGGCGTGGGTGGTGTCTCGAACGTATGTGGGGAGTTCCTGGACTAGGGGGGATAGGACAGTGTCGAGGTAGGTAGAGATGAGTTCAGTGGGGCAGGAGCATGCTGAGACAATGGGTCGGCCAGGGTGGTCAGGCTTGTGGATCTTGGGAAGGAGGTAGAACCGGGCAGTGCGGGGTTCCCGGACTATGTTTTACCTTGGTGAAAGGTGTCTTCTACCAACTTTGGTTGGAATTGCCCAAAGATGTGTAAGGTGCTTGCCAGCAAACATACAGAGACATTTTGCTCTTTTATATAGATTTTCAATTCTTATTCTAAAGTAGATTATAAACAATTTTAAATATCATATAACAAATATTTGTGCTATAATTTTATCAACTAAGGGTATTGGTATGATAGGCTAGATCCTGATGCATGAGAAATTGAAGATGCCATTGCTTATTTATTCGACACTTCAAGTTTTCCAGTTTCATCCAGTGGGCAGCACGGTGGCACAGTGGTCAGCACTGTTGCCTCACAGCGCCAGAGACCCAGGTTTAATTCCCGCCTCAGGCGACTGACTGTGTGGAGTTGCACATTCTCCCAATGTCTGCATGGGTTTCCTCCCAGTGCTCTGGTTTCCTCCCACAGTCCAAAAATGTGCAGGTTAGGTGAATTGGCCACGCTAAATTGCCCGTAGTGTTAGGTGAAGGGGTATATGTAGGGGAATGGGACTGGGTGGGTTGTGCTTCGGCGGTGTGGACTTGTTGGGCCGAAGGGCCTGTTTCCACACTGTAAGTAATCTAATCTAATCTTCCATTTTGGCTGTCAGCCAAAGTAATTTATTCCTACCCTTTCTGCATGAGAGCTAAATTTAGCAAGTACCCAAGAGGGAGATCAGTAAACTCTTCTCCATAAATAGGTTGTGAATATTTGGACGTCTTCTAGGAACAGCAAATGATGCAAAATCGTACTTAATTTTAAATCTGAAATGCATTGGCCAAAGGTAATGAGAAATTTAGGGCAAAAGCAAGCATAAGAAACTAGTTCACAGATCAGCTAGGATTTCATCGAATGGCATATAGGTTCAAGGGATGATTTGGGCCACTCCTTTTGTTTTATTACAAATGAGCGACTTTAGGTCTCTCATCTATTCTGCTCTAAGTTAACTGACTTAATGCAGACCAGACATTAAAGGTAATCAGCCTCAGTAATATACACAAAACAGACTTGTGGTCTTTTAAAAAAATTTTTGCCTGTTTTGGATGGATGTTGTCTAATTTTGTAGATCAGAAACTGAGAGAAATATTTCTGTTCCGCACATTTAGCTTTAATTTTTGTTTTGAACATCACAGAGAAATTCACTTAGGGAATGTACAGGAACAAGCTCACTTGAGGGTGAAGTCACACCAGTCTTAAGCTGACGATTTGAATGGACTAGGGTACAGAGAAAGCTTTGTGTATGAGCCTGAAAAGCCCACTGAATAGATTGGACTCAATGTCAAGAAGGCATCAAGCATTAACTTGTTGAAGGACACTTCTCAGAGCTTGGCACCAATTCTTTCCACCATGGTACAGTGGTTTATCTCCATCAGTGTATATTTGGAGCCCACCATCATACAACATCTTCTGGCAACATTACAGCACAAACAGACTATTATTATAGCTCTGTGTCTGACCATGCGGGTTTGGCCTGTACTATTATTGCTCTGTGTACCACTGCTCCAACAAAATGCCAGTACGTCACAATATTCCATCAATCTGATCTCTAGCAAAGCAGTCAGACTGCTAATATGATACCCTAGGAGAATGGCAGAGACTCCATGCATCATGAACCTGCTTTCCTGTCCGAGAATTTGTGTCATTCCACCAATTCCTTTGCTGTTTTCTTCAGCCAGACTGCTGACAGTGGGTCAAAATAGTCTGCTGTCAGGCTATCTGGGCCAGAGCCGGTCCTAGTTATCCTCCTTGATTACTTGCAATTGCCTTCTTTGGAAATCAACAGCCTTCTACTTTCATGTCTCAGCCACTGGGAAAAAACCTCAAAGAGGTGTGATGACAGACAAAACATGTGGAGTGGAGACACTAAAGAGAATGCACGAGGGAGATTAGTCCATTTTTTTGTATGTTAGGTTATTTATGAATTCATAAACTTAATGTGGAATATGCATTTTCTTGTGATTTTTATTTTTGTCACATTAGACAGAGATGACTTGGTGGCCAATGCATTTTATCTCCTTCATGGAATGTGGGTGCAACTGGCAAAACATGCATTTACACTTTCCCTGGAGAAAGTGGTAGTGAGCTGCCTTCTTGAACCCCTGCATTCCATAGACAGATTCACCCACATACTGTTTGAAAGGGGATCCCAAGCTATTGACCAAATAACACAGAAGGAGCAGCATGTCTGAATGGTCTGTGGCTTGGAGGGGCTCTTGCGGATAGTGGTGTTGCTATGAATCTGCTGCCCTTGCCCTACACAGATGGTAGGATTTGGGAGAGGCTATGGAAGGTGCTTTGTTCTACTGAGGCAACACATCTTGTAGACATTAGAGTGCGTTGCGACTGTGTATCAGTGATGAAGTGGTAAATATTGAAAGTGCATAACAGAGGGCCAATCAACTGGGCTGCTCTGTCTTGGTTGATGTTAAAGTTTTAGTCAACCAGACAAGGGTAGAGTATTCCATCACACACCTGACTTGTGCCTTGTAGATGGTCTTTGGGGTATCAGGATGTGAATTACACACTACAGGATTCTTATCCTTTTATAGATATGTATTTATATGGTTGATCTAGCTCATTTTCTGGTCAAAGGTAATCTCCAAAGTGTTGGCAATGTCAGTGCGTGGCACTTCTGTGCTGCAAATGTCACTTGCTACTTCTCAGCTCAAGTCTGGACATTATACAGGACTGGCTGCATAGGGGCATAGGCTGCTTCAGAATCTGAAGAGTCACAAATGGTACTGAACATTGTGAAGTCTGTGTATGTCCCAAACTGACATTCTGATGAAAGAAGCTCATTGGGGAAACAGCTGAATAGTTGGTTAAGGACACTATTCTGAGGAACATCTGCAATGATTTCTGTGACTGAGATGATGGACTTCAAAAAACCACAACCATTTTCCTTTATAAATACAATGCCAACAAGTGTAGACATTTTCCTCCGATTTCCATTTAGTCTAGTTTTCCTAGGGCACCTTGATGCCACAGTCAGTCAAATGCTGCCTTGACATCAAGGGCGGTCATTTCCATCTTGTCACTGGAATTCAGATCTTTTGTTTAATTTTAGACCAAGGCTTTAATGAGGCCAGGAGCTAAGTGGTTCTGTCAAAACTAACACCAAATGTTAGTGATCACATAATTGCTGAGGAATTGCCAATATTGCTTAAAATGGAGGATTGACTGATTGGGAAATAATTGCTCATGTTGAAACTGTTCTACCTTATTTTTGCAAAAAACGTCTGGACAAGCTTGCTCATTGTCGGGTAGATGCCAGTTCTGTAACTGTACTGGAACAACTGGCTAGGAGTGTAATAAATTATGGAGCATGTGCCTTCAGTCCTATTGCAAGAATGCTGTCAGGTGCCAGAGCCTTTGCAGTATCCAATGCCTTCAGTCATTTCTTGATTGTGGCTGAATACAATTCTGCTGATGATGATGACTAGCAGTGCCTCATGGATACGAAGATCTAAGTTGCTATATTTCTGCAAAATCTATGCATTTGTTATGGTAGTAATGCCACACATCACAATGGAGGACATCTTCAGTGTGCAAATAAGACTTTGTTCCCCCAAAAGTTAAGACAGTGATCACTCATACCAGTGAAGTTGTGGACATGGACATCTGGATGGTGGGGACAAGGTCAAGTATGCTTTTCCCTCATGTTGATTCCCTCATTACCTGCTGCAGACACACTCTTGTAGCTATGCCTTTCGGATTCAGCTAGCATGGTCAGTAGTGGTGTTACCGAACCACTCTTGATACTTGGCATTTAAGTCTCCCACCAACGTACATTCTGTGCTATTGACACTCTTCTTTCTTCTTCCAATTGGCATTCAACATGGAGGAGTACTGATTCATCTGTGAGTCGCAACAATAAGTAGGAATAGTAGAAATATATGAGTAGGCCATTCAGCCCATCGAGCCTGCCATGCTATTCAGTAAAATCGTGACTGATCAAATCCTTCAGTGTCTTTTACTCAACCCATCCCCATAACTCTGTGTTCTACTGGTAATCAGAAATCTACCAATCACTCAATCTATCTTGTAGTAATTTGTTTGAACATAATCTTTTAAGTTAACAATAAAGAGCTTTAGCTCCAACCAGATTGCTCCATGTAATTTATTGAAACTTTTCTCCATAATGGGGTACCTGCATGGACAAGGACATTTGCACCAATAGCTGTAAAAAGTAACTCAGTAGCTATATTATAAATAGTTCATGAGCCCTTTAAGTAGCACTGGAGTTGGGTAAGGGTGTGGTTGGGATGGTCTGACTTTCATGCCTTTACTGTTATACTCCACAATGTGATGTTGACAGGACATAGCCTGGTGGGTATTATTTGTAAATGGCAGTGCTGACACTAATTTCACATTGTGCACTGGTTAATGTGACAATTTGATTTCCTTGCATGCTGCTAGCATTTGTTAGCTTCATGCAAGTAAACATCTTTGAAAAGTTGGCATCCAGCAGACCATTGGAGGTGAGTCTATGTTATTTCCCCATGTTAGGAGGCCACATAAAACAAGTGCTATGAAATAAGGATCCAATTTCTTCTCTGAAAACATTTCAAAATGACAGTATTTTCAAAGATCTCCTTTAATCCTTACATTTATTCCATCCCTGGGTATATGAAACTATATCTAATCGGAGATTACGAGCTTAATAATGATTGGCATGTCAATATGAAATTATTGCACAGATTGCTTGCAATTATTTCATTTTTTAACTGGTACAAGATGAAGAAAAGCAGCTTGATCTATGCCAACAGCAAAAGATTTTTTAAGTAAACATTATGCAAATATTCTACAGCTAGTGTTTAATACATTTGTTCCCAGTGTTTCCTTTCCCTCCAATACATCTATTTTATGTGTTCTACATTCTAATTTTTAACTCTAAGGTTAAAACTCATGGCACAGATAAATGAGAGAGATGGCTGGATGATTGGTGGGATCCTTGCGGATAGAAATGACTCTTTGTTTCTTATACTGAGCTTTGAAGTATCCTTGCAACTAACTCCAGCAAGTCCACATTCACTGTGGCTGCCTAATCCAACTGCTTACTACCATACCTCTGTAACTTGGATGGTGTGCTGGAGGCCCATATGGCCTTCCCTGACCTACACTTTGCTAGTATCCTGCTGTTGAGCACATAATTTGTGTGAGTGCCGGGTTCTGAGCAGCAAGAGTCACACCTTAAATAATGGCTCTCTTCATCCAGTGGAGAGAAAATGTCCTGTGACCTGCTGTCCAATTGAGGGATGCTTGACACAGCTTCTAATAGCTAGAAGTAATGTATAGAATCCATTGACCCTGGAAACTCATTATATACAGCCTACTGGGCAGGTGAATGCTGAGTTGGGCTGGTTAGATGACTCACCTCTGTCCTCTGGAACTCTGTCCCACTTATTCTAGTGGCTGTTAAGCTCTCTGACCCTCATCTCTCATGTGCTGTCATGCCTACAGTTCCCCATGTCCCCTCCATGCCATGCACCAGCCATCCCACCCCCAACTCCTTTGTGGCCCCAACTGCATCTATGTAAACCTATCAACTCTCATATCCCCATGAGCTGCCTTCTTGACACACTGCAGTCCATCTGCTGTGGGTTGATCCACAATGGCATAAGGGAGGTATTTCCAGGATCGTGGCCTAGAGACAGTGAAGAAATGGTGATGTATTTCAAAGTCAGGATTCAACTTCATTCTCGTCAATCTGTCTACTGCAAATGCATTTGTCCATGACAACATTGATAGAGTGACTACTGCAAATGAAGTCCTGACTTTACATTTCAAATACCCTCTGAGTGGATGATCCATCTCACCTCCTCTAGAGGTCCCCAGTGATGCTAGACTTTAGCTGATTTAATTCAATCCATATGATATCAAAAAATGGCTGAAGGCATTGGACCCTGCAAAAACTGTTTCCTGCCATTATTCTGGTAATTGTACTGAAGGCTTGTACTACAGAACTTTCCCACACCCCTGGCCAAGCTATTCCGGTACAACTACAACACTGATATTTAACTGACAATATGGAAAATTTTCTAGGTAGGTCCTGTATACAAAACAAATCCAATATGATCAATTACTACCCATCAGCCTACTCTTGATCATCAGTAAGAGATGAAAGGCATCATAACTATTGCTATCATGCAGGAATTACTTAGCAATAATCTGTTCATTGATGCTTAGGATTCCACCAGGGCAACTGAACTCCTGACCTCATTTCAGCCTTAGTTCAAACCAGGGCAAAAGAACTGAATTCCAGAGGTAAGGTAAGATAAGAGCCTTTAACATTGAGGCTGCCTTTGACTGAGTTGGCATTAAAGAGCCTGAGCAAACCTGAAGTCAGTGGGACTCAGAGGGAAGGTTAGAGCCATACCTGACACATAGGAATATGGATGTGGTTGTTGGAGGTCAGTCCTCTCACTCTAGGACATCTCTGCAGGCGTTCCTCAGGATAGTTTTATAAATGTCTGCTTCATGAATGACCTTCCCTCCAAAATAAGACCAGACATGGCGGGTATTTGCTGATGATTGCAGAATATTCTACACTATTTGTGATTTTTCAGATCCCGAAGCAGTCTATGTCAAATGCAGCAAAAGCATTCGCACTACATAAGTGCCAAGCAATGACCATTGCCAACAAGAGACAATCTAGAAATCACTATGGCTATCAACAATATTACCATCACTGAATCCTCCATATCAATATTCTGATGGTTACAGTGACCAGAAACTCATCTGGACTCACCATGTAAGTACAGTGGATAAAAGAATATTGCAGCAAGTAACTCACCTTTTGACTCCCCAAAGCCTGTCACCATTCAGAAGTGTGATGGAAAACTCGCCACTTATCTGGATGAATGCAGTTTCAAAAAACCAAAGAAGCTTGATACATCCAGGATAGAGCAGCCAGTTTGATTGGTGCCATATCCAGAAACAATCACCCCTCCACCACCAATGGTCAGTAGCAGCAATGTGTACCATCTATAAGCAACAATGGTCCAGAAGTTCACCAAGGCTCCTTACCTGGACCTGACCTAGAAATATATCACCATTCCTTCAGTGTCACTGGTTCCAGGATTGTTCTCCTGAACAACATTGTGTGTGTACCTTACACAGTAAATTTTAAGATGGCTGCTCATCACCACCTTCTCAAGTGCAAAGAAAGATACACAGTATCTTTGCTGGCCTGGCCAGCAAAACCTGCATCCCATGAATAAATGAAAAAAAGTGCCTGCTTAGGATTATGTCTCCAAGGCACCCTTTCAAATATTCCTTATGTGAATATACACTGAAAAACAGTATAGTATTATCCAGGGGACAGTTGGGTGTAAATGCACTCCACTTATGCTAATGTTTGCTAATTTGTTTTATGCAAAGAGCTGAGTAGAGCAGGGCCAACTTCTCCATGGGTGTCAGTTCTTTCCCATTGTTCACTGCCTTGTTCCAAAAGTAGAGAAGCAGTTTTATTTAATTTATGTGAAAAGAAATGTTACTGCCATATTTAAATTGTTGCCAACACTTGGGCCTTGATCTCCTCTATTCTGGCAGACTGCGACACCCCCACTGCGGAAGACAGCAATCACTTCTTCTGACAGCCTTATCCAATGAACTCCATGCCAATAACACAATTTTCTCAAGAGGCCTAGAACTTAAATCCTTTGTGGAAGAGACAGTAACTGAGTAACTGAGAGCAACATTCATAATTGCAGCACATTGTTACCCTATAAAAGCTGCTGTCCCTCCAACCACCCTTTGGCTCCAGTGCACTGAAATAAAATTACCTGTTTCACCAGTTCAATAAGACTGTGAGCCTGCTTCCACAAAATTGAATATAACATTTCAAGGAAGCAGGTCACCGCCACCTTCTCAAGGGCAGCTGGGAATGGGCAATAAAAACTGACCCAGCCAACCATGCCCACATGCCCCAAATGAATTTTTGAAAAAATGGACTTTAATCACTTATTTTGGAAGTAAGTGTGGCATCCCCAGACAGCTTGATACACTCTGCTCATAAAATTGTAGCCTGACACAATAATATCAGAGTCCCAACTGAAGCCAGTATCCCGTCACCAAGTCATCCTTCATTTACTGAACATAGTACTTGACACTGGCCCGGCTTCCTCAGAGCCAGCTCTCAAAGTGAACAGAACCTCTGATACTCCCGCTTATATCTGTCAGCCATGGCTCCCTGATTGGACCAGGTTAACAGCCCCAATCAGGGATTTCCTATGAGGTCCAGCTGGCTGACCTCGTTACAATCACTACATTCTTCACCCTCTAAGTCCATTCTTTTTTTTGTAACCAATCATGGGGCATTTTTGCATTGGATCCATTTCCTCTGACTCAACCTCAGATATGGGTGGCGTATACTGGACCATAGCCCTAGTCTTGCACCCAAAGAATCTTGGAAGAAGAAAAAAAAGGAAGCATATGTCAGGTATAGACAGGCTAGATCGAATGAATCCTTAGAAGAGTGTAAAGGCAGTAGGAGTATACTTAAGAGGGAAATCAGGAGGGCAAAAAGGAGCATGAGATAGCTTTGGCAAATATAATTAAGGACAATCCAAATGGTTTTTTCAAATATATTAAGGACAAAAGGGTAACTAGAGAGAGAGAATAGGGCCCCTCAAAGATCAGCAATGCGGGAGATGGGGGAGATGGAAAACGAGTATTTTGCATCAGTGTTTACTGTGGAAAAGGATATGGAAGGTATAGAATGGAGGGAAATAGATGGTGACAGCTTGAAAAATGTCCATATTACAGAGGAGGAAGTGCTGGATGTCTTGAAACACATAAAAGTGGATAAATCCCCAGGACCTGATCAGGTGTACCCTCGAACTCTGTGGGAAGCTGGAGAAATGATTGCTGGGCCTCTTGCTGAGATATTTGTATCATTGATAGTCACAGGTGAGGTGCTGGAAGACTGGAGGTTGGCAAACATGGTACCACTGTTTAAGAAGGGTGGTAAGGACGAGCCAAGAAACTATAGACCAGTGAGCCTGACGTTGGTGGTGGGCAAGTTGTTGGAGGGAATCCTGAGGGACAGAATGTACATGCATTTGGAAAGGCAAGGACTGAATAGGGATGGTCAACATGGCTTTGTGTGCAGGAAACCATATCTCACAAACTTGTTTGAGTTGTTTGAAGAAGTAACAAAGAGGATTGTTGAGTGCAGAGCAGTGGACATGATCTATATGGATTTCAGTAAGGCATTCAACAGGTTTCCCCATGGGATACTGGTTAGCAAGGTTAGATCTTATGGAATACAGGGAGAACTAGTCATTTGGTTACAGAACTCGCTCAAAGGTGGAAGACAGAGGGTGGTGATGGAGAGTTGTTTTTCAGACTGGAGGCCTGTGACCAATGGAGTGCCACAAGGATTGGTGCTGAGTCCACTACTTTTCATCATTTATATAAATTATTTGGATGTGAACATAAGAGATATAGTTAGTAAGCATGCAGATGATACCAAAATTGGATGTGTAGTAGACAGCGAAGAAGATTACCTCAGATTCAAATGGGATCTTGATCAGATGGGCCAATGGGCTGAGAAGTGGCAGATGGAGTTTAATTCAGATAAATGCGAGGTGCTGCACTTTGGGGAAGCCAGTCTTAGCAGGACTTATCCACTTAATGGTAAGGTCCTAGGGAGTGTTGCTGAACACAGAGATCTTGAAGTGCAGGTTCATAGCTCCTTGAAGGTGGAGTCATAAATAGTTAGGATAGTGAAGGAGGTGTTTGGTATGCTTTCCTTCATTGGCCAGAGTATTGAGTACAGGAGTTGGGAGGTCATATTACGGCTGTACAGGACATTGGTTAACCACTTTTGGAATATTGCGTGCAATTCTGTTCTCTTTCCTATCGGAAGGATGTTCTGAAACTTGAAAGGGTTCAGAAAAGATTTACAAGAATGTTGCCAAAGTTGGAGATTTTGAGCTATAGGGAGAGGTTGAATAAGCTGGGTCTGTTTTCCCTGGAATGTCGAAGGCTGAGGGTTGACTTTATAGAGGTTTATGAAATCATGAGGGGCATGGATAGGATAAGTAGACAAAGTCTCATTCCTGGGGTGGTGGTGGAGAGTTGTTTGAGGGAATCCTCAACAATCCTCTTTGTTACTTCTTCAAACAACTCAAACAAGTTTGTGATACATATTTCCCGTACACAAAGCCATGTTGACGATCCCTATTCAGTCCTTGCCTTTCCAAATGCATGTACATTCTGTCCCTCAGGATTCCCTCCAACAACTAGAGGGCATAGGTTTAGAATGAGAGGGGAAAGATATAAAAGAGACCTAAGAGGCAACATTTTCATGCAGAGGGTGGTACGTGTATGGAATGAGCTGCCAGAGAAAGTGATCAGGCTAGTACAATTCCAACATTTAAAAGGCATCTGGATGGGTATATGGAAGGGTTTGGAGGGATTTGGGTCAGGTGCTGGCTGGTGGGACTAGACTGGGTTAGGTTGGGATGTTTGGTCAGCATGGACGAGTTGAACCGAAGGGCCTGTTTCCGTGCTACAGATCAGATTGATGGAATATTGTGACATACTGTCATTTTGTTGGAGCACACAGAGCAATAATAGTACAGGCCAAATTCTCATGGTCAGACACAGAGCTATGATAAGAGTCTGTTTCTGCTGTAATGTTGCCAGAAGATGTTGTATGGTGGTGGGCTCCAAATATACACTGATGGAGATAAACCACTGTACCATGGTGGAAAGAATTGGTGCCAAGCTCTGAGAAGTGTCCTTCACCATGTTAATGCGTGATGCCTCCTTGACATTGAGTACAATCTATTCAGTGAGCTTTCCAAGCTCATATACAAAGCCTTCTCTGGACCCTAGTCCATTCAAATGCTCAGCTTAGAACTGGTGTGACTTCACCCTCCAGTGAGCTGGTTCCTGCACGTTCTGTAAGTGAATTTCCGTGCTGTACATCTCTATGACTCTGTGACTCTAAATAAATTCTCTTCTTCAGGCAGTGAAGATGTCGAAGCTGTGACACCCCCTCGTGTCTATCTCAGAGTCCAAGGTATCTTTGACGCTAGACAAGGGGAGGACCCATTGGTTCCACTAGCCTTTCTGGCTGTTCTGAGGGGCTGGGTATGTTTTGCTCTTGTCCCATTTGTGAATTTGCAGCTTTCATGTGGTCCATGTGTTTGTTCAGGACTGCCTTACTTACCCGAAATTCGTACGTCACGGGATCTGACCTCGCGTCAGCCATGCCACTTACCCATGCAGGCCATTTCCGTGGATTTAGCACTAAAGTTTGTCCCCTGAAGTAAGCTGTCTCTTTCACTTAGAGTAGTTCCTGATGCCATTTCATCCTCCCTCTCCAGGTCTGGCAAGATCAGATTTAACCTGGTGCAGAGAGTTCTCCCTATAAGCGACTCTGCTGGAGCTATCCCTGTAGTTGCATGAGGGGTGGTCCGATAATCAAATAGGAACCAGGTCAGTTTGCTATTGAGTGATACTATAAGTTGTTTCTTTAAGCCTGCCTTCAAAGTTTGAGCTTGATGAAGAGCTTATGCTTGAAACGTCGACTCTACTTCTCCCCGAATGCAGCCTGACGGGCTGTGCTTTTCCAGCACAACACTTTTTGACTCTTATCTTCAGCATCTGCAGTCCTCACTTTCTCCTAGTTGATCATAACCTTATTGCAAAGCCTCTTCCAAGGATGCCCATTTTGAAGAAGCTCTCCGGATGAAGAGCTTATGCTCGAAACAGCAACTCTCCTGCTCCTCGGTTGCTGCCTGACCAGCCATACTTTTCCAGCACCACACTTTTTGACTTCAAGCAGTTTGGACTGCTCTTTCTGCCAGACCATTGGACAATGGATTTTATGGAGCTATCCTTATATGCTGAATGCCATTCAACTTAAAGAAATACTCGAATTTCCTGCTGGTGAATGATGACTTGTTGTCTGTGACTAACACTTCTGGGAGCCCATATAGTACAAAAGCTGTGTGCAGTTTTCCTATTATTCTCCCTGTGTTTGACAAATGAACTCTATGCATGTCCAACCACATTGAATAGGTATCCACAATAACTAAGAATGTTGAGCCCATGAAAGGACTGGCATAGCCAACCTGTAACCAAGTTCAGGGTTTACTCGACCATTCCCACGAATTTGGGAAAGCTTTTGGCAGAATGTTTGTCCTTGTTGGCTCTCTGAGCTGGTACTGAGCTGAAAATGTGTTGCTGGAAAAGCGCAGCAGATCAGGCAGCATCCAAGGAACAGGAGAATCGACGTTTCGGGCATAAGCCCTTCTTCAGGAATCAGCCATTCCTGAAGAAGGGCTTATGCCCGAAATGTCGATTCTCCTGTTCTCTGGATGCTGCCTGACCTGCTGCGCTTTTCCAGCAACACATTTTCAGCTCTGATCTCCAGCATCTGCAGACCTCACTTTCTCCTCTCTAGGTACTGCCCCACCAATGCAGCTATGTGAGCATCCAATCCTGGACACCAGACATAATGTCTTGCCAACATCTTCACTTTCGATGACTCTGGTGGAGTTTAGTGATCTTTGCTCGGGACAACCACTCTTGCTCCTGTAAAAAATGCCATCCTCTACAGTGGTCTGGTCTCACCGGCTCCAGAAAGTTTCAGTTCTGGTTATGGTGGTCCTTTTGCTTTTCCCATCACCACCAGCTGTTTTAGTTTTGCCAGGATCTTTTTGCATCCACAGTCTGATTTTGTCCACAATGACCACAAGGGTGTCCAGTGAGTTTGAAACGATAACAGGGAGAAAGTGAGCACTGCAGATGCTGGAGATTGAACCTCTGCCTTTTACTACAATCAGTGGTAACTGAAACAACTGCTTCTGAAATGATACCAGAACCTAAATCTATAAAGGCTCCCCAGTATAGGTTCTCAGTCTAGCTGAGGTCTTAGGCAAACTTAAGGCTTGGAGTTCAGAGCGATTTTTTTTAAAGACTGGCTCTGTGATCACTGATACAGCCGTGTGGTATCAATCTCCATCAAAACCAGATGACCATTTAACTAGATGTTTATTTTGATTGATTCTGACTTGGATGTTGCCAAACAATTAAACTGTACCAAGCCAAATGTAGGTGGGCTGTTTAGTCTGTGCACTCTCCTGGATACTGGCCTATGAGTTCTCTTCAATTCAGGCCTAGTGGGTCTCTTTTAATGTCTCGGGTCCACAACTACAATGGCTTGCTGGGCTAGATCCCGAAGATACTATTAACCGTTTGGCCAAAGCTTGGCTTTGTTTTAGTGGGTTGACCTAGGGTACCTCTGTTCAGGATATATCCTGAGTAAGGCTTTGCAATTGCCTTCACTCTCAAGTGGTGTCTTCCAAGTTCAGTTGACCTAGCGAGGGTGTCTACTTCCATCAGCAAACCCTGTAATTCATAAGCTCCACTTGCTACATTTTGTAATGACCAAGCCAGTTATAATGCCTGGCTTCAGTGAATAGGTCTTTTGCATGGTTACATCATTAATCCCATATATCAAATGGTCTGTCAGCACCTCATTAAGGGTTACACCAAAGTCACTTGCCTCTACCAGTCATCTTAATCTCATCAAAAATCCCATCATGGATTCCTCTGGTTCTTGAATTGCTGAGTAAAACCGATAGAGTCTCAGAATTAGAGGAAACGTGGAGTTGTAATATTTCCTTGACTAAATCCACCAACTCTTGGAAGGTTTTAGTATCTGGTACCTCAGGAAACATTAGGCTCTTAATAACCAAAAAAGCTGTGGATCCCCAAGCTGTCAGAATATTTAGTCATTACTTTTCACCTGCGTTAATGTCAGTTGTCCAGAAAAGAAATTGCATTCTTTCCACATACTGGGCCCAGTCTTCGACAGCAGGATCAAGTGAGTCAAGCTTCCCAAATAATGGTATGATGCCATAAATATTTACCCCAACTCAAAGCCTACTGTTGCGAGCAAATTTCTTCAGGAGTATTTCTTTTCTCTCATCGGCACTGAAAAACTCCACAAAAGCTGGTATCCCATCACCCCTTATTTACACATGTATAGTACTTGATGTCAGCTCTCAGAGAGAACAGAAACTCTGACCCTCCTGTTTATTTCTGCCAGCCAGGGCTCCCTAATCAGACCAATCAGCGAACTCAGATTCAATGAGGTTCGTTACAATCACTACACTGACCTGATGTCATCCACATCACTGCCCCACTCCCTCTCTCCCTGTTGTATTGCTGTCTGTTTCTGCGATCTACAATGGTGGCTATTGTTTTTGGATACCTGAGCATTATAAATGAATTAATATTAAAAAGACACTTTTCTGAGATTTCATGTATTACAGAACATAAATCCAAGCACAAATCTACGTTGGTATATTTCATTTCATTTTTAATACTGAAATGCTGCTTCCAAGTTTCAATGTATTGATTTATCACCCACTCTAAGCAGAAGGGCACTTTCCCTGATCTTTAACAATTCCTTGGTGGCAGCTCATTATTTTATTCTTTGTCAGCTGTCGTCGAAGCTGCATTGCTGTTTTCAGCAAAGCCAGGCTCCAGCCTTCTTATATGTCAGTTGCTTTCTCTAGTTTGCAGCTGCCCATCTCATGTCCTCACTATAACTGGAAACCTGCACATGGGTTAGGCATCCAGGAATTCAATGCTAGAAATATCTGTCAGCAAATGCTTTAGATTTGATTTCATTGTACAAGCACAAAAACAACCAGCATGTGATTTGTCGGAATTTTTAAAACAACACTGTTTATTCAGATTAATATAAATACACTGCCTATGAAGTAGTGTGTTGTAGTTCCTTTGGGTGTACTTGAGGGAGAGACGTCAACAGTTGAAACACATTTGTAACTCTAACTTGAATACCACTCAAAACATTAATGAGAGCTAATTTCTTATTTTAATGAGTGCACATTAGGATATAGTTACATGAATTTCCCCAGTGAACCATTCAATGCAATATAATATTCTTGTCTAAGAATTTCATCTTCACCTCTTGGATGAGGAACTAGCAGACTGGATGGTCTGGTCTTTACAAAATTCGCCTGATTTTTATTTCCATTAAAATAATTGAAACAAGCAAGTTCTCTAATGTTTCAGTTACCTCTTGCATCTGATAAACCTCTAATTCGTAACTTATGAACCATGTTATCTACTTATCAATTTCAGCTATTTGTAAGTGCAATAACTTTACTTCTGCAGTGGATTTAAGTGACAGCAGTGAGAAATCATTTTTAATCAGCAGCTTATTTAACCAACACCACTAGCCACAGCACTTTCTAATAACCTTTCCTTACTGACCAGAGCCAATTCTGTATTACTTGTTGATCATAAAGTAAGAGAATTTTACTAAGTAAAGAAGTAACAGAACAGCAACAACCTCACAGTCCAGAGCATTATTGCAAAGGAACTCTGTTCTGTAGCCTGCTGTATGCTGGACTCTTTCAACTGTTCTAAATTCCAAATGCCATGGTGTTAAGGTAGATTGGTTTTGTGTGATCTTCTCCAGGAACGAAATAACTACTGAGTAATGTAAGTTATGGTCAGTTCCAGCTGTGGCTCGGTGGTGACATCCTTGCATCTGAAGTTGATGAGGTCAAGCTCCACTTCAAGAACTTGAGCAGTTAATCTCTGCTGACACTTCAGAACTAAGAGTGTCCTACACTACAGGTGGTGGCATTCTTCACATCAAATGTTAAATCAGAATCCCGAACGTCACTTCAAGTGGATGTAAAATATTTCATTGTACTTTTCAGAGTAGGACACGGCAGATTTCCTGTGTCCTGGCCAATATCTATCTCTCAGTCAATGTTGCTGAAAAAATTAGATTATCCGATCATTATGACACTATTGTTTGTGAAATTGTTTTTGTGAACAAGTGAGCTTCCTCATTTCCTATCCTACAGGAATGACAATCCTTCAAAATGTACTTCTATAAAGTGCTTTTTTAAAATCACGTGGTCATTAAAACCTCTGTATAATCTTATTTCTAAATTTACTTAAATTATTTACAATGCTTACTATTAATTTTCAATGCAGCTTGTTTGCAATAATCTCAAACATTTGCCCTTATTGTTCATTGTGACTTACGTTACAGTTTGTATTATATATTTCTCTTCTGTCACTCTGAATATTCAGCCCTTCCTTCCTAGTATGTTTGGCATTTCTGTTGTATATTTTTCCCAGAATTGAAAATCCTCTATGGATTCCATTTGTTCTGCCCTCATGCTGCTTATATATTCTCTCTGAACTTTTCAGTCTTTTCGCAGTATATTCCATAAGAAATATTGAGGAAATGAAAAGCTTGTAAAAACATAGCCTGCATAAGTGTAATAGTGCTGATTGAATGGTGTTAATAGAAGCTGTTGCCAGTATTTTGGGGAGTAGTGTTAGATCTAGTCACACATCCAACTACCGAAGGGGTAGTTGACATTCCAATTCCACAGCATAGATATGATCAAAGGTGTTCAAATGAAAACTCCTGTCATTAATGACACATATTATATCCCTGAGGTTTGGCATTTATCTTGAGAGCCATAACAGAGAACTGTATGGCTTCATACATAAACAAACTCCACAAACATTGCCAATTTTGTAGGTCATATCTTAGAGTCATCACTATTTTCATGCTGGTATTAACCCACATACATAAAATGGTAATGCTGCCTTTTAAGCATTGTTCTTGGGATGTCATGCAAATACATTAAGCCCTCATCAAGTCATGCTTTCAGTGGCAAGTTCTAGCCTAATGTGGTATGTTACTTTAAAATGCAATATATTTTGTTTTCACACGATCTTTAAGAGATCTAAGGAGTAATTTTCTAGCTTTGTACAGTGGCTCATGTATTTTGGATAAATAATCAAATGTTTGGGCAAGCATAGCAGTTAAGTGATACAAAAATTATGTGCCATGTACACATGTAAATTTCCAACACACATTCTGGTGGGCAAGATGCAATCAAGATTGGGAAATTACCCCTATAGTATACAGAATTAACAATGTTTGGGCTACTTCCCCATATATTGGAACATGCATACACCAGGGAAGGTGATGCAATGCCATCGCTAATGAAATGTCGTAATTGCATTGTAACAAATTTATATTAGCAATTTCCATTATGAATTGGGTATGTAAGTTTGTAATAGATAAAGATTGATAGGACATGTGTGCCAACATGATGTTTTGATAGACTTTAGAGCATTTGTTGCTGCATCATGTACATAATAAGTGTGTAACCTTTTGTCTAATCCTTCTGGGAATGCCAGAATTTTCTATTATTCTGATAGTGATTGGTTGAATGGTTTTATACAATCACTTTCTAAAAGACAAATACTTTTGCATCAAGGCTGACAGTAGTGCAGGCAAAATGTTTCTCAGTTGGACTTAATTATGAAACCTTTCATATTTAGACAATATATATTACAGTATGTTCATTCATTATTCACAATCATGTTGAACTTTCACCACAGTAGACAATCTATCCTTACAATTCTTAACACACTAAGCATCCCTGAGAACTCATATTAATGATATGTTGAATTGGAGGCAGATGTGGATAAAACAATCTTTTTACATGATCCATAGAACTCCCTAATGAACAATACGAATGAGTTAGAAGGGATGCCTTTATTTACATGCATAGATTTACCAAGAAAAATATTCAGATTTTGGAGCTGTTTAATAATAAAGCACAACAAATAAATTAGGTGTTGCATTAAAAATACATTAGTCAATGTATTTATTATTAATATCAGTTATTGCAGCTCAGTGAATCACCAGGAACTTTTTCCCCTTGATGATAGATTCTCATAATTAAGTATATATTCTGATACCTGATATCAGATATTCTGATTGGTCACACATGAAGAATATGCTTGGACAAGATCTGAGAGAGACGATGATACCGCTGCATTCTGTACTCCATTTTGAATGGACCTTTACAGGAAGGGAATAGGACGATACTTCAAGAAGTAAAAAGGGTTCAGTTCTGTATTGATTGTTTATTTATTAAAGGAACTGTGAGGGTACATTGATTTTGAGAGACTCAACATGCTTTTCTGAAAGTCCTTACTAATTTTTACAAGGTTAGGTTGTGAAAAAGCTATGTGTTTCCAAAATCTTTCCCTGGATTCAGAGATCATTACAAAGTACATATTGATGGCTCAATTTAAAGTTATTGGCCCACAATCAATTTAGCAATGCAAAGATACGTGACCAATATGTGTGGACAATGCAACACTACTACATTGGTCAGAGCCAATTTTTTATTGTAGGCCAGAGCAGTGGCCAACTGAAATGGCGTGGGGTTTATTTCAGTATGAAAATGAGGCCCCTGCACTCATTGCCACTGAACTGGTAAATTTATTAAACTTTATTAGATCTTGTGATGTGCCAGTTGTGACTGATACCTACAGTTTCTGATGGGAATACCAAACACTGTTCAATGAAGTCAAGTCAAATTAGAATAAAAATGCTCCTTCTGACTCTCAAAAATCATTTGGGATCCTGTTTGCTCCCCTTTTTCCACTTAGTCACTTTAAGAGCCAATGCAAGTGTGGTTCTGACATGAAAGAAAATTAGTAAGGGCCTTCAGAAAAATGTTGTTTGAAGACTTATGGGCATCTCGAGCTCAACAACTTTATTATAAAGAAGACCTGTACAAATTTTGTTCAGTCCTCAGGCAGTTGTGGAACACAATAGCTGTACACCATTGAAATCATTCCAGGTTTGAGATGCCTAGAAATTCAGGCAGTCACAAAGTATTAATATAAATATTAATTATACCTTTGAAATTTGAACAATGCACATCAATTATTGACAGATGCATTCATGACTGTATTATTATTTGTATTAAATCAGCTAGTTCAGCTTTATTCTTCTGCTTTTTACCAGCTGTAGGTATTCAGATGAAATTGGAGTTTTTCCAGAAGAAATTCTGGACTGCAAGCCGACAGGTGAGTTACTTATTATATCAGCATTCATGTTCCCAATTTTGCCGTAATAGATTTTGACTAGCTTTCAATTAACTCTGTATTTTTATATTATTTGTTTATTACATGTTGACTAAAATCAGTTTACATTTATTGCACATGTTAATAATAAAGGCTTTGTAATTTCCACAAAATTCTGTGCGACTTAGTACTTTAAATCAAGCTATTCAAATTAACCTCTACATGTGCATCATGACATGTGGCATAACAAGTATAAAATATTTTTATTTTAAATAATATGTAACATATGTTCTCAAAAGAAAAACACAAATTTAGTGCTGTGAGAACTGAAATAGTAGAATTTGCACAATAAATTGAATAGAGCATACATTAGGATATGATGTACGAAATGGCTCAGATTTTGCAGTCAGTAATAAAATTACAGCCCTAGCCATAAACTTCAATAAAGCGATTAACAAAGCTCTAATAATATCTGCTGCATGGATTTTACCTTGCTTGTTGCTAATTTTGTTTCGGCATCCAATCAAGAGGATCTCCAGTATCCAGCAATAGTGATTTCATCAAGCAAGCTAAACAATTAGTCTTTCTGAAGAACCCTCACAGAGACCAAACATTTCACAGACAGTTAAACATTAGGCTGGATTTTGCAGTCAGTGGCAAAACAAAATGCCTTTGACTTCAAAAATAGCCTCCTATAAGGTATAGCAATCTTGGTGGCATGAATTTACCTTTTCCCAGTGGCAGCTTTATATCTGATAATAAGTTAAGAAAATATCCAGATGTCCAGTAATAGTGATGTCAGGAATCAAGGTAAGCAGCCAATAACATTGAAGCATTCTCAAAGACAGAAAACCAGAAAGTGAGTAGTACTGATCATTCTTCACTTTAAAATTTAAATATTCTGATAACAAACTAAATGTTTATGATTGGATGAGTACAGAATCAAAAATATTGTTCAAACTTTTAAAATATCAAAAATACCTGGAGCTTTATCACAACGCAGACATTTGACATTCCAGAAAGATTAAATTTGCTTTCCAGAGTCTATGAGGATGTTTGCTAGTAATTGTGATTATAGATACATTAGCTTATCAGATGCACTTTATTCAACAGGATACAACTTCTTAAAGGCTTTTTAAAGTGAAACTAACAATATGAGAATTGATTCAGTGATCGGGTAACCTCAACATGGCAATCTCTGAAAGATCATAGAATCACTGACAGTAACCTCAGAACTTCTATATGATATGTAAATAGTGGCTAGGATCATTGTACACAGAGGAAACTGCTCCAAATGCTTGCAGATGTGCTGCATATAACCTCTCTACCTCTTTACAAATGAATCTGAAAAATCAATGATGGTGTTCCACCCTCTCAACTTGAAACTGCCTCTGAGATACTGCCAGGCTCTTGATTTGTAGGGTGCGAGAGTTCCATTCGTTAAATTGCTGTATCAGAATAAGGACTAATTGCCATCTTTAAATACTTCAACTGCCTTACTGTCACTGCCAGGTGATTAACCATTGCCGTTAAAGGCTCGTCTCTGCAAAACCGCAAAAAGGTGGGAACTTGTCAGTGTGTCAGATTGCACATTGCATTCCAAATTTCTATACTTCCAGAGTAACCACTGCAGGACTGGGGAAAACCCTTGGTCTTTCATGCCCTAATTTTTCAAGTTTATTTCAATGAAAAGTATGAAGAAAGTGAATGGAAGTTTAATTTTTCATTTTATATAAAAGAAAATATTTTAAAATGGATTGGACTGAAAAAAGCAAAATATTTTATTTTTAGAACTGAGTAGCTAAGTTACGGAGGCTGGGAATGAAAAAAATTGGAAGAGAAACAAAATACCAAGGCACATTGAATTAAATAGTTGAAACATTTTATTTTTATTTAAATATTTTTTATTTTATTTTAGTTTGAGATTATTTCATACCACTTGTCTAATTTATTCAGTGAGTAATGGAGAAACACAGGTCAGGGAGTTCTCAGGTTCAACTCCAACTCTGTACAGATTAAGCTGACCTCAGCCAGGACAACAGTAGAACTTATACAATTGGATGCAGACCTGAACTCCTTTCCTGATTTATAGGAGCAACACCATCACCATCCCAACTTTCTTACAGTAAATATCTGTGTTCATCAATATGGAATCAAACTGTAAGATAGAAATATCTTGCTGACAATCCCTGTTCAGCCTCAAACATAAATTATGCCCACTTGAAAACATACCAGAGACTGTCTGGTCGCCTAGCGAGAGAGGAAAGAGAAAGCTAGCAAGAAGTCATGAAATGTATGTCTATATTATTCCAATGAAGCTGCTCCTGACATTTGAGTAGTTTTATTACTGAAATATTAGTCATTTTGTCAGTATGAAAATGCATGAACCAGAGCATTGCAGAACCATCTGGTCCAAAGTGATAATCATTTTCCTGGACTTGGCAGCAGTCTATGGGTTACATCTGACATTTTTTAAATGGAGCGCATAAACCTGTTAATAAAAGTGTCAGAACACCAATTCAAGTCTGTATTGTTGGAATTGTACAGGGAATGGTGGTATAAGTAAATGCTTCCTGATAGCAGAAAATGTGCTGCATAGGAACTCATTCTTTACTCAACAATGTTTTGTTACATTAATGAAAGACATATGTTTGTGTTGTACCTTAACAATCTCCATAGTATCTCAAAGCCGTTCACATGCTGTGAATTAGTTTGGATTGGAAAAACATTAATGTCAAAATGCAAAATTAAACTACTTTTGTATTGTAGTAAAATGTATGCAAAGTGGCCTGATACAATTGACTACAAACTAAAACCAAGCTTGCTGAGATTTTGTGAAGCTGTCAGATGGGAAGAGCAATACTTATTTGGTTCTCCTAGGTTATATAGCCTTAACAAATTCCAGAAAGCTTAATTTTAAGATGGAACCATCTACAACAACCCACTCATGAAGTACTGACACTGGTCTCAATATAACAAAATTACCTCAATCCTGAGGAAATGTGTTTGTATCGAAAAATTGGGGTGGATTTTGTGGGACACCTCCACCACCTAAAAACCTAGTTAGGCCCAACTCTAATCTGAACAGCTGGCCCACCTTCACACACCTCCCCTCCCCTCCCCCCCAATTAATGATGCAATTATATAGCATTTGGTACTTTTTTTGTGGGGACTTTTGCAGATACTCTGTCTTTGTTCATGTTGTTTACAATATTACTATCTCTTACAGTGTGCGTCTCTTGATGGAAAATGCACAATAAACTGTGATGATGAGGTAAGTATATTTCACCAACCTATTATTAAAATATATGGGCCTAGAAATCGGATTATACAGTACCAATCTTGCTGGTTTTTAGTACAGCAGTGTTTACCTAATGATATCTGCACACCAATTTACCATGGACCTGCAGCTGACTATTAAATGTGTGCAGCATACAATTAATTAGATCAACTCAGGCAAAATCCAATTTCTAGGTTATGGACTTGCACCATTTTTTTGTGAATTACATTATACACATGTTATCCTGGAAAGTATCACATCTTTATCCTACATTTATCAATTACATGACAAATTGTATTGCAACATATTGATAACCTGATACAAGAATGCCTTTTTGCAACAATGTGTTTATTTGAGCAACAATTTAATTACTTGAATATTTTATATTTCCAGATAATAAATTGTTACCTCATAGATAACAATGGATTTATTTTGGTTTCTGAAAATTATGACGAGGTAAGTCTTCACCACAGAGTACTAACTACACAGAGTGAACCTTTGAGTTGAAACAACTTCATGAACAATTCTGTATATGTTTGTTAGTCTGACATTTAAAATTAAATTAACCAGGAGCTGATTAGTGAGAGACTGGAAACGACTCAAATTCAACAACGTCATTAGTTTGAGGGTGGGCTATTTGAAATCTAGGATTTTGTTTTTATCCTGCTGACCAACTGCTCATTGAAAATGGGTGATGAGGGCAACAGGATGGCTTCAAGCAGCTCAAAATCATGAAAAGTGATAACATGCGCTTTTCTCAGTTTTCTGTTATAATGCTATTAGAATCCTTAATATTATTCAATTAGAATGTTATGAGGCTGCAGCCTGAGTCAGACAGAAAACTTGGCTATCAAACAAAAGGCTAACATGGCTCCAACTGTTGAATTTTTTAAAAATTACCATCATTGCCATTCTATTCCTAGCAAGCACATGTGTTAAGAACATAAGAATTAGGGGCAAGAGTAAACAATTCAGGCCCTTGAATGTGCTCCACTATTGAATATAATCATGGCTGATCTCATCTGGCCCTCAACTCCACTTTCCCTCCCACTATCCAGAACTCTTCAATCCATTACAAATTAAAAATCTATCCATCGCCTCCTTCAATTTATACAGTGTCGCAGTGTCCACCAGTTATAGAATCATAGAATCATACAGCACAGAAACAGACCCTTCAGTTCTACTCATCCATTCTGATCAAGTTTACCGAATTAAACTAGTCCCACTTGCCTGCATTTGGCCCATATCCCTCTAAATCATTCCTATTTATGTACCTGTCCAAATGCCTTTTAAATATTGTAACTGTACCTGCGACTTACACTTCCTCTGGAATTTCATTCCACATATCGAGTCATAGAGTCATAGAGATGTACAGCATGGAAACAGACCCTTCAGTCCAACTCGTCGTTGCCAATCAGATAGCCCAACCCAATCTAGTCCTACCTGCAGCACCCAGCCCATATTCTTCCAAACCCTTCCTATTCATGTATCCATCCAAATGCCTTTTAAATGTTGTACCATTTCCTCTGGCAGCTCATCCCATACACGTACCACCCTCTGTGTGAAAAAGTTGCCCCTGAGGTCTCTTTTATATCTTTCCCCTCTCACCCTAAACCTATGCCCTCTAGTTCTGGACTCCCCCACCCCAGGGAAAAGACTTTATCTATTTATCCTATCCATGCCCCTCATGATTTTGTAAACCTCTATAAGGTCACCCCTCAGCCTCCGACTCTCTGGGGAAAACAGCCCCAACCTGTTCAGCCTCTCCCTATAGCTCAAATTCTCCAACCCTGGATGAACCACCCTCTGTGTGAAAAAGTTGCCTCTCAGGTCCCTTTTTACTCTTTCTTCTCTCATCTTAAAAATGTACCCCTTAGTTTTCAACTATCCCACACTAGGGCAAAGACCTTTGTTATGCACCTTAGCTATGCCCCTCATGATTTTACAAACCTCTAGACCAGGGGTGGGGAACCTGCAGCCTTAAGGCTACATGTGACCTTCTAGGCCATTGTGTGTGGCCTTTTGAATGAATCCAAATTTTGCGGAACAAATCTTTTATTTTTTATTAATATGTTCTTTTTCATCCTTTATTATTTTTATTTTAATCTTAAAATGAATGTATTTAAAATGCCAGAGAGTAAAAGAAAATTCAACGAAATAATCCTCACAGACTGACCGCCACAATATAAAAAATGTGAATTTTGAAGAATTTTGAAGTTTCTTGGTTGCGGCCTTATTAGATTACAACTAACATAATGCGGCCTTCCAACATGAAATGGTTCCCCATCTCTGCTCTAGAAAGTCACCCTTTAACCTCCTACTCTCCATTAAAAAAAAGCCCAATCTATCCACTCTGTCCTTATAACTCAAACCCTCGAGTCCCAGCAACATCCTAGTAAATCTTTTCTGAACCCTCTCCAATTTAATAATATCCTTCCTATAGCAAGGTGACCAGAATTATGCACAGTTCCCCAAAACTGGCCTCACCAACATCTTGTACAACCTCAACATGATGCCCCACTCCTGGAATCAATGGTCTGAGCAATGAAGACAAATGTGCTAAATGCCTTCTTAACCACCCTATGACACAACTTTTAAAGAACTATGCACTTGAACCCATAGGTTTCTCTGTTCGCCAATACTACCCAGGGCCCTACCGTTAACCGTATAAGTCCTTCCCTTGTTTATTTTACCAAAATGAAATGCCTCATATTTATCTAAATTAAACTCCAACTACCACTCCTCAGCCTATTGATCCAAATGATCAAGATCCATTTGTCGCTCTCCATTTCTGTTTATGAACAGCTAAAAATACTATTTGTACATGGGGATGAGATGAAGTTCACTAATCAATTCATCAAATATAATGACGAATAATTTCCACCTTTCTTTATAGATTGTACCATGTTACCTTGGATAAGCACATGGATGATGATGGGATAGTGTAGGGGGATGAGCTTAGAATAGTTCACAGGTCAGCGCAACATCGAGGGCCAAAGGGCCTGTTCTGCACTGTATTGTTCCATGTTCGATGCTCTATGTTTATTATCTGGTGTAGTTACGATAAAGAATATTACCTTGTTTATAATTGAAATAATGTTGACATAGTTTACATCAAATTCAAGTTTGTTACCAAATCAAGGCAAAAAAACCAAAATGTTTATCTGTATTTGACAACACTAGATGACTCAGAACAAACTCAGAGTATGCTGAAATTTGCAAATCTGCAAATGTTGGCTATTTCCTCTTAGCAGTTAAAATTGTGGTTTTAATCTATTGTGATTTCTTATGTAATTATAATCTAATGTTGAGCTTTCTGTGCACAGACATCTTCGTGAGTGAAGTAACAGGCTGTGACAGTTGTTCAGATGTTTCCAATACAAAATTATTAAACAATGTACGCAGTTCACATTCCTAATTACAATATTTCCAAATGTCTTGTCATTTCATATCTAAGTTGTTAAAGTAATGACATCAATTTAGGCAAGATTCATCCAGTGCTGCTTAACCCTATAATACCATCATTAATTAGTATATTTATCTAAGTTTAAGACATGGAGCTGATTGAATAGTGAATGGGTGATGAGGAATTTGTTTTATCTTCCATACCATATAACCAGGGACATTTCTACTCACGGTCATAGGTTTTGGAGGTCAATTGGATCAAAATAAATATTTTGTACTAAAGTAAAAGCAGTTGAATAGATTTGACCAGGCATAGCTGACACACATATACAGCCTGAACCTTTTCTGCTGCATCCCACACTCACTCAATTATCTCTCCCACAAACCTCCTTCCTCCTTTCCAAGGCCAGTTAGGTGGCCTAGTATTGCAGCGGCCTGAAGCCAACTGGCTGACTTGCTATACTCTGTTTGCTGCTATTCTCACCAGCCGTCTAAGTGAAGCCTAATTCTCAAAATGAATTAAGCATCACCAGAGGAATTGCTCGAAGGCCAGGAGCACATTCTCCTCCAGATTGGGGAAAAAATCCACCTCATTATTTCTCATACCTAATTGGATTCTCAGTGCATCCTACTATGTTTTCTAATCCATAGGACTCACTGTATTTGCATTTGATCCCCATATTAGCTCACTCTTGCTGCATTCTCCATGATTCTACAGTTCCCCTATTTGCTAATCTGTGTTTAATCTTGTGCCACTGAACTTTGCCACTCACTTCTGTGTCCTTTTGAAATGCACATTTGCTTATTGTTTTGCTAAAGAAAATGTAGCACCTTTCAGAATATCACAAGGAATTTGCAGTCAAGAACTATTTATTTTATCAAAGTTTGTATTCTAACATAGGAACCGCAACTAACAATTTGTGCAGCAAAGACTTCACATGCAGTAATGCTATATGATCATTTTGAAGTTTTGTGAGGGGTAAATTTTGGCCAGCAACCATGTATAGTCCTCTGGCCCATCAAGGAATTGCTTGGCTCCCTTTCATTGATAGCAGCCTTTCTGTTATCCAAGTTCGGATTGCTGACAAACACCCTTTGACTTCCACCTACCTAATCTGATGTTGCTGGAATTTTTGGGCATTTTCAGTCTCCTTCACATTTTCATTGAAAGAATCTCAAATCAAAAGGAGAATGAGGATTCAAAAGTAAATATTAGAAAGTTCTAATGGAAGTATAATGCACATGACGGATACCATAGTGCATGATTTATAAGACTTTGTTTAATTTTTCAAAATTATGTTAAATTTTTTTTCAGTCACTGACTCTGTGGAAGATCAATTAATTTTTAAAGTGGCTTAGGTGATACTGCGAGCAGATTCAACATAAGAACTGCAATATTTGTTATTGAGTCACAGAGTTATAGAGATGTACAGCACAGAAACAGATCCTTCAGTCCAACTCGTCAATGCTGACCAGATACCCAACCTAATCTAGTCCCATTTGCCAGCATTTGGCCCATATCCCTCTGAATCCTTCCCATTCATATACACATCCAGATGCCTTTTAAATGTTGCAATTATACCAGCCTCCACCACTTCTTCGAGCAGTTCATTCCATACATGCATAACCCTGTGCATGAAAGAATTGATCCTTAGGTCCCTTTTATATTTTTCCCCTATCACCTCAAACTTATGCCCTCTAGTTCTGGACTGCCCCACCCTTGGGAAAAGGACTTTGTCTGTTTACCCTATCCATGCCCCTCATGATTTTGTAAACCCCTATAAGGTCACCCCTCAGCCTTCGACATTCCAGGGAAAACAGCCCCATTCTATTCAACGTCTTCCTAAAGCTCAAATCCTCCAACCCTCGCAACATCCTTGTAAATCTTTTCTGAACCTTTTCAAGTTTCACAACATCCTGAAAGGGTTCAGAAAAGTTTTACGAGGATGTTGCCAGGATTGGAGGATTTGAGTTACAGGGAAAGGCTGAATAGGATGGGGTTGTTTTCCCTGGAGTGTCGAAGGCTGAGGAGTGACCTTATAGAGGTTTATAAAATCATGAGGGGCATAGGTAGGATAAATACAGAAAGTCTTTTCACTGGGGTGAAGGAGTCCAGAACTCGAGGGCATATGTTTAGGGTTTGTGTATAACATTAACATGTTCAAGAATGGGTTTCATTAAATGCAGCATCTATTTCCACATGGAAATACAGACTTTTGAACCAACATTTAAAACTTTTTAAAATTCAATCCTGCTGTTGATTTTTTTATAGAAACTCCTAAAAATTGAAGAATAAATGTTTAAATAAACATTATGTTAAATGCAGAAAGCTCAAAATATTTGACATTGTTGAATAGTCAGATGATTCTTTAATATGCACTCCCTTCCTTTCACCCAACTCTCAATAATGATCCCAGATAAAATTCAAAACAGAAAAGGGACTTTGACCATTAATGAATTGAATTGCAAATTTCCGTTTGTCTACAAAGGAGTCAAAATTAGTATTTTCCTTCAATGTTATAAGGGAGAAATTGATCTTTATGCAAATACTCCTCATGAAGAGCAAATCCATCTGTTTCCTATTTCCAACAAACATTGTGCCTTGATTTTGAGATTGTGTAATCAGATTTCCTAATGAAATAGTATCCTGTAAACAGGTTTCACATTTAATGAAGAAAAGAGCACTTCAAATAAAACTAAAACAGCCTTTGTTTTTATTTCATTAATTATCAAATTTCTTGGGTAATTTCCACAGTTTGTTTATTTTTTATAGTGTTGCTGAAACATATCCTATATATAGTATATTGATTATAAATCTGTTATTTATTTTAATCAAATTATGAAGTATTAGATATTATTCTGAATAGTTCGGGTTCATTCATGTGGCTCACAGGATTGAAAAGTTGAAATATTATAATTATTGGCACAATGTAGAGCAAACCCAACATTATGACTAAGCAATCTAATCATCTCTCAAGTCATCAAAGAACTTGATTTCTATTTGATCATGTATGTAATTCCACTCAGGAGAATGGAAGTTATTCAAGGGAATGCCCTAACTCCTTGAATTCACTTAAGTCTTTCCTTTTATATTCAGAAAAGATGTGGTTTAAAATAATGAAATATCCAACATGCTTTAACTCACAAAAAAGGTACCTTATTCTTTTTGAAGGGATTTTGCAAAGCAACAAGTTTGGTAATTTTTAAAAAATGCACTGAAGCCATTTTGTTATCTTCTTGTAAACAGGTGGAAAATTATATCAAGTACTTATTTAATCAAGAGACCACCACCTTATAAAAGGTGGTGGAGCCAGTGTGGGGTTTGGGGGAGAACAGGAATTTAGGTTCACTTCCAGTGCAAAGCAGACAGTACTGGCATTAAAATGATATGATGTGGAGGAGCATGTGTTGGACTGGGGTGGACAAAGTTAAAAACCACACAACACACAACACCAGGTTATGGTCCAACAGGTTTATTTGGAAGCACTACTGCTCCTTCATCAGGTAGCTGTGGGACAGGATCTTAAGACACAGAATTTATAGCAAAAGATTACAGTAATGCAACTGAATAATATATTAAAAAAAACTAAATTGCTAGGTTTGTTCAATATATCATTTCAGTTGCATGACACTGTAATCTTTTGCTATAAATTCTGTGTCTTATGATCCTGTACCACAGCTAACTGATGAAGGAACAACGCTTCGAAAACTTGTGCTTCCAAACAAACCTTTTGGATTATAACCTGTTGTGGTGTGATTTTTAACATTAAAATGATAGTACTGGACCTACTGTTGCTTTTACATCCTACTTCATGTTTCTGCTGTTGGACAACTGAGATGCCAACCAACTTAATCAGAAGCCTCATGAATTCAGGATCCTACTATCTAAAATAAGACTCCAGAGCTGTTTGAACACCACTAAGCAGAGTATGTATTATGCTTGCTTCATTCAGTGCAGACTGTCAGCCAAGCAGCAGAGCCCCTCAAAAGGTCTGTCACTAATTAACAAACTTGTAGAGGGCTGTTAAGCAGCCAGTTATAAACTGCTTTAATTCTAATGGCTTCATTTTACCAGAAATCAGCTGTATCAATTCTGGCAAGTTTAATGAAGGCCTAGCAAGTTTTTTTATGCTATCTTCCCAAACTCGCCTCATTGCCTTAGCCCCACACTCTGATTGTGCCCCATTTGTCATAGGCAGAAATACTCATCACTGCCAGGATAGACTGTGCTTCCTGTGTTCACACTATCTTTAAAGCCCATCCATGCACTCAGTCAAATGCTGGTGGTCAGGACTGTCCTTCACTATGCAAGCACTGAGATGACAATCTGTTATGTTGGTTCCTCTTCCATTTCTCTGTGCTTTTATTGTGCTGCCACAACAGTGACAATAATATTTGCCATGACTGAATCCATTGATCATGCTTGCAATGAAGCCATGTGGGGAACATAAGGAAAATCACATATCCTGAGTAATGAGAGCAGTCAGCATTCACATCACACACAAATATGAGTTTAGAGTAATTCCCCCATACTGTGGGAAATGGAGCACTCCGACAAGGAAGGCCATGGAATGCTTCGGCACGGACACTTGATTTACGAATCTTATCCTACTGAATGTAGCAGAAGTCATGTCGAGTGAGAACAGTAGGAGGTTGTAAGTGCTATGTGGGTAACTGTATCTGTTCCTCTCACCCCCATACCACCCAAGAATGAAATCGCGTTAACCAGCATCTGGTAAAGACGGTGGTGGAGTTGTGTTTCTCAGCCTGGGGCTCGTTCCAACAGCCCGCTTTCCTTTTCATTTTTTTTCTTTTTTCCCTCTTTTCTCATTTTCTTTCTCTTTTATTTTACTTCGTGTTGAAGAGCTTGGTCGCAGTGACGGCATTGGCATCGGCTATAGCAAGTGTGTCTGGCACAGTCTGGTGATGGTCAGCAAGTGGGCCCAGTGTAGACTGATGGTGGTTGGCAAGTGGGCCCAGCATAGACTGGTGGTGGTTGGCAAGTGGGCTGAATATGGACTGGTGGTGGTTGGCAAGTGGGCTCAGTATAGATTGGTGGTGGTCAGCAAGTGGGCCCAGCGGAGACTGATAGTGATCAGCAAGTGGGCCCAGCACACACTGACAGCAGCAGCGTCAGAGATGAGTTAGGGTTTCTGGCAGCTGCTGCATAGACAAGTCGGTCCTAGTGCTGAATCTTGGCCGCTGTGGCAGATGTGGGTTTTGGTTCCTGGCAGCGACTGCATCCAGTCCAGACCCATGGAGGCGGAGGCAAGTTTGGGCCCAATCCAAGATCCGACAGCATTGGCAACAGCTGGGCCTCAATGGACTAATGGCAGAGTTTGGGCCAATACGGCACCTGATAGCATTGGTGGCATCTGTATTGGCAAGGTCCAGTGAGGATTCATAGTGATGAGGGTGTTGGTGGAGGTAACGTCATGCCGAAGTGTGGGTGACTTTCGTTCCAGCAGCGGCATGCCTGGCCACCAGGCCCCTGGCCCATGACACATGGCAAAGCACTTAGCAAGACGGACTGTAAAGTTGAACACTTTTTCTGTAATTCTTTATTTGTCTGCCTTTATGTCCTATTGTTTGGTTTATTTTTCTGTGTTTTAAGGTGGCAGCAGAGAATGACAACACCATACAACTCTTTTCACTATATTTTGTAATAAAATACACATGACAGTAAAGAAGTAAATCAAATTAAATCATTGCATGTCATCAAATACTTACAGTTCAGAGTGAGAGGAAATCAGCTCCATGCCCCTGTCCAGTCTAGGAGATCTTAAAGTATCTTCGTGCTTTGAGGCCATCAGGCACCACTTTCAAGGTCTTCAAAACCAACCGTCTTCAATCTGCAATAACTAAGATCATGGTCAAGATTGCTTGTGACCAGAATTTCTGCCCTGAGCAATTGTGTAATGCATACATTTCACATCCAAAATGCTAGGATTATAGATAACTTCATCCTGTACTGTGGAAGAGGCTGATTAAGATGCTGCCTGAATTGCTGTGCTCTTCCAGCACCACTGATCCAGAATCTGGTTTCCAGCATCTGTAGTCATTGTTTTTACCTCCCTGATTAATTTAATAGCCCCTTGAAATGCCATGTGTTATGACACGGCGGTGAATTCTTCTGTTAATTAAACCAAACACCCAGAAAAGCTCACCTCACCTTGTAATCTGTTAAAATGTGAGTGATGGAGAACTCCCAAATTCAACTTCTTAAAGAAAATAAAATCAATTTATTCTTTAACTCTAAAAGTGAACATTAAACAACTATTCACAATTCTAAGCCCCCCTTTCTCTTTACTGCTCATTATCTGCCTCCAACACTATAACAATAGGCTGTTCCAATAAGACACTTATTAAAATTACATCAACTTAATTTCAAAACCACTCAGCCGCTGTCATGTTCGATACCTGTCTTCTTCTGGCTGAAGATCTCCCTGGGTTGTCTTCTTTCTTTGTATTGCGAATATGTTTATGAAAAAGGTACTTTTGGTAAAGAGTGTTTCCTAAATTATTGGATCTGTGTTGATGGTAGTTGCTCTGTCTCCAATTTTTGAAATGCCTGCATTTTTATATCCCCAACATCAAATCATCTCATTGGTTTGATGTAGGCAAGACAATAAATTCAAACTCGATTGGGTTTTAGTGACCTGGGGCATAGTTTAAATTGATTGGTTAAATTCAAATTGTTGTCAAAATTGCAACCAACTGAAGTATCATTTCACAGCCAAATGTTACATATTTTCAATTTTCCAGTACACTCTGGGACTGCCATCTAGTCATATCACAGATGCATGTAAGTTCTCAGTTCAGAACAGCATTCAGTCTCTTACAGTACACACATGCAACTTCATAAAATGTATATCATTCACAAGTAGGATCCACATGCTCAGACCAAAAGAAACCCTTAAACTACCCACTCTGGCCTCAGTCATTCTCCATTTGCAGTGCACATTTACAAATTCTTTAGGTATGGCAGGTAACACAGGTCGCACTTGATAGAGTGCTAAATCTGACAATGTATACCTCCGTGTTCCTTTCTTCCTGCTATGTTCTTTCAAGCCCAACAGTATTGAGCCTTACGTGTTCCCATACACCATTTGACTTACAACTTCATTACTCACTGTTACCCCTGATGCCAATCGTCATGCTGCCTTGTCCATCAAGGCCAAAGTGGTTGCAAAGGTTGATAACCCCATTCTACAGTATCTCATGTTTTCCAATGCACAAGCATCTCCCCTCACTTACATGTTGAGGTTTCCCCCTCCCTCTGTTATTATGCCCTCCACATTATAGCATGCTGCCTCAGAATGACTCCCCACACTTCCCTACCACAGCGATTACCCTGATGATCCCTGTTAAATTTAAGCTAGCTCCCAGGACTGACCATGGCCTTCCCCCCACTCCCCCTGACCAATGTCATTGGATAGCCACAACTGATATATTTATGGCTGCTGACTGATCTTTGTGCAGCGCCCTGACTGGCTTACTGCAGCTCTCTGGATTAGACCTGAAGAACTGACCATGGTTCACACCTGGACTATTGTGAGATAGTCCTCCTGACTCTGACTGTCCCAAGCAGCTGACTGTCCCAAGCAGCTGACTGTGTCCAAGTCACTGACTGATCACAGATGATGCCCTTGACTGACTATGCCCCTAACTGAAGGGTGTCTCCCTTGACTGAGGACTACTCTCCTTAAACTTCGTACACATTCAATGTGTTGCCATATAACTGCTGGAACATGGTTCAGGTGTGAGAGTGATGTTGCACGATACCATACAATAGCATGTCCACCCTTTTGCTTAATGACTGCTGGCAGAAATGACAAGCTGCCTGGCTTTGGCATTTATGATAAAAAGCAAGTCAAGACAGAATTACCATGATTGATTGATTGTTACAAATACAGTGGAAAGTGTTGTGTAATGTCACCACTGTCTGGCTCCATTTTAAAACACAGAAGTAAATCAGACATGCAGTATAAAGGTAGAAACATAAAGAAATGTAAGTAAAGGTCCTGGCTGAGAGGGCAAAGTGAAAAAAGTTAAAGTAAAGCAGAATGCTCTCAGCCTCCAAATAGGAACAAAGCAAGTGATCACTAAGTGAGCAAAAGAGGATTCCTGAGATTCACAAGTTGGGACCGTGAGCTGGGTGCCTCTCCCTGCACAAAGTCTCCTTGATTTCAAATGAAAGGTTCCAGTTTGGTCCAGAGTGCATCGTGGACATGCAGAAGCATCTTGCAAATGGAACACAGATGTGCTGTGAGAGTTTGTTGAGTCTGGTGCATGTCAGATGCCAGCATTCATTGATGGGAGCATTGCTGTGCTCACTGCCCACGAAGTGTGCCCTGAGATGTTGGTGATTCACATCCATGTTGAAGGCCTGATTTCAAGCAGTGAGCTAGAGTCATTAGGCATCAGTCCGTTTTCCACTTCAAGAATGGTCGCCATCTAGTTTCTATCCAGTCTGTGGGAAAATGAGAAACTGTATATATTAACTGTATATATTAATTCATAGGAACATAGGAATAGGAGTAGGGCATTCAGCTCTCTGAGCCAGTTTGATGAGATCATGCCTTTAGTCCATATCCTTTAGTATCTTTCCTCAACAAAATTTATCTATCTCAAATTTAAAATTAACAACTGTTCCTGTATCCACCGCCTTTGTGTGGAAATAGTCCTTTAAGTGCTTTAGGGAGAAGCTCCTCATTGCCAATCCCAACTTCCTCACTAGTGCCCATTTCTTCAGCACCTGGAAAGATTCAACCTAAACTTTGGAATTTCCAGTCATTAACTGTTGAGCTGTGAGCAACTCACCACGACCACAAGGAGGTGAGTGAGTAGTAAAAGCTACTTCAGTGAAATTGACAATGTGGGGAAGTTTGATCAACTGCACTGGAAAATTCCAACGATATTGTGAGACTGTTTTTAAAAGAACTTCATCTCGAAGACAGTGCTATCACTTTGTGACAGTTGGCTGCCAACTTGGAAGGCCCTTCAAGCCTGCTCCGCCATTCAATAAGATCGTGGCTGATCTCTTTGTGTCCTCAACTCCACTTACCGGCCCTCTCACCATAACCCTTAATTCTTCATTGTTCAAAAAAAAAACAATCTTACCTTTAAAAACATTCACTGAAATAGTGTCAACCACTTTCCTGATGAAGAGCTTATGCTCAAAACATCGACTCTCCTGCTCCTCGGATGCTGCCTGACTGGCTGTGCTTTTCCAGCACCACACTCCAACTCTGATTTCCAACTTCTGCAGTGCTCACTTTCTCCCTCAACTACTTCACTGACAGGGAATTCCATAGATTTACAACTCTTTGGGTGAAAAAGTTCCTTCTCAATTCTGTCCTCAATCTGCTCCCCCTAATTTTGAGATTATGCCCTCTTGTCCTAGTTTCACCTGTCAGTGGAAACATCCTCTCCACATCTATCTTATCTATTCCCTTCATAATTGTATATGTTTCTCTAAGATCACCCCTCATTCTTCTAAATTCCAATGAATCTTATCCTCGTCAACTCAGTCTCTCCTCCTAAGCCAACCCTGCAACTCCAGAATCAACCTAGTGAACTTCCTCTGCACCCACTGTAGGTGCCAGTACATCCTTTCTCAATTAAGGAGATTAAAACTGCACACAGTATTCCAGGTGTGGCCTCATCAGCACCCTGTACAGCTACAACATAACCTTCCTGCTTTTAAACTCAATCCCTTAAGCAATTAAGGACAAAATTCCACTTGCCTTCCTAATTACCTGTTGTACCTGCAGACCAACCTATTGTGGTTTATGCACAAGGACACCCAGGTCCCTCTGTAAAGCAGCATGCTGCAACTTTTTATCATTCAAGTAATAGTCCTTTTTACTGTTACTCATACCAAAATGGATAACTTGACATTTATTGACATTGTATTCCATCTGCCAGACCTTTGCCTATTCACTTAAACTATCCACATTCCTCTCAAGGTTTCACAGTCCTCTGCACACTTTGCTCTGCCACTCATCTCAGTGTCATCTGCAAACTTTGACACACTGCACGTGGTGCCCAACTCCAAATCATCCATATAAGTTGTGAATAATTGCAGTCCCAACACTGATCCCTGAGGCACAACACTAGTTACCAATTACCAATCAGAATTGCACTCATTTATCTCCACTCTTTGCTTCCTGTTAGTCAACCAATCCTCTATTCACGTTAATGGTTTACCCATAATGCCATGCATCTTTATCTTAGGCAGCAGCATCTTATGCGGCACCTTGTTGAAGGCCTTTTGGAAATCTAGGTACCCCACATCTACTGGGTCCTTGTTGTCCACTGTGCTCATAATTTCTACTTGAATTACAAAAGATTAGTTAAGCATGACCTGCCCCTCTACACTGCTGAAGCCAGGCACAAACTCACAGACTCTTCCTCCTACTGTCCCTCGACCACAACTTCACCTCCCATCGCCAAACCATCATCTCCCAGACCATCCACAAACTCATCACCTCTGGGGATCTCCCATCCACAGCCTCCAACCTCATCATCCGCGAACCCCGGACCACCCAATTGTACCTCCTACAGAAGATCTACAAACCTGACTTGCTCGGTAGACCCATTGTCTCAGCCTGCTTCTGTACCACTGAACTCATCTTTGCCTACCTTGACACTCTCCTGTTCCCCTTAATCCAGGAACTTCCCACCTACATTCTGGACACCACCCACACCCTTCATTTTCTCCAAGACTTTTGTTTCCCCGGCCCCCAATGCCTCATCTTCACCATGGATACCCAGTCCCTGTATACATCCATCCATCATACCTCCAAGCCTTCTGTTTCATCCTCTCACGCCGTCCCAAACAGTACTCTTCCACTGACACCCTCATCTACCTGGCTGAACTGATCCTCACCCTTAAAAACATCTCCTTCCAATCCTCCCACTTCCTCCAATCCAACGGGGTAGCCCTGGGCACCTGCATGGGACCTAGCTATGCCTGCCTCTTTGTCAGGTACGTGGAACAGTCCATCTTCCGCAGCTACACCGAACACCACCCCCCCCACCTTTTCCTCCACTACATCAATGTCTGTATCGATGCCACTTGGTGCTCCCACGAGGAGTTTGAACAGTTCATCAATTTCACTACCATTTTTCACCCTGACCTTAAATTCACGTGGACCATCATGAACATTTCCCTCCCCTTCCTGGACCTCTCCACCCCCATCTCCAGCGACCGACTAACCACAGATATCTACTACAAACCCAACAACTCCCACACATACCTGGACTACACCTCCTCCCACCCTGCCTCCTGTAATGACGCCATCCCTTATTCCCAATTCCTCCTATTAGGAGTAAGGAGGAATTAGGAATATTCCTCCCTATGTTGTTGCTATTTCTTGCTTGATAATAGACTCCAGCATCTTCCCCTCTGCAGAAGTTAAGTTAACAGGTCTATAATTCTCCACCTTTTGACTGCTTCCCTTTTTAAACAGTGGTGTCACATTTGCTGTTTTTCAATCTGCTGGAAACATAGACCAGCAAAGTTTGGAAAATCACCACAAATGCACATACTATTTCTCCTGCCATCTCTTTTAGTACCCTGGGATGCATTCTATCCGGGCCAGGAGACTTGTCTATCCTTAGCTCCATTAGATTACCCAACACTAGCCCTTCTGTAATAATGATTGTTTCCAGGTCCTCACCTACCTTTGTCTCTTTGCCAATTACTTGCATGTTATTCATGTCCTCCACTGTGAATACTGACACAAAATACCTGTTCACTGCCTCAGCTATTTCCACATATTCCATGACTAAGTGCCCTTTCTCATCCTCTAAAGGACCAACATTTTTTTTAGCTACTCTTTTTCGTTTTATATGTTTATAGAAATTTTTGTCTTTATATTCTGTGCTAGTTTTTTCTCATGTTCTATCTTCCTTTTCTTTATAAATGTTTTTGTGGCTTTCTGTTAACCCAGTTTAAAGCCTTCCCATTCTTCTAGTTTTCCATTGATCTTGGCCATTTTGTATGCCTTCTCTTTAAATTTGATGGCCTCCCTTATTTCCTTGGAAACCAATGGCAGATTACACCTTTCTTACAGTCCTTCCTTTTCACTGGAATATTCTTTTGCTGAGCACTTTGAAAGATTGCTTTGAAAGTCCTCCACTGCTCATCAGCTGTCCCACCATAAAGTCTTTGTTTCCAGTCTATTTTATCCAAGTCCTCCCTCATCCTATTGTAGTCTCCCTTGTTTAAGCATTGGACCCTGGTATTGGATTTTTTCTTCACACTCTCCATCTGTATTTTAATTTCAACCATACTATAATCGCTCCTTCCCAGAGGATTCTTAATTATGAGATCATTCATTATTCCTGTCTCATTACACAGGACCAGATCTAAAATAGCTTGCTCCTTCATCAGTTCCATTGCATACTGTTCAAGAAAACTATCATGGACAAACTCAATGAACTCCTCCTCAAGGCTACCCTGACCGAGCTGGTTTTATCTTTCGACATGTAGATTAAAATCCCCCATGATAATAGCCATACCATTTTGACAAGCATTAGTTATTTCTTTGTTTATTGCCAACCCCAATGTGATATTATTTGGTGGCCAATAGATTACACCTATCAGTGACTTTTTCTTCTTAGAATTCCTAATTCCCACCCAAATGGATTCAACCTTAATCTTCATATAACCTATATCATCTCTCAGCATCACCCTGATGTCGTCCTTGAATATCAGAGCTACACCACTTCCCTTACCTTTCTGTCTGTCTTCCGAATACTCTGATACCCCTGGATATTTAACTCCCAGTTGTGACCATCCTGTATCTATGTCTCTGTAATGGCTACGAAATTATATTCATTCGTGATGATTTGTGCTGTTAACTCATTGACCTTGTGCTAGTTTTCTGTGCCCTTTTTATGAATTCCAACATCTCCAATAATAATATCTCCTGAGTTTTCCTTCCTTTTTTCTTCTTTCATAGTCTGCTATATAGTTAAACCGTCCTGCACACATGCTAACCTGCTGCTTTCCTTTTTATTTACCACCATATTTCCTGTCGTTTTCCCCTGCCCCAAACAGGTCCTCCTTCCTAGCCTTGCCTCTGGTGGTGGCCTATGTTGTTCATCATGACATGAGAATTGGCTTTGGCCTCCACTCTGACTGAGGGACAAGAGCAGAGGTTATAACATTAAGCCAAACCTGCCATCTCCCACTTGACATCCTGCCAAAGGGCAGAGGAGATGGAGATTAAGATTCAGCTGGAAAGAAGTGAACCTCCTATAAACAGATGCTTAAGTTTCTTGGTATTTTGAGCGCCTTGCCTCAGGAAGATTAATCTCTCAAGGCAGGCTGCTGTTGACATTTGGAGCTTTTGGAATAAGACTTCCTTTCCAGTGGAGCAAATGAACATGAATCGCCATTTACTGTCAACACTGTAGGGCCTTTTTTGATGGGCATCCCACTCTCTCCAATTTGTGTGCTGTTTAATCCTGGAAGGAAACAGAGCAGAAAGGTTCAAGTGGTCATAATGGCTTGTGTGGAAAGGAGGAAAGGGCACCATTGTGAAACATGGTTGCAAGAGGACAAGAGGTTCAGGGTCATTGTGAAGGTTGAATGTTGTAAATGTGAGGTACCTTGTATGAATGAGTAGAGCTGCAAAGTGCGTTGACCTGGAGGAGTATGCTGCACAGTGACATGTTGGGCAAGTCAAAGTGTGGGTCTTAGCATCTAAAAGTGCAATACTACTCGCTTGTCCTGCATTTGAGGCTCCAGATCATCTTGGTGCATTGTCCCCAAGGGAAAGATCACACTTCCAAATGCTGGCAAGCTTTGCTGGCCCATGCCATGGCTCCTTTAATTATTAATTATTACTTTAACAAAATGAATGCACCTACACTCCTTGATTGGTTGGGGACCTCAGGGTGGAATTACTATTAAGTTACTTTGATAAATAGCAACTAATGGGCACATGTGGAGTCACCTTCCAGATCTGAAAATAAGTCTGCACTTAGAAGGGAGAAAGCTATTAAGAAAACATTTAAACATGAGGATGAGAAGTTTATATTGGAGGTGTTAGTGAAGTGAGAGTTGGCATAAATCAGCAAGCATTAAGTTTATGTATGAGTTGGAGCTTGTGTGGAACAAGATATGATCAGCTGACTGTTTAATGAGCTGAATTTATCAATGGTGCCAGACTGGAGCAGGGCCAGAAGAGTTGGAATAGTCAAGTCTTAAAGTGGCAAAAACATTAGAAGCAACTGGGCTTGTGTAGCAATGAAGGCAGCCAATTTTGCAGAGGTATAACGAGGCAGCATTTGTGATTGAAAGGATTTGAGCTTGGAAGTTCAACTAAGTGTCATAGAGAATACTAAAACTGTAGAATATCTTGGTTGTATTTAAAACTAGCCTGAAATGGGTGAAACTGATTGTGAGGATGCTGTCTGTAACAAGGACTGAAGCTAATAACTAATAATATTGAACCCTGCATAAACTAGGCATGATATATAAAACTTTCAAAGTGATAAATATGTTTCCAACCCTCCATTTTTTGGCAGCAGGTGGCATTCCATTAGATTAGATTCCCTACAATATAGAAACAGGCCCTTCAGCCCAACAAGTCCACACTGACTCTCCAAAGAGTAACCCACTCAGACCCATTCCCCTATTTAGCCTGGCCAATTCACCCAACCTGTACATCTTTGGACTGTGGGAGGAAACCCATGCAGACACAGGAGGAATGTGAAAACTCCACACAGACAGTCACCCAAGGTGGGAATCAAACCCAGGTCCCTGGTGCTGTGAGGCAGTAGTGCTAACCACTGAGCCACCATGCTGCCTTGAGTACTCAGGCTCCAACAGTGAGAACGGAGCTCGATTGATAATTTGCTGTTTAGGTTTCCCAGGGTTTGAATAACCCACCAGAAAAGGAAAATTCTGAGCTGACAATTCAGGAAGAAAGTTGCTTTTATTGAATTCAGTAAATGTTGAACACTTAAAAAATACTTCCTCTTCTGAGCTGATCTCAGCCTCTCTCTTCTTCAGTGACAAGATCAGTGACCTCCCCTCAGCCAACCCCAGAAATCTAGTTCTCTACCTCCATCTATCCTCTCCTGCTTTGTTGGAGAGATGCCTTCTTCCTTTGGTTCTTGAGAAAAGTAACTTATTGCAGTCCTTCAGATGTTGTAGTGAGACCTGCAGGTAAATGAGAGAGATGTGGGAAGCAGACTTCCTATGTTTGGGGCAGAATATCTCACTGCAGGTGGACCACAGTTTCCATCACCAAGATCGATGCAAGGGAGAAGGAGGCAGCTCCACGTTCTGCTAGGACCACCTGAGCTGTCTTTCCCACCCAGCAGCCAGCCAGTCTGTCAATGTAACCAGGCACCAGACTGGAAGTCGAAGAGGAAAAATATAATGGAGTCCTAACTTGACATTGAGTAGGATCTCTGAGTCCCCAGATTGTCCAATCTCCCTGAGCTCTCCCTCATCCTTCCCACTCCTCATAAATATCAAGGCCAAAAGGTTTGCCCTTTCCTCATAAGATTGTGGCTCATCATGACTGTTCGCTCTGCAAGCAGTCTAATCAAGTAGAGGAATGGAAGAGTCCAGAGATGTAGTGTAATGATTGAAGTAAGTGCCATCAGTATAGCTGTGGAAGCTAACTGCATGCCTATAGAACAGGCTAATAGGAGACTGTTTGTAGCTGAAGAAGAAGGACCCAGGCCAGGGAGATAACAATACAGGAAAGAAAATAAAAGCCTCAAGGCCCACAACTACTTCGTCCCCTGATCACAAACAGCCCTAAATGACAACTCAGCAGTCCTCCATCTTCCATGCTGCAGGCATCAAGGAGATAAATAGCACAAAAGGCAAGCACTAAAGACTTGTACAAGGGCAATTAATGAGTTATGTTAAATCAGTACAAACTACTAATTCAGCATCAACCCAAGTATTACATCCAATTCTGGGCACCATACTTTAGGAAGGATGTGAAGCAATTGGATAGACTGCATAGAAGATTCATGAGAATGCTTTCAGGGCTGAGGAACTGGAGTTACATAGGTAAATTGAAGAAACTGAGATAAAAGAAATTTTAGAGGAGATTTGATGGAGGTATACAAAATCATAAGGTGTCTGGACAGAATAAATAGGTATAAACTAATCCTATTGGTAGATAGATGGAGAGCCAAAAGACACACATTGAAGGTAATTGACAAAAGAGTCAATGGCAACATTTTTTCTGTTATGCAGTAAGTGGTATAATTTGGAATGCACTATCTGAGGCGCTGTTAGAGGCAAATTCAACTGAGTCAATCAAAAGGAAAATAGATTGTTATTTGAAAAGGATTATATGAAAGGCTGCAAGGAAACAGTGGAGTGAGTGACACCAGCTGAAATGCTCCTGAAAAGGGCCAGCACAGACACAATGGGCCAAATGACCTCCATCCTTATTGTTATCATTCGGAGTGAGTTCAAGCAGTGGGGCAGCTTGATGTCACAAAATGTGATATTTTCAGTGTAGGAGCCTAACCTGAATATTTTAATCATCAGCTTATGCCATTCTGATGGCTTCATTGGATCACTGAAGAAATCTGAGCCAAGATTAGACGTGGAGTGGGTAGTTTTTTTAGTGTACAGGCTTCCAGCCAATCATATTCAATGTTTCTACCTCCATTAAGAGCCTTTCAGTATAGGCCCAAGATGATATAATTTCTTGGTCACAGTAGCATTTGCCATGATGAATTATACTTTATAAATACATTTTCCAGTTGCAATTTTAGCTGACGTAACTTCCTTTAAGATGACTGTTAATTTTCTGTCTGCAAACAAGATTCTTATTTTATGATGGAGATAGGGTAATATTTTCCATTACTGCTGTAATTTTAGTCATGTCACAAGCAAATTGAATTTACTGTAAGTTTTTGGCATTTACTTTTAAATATAATTTATATGTAATTAGAGTAGTCTATCTTTTTAAATGGAATAAGTTTTGATTGGTACATCTAATTCCTGATGCACGAATTCTGAAAAATTACTGTCTGCCCAGAAAACTGGACCATTGAAATGCTTTTGCTATCTTTTCTATTTGGAATTTTAATCCTTCTGAGATTTACCAGTGTGCGCTCATCTTAAACTGATTACAGAAACCACTGCAATTCAAATAAAATTTCAGCAATCAAAATGGATTTTAGATATCAGACTTCAAGGGAGAAATTGGTATGTTACAAATGGGAAAAGTTTAACAAATATTATCTATTGTTAAAATTACCATATAAATAATAAATTTTAAAATGCAAAGATATAGGTTTTAAAATAAATGTTAAAACCTATCGTCTGTGTGGTTCTTTTGCATGTTAAATCAAAACAAATGATAATAAGACATTGGAGCAGAAATTAAGCCCTTCAGCCCCTTAAGTCTGCTCCTCCATTCAGTGATGGCTGATAGGTTTCTCAACCCCATTCTCCCACTTTCTCCCTGTGACCCTTGATCCCCATGATACTCAAGAACCTATCTATCTCAGTCTTAAATATACTCAATGAACTGGCCTCCACAGCCTTCTGTGGCATTGAATTCCATAGATTCAGCACTTTTTGGCTGAAGAAATTTCTCCCTATCTCTATTCTAAAAAGTCTTCCCTTTAATCTAAAGTAGTGCCCTCGGGTCCGAGTCTCTCCCACCAATTGAAATATCTTCCCGACATCCACTCTGTCCAAGCCTTTCAGTATTGTGTATGTTTCAATTAGATCCCTACTCATCCTTCTACACCCCATCAAGTATAGACCCAGAGTCCTGAAACATTCCTCAGCTTTTTAAGCTTTGCACTCCTCAGCCTATTCTTGTGAACCTCCTCTGAACACACTCCAGGGCCAGTACATCCTTCCAGAGATATGGGGCCCAAAACTGTGCACAATACTCCAAATGTGGTCTGACCAGAGCCTTATACAACCTCACAAATATAGTCCTGCTTTTATGTTCAAGTCCTCTCAAAAGAAATGCCATCATTGCACTTGTCTTCCTAACTACTGACTCAACCTGCAAGTTTACCTTGAGAGAATCCTGGACTAGATCTCCCAAGTCTCTTTGCATTTCACACTTATGAATTTTCTCCCCATTTATAAGACAGTCCATGTCTCTATTCTTCCTACCAAAGTGCATGACCTCACACTTTTCCACATTGTACTCCATCTGCTGCTTCTTTGCCCACTCTCCTAACCTGTCCAAATCCTTCTGCAGCCTCCCTGGCTCCTCAATGCTACCTGTCCCTCTACATATCTTTGTATCACCTGGAAACTTAGCCAAAATGCCCTCAGTTCCTCATCTAGATCATTAGTATATAAAGTGAAAAGTTGTGGTCCCAACACTGAGCCTTACGGAGCACCACGTGTCACCAGTCCTGAGAAGGACCCTTTTATCCACACCCTCTGCTTTCTGCCAGACAGCCAAGCTTCTATCGATGCTAGTGCTTTGCCTCTAACACCATGGGCCCTTATCTTACTCAGCAGCCTCTTGTGTGGCATCTTGTCAAATGCCTTCCTGAAGTCCAGGTAGATAACATCCATTGGCTCTCCTTGGTCTAACTTTCTCATTACTTCCTCAAAGAATTCTAACAGATTTGTCAGGCATGATCACCCCTTGATGAAATCATGCTGACTTTGCCCTATTTTACCATACACTTCCAAGTATTCAGAAATCTCATCCTTCACGAGGGATTCCAGGATCTTACCCATGACTAAGGTTAGGCTAATCGGTCTGTAATTTTCCAACTTTTGCCTTACTCGTTTTTTAAAGGGTGTCATGTTGATGATTTTCCACTCCTCTGTGACCTTCCCTGATTCTAGTGATTCCTGAAAGATCACCACCAACACCTCCACTATCTCTTTAGCTACCTACCTTAGAACTCTAGGGTGTAGTCTGTCTGGTCCAGGTGATTTATCCAACTTCAGGTCATTCAGTTTTTTGAGCACCTTCTTCTTGGTGATGGCCACCATACTCAACTCTGCGTCCTCACACTCTTGAATTTTAGGATATTACTCATGCCTTCTACCTTAAAGACTGATGTGAAGTAATTATTCAATTCCTCAGCATCATTTTCCAGCAGCCCAATGTCCACTTTTGACCTTTATATATCGAAAAAAACTCTTACAGTCTTCCTTTATATTACTGGCTAGCTTACACTCATATTTAATCTTTTCTCATTTTTTTTGTTATCCTCTGTTGGTCTTTGTTAGCTTCCCAATCCACTGGTTTCTCACTGTCCTTCACCACATTATATGCTTTCTCTTTTGCTTTTATGCTATTCCTGACTTCCCTAGTCAGCCATGATTGCCTCATCCTCCCTGTACCATGCTTCTTTTTTGCTCATGATGAATCTCTGCTGTGTCTCCTGAAGTATTCCCTGAAACTCCTGCCATTGCTGTTACACTGTCTCCTGCTAGGCTCCTCTCCCAGTCAACTCTGCCCAACTTGTCCCTCATACTTATGTAGTTGCCTTTATTCAGCTGTAATACCATTACCTCTGATTCTATCTGATTATGGAATAGCTGTGGCATGTCAGTTTCAGATCATGAATTATCTAAAGCTTTAGAGAATTTTTTAAAATTAATTCACGGAATGTGGGCATCAATGGCTAGGCCAGCATTTATTGCCCATTGGACAGTTAAGAGCAAATTACATTGCTGTGGAACTGGAGTCATATGTAAGCCAATCAGGTAAGGAAGACAGTTTCCTTCCCTAAAGGACATTAGTAACAGAACTTTACAGTAAGTGCATGCACATTTTTTAAATACTAGTTAAGTTAAAAAATATTTAGGACTGGTTAGTCTGAAATATCCAATGGGCTGAATTTACCAAATTCAAATGTCAATTTCAGGAAGATTCATAGCAGATTCTCATGCTAGTTTTCTCATGCAGTTTTATACTGTTCACCCCATAGATGTGCACCATGCCCTGATGGTATCTGCTCATACTATTGTGAACTCACTCACAGTAGAAGCTCACATCATTGCTTCAGGGATTTCCAACACCCACACCATAATTAAAATCCAGCCACACACTAGGTCAATCACTGCCAACCAGGAACTGTCCTTCACAGTTGTGGTGTAAAAAGAATTGCCTAGAAATGATGACAGAGACAAGTAGACATTGCAATTTGTTAACAGGGACCTGGAAGTTCTTGTGGATAGGATTATCAGAACTACCATAGAAGATCATAGCACCCAACGCTTTCAGCCTGACCTGAAGGTGCCACCCAGGTCAGTGCAGTATCCACAACCTGGAGGAACATGCATATGTTCAACTGTCTCCCCATTCACAAGTTTTATCTCCTTTGCATCCCAGTATGTTGCCTCTAAACCCACAATTAACTTCTCCAATGTCCCCAGGACAGCAGTGGTCCCTAAGAACCTCCCTTTAGCTTTCAATGATCAGTCCTCCTGGACTCACAACGGCCCAACCCCTGACCTGCTCTGGAAAAAAGCCCCAATAGCTAAGTGACCAGATCCCCAATTGATCTCTGTGCATCTCCCAATTGACTTACTCCTGAGAGGGTTGAATTGAACCTGCAGGACTGATCATGACCCATTCCACAATAGTAATGATATAGAGCCCCTCCTCCTGGACACCTTAAATGGCTGACTGACCATGTCCAAGCCATTGGACTAAGATCAAATGAGGTCCTTGACTGAGTCCTGATTGAAGACAGTCCCCTTCAAGTTGACTGAGGACTACTCCTCGTACACTTTGATATATGGCCATTTGGTTACAGGACATTCAGTATGTTTGCCACATACCTGCTGACTCAACTTGTTGATGTAGTGTAGTACTGTATAGAAACACGTCCACCCCTTTTGATCACTGCTGGCAAGTTGCCTGCATTTTTTTTGTGCTATAAACCGTTGCAAGACAGAAGGCCTGTGAACCTTTAAGTTCTAAATGAGGTGGCAAGGCATGGCAGGAATAATGTGAGCATCCAAGTCGATAGAAAGTGAGTGTGCACTAAGAAAGCAAGCAAGGACTCCTGAGGTACACCCTACTCTGAAGCATGTCTGTCTCAGTGCCTGCCAGCAGCAGCATTAAAATGAAAGCTGTTGGTATGGTTCAAGTATTGAAGTGGAGAACTATATTCTAAGTGAGTCAGAGATATACCATGATGAGATGGTGAGGCTGGTACATGTCTGATGCCAAGTTTCATACACAAAGGATGTAAGTCGTCAATGTTCATAAAGTGTACCCTGAGATGGTGGTGACTGCTGTGCAAGATAGAGACCTGAAGAAGCGGCGAGCTGGAGGTACCAATTACATGCTCTGACCTTCATGCCAGGCATTGTCATCATCTACTTTTTCTCTGTATGTGGAAGAAAAGAAAATCACAGATAAATGTAAGTGAGATTAGGACTGATGAACATGCATATAAGCCTTTTGCCACTCACTAGTGGGGTTCTCATCTCACTGTTCAAACTTTGTGTGGAAAATTTGCCATATTTTTCCGAGTGACTTGCCATTGGCCACATTGTTCAGGGGGCTAAGAAAATTCAGCCTTTTGTGTTAAGATAAGAAGGCAGTGTATTTGTGTCAAAACAATCTTTCTGACCAGCTGTTACAGGCCATGCCATTTAACTGACCCGCAATTGTTCCCCATACAAAATTATTGTTGTTTTGTCCTTTAACAAATCAAACAGATTTTTCCATTTCTGCAGTAATTCCTGCTGACTTTGATGACATCCTGTAATAACAGAAGTAATAACTTCTCCTCACATTCATAAACTTGTCAAAGATGAAGACTGCAATCAATTATTTACTTCTATACACATTTAACAGTATTATAATATTCTCCAGTGCACTCTGATTTTTGTAATTTAAGAAGTTCTCGGCCAAGAAGTTAATTCTAGTTTAGCTCAATTCATCTTTGCTAGCAATATAAAATCTGAAAAGGTCCTTTTCCTGTTGTATAGATGAAATATATATGAATTGAGTTAATAATTATTAGCTTGGAATTAAGTTGGAGAAATGCTAACTCAGTGATATTTGAATTCAGAATAAATGGTTATTTAAAGATACTATGGCTGAGATCATACATTGATAGATTTTATTTGACATTTTCCTATTGTGAAATCCTAACTGCAAATAGTTCCCCATGAAAATAACTGCTGTTTTGTCCTTTAACAAATCAGACAATTTTTTCCATTTCTGCAATAATTCTAGCATTCAGTCTGTTTGTAATGAAGTAATGGTTACGTCCAAGATTGTATTTTTGTTCATATTTGATATTCGTATTTCAATTCCTTCCTTAAATATAAGAAAGCACATGTTTGAAAAATTACTGTTTCTATTGGCATTCATACCATCTCCAAGAACCATCTATTTTATGGAAAATAAGCATAGCCCTTTTTTAACATAATAAAAGTGTGGCACATAACATTTCAAAAGTTCTTGTTTAGGTTGCTTCAAAACATTTTATGAATTTTATTTTGTCTGTTTTAAAACATGCTATGGTACATAATTCACCTATTTGTTCTCCAGCTTCCCAGATCTGCCCTTTCATATACAGTATTATTATCAGAACTTATCTTGACTGACTTTCTGACTGCTTTTTCAGAAAGCCCTTCTGTGATTTCTGAGTACTAATGAATACTCCAAAGTTTAACTTTGTAACTGTCATATTAGAGTATGACAAACTTTGGGTTCACCTTTTACTTAAAAACATACTTTTTAGTGCACTTTCAATTTTATTCATTCCATTCCTTTTTGACCTAAGCTCCTCTGTGATAGTTCACTCTTTTTCTTTATTTTCTAGACTGGAACATTTTTTGGTGAAGTGGAAGGTGCTGTTATGAATAAGTTATTAAACATGGGCTCATTTAAACGGTAAGAATCGTCTACAATGAAAAATGAATCATGTAGATGCCTGTAAATTTAAAGATTCAAACATGATATTATGGGAAAGCTGGCACAAATTTGGAAGTATCAGTATGTTCAAGGACTTTGAAGAGAAAAGATCATTTTGAAGATCGGATAGTGACTTCAGTCGAAGTACAATGAAGGAGGGTTATTTTGCAGATGAGATTATTGAAAGGGGAGAGACAGCACCTGTAGAGAGAGAAACACTGTCTTGCATATTGCACTTACTTCAAAATTGAACAGAAGTGTCTCTGGAATTGATATTTCATAGGTGTGATATGTCACTTTTTTTCTGACTGACATTCTCCCATTACAGAATTATTTAAAAACTAATTGTAAAAGGAAGCATGAACTGGAGTCATCTTGCCAGCTTGATGCTAACAAATAAATCTTTGCTTTAAGAATGATCATCAATAACCATAGAATGAAATATCAGACTAGCAGCAATCTATTCATAACCTCAAAACGTATATCATTTGGCCCATATTCTATGGTAATTGATGAAGTAACAACACTTCTACTTCCCTTCATGAAAGATCCACATAAAGATCAAGCTGGTGTTGCTTGGATTCTCCTTTTCCTGCCTTTAGTTTGAAACTGGTTCCAAGTCAAGGGGTATCCCAAAATCCAGCAACAGTAACGTCAACAAGCAGAGTAAACAGCTAATAATTTAGAAATATTCTCTCAAGCAGGAATCTAGGATGTAAAATGCACTGATTTTTTTCACTTTTAATTAAATGAAAAAAGTGATTGTAATGTACATATGGAATTAAGATAGAAACTGAAATACCATAAACCATCTTTTCTTTAAGAAAAAATATTTTTAAAATGTGAATTTTCTTCATCAGGATGGAGATATTTTCTACAAATATAAAATTCACTTTTTTCAGGATGTTGTGAAATTGGCATGCCATTAAAAATCTAGTCACTCCACATTCTCTTTAAAGGCTTTAACAGTAGGATTAATACTGTAAAAGACAAGTTTTCATCAGTTCAATAGTTTTGACTTGGTTGCTGTTAATGGGGAATATCAACAGCATCCACTGTTGGAATCACAGACTTAATGATAGCAATTTCTGAATTTTCATCTTTAATTGTGCATGTGTGGACCCCACATTGTGTTTTTGGTTTCAAATAAGTGATCTTGATAAACCCAAATGCTTTGTTATTATTATTCCGGCAAAGGTTGGGCCAATAAATTGTATTATCTCGTGTTACAGTCTGGCCGAGACTGTTAATATTTAGAAATAAATCCAAATGCCCAACTTTCACCAATAGAAATAGTCCACAAGTTTTCACATTTATTAAACAAAGAATTGTTAATGTATAAAACACTAAACAAAACAAGCGATATTAACTTGACAATTTGGTTTAGAATGACATGCATTATATGCTCAGGTTCCCCAAGAATTCAATTACAATACACATGAACCTTAAAAGTTATTGACTTTTGTAGGGATCACCCATAAATATATATTAGTTGTCTGAAGAATCTTCTCAGCTCTGGTTATTCCAGAGATAAAACCTTCATTTATTTTCTCTTGACCATGGAGGCCTGTTATTTCTTGTGGTCACTTTCCCAATATTTCCAAGCTAAGCTGCTTGTTATTTTAGTTTGCATTGAGATACCATGAGCCCTACTGATGATTCCCCTATGAACTTCAAACTGGGTAAACCTTCAACTTCCAAAATACATACATCTTTCCAGACTATCATGATTACAAGGATTGCAGACATCATTTCTCTGGCTCCCCAGCTGTTTTACCCTACCTGCTGTTTCATGATGTGTTTTGCTGTTAATTTCTTAAGTCTGTATGGGCGGTGGCACAGTGGTTAGCACTACTGCCTCACAATGCCAGAGACACGGGTTCAATTCCCGCCTCAGGCGACTGACTGTGTGGAGGTTGCACGTTCTCCCCGTGTCTGCGTGGGTTTCCTCTGGGTGCTCCAGTTTCCTCCCACAGTCCAAAGATGTGCGGGTCAGGTGAATTGGCCATGCTAAATTGCCCGTAGTGTTAGGTAAGGTGTAAATGTATGGGTATGGGTGGGTTGCGCTTTGGCGGGGCGGTGTGGACTTGTTGGGCCGAAGGGCCTGTTTCCACACTGTAAATAATCTAATCTAATCTAATCTGTATGGGTCCCAAATTTCGACGGTTGCAGACTTCAAGCTTGTTTTAATAACATGAACCTGTATTCTTCAATTAAATATAATTCATAAAATTTAAAATTATACACTAATATACATGAGCTGGGAGCTAAGTAAGTATTAGTAAGTCGAGTTGACCATCTCATTTCCAATTTAACTCATCCATCTCAAAGACATGGATGAGTTAAATTGAGGTTTCCTTATCATAACAAATACTTGATGGTGAAAATATTAATGAATCCCTTTGAGAAGAAGATTTAGTGGGTGGCACGGTGGCACAGTGGTTAGCACTGCTGCCTCACAACACTGGAGACCTGGGTTCAATTCCCACCTCAGGTGACTGACTGTGTGGAGTTTGCACATTCTCCCTGTGTCTGCGTGGGTGTGCTCCGGTTTCCTCCCACAGTCCAAAAATGTGCAGGTTAGGTGAATTGGCCCCGTGCTAAATTGCCCCCAGTGTTAGGTGAAGGGGCAAATGTAGGAGAATGGGTCTGGGTGGGTTGTGCTTTGGCAGGTCAGTGTGGACTTGTTGGGCTGAAGGGCCTGTTTCCATGCTATAAGCAAATAGTATTCTATATTTTTTGCAATGACTTGATCTTTTGGCCCACGGTTTGTTGTCAGCAATGAAGGGATGATGTTCACCACCAACCACAAGAAAGTTGTCCACAAAGATCTAGCAATTTTACTGATGTAAATTTCATTCCAGCATTAGCTCAAGCAGATCTTTGACATCCAGTAACAGTGATCTCATCAAGTAAGTTAAGCATCCAATCTATCAGAATTTTCTGACAGTAATCCAGGAAGTAAAAAGCACTGATTATCCTTCACATTTTACTAATCTTATGGACACAAAAATAAAGATTGGGATGTAGATGTCTGATTCAGGCAAATATTAAATATCATGAATAAACCTCAAAGAATTCTTAGCATTTTGGAAATCTATTTTCTTTATCATGATTTAGAAATTTGATATTTCACGATTTCACAAATGTAAAGTTGTACTGTATGGTTGAAAGAGGTTATTAGGAGTATGAACATCTTGGGGATTATCATTGACCTGAAACTGAACTGGACTAGCCATAGTCTTAGCGCAAGAACAGATCAGAGGCTAGGAATCCTACAGTGAGTAATTCATCTCTAACTCCCCAAAACCTGTCCGAGGCACAAGTCAGGAGTGTGATGGTATACTCCCCGCTTGCCGAATGAGTACAGCTCCAACAACATTTAAGGAGGTTGACACCATCCAAGCCAAAGCAGCTCACTTGATTGGCACACATCCACAAACATCTACTCTCTTCATCACCAATGCACTGTATCTGCAGTGCGTGCCATCTACAAAATGCACTGCAAACATTTACCACGGCTTGTTTGACAAAACCCGTGACCATTACCATCAAGAAGAATAAGGGCAACAAATACAGGGCAACACCGCCACTTCTAAATTCCCATCCAAACCACTCACCACCCTGATTTGGAATTTTAATTCCATAACATCCCTGGAACTCCTTCTCAAAAGGTATTTTGCATGTATCTTTAGCAAGTGAACTGCAGAGGTTAAAGAAGGTAACTCACTACCATTTTCACAGGGCATTTAGAGATAGGTGATAATACTGGCCCGCGAATGAATGAGAAAAAAATATAATTTATTATGACATTGAAAACATACTTACACCTTAATTAACAAGATATAATAATGGCTCAGATTTTCAGATGGCCAAACAGTCATTATATCAGCATAGATGGGAGTTGCACTTGGCAAGTTTGCAGAATCCCCATTGGAGTAGACTCCAAAGGAATTATCTAGGAAATTGAAAATCTTGTTGGACACTTCTCCTACACCCAGTCTCCATCTAAATTGGAAAACTTAGAGGGTTCCAGTGAAATTAAGTAGACCAGTTACTAATTATTAGATTAGATTACTTACAGTGTGGAAACAGGCCCTTCGGCCCAACAAGTCCACACTGACCCACTGAAGCGCAAACCACCCAGACCCATTCCTCTACATTTACCCTTTCACCTAACACTACAGGCAATTTAGCCTCGCCAATTCACCTAACCTGCACATTTTTGGATTGTGGGAGGAAACCGGAGCAAACCCACGTAGACATGGGGAGAATGTGCAAAGTCCACAGAGAATCGCTTGAGGCAGGAATTGAACCCAGGTCTCTGGCGCTGTGAGGCAACAGTGCTAACCACTGTGCTACCGTGCCACCCATGTATTATTTTAATACATTGAGTAACTATTGAGCTAAGCCCATACTTATCTCACACATCTCCAACTGCAACTCCACAGACCACTAACACACCCAGGGACCCAATAACACCCCCCCCCCCCCCCCCCCCGCCCCCCAGCCCCCCCGCAACTCCACCTCAACTCCTCTGGTCCTGCCATTGGATCTGAAGCCTCCTAGAACTGAACCCCAACCTCCCTGCTCCCACCAGTCAAAGTTTTCCCACTATTGCCCTGACCTACTCTAAGCATTGTATCATTTACTTGGCTTCCTTGCTACCTGGCACTTATTTTGACATCCTACACAGTTGGCACCCAATTTATTTGCCACATTGGCACTGAGCCATAACCAGCTGACAGCCTACACAGCTGGCATCCTACCTACCTGGTACTGTACCCCCAACTACTGGGCACCCTACTCTCCCAGCACTCTAAAATCAATGTCATACTGACCTTCGATATTTTACTATCTGTCACTAGCTGTCAAAGTGGCTGTCAGGAGCATAAAGTCTCAGAATAGAGCTGCTGACTACAATGGAAGTGGGGCATGGTTTCCCTTCCTCTGTCAAGTCTGCACTACATAAGAACTGTCAGAATGGAATTACACCTTCCCATTTCTGAGGGAACCCTGATTCGAATCTTCTCTTATAAATAAGGAGCTCTCTTCTTTCATAAGAACATAAGAACTAGGAGCGGGAGTAGGCCATCTGGCCCTTCGAGCCTGCTCCTCCACTCAGTAAGACCATGGCTAATCTTTTAGTGGACTCAGCTGCAGTTATACGCATTTTCACCATATCCCTTAATTCTTTATTTTTCAAAAAAAAGTTTCTATCTTAGCTTTAAAAGCGATTACTGAAGTACTGTCAACTACTTCCCTGGGCACGGAATTCCATAGCTTAACAACCTTCTGGGTGAAGAAGTTCCTCCTCAGTTCAGTTCTAAACCTGCTTCCTCTAATCTTGAGGCCATGCTCTCTTGTCCTAGTCTCACCTACCAGTGGAAATATCCTATTTATTTCTATTTTATCAATTCCCTGCATAATTTTATATGTTTCTATAAGATCTCCCTCATTCTTCTGAATTTCATGAATATAATCCCAGTCTACTCAGCCTTTCCTCATAAGCCAATCCCCTCAACTCTGGAATCAACCTAGTGAACCTCCTTTGCACCCCATCCAGTACCAGTGCATCCTTTCTTAAGTAAGGAGACCAAATCTGCACACAGTACTCCAGGTGTGGCCTCACCAGCACCTTGTACGGCTGTAACATTACCTCTCTGCTTTTAAACTCAACACCTTTAGCAATGAAGGACAAAATTCCATTTGCCTTCCTAATTACTTGTTGTACCTGCAGACCAACCTACTGTAATTCATGCACAAGGACACCCGAACCCTCTACAAATCAGCATGCTGCAACATTTTACCATTCAAGTAATAATCTATTTTGCTGTTACTCCTACCAAAATGTATGATTTCACATTTCCCAACATTGTATTCCATCTACCAGACCTTTGCCCACTCACTCAATGCATCTGTGTTCCTCTGCAAAGTTTCACAGTCCTTTGCACACTTTGGTCTGCCACTCATCTTAATGTCATCGGCAGATTTTGACACCATACATGTGGTCCCCAATTCCAAATCATTGACATAAATTGTAAATAATTGTGATCCCAAAAGCGATCCCTGAGACACACATCACTAGTCACTGACTGCCAGCCCGAATAGCACTCATTTATCTCCACTCTTTGCCTCCTGTTAGTCAACCAACCCTCTATCCATGCTAATACTCTACTCTTATCACCATGCATCCTTATGCAGCAGCCTCATGTGTGGCACCTTGTCAAAGGCCTTTTGGAAATCTAGGTACACCACATCCACTGGGTCCCTGATGTCCACCTTGCTTGAAATGTCTTCACAGAATTCAAAAAGATTTGTGAAGCATGACCTGTCCTTCATGAACCCATGCTGTGTCTGTACAATGGGACAATTTCTTTCAAATGCCCTGCTATTTCTTCCTTGACAATAGACTCAAGCATCTTCCCCACTACAGAGGTTAAGCTCACTCGTCTATAATTCCCCATCTTTTTTCCCTTTTTAAACAGTGGCATCACATTTGCTATTTTTCAATCTGCTGGTACTGCCCCAGAGTCCAACGAGTTTTGGAAAATTACAATCAGTCCACCTGCTATTTCTCCTGCCATCTCTTTTAGTACTCTGAAATGCATTCGTTCAGGGCCAGGAGACTTATCCATCTTAGCTCCATTAGCATACGCAACACTAACTCTTCCATTCCATCAGGGCCAGGAGACTTATCCTTAGCTCCATTAGCTTACCTAACGCTAGCCTTTCTGTAATAATAATTGTTTCCAGGTCCTCACCTACCTTCGTCTCTTTGTCACTTATTTGCATGTTATTCGTATCCTCCACTGTGAAGACCAATGCAAAGTACCTGTTCAATGCCTCAGCCATTTCATTATATCCTATAACTAACTGCCCCTTCTCAACCTCTAAAGGGCCAACATTTACTTTAGCCACTCTTCTTCATTTTATATAAACAAAAGGGCCAGAATCTACATGAGATTCTCGGAAAATCCGGCACAATGTATTTACAGCAAGACTAATAATGTAAAAAAAAATGCATGATCACATCAATACAAGTGATTTCTAAAATTTCCATTATTGACATTTTCAATATCAACTCCTTTGGAGTAACAGGAGACTCATGAAAGAAATTCATGGATACTTAGGTTTAGCAGCACTTATGTGAATGGCAAAAGCTGCTGTGAATTTCACGGTTTCAGTTTCACAGCTCATGAAAACAAATGCTGCTCCTTTTGCAATTATTACAACTGCAAATGCCAAACTACTATAAATTTTGTATTTTCCTCAGATCCTTTACTTTAAGTTATGATGAAACATAATTGAAATATTTTACATATTTTATTTTCAAATCTGATTATGTTTCTTTTCCTGTTAAGTGGCACTCTGCTTTTCTTTTTTAGAATAACACTTTATGACTACCAAGCTATGTGTAGAGCAACAGTAGACAATAGCGACAGTGCACATAGTTTACTGGATGTAAGTACATTGATATTCCATCTAATGTATTATTCCATATCATCTAATGAACTAACAAACCCAATCAGTGACCTTTTTGGGGTTATTACCAATTTTAAATAATTAGGCTCTCACAGAAGTGTTTCATGTTGGGAGAGAATAACTATTTAATTTTGCGCAACCCTAGAAAGCTGTCAATGTTGCTTTGAAAACTGTTAGTAATATTTATAGAAAGTGTATATTATATTATTGCTTCTGGGTGCAACTGATTATTTCCTTACCTGTGCATCCTTTAAATGAAAGAATATAGAACATGCAAACAAATCTTAGGCCTTCATCATCTGCAGTTTTATGTTAAAAACCAAATGTTCCAAAATACTTTTGAGCACAGTACTGTAGTGGCTGTCACTGGAACAGTAATCTATGGGGATGGATCATCCATAGAATATGAATTAAAATTCTACCATGGTAATTCAAGAATTTGAATTTAATTTGAGAAATGTTTGGGACCCTAAAGTGAGTATCAGTAAAAGAAAAAATACCATCAAGCTATCAGTGGTTTCGAACCAAACTGATTCACTTTTGTTCTTTATGAAAGGAAGCTTACTGCCTTGAACCAGCTTCCTTCTTACTTTACTACAGCCCTTCATATGAAGTGGTCTATCAAGCCATTCCTCTATGTAAAAATACTTTAAAGAATAACAAGATGGGTGCCGACATCCTGAGAATGAAATCAGTGGATAAATACTGGGGGTTAATTCATTTTGAAAGCAAAAAATCCAGTAATTTACTCTGCAGTGTGTTAATGTTTTAGGGACATGTTGTTTGTTAGCAGTTGACTTCAAATGTGTAAAAACTTCAAATGGTGGAAAATATTCAGTAGGTTATGGCACTGTGAATGTTTCATGTCTTTGATCTAACATTACAATGTTCTACTGGCCCAGAAATTCTAATGGAGAGAGAGTCATGGCAGCCACAGAGATTGGAACAATACATCAGGACCATGTGGAAATCTCCTGCAGCAAACTCTGCAGGAATTGCTCAGAAAGTTGCAATTTCATTCCAGCACTTAACCCTGGAAACCTACTGCATCCTTTGCAACTCACAGTTAGAGTCAGAGTTTCAGAGGGTTACCCAGGAAACGTTAGAGGATGGAAAAACTGGGTAACCATTCAACTGAAACCTCACCTTAGCGCTGACCCATCACCTTGACTGTATCTCCTGGGCATCATCCCAGAGCCTGACATTCACTACCATCTCCAACATATCTCCGTAGCCACCACCACTCTTTCCCTCCAGACTCTGCTGGGCCTGACTATCCACTGACCACCCTCCCCCACCAACCCACCACAACACCACAACCTCACTGAACCAGCAACCCCACTAACCCCACTGACCCTACACCCCAATCCCACAAGACAGCACGCCACCCCAACCCAGCCACTTGACCCACTCTGAGAACTCATCTACTTACCTCATACCCTACCCCTTCCTTCACCCACCTACACCTCTGTCATCTGGCACCCTTACACTCTAAACCCCACAGCCCCCACCTGCCATCCTATTCCCATGTGTGCCTTTGCTCAATAGCTCTCAACCTGGCTCTAGAATCTTAGAACAGAATAGAGCACTCACTACTGATAAAGAGGGTGTGGTTTCCACACTGAATCCCTTCCCTCCTAGATCTTGGATTCCTGTATTTATCTATACTACATTGGAAGAGATAGCTATTGACCAGAACATTCATGGGGACAGCTCATCCAAAGAAGTTTTTTTTGTCTAATCAGTATTAGAAATACTTTCTAATCTTGATTGGAAAATCAAGGTCATTAACGGTCTTTCCTGTGCTATAACCTGGTGCCTATTTCCACCATTTTCTGTAGTTATTTGAGATTTTAGCATCTGTAATGTACTACATTCTGACTTAACTGTAAGATTGTTTTAAAGTATAACATTTAATGTCTAAGATCATGTGAAGTCCACACCCTGACATAAATAATTCTGTCAATTTCTGATGTGTCGATATTAATAAAGAACAGAATATTCATGCCTACTTAAACTAATTTAGTTTCTTCTCTTCAGCCTTATTATGTCTTTTTTGCTGCAATAAAGTGGATTATGACTGAACTTGTCTTGTAAGTAAATTCTGTATCAAATTTCTAAACATGCTTTGTTGTTATTTCCAATGATTTCAGTACTTACAAACATGAATGCTAAGCCATACATCAGTAGGACACTTCTTTGTATTTATTTATAAACCTGCATTATAACATAGAATGGAATCATACAATTTTACAGTACAGAACGAGGCTACTTGACCCATCATGTCTGTACCAACTCCCAAAACAGCTTCCCAGCTCTTCCCATTCTCCAACCCTACCTCTTTAGCCCTCTAAATTCATCCCTTTCAAATATATATCCAGCTCTCTTTTGAAACCTCCAATAGAATTTATCTCCACTACTCTCCCAATCAGCACATTCCAAATCCAAACAATTCTCTGAATAAAGAAATTTCTCCTCATCTCACTCCTAGCTTTCTTGCTGACAATCTTAAAATTGTGACCCCAGTTACTGACATACCAACTAGCGGAAGCAAAATATTCTTCCCTACCCTGTCAAAACGTTTCATAACTTTGAACATTCCAATCAGACATTGCAGGTTGGAGCAGTTTTTTAAAAATCTAGTATTGTCTTTGTAAGTAATGCTTGTATTCAAGCACTTCAAATTTATCTATCAGGTTTATGTTTTAGTATTAAATGAACTCAATCTAATAAATATTCTATTCATTTTACACCTGGGAAATGTCCAGAAGGAACGAATTAAGGATTCTGTATTTTTGATAAGTTTGGTTTGTCATTATGATTCAACAAATGCTTTAATTATCTTTTATGAACTTAATACCAGGCCTTAGTTTCCTGTTTTTACCTTTGTAAAGCAGGCTTAGCATTTTTTTGCCACAGATATTATCACCATTAAATAATAACATTGCTGATTTACATGCTAATTCTACTTTATTTCAGAAAGTCAGAGTTTAAATCCCACTGCATACTCGTGAATACATTTTAGCTCTCAGCTACTGCCTGTTAAAGATTCAAAGTGACATGAGGTTGGGATTTTAATTGTTTACACCTCAGAATGATTTCTAAATCAGTCAAATAAGCTGAATGCCTTTAATCTCAGCACAAGTATTCAAGATGCTGAGAATGTCCAGTGCTCCTCTGGTAAAATTGAAGGTTACTGTTGGTGTTGAGTTGCACAATACTTAAAAATGAAGTGGAGTCCAATGCATGTATTTTCCTGTCAAAGTTTCAGATTTAAGCGCTCTCCCACCATGTAGGTGCTAAGCTGAACTTTCCCTCTTACTGCCCGTCATTGGCAGTTATTGTAGCTCTATTTCCGGTTTCTAAATCACTTCAGAGCAGAGTGTTGATGTTGACTTGTACTACCTAAGGTTGCAACCATTTGTGTCATTCAGGTTTTTTTTTTCCATTAGTTTTCCTTTCTCTTGTGCTACTCAGAAGAGACAGTAGTATAGTGATAATGGGCTGTATCTTAAATTTTTTGGCTAAGTGACATTTTCATGGAATTTTAAGGAGGGTTTCTCTCCACAAGGCATAATGAGTTTTCTCATGCCACCATTGCATCATTAACTATCTGTCACCCTGCCACCATGCCCATTTTATCCAATGCTAACTCAGTGAACTAGTAGGAACTACTGGTCACTGCCAGGATATCCCTGAATAGACCATTGTCCCACATGCCAGCATTATATTTAAAAGGCCTTTGTGCATCCAGATAAGCACTGTCAGTCCAGAATTGCCATGAACAGTTTGTGACATTTGCTCCTGCTTGGAAGAGAAGGGGTATTTAGAGCCCTACTTTGGAACAGAGACCTGGAAGGCCTGGTAGAAAGGGCAGTACAGAGGAGTAGCCATCCACTTCCCCCTGAACTGGCAGTGGAGGCCACTACACTAGAATTTGCCAGTGTTGGCCAAGGTTGCCACATAGTTTAGTGGTGTTAGCCATTTGGAGGAACACCCAACAGTCCTGCACAAAGGCCTTGGCTGCTCTGCAGGGATGTGCACTAAGTGTAACCATCTTCCCTCTGCTACCTTATACTCACACTATCTCTGATACTGCACTTACACCAAGATTCAAGCCCTACCAGCCCTCAGTATCAAATGCAGTGTCTTCCCTCACTCAGTCTCTGACATCCAATCCCGCTCACACAACCAGCCGTGCATGGCCTTGGCATTGCCCACTCACTGACATGGGACATTTCAGCATCTTTCCTTCACCTTCAACAGTGCTGACAGTTGTGCCTGCCACTTTCATCACTCTCAGTCCTATCCTTTGTCTCATTCGAGGAGGAAAAACCCATAATAGGAAAGATAGAGGTGTCCGCTATGTGGTTCCTTATTGCCTCTGAGGAGAGTGTCTTGACCAAGTTTAAGACCCTACAGTGATATTGGACACTGTACTTGACTTATTATGCTGGGACTCGCTGACTGAAGAGTATCTCCATTGATGTGACTGAACACTATATCCCTCTGACTTCAAAACATGGCTATTTGATTTGAACACATGTACAGTATTTGCCACATCAAACTTTTTAAATTCATTCACAGGATGTGGAAATCACTGGCTAGGCCAGCATGTATTGCAACTCCCTAACTGCCCAAAGTGCAGTTATGAGTCAGCACATTGCTATGTGTGTGGGGTCACATGTAGTCCAGATCAGGTAAGGATGGCAGTTTCCTTCCCTAAAGACCAGATGGTCTTTTTTCTGACAATCAACAATGATTCATGGTCATCATTAGAAGCTTAATTTGAGATTTTTATTGAATTCAAATTCCACCGTTTACTATTGCAGGATTTGGTGACTGGCATATGGTTCAGGTATAACATTGACATGCAGCAACACGTCCACCGCATTGACTGATGACTGCTGACAGCCATGACAAGCTGCTTGGCTTTGTGTCCGTAATAAAAAGCAAGGCAACTTAAGGTACTTGGGCAGAGATGCGAGGAGCATTCAAGTAGGTGCAAGGTAACTGAGCACATAGAGAGCGAGCGAGCAGCCCCTGAGATGCATCTGGGTCCAATTCATGAGCCAGGTGTTTGTCTGTGCATGCAAAATATCTTCACAGCTGCATTGCAATGAGTGATGGTGGTGTGCCCCAAAATGCAGCATTACAGTCCAGAAGTACCTATGGAGCATGACCTGAGCCATTGGTGTCAGGTGTCCAAGAAGGAGATCCGAAAGAGCAAGTAGCAAGCTGCAGTTGCTAGGCATGCACTCAGAATTTCATGTCAGGAATTCTCAGTGTCAAGATTTTAACTGGCTTGTAGCATGATATGAACCTATGTATTAGTGAAGCGAGGTTGCATGTTAATGGATGAGCTGACATGCAATAATCCCCATTAATAGGAATCTGGCTGCTCCTCAGTGAGAATTTCCTCCCTAGAATTCTGTTGGAAAATGCAAATTGTTGCTCCCAGCTTCAAGAAAGGCTTCCCCACATTTCAGATTTTGAATTCAATAAGTAAATCTGGAATGAAAAGCTAGTGTCAGTGATGGTCACCATGAAACAAGGATCAATATTTGTAAAAGCCCATCTGGTTCACTAATAACAGTGAAGTCTGCCATTCCTACCTGGTCTGAAGTAGACATGACTCCAGACCCACAACAGCGTAGTTGTAGCTTAATTACCCTCTGACACAAGCCACTCAGTTTAAAGGCGATTACACATTGGCAATAAAAATTGCTGTTGCCAGCAATCCCACATATCAAAGAAGAATAAAGAAACAAAGTATTTTTTATTCAAGTCAGTCTAAGCCCATAACTTTCTACATACAAGGAAAAGTAATTAATACCAATCTTTTATTGTTCTTTTCTTATTTACTCATGGCATATGTGTGTCACTGCCTGGCCAATATTTATTTCCCATCCCTAGTAGCCCTTGAGAACATTGTGCTGAACTGCCTTCTTGAACCACTGCAGACTGTGTGCTGTAGATAGACTAACAATGCCCCTCGGGAAGAAATTCCAAGATTTTGACCCAGCGACAGTGGAAGATTGAGGATATATTTCCCAGGCAGGATGGTGATTTGGCTTTGAGGAAAATCTGCAGATAGTAGTGTTCCTACATATCTGCTGCCCTTGCCCTTCTAGGTGGGAGTGGTCATGGGTTTGAAAGATGCAGTCTAATGATCTTTGGTGAATTTCTGCAGTGCATCTTGTAAATAAGGCATCTTGCTGCTACTGAACATCAGTGGGAGGGAGTGGATATTTGCAGATGTTGTGCCAACAGAGTGAGCTGCTTTGTGCTGGATGGTGTCAAGCTTCTTAAGTGTTGTTGGATCTACATCTATTTAGGCAAGTGGATTCCATCATATTCCTGACTTATGCCTTATCGAAGATGGACATGCCTTAGGGTTTAAAAATGTGATGCTGGAAAAGCGCAGCAGGTCAGGCAGCATCAAAGGAACAGGAGAATCGATGTTTCGATTCAGAATGATTCCTGAAGAAGGGTTTATGCCCAAAACGTCGATTCTCCTGTTCCTTTGATGCTGCCTGACCTGCTGTGCTTTTCCAGCAACACATTTTTAAGCTCTGATCTCCAGCATCTGCAGTCCTTACTTTCTCCTACATGCCTTAGGGTGTCAGGAGATGAGTTACTCATTGCAGTATGCCTAGCCTCTGAACTGATCTTGTAACCACTGTGTTTATGTGGTGAGTACTTTGAGTTTCTGGTCAATGGCAATTCTCCTCACCAAGATGTTGATAGTGGTAGAATCAGTGCTGGTGACACCATTGAATGTCAAGGTATTGTGGTTAGATTACCTCTTATGACGATAATCATTGCATGGTGTTTATGTAGAATGAAATTTGCTACTTGCCAGACCAAGCCTCGATGTTGTTCAGGTCTTGTTGCACTTGAACATGGACTGCTTCAGTATCTGAGAAATCATGAATGATGCTGAACGGGTTGTGCAATTATCAGCAAACATCCCCACTTCTGATCTTATGAAGGAAGGAAGGATATTGATGAAACAGCTGAAGGTGGTTGGGCCTAGGACACTGCAGTAAGGAACTACTGCAGAGATGTCCTGGAGCTGACATGACTGACCTCCAACAATCACAACTGTCATCCTATGTGCCAGGTCTGATTCCAACCAGCAACAAGTTTCCCCCGATACTCCATTGATTCCAGTTTTGCTAGGGCTTCTTGATGCCAAACTCAGTCAAATGCAGCCTTGATGTCAAGAGGTGTCACTCTAACCTCATTTCTGGAATTCAGCTCTTTTGTCCATGTTTGAACAAAGACTGCAATGGGGTCAGGAGCTGAGTAGCTCTGGTGGAACCAAAACTGGGCATCATTGTGCAGGTTATTGCTCAATAGCACTGTTGATGACACTTTCCATCATTTTACTGATGATCAAGAGTAAACTGATGGGGCAGTAATTGGCTGGGTTGGGTTTGTCCTGCTTTTTATGGATGGGACATACCTGGTCAATTTTCTACATTGTTGAGTAGATGCCAATGTTGTAACTGTACTGAAATAGCTTGGCTAGGGGAGCAGCAAGTTCTTGAGTGCAAATCTTCAGTACTATTGCTGGAATGTTGTCAGGGCCCATAGCCTTTGCAGCATCCAGTGGCTCTATCCATTTCTTGATACCATGGGGAGTGAATTGCATTGGCTGACAACTGGTATCTGTGATTTTGGGGACTGTTGGAGGAGACTGAGATGGATCATCCACTCAGCACTGATGACTGAAGTCTTCTGCAAATGCTTCAGCCTTCAGAAGTGAGTCTCACTTCTGTTGTGGGCAAAGTCTTAGAGAGAATTGTAAGGGATAGGATTTATGAACATCTGGATAAGAATAATGTGATCACGGATAGTCAGCATGGTTTTGTGAAAGGGCAGGTTGTGCCTCACAAACCTTATTGAATTCTTTGAGAAGGTGACTAAGGAGGCAGACGAGGGTAAAGCAGTAGGTGTGGTGTATATGGATTTTAGTAAGGCATTTGATAAGGTTCCCCATGGTAGGCTGCTGCAAAAAATACGGAGGTATGGCATTGAGGGTGAGTTGGAGGTTTGGATTAGGAATTGGCTGGCTGGAAGAAGACAGAGGGTAGTAGTTGATGGTAAAGGTTCATCGTGGAGTGCAGTTATTAGCGGTGTTCCACAAGGATCTGTTTTGGGACCATTGCTGTTTGTCATTTTTATAAATGACCTGGAGGAGGGGCTAGAAGGTTGGGTGAGCAAGTTTGCGGATGATACGAAAGTCAGTGGAGTTGTTAACAGTGGAGGAAGGATGTGTCAGGTTACAGCAGGATATAGATAAGCTGCAGAACTGGGCAGAAAGGTGGCAAATGGAGTTCAATGTAGGTAAGTGTGAGGTGATTCACTTTGGTAAGAGTAAAAAAAGACGTGGTACTGGACTAATGGTCGGATGCTTGGTAGTGTGGATGAGCAGAGGGATCTTGGTGTCCATGTACACAGATCTCTGAAAGTTGCCACCCAGGTAAATAGTGCGGTGAAGAAGGCATATGGCGTACTGGCTTTTATTGGTAGAGGAATTGAGTTCCGGAGCCCTGAGGTCATGTTGCAGTTGTATAAGACTCTGGTGCGGCCGCATCTGGAGTATTGTGTGCAGTTTTGGTCGCCATACTATAGGAAGGATGTGGAGGCACTGGAACGGGTGCAGAGGAGGTTTACCAGGATGTTGCCTGGTATGGTAGGAAGATCGTATGAGGAAAGGCTGAGGCACTTGGGGCTGTTTTCATTGGAGAAAAGAAGGTTTAGGGGTGACTTGATAGAGGTATACAAGATGATTAGGGGTTTATATAGGGTTGACCATGAGAACCTTTTTCCACGTATGGAGTCAGCTATTACGAGGGGGCATAGCTTTAAATTAAGGGGTGGTAGGTATAGGATAGATGTTAGGGATAGATTCTTTACTCAGCGAGTCGTGAGTTCATGGAATGCCCTGCCAGTAGCAGTGGTGGACTCTCCCTCTTTATGGGCATTTAAACGGGCATTGGATAGGCATATGGAGGATAGTGGGCTAGTGTAGGTTAGGTGGGCTTGGATCGGCGCAACATCGAGGGCCAATGGGCCTGTACTGCGCTGTATTTTCTATGTTCTATGTTCTATGTTCTATTATCTTTTCTACAGATGTGTTAGGGGCTTCCACCATTGAGGAAGGGGATATTTATGAAACTAGTTCCTCCAGTAAGTTTTTTAATTGTCCACTACAATTCACAGCTGGATGAGGTAGAATTGCAGAGTTTAGTTCTGATCAGTTGATTTTGGGATCGCTTAACTCTGTCTGTCACTTACAGTTTATCATGTTTGGCATGGAAGTGGTCCTGTTTGATAGCTTCACGAGGTTGACATCTAATTTTTAGATATGCCTGGTACTGTTCCCAGCATGCTCTTCAGCACTCATCATTGAACCAGGATTGATCTCCTGGCTTAATGGTAATGGTTGAGTGGGGGCTATGCCAGGCCATGAGGTTACAGATTGTGCTGGACTGCAATTGTGCTGCTTTTGATGGCCCATAGCACCTTGTGGATGCCTTGTCTTGATTTGCTAGATCTGTATGAGGTCGATCCCATTTAGCATGGTGATTATGCTAACCAACATGATAGAAGGTATTCCCAGTGTAAAAGCAGAACTTCTACTCCACTCTTACCAATTCTGTCATTCCTTTATGGCTTTGCAGGCATTTATTACCCATCATTCATTGCTCTTGAGTGGGTAGTGATGAGCTGCCTTCTTGAACCATTACTATCTATTTGGCATAAGTATGCCACAATACTGCTAATGAGGGCTTTGAAAGATTTTGGCCAGTGATGCCAAAGGAATGGTGATATACTTCCAAGTAACAATTGTGAGTGGCTTGGAGGGGAACTTAAAGTTAGCAGTGTTCCCATGTGTCTGCTGGCCTTGTCTTTCTAGTTCATAGTGGTAAAGGGTTTGGAATCTCCTGTCTAAGGAGCCTCAATGAATTTCTGCAGTGCATCTTATATATCACACATACAGCTGCTACTAAGCATTAGTGGTGGGGTCATCAAATGCTTGTGGATGTGGTGTCAATCAAGTGGATGAGTGCAGCTCTAAGAACACTCAACAAATTTACACTATCCAAGACAAAGCTGCCATTATAGGCTAAATTGCCTCCTCCTGTGCTGTATCATTCTGTGATTCTAAACACTAAGACATTCAGTCAACATCTTCAAAATCCAATGATAGATCTTTCATTTTAATTATTTTACCCATGATTCAAGTCAAAAGGCATTTCAAATGGTTGATACATGAAATTAAACATTGTTGTTAATAATCTGCAATCAGTTTCACACAATTTACTCAAAGTCATTGTTATTTCTTTTTAGTGTTGTAAATTGCATGCAACTCTATCAAAGGATTCCATAACAACACTGCATTTTTTAAACACATAGACAGTGACACTTTGCCATTTTTGTTAACCAGATGATTTCATTGTGGGCAGCCTTCCCAACTGAAATGATCCCAGGTGGATACACTATTTGAAGTACTGAGTTGCCAAAATGCTTTCTACAATCAAGTGTCTTTAATCTTTCCCACCTTGGATCATTTCTATTGAAAACCTGCCCACAATTTATTAAGGTGGAAAACATCAAGTGGTCAAAAGGTCATCAATTATGTGGTGAAAAATGGGTTGCTCCAAGCTGCAATTCTCTTCAAAAATTCCATACCCTTTTGGAGCTTAAGTGATGACCAGACAGACAGGTCCTGCAGCAGAGAAGTTGCACACTAACTAAAGTTGAAGGTCAACCAGAGGTTGGCAGTGTGCCACAGTGCCCCATTGATATCCTAAGCTCCTGATTAAACAACAGCACTGTCGACTGGGACCAGAAAGCCAATTGCTTTTGTTTTGGTAGAGGATGGATTGCAGGAGAGGGATCATAGGAAGAGGAGGTTAGGCAGATCAGAGACGAGGATTTCAGCTGAACCCAGTTTTCCCAGTCAGGAAGGCAGCCATGATTCATGCCTGTCAGAAAAGCAGATAATCAGGCTGGTGGTGAGTACACATCCTCAAACAGCTATTCATTGACCACCTAACAGTTTTAATTAGTGATGGTTGGGAGGATGACCATGGACCTTAATGACTGAGGTAGTGGGAAGATAGCTCCATCTTCCTTTATGCTGTCCACGCCAGTGCATTATTTGTGATGGGATGTTGCAACCCTGGTGGAGGACAGCTTTCCTAAACCATGTGTTATGTTTTCTGCAATGCCAATGGTGGAAGGGAAGCTTCAGCCAACTGCCATGCCATCAGCAGCCACTTCAAAAGAGGAAAATGCACCAGAGGCAACATCATCACAGCTGTCAAACACAGCCATCCTTCAACAGAGATACTTTCACCTCAGTGGGGTCTCATGCAAGTTTAGCATGGTTAGTACAAGGTGCCCAACACTTCATATGTAAACAAGAATTGGTGATGAAGGCAGAAGCAGCAGCGGAAAGTCCCTTCAGTAAATGGAGGACAGACACAGCCCAGTTTGGCTGAATGGAGATGCAAAGAATTACTGGTCATTGCAAGCCTGGAGAATGTATGAGAATGTGGGAGGTCTGCACCCAAAAGATAGAGTTCCCAGAGGCTGTGCAGAGTCTTCAGCAGACAGTGAAGGGATGTGATCTCTCAGGCATGGGAGCATTTCTGCTCATCCATTGGAAGAATAGCCTTATATGTGAAGCAGGAGCATCATACATCCAGGTACAGATGCATACTCTGTAGCATTGACTGGTCACTTGCACTGATGATTCAAATATGCACGCAGTTGCACAGCAACCAGATACAGTAGACACCAATTGCTGGTGTAAACGTGCCATGAAAGGGCTACATCAGGCAGAAACACCACTCACATTGGTACCTTCACCATTAGCCACCAGTTAGCTTCTATGCGACACATTCTAAACAACAAGCCCCCATGACTAAAGCTGCACTTGCATTGACAAAGGTGTGACAACCTATGGCAATGCTGCCCCCCTACCAACCCCAGCAATCCAATGCTTAAAATTGACACTATGGGTGTTGAATTATTGCACAGTACTTAGAAAGGCACTGTAGCTTCAAGTCAGTTAGATGGCATCACAACACGTGGCACTTCTGATCTTACTTTCTGTTCATTCATTCAGGGGTTAAGCAAGCAAGCAGGCAACCAATCAATTATGTGTGTAATCTAACTGTAATCTAAGTAAGCATATAACCATGACTGCATATATAATCTGACTTGTCATACGAATGTGCATAGTGGTTATTAATAAATTTTCAGATAACTGATTCAACACGAACTTGACTCGCTGTGGTATATGTAAGCTATGTTAACATATGGAAAATGATAATTACATAATTGGGTATCTCAGTTGCATACAAACACAAATAAACAGCATAGCTACCTACAATTCCATATAATATCATGGAGGGAGCACATATGTGACTGGCACAACGGTAGTAGTCTTACATGGATTTCACCTGGGCAAATTTTTCAGTGCTTTCTTAACTGACTAAGTATCAGTGCAATGAAATGGCTGATCACTGCAGCCTTTATGTTCTCACTATTTTGAGGGCTTATAGTGTCAGTTTTTAGTATGTATATGAAGCAAAATATTTCCAAGCATCATGAGGAAACAAGAGCTGGCTCAGTGTTGGGTCCTTCTGGGCAAGTGTGGTACAGGTACAATTGGTATACAGGATGAAGGATCCTCTTGTAAATTATGACTGTGTTTGAGTGGCCCAAATTTCCTTCTCATCCTGACACATCAAGGGCATCTTTGAAATGTTGGATTATACGCTCTACCATGTAATTTTTGTCCATCTCCTGTGAAGATGTGTAGCACTTCTTCGCATCATTATCAAGACTTCTGGAGGACTATGTTATGGAGAAGTCAGCATAATACCACCACTGGAGAAAACCTTCATTGAGATACACCAGTCATTTCCTGCATTTCACCTCGCTGCCTATTGGACATCATCTCCATGTCTCTCTCTGCATCAATTGGCTGCTTCTGTTGCTAATGCAGCTATTTCCAATACTATGTGTCATCACTTCACAGGAGCTGAGCCCCATCCTAAGAATGACCTAATTTCACCAAGCTGCAAAGAAACAGCTTCCTAGACTGCCTGATGTCCCCCTCTAAGCCCTGCAGGAACACTGCCCTGGTGTCTTCAGCTTCAGCTCTGCTCATGCAATAATCCCCATATGGCAATGTTGGAGTTCCCGTCTGCATATTTCATTCTTTTTATGGAGTCATGAATTACTCCTGTTTCTCCAAATGACTTTCAGTTGCTTCATCTAAGGGCAGGCAGAAAGAATTAGTTCAATTTGGTGTCATGTTCTGCACAGCATTGTTCCTGTGCTGTCCTGTTCTGTTTCCTATTTCCATGGAAGCTCTGCAGATCCAGCAAGAATCACTTCCAAAGTCTCAGTCATCCCAGCAAGGAGCTCTCAATGGCTTATTCGGTGCCTCAGTTGATAATCTGCTGCTTTCAGGCTATTGCCACTACTTGCGAGAAGGCGATTTAAATCAAAATTGCTAGGAGGTGATTGCATCAGGAAACTGGCATGCTGCTCAGAGCTATGATTTTTCCAGCGTGATATCTGCCTCCTCCTTGGGATAAAAATTCAGCCCAGGTTGTCTGGTAAAATTAAAGTAATAAATCTTAACAGATGTAGAAAGAGAATTTTTAAGTCATCTGAAAGGGTACATGATTTTGATTACCACTCAGCCTTTCCTTCGCAGTATTTAACACCCTGTTTTGTATTGATAATCAGTACTTTAGGACAGTGGTTGAAAATTAGACACATTACCTGTTCTCTGCCAACATATGCACACTTTCTCCACTTAGCAGTGTTTCGTTTACTTCATCAAGCTTTGTATACAGCAAATATTATTCTGAAGATTAAAATATGAGTACACTTTTGGTTTACAAAGGATGCTAAACATTTGATTCAATAATATTATGTTTAACTTTGAATTCACACTTGATGACATCTTTGAAAAAATAAGTGAATTCATCTCAGCGATGATGATTTTCTGAAGTATTTAGAGTGTTGCATTTTCCTCCTCATATTATACTGCCTTATTTTATGCTATACTACATCATCATGTCACAGATTCAGGAATAAATGCATTTATCTTCCATGATAACCATTTCTGTTTTAGCAAATTTATTATTGTTCTGGGTGCTCAATATGCAGAGATTATTCTCAATGGATATTGTCGTTCTAATTTGAACAGAATAACATTTTTCAGAATTAAGATAACCAGATTTATGTAATTTCAAACAGAATATGTTTTGAAGAGATCAAACAAAACCTAACTAACTCTCAGCACGTCACATCACTGCATTGCAAGATAAAAATAAGAAAACTGGTAAACTGATCTCAGTAGCTTTGGACCATTAAAGGAATACCTTAGAGATATAATGTATACATATCCTAACAAAGTTCATTTTTAACTTTTATCAGATTTCTGGTGGAGTTCAATCTTTGCAGTTGGTGGAATTCAGACTTCACAGTGAAAGGTAAGTTTGGAAATTGTTTTTTGAGATTGACAACTAGATGGTGAGCTTCACGTCAAATGTAGCCTTTTAGTGAAGTGATATTAATGTGTCATTTCAACTCCATGACCTGAGACTGAGTTCAGCTCAGATTAATGGAAATTTCAAATCATTTCTCAGTGAATATGAGTTTGCAGCATATAATTAACTATCAATTTGCACTAAGCACAAATAGAGAAGTGATTGTTGATGGGAAGCTGCATACTGCCTAATACATTTGACTGTACTGGCTGTGCTTAATGGGTCTGATGGATCTTTTCCAAGCTAGGACACCAGATCACTTTGCAGTACTTCGCATAGTTGACAGAAATTATATGATGCCTGGGTTGTTGCTAAAGATATTTAATCCTGTGCTCCGAGACACATTCTGTGCTTTCCACCTTAGGGTAATTGATTACAACTAGGTGGCTTTCTATCAGTATTGAGAAGGCAAACAGTGAGTTGAACAGAGTTGACCTCCAAAGATTAAGAGGTACATATAGACCTGATCAGTGTTATGAGCAAGTGAGTAGGAATCAAATGGTTCCCCACTTGTCCCACTGTTTGTTTGACTGCAACAGACTTTTTTTAATCAAAAGAGCAACTTTCTAATTCAGTGACTTTACATACTTTGGTTAGATAATACAAAGGCAGGTTTTCTGGAGTTCGAAAGAAGAGAATAGCTTTTCTTGTACTTAACACAGTTTAAATAAAATAAATATGAAAGCACCTTGACCTTCACAGGCATACTCTTGAAGTTCACATTCAGACAATTGTATTACAGAGTGGGATGATAGTTTAGCCAATTTATAGTGCAGTAAACGTAAAGTTACATAACTCTTCAAGTTTAGTGACTTCACACACTATAGGCTAAAGTTAGGTGGAAATGGCTACTGCAGATGCCAGAGATTAGAGTCAAGATTTGAGTGGTGCTGGAAAAGCACAGCAGTCAGGCAGCATCTGAGGAGCAGGAAAATCAACATTTCGGGCAAAAGCCCTTCATCAGGAAGGCTGAAGTTTCTGGTTTCACCACTTTCAAAGTTGGGGCGTTTGAAAGATGCAGCCAAATGATTTACCTGTTCTTCTGAAGATAGTAGCTACTAGGTTGAATTATTTTCAAAATCTCTGTCTATTGCATTGGGATGTCAAAATCAACTGAAAGGGTTCAAAACTTGTAAGCTGTTTGTGGAGAGAAAAAGAAAGAGAGGGAAGCCCCTCCAGTATATTGCTCTTTCAGTGTCTCAGTTGTTTGTCCTAATCTGTAGAGAAAGCAATTGCTCAAACATACATAGGATTATTTGGCTTGCTACATGACATTCACTCTGCAACTGGCCAGCGATCCAAATTTAGTCATGGCTATTGTATTCCAGTTGCATATCTTACATGAGAGATTACAATTGAACACATTCTTTTCATAGCCAACGCCCCATTGTCCAAATGATTAAGTCTAATGGATTGTCTCCACTCACTCCATTCTACACACCAGGCAATTGACCTGATGGATTGTGAATGGTGTAGAAATGTTCTCAGTTCATACTCCTGCAAGGGCAATTGCTCATGAAATGGCTTTGAGACCGATTGTCTCCATTTCAGTGGTATTGGAATGTTAGAGGTTACAATGATACAAGTATACAGTGATATTTGACTGTGACCTCAAGTCACTGGAATCCGGCTTTAGTCTTTTTAAAAGTTTAGTTAGAGGCTTCAGTCAGTAAATTCAAATATATTGTTCATTTTCTTTCAAGCAGGCCTCTTTAACACTAGGAGAAAGTGAGGACTGCAGATGCTGGAGATCAGAGCTGAAAATGTGTTGCTGAAAAAGCGCAGCAGGTCAGGCAGGTCCAAGGAGCAGTAGAATTGAAGTTTCGGGCATGAGCCCTTCTTCAGGAACCCTGAAGCCCTCCTGAAGAAGGGCTCATGCACGAAACGTCAATTCTCCTGCTCCTTGGATGCTGCCTGACCTGCTGCGCTTTTCCAGCAACACATTTTCAGCTCTGATCTCCAGCATCTGCAGTCCTCACTTTCTCCTCTTTAACACTGGGTAAATTTGCAAACTGGTGTGCTCAATTGTTTCCAAAATTGGCCAGTTTTTAATTTCAGGGAATTCATGAAGACTTTCTCTGTTTTATATTGCTCACTTCAGTATGTTTGCACCATATCTCTATTGCACCCTCCTCACACTATCATGGACTTATGAATGATGGAAATACTCACTACTGCTGAAGCTGTCTGAGATTTTCAGTTGCCAGCACCATATTTTAAAACCCAGCCATGCTCCAGGTCAAGCACTGCCAGCCAGGAACTGCCCTTCACAGTGGCAGGGGAATGGGAAGGAAAATATTGTAATGGCATGGAGGTGACAGTTGACTACAAATATAAATTCATATTCATAATTGTATTGCTATTTTACATCATCCCTGTCTGATGGACTGTCATTGCAACTGCAACTACAAGAATCAAACTACACAGTCTACCTGTTCTTGTCAGCTTAGAACCCTACACAATGAAGTGCTAATCTTTTCCTAACTCCCAACACAGCATAACATTTTCTCAGTGTTCAATGTTGGTACATCACTTTCTGGAAAGCCATAAAGCAGTTGAAAATGTGAACATTTATTGAACAACAGCAAAAAGCAAATTAAAAACAAACAGAAGAAACCGCAAAAGAATCAAACTGTGATCTGAAAATCTTATATAAAAACAGAAGTTGCTGGAAAATTTCAGCAGGACTGGCAGCATCTGTGGAGAGAAAGCAAGGTTAATGTTTCAGATCCAGTGACATTTCCGTAGAATTGCTCTGAAGAACTGTATTGTCCAGAACTAGAGGGCTTGGTTTAGGGTGAGAGTGGAAAGCTATAAAAGAGACCTAAAGGGCAACTATTTCACTCAGAAGGTGTTATATGTATGGAATGAGCTTCCAGAGGAAATGGTGGAGGCTGGTACAAGTGCAACAGTTAAAAGGCATCTGGATGGGTATATGAATTGGAAGAGTTTGGAGGGATATGGGCCGGGTGCTGGCAGGTGGGACTAGATTGGGTTGAGATATCTGGTCGTGATGGACGAGTTGGATCGAAGGGTCTGTTTCCGTGCTGTACATCTCTACGACTTTATGAAGGAGGGCACTGGACCCGAAACATGAGCTCTGCTTTCTCCCCAGAGATGCTGCCAGACCTGCTGAATTTTCCCAGAATAAACTGTAATTGCTTTGGGGACAAACAGAACTGCTTGCCTTTCAAGCAACAATATACTTACAGCTAATGCATGATCGCTGCACCCAGTTTACATCTACTGGAACTGGGTATCAATGAAATGCTATTTGACTTGTTGTGCTTGATGCTACATTGCTCTATCATGCTGAAGGTGATATTCCCCCTACTCATTACCCACACCTTCTCCCTTCGAAGGTTACTATTGTTTTCCCAGCACTTCAATATTCATCATACCCTCTCTTTGCCTGCTCCAGTTGTGCAGAACATGCCATGCTAGGACACTCCCTGTCTGGAGTGTACTGCAAATATCCCTCAGACTGATCCAGACATTGGATCGTGAGCTTCAGGAGGCCTATGTTCTGCTCCACAATGGCCCTGGTTGAAAAATGAAGTACACTGTACATACACTCACCCTCATTTGGGGGTTGCATAATAGAGACAATTCCATGGTTACACAGGGTAGACCCTGTCTCCCAGTGAACATTCTTGTAAGACATTGAACCCTTGAAATAAAGCAGGAACATGAATGTCGAGGTTAAAGGCATCATGGCAGCTGCCAGGGCACCTAGCACAGACCTCTGAGAAGCAGTATGGATTGCTGTCCTAGATAGAAGCCTGAAGTAGCAAGTGGTGAGATGGAGCCACCAGGTATCGCCATGACATCCACTATCCAATTGCTGTCTGTAAATTAATTGAACAGAGACTGGTATCCCGACATCAAGTCACCCTATATTTACTTGTGCATAGTACACTGGTTGTAGCTAGCCATCTGGGAGTCAGCCCCTGAACTGAGGAAATTCCAAATTCTCTAACTATATATTTCTTCCCCCAACACCAAATCATTCTTTATTTACTAGTGTGCAGTACACTGACTGTGGCCAGCCAGCTTGGAGTCAGTCCTCAACTGAGGAGCTTCTATTCTCCTGGGGTTTTTTTTCAGTCCTGTCACCTAATCACCCTTTATTCACTAGTGCACAATACACTGGCTGTGGCCAGCTAGCTTTGAGACCATCTTTCAAAACTGAGGAGATTCCACTCTCTTTTTCATCTGTTTTTTTTTAATTTCCCTTGTAAAATCATAATTCATTTCAGAAAATACAAGGATTTATTATGTTATTGGTACTTGCTTCACGAGTTGAATGGAACTTGCTTGGAACTTCAGCCCAGAGCCTGCACGCAGATCGTTCGACCTATACACAGAACCTATATACAAAGGCACTGTCTCGGGCCTAACACAAAGAAATAGCAGCACAGAGATCGGGTTCCATCACTAAGTCACCCTTTATTCATCAGTGCACTGTACACTGATTGTAGCAGCCAGCTGGAAGTCAGTTTCCTGAACTGAGGAGATCCTAAATTTCCATTTATATTGGTCACCCACGGCCTCCTGATTGGCACAGGTTAACAATCCCAATGAAAGACCTGATAGTCAACAAGGTCCACCTGGTTCCAATCACTACATCCCTCCACCACCCCCCTCCACCACATCCGGGGATTGAGGTCTGGTCTTTCTCTTGTAGCTTTTTCTACAACGTTCTCACACCAGGTCCGGTGCCTCTGACTCGGACTCAGACCACTGGCAGTGCATACCAGTCCATTGCCCATCTCTTGCACCCAGAGCATATCAGGAAGGTTTGCTCCTCCTCTTCTGGCAGTAATGGTATCAAGGCTGCCTCCATCTCTGACTCTGAAGTTTTCTCAACAATAGATGGATGAGGAGAACTAATGGTTTCTGACAGGCCTCCTAGCTGTTCTAAGGGGCCAGGTATGTTTTGCTCCTGCCCCATTGCAAGGTAACAGCTTTCAGGTGATCCACACATTTGTTCAGGGCCACCTCACCTTTCTAAGCTTTGTAAGTCAGGGGACCTGACCTTGCATCAACCTTGCCTTGCACCCATACAGTGCCATTTCCTCAGTTCCGGCATCAAACCCTATCCCCGGAATTAAATTGTCTCTCTGTCTTACGGGAGGTGTGTGGCCAGGATTGGCGTTCTTGCTGCCATTTCACCCAAACTTTCCTTCTCTACCTGGGTTCAGCATCAGCCAAAGTATGGGAAGCATACGATATTGGGCATTCTTCTCCAATGGGCCACTGAAATACTGTACGGGGAGGCATCACATGCCAGGTCTACTTCTCACTTCCATTATAGTGGGCCGACACCATAGATGACAATAAATACTTTTTCACTTCCCTCAAGGCAACTCCCTTGCTACCAATTCCAAAGCTGAATTTTCTCAATAGAGGTTGTTAGGGTGCCAAAACGGAGAACAGGTTACATATGAATTTTCCATAATAATTCACTGACCCACAAGAAGACCTAAGCTCCGTTACAGACCTGGGACCTGGGACTCTATCATCCAATGGGTGTAATCCGGTTTTGTCAACTCTGTAACCCAAATAAGTCACTTGGGGCACCTGGAACACACTTTTTACCTTCTAAGGCACCACCCATCTGGGAGAAAGTCATTATGTCCAAGATCTTCAAGTGCTCTGTATTGATCTTCCTGGTTATTAGCCCATCATCCAGATAAATGGGAACCTGGGGAAGCCCTTCTAAAATGTTCTCCATTGTCTGCTGGAAAAGGGAACAAGCTGATGATTTCCCCAAATGACAGTCTTGTATCTTAATATAAACCCTTATGGATGCTAATTGTAGTGTATATCTAGGACTCCTCATCCAGTTGCAGTTGCAGATGCAGATAGTCATGGCTTATGTTCAGCTTCATAAAGGACAGCCCCCTCTGCCAATTTTGTGTACAAGTCCTCTATGCCACAAGAAGTGATTTATCATTTGCTTAAAATTCCCACAAAAGTGAACTAAGCCATCAGGGTGCACAATTGGCACAACCAGTGCTGCCCATTCTGCAAACTACACTGGTTTGGTGATTCCTTCACTGTCCAGCCTCCGATTTCCACCTCTATTTTTGCCCACAAGGCAAATGGCACCAGGTGGGGCTTGCTTCCTGGTCAACATATAAAGTGACTTTGGCCCCTTTGATAGCCCCAAGCCCTTCCTGGGTATTTCACTAGGACTTGACTGAGGCAACCATTTTCTAATCGCAATATGTTGAGCCAGTTTAGGTGAACCTTTCTCAATCAATTCCACTCCAATAGGTTTGGGTCTCAGCCTCTTACTACCATCAGCCAAAGCTGAACCAAGTGCTCCTCATAAGAGATTGGAACTGAAGTCGTGCTCTTAATTTGCAATGGTTCCTCAGTGCATATTCTCAGTTCAGCTGAAGTCTTGCACAAACTTGAGGGTTGGAGACTCAAGCTATTCTTTTTAAAGACAGATTCTGCAGCCACAGATACAATTGCAGCTCCATGGCCTCCATGGTATTGACCTCCATGGGAACTGGGTGACCATTTAACTAAACATTAACTTTAATTGGTTCCAATTTGGATGTTGCTAAACAATTTAATTGTTCTAACCCCCAAGTAGGGACACTTTCCAGCATATGCACTCTCCTGGGTATTGGCCTACAAGTTTTCTCACTCAAGTCAGGCCTTGTAGTCTCAATTGTGCATACCAGCAGCACCTACAATGGCTTGCCAGCCAAGATCCTGAAGAACTTTTGTCACTTGGCCGAGGCTCGGCTTTGTTGTGGGGCTCTGCTATGGGCTGGCCTAGGGTCCTTCTGCTCAAGATATGCACTGTGTGAGGCTTTGCAATTTCCTATATTCAAGTGTTATTCCCCAAGTTCAATCAGACAAGTGAGGGCATCCACTTGGTAGTTCCCAAGCTCCACTGGCTGCATTTTCTAATAACACCACCAGTTGTAGTGTCTGTTTGAAGTCCAGTTTGCACTTCTGTGTGGTTACATCATTAATCCCACATACCAAGCAGTCTCTCAACATCTCATTTAGGGCTAACCCAAAATCACATGCTCTACCAGTCATCTTAACCCCGCAACAATCCCGATATGGATACCCCTGGTTCTCTAACAGCCAAATAAAACTGATAGCATTTCAAAATTAGACCATAAGACCACAAGACATAGGAACAAAAATTAGGCCATTTAGCCCATTGAATCCGCTCCACCATTCAATCATGGCTGATAAGTTTCTCAACACCATTCTCCCCATAACCCTTGATCTGTTTGATACTCAAGAACTTATCTATCTCGGTTTTAAATTACTCAATGACCTGGCCTCCACAGCTTTCTGTGGCAATGAATTCCATAGATTCCCCACTCTCTGACTAGAGAAGTTTCTCCTTATCTCTGTTCTAAAAGGTTTTTTCCTTTATTCTAAGGCTTTGCCCTCGGTTCCTCATCTCTCCTATCAATGGAAACATCTTCCCAACATCTACTCTGTCCAGGTCATTCAGTATGTTTCAATTAGATCTCCCCTCATCCTTCTAAATCCTATTGAGTATAGACTCAGAGTCCTCAAACGTTCCTCATATGTTAAGCTTTACATTCCTGGGTCCATTCTTAATTACCTCCTCTGAGTACGCTGTAGGGTCAGTACATCCTTCCTGAGATATGGGGCCCAAAACTGCGCACAGGGGAGATTTGAGATTGTAATATTCCTTAATCAACTCCATCAACTCTGAGAAGGTTTAGTGTCTGGTGCCTCTGGGAAAGTTAAGCCCTTTATAACTGACAATGCTGCAAGTCCACAAGCAGTCAGAAGGATTTCTCACTGCTTTTCATCTGCTCCAATGCCATTTGCCTGGAAAAAAAATCGCATTCTTTCCACATACTGGGCCCAGTCTTCCATGGCAGTATCAAACAAGTCAAGCTTCCGAAATAGAGACATGATGCTAGTAATGTTTACCCCAACTGCAAGATAACTATTACAAGTGAATGTTTATTTTGGACTAGGTCAGACCTCCTCAAAACATTTCAAGAAGGTGTCCTAGACCCTAACTTTTCTAGTTGTTTTAAGCAGGTGTACAGTGGATATTCCAGGCGCAATGCAACTGGCCAAACCACTCAGTTTTAAACAAAACAGAATTTATTCACAGACTACTGAATGAAACAGAAACAAAAAAGAATAGAATTTAGAATACCTTAACCCACCTGAAAACTCAGTTAACTCTATTGCAAATTAATGATGCTGTTCCAAATACTTGCAACATCCCCATAAGCGCCCCACTAACAAATAAAAAGTAAAATCAGATACAGGTTCTGACAGGAGAGATGTCAGAGAGAGAGGATCAGCATGGAACTATTGTTTTGAGTCCAGCAGCTTCTCTGGGTTTCCAGTTAAAACTTGACCAGCAGCCACAAACAAAACAAAACCAAACCAAACCAAACCCTTAACTGGGAGAATTGGCCACTCCCCTTTCATTGTATAAGTAGATTCACATTTCATTGTTCAAATGTTTGCTGCAAAATCAGGACTTCAGTTTTCTTGATATTGAGAATCTCATTCTTCCAATCTTGCCATCACCCAAGTTGTTCAGGAGCTCGGAAAATTCAGCACAATAAGTTTTACTGATTTCCTTTAGAACAACATGGGTTGTAGGATAATACGATAAGAGGTACTTAGGATTATGAATGGAATATACATAGAAACGGACTGCTTGCAATTATTGGGTGGTAAGAGATTAAATGTAAGAGATATAGATCAGAGGGCAGGAAAAACCGGGCATTGTCGGGTGGGTGCGGAATTCACTCCCAGGGTCTGAGACATTTGCCAACACTTGACAACATTTAAGGTTAGATTAGAAAGGTGAATGGATGGACATGGAAATGCAATAGCAAAATATGATGATAAATATTTATACCTTTGACAAACAAACACCAGCATGTACTGGTTGGAACAAATCTACTTTCTTGTATTATAATTTGTATTTGTATTTTGATTATATATAATCACTATGTGTTTACGTGTTAATGTAGGAAACATCCTTTTGAGATAAATTTCAGTTTGTTTTAACATTAGTCTATTTTCTTATTTGTTCTCAAGATTTGCACATTAGTGACCTGGCCAGAGTTTATTGCCAACAGTAGTGGCCATGAGTAGATCATGATGGAACTTCTCCTTTATCTGTTTTGTTTATGTCAGTTTAATACAACTTCAGAGGATAGTTAAACATTAGCCACATTGGTGTGGGCCCAGATTCATATATCAACCAGACTGCAAAATTGCAGCAGGTTTATTTCCCTTTAGGACATTAGTAAACCTTTAGGATTCTCATGTCAACTCATTCACTTCATTCACCTTTAATGCTGACAGTTTTATTTCCAATTTTGTCTTTTCGCTGAAGTGAGATTCTCAAACTGCCATGATCCCTTTTGAATTCATATTCACCCAACCAATAGTCCTGGGGTCTGGATTACCAGCACAGCAATGTAACCACTACATTTATAAACCCTGAATCACCAGGTGGGATTCAATCCCATTTTGTAAATTTTCATGGCAGTTTTTAATTGTGATTGTTGAACTGTTAGTTTGGTACCACAGGTTAGCATACTGGCAAAAGGAAATTACATGCTGGGCAAAAAAAGCAATAATCTTACATTAAAATTAGTTCACAAAAAATAGACATTGAGTTATTAATAGTACGTAGAGGAAAGCAAAGTGAAATTGACAAAAATGGAATAGAATAAACTGGAAGACAATGGACAAATATTTAAAATCTTTGCTTCGTTTAAGATTGTCCTTGTGGCATCTATTTTTCAAGCACTGACTTAACCTTTACTGTGAAAAACTTTATACTTGAATTAAGTTGATTTCTTACTATAATGGTGATGTTTGTATTAATCCTACTATATGTCAAGAGGAAAATTAAGGTTTATGTTCGGGTGAGACTTGAAGGCTTAGTTAGGGCGCTTGACAGTTACAAGTTAGCCAGGAAAGACCTAAAGAGAGAGCTAAGAAGAGCCAGGAGGGGACATGGGAAATCGTTGGCAGGTAGGATCAAGGAAGCCCTATGGCTTTCTATAGGTATATCAGGAATAAAAGAATGACCAGACTAAGATTAAGGCCAATCAAGGACAGTAGTGGGAAGTTGTGCGTGAAGTCAGAGGAGGTAGGGGAAGCGCTAAATGAATGTTTTTCGTCAATATTCACACTGGAAAAAGGTGATATTGTCAAGGAGAATACTGAGATACAGGTTACTGGAATAAATGGGATTGAGGTGCACAAGGAGGAGGTGTTAGCAATTCTGGAACGTGTGAAAATAGCTAAGTCCCCTGGGCTGGATGGGATTTATCCCAGGATTCTCTGGGAAGCCAGAGAGGAGATTGCAGAGCCTTTGGCCTTGATTTTCATGTCGTCGTTGTCTACAGGAATAGTGCCAGAAGAGTGGAGGAGAGTAAACATTGTTCCCTTGTTCAAGAAGGGGAGTAGAGCCATCCCTGGTAAATGTAGACCAGTGAGCCTTACATTGGTTGTGGGTAAAGTGTTGGAAAAGGTTGTAATCATCTAGAGAGGAATAAGTTGATGAGGGATAGTCAAATTGTTTTGTGAAGGATAGGTCACGCCTCACAAACCTTATTGAGTTGTTTGAGAAGGTGACCTAACAGGTGGATGAGGGTAAAGCGGTTGATGTGGTATACATGGATTTCAGTAAGGCATTTGATAAAGTTTCCCATAATAGGCTATTGCACAAAATACGGAGGCATAGGATTGAGGGTGATTTAGTGGTTCAGACCAGAAATTAGCTAGCTGAAAGAAGATAGAGGGTGGTGGTTGATATGAAATGTTCATCCAGGAATTCATTTACTAGTGGTGTACCACAAGGATCTGTTTTGGGGCCACTGCTGTTTGTCACTTTTTATAAATGACCGGGATGAGAGCATAGAAGGAATGGGTTAGTAAATTTGTAGATGACACTAAGGTCAGTACAGTTGTAGATAGTGCCAAAGGATGTTGTGGGTTACAGAGGGACATAGATACGCTGCAGAACTGGGCTGAGAGGTGGCAAATGGAGTTTAATGCGGAAAAGTGTGAGGTGATTCACCTTGGAAGGAACAATAGGAATAAAGAGTACTGGGCTAATAGTAAGATTCTTGGTAGTGTAGATGTACATAGATCCCTGAAAGTTGCCACCCAGGTTGACAGGGTTGTTAAGAAGGCAAATGGTGTGTTAGCTTTTATCGGTAGAGGGATTGTGTTTCGGAGCCTGTTGCGACTGCACTTGGAGTATTGCATATAGTTCTGGTCAGCAGTACATTATAGGAAGGATGTGGAAGCTACGGAAAGGGTTCAGAGGAGATTTACAAGGATGTTGCCTGGTATGGAGGGACGGTCTTACAAGGAAAGGCTAAAGGACTTGAGGCTGTTATTGTGAGAGAGAAGGTTGAGAGGTGACTTGATTGAGACATATAAGATCATCAAAGGGTTAGATAACATAGACAGTGAGAGCCTTTTTCCTCAAATGGTGATGGCTAGCATGAGGGGACATACCTTTAAGTTGAAGGGTGATAGATATAGGACAGATGTCAGCAGTAGTTTCTTTACTCAGAGAGTAGTAGGGGCATGGAACGCACTGCCTGCAACCATAGTAGACTCACCAACTTTAAGGGCATTTAAATGGTCATTGGATAGACATAGGAATGAAAATGAAATAGTGTAGTTAGATAGGCTTCAGATTGGTTTCACAGATTGGCGCAATATCGTGGACTGTACTGCACTGTAATGTTCTGAGCTTAAACAATGATCATCATAGAGAATCTGTAACATCTTTGAAAATACTAGCAGATTGAGAGTTAATTTCTTCAGTACTATGATGTGCATTTGAACATTCTAATTATCCATATATCAGTCCTGTCTTCAGTTTTTTAAAGTAATATTTTGTTGGCTTGTTCTCTGCTTTCTTAGTATGAATTTATCTTAAATTATTTTTCTATTGTAGCCTAATTTCAATACAGTTTTCTAATTGGTCACAAACCTATTAGAACTTTTAACTTTATTATCAGTAATCATTTCAAAATGTAAATATTCACTTTGAAAATCAGTTCTATATAACATGATACTACAGAACTGACAGTTTTGAAAGAACATATGTACAATTTTGAACTATTATGAAGTCATGTAACTACATTTTTAATAGTTTTGTGGCAGAAGAGGTTACATGACAGTGAAAAGGTGTGAATAAAAATTGTAATTATTTAACTCATTCCATAATATGAATGAATATAATGATCTTGATTTTCCAATGTTGAAGAGTGTGGTGCTGGAAAATCAACCAGTCAGGCAGCATCTGAGGAGCAGGAGAATCAATGTTTCAGGCATAAGCCCTTCATCAGGAATGAAGGGTTGATTCTCCTGCTGCCTGATTGACTGTCGGATGCTGCCTGACTGGCTGTGCTTTTCCAGAACCGCACTGTTCGACTCTGATCTCCAGCATCTGCAATCCTAACTTTTTCCTGGTTGATTTTCAAATGGCCTGACAGCCTGTATTCCAGTATACATCAGAGTTACCTTAAGGCATCCTCATTATAGCATGCTTGAAGGGAGATGATAGCCTAGTGGTATTATTTCTAGACTATTAGTCCAGACACCTAGATGATATTCTGAGGACCTGAGTTCAAATTCTGCCATGGCAGAATAAACATCTGGAATTACAAGCCTAATGATTTTGTTAGGGAAAAGCCTATCTGGTTCACTAATGTCCTTCACTGTCTACTGGCCTGCATGTGACTCCAGCAATGCGCTTGAATCTTAACTTCTCTCTGAGCAATGAGAGATGGAAAATAAATGCTGGTCTAGCCAGTGCTGCACACATCCCAATTGCCTGCGAGATTTTCCAATGGGCAATTCTACTACTGGAACCTTCTGAAAGTTCTCCATTTAAATCTGAGATTTCAGATGAAATTTGATCAGAAAAAGTTAGACTATGAAATACAAAAGCTAACTCCTGAGTAACTACTAAATTAAACTGGTTGTACATTTATCTCACACACCCCCAACTATACCTCCTCAATGCCACTTACACCTCCCCAGTCCTTGATCCAACACTCTCCTGAGGCCTGACCCCACTTTTGTCCCACCAGACCTGCGTCCCTTTGCCTCACACCATACCTAGCCTAACCCAAGTGCCTCCAGATCAGAATACCCTTCCCTCTGCCCAACACAATCTGAATATCACTCATTGGACCAAAACTTACCTTAAATTTGACCTTTCCCTCCCAGTCCCCCTCAGGAACTGATTTCTACCTGGTACCTACATACATGGCACCAAACAGCTAGCACCCTATTACCTGACATACTATGTCTAGTCATCAACATCCTACTCCTGGCACTCTACACCAGGGCCCAGATTACACCTTACTTACCTGGCACCCCAGAGCCCTTTTCAACAGTAACCCTACTTACCTGGTACTGATTCCCCTACCCACCTGGTACTTTTCCCTCCCAGCACCCTCATATTATGCCTACCTTTTTTTTCCCATCTGATATAGTTTCAGTTTGACAGCAAAGTGCCTGTCAGGACCTTTATGGAAGCAAACTGCTGTGCAAAGAGGGTATGCTCTGAAAGAACAGTCAGAATGGAAGTACGGCTCTGCATTTTAGACAGAAACCTGAGAAGAATCTCCTCACAGAAATGTGGAGCTCCATTCATTTGTAAAAAAAGAGCTGGATTGGCAATGTGTGAGAAATTACTGCATCTCAGAAGGTCTGGCCTAATATTTCATCAGTTAATTACTGCAACAGTGATGTAGAGAATAGCAAAAATAATCAATCTAATGACACTGAATAAATCCACATCTCATATCGAGCAAGATTGTGTGTACATATTTAAGAATATCTTTACTTGCAGAAGTCTTACCAATGAATAAGAAACAGACAGGACTCTTAGAGTAAGGATCTATTAGAAAAAGATTAATATGTAGGAACTGGGAAGAGTACAACTGCATCACAGCTTGGCTCATTCTCAGTTCAGAAAAATAACCCTCATTGAACAAAAATGAACAATTCATATATTACAATGGAACCTTTCTATCATTCTGGCTGATGGTGAGGAGGAGGAGGGGGTGTCTCCTTACTCTTGTAGGTAATGAAAATTGACAAATAACTTAACTTTAATTTATTAACAACAATGTCAATGTTTTTGCATAGATTCAGTCCACCAGTCTCTCTAAGCCTAAGACAGACCATCACACAGAAATATTATTGATGTATAGTAGTGAACAAACGCTTCACCCATTTCCTTTACTATTTTTACAGGGGCATTAATTTACTTGAATAAACAGGCCAATTGCCCCTGTAAAAATAATTGGCAAAACAATGTAGAGCAAAGGCAATAAATACTAATTTGCTAATATAATCAAGTAATTCATAAGTTAACACCCCTTTTTATAAGGGTCATAGTTTTGGGCAGACCCAACTGACATATTGGACACCTGTCATCCAGTCTCAACATTCCCATTTTGAAGTTGAAACGACTGGGGACAGATGCTCTGAAGAAGACTGCAACAGGGCACAGCAAAAATTCATTTTAATTACATAAACAAAGAGCTTCCTTTTATGTACAATGAAAGAGCAAAAAAGAAATACCATGCCTACAACCCTGGCCTGATAGATAAATACAGAACTAAAGGAGGCCATGTGGATGTACTCAGCCTGGTAATAGTTTATTCTGTGGAGCCTGGAAGAGTTTCTTAATTGACCATTTGTGAAATACCTGTCAAAGTTTTAACCAGGCACACAGAGGTGTCTTAGGATCATAATTTACACACAAACGATCTACACACTGAAGTAGGCAGACATTCCAGCCACCCGCATGGGATGTCATGCGGTTTCCAGAGAGTCAATAAAAACATAGCAATATGTCATTTTTGGCTGTTTCCATTTCATTTACCACAGGTCTTCCAAAACATTATCCCCTGCTTAGATTCATCATTAATGCCATTTAGGCAGGACATTGTGAGTTCAAGCCATATGCCAGGAGATAAGCACATAATCAGGACCAATACACGCGCTGTACTTGGGGTGTGCTAGACTAACTTTTTTCAGATGAGATGTTACACATAACTCTCATCTTCTGTACAAGGTGCAAATATGGAGACCAATGGTATGACATGAAGATAAGCTGGAGAGTTGATAGGAGGGGATTTTCTGCTGTTGTGTGCAGTGTAGGCAATGGCAAGAAAGCTGGGGAAATATGTCAAAAATGAAAAAGAAACAGATTCTCAACATTAAGAAAACATTTCTGATTTATGGTCCTTAGCTTACTTTCTGGATGTTAACTCAATTTGCACCTAATTGGAGGCTGCCAGCTTCTGTGTCTTGCATTGGTTTTTAATGCAGACAGACAGGCAAGCAGCTGGTTATTTTTCAATGCACAGAACAGTTATGGGAATGGACATGGTGCTGTACAGCACATTGCTACGTCAATGTCACATCTGCAGCATGCACAGTTAACACATGGCATGTGCTTCAAGTACATGATCATTTCTGAAAGTCAAAGGCATTCAGGTCTCACTGTGGTTAAATAGCACTGCAATATGCCAAGGAGTGCCACCACAGTCAGATAGGGGCTCATATAATTCCAGTCCAGGGGTTTGACCATGGTCAGTCAGGTACTTGGTCATACCAGAGTCGAGAAATGAGTGAACTTCTGGTTGAAAGATTAGACCATGTACAGTCAAGTGCAATCAGTCCAGGAATTACAGGTACATCAACCTAGATGAAATGGAGGCATCAGTCTTGGAGTTGGGTTGTTTGTTGTTGGGGCTTTCATGCCAGTTAGTCCAGGGGTGAGCCACAGTCAATTCTGAAGTTTGGTCAGGCACCTTATCTAGGACCAGTCCATGAAACCCTGGGGAAAACAGAAAGATTAAGCCTGCGGCTGGAGCTCTTGGACAGATTCACTGCGTGAATTATTACAGTGATAGGGGGCAATTCAAGATAGAAGTATGGAATTTCATATAGTGTAGGAGAGGATGTGGAGTTCCTGGAGTGAGTGTGGGAGGTTTCTCAAGTCACAATCATTCTAGTCTCTACATGAAGACAGTGTATGGTCAACAAGAACAACACAGTTTGCTAAGCTAAGGCGCTGGGTCAAGTGACGACAATAGCCATTATATAAAGGCCATGAATGGAAATGGGGAGAGGCTGTAAAATCATTGAGAACACAGAAACAAAAAGCAATGTTATGGTTGGAGAATTTTCCTGCATCTCAGGTGGAGTCTGCAGTAACTGACAAGGACACAAATTTGAAATCTTGTCATCTTCAATCCAAAGGCAATTACACAGTAACAAGACAAATGGTTTTTCTCCTTCGAGGCAAAGTAAAATGGCTTGAATTTGAGGCTCTAATGGGGCAATTGTGTTATTCATATGTTTGCTGACTCAGTGATGCCACCTGTGCAGCATCAAATTGCAATTCATTAGCAGGTCATTCCTTTTCTGAGAATGAACATTGCAAACATAAGGATGGATATGTTACTGTCCACTTTAGAACACAAGTAACAACAATAAAATAGTCACAAATCTTTATCACAATGGTCATAAAATGTATTAATATGTTATTTTATATTCCCTCCATGTTCTGTTGAAACATACTTTTTAAAGTAACTCAATCTGTGCAGTTAATGGGATATGAATAAATTTGTGAACCCCATGCTCCCAGATCTGATCTGACCTTACAAGCAACTTAGGTCAGAATTTTGCAATGTCATTATCCTACTCTCTACATTGAATATCGGGGCTTCTGAAATTACTGAAAGTTTCAGATTGCACCTCCAACAACATGATAGCGTCAATATTAGTTTGTTTTTGCCAAAAAAAAAGCTGGGTGGTAAATTTACACATGCATAGTCCTGCTAGCCTGCCCTAAGTCGGACAAAAGGACCACAGAAACCCTGATAAAATATCTTTTCTACACTTTCCATAGTTATCATGTTTAATCTGTGCTTAAATTCATCTCCTCAGACTTATTTTTGCATTTTCCGAGTTTTTTATTTAGATCGTCTCATGTACTTCTATAATTTTTTTTCTCATCATTGAACAATCACGCATGTACGGATAAAAACTAAAATAGACTGAAAAGGTTATAGAGTCTTAGAGGTTTCTTTGTACCATCTCCTGGAGCATTTTAACATCAGGTCAGATTCCTTCAACTCTGCCTCTCATACGGGTGGCATCAAACGCACAGTAACTCGCCTCTTGCACCTGGACCATCTCGGAAGAAATTCATTCTCCTCTGACTAGAGATGGCAAAGATGTTGAGACAGCAACATCCACCATGTCCATCTCAAATTTTGAGGTATCCTCAATGATGAATTGAGAGGGAGAACCCATGGATTCCAGAACAGTCGGAAAGGCAGTTGAGGAGTTGGACACATTTTGGTCCCACACTGTTTGCCAGATTGCAACTTTCATACCTTGCACATGCTTGTTCACCTATCCGAACTTCATACTTCATTGGACTGATCTTGTATCAACCATGTTTCTTACCCATGCAGGACTATTCCCATTGTTCCTACACCAAACTTCATCCCCTGAAGTAAACAGTCTGTCCCAGTTAGAGGAGTTTTATGTCCATATTGGCATTCCTGATGCTGTTTCATCCTCCGCCAACAGGTCCAGAAAGATCAGATTTAACCTGGTGTTGAGTCTTCTCCTATTAGCTTTGGGCAACACTTTAAGTAGTCCTAGTAGGGGTTTGTGATCCATTATTATTGCAAATTTGTGTCTGTAAAGGTATTAGTTGTACTTCCTGATTCCAAATATGATCACCAAACCTTCCTTCTCTACCTGGGTGTATTTACTCTCTGTATTAGCCAAAGTCCTCAATGCGTAGGCCATCGCTGAGCTAATGCTACCCTGACACCATATGGGGAGGCATTGTGTGTCAATACAAGATCTCATTTGGCATAGTATCCCAACACCTTTGACGATGATCGCTGCTTCTTTTTTCAAAAGCAATGGCTTGTCTATGCGACCATTTCAAAGGCTGACCCTTTTTTAAGAGTTGATGCAAAGATGCCAGGATGGAAGCCAGCTTATGTATGAATATTCCACAAACATTCGCCAGTTTAAGGGAAATCCCAAGTTCTGTTAAAGGTGTGAGAACTCGGGCACCTTTGATTGCCCTCACTTTATCTTCCAATGGGTGTCGCCTAGTCTTATCAACTCTGTAGCCCAAGTAGTTCTCCTGAGATGCCTGGAACACACATTTTTCTCTTCTATGGCATACATCCACCTGAGAGACATCTAAGGACTATATCCAAGTTCTCTAAGAGCTTCTTATTGGTCTTCCCTGTTATTAGCCCTTCGTCTAGATAAATGGTGACCTGGGGTAGACTTTGTAAAATGTTCTCCTTTGTGTACTGAAAAACTGTGGACTGGTATTACCTCAAATGGCAGTCTCATGCATTGGTATTAATTGTAGCAAACTTCTGGGAATCCTAAGATAACAGCAATTGTGAAGTACTCATGGCTCATGTCCAGCGTCGTGAAGGACCACCCACTTCCCCCCCTCCCCCACCCCCCTTTGTTTTGGGGTTGTGCTATGGGCTGACCTGGAGTCCCTGTCTTCAGGATATGTCCGAAGTGAGGCTACACAATTACCTTCACCCAAGTGGTGTTCCCCAAGCTCAGTCAGACTGGCAACAGTGTCCACTTCAATCAGAACACCCTGCAACTCAGAAGGGCCACTTGCTGCATTTTCCAATGATAAAGTTGGCTGTAGTGCTTGTTTGAAGGCCAGTGGACTTCAGCTAGCAGGCACTTTTGCATGGCTACATCATTAATCCTACATACCAAATGGTTTCTCAGCATCTCATTAAGGGTTAAACCGAAGTCACATGTCTCTGCGAGTTGTTTGAACCTAGTCAAAAATCCTGATACGGATACCCCTGGTTCTTAAATTGCCAAGTAAAACTGATAACATCTCAGAATTAGAGGAGGGTTGTGGTCGTAATATTCCTTAATAAATCAATAAACTTTGAAAGATTTTGGTAGCTGATGCCTCAGGGAAAGTTAGGCTCCGAATAACTGAAAAAGTTACTTTTTGTCTGCACCAATGTCATTTGCCTGGAAATACCTCCCCCATTCTTTACATATACTGGGCCCAGTCTCCAACGGCAAGATCAAATGAGTCAATCATCTCTAGTAATGACATGATGCTAGAAAGGCTTACCCCCCCCCCCTCCCAACACAAAACAACTGTTGCGAGTAAGTTTCTTTAGAGGCATGCTTTTCTCTCATCGCCACTGAAATAACTCCACAGAGGCTGATATCCCATCACCAAGTCACCCTTTATTTACATGTGAAAAGTCCTTGACACTGATCCAGCTTCCTCAGAGCTAGTTTTCAGTGAACAGAAGCTCTAGCACTCCAGTTTATATCTGTCAGCCAGAGCTCTCTGACTGGACCAGATTAACAGCCCCAATCATGGAACTCGTATTCTGCAAAGTCCACCTGGCTGACCTTGCTACAAATCACAACAGCAACTCCAGATCTAAATATCCTTAAGTATTATGAAGGTTCCTACCTATACCACCTTTGCAGGCAGTAAATTCTAAATTCCAACTATTCTCTGTGTGAAAAACAATTCCTTACAACCCTTCTAAACATCCTGCCCCTTGCCTTAAATCTGTGTTACCTTATCATTGATCCCTCCACCAAGGAGAAATTCTTTCCTGCATACCCTATTGATGCCCCTCATAATTTTATACCAAAAAATCATGTCACCTTCCTCTGTCTCCACTGCTCCAAGGAAAACAACTCCAGTCAATTCAATCTGTCTTCATAACTAAAACTGTCCAGACCAGGCAACATCCTGGTAAATCTCCTCTGCATCCTCTCCAGTGCAATCACATCCATCCTATAATGTGGATTCCAGAAGTGCACACAGTACTCCAGCTAAGGCCTAACCAATGTTCTGTACAGTTCCAATGTAATCACCCTGCTCTTTTACTCTATGCATCGGCTTATAAAGGCAAGCATTTATAAGCCATTTCTTAACCATTTATCTACCTGTCCTACTATCTTAAGGTACACCTGAGCATAGGCATTTGTGTCCCTTTGATCCTTGGTTTCCAAGAACCTACCATGCATCATGAATTCTTTAGCCTTGTTTATCCTTCCCAAGTGTTTCATCTCACATGTGCACAACTGAATTCAATTTGCCACTGATCAGCTCATCTGATGGCCATCTGTATCTTCTTGTAATCCAAAACTATCATCCTCACTATTTCCCACCCCAATATTTGTATCATCTGCACACTTGCTGATTAACCTTCATCAATTCATTTATGTAAATAATTTGTGTAAACCACAAACAGTAAGGGCCATAACATTGATTCCTGTGGAACACCACTGGCCAAAGGTTTCCAGTCACAAAACACACCTTGATGATTACCCTCTGCTTCCTGCCACACCACTAATTCTGGATCCAATTCGCCAAACTTTCTCAGATCCCATGGACTCTTACTTTTGCTATCAGTCTGCCATGTGGCATTTTATTAAAAGCCTTGCTGAAGTCAAAATAGGCGATGCAGAAGTAGGTACTGTAGATGCTGGAGATTAGAGTCAAAATTAGAGTGGTGCTGGAATCCTGATGAAGGGCTTTTGCCTGAACCGTTGATTTTCCTGCTCCTCGGATGCTGCCTGACCTGCTGTGCTTTTCCAGCACCTTACTAATCTTGATTCAAAATAGGCTATGTCAAATGCATTGTCCTCATCCCTGCAGTTGAACAAATTCAGTCAAGTTGGTCAGACATGACCTCTCCTTAACAAAACCATGTTGACTGTTCTTGATTAATCCCTGTCTCTCAAAGTGCAGATTAATTCTGTCCCTTAGAATGTCTTCCAATAGTTTTCCCACCACTGAGGTTAGACTGATTGGCCTGTAGTTTCATGGCTTATCCCATGCCAAGTCTGTAGGATTGTAATTTTTCTGTGATTGCAACCACAGAGATGCAACTGAATAATGAAATATCAAGCATTCTTTGATGAACTGTCACACGTTTGGGTCAGATTCAACCCTCACCAAAAGTCTGGAAAAACACTACATTCCAGCAAAGGGAACAAAAACAGCTCAAGTATATTGTCTCCCAAAAAAAAAGTTTCCAGCAGGAGTTTCACAAATAATAAGTCTGATGGTAAGCATCTCGCTGCAGAAAAGAATGGTTTAATTGTAGGCCCTTTTCATTTCAATCAATTTGCTTCTTGAACTTAGAATGTAAAATTTGCAGTACTGCTGCAAACACCTCCTCCATATCATTTAAAAATTACATTATAATATTAATGTATTTTAGTATTTCTGTACCTTTTTGCTTATGCAATTAAAACTAAATAATTTTCATAAAGGAGTTTATGATTTCTCCCTAGACACTGCTGCTTTGCAGTTTGCAAGAGCGAAGGCAAAATCAGATGTAATGGTGTTACAGTTAAATAAAGGTATATACAGGGGCATGAGAGAGGAACTGATGAAAATCGACAGGAAGCAGAGCCTAGTGAGGAAGACAGTAGAGCAACAATGGAAGCAGTTTCTGGGTGTAATTGAGGACACAGTAGAGAGCTTCATTCCAAAGAAAAGAAAGATTAGCGGGGGCTGTGGGGTGGGGTGGGGTGGGGGATGTGGGGGGTGGAATTAGACAACCATGGCTGACAAAGGAAGTCTGGAAATGTATCATAGAAAAAGAGAGAGCCTATAAAGTGGCCAAGAGCACTGGGAAATCAGAAGGTTGGGAAGACTACAAAAACAAACACAAGACAACAAAGAGAGAAATAAGGAAGGAGACGATCAAATATGAAGGTAAGCTAGCCAGTAATATTAGAAATGATAGTAAAAGTTTCTTTCAATACATAAGAAACAAACAAGAGGCAAAAGTAGAGATTGGGCCACTCCAAATTGATGCAGGAAGGCTAGTGATAGGAGATAAGGAAATAGCAGAAGAACTTAATAAAATCTTTGTGTCAGTCTTCACAGTGGAAAACACGAATAATATCCCATAATTAAGGAGAGTCAAGGGGCAGAGTTGAGTATGGTAGCCATTACGAAAGAGAAAGCACTTGAAAAGCTAAAAGGTGTAAAAATTGATAATACCCTGGCCCGGATGGGCTACACCCTAGAGTTCTGAGGGAGGTGACTGAACAAATAGCGGAAGCGTTGGTTGTAGTCTGTCATAAATCACTGTAGTCAGGGCAAGTCCCAGACAATCACTGTTGTAACCCCTTTGTTCAAAAAAGGATCAAGACAAAAGATGGAAAATTATAGACCAATCAGCCTAACCTCGGTTGTAGGTAAATTTCTAGAAACCATCGTTAAGGATGAGATTTCTAAATTCTTGGAAGTGCAGGGCCAGATTAGAACAATGCAGCATGGATTTAGTAAGGGGAGGCCGTGCCTGACAAACCTGTTAGAATTCTTTGAAGAGGTAACAAATAGGTTAGACCAGGGAAACCCAGTGGATGTTATCTACCTAGACTTCCAAAAGGCCTTTCATGGATGGCTGCTGAGCAAGGTGAGGGCCCATGGTGTTTGAGGTGAGCTATTGGCATGGATTGAGTATTGGCTGTCTGACAGAAGACACAGAGTTGGGATAAAAGGTTCTTTTTTGGAATGGCAGCTAGTGACAAGTCGTGTCCCACGGGGTTCAGTGTTGGGGCTGCAGCTATTCACTTTACATATTAATGATCTGGATGAAGGGACTGGGGGCATTCTGGTGAAGTTTGCTGATGATATGAAGTTAGGTGGATAGGCAGGTAGTACCGAGGAGGTAGGAGACTACAGAAAGATTTAGACAGTTTAGGAGAGTGATCCAAGAAATGGCTGATGAAATTCAATATGAGCAAATGCAAGTTCTTGCACTTTGGAAAAAAGAACACAGGCATGGACTATTTTCTAAATGGTGAGAAAATTCATAAAGCCAAAGTACAAAGGGATCTGGGAGTGCTAGTCCAGGATTCTCTAACGGTTGACTTGCAGGTTGAGTCCATGATTAAGAAAGCAAATGTAATGTTGTCATTTATCTCAAGAAGGTTAGAATGTAAAAGCAGTGATGTGCTACTGAGACTTGATAAATCTCTGGTTAGACACCATTTAGAATACTGTGTCTAGTTTTGGGCCCCACACCTCAGGAAGGACATACTGGCACTGGAGTGTGTCCAGCGGAGATTCACACGGATGGTCCCTGGAATGGTCGGTCTAACATACAATGAACAGCTGAGAATCCTGGGATTGTATTTGTTAGAGTTTAGAAGATTAAGAGGAGATCTAATAGAAACTTACAAGATAATGCATGGCTTAGAAAGGATGAACGCTGGGAAATTGTTTCTAAAAGGTGGAGATACTAGGACCCATGGGCACAGCCTTAGAATTAGAGGGGGTCAATTAGAACGGAAATGAGGAGACATTTCTTCAGCCAGAGAGTGGTGGGCCTGTAGAATTAATTGCCATGGAGCACAATGGAGGCTGGGACGTTGGGTGTCTTCAAGGCAGAGATTGATAAATTTTTGATCTTGCAAGGAATTAAGGGATACAGGGAGAGTGCAGGTAAGTGACGTTGAAATGCCCACCAACCATGATTGAATGGCACAGTGAACTCGATGGGTCAAATGGCTTTACTGCCACTCCTATTGCTTATGGTCTTAATGTCTTTTCCATTTATGTATCTCTAGCTAAAGAACGGTATTGTATTATCTTGTATTGTTTGAAACATTATGTGATTTAAAGATTCCCAATCCTGTAAATCCTTCTGGATTGGTTGTCCCTCACTAAAGTAAACTGTATTCTTAATTAAGTTGTCTTGATTCTTTTGACAAAACACATTGTTTTGATAATATCTAAGAAATATTATCTTTTGCTGTTTAGGTTATCATTATACAAAGGTTATTCATTTACATTCTAACTTCCTGCTAATATCAGATATCGCTCTGTAAGGATTTAAAAGTATGTGATTCATCTTGAGGTATTTAAGACTACCAATTCTCCAAACATGTTGTGAATAGACTTTATTTCTTTAAACAATGATTATGTTTCTAAAGAATCAATTAAGTTCACAAGAAAATGAATTCTATGAATTGTTATTCTGGCTAGTTCTAATCATATATTAAACCCTAGACTATCTTGATTATCAGTTATACCAATCCAGCCAGGAGGACAATGGTCATACTAATGATGAAATAGTACATTTTATTGATATTAAGATTAGCAATATAATTTTATGTTAGTTTCCAGGTTGTTGGAGCTGATTGGATCTTTGGTTTATCATGTGCTTTTTTGCAGATCAGTTTTCACCAGTGCATTTATTGTTCTAAATTAACTCGTCCATTGGGCAAGAGTGTCTTGTATTTATGTTTTAAAATTTCTTTCTGTCTGTCTTTTGCAGCAGTCTGAGATGTAAAATATCAGGTTTCTGGGACTTATCAACATTCAGTCCCATTAATTTCCTTCAAATTTTCACTCACCTTAGTCCCTTGGAAATCTAATTCTGGGAGATTTCTTGCATGTTCCTCAAGTGAAGGCAGACACAAAGTAATCATTTACTTTCTCTGTTATTTCCATTACAAAGTTTCCTGTAATTAACCCACATTTGCCATGGCCAATTGTTTCTTTCATACATACCTATAGAAGCATTTACAATCTGTTTTTATGTTTCTGTTAGTTTACATTGAGATTCTATGCTTCCTTTCTTTATTAGTGTCTCAGTCATCCTCTACTGTTTCCTAAAATCATCCCAATTTTCAATATACTACTATTTCTGGCAACTCAATAGGCCTTTTCTTTTTATAGTATGTCATCCTTTCAATCAAGTGTTAGCCATGATTACCTGACTATTTTGGATTGTTCATGCCTTGAAGAAATGTATGTTACTGTAAAACTATGTAAAAATTCTGTAAACACTATCCATCATGAACCATCATACATTTTAATGCGTGTTCCTACTCCACTTTAACCATTTTGTCACTCATAACTTCAGAATTTCTTTTGTTCAAATTTAACACCCTGACTTCAAACTGAGCCTCACTTTGAAACATAATGTAAGTTGCTACCATGTTATTGTTGCTCATCCTTAAATGTTCTCTTAGAACAAGATTATGAATTAGCACTTTTTCATAACATAATGCTAGATCAAAACTGGTATGTTCTCTAGTCAGTTCCTCAAAACATTGCTCTATTAAACCATTCCATACACACTTTCGAAACTTATCCACAATAGCATTAGTGCTCATCAGGTTTACCCACTCTATATGCAGATTGAGGTTACCCATGTTTGCTGGATTACCATGCTGTGTACGTCTCTAATCTCCTGATTAATTTCATGACTCACAGTACCACTATAATCTGGCCATCTTTAAATAATTTCTACCCCATGCTGTTTACTATCTGTACTCAAACATATTCCCCATTTTGTTCTCCATTTCTAAGATCCTCCCTTATTATCAATTCCATACCATTTCCTTTTCCTTTTTGCTTGTCCTTCCCAAATGTAAAAGAGCTATTAGTATTCAGTTCCCAGAGTTGATCACCTTGTAGCCATGCTAATAGCTGCGACCATAACTCTGGATACTGGCTTTACCACAGAGTTTCTTCTAGCATTATGGAACAAGAGCTTTCCTCAATATACTGCTCTAATAAACTATCCCAAACAGCAAGGAGCATCCACAATAGCATTAGTGCCATAAAAGTCCTGGTCCTTGGATGCTGCCTGACCTACTGTGTTTTTCCAGCACCACACTTTCGATTCTGATCACCAGCATCTGCAGTTCTCACTGTGTCCTTAGTGCCACAAAAGCCAAGTATGCAGGAAGGTACAACAGTAGAGGAGAAGACTGCTAATACTAGATGTGTTTCAGTGGTGATGAGCCTGAGAAAGGCAATTAAGTGGGGATGGAAATAAGCAGTGTATGAGGCCAAGAATCCAGGTCCTATATCCCATTGAAATCTATCTCTTCCTAATACCATGAATGATGATATTCTCATCCTCATATCAGCCAGCACATGCCAAGGTGTATATAAATCCCCCATCTGGGGATGTGAGTGTTTGAGTTTGGGGGTGGAAGAGGATGCATCGGCGCTGTGCTGGTGGTTTTTATTTGGTTTGCAGCTTGGTCTCACAAATGTGAAAATGAAACATTTTTAAATGTTTTAAATGATTTGAGTGAGTTGGGGGGTTTCTGTATCCCAGTCAAACCCAACAGAGTTTGGACCATTTTCCAGTCTGTCAGACCAGTCAAGCACCCAGGTATCATCATGGTGGCACAGGCACTTACACTTACATGTAAATAAGAGGCCTCATCCTGCTCCCAAGAACTTTGACAGGGTCAGTGCTGGAAATCTTAAGTAAATGGATCTCAATCAGTAAAGTGGAATGTATGCACTTTAGATTCTGGGCATTGAAATCCGGAGCTACGTGATAGTCTCTTGATTATGGTTGAGGAAATCTGTCTGCATAGTCATTCCAAGACATTCTTTCACTAATGACACTTAAGGCAATCTTGGTTCTAGGACTAGCCTCACTCGATTCAGTGATCTGTGAATGAGCCCATCTCAAAGAATGATAGATCCTTCCAAAATCCATATTCATTTGATTCAGCAATTTATTTTCATTGTGGAATCCAGATTCTGCCTCTATCTCATTATCTACCCTATAGGCACACAACTGAATAAATTCCAAAAGAACTGCGTATTCTGTAAATCAGAAACAAAAACATAAATTGCTGAAAAAGTTCAACAGGTCTGGCAGCATCCGTAAAGAGAAATCAAAGTTAACATTTTGGGTCCGGTGACCCTTCCTCAGAACTGATGGTAGCCAGGAAAATGTCAATTTATATGCAGAAGATAGGGTTGGGGAAAGGAGTATGGAGTAAACAATAGGTAGGGATAGACCCCAAAGAGAGAGGAGAATGGTTGGACAGATAAAGGAGTTGGTAATGATCTGGCTGGGAGGGTGAAGAGCTGTTCATGGAGACGGTAAGTGGCTAACAATAGATACTGTGCAAAAGCAGACTGTGTGATAACAAGGCCTGATGCGTGTGATAGTGGGCTAGGACAGAGGGAGTTCATGCCCTCGAATTATTGATCTCAGTATTCAATCTGGAGGGCTGCGGGGTCCCCAAGTGGAAAATTAGGCATTATTCTTCCAGTTTACGCTAAGCTTCACTGGAGCATTGCAGCAAGCCTGAGACAGAGATGTTGGCCTGGGAACAGGGTGGTGTGTTACAGTAGCAGGCAACTGGAAATTCAGGGTCTTTTTTATGGGCAGAACATAGATATTCTGCGAGGCAGTCTTCCTTATCCCCTCCCCCCAGCCTTTCTTCTGCATATATACCAACATTTCTCTTGCTACCATCAGTTCTGTGGAAGAGTCTCCGGACCCAAAACATTAACTTTAATTTCTACTGCCAGACCTGCTGAGTTTTCTAGCAAGTTCTGTTTTTGTTTCAGGCACACAACTAAGTTTAATGTAGAGTACTTGGTCCTATTCCCATTATTACATGCAATCAACACACTTTGTTCAACACAATTTCATGCATTGAAGGAACTTTCATCTTTTCTCAGCATATACCATTTTACTTGTATATTTCAACTATCTTGTTATTTAAATGTAATTAAAGTGTTATAGCATTAAATTTCTTGCTGTAATTTTTCAAGTGGGGATACAGAAAATTTCAGTGCCCTTTTTGAGAAGCCTTATTAATGTTCCCAATTTCTATTTTATGAAAAGTTATATTAGCCTAACTTGTATTTGGACAGTATTAATGTTGATGAAACAAGGTAAAGCATTTGGAAAAATTATGATAATCCAGAGTATGCATCACCAGATAGAACGAGAACTGTCAGTTATGGCAAGACATTGCCAATGGGATACAAGCCAGTAGCCAATGGGGGGAATTATGGTAGATTTGGAACAAGATACTGCTGTCTTGTCTCATTAATGTTATCTGCATTTGGCAATTTTGTAACTTTTGATGCTGGGATATAATAACACATGTGGAAACTTTCAAACTGGTTAAACAATGGCACTGAATAATATGTCACCAACCTGTTCAAAAAAACTAAATCCAATGCCTTTTATGGCAGAAATCAACAAAGCTGCATGTAATCTTTATAAAACTCAGAAGATGGATAAAATTGAAGAAACGTTCTTTCATTTACCAGCACAATTCCTGTGGGCCCAAGGCATAAATGATTGGGGTTTATATGCCAGAAAACAGTGCTATTGACACGTAAAGTACAATTCATATATAATACTGGCACAATTCCCAAGCAGCTGGTTAAAGTACCAACATTTGCCATGAGAACAATCTTCATGAAATCACTGCCAAGCTTGCGCTTTTGTGCAAAAAAGTTAAGAATTGTTCCAATAATTGCTATTATTGCTGGGACACTGAACATTGAACAGACAAGTTAATTTGTACTGAATTTTGCGCTGCATAGATTTCATAAAATTATCCTAAAGGCAGAATAGAAAAGATGTAAATGATTCAGTATGGTGCCTTGTGATATGACGTATGGTGAAATCACAAAAGCTTCCAGATTTTCTAAACAAAGTTCCCTTTATTTAGCCTTTGAAATCATTTGTAATCTTTTCAGCTGAGATGCAAATGGCCTATGCTTGCAATTGTTTACTCAGGCATTAAAACAGAAGATTTACACAAGCAAAACTTTGTATAAAATTTGTGATAAGTCAATTAAGAGACACGCTCCATGATATTTCCTCATTTAACTTTTAAAAAATTCTAAGTTCTGTTGAAAAAAAAAATTGATAAAAGTAATTTTTCTATTGAACTGATGACATTAAGGTGAGAACTATCAGGGTTCTTTCAAACTAAATTTGGTCCCAAAAGAACTTGAATTTGGAAGTGTAGAAATCTGATGCTCATACTCTTCAAATAGAGCACGTGAATTTCATTGGTTGCAAAGGATTCCTGAAATTGCTTTAAATTTCCACAAGATGGCATTCGAAATGCACTATCTGTTAATAGATGTAAGTTTTCTCAATTTTCAGCTTTATCTTTTAATTCTTACTCTCATCAATACAGTTTTGCATGCAGAATGTTACTACAGTACCTATTAAATTTGTTTGGCATTTTAGATTCTGTCATTACCTCAGTGTTTTTTGAACACTTTTATTCGCTGGTGGGAATTAGAGACTTAAGTCAGGTTAACAAACTCAGTGGAGTTAAATAAATTCACAAAATGAATTATAGCTAACATTATGGTTATTGCATATTTTTTAGCACAGAGTCCTAAGCAAGTTCTTCAGCCATGTGACACTGAATATCCAGCCTTTGTGTCTGAGCGAACTATAAAGGAAACTACAGGAGCAATCAGCTGTGAAGGGTGCTACAAGTAAGGCATATTCCCATTTCTTTAATTCTGGGTTTGTACATATGCATTGGGGTCAATTTCTGTATTTCACCAATAAACATTCTCAATGATATTCCCACAAAGTAAAAGAAATGTACTGAAAGAAGAGATTAATCAGTATTCATTACCCATGGATAACATAATACACAAAACTGTTCAGATAGTTAACATGTTGATATAATACTTTGTTACATATTTGTTATGCTGCATATCTCCACAAAGTGACTTTCAGCTCTTTGACAGGACATGAATGTTTCCTCATGATATATCAACAAAACTTGCAACTGAAGTTGAATTCAGTATTTCTTTTCTTCCATCTTCCTTGGAGCTGAAATGTCTTCATGTCACCTAACCAAATCAAACTAGCTACACAGATATGGAGTCAGGATTCAAGATTCAGAATTATCCTTGTTATCCATGAATTCGCTACCCATGGATCTACATTCTGTGAGATTATCCCCAGACCTCATCTTCCTTTTCCCATTGATTCCTCCAATATAATCATGCACAGTAGGTAGGAGAGTTACGTTGTACCGGGATCAGCAGCTTTTTGTTATCCACGGGAGGTCCATGCCCATATCTCCAATAGACAACACAGATTTAGAGTAATGCTTGCAGTCACTTATGCAACTGGTACTATTTTTGGCTTTCCTAGTGATCAAACATTTATTTTGCATGTTGTGTAGTCAATGAAGACATAGCTTTGTCAGCAAATGTTTTTATTTCGAAGGTAAAGAAAAGATTTTATGTTTCAGGTTATTTAATTGCCACGATTTAACAAGCAGTATTCCATAATTATTCTTGCAGAGTAAGCTAGTTTGTTAAATCCAATAAAGCATGAACGTATTGACACATTCTGTGTGCTTACCCTTATGGTTACAACTGTTGAGTTAAGGTGGAAGCCATATGATTTAGGGCACTTAAAAACTTAATTCCAATTTTTTTTGCTCTTAGTTAAACTTATTAAAGATTAAAAATGACTAATTATTTTTGAACTGTTCTTTTAACATCTCTACATTATGTTCCTGTTTAAAGAAACATTAAATAGATTGGGACATGGTTTCCAAGTTCATATTAATATATGCCTTTAAAAAAGCTTTTTTTTTTGCTTTACCATAACCTGGTTAGCTGTGCAAAAAATGTGCAGCAAGCGTTCTCTTATTAGAATTAAATTAGAAATATGACAATGGGTGAAGCTGCCATAAACTGTTTGTCTTCATTTTCAGGTAAGCATGATAATTTTTTAAAGATGTTTTGTTCTGCTGCTATAAGTATTGGGACCGTTTGATTATTTATATCTCAGAGTTTTCCTCAAGGCTCATATGATTAGCGAAAACTCCATATGTCCACAGGAAATAACAATGATTACTGTTTCAATGCATTATTAGCCAAAGGATCAAAATATTACACAATTATGATTTAAAAAGACCGAATGCCCTGGAAGTGGGGAGGATAAGGGTCAACAGAAACAGGTATTACCATAAAGGGAACTATATATAAACATTTTCCATCATGAAATCCAGTTATTGCAATAAATGAGTAATGTGATAGTTTTAATCTTGGTACAAAGATATTGCTGTGTGGCAAGTACATACAAAATGATTACATAAATGAAAGGTTAAGTGCCTTCTGTTGTGAAGTATAAACATGCAATGTGAGATAGTTTTTAACTTCCATAACCAAATGGATTCTCAACATTATGGATCACTAGATGAATCACTTGTTGGATGCATGGCTGAAAAACGAATTTAAAGAAAACATAATGTTGAAATAAATTCTAGACAGATCTGCCAAAATTAATGGGTTAGATTTCAAGAAGGAGCAAGGAATAACTAAAAGATTAATGGGGGAGATAGTTACTTATGAAAGAAAAGCAACTCATAATATGAAAACAGTAAGAGTTCCTTCAAATATTTAAGTGGGATAGGATAAGCTAATGCTGGTACACTAGAAGGTGAGACTGGGGAATCAGTAATGGAAACAAAGGTAATAGCGGAGGAGTTGAACAGATATTGTGTTTGTCTTCATTGTGGAACACTTAGAAAATTTTCCAATGATATTTGAAAATCAAAATGTGAACAAGAAACAGAAACTTAAAACAATCACCATCAACAAGGAAAAGTGGCCTGGAAAAATTCAACCTACTGGCTGACAAGTCCCTCGAACCAGATGACCTGCAACATAGGGACTTAAACAAGAAGTAGCTGCAGAGACAGTAGACGAATTAGTTCTAATATTCCAAAGTTCCTTCGAATCTGGAAGGATCCATGAAAGAAGGGGAACATGTTTAACTAGTCTATTTTAGATTTTTTTAAAGTTAGCAACAAGCAACAGGTATAAAGGATTACCTATTGATATGTACTTGGATTTTATAAGCTACCATATAAAGACCATGACACAAGATGGTGGGGAGGATAGCATTGGATAAAAGATATTGTTTGTTAGCAGAAACAGTGAGTAAGGCTAAGTGGACCTTTTCAAGTTGGCAACTGTTACAAGTGAACTGCCATTGCTGGGACCTCATCGATGTACAATCTATATCAATGGCTTGAATGAAAAGACCAAATGTATAGGGGTTACTTTGCTGATGGAGCTAAGATAGATAGGAAAGCAACTTGTCAAGAGGCAGTAGAAAATCAGCAAAGGGATATAGATAGTTTATGATTAAAAGTTCACACTTTTAAGATGGTGATGAGGTGATTTGTTTTTGTTCTGGGAGGGTTATTATACGTGGAAATCACTTGCCAAAAGGTAGTGGCTGCTGGGTTATTGAATTTATTCAAGACAGCATTGTATAAAACATGGGAGTCAGAAAAGTCAGGAAAGTGGCATTGAGACCACACCAGAGTAGCACAATGTAATGGAATGGTGAAGCAAGCTTGAAGGGCCAAGTGGCCTACTCCTGCTCTGAACGTCTATGCTTTGTAATAGATCAAGTTCATTTAACACTCAGCTGGAGTTTCAGGTAACACACACTGACACCAAGCCCAGAGTACTGTGTTCAGTTGGGTCTCCTTTTCTGAGGAAGTATGTTCTGGCTATGGAGGGAGTACAGCGAAGGTTTAACCAGACTGATTTCTAGGATGATGTGGAGGAGCCGGTGTTGGACTGGGGTGGACAAAGCTAAAAATCACTCAACACCACTTCATAGTCCAACAGGTTTGTGGGCGGCACGGTGGCACAGTGGTTAGCACTGCTGCCTCACAGCTCCAGAGACCCGGGTTCAATTCCCGCCTCAGGCGACTGACTGTGTGGAGTTTGCACATTCTCCCCGTGTCTGCGTGGGTTTCCTCCGGGTGCTCCGGTTTCCTCCCACAGTCCAAAGATGTGCTGGTCAGGTGAATTGGCCATGCTAAATTGTCCGTAATGTTAGGTAAGGGGGAAATGTAGGGGTCTGGGTGGTTTGCGCTTCGGCGGGTCGGTGTGGACTTGTTGGGCCGAAGGGCCTGTTTCCACACTGTAAAGTAATCTAATGTAAAATAATCTAATGTAAAGGTTTATTCGGAAGCACTAGCTTTCAGAGCGTTGCTCCTTCATCAAGTAGTTGTGGAGAATAAGACCATAAGACACAGAATTTATAGCAAAAGATTACAATGTCATGCAACCGAAATGATATATTGAACAAACTTGGATTGTTGTTAAGTCTTTCATCTTTGAAAATGTTTCGGTTCATTAATATGTAAGTCCCAGAACTTCTTTTAAGTCACCTTCTCGAGGTAAGGTTTTATAACAAAAGGTGACATCTCAGCTCAGACAATGCATTAAAGATGTGAGGTTAGAGTCAGGCTGTATGTCAATCTTGAGTCGGGCTGGTTCTATTTCCAAAGTGGAATTTACAAAATATTACATATGTTGACTACATGCATTGACTGCCTGCATTTTTTGCATTTTTTGAGCAAAATAGAATGTATCTGCAAATTATAATTCTGTAATATTTTAACAGATACAGTTACAATGTTTAAAAGATATTTGGATACATTAATAAGAAATGTTTGGAGGGAGGTGGGACTAGTTTAATTCGGGATTATGGTCGGCGTGGACAGGTTGAACCGAAGGGTCTGTTCTCATGTTTTATAACCCTATGACTGTAGAAGTTACTCACAGTTCTCAGGGCTAAAGGAATCAAAGAATATGGGAAGAAAGTAGGAACCGGGTACTGAGTGGGATGATCAGTCATGGTCATATTGAATGTCGAAGTGGCCCAAGGTGTCGAATAGACTACAACTGTTCTATTTTCAATGTTTCTATGATTCCTTCTCAGAATGGAAAGGGAAAGTGTACATATATATAATAGATGCCAGTTTTCTACTTGGCAATGAAAATTAAAATCAGCCTAATGTTGCGAGGAAATATGTTACCTGTAGCAACAGCTTTAAATTATATTTATTTATAAAGGCGTTGAGGAGCTTGCCTGCCAGCTGGAGAGCTTTTATTGAGATGACCTGCCAAAACCATACACCAATGGGGCAGATGAGTGCCTCAGCCCTGTGGGTGATGCTGGCTGGGTGAGCATTTATTGCCAAGCCCTAATTCCACTTGAGAAGGTGGTAGTGAGCTGCCATCTTGGACTGCTATAGTCCATTTGGTGTAGATGAGTCAGTTGGGAAGTGCTACAGAATGGTTAGCTGGCCAGACAAGTTAATCAACGTTCTTTGTTTCTTCTGCAGTGCTGATTCTCGCTGAAGATAATGTGAAAGAACCCTTTGAGGTGCAACTAGGTGGTTTGGTAGGCCATTTAAGAGTGCACTACATTGTTGTGGATCTTGAGACACATGTTGGCCAGATGAGAATAGTAAGATTTCTGTCAGTGCAACAGAAAGGTCTCTATGACAATTTCATAGTCACTGAATTTATTTCTAGATTTAGTAATTGAGTTTAAGTTCAACCAGTTTCTGCTATTGGTGAATTTGAAGCCATGTCATCACTGCAGTAGCCTAGACCTCTGGATTACGAATCCAGTGATAATATTACTATGCCAACACTTGCTTCAATTTGTCGTAGAACATTGATTAAAATATTTGGAGCAAGATTCTTCAACATTATTCATTGAACAAAATAAACAATAATCCTATTCATATTCTAAAATTATCTCTTTCAAATTATGTAAAAGCTAGCATATTATGTTGTGTGTTATTATTTTTACATGGCATTTTATAATCAACTTGTAAATTAATGATTCTGAAAACAAATATACATCAAGTTGCAATACCAGCCGAATCACAAATAGGATGCTCTTCCAGTTATTTACTGTATAAGGTTTCATAGACTGCTGTATTTTAAGTTGCTTTTAATTTTGCTATTGATAATTTATTTTCAATGATAAAAGCATTGTAGGAAATATCTGACATACAATTCCCTATCCACATTTAAACTAATGTGACTCCCCTCTGAATCAATGTTATTTTATGCCCACTCAGAAATTCATTTAGGATGCATTGGTCATTAAAACAAAACAGCAAATAAAATAGTGATTTAAAAAAATGCAAGTTATCCTATCACAGAGATCTAGCTTGAATTAAATAGCTAAACTAAATTTCAATATGCACAGTGCTAATTGCTGTCTAGAGGCACGAGTGATTGTATTTGCTATCCCGTCATGAACGAGTGAGTTTCTTACATAGGCTCCACCCACCTCTGACTTAATCACAGGATTTTTTTGCAACCTTCAGAGTTATACATAGTCTTTCTTGCAATTAGACCAACATGTTTTTTGCTATGATGCATCTGTAGTATTTTGCCTTTCTAATAGTTATGATTAGTTTCCATATTTTGTTTGTTTCCATATTTTACCACAAATAATATTTAATTGGCAATGACAGTTTCAAGATGATACATTCTAACATGAATATCTGAATGAATTTATTTTCAAAATTGTTATAACATGTAGGGACAATATAAACAAACCTTACATGCATCCTATATATCTTAAACACCCTAAAGAATAGTATAAAGATTAATTTCACTGCAGCTAATATTGTTTAGAGATTTTAACAACTGTGCTTGTACACTGTTAGAGAAATGTTTTGTAAATAGGATTAATAATTATAGTTTTTTTGAGTGAAAAATTCTGGCATGAAATCACACAATATATGGATATAAGAATTTGAACTTACAATTTAGCTGTATCTTGATTCAAATCAACCCTTATATTTTGATGCTACCTTTTTAATTTAACAACAGGATAAAGAAAGTAATTATTGAATTAACATTAATGCTTGCTTTGGAATTTCAATTTTTTTTCTCACAAAATAGGAGAAGTATGTAAATTTGTAGGAAGTAAAGTTCCTGGAGTTGCAATATATGTGAGTGTTTCACTAAAATCATGAAAAATGCCAAGGACAGACTTACAAGCATATTAGCCATAACTGAATCTTCCCTGTTCCAAACACACAGGACATAAGCAGACAGATATGAGAGGTTACAGCCCTTGCAGTTTCATCATAATATGAGATTCTATGCATCATAGATCAGCAAGAAGCACAATTATAAGGATAGATAGATTCCACAATGTGTTTATAAAATGATGTGATGAATTATTTGAGTATCCTTGGTGCAAAGGAGCTTGAGAGAATTTTAACAACTGAACATTCCCAGTGGGTAATGAGATTACTTTGATATATCAGTAGTGCAATACATTCTGTCCAAGCCAGTGAGAAGTGCAAAATGGAGATAACAGATGCATACTTTTGTCAACATTTGACCCACAGATTATTTTTTGAAGGACAAGTGACCATGTTTGATTAGTAAGTGTAAAAACAAAGTAATCACTCTTAATAGATGTTAGCAGATGAACTCTTAACATTTTCATGTGATATTCCTCTGTATTCTGTTCTAATGTAGGTGTGAATCCATTTCATTTAAAGACTGTACCATTCATTTTTCATTCTGTAGCTGTAGATTGTCTTTCTATAATGATTGAACCAATGATATTTGAAATATTCATAGCTGTTATTATGGATAGGTCCATTTGTCATTAATTATTATTTCAAAATAATGCGGTAATTATAATGCGATGATGCCATAGAAATCCCTTCTACCCTGAACTCATAATCAAACATTAACATTCTGAGTTTTGCTTTCATTTTCATGTAGTTTAGAATATACATAGAGCCTCCCACATATATGGATTTACATAAAAATTACAACATTGAAACAGGCCATTTTGGTCAATCTGTTAACTTTGGTACTTTTCCTCTATCACAACAATTAATTGCATTTGATCAGTTTCATTATTGACAGCAACTAGCATTGTGGTTTGGAAAAAGGACAAAATTGATTTTAAACTTGCAGCAGTAAGGAAAAGAAAACCGCGGAATCCTTTCCATTTCTATAAATGATGTACAGTGCAACCTCTATTATCTGAACGTCAATTATCTGAATTTCGGATTATCCGAACAAGATCTCAAGGTCCTGTAAAAACGTTATCCGTTATCCGAACAATAAGTTATCCAAACAAAATGCTCCCTGCCCATCTCATTCGGATAATCGAGGCTGTTCCGTAATTCCAACAACACAGGTGACCAATGCTGAACAACACATAACTCCAAAGCAGAACCCCATCTTTAACTTGTAATTCCAATATTTTCTTAAAAGAGCCTGAAAATTGGCAGAGGATGTAAATTAAGTTGCTGTCTGGAGAGAGAAATTAATAGGATATAACGTGGAAAGTGTCAAAAAACTTCAAACTGTGATCTCTGATAACTGTAAAGATAGCATAGATTGATGATTCCCTGCATAACAACAAGCCACCTCTTGCAGATTAAATCCCAAACATTTTGTACTTTTTCTTTTGAAGAACACACAAGGATAAACTTAAAAAGTTAGTTTCAACTTAACTGGGTGTGTGCTTACAGGATTGAGCACTCTCATATGTACAGGTCTGTGTTCAAGCACTGGTATGTTGTAAAGGACACAGTTGAAGAACTATCCCTTAGTTATCCCTGTGTCGAAAATAATGTGGGAAAATGTGAAATTGTCCATTTTGACAGAAAGATTAAAATAGAAGCATATTTTCTGAATGATAAGAGATTGCAGAGCTCTGAGACATAGAGAGAGCTAGATATTCTTGTGCATAAATCATAGAAGATTAGAATACAAGTTATTCTGAAAGGAATTTAATGCAAGAGTTAAGGAGATTATGTTTCAGTTAAACAGGGTATTGGTGTGGACAATGGGGTTGGCAGCGAGGGCAAGCAGGAAGGAATGTGAAGATTTGAAGGTTACTTAGAATGAGAGGCTGACCTTGCGACTCACTCCAGGAAGCATAAATGCTGTTGTCTTCAATCTTTATCCAAATCATAATGAAAATGAAAATAGCTGCCATTCAGTAAAAGGTAACTTTTCATGCTAGTCACCAGACACCTTGATACCCACAGGACCAATGTACTCAGACGAAGTCTATACTCTTGTCAGTATTGTCAGTGAGTATTAATAGGCTTTATTAATAGGCATGACCATAGATAAAGGAAGTTAAAAAAGAACATCTTCCAGTATGCTATGGCTTCCAGTTCCACGTGTGACCCAACAGCACTATGAAATTGTTCCTTTCACACCTGTTTGGTACCTATTTTTGAGTAGAGGTATACTTAATTCTTTACTCCACATCTCTCCCGAAGCCCTTTCACTGTTCTCCTTTAATGGTGAACATTTAATGAAGGATGTTCAACTCTTTTCTGCGCCCTACCCCCTTAAAATAAGTTCCTTTGGTTTGAAGCATTAATTTCTGATAGCATCATAAGCTCTGTTGGAGAATCTAGAAGATGTATATTCTCCCTAACTGTTGCCTGGGAAGGTGAACAAAAGGGTGTTGTGGAATGGCAACAGGAATATTTCGGAACTCATCAGAAATTAGCAGTGCATCATTGATGCTAAAGAAATAGACTTCTGGTCTGGAATCTATAAGAAAATACTAAATAAAAACTGAAAGAACTGCAGATGTTGTAAATCAGAAACAAAAACAGAAGTTGCTGGCAGCATCTGTGAAGAGAAATCAGAGTTAACATTTTGGGTCTGGTGACCCTTCCTCACAACTGATGGTAGCTAAAAAAATGTCAATTTATATGCAGAAGATAAGGTGGGAGGAAGGAGTATGGAGTAAACAAAGAGAGCGGAGTTGGACAGACAAAGGAGTTGGTAACGATTTGGCTGAGAGGGTGAAAAGCTGTTAATGGAAACTGTTAGTGGCTAACAATAGAGGGAATGAGGAGTAAATGAGAGGAGGGGATAGAGCCCTAAGAGAGAGAAGAACAACTGGACAGAGGAAGGAGTGAATAATAATCTGGCTAGGACCTAACAAGGCCCAGTGTGTGGAGTAGGGGACAAGGACAAGGGAGAGTTCAGGCCCTAAAGTTATTGAGCCCGATATTGAGTCAAGGGGGCAGCAGGGTCCCCAAGAGGAAAATGAGATATCCTTCCAGCTTGTGCTGAGTTTCGCTGGAGCACCGCAGCAAGCCTGAGACAGAAGCATTGGGTAGGGAACAAGGTGGTGTGTTAAAGCGGCAGGCAACTGGTCGCTCAGTGTCTTTTTTCTCACCAGAATGTAGGTGTTCTGTAAAGCGAACACCCAGTCTACATTTCGTTTCCCCAGTGTAGAGGAGACTGCATTGTGAGCGGCGAATGCCGTGGACTAGATTGTGTGAAGTGCAGGTGAAGTACTACTTCACCTGGAAGGTATGTTTGGGCCATTGGATATCGAAGAAGGTGGAGGTCACAATGTGGTCTCCACTACATTGGGGAAACGAAGTGTAGACTTGGTGATTGCTTCACAGACTACCTATATTCTGCCCACCAAAATGACCCTGAGCTTCCAGTTGCCTGCCACTTTAACACACCACCCTGTTCCCTGGCCAACATTGTGGTCTCAGACTTGCTATAGTGCTCCAGCAAAGCTCAGTGCAAGCTGGAAGAACAATACCTCATATTCTGCTTGGGGTCCCTGCAGCCCTCTTAATATTGAGTTCAATAACTTTAGGGCCTCAACTCTCCCATGTATCCCCCAACCTTAGATACCAGGCCTTGCTATCATATAGTCTGCCATTATATACTACCTATTGTTAGCCACTAACAGTCTCCATTAACAGCTATTGTCTCTTCAAGCCAGATCGTTATCAATTCCTTTGTCTGTCCAACTGTCCTTCTCCTTCTCTATGGCTCTATCCCTACCTATTGTTTACTCCTTACCCCTCCCCCACTCTATCTTCTGCATATAAATGGACATTTTCTTACCTACTATCAGTTCTGAGGAAGGGTCACCAGACCCAAAACGTTGACTCTGATTTCTCTTCATCTGCTGACTTTGCCAGAACTTCTGTTTTTGTATCTATAAGAAATTCCTGCAATTGCATTGTAGACTGCAGATGCTCAATAACTATATCTACTGTAAAGGTATAATTAACCCATAATTTCACACCAATGACAAGGATGAACCAGGGTCGATACATTGAAGGTTCTTTTTTTAAAAGGTATGATATCAACTTGTCCTTGCTTACATACCTGCCCATAGCTTTATACAACAGATTCACTCCTTCAGAGCTCCTAATGGGTAAGCAGTTTCATCCTTGGCTCCCAAGACTCTAAATTACTGTCTGAACAGATATTACAAAGACTAACTTGAGGAAGGTCTGGCAGAAGGAGAATCACTAATGTACAAACCCGACTGTGGTCGTCAGTTGCTGTCATGATGTGCAGGATCTGCTACAACTCCAGCCTGGGGAGTCAGTCTGGACCCAGGACTAGAACTGACTCAATTTTAAGTTCTTCAATTCACATTTGGTCCTACTTTGCCCACAGCATTCTCAGACACACAAGATCAGCGTTGCTGAACACCAAAGTGGCCTTTGCAAGCCTGGAATGATTGCTCAGTTATAAGGAAAGTTGTTCTGATCACAGCACGGTTTATTGACAAATTAGCAAATGCTATCACTTTTGGTGTTTTACTTCATTCTATTTCCTGTATGGTCAGTTCTGTTTGTCACTGGTCATGTATGCAGTATCATACTTCTTTGTCATACAACCTGCATTGTTTGTTTGATCCCATGCACCACCTTATAAGAAAAGGTAAAGTCACCATAGTCTTAACAGGTTCTTTCCATTGAGAGAGATGGCGGGTGATTGTTTAACATGAGGGTCACCATACTTCAGGTAAGGGGAGAGATTGGGGAGAATTCTTCATAGCAAACTCAGCTGGTGCAGGAATTATAGAATCATGGTGATGTACAGCATGGAAACAATTGAACCCATGCTGTTAGCATCATTAACCAGATGTCTAGCCACCTGAGCTAGGTAAGTATAATGTATTTTTTATGATGAAAAATTGAGACAGACTACTATCGCAAGTATTACTTCATAGCTGAAAAGGAAAAGCAACTTGGAATATTGTGTACAGTTCTGGTCACCCCATTACAGAAAAGATGTGGAAGCATTGGAAAAGGTGCAGAGGAGATTTACCAGGATGTTGCATGGTCTGGAGGGAAGGTCTTATGAGGAAAGGCTGAGAGACTTGGGTCTGTTCTCATTGGAAAGAAGAAGGCTAAGGGGGGATGTGATAGAGACATACAAGATGATCAGAGGATTAGATAAGGTAGACAATGAAAGACTTTTCCTGGAATGATGACATCAGCTTGTAGGAGAGGGCATAACTACAAATTGAGGGATGGTAGATTTAAGACAGATGTCAGAGGCAAGTTCTTTACGCAGAGAGTGGTAAGGGTGTGGAATGCCCTACCTGCTAATGTAGTCAACTCAGCCACATTAGGGAGATTTAAACAATCCTTAGATAAGCACATGGATGATTTTGGGATAGTGTAGAGGGACGAGCTGAGAATAGTTCACAGGTCGGCGCAACATCAAGGGCCGAAGGGCCTGTTTTGCACTGTATTGTTCTATGTTCTATGTTCTATGCTCAGTATGTGCAAAAAGCATAATATCAGCACAAATAAAATCTTGTACATCAGAATGCGTCATGATCGATGGTAGATTTTGCACATGACACTTCTTTCATGTGTGGTTCTTCTCAATATGGGGAAAACAAGCCAAGAAAATGGTAATGAATTCATACTAGTTCCAAAATAGAATATTGTGAATTGAAAAGGTGCACTTTAACTAAGAGTCAAAGTTGTCCTTATCATTGATAAAGCAAACACTGGCAGCTTTGCTTTTTTTCATCAAAGCGAGCTAAGACCAGAATGTTGGTCCTAAACCGCTTGATGTTCCTTCTGATTATCAGGTTTGCTGAGTAACTAATACCTATGCTATCACAGCTCCCTGTATATGACAATCGCTATAGGTTTGGGATTGCAGTAATCTTGGTCCATAATTTGAAAGATATATAGCAAATTTGTATCAATGCCATAGAGTGTAAAATAAGTACCATAATGAATGAGAACCTGTTGAATCCCTATCTTTGGCCCCTAAAGTCATTTCCTCAGTTTTAGCTGAAACATTATTATTTATAAAACAATTGAGTATCTGATAAGATCGCCTTATTTTAAAGGAAAGCTTTCATCAGTAAAATTGAGTTTATTTTTTTCTGGCTGTCACTTTAGTAAGTAATCTACTTTAATAGCATAATGATGAAAAATTCTTGAATGTTTCACAGTCCAATTGTGTGGCAGGAGGATTTTTAAAATTCATTCTGGAATGTGGGTATTGCCTGGAGGCTACAAATGTCAGCCCTATCTCAAGAGTCCTGAGAAAGTGGTGGGATTCCTGCTTAAACAACTTGAGTCTATGTATCAGTGGTGTTCTCACAATGTTGTTAGATCATCAAGAAAGCCAGAAAGGGCTGGAGAAACTCAGTGGATCTAGTAATGTCTGTGAAGAGAGAAACAGAATTAACATTTAAAGTTCTTGGGTTCCAAAGAGCCACGTCGGACTCAAAACACTAACCCTATTTCTCCACCTCACAATGCTATAAGACCTGCCGTATGTTCCCAGCACAGTCTATTTTATTTCAGATCTCCATCATCTGCAGTATATTCATTTTATTTGACTGCTAGGTAGCGATATCGTCACAGTGAAGGGATAGTGGTCAATATCATGTAAGAACGTTTTGTGACTTGGAGGCCAATGTGGAAGTGATCCACTGAGTACCAGTCAGGTACTATTATTGCTTGTCTACTTGCAACTGGGTGGCTTGACAAGATTGGAAAGCATATATCTGTAGCATCATCAAATCCCATAGCATGTATTCTATGCCAACTCAATACTGATTTTCATGAATGTCAATAGAAAGAAAAGGCAAGGTAGAATCATTCACCGTGATATTATCTCAGTGAACGGTTGGGGAATTTTGACAGGAGACAGAAGAATGTTTCCTAAGACTTCTTAAACTTTCTCTGCAGGTTTCCTATGGGCTGATAGTTTGGTAAGCTGGTTGCCTGTTGGATGGTAAAATCCACAACAGAAGGATGAGGCTAAGGGGAGAGATTGATGCCAAGGTTCAAGAGTTGAGGAAGAAGGGGTTGGTTAGTAGATGAACAAGTAGTCATATCAGGAGATGTGTTTTGGAGACAGTGCTCAGGTGTAAAAGACAATGGAAGATAGTAGATGGTGAAGACAGGGATCCAATCATCATTATGGGGTTGCTGGAAGTGAGCTTCACTGGTAAACACATTAGGTTTGTTGTCTCTCCTGGTTTAAATAAAGATTCGTGCTATTAAAAGCATCCCTCCTCCCCTCCTTTTACTTGCCAGGTTCATCAAGAAACCCCAAAAATCTCCTCAAAGCTTTGCAAAAACTCTGTTAACAATAATTTGAAAGGTATAGATTCAACAATACTACCTCAAATAACAAAACCAACCGCTGGAACTCTAGGCAAAGTCTTTCAGGGGTCTTAGTGATGTGACTATGTTGAGATTTATAGCAGAATCAGATGAGAACTCGGCAAGGCCGAACTTGGCATCAGGAGCATCTCACTCCAGTTTTTATGCTTCCCTTAAGCAACATGGCAGGTTTCCTACTTGGCATAAATGAGATGCCAATTCAGGGAGATTATTGCTTGTTAAATGCCTTGTTAAGGTCTGAACTCATCTCATTATGACCAATGAATATTTTACAGTCTGCAATTGTCTGCTGCACACAGCTCTCATCAATTGAAGCCACCTGCCAATGTGGTCTCATCTGGCTTTGTAGTGCACAATGTAGACAATACGAAGATTGGTGGAGTTGTGGATAGTGAGGAGGGCTGTTGTCGTCTGCAAAGGGACTTAGATATGATGCAGAGCTGGGCTGAGGAGTGGCAGATGGAGTTCAACCCTGTCAAGTGTGAGGTTGCCCATTTTGGAAGGACAAATAAGAATGCAGAATACAGGGTTAACGGTAGGGTTCTTAGTAAGGTGGAGTAGCAGAGGGATCTTGGGGTCTATGTTCATAGCTCTTTGAAAGTTGCCACTCAGGTGGATAGAGCTTGTAAGAAGGCCTATGGTGTATTAGCGTTCATTAGCAGAGGGATTGGATTCAAGAGTCGTGAGGTGATGTTGCAGCTGTACAGGACCTTGGTAAGGCCACATTTGGAGTACTGTGTGCAGTTCTGGTCGCCTCACTTTAGGAAAGATGTGGAAGCTTTGGAGAGGGTGCACAGGAGATTTACCAGGATGTTGCCTGGAATGGAGAATAGGTCATACAAGGATAGGTTGAGAGTGCTAGGCCTTTTCTCATTGGAACGGCGAAGGATGAGGGGTGACTTGATAGAGGTTTATAAGATGATCAGGGGAATAGATAGAGTAGACAGTCAGAGACTTTTTCCCTGAGTACAACAGAGTGTTAAAAGGGGACATAAATTTAAGGTGAAGGGTGGAAGGTATAGGGGGATGTCAGGGGTAGGTTCTTTACCCAGAGAGTGGTGGGGGCATGGAATGCGCTGCCTTGAGAGTGGCAGAGTCAGAATCATTGTTGACCTTTAAGCGGCAATTGGATAGGTACATGGATAGGTGGTTAAGCTAGGACAAATGTTCGGCACAACATCGTGGGCCGAAGAGCCTGTTCTGTGCTGTATTGTTCTATGTTCTATGTTCTATGTAGCTGAGCTCTGTTACGTACAGGGTCAACTTGCTCCTTATCAACATCTTTGTCCCATCTCTTGGAACATTGCTTCGATTTCCCACTTCCTCTGCATCCAGCACATTGCCAGGTTACTTTCAAATGTGCAAAACACAGCACATTAGGATGATGGAGCACACTCTACACTGACTGTACTGTAGGGCACCCTCAGACCAGTCCTAGTAGTAGCATCAAATATTTAGCAGCCCTATGGGCGGCAGGGTGGCTCAGTGGTTAACACTGCTGCCTCACAGCACCAGGGTCCCAGGTTCAATTCCAGCCTCAGGCAACTGTCTGTGTGGAGTTTGCACATTCTCCCCGTGTCTGCGTGGGTTTGCTCTGGTTTCCTCCTACAATCCAAAGATGTGCAGGTCAGGTAAATTGGTTATGCTGAATTGCCCAAAGTGTTAGGTGCATTAGTCGGAGGGAAATGGGTCTGGGTGGGTTACTCTTCAGAGCGTCGGTGTGGACTTGTTTGGTCAAAGGGCCTGTTCCAACACTGTAGGGAATCTAATCTATCATATCTTTAGCAGCCCTATTGTCTGCTTCACCATAGCCCTGATCAAGGCAGCATTGTATCTGTACTCTGCATCAGTTAGGGGGTTGCACCTGGTATACAAGAGTGCTCCAGGATTTAGAAGTCATGCTAGCTGCTAAGCTAGTAGGCACACACCACCATTGTGGCCATGGCATAGGCACAGGTGAAAGGAATGCTGGTCATTCAATGGATATCCACAGAGTGGTAAGTTGTCCTGGGAATGGCACATGATAAGATGAGGCTGGAATCAGATGCAATAGATGTCGTACAGGTAGGCTTAATAAGATGAGATTGCTAAGATATGGTGTGAAAATGCACTAGGCCTCAGAGCAAAGACTCCCTCCAAATAACCAAACAATTCTGATTTAGCCAATAAAATGCAAGTTTCATCCCTACATCTTTGCTTATTCTCAGCTTCTGGATCTAAACTCTGTGTTCTTTAGGCTGCTTATACTGATCCAGTGGACTCATCATCTACTGAGCTCCTTCCCCTTTTATACGGTTGTTTGGTTTCTGATCTCAGTTCTTGCTTTAGATTTCCTCAGCAACAGGAAAGAGCAGTTTCTTTTCTCAGTTTTCCATTTCTATTTCCCTTTTCAATTAGGCTCGGTCTTAAAAAGAAGTTGGTTTTATTCATAGATTTCTTGACAGTCTTTATCTAATCTACTCATTATATCTTCAAAAAGTCTCAAACATTGTCAAACAGGATTTCTCTTTCGTAAAACCATGTCAACTTTTTCAAATTGGACTGTTTTTCCAAGTGGAGAAAGTGAGGTCTGCAGATGCTGGAGATCAGAGATGGAAATGTGTTGCTGGAAAAGCGCAGCAGGTCAGGCAGCATCTAGGGAACAGGAGAATCGACGTTTCGGGCATTAGCCCTTCTTCAGGAATCGATGTAGCGGAGGAAAAGGTGGGGGGTGGGGCCAGTGTAGTTGCGGAAGATGGATTGTTCCACATATCCTACGAAGAGGCAGGCATAGCTGGGACCCATGCAGGTGCCCATGGCTACTCCTTTCGTTTGGAGGAAGTGGGAGGATTGGAAAGAGAAGTTGTTCAGGGTGAGGACCAGTTTAGTCAGTCGAAGGAGGGTGTCAGTGGAAGGGTACTGGTCGGTACGGCGGGAAAGAAAGAAGTGGAGGGCTTTGAGTCCTTCGTGATGGGGGATGGAGGTGTACAGGGATTGGATGTCCATGGTGAAAATAAGGCGTTGGGGACCGGGGAAGCGAAAATCATGGAGCAGGTGGAGGGCATGGGTGGTGTCCCGAACGTAGGTGGGGAGTTCTTGGACTAAGGGGGACAGGATGGTGTCAAGGTATGCGGAGATGAGTTCGGTGGGGCAGGAGCAGGCGTAGACAATGGGTCGGCCGGGGCAGTCAGGTTTGTGGATTTTGGGCAGGAGGTAGAAGCGGGAGGTGCGGGGTTGTGGGACTATGAGGTTGGAGGCGGTGGATGGGAGATCCCCCGAGGTGATGAGGTTATGGACGGTCTGGGAGATGATGGTTTGGTGGTGGGGGGTGGGGTCATGGTCAAGGGGGCAGTAGGAGGAGGATGTAGCGGAGGAAAAGGTGGGGGGTGGGGCCAGTGTAGTTGCGGAAGATGGATTGTTCAACATATCCTATGAAGAGGCAGGCATAGCTGGGGCCCATGCGGGTGCCCATGGCTACTCCTTTCGTTTGGAAGAAGTGGGAGGATTGGAAAGAGAAGTTGTTCAGGGTGAGGACCAGTTCAGTCAGTCGAAGGAGGGTGTCAGTGGAAGGGTACTGGTTGGATCAGCGGGAAAGGAAGAAGCGGAGGGCTTTGAGTCCTTCGTGATGGAATTCCTGAAGAAGGGCTAATGCCCGAAACGTCAATTCTCCTGTTCCCTAGATGCTGCCTGACCTGCTGCGCTTTTCCAGCAACACATTTCCATCTCTGTTTTTCCAAGTGCATTGTTAAGACTTCCTTAATGAGTTACCTTTACCTTTAGATTCTAGCATTTTCCCAATGGTTAATGTTGATGCTAACGGGCCTGTAACTCCCTGCTTCCTTTCTCCCTCTGTAACTTCCAATTGGCAGAGTTTCAGGAACTTTGGAAGATTTTAGTTAGCATATCCAGTATCTCTGCTAACTCTTTCAGAAGTTTGTTGATGTATACTCTGTTCCACAAATCCAGACGACACAAGTTTCAGGACAACGGTAGATGCTTTATTATCGGACAGCCAGTGAGAGATTCTCAATATCCCCAAACGTAGTCGTGTGTCCACTTGTGGTGACACTTCACCACGAATCTCTGCTCTACACACAAAGGCAGTAGCTTTTATAGGAATAATACAAAAAGTCTATAAGACACATGGTTGATTGTCGTTACATTGTTTAAGATGGACAATTATAATTTTGCAAGGCCAGGTGAATGTCGATATCCTGCGATAATGAGTGAATGGATTACAGGGACTGATTATCATATTCTTCATGATCGTGTTGATAGAAAGAGATTAAAACAGAAGGGTTTTGCCTATTCTCAATTAATGATTCACATACATATGCTAATATGGAGGGGAAGCAAGACAATGGGAGCAGGAGGCACTTTAACAGGGTTGTGGCCAAGGCTATCAGTCTTGCCTGAGGCTGCAGAGCAATCCACATGTGTGGGTCCAATGGATTCCTTCTCTAAGATCCAGTCAGCCTCCTCCCTGCTGAGATGTCCTGTCTATTCTGTAAGAGGACAGACATGCAGTTGATAATGTAGGGAGTCTCTTTGGTAGTGGAATGTTTAACTCTTGAGTCCCCAGTATGCCTTGGAAGAGAAGTAAAATATGGAACTGATCCCTTTGTGGCTTTCTAACTTCCTCATTCCCTCCTATTGATCATTCGATGATCATCCAGGTCCCCTCTGAACCTATAACAAAAACTCTCGGACAACAGTGGCCAGAAGCACTGGAAGACTTGAATGCAGGCAATTACAATTAGTATTGTAATTCCGATATGTACCAGCAGGCCTCCCAGAATGCCCCCTAGTGGCCCCTCCATGCCATGCCATTGCTAAACCCATTGTCAATAATTTGAAGAGTCTGGATTTCCTTAGTGATATGTTTAGAGAGGTCAGTGATGTTAGTGGACTCGTCAGGGGATGTAGGTCCAGCTCTCTGCCCCAATAACAGCACAGGTACCACCCTCCTTAGCTAGCTGGAAGTCCATGGCCAAACAATTCTGGAGGGCCACAGTCCTAACTGCAAGTAGCTCTGTATTAATTTCAGTTAAGGCACTAGCCGTATCATTGGTGACCCTTTCCCATATGGTCCTGAGCTTACCAAATTCTTGGGCATGTAAATAGATTCCCGTTGGAGGAGAGAACATTCCCACCGAGGTGAGGAACCCGGTGAGAGGGATCTTCTGGGTCTCGGGGGTGAGGGTAAGTTGTCCAAAATGCAAATGTGGAGTACAACATATTCCATGTAACACGACCCCTCCAAATGGAGGGAGGCCAAGGGTAGCCTTTCAAGCTGAAAATAAAATATGTGCCACTGTAAACTGTTAAGGTGGAACCTGCGCCTTCCCCCCCCCCCCCCCCCCCCCCCCCCCTCCCCCACAACCTGAGAGCAGGGCTATTCCAGAGGCAGCCTGATGTTCTGTTTGGGACAGCAGACCAATCAAATGCAAAGTAGCCATATTTTGTTAAATTCTGACCTAGGTTCGACCCAGGGGAATTGCAAAACAGCACTTACTCGTCTCCACATAAGTACCTTTCCCTTCCCGTCTGAAACAAATGGTGTAGTCAATGGTGTGTTGTTGAGAACGATAAGGGAGAGAGGTCTATGCGATTGGTTGTAACTAGGGTGATACCAGTCCCTGAATAAGGTCAGGTTACACCCTGCCAACACAGTAGCCATTCAGCCACTTCGTGCCAGTGAAAAGGTACGGGCCACAAAGGGAATCCCACCCCCCCCCACCCAACTGAGTGGGGTGGATTGTGGGCACATATCCAGCAACAGGTGTCTCTCCCCAATACATGGGATGTCTGGTAGGCCAGGTACAAAAAGATATTATGCATAGGGTGTCAATTTGAAATCCATCTGTTCCCAAGGCCCCATTTCCCAAAGTCACCAAAGTCACAAGTATGGAAAACATCTTTGTCCTTAGTTGGTGTCAGCTTCCACACTGATTCTTTTGCAGTCAGTTCTCTGTATCTACTGGGGCTGCCCTTGTACTTTCATGGCCATGGGGGTGGTCAGCAGCACCTGGAACGGTCCTTTCCATCTTGGTCCCAGCTTCTTTCATTCCCAGTCCTTTATCAGGCCAAAATCCCCAGGCTCAACAATGAAGTAGTCTCCTTTAGGCAGATCGTCGCTCTCTTGGTAAGCCCGGTATACCTGTGAATTGCAAACTATGGAGAGGTTTGGTTAACCCCTACAGGTACACCCTTACCTCCTCTTCCAGGGTGTTCATATCTAGTCTTTCGGGGAGTGGGGAGGGGGCAGGCGTCGGACTATCCCAGGTCCTCATGCCTTCCTGTAAACCACCTCAGCAGGAGGCAGACTGGTTTTGCTTGAAGGGGTAACCCTCATTTGGAACAGGGCCAAGGGTAGGACCTTCAACCAACTTAGGCATGATTCCTGTTTTAGCTTGACCAGCTTACTTTTTAGGGTACCATTTGCTCGTTCGAACACTCCAACCGCTTTTGGATGGTGAATGCAATGGAATTGTTGTTTTATTGCTAGTTCCCTGCAGATCCCCTGGTTAACTTTAGCCACGAAGTGTTGCCCATTGTCTGAGCTTATTGTCTCTGAGAGACCACAGCGAGGAATTATTTCCCTCAACAATATTTTTACCACTGTTGCAGCCATGTTGTTCCTTATTGGGATTGCCTCAATCCATCCGCTGAAGACATCTACTATTACCAAACAATACTTATAACATTGTACCCTGGGTAATTCTATGAAATCTAGTTGTAGACAATTGAAAGGCCCACCAGGCAAGGGGGTGGCCCCAGAACCACAAGGCATTCTTTTTCCAGCATTTGTCTTTTTGCAGATCATGCATGCTTTGGTTCGTTTCTCAGGCATTGTTTTGGGAATCAGGGTGCCATTAGGATTGTAGCAAAGTGCTGACCATTCCCTCCTTGCCTAGGTGTGTGCAGTTATGTAAATAATCCACCAAAATTGGTGAAAGCAACGAAGAAACACAGACCCGTCCCACAGTTTGGTATGAACATCAAGGGTGCACCCCATCTATGATCAACAGTCTGTGTTCCTCTGCAGGGGCATCCCCCTCTAAGTGATGTATCTCACCCAGGTCTGGCATACCCATCCTCATACGTTTTGTAATGAGGTGTTGCTGTGAGCCCAAAAGAACCAGGAAAGTGGGGTGTAATGACTACCTGCTTGGTGATGGCATCTACTTGCGCATTGCCCTTTGAGATTCTGTCAGTGGCACCAGTGTGAGCTGAACATTTGATCACCGCTAGGCTGGACGGTAATTGTGAGGCCTGCAAAAGATTATGCAAAAAACAACATTACTAATGGATTGCCCCATGGAGGTTAAAAATCCCCTATGCTCCCATAAGGCGCCAAAGTCATGGGCAACACCAAAAGCATAGCGAGTGTCCATATAAATGCATGTAGGTTTGCTTACTGAGCTGGAAGATTCATTTCTGGACGTTTCGTCACTCCACTAGGTAACATCTTCAGTGGGCTTCTGGGCAAAACACTGTTGATAATTCCTGTTTTCTATTTGTATGTTTGGGTTTCTTTGGGTTGGTGATGTCATTGCCTGCAGTGACATCATTTCCTGTGGTGATGCCATTTCCTGTTCCTTTTCTCAGGGGATGGTAGATGGGGTCTAGCTCGATGTGTTTGTTAATAGAGTTCCAGTTGGAATGCCTTGCTTCTAGGAATTCTTGTGCATGTCTCTGTTTGGCTTGACTTAGATGGATGTGTTGTCCTAGTCGAAGTGGTGTCCTTCCTCATTTGTATGTAAGGATACTAGTGAGAGTGGATCATGTCTTTTTTGTGGCTAGTTGACGTTCATCTATCCTGGTAATTAGTTTTCTGCCTGTTTGTCCAATGTAGTGTTTGTTACAGTCCTTGCACAATATTTTGTAAATGATATTAGTTTTGCTTGTTGCCTGTATAGGGTGCTTCAAGTTCATTAACTACTGTTTCAGTGTGTTGGTGGGTTTGTGGGTTACCATGATACCAAGGGGTCTGAGTAGTCTGGTAGTCATTTCTGAGATGTCTTTGATGTAGGGGAGAGTGGCTAAGGTTTCTGGACGTGTTTTGTCTGCTTGTTTGGGTTTGTTGCTGAGAAATCTGCGGACTGTGTTCATTGAGTACCGTTCTTTTTTAATACACTGTGTAGGTGATTTTCCTCTGCTCTGCGTAGTTCCTCTGTGCTGCAGTGTGTTGTTTTCCTGTAGATCTATGGACCAAATATTGAACTACAGAAGCAATCACCCCAACATCCACAAACGAAACTGCATCAGAACATTATTCCAATATGCCACCACGAACTTGAAAGACCCTATACAGACAACAAGCAAAACTAATGTCACTTACAAAATACATTGCAAGGACTGTAACAAACACTACATTGGACAAATGGGCAGAAAACTAGCCACCAGAATACATGAACATCAACTATCCACAAAACAACATGACCCTCTCTCACTACATACAGATAAGGAAGGACACCACTTTGACTGGGACAACACATCCATCCTAGGACAAGCCAAACAGAGACATGCACGAGAATTCCTAGAAGCATGGCATTCCAACTGGAACTCGATCAACAAACACATCGAGTTAGACCGCATCTACCACCCCCTGAGAAAAAGAACAGGAAATGGCATCACCACAGGAAATTATGTCACCACAGGAAATGACATCACCAACCCAAAGAAACCCAAATATATAAGTAGAAAGCAGGAACTATCAGCAGTGCTTCACTTGGGGCCCACTGAAGATGTTACCTAGTAGGGTGACAAAACATCTGGAAATGAACCTTCCAGCTCATTGAGCAAACCTACATGCAGAACCTCAACCTGAGCTACAAATCTTCTCAAAACTTGCTAAGTCCGTGTAAATATTGGCCGAACTCCCTTCTGCCAGGATGCAAGCCCAAGTGAGGGCAAACAATTCAGCCTTCGGTGCTGACAATGGAGTCTCAAAGCCTGCACGTTCAACCACTTCAAAATCCATAACAATCGCATAACCGGAGCATCGCTGACCTGTAGGTCATCCACATAAAAAGTGAAGTCCGCGTGTTCAAGGAGCAGGTCTGTAGTATTCCGGTCCCAATGAAATTCATAAGTACTGACTGAAGGTGCATTACGATCATGGGGCAGCTGAACAAACTAGGTTTTGTATTACCTTTAGAGCACAACTTGGGATCATTCTGGCCATCCCAGTAATAAATAAGGGCTCTCCTCATCTGTATCCTGGCGTTCTCAGACCAATCCGTGTTCTATGTCTATACCATGCCCGTGACACTCGAGGTGTCCTCTTTGAATATGTCACTTAAATCATCATAAGTGTGGTCTAGTCGTTTTCCATCACCCTCATCTATTTGTAACTGCCACTTAGTAACATTTTCTGGTGACAATATCTTACAACAGAGGGCAAACAGATCCCGGGTGTTGCATTGTCTATTTGAAGTGCGCACTGGACATATTGGGCAAATTGGGCAGGTGATCTTTAGTGATCCAGAACCTGATTCATTATCGCAATCATCTCTTGGGATTTCCAGGGGACATATACCCTGATAATTGGTGGCTCATCTTCCTCATCTGCTTTGGGGTTCAGTAGCTGTCTTATGGGGAGGATAGTTTTGGGGGAGGGGCGGGGGAGCGGTGACATGGAGATGGTGAGCTGCAGTGCAACAGTAACAGGATGTGGCTGGTTTCCTAGAGTGCATCTTAACCCAATCAGCTATACAGGGACTCGGGTACAGCGGCATGGACGGAGTCATAGGTGGCTCAGTGGGAGTCACTGGTGCACTAGGGTAACATTCCCATTCCCCCACTATGTCGGTATCATTTCCTCCCTCCTCAAACAGGGTTGGTATGAGCTTGGGATCCCGTGAAGTGCTTAGGTTCTCTATACAGCTTTGTTGCTTTAGCCCCTCTTGTTTATCTTATTCAACTTTAGCTTCTTTATGCTGTTTCTCCTGTTCCTTTTTTTTAAACATGTAATGAATACATCCAGTTTCAACATCTAAGGCAAGTATTGCTCCATACTGTCCAGAAATAGTAGTGTAAAGAATCCCAACAATTAGATTTGTCCTACTCCTAGGCAAGTTTATTGAGTAAAAATAAAAGTGGCTACCACAAAGAAGGTTATTCAACCTCGTGTTTCAGTGCCAGTGCTTTGCATGAGGAGCACAAAGTCTCACTTTCCCTTAATAATTCCTCACTTGCTAGGCTACCTACATGTTTCCTCATAGTGCCATAACTTCTGTTACCAATTGAACGTTAATCAATGCAGCCATGCTTTAAAGTAACCATGAGACAATGACACAGATCACCGACAATGTGGAAAGGTATGAAGCCTTGCCAATTAATTAGTTAATTAACTGTGATAATGCAGTTCAGGATAGTACAAATTGTTTTAAAATATTGAGTAATAAGCATATTTAATGAGAGGTGGAAACTGAACAAGTGACGAGACATCGCACTGTGAAATAATAAGGACGAATAAACAGATTTCAAAGTCACAGAAACGATTCAAATCTGATTAGTGTTGTATATATGAAATTATAGCAGGATTGTTCAATTACATGCATATCCCACTCAGCTGACCAAATCACAAGTTTTTTTCCCAATCAATTAGGAGTTTTGTTAAGAGTCTTCAATATAAACTGGAAATTCATTTAATCAAAATCCAGTGCTATAATGTAGAATGTGCACAGTTTCCAACTCTGAACTCCATTATAATTATCTGGTTCAAGTATTTCAATTTAAATTCCCTATTTTCTTTTTCAAGCAGTTCTGATCAGTCATTGCTCACATCTCCGGGACACCCGCACCAATCAACCCCTCCGCCCTGTGGCCCAACATTTCAACTCCCCCTCCCACTCTACTGAGGACATGCAGGTCCTGGGTCTCCTCCACCACCACTCCCTCACCACCCAACGCCTGGAGGAAGAACGCCTCATTTTCCGCCTCGGAACACTTCAATCCCATGGCATCATTGTGGATTTCATCAGTTTCCTCATTTCCCCTTCCCCCACCTCACCCCAGCTCCAACCTTCCAGCTCAGCACCATATCTATGACCTGTCCTACCTGCCTATCTTCGTTTCCACCTATCCACTCCAACCTCCTCTCTGACCTATCACCTTCATCCCCACCCCCCTTCACCTATTGTACTCTATGCTACTTTCCCCCCACCCTCACCCCCCTCTCATTTATCTCTCCACTCTGCAGGCACCCTGCCTGTATTCCTGATGAAGGGCTTTTGCCCGAAACATCGATTTTCCTGCTCCCTGGATGCTGTCTGACCTGCTGTGCTTTTCCAGCACCACTCTAATCTAGACTGTGGAATGACTGTGGCAGCATTAATGAAAGTCTTGTCAATATGCTTCAAATGCACAAATAATGACGAACGCAAAGACACAGAAACTTACAACAGTACCTTAAGCTTTGTTTCATGATTTTCTTTTGCAAGATAACGTTGAACTGACACGTCAGTTCTCAGTGAGGAAGGGAAATTGACAGAGAATAAAGCTGCGAATGGCATTCCATACTGACAAAGGAGATGCAGCAGTCTGAAAATTACGTGGAGGTAAATGAGTCTGAAACAAAGATTCAATTCAACCAGTATTGGTTTGGGGTTTTACAATTTTTTAATTAAATTATATAAAGTTCACTGTAATTCCTCCACTTAATGAACAAATGTTAAAGTCTGAGGTGATTTTCCTCAATATTAGGTTCAGATTGTTTTTGTTAAGAAATGAGCAGATAAGCTTCACAACGACCAGAACTTTCCAGCGGGACACTAGGACCCTGTTGAGTACTGACACAAATAACTTGTAGCCCAGTATTGAGAATTGTAACAGCCTCCCCTGTGTAGCTGGCAGGGACCAAAGCAGCGACCTGGTCCACCCGAGGGTCAGAATGCTCAGCACTGACGGTAACGTTGGGGGTCCTGAGGGGAATAGGGCAATGGGGTGGTGGAAGGGTCTCCTGAAAGACTCCTTGGGATGCTGTATGCAATCTCTTTAATTGTAGGGAACTGATGGCCTCCAGCCACCTTCCCAAATGCATCCAGGCATTGGATCACACAAATCCTGCCCCACAAAGGGTCTCTGCACACACCCTCTATATTTCCTCTCCCCCCACCTTACTCTTGCAATGGGGCACTTCTGTGTCCTCTGTGAGACAGCAGACCGATGCTTGGCCACCCTTCTCAATGAGACAAGACTTACTTGTCCCCGGGGGCAACCTTTCTCTGGCAATTTAGAGCTCAGCCCAGCGTTCTGGAAGCTAACAAACAAAAAACAAACAACAACAGAAAACCCAGACAGGACTAAACACTGGCACCCTGGTCAATTGTTTTAATGCGATCACAATTAAAAGTGCTAAGTCATATTTTTGCAATCGATTCACCATTCAAATGAAAGCTTTCATCACACATACCATCACAATCACTCAATAATTCAAACTGGAAATCCTTCAATTTGTATATAACAATTTACCAAAATGACCAATCTGTGAGGGGGGCCTACAACCCCATTTTCCTGATCAGGTATTTTTCTCACAGATTGTCCCCCTTCCCAACTACATAGAGGGACTGACCCATTTTACCCTATGACTGCTTGCTCTGCTATAAACAATTTCCACCGGCCACATCAACACTGCGGGGTGAGAAATTAACCGAGACTGCCCTCTTTCCTTATTATATATTAATTTCCATCAGCATATCTGAAAGAGGCAGCTCCCTAAACCAAATCCGTCAGGTAGTGATGAACACTTCCCTGACTGGGGTCCCCAATCCCAACCTTTTTCCTACAGGAACAATACAGAGTGGCCAATGTCACCCGCAGCAATTCAGAACAATCTGACAAAACTTGCCTACCTTACAAGCTGGGTCTGGGTGGTTTGTTCGAACTCTTCAAGGTACCAGTTCCACTGGGCGAGGAACAAATTGTCTGGCTGAACACAAGGAGTAGTTTGGGATAAAATGCCCCGGGGCACCCTTACCGCTCTGTTCTGTTCAGTTCAAACTTTTGTGTCACTTACTCAGCCCAGTGAGATGTTCCCTATGCTGAGGTCCGAGTCATGGCACCAAATGTTGGTGTATATTTTGTTCCACAAATCCGGACAACAAGTGTCAGTACAATAGTAGATGCTTTATTATCGGACAGCCAGCGAGAGATTCTCAATGTCCCCAAAAGTAGTCGTGCATCTTCTTGTGATGACACTTCTCCACGAGTCTCTCCTCTATACACAAAGGCAGTACGTTTTACAGGAATTGTACAAAACATCTGTAAGTCACATGGTTGATTGTCGTTACATTGTTTAAGAAGAGAAAATATAATTTTACCAGGCCCAGAGAACATCAATGTCCTGTGATAATGAGTGAATGGATTACAGGGACTGATTATCGTATTCTTAATGATCATATACATGTATCTGAAAAGGCAAGGACTGATAGGGATAGTCAACATGGCTCTATGCATGTGAAATCATGTCTCACAAACTTAATTGAGTTTTTTGAAGAAGTAACAAGGAGGATTGATGAGGGCAGAGCGGTAGATGTGATCTATATGGACTTCAGTAAGGCGTTTGACAAGGTTCCCCATGGGAGACTGATTAGCAAGGTTAGATCTCATGGAATGCAGGGAGAACTCACCATTTGGTTAGAGAACTGGCTCAAAGATAGAAGACAGAGGGTGGTGGTGGAGGGTTGTTTTTCAGATTGGAGGCCTGTGACCAGTGGAGTGCCACAAGGATCAGTGCTGGGTCCTCTACTTTTAACAATTTATATCAATGATTTGGATATGAGCATAAGAGATATAGTTAGTAAGTTTGCTGATGACACCAAAATTGGAGGTGTAGTGGACAGCGAAGAAGGTTACCTCAGATTACAACAGGATCTGGATCAGATGGGCCAAATAGGCTGAGAAGTGGCAGATGCAGTTTAATTCAGGTAAATGCGAGGTGCTGCATTTTGGGAAAGCAAATCTTAGCAGGACTTATACACTTAATGGTAAGGTCCCAGGGAGTGTTGCTGAACAAAGAGACCTTGGAGTGCAGGTTCATAGCTCCTTGAAAGTGGAGTCACAGGTAGATAGAATAGTGAAGAAGGCGTTTGTTATGCTTTCCTTTATTGTCAGACTATTGAGTACAGGACATTGGTCAGGTCACTGTTGGAATATTGCGTGCAATTCTGGTCTCCTTCCTATCGGAAAGATATTGTGAAACTTGAAAGGGTTCAGAAAAGATTTAGAAGGATGTTGCCAGGGTTGGAGGATTTGGGCTATAGGGAGAGGTTCAATAGGGTGGGGCTGTTTTCACTGGAGCGTTGGAGGCTGAGGGGTGACCTTATAGAGGTTTATAAAATCATGAGGGGCATGGATAGGATAAATAGACAAAGTCTTTTCCCTGGGGTGGAGGAGTCCAGAATTAGAGGGCAAAGGTTTAGGGTGAGAGGGGAAAGGTATAAAAGAGACCAAAGGGGCAACGTTTTCATGCGGAGGGTGGTACGTGTATGGAATGAGCTGCCAGAGGAAGGGGTGGAGGCTAGTACAATTGCAATATTTAAAATGCATCTGGATGGGTATATGAATAGGAAGAGTTTGGAGGGATAGGGGCTAGGTGCTGGCAGGTAGGACTAGATTGTGTTGGGATATCTGGTCGGCATGGACGAATTGGACTGAAGGGTCTGTTTCCATGCTGTACATCTCTCTGACTCTATGACTGTACTCTTGATGGGAAGAGATTAAAACAGAAGGATATTGCCTGTTCTCAATGGGGGATTCATATACCTATGCTAATATGGAGGGGTAGCAAGATAGTGGGAGCAGGAAGCAATTTAGCAGGATTGTGGTCAAGGTTATCAGTCTTGTCTGGGGAGGACAAATACCTTTGAATGAGACTGCAGAGGAATCCAATGGATTCCTTCTCTAAGATTCAGTCAGCCTCCTCCCTACTGAGATGTTCTAGCTATTCTTTAAGAGGATAGACATGCAGTTGATACCGCAGTGAGTCTCTTTGGTAGTGGAATGTTTAACCATTAAGTCCTCAGTATGCCTTAAAAGAGAAGTAAAATATGGAACTGATCCCTTTGTGGCTTTCTAACTTTCTCACCATCACAGCCTGTGGATTTGTCTGATTTTAGTGACTTGTTTTCCATTGATACTAATTACGTTAATATCTAGATGTAGGATGCAATTTACCAACGTTACATTACCGTTAGTAATTTGTAACTCATAGGAAGGACTTATTAGACATTAAGTTGGGTTTTCCAGACATTTAAATTGCTAATTGTGAAAATCCAATTATGAAGTATGTTCCACCACTATAAAGTTCTAAAATCATTCCTGTCGTGTCCCTCAACTAGGAAAACAGAGCAGGCCTCAAGCTTCATTTCAATCAGGTCAGTGATACTCAATGATCATTTAACAGGGGCCTGCTCAGAACATTGAAATAAAGCTTGATTCCCTTTCATCCCACTCCAGACTCCTATAAAGCAATACATTCTTATGTTTTGAAGATGTGGGTGTACTGTATCTTTAAAAGAGTTAAAAGCAACAGAACTACCTGACAGAACCAAGTCTTCTGAAAAAAAACTATAACATAACATTTGGTCGAACAACTCATTGCCTGGAAACGACAAAACAGATTTGAATTCGGCCAATCAATTTAAATTATACTCTGAAAAACTCCAAGCCAGTGTGAATTTAATATATTGACAATCTTAAAAGCCAATGACACAATCCAAAGCTTTGGGGGTATAAGACCGGGGGAAATTGAACAGTTGAGTGGAGAACTGCCCAGCTACCAGCATGTAAAAAGACTGCCTGAAAATTAGTTTTAAGGTTGTTTTAAGAAAGCTAAGAAAAGAAGACACAGGAAGATCCAAATAGAAGAACCAAAAGCTGCCTCATTTTGAGATAAGAAGTTTCGTTTTGTAAATCTTAATCGGGGGTTTTATCGGACTCATATTGCAGAGGAGAAAGTAAAAGATAGATTAGAGGAAGGACTTGTAAATAGTTGTTAGTTAATAATTCTCTGTTATACTTTAAGAAATAAAGTTGTTAATTTTTACTCTTAACTAGTTCTTGGCCTATCGAATTTTCACAGATTGCTGCACGGGATAAATCCTTTCTGTGTTGTGGGTTTTAAATTAGCAGAGGGGTTTACCTCATGTTGTAATATTAGGAGGACTTGGGTCTGTTATTTGAACTGGTTTAGACAGATTTGAATAGATTTGGGGGTACAAAAAATCCCACAAATTTAAACACTTGGAGGTTAGATTTTCGAATAAAACATAGGTGAGACAATTTGCTTAATTTCAGTGACTTGTGATTGATTAAGTTAAAAGTGAGAGAAATGGCTCTTTAAAATTACTAAGGAGGTTCTGGGATGATTCTTAAATTTGCCAAGAAAGATTAGAAGGAAAGAAAAAGGCCATACTTTTAGAATTAGCAAATAAGTTAGATTTGGGATTAACCAAGGACAAAAGTAAAGCTGAGATTGTAAGGGAATTACTCAAACACTTAGGTGTGTCAGAGAAACAGACAAGTGCAGGAGAGGTAGAAAAACTTAAATTACAATTGAGGAAAATGGAGTTAGAAGATAAACAAAGGGAAAGAGAGGGACAGAGAGGAAAAAGAGAGAGAGAGAGTGAAGGTTCTTGCCTGAGCAAAGAGAGAAGAAAGGGAGAGAGCGAGAGAAAGGTCTTAGCTGAGCAAAAAGAGAGAGAATTTGAATTTGAGAAGTTGAGACTTAGTCAGCAAAGTCAAGTTAACAGGATGGAGATTAAAAGAGAAGGTAGTGATATATATAAATATGTCCAAACTCTGCCACATTTTGATGAGAAAAATTTTGAAGCCTTCTTTATTTCAGAGTGTCAGTTCCAGGAATTCACTTTATTCTTAGGAATGATTTGGCAGGATCCCAAGGTGGGAGTGACACCCCTTGTTGTGGAGAGGCCACAGCACGAAGTGAAAAATAAAGAGAAAGATGAAGGAGTTGAAGTTCAGTTAGCAGATACCCTGTTTGACGTATTGGTGCAGGCAAAACCTGAACAGGCAGAGGGTCAAACAGAAGTGTTTACTCCTAAAAGGCTAAGAGACTTGCAACAGTAAGAAAAGACAATAAATGATATATATGTGGGTACATCCTCCGAAAAGGAGGCAGAGAATATTCTGGAGGGACATTATCTGAAAGATGAAATCCTAAGATGGAAATGGAGACTGCTGCAGGTTAATGCAGAAGGGAAAAGGGCCAAAGTGCACCAGGTTGTGTTGCCAGTAGTGTACAGACAGGAGGTGTTATGGGTTGCACATGAACTCCCTGTAGGAAGTCACGTAGGGGTACAAAAGACTCAGGCTAAGGAACAAAATCATTTTTATTGGCCTGGAATGCACAACGATGTGGTTAACTTTTGCCGTACCTATCATACATGCCAAAAGGTAGGTAAGCCACAGGCAGTAATAAAACCAGCACCTTTGTTTCCCACATTTGAAGAACCTTTTTATGTAGGTTATAATTGATTGTGTAGGTCCCCTCCTGAGAACTAAAAGTGAGAACCAGTACTTGTTAACCATAATGGATGTGTCTATCAGATTCCCGGAGGCAATTCCATTACGGAGTATCAAGGCAAAAAAGGTGGTAGAGGAGTTAGTAGCTTCCTTCACACGGTATGGGCTACCCAGAGAGATTCAGTCCGACCAAGGGTGTAATTTTACTGCTAGGATAGCTTAGGTATACTGCATCAAAAGCAAGTCTTAGCAGGACTTATACCTTAATGGTAAGGTCCTAGGGAGTGTTGCTGAACAAAGAGACCTTGGAGTGCAGGTTCATAGCTCCTTGAAAGTGGAGTTGTAAGTAGATAGGATAGTGAAGAAGGTGTTTGGTATGCTTTCCTTTACTAGTCAGAGTATTGAGTACAGGAGTTGGGAGGTCATGTTGTGGCTGTACAGGACATTGATTAGGCCACTGTTGGAATATTGTGTGCAATTCTGGTCTCCTTCCTATCTGGAAGATGTTGTGAAACGTGAAAGTGTTCAGAAAAGATTTCCAAGGATATTGCCAAGGTTGGAAGATGTGAGCGATAGAGAGAGGTTGAATAGGCCAGGGCTGTTTTCCCTGGAGCGTTGGAGGCTGAGATTTATAAAATCATGAGGGGCATGGATAGGATAAATAGACAAAGTCTTTTCCCTGGGGTCGGGGAGTCCATAACTGGAGGGCATAGGTTTAGGGTGAGAGGGGAACGATATAAAAGAGACCTAAGGGACAACTTTTTCATGCAGAGGGTGGTACTTGTATGGAATGAGCTGCCAGAGGAAGTGGTGGAGGCTGGTACAATTACAACATTTAAAAGGCATCTGGATGGGTATATGAATAAGAGGCGTTTGGAGGGATCTAGGTGCCAGGTGCTGGCAGGTGGGACTAGATTGGGTTGGGATACCTGGTCGGCATGGACGAGTTGGACCAAAGCGTCTATTTCTGTGTTGTACATCGGACTCATATCCATTTCCTAGATTGGAGGACTGTATTGAGAAAATCAGATAAGCCAGATACATCAGAGACGGTGAAAGTAACTTCTGCGTTTGTAATCCCACATGGGCTATGTCAGTTTAAAGTGATGCCCTTTGGAATGAAGAACGCACCTGCCACATTCCAAAAACTCATGAACAGAGTTGGGCTGGGTTAACAAACTGTGCAGTCTACTTAGATGATATAGTGATCTTTAGTAAGTCCTAGAAAGATCACATGGTACAGTTGGCAGAGCTCTTTGAATGATTACGAGAAACAAAATTGGTGATAAACTTAAATAAAACTGAATTTGCAAAAGCAGAGGTGACATTCTTGGGACATAACATCGGTCACGGAAGGTTGACTCCACAGAAGGCAAAGACGAAGGCCATTGAGGAATTTCCATGACCAACCTCGAAGAAAGAAGTGCTTCGATTCTTAGCACTCAGCGGATTCTATCGGAAGTTTCTTCCAAACTTCAGTGGTGTAGTGGCACTGTTCACCGATTTGCTGAAGAAGTACACAAAGTTTTGGTGGACAGAACCATGCCAGGAGGCATTCGACCATTTGAAAGCCATATTAACCACCAAACCAGTTTTAGCTGCATCAAAGCTATCAAAAACTTTTAAAGTCACCATCGATGCTGGTGACATTATAGTTGGAGCTGTACTCCTATAGGAAGATGGGGATGGGATTGAATTGCCAGTTAGTTACTTTTCGAAGAATATCAATATCCACCTGAGCAAATACTCCACAATCGAAAAAGAAGTATTGAGTTTGATACCGGTCTTACAACATATTAACGTCTATGTCATGAACAATATGTCAGAGATGGTGATGTACACAGATCACAGTATGTTTACATTCTTAGAACGCTTTAAATACAAGAATATGAGACTATTTAGTTGGAGTCTTATGTTGCAGACTATTAGTTTAAAAATCATACATGTTGCGGGTTGTAAGAATGTAATTGCAGATGCATAATTGTGGATTTAACTGATAGAGTTTAGATGAGATTTGTACAGGATATGGGAAGAAGTTAAGGTGAACTTATATTAAAGTTAGCTGTATGTTAGGGAAATGTGTTTAAAAAGTAGAGAAAAAATACAACCATCTTTTCATTATAATGGTTCAATGTTTTCTTAAGGGGGGGAGATGTTATGAAGATGTGGGTGAACTCGGGGAACTTGAACAGTTGAGTGGAGGACTGCCCAGCTACCAGCATGTAAAAAGACTGCCTGAAAGATAGCTTTCTTAAAAGTACTTTTATCAATCAGTAATTTGTGAAGCAGAATCCCTAAGAAGAAGAAAAGAAGACACAGAAAGATCCAAACAGAAGAACCAAAAGCTGCCTCATTTTGAGATAAGAAGTTTTGTTTTATAAATCTTAATCGGGGGTTTTATCAGACTAGTATTGTAGAGGGGAAAGTAAAAGATAGGTTAGAGGAAGGACTTGTAAATAGTTGTTAGTTAATAATTCTCTATTATACTTTAAGATAAAAAGTTGTTAATTTTTATTTTAACTAGTTCTGGCCTATCGAATTTTCACAGATTACTGCATGGGATAAATCTTTTCTATGTTGCGGGTTTTAAATTAGCAGAGGGGTTTACCCTGTGTTGTAACACTTAGGTATCATGAAACTCCCATGAGACCAACCATTGGCTTTTAAACCTATAACCTAAACCTAACTTTTATGATTGTGTATGTTTTTTAAATATATAATATATATACAGTAAATTACTAGCTGGAAACTTGTAAATAACTTGTTTAAAAAGACTAAAGCCACACTCCAGTCAAAAGATGGATGACAGTCAGTGTTGGCTACATGTTTGCATCATTGTACCTGCTACATTTTAAATGCCATTTAATCTGTTTCAAGAATATTTGCCTTGCACAACTATGAATCTGGACAAAATCAGACATGCCATGAGCAAAGCATCAAGCCAATCGACTGGATGGAGCCAAAACATTAAACATAATCACTTGGACAATGGGACTCTCTATGAAAGGAATCTGCTCAGACATAAACTCATTTTGTAAAACAGGCAACTGGAATACACTACCCATGACCATTCCTGACGAAGGGCTTTTGCCCGAAACGTCGATTTTCCTGCTCCTCAGATGCTGCCTGACCTGCTGTGCTTTTCCAGCACCACTCTAATCTAGAGTCTGATTTCCAGCATCTGCAGTCCTTGTTATTACCTATATAAATGGATCGCTGGTCAATCAAGGAGAGAAAGTCATGTCACGAGGCAACTAGCTTTTTGTTTGTTTAAACAATTGTTTTCTCTACTGACCAGGTTGAGCACATGAGATACCAAAGAAATAAGAACCTTATGTCACTCTCTGCCTCTTACCTCAGTCAATTTTTAAACTTTTACTCTGATGCTTAATTTTGACCGTCCAAGAGCTGCAGAATTTTAAAAAGAACGCAACAAGAAAGTACTATGTCCAAAAGAACAGATAAATCATTAAACTATATCTGTATCCTACCCCGATGCTAAAAGCAAATTAAACCTAAAGCTCGCTATTTTTCCAAACTTCAGGAGCTGTGTACACTTTCAATTTTGCTTAATTTATCCTCCTTACGTAAAGTTCTTTGTTAAATCTCTAAAAGTCTGACCGATTGTGCCAAGAATGAGTTAAACACTCAATGAATTGGCATATAAATCCTTTCCCCAAAAACACTGTGTGACAAAAGAAAAGTAGGAAAAGATGGGGCCATTCAACCCCTCTTTACCTGAGCGTAACACCATCCATTTAGAAAATCAACACTGTAACCAAGGGGCCATTTAAAAACACTGAAGTATACTCATATTTTCATTTACGAATTGAATTGTTGCTGTCAGGCAGAGCTGTTGAAAACTAAAAGGTTTCTGTGTTCCTGCAGTCTGAAACTTATCTTTATGTTTACCCAAGAAGACAGTGACTTATGGAGTGTGCATCAAACTAAAGCCAGTGCATCAAAGAGAACAAAATACTTACTCAGGCATTGTGTATTTCATATAAGTGCTCTTCAAATGGCAGATTAATTCTGTAGGTCTTTTATTTATTTTAAGAATATAAAAGAAATTCCTCCCCTAATACTTCAGTTACCCTTAGGGTCCAAGGATTTTACTTATTAGCTTTCTACTTGATATTAAATATTCTTTGTGCCTTGCCAAGACCACCATGCAGCAGTAGGTATGCCCTGCATCTGGTCTTGTTCCAGCAGTATGACAGGACATGGGCTGGAATGTAGCTGTCTGAACAGCACAACTAATTCAGACCATGTGGCTAAAATCTCAGATATGGCAATGGAAGATGGATAAAATCAGAATACCCCACACTTTGCCTGGCTAAAGGATAGATGTTTGTAAGGATAGATGTTTGCAAAAATAAAACGTAACTAGATTATTGATATTTTCATAAAATTATTTGGCACAAGAAAGTGACAAAAAAATGAATGAAATTCAAAAATAGTTCATGAGACTTGAAAAACATTAAATAAATCTTAAATTTACTTTAAAAGGAGAAACATTCACGTAAAGTAAATTTGACTGCTTAAAATTCAGAGTTATATTTTATAAAGTATATCTAAATAGGAATCAGTCAGTATAATGATTTAATTTTTATTTCTAACCATTAATACAGTTAGAAATATTTAAATATTACTCAATGAAGGAAAAAACAATAGTTGGTGAATAATGAGTAATTCTAGTAATCTATTATTTTTACAAAGAAATGTATATACTATAATGATTGGTGTTTTTAACACAGCATTTAAGTAAAATTTGACAGAATTTTATGACTGTGTCTAGTTTTCGTAAAGCTGGCAACATGAAACACTGGGAGAATCTTTAAACATTTAAATTACTTAGGTCTCAAAAAAAACTCTTAACGAAAGATAAATACAATGTGTAGTTTTATAAGAATTGTATTTGTTTTCCATTTGCCATGTAAACTTTTCAATTGTGACATCCATTTTCCTCGAACAAGAATAGGAGGAGACCTCTGTGTGGCTTTTGATCTTTATGAATTAGCCATCAGAAGATATATTTTAATGAGATTGTTTAAAAAAAACAGTTGGCAGCTCTTCCCAGTTTGAAATGCCTCCAGGCGCTGGTCACTAAGTTATTTTCATTTTGTAAGTAATCTTTGTTTCTATGTGGTTGGTTAACATCAGCCACTCTCAACAGACTTGGCAGAGGGAGGGTTGGGAACAAATTGAGATGGGAAAAGGTTTGACATTGCTAAATTTCCTGTCATTAATGCACTTCTGGTCCAATCATTCATAACTAGTATACCATGATTTACTAATTAATGATTGCAGCTGCTTTAACCACGGTACCTCATATACATGGTTGGAGATGGCTTGATTTGATTTGATTTGTTATTGTCACATGTACCTAAATCAGTGAAAAGTTTTGTTTTGTGTGCAATACAAGCAGATAATATCATACAAAGTGCATAAGGGTTATAAAACAGAAGTGAGGAATACAATGCTATGGCTGTAGAGAAGGTGCACAAAGAGCTAGGTCAACATTAAATTTGAAATTTGAAAGGTCCATTCGGAAGTCTAATAGCAGTAGGGAGAAGCTGTTCTTGAATCTGTTGGTCCTAGTGTTTAACCCTTTATATCGTCTGTCCAACAGAAGAGGTAGAAACAGATTATAGCCGGGGTGGGAGGGGTCTTTGATTCGAGAGGTCCTTTGATGCAGCAATGCATCATTGTCATGTAATATGTGTGCTAACTGTCAAATTGTTTGAGACACAATTCTATTTACCCTCTGATCGGTATTATGTTCCCATTTTGTTGATCTTTCTTTCTGAAGTACATTTTGTAGGTAGCAACTGAACAGGTTCATACGTAAAGTAGCATGATTTTTCAGTTTGAAGGAAGGAACTGTGATAATAAGGGTTTGATCCATCATCTTTCATTAAATGTGTTAGACTTTTTTTCTTTAATCTTCCTCTCTAGTTGATTTCTGTCATTTGTATGGTGACTAAAATATTGTAAGTTATTGTAATTTACAAATGATGAAAAATAATTATCACTCCTCCTCCAATATCTGATTAGCTGGACTGCACGTCCAAATTTATAGAAGTATCTTTAACAGTTAAAATCTCTGAAAGTTAGGTCAAGAACAGAAAGAACTTGCATGTATATAAAACTGGTTTATCAACTCAGGACATTTCAAAGAGGTTTACAATAAATCAACTTCTTTTCAAATATAGAAGAATGTGACAGACAATTCGCACACAGCAAAGTCATAGAGTAATAGAGTCATAGAGATGTACAGCATGGAAACAGACCCTTCGGTCCAACCTGTCCATGCCGACCAGATATCCCAACCCAATCTTGTCCTACCTGCCAGCACCCGGCCCATATCCCTCCAAACCCTTCCTATTCATATACACATCCAAATGCCTCTTAAATGTTGCAATTATACCAGCCTTCACCACATCCTCTGGCAGCTCAGTTAAATAAATGATCAGATATCTGTTTAGAATATTGATTAAAGGATATGTGTGGTTAAAGAAACCAGGAAAACACCATATTGCTTCATAAATTGTCATGAGTTCAAGCTAGATGATATAATAGAGTCTAGAATGGAGATATAACCTACAACCTTGTGAATCATAGGCAAGAGTGCCACCAGAGACCAGGTTTTACAATTTTGTGCAAATAATTTCTTATTCAGTCCTCTGCTTATCATTTATATCAAAATTTATTTACTGATTTTTGGATTATAATCCTCCATCTCAATGCCACAACCCCATTCTCTCCCATTCTCATTGATACCTTTGGTATCTAGAAATCAACCTAGTATAGAGAATAGAGAGTTACCCTCATCACTCTAACTACTTTTGCTTACTGAACAGATAACTTCAAAAGTACAATCTCTATAATTTGGAATAGGAATCAGAGTAAATTCATATTAGGACAATTACATCATTCAAATAAATGAGTAGAATGCATAAGAGGTGGGTTGATGGAAGAAGTTTTATTCTGTTAATTCAGCAACAACTTGCATTTAAATAATGGTACTACATTTCTCTGGAGAGTCTTGTATTTGTCTACTGTACAACATCACGGAAATCTTAGAAAAGACTTTTAAGTGTTGTGTTCACCCTCAGTGTATTATATTACAGACATGATTCCACAGCACTTTACAGAGAGGAGAAAATAATAAAATAGATAAAGCTGAGTCAGGGCAAAAGAATTAAAAGAGCTGATTGAGAGTTTAATCAGCCTGTGAGTTTTGAAAGGTGTTCAAGTGTGGAGCGAGGAGGTTGGAGTTCTCAGAAAGAGTTGCAGAGATTGGGGGCCAAGATCTTTCTACTAATGGTGGGAATTAAAAGAGTGATTATGCAGAAAAGGCCTGTGTTGAAAGTTCAATAATGTGGGAATGGATCTAGTACTGGAGAAATTAGATTGTAGCGTAGAGGGACTTGCAATTCCAAATATTAATTTACGATTCAATGCACCGAGGCCAGAAATTAATGAATGCTGGATGGAAGTGAAAGGCAAGTTGCAACTTACTTCATTACAGAAAGCAAACAATTGAGTTTTGAATGATCTGAAGTATAGAGAAGGCGGAGCATGGAAGAATTCAATGAAATTGAACCTTTCAGTTGCAAAACCATCTAATCAAAGGTGGAGCTGAATAACCAACATTGCAGTGGTGAAAAAGGAGCATAATTTATGGTGAGGGTGAAAACAATGGCTCTGACCTTCCAAATATTCACTTCGAAGATGTTTTTGACTCACATATAACTTGAAGTTGATCAGTTAGTTTGACAGCAATGAGGTAGTTGTGGTGTTAAGAGAAATGTAGAGTTCACAACCAAACTGACATGTATCTTTACATGGGAGAAACTGATGTCCAATTTTTAGTTTTCATATTCCAGGCAATTATTCTATAAAGTTATTAGTTTGTAACTTTGATTCATTATGTGTAAGTAATTCAAGAATAATATAGAAATGTATGTCAGGGTTTATGCCCGAAACGTCGATTCTCCTTCTCCTTTGATGCTGCCTGACCTGCTGCGCTTTTCCAGCAACACATTTTTAAGCTCTGATCTCCAGCATCTGCAGTCCCCACTTTCTCATAGAAATGTATGTCTTCTACTTATATGACTTATATTTGGTGGTAGATTTTCTGGGCAGCAGGAAAATTTCATAGTGATAGTAGGAGTGATTTTCATTCCTTACTGCCTTGACAACATTCTCTGCCTTGCAGGAGTACTAAGCATCCCTGGTAGATACTATTATAACTTAAACCTGAGAGGTTGACTCAGCTCTAAAGCACCTTAAACTGATCACACGCACTATAACTGATTGCAGAGTGTTGATTGTATGCACCAGAACTGCAGGCACAAGTAATGAACTCCGCTATACTATTCAGCACATTTTGGAAACTGCCCAGCTTCATGTTTACTGCCTTTGGAAACTGCTGATGCATAGTAATCACCCTTTTATTTAAATATTGTGACCCTGAGCTTTCTCATGTTCAGCAGAGTTTTAGGGTGATATATCCCCTGGCAAGCTCTCCTGTTAGCCTTCCTCCCCACTCCATTTTCTGCTGGTGCCTTGTACTGAAACTCTCAGAACTGATTGGCAAATAGGAAATTAGTTGGAGAGCAACCTGGATGGTCAACCAGGTGTTTTAGAAGCTGACCCATGGATGATACAAATAAAATCCTCAGGATACTGAATAAAATTGTATGACAGTTTCCTAAATAAAACTGTCAACATAGAGCTGTCAAATGGTCAAAACTAAACCTTTCATGGATAATTTGTTGAAGTTATGATTAGACAATTCAATGAAATCTTGAAAAATGCACTATTCTCAAGATTTTAATCTTCACTGTATCTGATATTAATTCCCCAGTTTTATGACAGATCAAGAAAAATGAGAAAAGCATAAGGATTAGGACGATATATCGATGACTAACAGACACTAAAAAAGTACAACTTCACACCAGATTATTGTGTTCAAAGGATAAGTGTGTGAAGTGAAAGAATTTGAGGGGCATGGATCGGATAAATAGACAAAGTCTTTTCCCTGGGGTGGGGAAGTCCAAAACTAGAGGGCATAGGTTTAGGGTGAGAGGGTAAAGATATATAAGACTCCTAAGGGGCAACTTTTTCATGCAGAGGGTGGTGCGTGTATGGAATGAACTGCCAGAGGAACTGGTGGAGGCTGGTACAATTGCAACATTTAAAAGGCATCTGGATGGGTATATGAATAGGAAGGATTTGGAAGGGATATGGGCCAAGTGCTGGCAGTTGGAACGAGATTAGGTTGGGATATCTGGTCGGTATGGATGAGTTAGACCGAAGGGTCTGTTTCTGTGCTGTACATCTCTGTGACTCTGTAATTAAGCACAAGGCGAAGATGTTGCAAAGGTGCCGAGTATATATCTGCGGTATCAGCAAGCTACTAGCTTCTGTATCTATTCCCATTACATCAAGTGAGTGTTTGTAAAATAGCAGGGCTTTCTCCTGTACAGATTCTCTGTCTCTCATGTTAGGTTACATATTTTGGGTGGAAATGTATGCACTGAAAAATGGCTTTCAAGACTTGCTGTGTGTAAACCAGCTAATTACTGTGTAAAGCAAGAATTTGCCAGTGTCATATGTTAGAAATAGTTTTGGGAGCTGTAGGAACCTTTGAGAAAAAGCTGAAAGGAGATAAAGTATGCTCTTTCCAGCTATACTTTAAGGAACTACCAGGAGTTAAATGATTCATCAATGATTAATGGTACAAGAGTAACTGTGAGATCCTTAAAGAGTGTGAAGAATGGAGAGAAGTGAAGCTGCATCTTATATTGTCCCTCCTGATAAGCTCATTGCACATTGTTCTGCACTGCAAGCAAGGTCCTGGTAAAAGCTACTCACAACTACATCATCTACTGCCATACCCACTCACCAACTCACCTTGGCACTTCCTGATCCATGAGAAAGAAAATGTCCACATGCCACTCACCAATTTGTTTGACCAACAGTTCATTTAGCTAAATCCAGAGGCCTTTGGAACTTGTCTTGTCTCCAGATATCTTCCTCTGACTTCACAAAATGTCAGAGAATCTTACAGTCGGCACACTATGGCTGCGCTGACCAAAAAACACCAAACTGCACTAATCCCATTTATCTACAATTTGTCCATAGCCTGCTGTGCCCTGACATTTTAAGTACTCATCCAGATGCTTCTTAAATGTTGTGAGAGTACCTGCTTCCACCATCCTCTAAAGCAGCAATTCCATATATCTACCATATCTCTAGATTTTTTCTCAGTCTTCTTCTAATCCACTTGGTCCTCACCTTAAACTAAACCCTCTGGGCTTAGACATATCTGCCATGGGGAAAAGATTCTCACAATCTACTCTGTCTATGCCTCATAATTTTGTTTCTCACAGTCAGATACCCACTCAGCCTCCTCTGCTCCAAGGATAACAAACCCAGCCTAATCGGTCTGTCCTCACAACCGAGACGATTCAAACCAGGAAAAATGGTGGTCAATCTCCTCCCCACTATCACCAGTGGAATCACATCCTTCCAACAGCATACAGACCAGAATTGCACACAGTATTCCATCTGTGGCCTAACTAATGGTTTATAAACTTGTAACAGGATTTCTTTGCTTCTATATTCTACACCCTGGTTAATGAAGGCAAGCATGCCTTCTTCACCACTCTGTCTACCTCTGCTGACACCTTCAGGAATCAATGGACTTGTGTACCAAGGTGCTTTTGTTCCTCAGTATCTACCATTCATTGTGCAAAACCTTCCTTTGTTAAACCTCCCAAAATGCATCCCTTTCCACTCACCAGGATTAAATTCTATCTGCCATTGTTCTGCCCAATTTACCAGCTGATCAATATCAATTTGTAGCCTGAGACCATTCTCCTCACTATCAACAGTACCCCCAATTTTTGTGTTATATGCAAACCTACTAATTGTACCTTCTATATTCACATCCAAGTCATGAATGTACATAACAAACAGCAATGGTCCCAGCACTGAACCTGTGATACACCACTGGTTACAAGCTTCCAATCACAAAAACAACCCTCCACCATTACCTTGTGCCTCCTATTTGTAAGACAATTTTGAATCAAGTTTGCCAATTTGCCTTGGATCCCATGGGCCAGCCTTCCATGTGGGACCTTATCAGAGGTCTTACTGAAGTCCATGCATAAATCACATCAACCTGCACTACTGTCATCAATATATTGAGTCACTTTTTCAAAAACATTCAATTAAATTAGTCAAAAAGGATCTCCCTCTAACAAATCTGTGCTGATTATCCCCGATCAGTCCCTGCCTTTCCAAGTGAAAACCAAAACAACTATGGATACTGGCAATCAGAAATAAAAACAGAAATTGCTGGAAAGGCTCAGTAGGTCTGGCAGCATCTGTTGAGAGAAATCAGAGTTAATGTTAACCTGAAACGGTTATTGATTAATCTTATCCTTCAGAATTTTTTTCAATAATTCCCCTACCACTGATGTCAGACTAACTGGTCTGTAATTACCTAGTCTATCCCTGTTGTCCTTGGATGAATGTCTTTCCTACACAGCCACAGCATAAGAGTCCTCCACTTTAAGCTGTTGAAAGCTTTTAAGCAGGAACCTGAGTAGCTTTTAATTTCCCACCTCATAATCACCAAACTATCCAAAGGCACTGTGTTTCACACTATCAGTTTGCATCATGAAAGCTGATCGAGTTAATTCAGAACAGTTCTGCTCATGAATGCTTGTTTCTGTTTTTGTGATAGAAGAGTAGTGGCCTGATATCAACAGAATTTTATCTTTAGTGAAGGCAACTTATATTTGCATCAATATCCAACTTTATTTTGGCTGACTGACATCAAGACTATTATATTCAGTAAATATAATTTGGATTGAAGTCCCTAAAATTTGACATGCGTTTCACCTTGACAGGTGATGGTTGATCAAAGTGAGCATACTGTGCCTTCTGGGAATTTCAAACTATATCAGACATACCACAAGAGCTCTAATACAGCATGACTTCACGGACTTCTTGCATTGCTGCAACTTTTCAAATGTATCTCAATGACAGTATCTCAAGAGGTGGAAGCATGTCATTCAGGAGAGAACACCAGGCACAGCACAATAATGTCTTGATTGACTTACTTACATTGCTAGAAAATAGCTGAGATGGTTTTCATGAAAACACAATAGCAGCTCACAAATTGTTTCCAATTTGGCTCTGTCAATGCATTGCAGTAATTGTTGCTCAAATATACAGGTAAGTACTATTATCATCTGCCCCAGCATACTTATGACAGTGTATCAATAAATATGTTGCATTTATCATTCAGAAAATCATTACAGTTCGTTGGATTTTGGCATGAACAAGTTCTAATTCGCAGGACTGAAGATTTTAATGCTACTTTCCTTTCCAGATCAAGTAATATACTTGGATAGATAAAACAGTAATTGTGGAATAATTTATATTTATGCATAGTGTCAATGAAGAGATAGCCACAAAATACTTTTTTAAAAAATGGCACAGTCTGTGTTCATTGGCCAGATGTTAATAGTCTTCACAATAAGTGATATATTACACAATTGTTTGTGCACATAACCCACTAAGGGCACTTTTAGGTCTGGAGGATTGCACACATGCAGAGACTGAATGAGAGATAATGAGATAACTGCAAATTAGACTAATACTTGGCAGCCAACAGCCAACTGATTTCACTTTTGATTATCAATAAAAACTTTGCTGTAGATCTAAATGCCCCAACTTAGGACCTTATTTCTTTAATAGTCATTATAGAAATACAGAAAGAACCAATTAATTAGTTTTTCCAGTTAGACAAACTCTGAACAGTTTCTCGTTCTGTTCAGGAGGCTCATTTTACAATGATTCTTTGTCTTTTATCATAAAGTACCAGGTAGACAAGTATGGAATGTCACCTGGCACAGTACAAGTTTTCTTCCACTTCTTCTTTCAAGAAGGAATAGCAATCAAAATGGTTTAATTTTGTAGAAAGGAGTATTTCTTCCAGCGTTCATGTAAACCACAAGGTTCCTAGTTTTACTGCAATGTTATTCACGACCAGTATACATCAAGCTTCTGCTGGGTGTTAGATACTTGGTTTATAGAATAAGTGAATGATTACATTGAATTTTACATCATTGAACCAGTTCATCCATTCCTATTTTCATGACAAGTGTAAGTCCCATCTCACCTTATTAATATTTGCTTCTATTCCTTTTTGCCTTATCTAACTTTCCTTTACATACAACAGCTATAATAATAGTGCATATTAGATGTCTACATTTTATGCATAAAATGTAATACTTGGAGTATCTTGTTCCAGGGGTCAGGGTATATGATCTGCATAGACCTCTGAATGAAAATTTTAATTCAAAACAGTTCTTTGGGGATAAGGTTGAGAGAGTACTAAAGGATTATAAGTGTTTCGAACAAAATTATTGCCCACTGAATTTCAAATGGAGCTGCTGTCATGCTATAATGATTCCAATGCCTCCTGCTTTAAATGCAAGGTAGAAGTGAGATTGGGATAGACTTGAAAGACAATGGAAACCTGGAGCATATCATTACTGAACTAGGAACACCATTTGTTTCTTTTTGTTGCCCCACCACTCCACAACTTTGTCAAAGTCTCTGAATAGTTCTTATCTTGCCTGGTTAGATTCCTTGAAAACGGGTTTTGATAATCCTAACTTGGAATATTTTGTGCTTTGGCAAATGGTTAGAAGATATTTCAAACCTAAATTTCTTATGAAAATCATACACATTTTATTTTCCCTGATGTAATACAATCATTTATTTCTTTCCATCAGTTTGTGTTTCTTGTTTTGTCCAAATAGCCACACATATTGGTATGGTAATAATTAACTGATTGCATTTTCCAGTCCCTTTAGAAGATTCCCAACAGTGAGCCATCTAATTTTCATTTATCAACATGCAGTTGCCATTGATAACGGGGTCAATTTTAACTCCCGCAACCTAGTGAAAGCCAGGTGAATGGATGCAAGCAGTCACAATAGAGAGAAGACTGACTGACTTATTTTCTATCCAAAACTGGGTAACAAGCAAAGTATGCTAAGAGTTGCCTCCAGAGCCAGAAAAGACTTGATAAGTTTCAAATATTTTACATTTCCTTCAAGACCAGGACAAACCTTTGTCAATTGGAATTCTGCAAATCGCCTGCTAATAAGGCCAGATCATTTCTACCTGAGAATTAAAGTCAAGCCCATTATCGCAGCAGTGGAAATTATATTCAACTGTGTGAAATTTGTATTGTCTTATTACACAGATGACTTTAAGATTATGAAGAAGCCAAGGTAGTTATTTATTTCCAATATTGGTCCGGCACTTTCTATGCATACTTTAAAGTAAATGTTAATTAGATAACTGTTAGCCTGCAGGTTATGTGTTTTCCTCCAAAAAAAAGCAGAGAGAGAATATTTGAGTAAACAGAAACAAAATTTGACCATTGGGAAATACCTAAAATGTTTTCTTGATTACGATTCCTTTTTCATTCGCAGAATGTGGATATCCCTGTCAAGGTCAGCATTGGTAGTCCAACCCCATTTCACTAAGTGGCATTTTTAGGCCACTTCAGAGTTAAAAATCAACCACATTGCTATAGGTCTGAAGTCACAAAAAGACCAGACTAAGTAAAAAGTACCAGATTTTTTTTTTCACAAACTGACATTAAGGAACAAGATTTTTGAATGAAAATCTGATATTATTAGTAATGGTGACCATGCTATGTTTCTAATATAAAATGTATTTAAATAATTGAATTTAAATTCCTCATTGTGCCATTCTACCCTGGTGAGATTTGAATTCATGTCTTTGGGCCATTTGATTACTAATTCAGTATCATAACCTGAAGACTATCATGCCCTATACACACTTTACTATCCACCTTTGTTTACATTCGTATCTGTTTTTAGGGCTTTACCTATATATCCATCTGCGGGTGAGTAAAATGGGTGGCCTTGAAATGGATGCTATCAAATGTGTACCATTAAAATCAATGTATCAGACACATGATGTCAAATCAGCTTCTGACTCCATCTACCAGCTCTTTTACAGGCAATTCATATGTGATATATTAAAAATGTTATATCTGCAAGTACGTTATGTGATTTTTTTCATTATACATTCCAAAGTTCATGTTCTTTAATGGAAACTACAAATGTCAACTTGTCATCCTGTATTACATCTTCCCACCCACCATCTAACTTCACACCTTGAATGCATTGTCTGAGCCTCGACAAGGTGACTTAAAAGAAGTTCTGGGATTTACATATTAATGAACCAAAACCTGCAACCCATTCTAAAAGATGAAAGGCTTAACAATCCAGGTTAGTTCAAAATATCGTTTCAGTTGCATGACACTGTAACATTTTGATAAAATTCTGTGTCTTATGATCTTATACTCCACAACCACCTGATGAAGGAGCAGTGCTCCGAAAGCTAATGCTTCCAAACAAACCTGTTGGACCATAACCTGGTGTTGTGTGATTTTTAACTCTTCCCACCAGTTGAAGGCTACAGCTTCACTGTGAGTAGAATAATGTGCAAGCAGCAGCAGGTTTTGTAACTGATCAAATACAAACCATAATAAAACAGAGACAGCAAACAGCCAGATACTTACTAGTCACAGTTACGCTCCGATTGACCATAAGAGTTTATGCCCAAAACGTCGACTCTCCTGCTCCTCAGATGCTGCCTGACCTGATTTTAAAACCAAGTTGAATTTCCTGAATGTTCCTGTGTTACTGCCAGAGAGCAAATATTCAATAATGGTCTTTAAAGGCATAGATTAAAGTCTAAAAATCACAACTATGCCATGGACTCTAGCCTAGTATGAGCAACACTCTGAAAGTCTGTTTTTCTTACTGAATGTTTACATTATTTGTCAGCAGTAACAATCACTTGAACAGTGTGACAAAGTATGATTTGGAAATCTTAGCTCATAAGTTAATTTTCTCAAACTTGACCATTTGTAGTGACATCATTGGAAGATATTAGTTTTCCCTCAGCTGAACTTCTAGATGTTTAAACAAATCTTATACTATTGCATTATACGTTCCATTAGTATCAATATACACATTATTTTTACAATGGGGAATTGAACATTTACTCATAATACTTATATAACTTTTAACATATTTATGTTTATAAGTCATCTAAATTTCTTCTTGTAAGAAGTATCAGCTGTTCAAATATAGATTGGAGTACTATAAACATCATTAAACATTTATTTTCATGTGTTATTCCTTGAATAAACAAAAATTGTATTCCCAGTTCATTACAAATGAATTTGAAGTAATATGTATTTTGAAGTATGAAATACTAAATATTTCTGCTCCTATTCTTTGACTTTTCTACCCCCATTCTCTGACTCTAGTCAAAGGACGTAATGTAACAAGGGATGCAGGAGAATCTAGGATGGTGGTGAATTAATCCTACGAATTGGTTCTGATGAAAACACATACTATCAGACTCAGTGGAATCAAGAATTTGAAATAATATCTTAATTATTAGCATCTTGTTGTTACTCCTAATAATCAATGTTATTAATTTAGTCAATGCTTTTGATTTTTATTAACATGTAATATGACATAGATGAATGCATAATATGGATATTAATGACCCAAAATCATGAATGCATTCCAAGTCTATGGCATAGTTAGGGAAGGAGTACTCTGACAGTTGAATATAGTTTTCATTCAGTTATATTAACATAAGCAATTGAAATGGTTGCACAAGAAAAGTAACACTGAGTGTCATATGTAAATAATGGCAGCAAAATATACTTAAAGCCTCGTTATCTGGATGTGCAAAGTATTTATAATAAGACTAATGAGCTAGAGGCATAAATAGCAATGAATTGTTTTGATCAAATCACCATCTACAGACATGGTTGGGAAATACATTTTCCAGGGTGTAACACTTTTTAATAGAAGGCAGAATGGAAAAGGTGAAGGAGGAGGAGGCCTGACAGGAAACTATGACATAAAGACCCTAGGAAGATGGATCTTGGGTTAAAAGTAGAATCAGTATGGGTAAAGTTTAGGAATAACAGAGTCAGAAAATATCAGTGGTAGTAGTTTACATGCCCCCTAACAACAGTTATAACATTGGACAGAGCATTAAAGAAGAAATAGTTAGAACTTATGACAAAGATACAACAAAGTAATTGTGATTAACTTTAATCTTCATTTACATGTGACCAATTAAATTGGCAAGGATTGACTGGAAGATACAGAATGCTTTCATGATAGTTTCCTGGAGCAATACATTGTGGAACCAACTAAGGAAAAAGGTATTTTAGATCTAGTATTGTACAATAAGATAATTGACTGTCTTAGTAAAAGGTCCACAATGAAATAATGATCATAATATATTGAATTCCATTTAATTTTGAAAGCAAAGTATATGGTCTCAAGCACAAATCTTAACCTTAAAGCCAATTATGTAGGTATGAGGAAACAGCTGTCTAACACCGAAAGGTAAATAAGGCTTGGTAATAAATAAGCAGTGGGAAACTTATAAAGAAATAATTCAATATATTCAACAAGAATACATTTCATTGAGAAACAAAACCCCAGTAAGAAAATTCTGTACCTGGATCTATCCATGGCTTACGAAGATTGTTAAGGATAGTCTTACAATAAATTAAGAGACTTTTGTGGTTTTGAGTAGTGTAATAATCAAGAGGGTTTGGATTGTTTTAGGAAATAGCAAAATGTCCCCCAAAATTAATGAAAATGCAAATAATAGGACATGAGAATAATCCAGCCTGTAATAAGTTTGTAAAGATTTTCACAGGCATCTAGAGAGTGGCTAAAATAAACCTGGTGAGAAAGGAGTAAAAGGAAAAGTCAATGAAAATATATTTATTGTCAGGCTTCACAGTACAAGAAAAAATTATATACTGGAATGTAAAGGTAATAAAAGGATTATTAAAAATCAAACATTTGAACTTATTAATATCAGCAGAGAAAAGTACTGGAGAAACTAAAGGAGCTAAAAATCTGTCATGACCTAATTAGGACATGGATTTATAGGTCCTACCTACAGCATGGAGATAGGCCCTCTGGCCCAAACTGATCAACGCTAACCCCATTTCCCTGCACTGGGCCTATATCCTTATAAATCTTTCCTATTATTGTATTTGTCCAAATACCTTTTAAATGTTATTAATGTTGAAACTTTATTGCTGGAACAGCACAGCAGGTCAGGCAGCATCCAGGGAACAGGAGATTCGACGTTTCGGGCACAGGCCCTTCTTCAGGAATGATTCCTGAAGAAGGGCCTGTGCCCGAAACGTCGAATCTCCTGTTCCCTGGATGCTGCCTGACCTGCTGTGCTGTTCCAGCAATAAAGTTTCAACTTTGATCTCCAGCATCTGCAGACCTTACTTTCTCCTCGAATGTTATTAATGTACCCGCCTCAACCATTTCCACTGGCAGGTCATTCCATATGCATACCACTTCTGAGTAAAAAGGTTACCCCTCAGGTTCCCTTTTATTCCTTCCCCTCTAGTCCTTGATTCCCCAACCCTAGGAAAAAGACTGTGTGCACTCACCCTATCCATGCCTCTCATGATCCTATACACTTTTGTAAGATCCCCCCTCAGTTTCCTATGCTTGAAAGAGAAAAGTCCTAGCTTGTCCAACCTTTCCCTATAATTTAGACCCTTGAGTGCTGGCAACATTCTTGCAAATTTATTCTGCACTCTTTCCAGTTTAATAACATCTTTTCTACAGCAAGGTGACCAAAACTGAGCACAATACTCCAAGTGCGACCTCAACAAAGTCCTGTACAACTGCACCTAATTTCCCAACTTATATACATAGTGCCCTGACTAATGAAGGCCAATGTCAAAACACCTTCTTCACTGCCCTGTCTATCTGTGACACCACTTTCAGAGAAGCATGCAACTGAACTCCAAGGTCCCTCTGTTTCACTATACTCCTTAAGGTCCTACCATTCACCATGAAACTCCTACTTTAATTTGACTTTCCAAAATGCAAGACCAAGCTTATCTATATGAAACTCCATTTGCCATTTCTTGGCCCACTTCCCCAGCTGATTGAGGGCCTGCTGTAATTTCTCATAATCTTCCTCACTGTCCATGATCCCTTCTATATTAGTATCATTTGCAAATTTACTAATCATGCCTTGTACATTCTCATATAAATAATTGATATGGATAACAAACAGGATTGGGCCCAGTACCGACCCCTGAGGCACTCCATTGGTCATAGGCCTCCAATCTGTCAAGCATGCTTTTGCTTTACCATCTGCTTCCTATCATCAAGCCAATTGTGTATCCAATTTGCCAGCTCGCCCTGAATTCCATGCAATCTGACTTTTCACAGCAGTCTACCATATGGAACCTTATCAAAGGCCTTACTGAAATCCATATAGACTGTATCTACTGCCCTGCCCTTGTTAACTTTCCTTGTCACTTCATCAAAGAACTCTAACAAATTTGTGAGGTATGATCTCCTGCGCACAAAGCGATGCTGACTATTCCTAATCAAACCCTGTGTTTTCTAAATGCATGTATATCTTATCTCTCAGATTCTTCTCAAGTAACTTACCTGCCACAGGTGTTAGGCTTACATCCTATGTTTCTAAAGGTGGTAGCTAAAAAAGTTGTGAATGTGCTGGTTGTGATTTTCTAAAAGTCAGTTGATTCTGAATGGTCCCAGAAAATTGAAAGTGTAATGTGGTCAGCCAGGTGCACTTCTTAGAATATGAGTTGATGCATTGAGCCACCTCCCATTGGCAGATATACCACTGGTGGTACCACCACTGGAAGAGTCCATAATGGCTTTAAATTTTCTTGACACACTTACAGTCACATCTGACAGCATCAGACTTTGGACGCAGAAGGATCTAGTCCTGGCAAAACTGAATCAGCTGGTGGTGATGGGGAAACCAAAGGGCCATCACAACCAAAATTGAAACCTTTTTGGATCCAGAGAGTTCAGATCACAGTAGAAGATGGCATATAATTTTAGAGAGCAAGAATAATTGTCCCAGATAAGGTTGCCACTAAATACTGACTGAACTCCACAGCCTCATCTAGGGATCTCCAAAATGAAGATGTTGGCAAGAGGTAACCAGGCTTGGATGCAGACATAGCTGTATTGGTGGGGCAATGCCCAGAATGCCATCCAGGAGAACCATTACCACCAGCAGCTCCTCCACATTAATGGGAATGGCCAGGTAAACCCTCAATTTGGTTACACATCAACTGTGCAGTTTTTTCATGGACTCAATGTTCTTAGTCATTTTAGACGCCCACACAAAGTGCCTGGACATACATAGAGGTCATTCATCAAACAAGGGAATGACAATAGGAAAACTATGTGCATTTTGGCAATACATGGACTCCCAGAAGTGTTAGTCACAGATAACAGACCATTTTTTGCCAGTAGGGAATTTGAGTATTTCCTAATGTTGAATGGGATTCAATATATGAGGACAGCTTCATACCATCCATCATCCAATGTCCTGGGAGAAAAAGCAATCCAAACTTTGAAGGCAGACTTAAAGAAACAGCCTGCAGCTTTACTAAGTACCAAACTGTCCCAGTTCCTATTTGACTACAGGACCACCCCTTGTGCACCTGCAGGGATTGCTCCAGCAGTGTTGCTAATGGGGAGAAAACTCCAAACCAGGTTAAACCTGAACTTTCAGGACCTGGGGGTGGACATTGATATGGCACCAGGAATGCCAGTGCCAGATGTCATACTCTGCCAAGCGGGAATGACAGTTTACTACAGGGGACGAAGTTTGGTGTAGGAACTTGGGTCAATGCAAGGTCAGGATCAGTGATGTTTACAGTTAGGGTAGGAGCAACGGTCCTGAACAAACATATGGACCATATGAAAGCCATGAACTCACAAGCACTGCAGGAGCAAAATATGCCCAAGGTCCTTGGAATAGTTGGAAAGGCACTTGGAACCCGTGCGTTCTCCCTCTTCATCAAGCGTTGAAGAGATCTCTGAATCTGAGATGGACCCAGTGGATCTTGCTGCATTGATGCCTTTGTTGCTGGTAAAAGAGAGTGAATTTTTCCCAAGACACTTGAGTGCAAGAGGCGAGTTGCTGCGTGTTACATGCCACTCGTATCTGATGCAAAGTTGGAGGAACCTGACCCAGTGATCACTTACCTCAGGAGGCTACAAGAGAAAGGACTGGTCAATGTCCTTGGACTCAGAGTGGGAGTGATACAGTGATTGTAATAAGATCAGCCAGGTAGATCTCATAGCATATGATTTCCCTGATTGAGGCTAATAATCTGGTCCAACGAGGGAGCCCTGGCTGATAGATAAAAAGATGAGTGCCAGACATTCTGGCATTCTGTGAGTTGGCTCTGAGGAAGCTATACCAGTGTCAAGGATTCTCCGTGTGTAAATAAAAGGTGACTTGGTGACAGGATATTGACTGTGTTTGAAGTTATTTTAGCAAGTTGATAATATATTAGCACTATTCAAGAATGGAAAAAAGAAAGAAAACAGGGAACTACAAGTCAGCTGTTCATCAAGTATTTGGAAAGTTCTGGAATTTATTACCAACAAGTCTTAACAATGCACTTATACAAGTCATAGTATGATGTGACAAAGTCACCACGATTTTTAAAAGCAAAATCATTTTTTGACAAATTCATTTAATTTTTTTAAAGATGCAACTCGTAGGGTGGATAAAGGGGAAACCAGTAGTCATCTACATAGGTTTATGCTCTCATCTTGAAGGTAAATAATTACTATATTATTTCAATTGTTCCTATTGAATGCCTCTGATTGCTGATTGGCATTGAAAATGTAATTACTGAGGCTTGGAGTTTTACAGAAAATAGGCCAGACCACTCAAAACATTCTTGAGCAGGCACTCTGGACTATAACTTTGCAATTTGTTTCGGTAAGCATACAGGTAAAAATGACCAGAGTAAGTTAGCTAGGTTGACTAATGGTTTTTAAAACAGACAGAAATTTATTCACAAAATTACACAACGAAACACGAGGAACAGAATAAAGAACCCCTACAGAACTCAGTCTATCCAAACGAGACTTAATTATATTGTTCTGAATATACACAACTGTCCCAATAAGCAAACCCCCTTAAAAAAAAGTAAAAAATCAGGAACAGATGCTTACAGGTTGAAGTTAGAAGGGCAGAAAGAGAGAGTTTTGACACAGCTCAATGTTGAACTCCCAACTAGTTCTGGACTCAGCTAGAGAGCTGACCACTCTCCTTTCATTATATAGGTCACTTCTAAAACATGACCACTTTGGCCTGAAGTCTCATCTGTTTACATATAAACTAAACAGCCTCACAACACCCTTTAATCTCTGTACCAAACCACTCTAATCGGAACCGGGAGCTAGTTTATGACCTCTCTGAAAAAAACCGAGGACACAGTATCCTTGAGAAAAGGGACAGCTTTTAGATAAAAGGTACCAGCTTTCTGACACTATGCCCTGGTGAAAATGGCACCAGAGGCATGCGTCTTAAAGTTCCAACCTCAAACCCAGCTCCTCCATGTTTGCAGGATAGAAATGGGGACAGATTGTACTTTGCATATCTGATTCACAGAAGCAACTGCACATGCTTAAGTTCAACTGCCTTCAGTCTGATGGGATATTCAAAACGGTGGCACAGTGGTTAGCACTCCTGAGCACTCACAGCGCCAGAGACCCGGGTTCAATTCCCACCTCAGGCAACTCTCTGTGTGGAATTTATACATTCTCCCCGTGTCTGCGTGGGTTTCCCCCGGGTGCTCCAGTTTCCTCCCACAATCCAAAAATGTGCAGGTTAGGTGAATTGGCCATGCTAAATTGCCCGTAGTGTTAGGTGAAGGGGTAAATGTGGGGGAATCAGTCTGGGTGGGTTACACTTCGGTGGGTCGGTGTGGACTTGTTGGGCCGAAGGGCCTGTTTCCACACTGTAAGTAATCTAATCTAATAACTTGTGCACTTTAAACTGGGATTAGAATAACTAAATTTATCCAAGTTCTTTAGAGAATCTGTTTGGATATGGTGGTCCTAGAACACCTTTGGGACAGGGATGGTGTTCTTTGGAATTATTAAAATTAAGCATTAATGTGTATACAATTGGATAAACTCATTGGAACTGTTGAGCTAATTAGAAATATCAAAAGTACCCATTAAAAGCAACTGTCAAAGCATTTAAATTTCTTGTCATTTAAGTATTTGAAAAGTGTAGTATTAAACTAAGTCAGTGATTGCTATTTCACTCTGTCTATTGATGTAAATCTGAGGAATTTATTGACAGGGTCAGTGTTTTATAACTAAGGTTGCCTGTAAATTCACAATTGGTTGAAAGCTTCAACTGCTTATAAAGGCTGTGAAATGGATCTGTGAGGATTTTTGCTTATTCTTATCATCAATAAAGCAAGTTAAATGTGCGGGTGGGTTTTTAATCAAATATCATCTTTATAAGTACTACGAACTTCATCAATAGACATTTAGTAATTCAACTTTATTGATCTCCTCATGTGGGGTCCTCATATCTGACTATGGTGCATACTGAGTGAGTTACCTTGGAGGATGTAAAGCAAAAGTTGATGTGGGGAAGGTATGGGTTGCCATATGTTGCACTACATTGGTATAGAGCTATGAAGCACCATTTGGAGGGTGGAGAGGCATAGATTGTCATTGAAGGTGAGAGGTACCTTGGGGAGGTGGAATAAGGGGACTGAAGAAGGCATGGGGAGTATGAATTGCCATGAAATGTGAGTGGAGGGTGTAGGCTGTCATAATAGCACATGAGAATGTGTGAAGTAGCATAGGTTTTTGCATAAAGTACATGAGGGCCTTCAAGTGTGGGTGGGAGCATGAGAGGGAATGGGTTAACTTTCTTTTATTCATTCATGCAATGTGAGCATCACTGGCTAGACCAACATTTATTGCCCATCTTTAATTGCCAAGAGGGCAGTTTGAGATTCAACCACATTACTGAGGGTTTGGAGTCACATATACTTAGACCAGATAAGGATGGCAATTTCCTTCCCTAAAGGACATTAGTGAACCAGTTGTTTTTTTTTCCCAACAATCGATAATGGATTCACGTTCATCATTAGATTCTTAATTCCAAATTTTTTTCTATTGAATTCAAATCCTTCCATCTATTGTGGTAGGATTTGAACCTGGGTCCCGAGAACATCACCTGGGTCTCTGGATTAAGTCCAGTGATAATATCACTAAGCCATGACCTCCCCATTATGGATGAACCAAAGGGATTACCTGAGGGGTCGAGGACTGGAAGACTGTTTCCTTCCTTCATTCTTCCTTGCACATCTGAGGAATTTGCCAGAATACTAATTCTGGCCTTTCCTAAAACCCACTTCAACACTTGGCAGCCTGTGTATGCTTTCAGAGGGCAGAAGTCACAAATCCCATAAACCCTGGGGCACCCCAAGGATGAAAATCTGAATTTCCATGCACTTCTCCTGAGTTAAATTTGCAGAGCAAAGAATTAACCTGACTGTGCTCCCAAAGCGTGTCAAGTCAAATTCATGTCAAATCTTTGATCTAAAACCTTTTTCTTGATTTTCTGAGTTTAGTGAAAGTACAGTAGTTTGGGGATTATGATAATAGACTAGCAAACTCGACAGTTTATTGTTCAAATTCCACTGTCACAAGCTGTGAAGTTGAAGTTTGTAGTTTGTGGACTAATCAATATATTAGTGTAAAAACCCAACTGGTCCACTCATCTCCATCACAGAAGATGCCACCCTTCCACCCCGACTTGACCAAGTATTCTAATTGGTTTCAGTCCCACACTGTGTGATTGACTGTCTTGGTACAACTGGGAATGAACAATGAATACTGCCTGGATAACATCTAAAGATCTGCTACAGTGGTGGTAGGAACACAATGTTAGCATCAGTATTCAAAATTATAGAGAGAAAAATATCAGACTGGGTTCTCATTCTGAAGAATTTTACAGTTCTTGCACTTGTCAAGGATCCTGGCAGTGAAAGGGAGCAGGATGTGCCAGCTCTGCAATATAAGTTCCCTCCACTGCACTCCTTGTGAGACAATAAACACAGGAGTACTGGCCCCAGCGTCTCAACAAACATTCAGTCCTTCTCTTCCCAGTGCCATAATGACCAACCTACCACCCCAGGAGAAAGTGAGGACTGCAGATGCTGGAGATTTGAGTCAAGAGTGTGGTGCTGGAAAAGCACAGCAGGGCAGGCAGCATCCGAGGAGCAGGAGAATTGATGTTTCGCGCAAAAGCCCTTGAGGGGCTTTGTCCGAAATGTCAACTCTCCTGTTCCTCGGATGCTACCTGACCTGCTGTGCTTTTCCAGCACCACACTCTTGAACCTGCCACCCCATCCCAGTCTCCAACCTCAATAATCTCTTCCTCCATTGAGCTACACCACCGCATACCCCATTCACAGCACCCAGCAACAAGTATGATGCTTCTATCTGGTACATTATATACCACAACAACCCCCCCCCATCCAACCTCCACATCTAGTCCCTATGCCCTGCTTTTCATCTGACAGATGACAGAAAGGCAACTGAGCATTTTGAGGATTGCTCTAATAATAGGGATATGATTTTTCCAATCAAGAAAAAAAGATTATAAAGCCAAATCAAGAAGAATTATAAGTGGAGCTATAAAAAATTAGAAGTATTAGATATTACGTTGGACATGTGTAATACCAACCAAAGCTGAGCAGATTTCTTATGCTGTCTTCATACGCACATAGAGGCGTAGAATCATACAGGAAACAGACCCTTCAGTCCAACTTGTCCGTGCTGACCAGATATCCTAAACTGGCCCAGTCCCATTTACTAGCATTTAGCTCATATCCCTCTATTATTATACCCACCTAGATGCCTTTTAAATGTTGTAATTGTACCAGCCTCCATGACTTCCTCTGGCAGCTCATCGTCACACATCGTCCTCTGTGTGAAAAAGTTATCCCTCAGGCTGTTTTTAAATCTTCTTAGTCTCACCCCAAACCTATGCCCTCCAGTCTTGGCCTCCCCCACACTGGCGAAAAGTACCCAGCCATTCATCCCATCCATGCTCCTCATGATTCCGTAAATCCCTATACGGTCACTCCTCAGCCTCCAACATTCCAGGGAAAAAAGTCCCAGCCTATTCAGCCTCTCCCCACAGCTCAAACTCTCCAATTCCAGCAATGTCCCCGTAAATCTATTCGAGCACCCTTCAAGTTAAACAACATCCTTCCTATAGCAGGGTGACCAGAATTGTACGCAGTATTCCAAAAGTGGCCTCACCAATGTCCCTCAGAACCACAACATGACCTCCCAACGTCCACACCCAATGCACCAACCAACAAAGGCAAGCATGTCAAACACTCTCTGCATCACTCCATCCACCTGCAAACTTCACCCTCAAGGAATGTGAAGCTGCACCCCCAGTTCTCTCCATTGAGCAACACTCCCCACGACCCTACCATTAACTGTATAGGTTCTGCCCCGTCTTGTCTACCAAAATGCAAAACACTTCACACTTATCTAAATGAAGCTCCATTCAGATGTGCAAAGAAAGTATTTTACACAAGCAGTGGTAGATGTTTGCAACCCGTAGCCAGAGGAGACGGCAGAAGCAGACATGTGAGCAACACGAGCATTTAGACAGAGACAGAACATGCTGGAAATGGAGGGATACGGAGCACGTGCAGGCATATAGGAATAGTTTAGAATGGGCAACATGGTCACCACAGTCATAGCGGGCTGAAGGGCCAGATATTCACCAATACCTCATGGAAAGTGTTTTGCAAGAACACCAACATAACCGCCCCCCCAACCGATCACCCCTCTCCCCCTCCATGCTCCTGCCATCCTCAATGCCAGACCAAAGGGCACTACCCACTTGGGTTGATACTCATGTATGGAGGGCATAGGTTTGGGGTGAGAGTGACAAGATTTAAAAAGAGCCTGAGGGATAACTTTTCACGCAGAGGATGGTGCGTGGTTGGAATGAGCTTCCAGAGGCAGTCATGGAGGTTGGTACAATTACAACATTTAAAAGGCATCTAGGTGGGTATAATAATAGAGGGATATGAGGCAAATGCTGATAAATGAGACCAGGTCAGTTTAGGTTATCAGCTCAGCAGAAAGGAGGCTGCCCCCTGCAGGAGGAGCAACATATGTAGAATAACCACTTAGGCATCCCTGTAAGAATCAGGCCTAGGGGAAGGAAATAAAAACATGAGGAAAGAAAATAATATTATAAAATTATACTAAGTGTTACAACCAGGTTAGGAGGGTGCACAGCTCCCCTTTTTTTAATGTCTTCCCGTTGAACCATGTTATATTTTAACAGAATGTAGAACCGAATGGATGACCTATAATCTAAAACAAGTTACTGAAATATGGTTCAATTGTATACTTCAAGTCCATCTTTGTTGTCTTTTTCAAACTAAACAATCCACAGATAACCTTTCATCTCCAATGAGGCAGAGAGATAATTACAAAAAATCTGCCTCATTTAATTGGATTATAGGTCATCCCTTCAGTTGTTATTCAGCTTTACTCACTTTACTCACACTATCTAACACCTTTGGTCACCTCCAGAGACTTATTATTCAACACTCCACTCACATCATTTTACAATCTCTCTACCCTTGATCTCTCTGGCCATAAATTCTGTGTTCTGTGTGCTTCCTTCTCACTTCACTTGATGAAAGGACTATGCTTCGAATTCTTGTGATTTCAAATAAACCGTTGAACTATAACCTGATGTCATGTGATTTATTACTCAATTAAATATAGTTAACCAGATCAAAAGTGAAAGTGAGCCAATTCCAAGGTTTTCTTGACTGAAAGAGCGGATTTTTATTGACAGTAACTAGCCTGACATCAAAATACAACATCAATGCACACATTAAACATAAATAATGAACTTACAAAGATGGTAGTGAGAGGGGTATCTAATACAATCAGGAGGCTAAGGTTGCATTTTACAATTTTTTTTTGTTTTGATTTGTGAGAGTGGAATCCAGGTAACTCAGCAGTGGCAGTACTTGCAGATGCATTTAATTTCTCAGTCAATTGTGGGTTTTCCAAACTTTTTTGTTAGTGGTAGGCATTTACTGAGATTGAGATTGAGAGAATGTGAAGAACTTCCAGTGGCTGAGCTTTAACAGTTCATGTTCCTTTCTTTCACTGCTTTGTTATCTAAACCAAGCCACTGAAATACGGTTCAGTTGTATATTTCAAGTCTGGCTCTGTTGTCTTTTTCAAACTAAGTAGATCACAGGTAACCTTTCATCTCCAATAGGTGCAGTAATTATGCTAGTGTGAGTTCAACAAGTGATGCTATTTTTTTCATATCTCACTGAGTTTCAGTGTCCCTTGAAAACAAATGCTACTTCTGAGGCATCTAGGTTCATATATTCCACATGAGTTTTCTGAACTTGTCACATGATAACAGTAGTGGTTTTGATTAGTTTAAAACCCATTTAAATCCATGAAAGTCAAATGTTGAAAGTTGAATATTATAGACCATTTTCACTACGATCACAACAGAAATATTATTCGTCAAGTTGCAATTGGTTGTGTTGTGAGGATTGGTAGATAGTATGAGAGAGGGCAAGGTTAGACTTGGATAAGCTGCCACAGCATCAAGGCGTACTGGCACATAACATCTTGATTAGCGTAGAAAGATTCACAGTGTGAGTCATATGTCTTCGCATTGAACATTTTGGAAAGACAGGAAGAAAACAAAAGGAAGCTGGGAAAAATAAAATCACATAGCTATTGTTAAGTTTGACTAGTTTTTTAGTATTCCAAAAGTCAGTAAATAGAAATCTTGGAAAGCTTGGCTATGGGAGTACTTTTCATACAAAAACATGAACCATAGACACTTAGTCTCAGAGATCAAAACAGAAAAGTAAGAATATGTGACCAGCAATTAGTTTTCAAAAAAGGAAGGTTTGCCATACTTAATTTTAGGTAACATTATCTATTTCTGTGCTGCAGCCAGCTAATACAGCACTACTTATCAGACCACAAAGTTTATTTACTAATACTTTTTAAAAAACAGCTTAAATTGAGATAAAGTTTTCATGCTTACATAATTAGTAATTAATATTAAAAATGCATGTAGCAAGGATACAACTTCAATATATATAATAAATATTTAGGTAAAAGATTTAAAATCCTGAGGAATAGTCATACTGTTATAAAATATTCAGCTTGGATCTGGATTTGTTTAAACACAAAATAAACATATGGAATTTGTGAACATATTACTTAGTTTGACATTCATTCAACAAACTAAAAGAAAGTAATTGAAAAGTATTTTTATATTAATAATTGGAGTTGTAACGACACTTTAGATTAAATATGGAAGTCAAATTTGTACTTGCAGCACTTCTAACATTGGCCCTGAAATTATGCTTTGGGACACTGAATGATGAACCTTAATAGAAAGACATTTAACCATGTATCACCAATTGTTTGTATAAGTAGTTAAGAATGGACTGGAGAGGCAACAGCTTAGTGGTAATAATTTTGAACTGTTAACCCAGAGACCAAGTAATGTCCTGGGGACCTGGGTTTAAATCCTGCTACAGCAGATGGTGGAATTTAAATCCAATGAAAGTTGGAATTAAGAGTCTATTAATGACCATGAATCAATTGTTGGATTCCTCTGATTCAGTAGTGTCCTTTAGGAAAAGAAATTGCCATCCTTACCTAGTCTGGCCTACATGTGACTCCAGACTCACAGAAATGTATTTGACTCTTAATTGTCCTCTGGGCAATCAATGATGGCCTTGCCAGTGATGTCCTCATCCTATGAATGAGTTAAAAAAAAAACTTATTCCTCCTGGCATTCCCAAAGAACTGCACCAATTAGTTGCTTCCTAGCATCAGCTTTCTTTCTGAATAAGTATCTTGAGCATGCAAATATAGGTCCTAACAAGGACTTTAATACCCTGAATGAAAAGTCAGGAGACAATTCAATCGAGCTTGTACCATACATCCATATTGTTTGTTCAGTCACTCCAGATCTTCCGTGACCCAATTAACAGCCTTTAAAAAGGTCACTTGATGTTTTGTACAAAAGTGAAGGAAACATTTTTGGAATTTAATTTCTGAGGAGTTCCATGAATTTTCCTTCCACTTCTCTTTCACTAGAATCTGGTTTTACCAGCTAGGGCTGTAGGAATTTTAACTAACTCTCCACCATTTCACCTATTCCACTAACTCTATCTTCCCCCGTGCTCCTTTACCACAAGTCCTCCTGCACAAGGCTTCATTCCCAGATCCCATTCCCCAGGTTCTCACAGTCTACCCTGAGTTCCCACCCTGCTTCCGTATTCCACTCCTTCAGTCCCAATGACCAGTCTATCTTTCTCCCCACTGAGCCACTATTCCCCAGATTCTCAAGTGTTTGAACCATCATCCTCCAGTTCCAGACCCTTACCCTTACACACTATCCTCAACTTCTGTCTCACATTCACTATTCTTTCCTTTTCTAAGTCCACCATTCTCTAATCTCCCTTCCTGCTGTGATCCTAGTCCCCAGGCTTTAACTCTTCTGAGTCCTCAGTTTGTGTACATCAAGTCTTCTATTTCCTCTTCACACTCACCAAGTCCCCATTCCTTAATCTTTTTCAGTTGAAGCCGATATCTTCCTTTCCCCAAATTCTTCATTCTCCACACTGTTTTCCTGACTCCCTCATTCTATAATCTTTGGCCTGAATTTCTCATTCTTCAGTTACTTTCTCTTCTGAGCAAACATTCCTCAGTTACTTTCCTCTCCTCCAACTTCCATTCGACATCTCTATCTCCCTTCCCTAAAGCTCTTCCCTGACTCCTGAGCCCTCTCACAATTGCATCCAATCCTTGTAGCTCTCTGTAACAAGCTCCATAGAAAAGTTTGGGAAGTGATTCTGTTTCAGATTCGTGTAGTATAACCTCATTCTGTCTCCCAACACGAGGCTACGGTCACTAGCTTTGTAAAGTGCTCTACACAAATGTCTATTGTTCATGTTGCCGTACTGCGTTGAGCTGGGGGACATAAATTGTTAATACAGGCTTCTATAGTGGGCACTCATGAAAGGACATTGTATGATCAGAAGGTTTTATTTTGATTGACTCCACAACTGAAGAGGCTGCACTTTGGTGCACTCTGGTGGGCCTGGCCGGGTTGGCGAACCTGAGTTTCAGGCTGATGTCTTCTGGCACGCATTCACCTCACACTGTCCTATTTAATAATTTGAATTTCTCTTCCAGTGAGTCTGCCCCACAATTTCACTTCATTGCTTTTGTGGTTTTTTTTTCTAAGTAACATCTTTTAACGCCACAGACAACTAACCACATAAGGAATTTCAGCCAAACATATGAATCATCAATATACTTGTATCCATGGTACCTATGCAGCACACAAATAATTTTGCGCTGACATCCATTTTTGGTATTTAACTACTATGCTTGCTCAGGATATTCTGAATTTAGATTAGGAACACATTCATCTGCAGTTCCACTGTAACACAAGCAAGGGATTCAGATTACATCATAAAGCATGACAGTGAAGCCATTTGTTGCATAAGCAATTACAGGAAATTGATCTTGTAACTGTGAGAAGAGTGCTATAAATTAGCTTTATAAATTGTAATATCAAACACAATATTATCATTGCTATCTAATCAACATGAAAAAAGATTTTAAGAATTAATTGCCTAAGGTCATATATTCACCTATACTTTCTAAAAATAATAAAGCTGCAAGAAATTATTTGTTCTTTCTGATGTTAGTTTTCTGAGATAATGTGATATTTTGCATCCTAAGCACTCAAAATATGACAATATTGAGGTAATATGTTTCATTTTGAGAATGAATTAAGGTTGAAGTGTTCCTGCATCATTCAATCTCATGTAACCATTAGTTGATACATTTATTTTAGTAAGCTAAGGATTAGAAAGTCTCCTTTACTTGTTTTAATATAAAATGTATTTATATCAACCATTCTTCAGATAACAACACAGGGGGAAAAAATGAGTTAAAAATTTAATACTTGTAAATCAATCTGTTTACTGTACTGGAACTCCATTTTTAAAAAATCTAAGAAGAGTCCAACTGTACGTCTTTTGTATCTTTTACTGGTTTTTCCTTCTGTAAAGATCTAAATTCAGCATCATGGGCTCATTTGTAAGACAGGCTGTTAAACAGGCCTGGAGCAAGTGATTGTACCATCTTACCCCTCCAAGTTCTGGGTCTGCAGCAGCTGAACTAAAACAGGTTCATGGCCCCACTACTGAATGATCATCAAAAACAAAAGCTGTAAACCTTACAGGATTTTTAGTTTCTAAAGGAGCAGTAATAAGGACTGTTGCTGGCCAAAGCTCACCTCTCTCACAGATTTACCTCAGCAGCAACAAATGAATTTGCAGCTCAACTGAATTTATCACAATGAGACATAATTTAGGCTATTAACAGGCTTAAGCCACAAACTTGTTTTCTTTTACAGAGAGATAACTGTAGATAGATTGAGTACTTCATTTTGTGGTTCTAAATTTCTCTTTCATGCCATTTATTTATCAATCTCTATATCTTGATTAGTTAGATAAGTGACTAAAACATTTACTTTTTGCAATTTGTTACAAAAAAGATAGTTTACTGCTTTAACTGCTCTCTGAATTGATGTGATTGGAAATTTGGAATTACCATTCAAGTTTGATTCATTAACTGTCTTATGTTTCAATTTTAATCATATGTGAACTGAACCTCAAATGGGTGATAGATATGGGACTAAAGGAATTTCCTGACAAGTTAGTTCCAATTAATCCAGAATTGAATAAAGAGCAACATGTCAAGTTTTGAAACATAGCCAAATAGTACAAATTTTATTGAATCTGGTACAAAGAGTTTGGGGTGAATCTGATGCGTTATCTTTCTCAAGATGTTGTGCTAATGATGTCAAGAAGCTTGGAAGCTTCATATATTTTAGTGCAGTTCAAAGCTAAAACTACAGCTTTGAAGCTTCCACATTTTGCCATCCCGATCTCCATCTCCTGGCCCTCATCTAGCTTCCCTTAACTGGAATTTAAATCCACCAAATGTCAGCCAAATCTTTGAAGCAGGATTATTTCACATAGTGGAGTCTTTGAAGATATGAAAATATAGCTATCAGTCAGCTGGAAAGCGGTGATGAAAGAATTAGAGGTCAATTATAAAACAGCTATACAAAACTGTGTACAAAGATTGGAATTATTGGTACAAGTCACTAGTGGTCTTTTACAATTGATCCATTTTAGAGATTATGCCATAAAGGATTTTACCCCAAAGAAGTTGACAGAAAGTAATATCACTATTTATGAAGTGAGGGTATCCTTGCAAGCTTTGAGGCCTCTAGCACTCCTATTCAATGATTTTTGCAGTATTGGCACCATTATCATGTACACCTCAGAACATATTGTGCCTAGAGATACTAGTGAAATCTTTCAGCTTGCTTTGGCGATTCCTACTCTTGCTGGGCTGTGTAGCTATTTTCCCAGTTGGGGGAGGGGTGAAGAAATGTCTGTTAGTGTTTCCACCTGGCAACTGCTCATATACTTCCTGGCAACTAGTCAAGAACTATATTGGCTAAAGCTGAGGAGCAGATTTTCATATACAGTTCTGATGATGATGATTTTTTATTTGATTTCAATGTGATGTTATTTTTGAACTGATGCTTAAAATCAAATCTCTTGAAAGGATTGTTACTTTGCGGGGAAGCTTTAAGAACATCATGTGTATTATGCATGTGTCAGCCTTAGCATAATGAAGCAATCTTCCCTCTGAATTGGCAAGTCATAGATGCAAGACCATAGCCAGTCTTAGGCACATAATTCCAACTGAGCCATCAGCACAGTACTGAAGAAGTTGAGTGTTGCACTAGGAAGATGCCACCTTTTAAATCAATGTTAATTCCGCTCTCTTGGGTCATGGCAAAAGATCCCAAATCACTATTCAAAGAAAACTCTGGTGACCTGTAATAGTTTTATTTCAATCTACACTACCATAAGATAGATCATCTGGTCATATATCTCATTGTTGTTTGTGGAGCCTTCCTACTGTATGAAATTTGGCTGTCGTACAATTGTACAATTCCTGAAGAAGGGCTTATGCCTGAAACATCGATTCTCCTGTTCCTTGGATGCTGCCTGATCTGCTGCGCTTTTCCAGCAACACATTTTCAGCTCTGATCTCCAGCATCTGCAGTCCTCACTTTCTTCTCCTGTCGTACAATTGTGGCAACAATTCAAAATGACTTCATTGGTTTTCAGATGCATTGGGACATCCAAAGACACTAATGAGCTCAAAATGAAAGATAGTTTGTTTATTCCTTTTCTTGATTGTTAGCTGCCAAGAAAGAACCAAAAACCACTGCAGAAGTTAATAAAATTTGATAATTTAAAAGTTAGTGTACGACAATTGACTTAAATGTAAAATCTATTCAATATCCTTTAGCATTGGAACTAAAGATAAAAGCCCCTCAACAAATTTACAGAAGTTAATTTCTTTATATTGTAAACAATATTAAAACTAAAAATGTTTGGATTGTTCATCTATATAGTTTTATTTCTGCACATTACGGGGGTTGATAGCTCATTTAGCTGGATAGCTAGCTTGCAATGCCCACTGAGGCTAACAACATGGGTTCAATTCATACATCAGCTGAGGCTACCATGAAGGAATCTCCTTCTCAACCTCTCCCCTCACCTGAGATGTGGGTGACCCTCAGCTTAAACCATCACCTGTTGTTTCTCTCAGAGAGAAAGACCCTATGGTCCAGTAGGATGATAGCAACTTTGCATTCACCTTAATACACATTTCAGGTGTATATTTTCCCACGTTATGGCTTTTCCTTTAATTGTTCCGCCCAATAATTGAGAGGAATGTTTATCAATAATACATTCACACAAACATTGCTCACTCGAAGTTGATAAGGAATGATGTCATAATGAGTTCATTCCCTTTCCTGAAGATCACGATCGACCAACACTTTAAAAATGTTGCTTTGAGTTTTCAGTGAGCTGTCCAATTGGCCTATTAGTCTGTTTTACCATCAAAGAACTGATTGAACTGGGAAAATCACAGGGCTGATTCCTTATCACCTTTGTCAATAATTGCGTTGTTCTGTGTGAAATATGAGATTCATGCCTGCATTCCTACAATGATCTGATTGTTTATAGGAAAGCAATGCCAGCAGGATTTACCCAATTTTATTTTTCTAGTAGTTTCTCAGCCTCAATCATTTTAATCTCATAATCTCACAGTTCTTCTTCCTGGGATCATCATCAGCATTTTATTACTCCGGTCTCACAACCTCCCCATCTCTCCTTTTCAAGTAAATGTTTTGAGTACAATTTTCTGTTCCATCTATTCAATGTAAATTACAGGATCATGTTTTGCTGTCTACCAGCTACCTTCACATCCAACTTTAGAATACCACCCTTCTTCAAACTGTAACTTCTTTCCTTCACCTCCTGCTCTGTTCACATCCCTTCCTTCTTAGCAGTGATTTTCACTCACTTTCCACTCACCTCATCTAGCCAAGCTCTGTAAGTGGTCTGTTTTCATTCTTCACTCCATCATACGTTCTGTCCGTAAGTTCTGCAGAGCAATGAGAATCATTATGAAATGAAATATGAACATATAATGGCCTGAGCACCAAAACAGACCTGGTTAGGGTTAAAAACAGAGATCTATCAGGTGGATTTGGCTAGCATTCTTTGGCTCTTTATTGAACACAATCTAGCACTGGTTTGACGAGAAAGCACTCCTGGTGATCCACTCTACTTACCCTCTAATCCACAATGGCACCTGTTTGGAAACAATCTGAAAAGGACTGTGCTGAGGAAGGGTCACTGGATCCAAAACATTAACTCTGATTTCTCTTCACAGACCTGTTGAGCTTTTCCAGCAATTTCTGTTTTTGTACCAATTTATCTTATTTGAATCAGAGGTTTTATATTATTACATTGAATAAGAATAGGATGCTCTAATTTTTTTGTTTGTTAGTTTGTTGACTGTTTCATTTGACTATGACTTTTTCGACTTGTTGTAGCCTAGATTCATTCATTTAATTAGCATACTTTAATAGCAAAAACATTTGAAAATTTACTGTTACTGTTCATTAATTGAAATTCTCAGAAACTTGAGCTTGACATTTGACCTACAGTTCACAAAATACCATTTCTGTCAATGAAACATTGCAATTATCAATGATGTCAATTCGCATGCACATAACGTGTGAAACATTGCACTGATCCCTTTCAAATATGACAAGTGAATCTTAGTATCTGAAATATTGTGATTCTTAGTTATTATGTAACATGTTGTGAACATGGGACAATTGAATCTTGTCAATGCATTCTGAAAAAAATTCACATAGAGGTTAATGTAAAGAGAAATCCTGGAAGACAAAAACGAGATTCCTACATATGATTCAAAAGTTGAAATATTTAGTGCTGATAAGCCCTTTGTTTTAAGGCTAATAGGTGAACTTCAGTTTTATCAGTTTGTTTTTCAAATATAATTTGTGATATAGGGTTGTGATCTTATATATTCATACAAATTATTTTAGAGCCTGTATTCTGAACCAGTGGCATGTGGGTTTTGGTCTGTGGATATGAAGGGATTTAATCATTAACCTGTCAATTTTTCTGGAGCCAGTACTTATGAGAGAGCAGTTCTTGGAGTACCAATTAGAATTTGTTTGCATTGTTAGTTTTACAACTGAAGAGAGCAAACATTGAAAAGTATTAGTTTGTGTTTGGGTTAGAAGAATCAGAATTTTTTTTTGCTTAGGGAAAACTTTTGGTTTCAGTTTGCAGGAGACTAAGATGAAGTTAGATTGAAGATCGGTTTCTCCTGGGAGAAGGAGCAAGTTCAGAGCAGTTAGGCAATAGTTTATCTATAGCATGGGATTTAGTTTGAAAATTCAGATTTTCAGGTTTTTGGTTAGAAACCTGAATGGGTTATTTGAAGCTAAGAACTTTTAAGCTCACTTATATGACTATTCAAGGAAAAGCCCATCAAACTCTCAAGACTGGGAATTTGAAAAAATTTAAATTAAGTTAAACCTATCAATGCATTAGAGAAGGTAACCCTTCACTATTTGAGTACTGTAAAGTGATGGTGTTGGCATAAATAGGACTTTATTTTACCGTGTGCTTTGAAATCTTTCAAGTTATGTCATGTATAAATAGCTTGGTTTGCTTGATTTTAATTTATTTTCTGCTTCTTTGGGTCCAATAGCTTTTCTTCACAGTATTTAAAAAAAAACAGAGAAAAGCTGAGCTGGGAGAACTTGCCACTTGCCTTTCAGTGTACAGTGTTTATTTTAAAACTTGGAAGCCTTCTGCCTGAGGCAGTCTGTGTTAGCTATTATCAAATTGGGCCTAAAACCCTATACCCAGACTTGTTTCATCATTTACAACCTCTCTGAAAAAAGGCCAAGGACTATATAACCTTGTTAAAGGGCAGCATCATCACACCACCAAGCCAGATGTCAGTATGTGATCAGCTGGGATCATACAGAATTCATAATTCTACTAACTTGTTCAGAATATTACACTTTCTACCTCAAAATAGGTTATTTAAATGATAATCACTGCAGGACAAATTTATACCTATGACATGAAGGTGGTTAATGTGTGGAATGAACTTCCTGAGAAGTGGTGGATGCGGATATAATTACAACGTTTAAAAGACATTTCAATATGTACATGAATAGGAAAGGTTTGGAGGGATATGGGCCAGAGGCAGGGAGGTGGGAGTAATTAAGTTTAGGATTATGATCGGCTTGGGCTGGTTGGACCAAAGGGTCTATTTCCATACTTTATGGCTCCACGACTCTGACATGTAGGGCAACCTTTTTACACAGAGACAGGTTAGTGTGTGGAATGATCTGTCAGAGAGGGTGGTGGAATCTGATACAATTAGAATATTTAAAAGACTTTTGGATAAGGAAAGGATTAAAGGATATGGGCAAAACACAGGCAGGTGGGACTAGTTTAGTTTGAGGACATGGTCGGCATAGACTAGTTTCCATGCTGTATGACTCTGATGACAATGATCTCTGATATGGAGAGATTGTCTTGTGACAAAAGGCTAAACAGGTTGGGAGTCTACTTCCTGGAATTTATAAGAATGAGAAGTGATCTCATCAAATCATATAGGATTAAATAGAACACTGAACATAGAACAGGACAGCACAGCATAGGCACTTCAGCCCTCGATGTGCCAACTTTTTATCCTACTCTAAGATCAAACTAACCTACATACCCTGCATTTTACTATCATCAATATGCCTATCCAAGAGTCACTTAAATATCCCTAATGTATCTGACTCTACTACCACTGCTGGCAGTGCATTCCATGCACCCAACACTCTCTGTGGAAAGAACTTACCTCTGACATCTCCCCTAAACCTTTCTCCAATCACCTTAAAATTATGCCCCTTTGTGATAGTCATTTCCCCGCTGGGAAAAAGTCTCTGGCTATCCACTCTATCAATGCCTCTCGTCATCTTGTACAACTCTATCAAGTTACCTCTCATCCTTTTTCACTCCAATGAGAAAAGCCCTAGCTCCCTTAACCTTTCCTCATAAGACATGCCCTGCAGTCCAGGCAGCATCCAGGTAAATCTCCTCTGCACTCTCTCTAAAGTTTCCACATCCTTCTTATGATGAGGCAACCAGAACTGAACACAGTATTCCAAGGGTGGTAGAACCAGGGCTTTATAGAGCCACAGCATAACCTCGCAGCTCTTAAACTCAATCCCCCAGCTAATGAAAGCCAACAAACCATACACCTTCTTAACAACCCTATCAACCTGGGTGGCAACTTTGAGGGATCTGTGGACATGGACCCCAAGATCCCTGTGTTCCTCCACACTGCCAAGAATCCTGCCTTTAACCCTGTAATCTCCATTCAAATTCGACCTTCCAAAATGAATCACTTCATACTTTTCCAGATTGAACTCCATCTGCCACTTCTCAGCACAGTTCTGCATCCTGCCCATGTCCCATTGCAACCTATCCTTCCAGCCTTCCACACTATCCACAACTCCACCAATCTTAATGTCATCAGCAAACTAACTAACCCACCCCTCCACTTCCTCATCTAATCATTTGTAAAAATCACGAAGAGCAGAGGTCCCAGAACTGATCCCTGTGGAACACCACTGGTCTCCAAACTCCAGGCTGAATACTTTCCAACTACTACCACCCTCTGTCTTCAATGGGCCAGCCAAATTTCCTGTTATTCCATGCCTCCTTATGTTCTGAATGAGCCTACCATGGGGAACCTTATCAAACGTCTTGCTAAAATCGACATACACAACATCCACTGCTCTACCTGCATCCAGTGTTTTGTCACATTCTCAAAGAATTCAATAAGGTTTGTGAGGCATGACCTGCCATGCTGACTATCTCTAATCAAGCTATGCTTTTCCAAGTAATCAGAAATCCTGTCTCTCAGAATCCTTTCCACTAATTTGCCCATCACCGATGTAAAACTGACTGGTCTGTAATTCCCAGGGTTATCCGTATTCCCTTTCTTGAATAAGGCAATAACATTTGCCACCCTCCAATCATCTGGTACTTCTCCAGTGAATAGTGAGGACTCAAAGATCACCACCAAAGGCGCAGCAAACTCTTCCCTCGCTTCCTGTAGTAACTTTGGGTATATCCCACGAGCCCAGGGGACTTAACTATCCTCATGTTTTTCAAAATGTCCAGCACATCCTCCTTCTAAACATCAACCTGTTCAATCATGTCAGCTTGTTTCAAGCTGCCCTCACAAACAACAAGGTCCCTCTCACTAGTAAATACTGAAGCAAAGTATTCATTAAGGACATCCTTTACCTCCTTCGACTCCAGGCACAAATTCCCTCCAGTATCGCTGATCAGCCCTACCCTCACTCTGGCCATCCTCTTGTTTCCCCACATAAGTGTAGAATGCTTGGGTTTTCCTTAATCCTACCCACCAAGGCTTTTTCATGCCCCTTTCTAGCTCTCCTAAGTCCATTCTTCATCTCCTTCCTAGCTATCTTGTAACCCTCTGGAGCTCTGTCTGATCCTTGCTTCCTCAACCTTAAGTAATCTTCCTTTTCCTTCTTGACTGGATGTTCCCCATTTCTTGTCATCCAAGGTTCTTTCACCCTGCCATCCCTTTCTTGCCTCAGTGAGACAACCCTATCCAGCACTATCAGCAAGTGCTCCCTATACATCCCCCACATTTCTGTTGATTATTTCCCTGAGAATGTCTGCTTCCAATTTATGCTGCACAGTTCCTGACTAATCGCATTGTAATTTCCCCTCCCCAATTAAATACTTGCCCATACTGTCTAGTCCTGTCCTTCTCCATGACTATAGTAAAAGCCAAGCAGTTGTGATCACTAAATGCTGTCCCACCAAGAGATGTGACTCCTGACCTAGGCCATTGCCAAGCACCAAATCCAATATGGCCTCCCCTCCAGTCGGCCTATCTATGTATTGAGTCAGGAATCCTTCCTGGACACACCTCACAAAATCTGCTCCATCCAAACTATTTGCACTAAGGAGGTTCCAAACAATATTAGGAAAGTTGAAGTCACCCATGACAACAACCCTGTTACTTCTGCACATTTCCAAAGTCTGCCTCCCAATCTGCTCTTCCGTGTCTTTGCTGCTATTGGGGGTTCTACAGAAAACTCCCAATAGAGTGACTGCTCCTTTCTTGTTTTTGACTTCCAACCATACTCTCTCAGTAGACAAATCCTACTCAACAACCTGTCTTTCTGCAGCCGTGATAGAATCCCTGATTAGCAATGCCACTCCTTCACTCTTTTACCTTCCTCCCTATTCCATTTGAAACATCTAAACCCTGGAACAGCCAACAACCATATCTGACCCTGTGACATCCAAGTCTTCTTAATGGCCAAAACATCACAGCTCCAAGTATTGATCCATGCTCTAAGTTCATTACCCTTATTCCTGACACTTCTTGCGTTAAAATAGACACACTTCAAACCATCACACTGACTGCAACTTTGCCCTATCAACTGTGTATCCTTTCTCACACACTCTCTGCATGCTGTATCTGCCTGTTCACCAGTAGGTCTGGTTCCCATCCCCCTGCCAAATTAGTTTCCATGAGGGTTCTTCATGAGCTCTAGCAAACCTCCCATCCAGGATATTGGTGCCCCTCCAGCTCAGATGCAACCTGTACTCCTTGTACAGGTCCCACCTTCCCCAGAAGTTAACCTAATGATCCACATATCTGAAGCCCTCCCTCCTACACCAGCTCTGCAGCCCGGTGGTCAGCTGCACTTGCTCTCTGTTCCTAGCCTCACTAGCCCTTGGCACTAGTAGCAACGCTGAGATTACTACTCTGCTTGTCCTGCCTTCGAGATTCCAAACTAATTCTCTATATTCACTTTTCAGATCCTCATCCCTTTTCCTAACTGTGTCAATGGTACTGTGTGTACCATGACCTCGGGCTGCTCACCCTCCTCCTTAAGAATCCTGTACTCTCAATCCGAAACATTCGTGACCCTGGCACCTGGGAGGCAACATACCAACGAGGAGTCTCGTTCGCAACCACATAATCTCCTATCTGTTCTTCTAACCACTGAATCTCCCATCATTATCGCTGTCTTATTCTCCCCCCTTCCCTTCTGAGCAACAGAGCCAGGCTCAGTGCTTAGAGACCTGGCTTTCCCCTGGTAGTATTCAAAGCGGTATACTTATTGTTGAGGGCACATGGAATCCCGGCACAGAGCTACCTTTATCCTGTAACTTAGGCATGAATATCTCCCTATAACTTCTGTCTGTCACCCCCTCAGCCTCCTGAATGATCCAAAGTTCATCCAGCTCCTGCTCCAGTACCCTAATGTGATCTGTAAGTTACATATTGTGGATTCTTAGAGAGCTTGACAGGGTAAAGGCTGAGAGGATATTTCCCCTCATGGGAGAGTCTAAAACCAGACGGTATAGTCTCTAGTTTAACACTGAGATGAGGCGGAATTTCTTCTCTCAGATGGTTGTGAATATTTGGAACCCTTTGCCACAGAGAGCAGTGGGGGGGCATAGTCCTAGTCTATATTTAAGGTTGCGATAGATCGATTCTTGATCAATAGGGGTATCTAGAGTTATTGGGAAAATGCAGTATAATGAAGGTGAGGAATGTTGGATCTGCCAGGATCCTGTTGAATGGCAGCACACATTTGAGGAGCTGACCGTCTATTTCTGTTCCTAATTCTTGTGGTCTTATGGTTTTTACAAATATAAGAATACACCTCAACTCACTACCTATTTAAGTTGCATATTGTGGTGAATGTTTAAGGAAATTGCGATCATTTCACGGTAAATCTTTGCCTAAATAATGTATTTCTTTTATGTTTGTTGCAGGTCATTTGTCATCCAACAGATTCCAAGCAGTAACCTCTTTATGGTTGTTGTAGACGCCAGCTGTGATTGCCCAGTTGGACCAATTACAATGGACCCTATAGAAATAATGTATATCCTTTAATATAGTTGATTGAGTTAATCTGTTTTTGAAAAGTATTTAATTTTATTAATGAATACTTTCCAATCAGCAGAAGCAGCAAAGCAGATGTACAATAAGAACATTTCAAAATAATATCTATCTATTTATAGAGCATAATGTGTGTGTAATTTGGCAGCAGCCATACTGTTACGTAGTTACTTTGAAAGTCACCCAAGCAGGTATGGTTCAGTCCTTGATTTATTCATGTCAGTTTATTTAGTTTAATTTACCTTTAGTTTGAGTGAGTAATACTTTTTCCTAACATCAATAACATTTTCCTAACATTTATGGGCAGCATGGTGGCACAATGGTTAGCACTGCTGCCTCACAGTACCAGAGACCCGGGTTCAATTCCCACCTCAGGCGACTGACTGCGTGGAGTTTGCACATTCTCCCTGTGTCTGCGTGGGTTCCCTCCGGGTGCTCTGGTTTCCTCCCACAGTCCAAAGATGTGCAGGTTAGGTGAATTGGCTATGCTAAATTGCCCGTAGTGTTAGGTGAAGGGGTAAATGTGGGGGAATGGGTCTGGGTGGGTTGCGCTTAGGCCAGTCGGTGTGGACTTGTTGGGCCGAAGGGCCTGTTTCCACACTGTAAGTTATCTAATTAATACAGCTCCTTTTGTGCTACATTTAGAGAGTTGAAAATCACTATAGAGTAAAATTTCCTCTCTTTGCTTCAGACTGTTGAATAGCCTGGCTACAGTGAATGCTATCTCTGCTTTCCAACATGTTCTGGGAGTTTGTTCTTACATTTCGTGTGTTGCATCCTCTAGAACCATTCCTAGGTATGACTTACATAACCGATAGGATCACTAACTAGAGGTAGTTGTGCATTAATGCGCAGTCAGAAGGATGTAGCCCTGGAATCCTCAGCATTGACTCCAGATTAAGGCTCAGTATGCGATCAAACATGGGCAAGAAAATCTTTTGTTATCGAGGTCCCTCAACTGACGTATCAGTTTTTCTCCATGTTAAATACTGCTTGGAAGAGACAGGAAGCACAAAATATACCGAATAGTTTGGGGATTTAAGTGTCCCTCATGAAGTGTGGCTTTGTAGTAGCACTACTGATTGAGCTGGGCATATCTGTCAGCCTAGGACTGATGGTGAGTAAACCAACACAAGACTGTAAAAACTACTTGACCTCACCTGTAGCAATGTACCTGTTGCAAATGCATCTGCCCTTAACCATATTGATAGGAATGACATTATGGAAATGAGGTACTGTTGTTATGGACCAGATTAGACCTCCCAAAGTATATTTGGGAGATAGCCCAGACCCTAACTTTCATACACTGTGTTCCAGATATGATTCGATTGGTCCACCACTAAGCTTCAATCAAAGTATACTTATTCTTACAATGCAATTACAATACAACAAAAGAAGAATTGGCATAACTTTACTCTGTTGAAATACTTAATAAGATAATGTATTATTTAACCACTAATCATCAACTATTCCATTATAGGCAGCATTCCATAAGCATACCTTGACAAAAATGCAGTTCAGGAAAACAGTTATGATTCTCATATTCTGGCTGTCTCCAGTCCAAATTCAAGAAACAGTCTGTCCCTTTTGATTTTTAAGAGGAAGCCTCGCTGTCTAAGACTTCACTCTAGCAGCAGAGAACCCAAGCTTTTAGCTCTAGCAGCCAGCTGAAACCTTCTCAACTAACTGAAAGCAAAACTAAAAATCTTCCTGAATCTATGTGAGCCCTGACCGCAGCCACTCATGATTCTTCTGTTTTAATTTAAAAAAACAACACCCAGGGAGAACTCAAAGTCGTTTGCCTGTGTGAAGGAGGCATTTCAGCACCATGGTGACAATATCCCTCTGCAAGAGAAACAGGACAGAGCACATCTCTTAAAGGCACAGTACTACCACACTGTCTTCATATTCAGGTCACCCTCCATTGTGCAGTATGCCCTTATCAGTATACCAAATGAGGTAGAACAGGTCTCATTATTCAAAATTGGACATGCAATTCACACTTCAACAGGTCATCAACAGCAGCAGAATTGTAATCCACCACAATCTTTGGTTTCATGGCCCGTACTATCATTCACTCTATCATTACCATCAAGCGAAGCAAACAATGCTGGTTCAGTGAAAAATATTGGAAAGCATAAGCAGCTGAGGAGCAAATGTGTTAAACAGCAGAAGCAACATGCTGTAGGTTTATCTAATCCATCACTTAGATCAATGCCATGTTGCCCCATTACATCCAGTTGTGAAAAGTGATGGATTGTTAATCAGCTGACTTGAAGAGCGTGTATCATAAATATCCTCATTATGATGATGAAGCGCAGAAAGTCAATGCAAAAGACAAGGCTGAAGATCTTACAAACATCTTCAAACAGAAATGCCAAGTAGACGATCCATCTTCATCTTTTGATGAGGTCACAATATCTCAGAAACGAGTCTTCAGTTAATTAAATTCATTCCACATGAGATCAAGAAGAACCAAGCACACTTGATAAAGGGGTCTGGATACAGACTTCTGCAGAGTCTGTCCTGTCCCACCAACAGGACAGGACATAGCTGAGGATGAAAATGGTGGTGTCTGGGACATTGTCTTTAAAGTTTGATTCTGAGTATACCTTTTGTCAGGTGTTGCTTGGCCAGTTTATTGGACAGCTCTCCCAATTTAACATTTGCACTTTGTTGGTAGCAGCAAAAACAATATGATTGAATTTTCATCTGGTATTAGAAGGAAAAGAATGGTCCTCAGATACTGTTTTAAATCTAAATGAAAGCAGTTGAGCAGGCATGAAAGCAGAGCTTGATGAAGGAAATTGGAATACCAGATTGGGAGATAAATCATAGAGAAGTATTTAAGGGGGTATTTTAAAACACTCAGAATAAATTCCAACTATAAAAATAAATTCTATGAAGTTGACCAACTTGCCATGATTATCTGAAGAAGTTAAGGAAAGGATCAAATTGAAGGAAAAGACATACAAATGTGCAAAAATGACTAACAGCTCAGATGATTGGTCAGAAAATTAAAAATGGCAGAGAATGACTAAAATGTAAATCAGATGAAAGAAATTAAAGTATGAAAGAAAGCTCATGAGAAATATAAAAATGGATAGCAAGGATTTCTATAAGTACCTAAAAAGGAAAAGTAAGTTTTGGTCCATTAGAAAATGAAAGTAATGAAATTATAATCAGTCGGAGAATGGTACTGAACAAACTGATGGAGCTGCAGGCTGACAAGTTGGGTCCTATTGGACTTCATCCTTGGGTCTTAAAAGAAGTGGCCAACGAAATAGTAGATGTGTTGGTATTAAATTTCCAAAGCTTACTATATTCTGGAAAGGTGGCATCAGTCTGAAAGTAGAAAATATAACTCCACTACAGTATTCAGAATCTAATGTGAGATTGGAGTAACAAACGGGCCAAATTAGAATGTTTCCTTCCCTCACTGTTAGTAAACCTGTCAGGTTTTTGGATTACGTCAGTTGCTTTATGGTCACTCTCTTACTGTTAACATCTTAATTTGTAGATTTTACTGAAAGAAGTGCGAATTCTCAAACTTTATGATAGAAGTTTAATTCATTTTCTTCATTTTAATCATCCAGGCTTCTGAATTACGAGCCCGGTAACATGACCTCTACATCACCAGTCTGCATTGCTATTATTCATTATTATTGTAATTACATTCACAAATTGAGAGCTCAGGAGAGGCTATATTAATGAGTGTGTTAATGCTGGTGCATTTCTGCTGGTCACTACAATATTATTTTTGATAATCTCATTTGTCCCCAGTGTGTCTTCATTTTCATAAAATGTTTCTATTTTTGAGACCTACTGTGATCTTCCAATCATTTCAGTTGCACGTTATTTGAAAGAATGTATTAAAATGCAATATTTTAAGGGAACATTTGAAACTGACTCTCCTTAACTGCTATGAACATAATGAATCACAGAAATGTGATCATCTTAGATCTCAGAAAATCAGAAGACGTCCAGACTCCTGTCATCCATTCCATGCTGAAGTAAGCAACTATGTTTAAGAGCGATCAATCAACTTATACAATAGCTATTTTTACAAAATAGTTCAGCTGTTGTTTTCAATGAGTTGGAAATCTGCCTTTCTCTTTCCATAGGTACATAATGCATTTTAAGGAAGACTTTCTGTAAAACGAATTAAAATGATTACATACATCTTTTACAACTATCAAAGTCCAATTATATTTACTATCTAGCTCACGAGCTGAAAATTAAACAATAAAGGTTAATGAATTATTGTAAACTCCAGTGTCATTGTGCCTGAATACTTCAGTTGACTACCTGGTTGTGGAGAAAGTGAGGTCTGCAGACGCTGGAGATCAAAGCTGAAACTTTATTGCTGGAACAGCACAGCAGGTCAGGCAGCATCTAGGGAACAGAAGATTCGACGTTTCGGGCACATGCCCTTCTTCAGGAATGAGCAGAGAGTGTTCAGCAGGAGAAGATAAAAGGTGGGGAGGAGGGACTTGGAGGAGGGGCGTTGGAAATGTGATAGGTGGAAAGAGGTCAAGGTGAGGGTGATAGGTCGGAGTAGGGTGGAGGCGGAGAGGTCAAGAAGAAGACTGCAGGTCAGGAAGGCGGTGCCGGGCTGGAGGGATTCGGCTGAGACAAGGTGGGGGGAGGGGGGATGAAGAAACTGGTGAAGTCCAAGTTCATCCCCTGTGGTTGGAGGGTTCCCAGTCGGAAGATAAGACGCTCCTCCTCCGACCGTCGCGTTGTTGTGGTTTGGCGGTGGATGAGTCCAATTGGGAGAATGGGATGGCGTTTTTACAGGGGGCGGGGTGGGAGGAGGTGTAGTCCAGGTAGCTGTGGGAGTCGGTCGGTTTGTAGTAGATGTCCGTGTTGATTCGGTCGTCTGAGATAGAAACAGAAAGGTCTAGGAAGGGGAGGGAGGAGTCCGAGACTGTCCAGGTGAATTTGAGGTCGGGGTGGAAGGTGTTAGTGTAGTGGATGAACTGTTCAACCTCCTCGTGGGAGCACGAGGTAGCGCCGATACAGTCATCAATGTAGCGGAGGAAAAGATGGGGGGTTGAACAGTTCATCCACCCCTGGCCCCACCCCCCATTCTCCCAATTCCTTCGTCTCCGCCGCATCTGCTCCCAGGAGGACCAGTTCAAAATACGCACAACACAGACGGCCTCCTTCTTCAAGGACCGCAATTTCCCCCCCGACGTGATTGACGATGCCCTCCACCGCATCTCCTCCACTTCCCGCTCCTCCGCCCTTGAGCCCCGCCCCTCCAACCGCCACCAGGACAGAACCCCACTGGTCCTCACCTACCACCCCACCAATCTCCATGTACAGCGCATCATCCGCCGTCACTTCCGCCACCTCCAAACGGACCCCACCACCAAGGATATATTTCCCTCCCCTCCTCTATCAGCTTTCCGTAGAGACCACTCCCTCCGCGACTCCCTTGTCAGATCCATACCCCCCACCAACCCAACCTCCACTCCCGGCACCTTCCCTTGCAACCGCAGGAGGTGCAACACTTGCGCCCACACCTCCCCCCTCACTTCTCTCCAAGGCCCCAAAGGAAACTTCCATATCCGCCACAGATTCACCTGCACCTCCACCCACATTATCTACTGCATCCGCTGCAGCCGGTGTGGCCTCCTCTATATTGGGGAGACAGGCCGCCTACTTGCGGAGCGATTCAGAGAGCACCTCTGGGCCACCCGGACGAACCAACCCAATCACCCTGTAGCACAGCATTTCAACTCCCCCTCCCACTCCACCGAGGATATGCAGGTCATTGGACTCATCCACCGAAGGTTTCAGCAGTGGATGATTAAGGTAGATAATTTTAGAGGTGCATATGCATAACCTTTGACAATGTCTTTGCGATTACTGAGACTCACCTCAGCTACAGATAGAACCATTACTTATTACATAAGTATGAACCTTAATATTAACCATTAGTAACAGCAAATTATTGTCTTGTGATTATGTCATATTTTTGTCAACTGTTTTGTAACCATATAAATAAACTTAATCATTTCAGGAAAATGCAAGAGAATGTGGAGGTGCACTGGACCTAACACCTTACCTTGCAATTCAACTGCTGCCTCTCACTGTGGCATTGTCTCAGACGTGACAGAAACTCTTGTATTAGAACTTTGGCATGCTGAATCATGGGAAGAATCATAAACTGAATGCCAACAGATTAGAGGAAATGCCGAGCAATGAAATACCCCTAAATTACACAAAACATTAGAAACTGAAACTTTTGGTGGAACCACAGTGAAGGTAAATGTTAGATCAGAACTAGGTAAACAATTTGCAACTTATGCAAAATATATACAGGTATTGTCATTATGGTAACCATAAACTGTGAGACTAAACCATTCACTTTGCAGACATCATTGGTGATTGATTGTTTTGAGCCTTGCCTTATCCTTAAGAGATTGAACTTGTTTGTGTACATTTTTAAATAAACAATCTCTTGAAAACAGCAGGTTTGATGTAGCATGGAGTACCTTTTGTTGTGTCATTTGTTAACTCTATGTTCCATTAATGCATTTTCTTATTTCTCTATATCATTTGTACATGACTTTCATATAAAGAAAACTAGTGAATAGTTGTTTCTGTACACAGACTGTTTACAGTGTTAAAATGTCACCTGGTTGCTGAAATCCCATTAGAAATAGATATGGAATGGAAAATCACCTTCTCAGCAGACTTTTAAATTCAAACAAAAATTGTATAATTGCCATATCAATCAATGTTTTAATTCAAATGCTCATTTGTTAAAATTAGCAAGTTGTTGTTTTACTGTAGGTCGTCATTTCTACACACAAAATGCAAGGAATATTGTAGCAAGAATATTCTTAGTTATTCACAAACTGTTATTTGCAGCTTTCCAAATATGCACGTTTTGTATGATATGCCCGGTGATGCTGAATATTATAAAGAGGAAAATTGAAGAAATGTATGAATATGCATAGAATATTTGATCATTCGCAATATTCTGAATAAAGAGAAACATTGTAAATTTGTTGAAATTTTTTTGTTTTTATTCAGAAATGTTGCTGCAGTCCCATTGGGGATACTTAAATGCATATAGCTAACACAATCATGCATCAGGATTTAGCATTACTTATAAATGCTGGAATGGATATTAAATTAAATGAGACTTTGAGTTAAAAATAAACAATTGATTAATTTAAAAACAAATTATTGCAGCAAAATATATTTCAGAAGTTTTGAATATGATCATATTTCTGTGAGTCTTTATGTATTCTAGAGTGAAAGACTGTACATGTACTGAACACAATCATCCGTGGAAGGTAAGAAGGAGACAGTAAAGATGCGCAGGCAGTCCCCAGGTTGTGAATGAGTTCTGTTCTGGAATCCATTTGGAGGTCAATTTGTACACAAGTCAGAACACAATGCAGAACTATATACAGGAAATAATCGTATGTGGAATCTTTAATATTACATCCTTGTATGAGATTGTGTTCATAAGTATGATAAATCAGATATCTTAAAAACAAGAGAGGGAGAAAGAAACTGCATAGGGATCACAGAGAGAGAGAAATTGAGAGAATATAAAAATAAATTTTAAAAAGGAAAGGGTGAAAATCATGGTGAAAAGAAAAATCAGAAAAGTGAAACCAAAAGAAATGAACAAGTAAGAAGGGTAACCACTGAATGGCACACATTAAAGGAGAAACATCTACAGAGATTTGACACGTCAAGTATAAAACAATTGCACTCACCATTACGAAAACTGTCCACACAGATTTAAGATTCTGTATTGTAGGAATTTCATTTACCAGACTTCGCTTAAATCTAGCATTTAGTCAAGGGGACCTTCAAGTGTCCATCAGCAACAATGTCAGCAAGCAGACTAGAGTCATACAGATGTGCAGCACAAAAACAGACGCTTCAGTCCAACTCATCCATGCCAACCTGATATCCTAACCTAATCTAGTCCCATTTGTCAGCACTTGGCCCATATACCTCTAAACTCTTGCTATTTATATATCCATCCAGATGCCTTTTAACTGCTGTGATTGTACCAGTCCCCACCACTTCCTCTGGCAGCTCATTCCATACATGCAGTACGAAAAAGTTGCATGTTAGGTCCCTTTTATATCTTTCTCCTTTCACCCTAAACCTATGCTCTCTAGTTCTGGACTCTCCCAACCCAGGGAAAAGATCTTGTCTTTTTATCCTATCCATGCCCCTCATGATTTTATCAACTTCTATAAGGTCACCCCTCAACCTCCGACGCTTCAGGGAAAACAGCCCCAGCCTATTCCGCCTCTCCCTATAGCTCAAATCCGCCAAACTTGCCAACATCCTTGTACATCTTTTCTGAAGCCTTTCAAGTTTCACAACATCTTTCCAATAGAAAGAAGACCAGAATTGCACGCAATATTCCAACAGTGGCCTAAACAATGTCCTGTACAGCCGCAACATGACCTCCCAACTCCTGTACTCAATACTCTGACCAATAAAAGAAAGCAAACCAAACTCCTCCTTGACTATACTATTTACCTATGACTCTACTTTCAAGGAAATGTGAACCTGCACTCGAAGGTCTATTTGTTCAGCAATACTCCCCAGGAGTATACTCCCAGGTCCTACTCTGATTTACTTTTCCAAAATGCATCATCTCACATTTATCTAAATTAACTCCACCTGCCACTCCTCAGCCCATTGGCCCATCTGATCAAGACCCTGTTGTACTCTGAGGTAACCTCCTTTGCTGTCCGCTACATCTCCAATTTTGGTGTCATCTGCAAACTTACTAACTATACCTCCTATGTTCACATCTAAATCATTTAAATGAATGACGAAAAGCAGTGGACCCAGCTCCAATACTTGTGGCACACCATTGGTCACAGGCCTCCAGTCTGAAAAACAACCCTCCACCACTACCCTCTGTCTTCTACCTTTGAGCCAGTTCTGTATCCAAATGGCTAGTATTCCCTGTATTCCATGAGGTCTAACTTGCTAACCAGTCTTCCATGAGAAACCTAGTCAAACACCTTAATGAAGTCCATATAGATCACGTCTACCACTCTGCCTTCATAATCCTCTTTGTTACTTATTCAAAAAAACTCAATCAAGTCTGTGAGACATGATTTCCCACACACGAAGCCGTGCTGGCTATCCCTAATCGGTCTTTGCCTTTCCAAATACATGTACATCCTGTCCCTCAGGATTCCCTCCAACAATTTGCCCACCACCAATGCCAGGCTCACGAGTCTATGGTTCCCTGACTTTTCCTTACCACCACGTTAGCCAACCTCCAGCCATCCAGGCACCTCATCTGTGACTATCGATGATCCAAATATCTCAGCAAGAGGCCCAGCAATCACTTCCTTAGCTTCCCACACAGTACTAGGGTACACCTGATCAAGGCCTGGAGATTTATCCACTTTTATGCATTTCAAGACATCCAACTCTTTCTCCTCTGTAATATGGACATTCTTCAAGATGTCACCATCTATTTTCCCAGATTCTATATCTTCCATATCCTTCTCCACAGTAAACACTAATGCAAAATACTTGTTTAGTATCTTCTCTATCTTCTACGGCTCCACACAAAGGCTGCCTTGTTGATCTTTGAGGGGCCCTATTCTCTCCCTAGTTACCCTTTTGTCCTTAACTTTATTAGCCAAAACTATCTCACGTTCCCATTTGCTGTCTTGATTTCCCTCTTAAGTATACTCCTATTGCCTTTATACTCTTTTAAGGATTCACTCAATCCTCAATTTCTCTAGTTAGCCAGCTTTCCTAAGCCGACCAGCGTTTCCTTTCACCCGGGACAGGAATATAGTCTTTCTGGTCTCTCGTTATCTCATTTCTGAAGGCTTCCCATCTTTCAGCCATCCCTTTACTTCCGAACATCTGCCCTCAATCAGCTTTTGAAAGTCCTTGCCTAATACTGTCAAAATTAGCCTTCTTCCATTTTAGAACTTCAACTTTTAGATCCAGTCTACCCTTTTCCATCACTATTTTAAAACTAATGGAATTGTAGCCAATCACATTGATGAATTATTACAGCCAGCAAACTAGGACTGTTTTTAAATAAAATGATTATCCTACATTTTAATTATGTTTTAAAAGAACAAAATAAATGATTATGAATTAACAAAAAAGTAAAATATGATAAACAAAAATTAACAATTCATTAAAATGTGAATTATTTTTCATCAACATAGAAAAGCAGAAATTTCCAAGTTTAGTGTTAGTTATTCAGGGTCAATAGAGAGACTTAGCAGTAATCATAAAGTTAGTAGACTGTTGAAAACCCAGATACACCTCGTTTAACATGGTGTAACCTTTCCCAAGGTTTTTTTTACATCAGATCCTAGGTTTAAATGTGGAGGTTTTCATCATTTATCTGATTGATTGGGGATTGTACCCTAGGAGACCTCAATGCTACATTCTCCTGAGAAGTGTTGAATCACTGCTAAAGGCTTTTGGATTTTCACTTTATTCTGTGGATGTGTGGACTCATCAGGATGCTGTCAGTTTAAGTGGAGTAATAATACACAATAATAGGCAACGTTCACAGTTTCACTGACATTAGTTCTGCAAAGTCCTGTACATAAAAAAGTAGAGTAGAAGTTGAACAATCATTTACTTAAAAAGCATATTTTCCATCCTGGAGCCACACTACAGGAAATAAACTCCATTATTAAATCAAATTAACTTGTTATTAAATAATGTAATAGCATTTAGAATATTGAGCTGCTGTAAAAACATTTTTGAAAATTCTTACTGCTGTGAAGTATTGTATATTGAGTTCCTTCCCAAGATCCACAAGCCTGACCACCCTGGCCGACCCATTGTCTCAGCATGCTCCTGCCCCACTGAACTCATCTCTACCTACCTCGACACTGTCCTATCCCCCCTAGTCCAGGAACTCCCCACATACGTTTGAGACACCACCCACACCCTCCACCTCCTCCAAGACTTCAGTTTCCCCGGCCCCCAATGCCTCATCTTCACCATGGATATCCAATCCCTCTACACCTCCATCCGCCATGACCAGGGCCTCCAAGCCCTCCGTTTTTTCTTCTCCAGACGTCCCCAACAGTACCCTTCCACCGACAAAAAAACTCTAATTTGTTTGGCGGAACTGGTCCTCACCCTTAACAATTTCTCCTTTGAATCCTTCCACTTCCTCCAGACCAAAGGGGTAGCCATGGGCACATGTATGGGCCCCAGCTATGCCTGTCCCTTTGTTGGCTATGTAGAGCAGTTGATCTTCCGTAATTACACCGGCACCACTCCCCACCTCTTCCTCCGCTACATTGACTGCATTGGCGCCACCTTGTGCTCCCGCGAGGAGGTTGAGCAATTTATCAACTTCACCAACACATTCCACCCTGACCTTAAATTTACCTGGACCATCTCTGACACCTCCCTCCCCTTCCTGGACCTCTCCATTTCCATTAATGACGACCAACTTGACACTGACATTTTTTACAAACCCACCGACTCCCACAGCTACCTGGATTACACCTCTTCCCACCCTACCTCTTGCAAAAATGCCATCCCGTATTCCCAATTCCTCCATCTCCGCCGTATCTGCTCCCAGGAGGACCAGTTCCACCACAGAACACACCAGATGGCCTCCTTCTTTAGAGACCGCAATTTCCCTTCCCACGTGGTTAATGATGCCCTCCAACGCATCTCGTCCACATCTCGCACCTCCGCCCTCAGACCCAACCCCTCCAACCATAACAAGGACAGAACGCCCCTGGTGCTCACCTTCCACCCTACCAACCTTCGCATAAACCAAATCATCCGCCAACATTTCCGCCACCTCCAAACAGACCCCACCACCAGGAATATATTTCCCTCCCTACCCCTTTCCGCCTTCCGCAAAGACTGTTCCCTCCGTGACTACCTGGTCAGGTCCACGCCCCCCTACAACCCACCCTCCCATCCTGGCATTTTCCCCTGCCACCGCAAGAACTGTAAAACCTGCGCCCACACCTCCTTCCTCACCTCTATCCAAAGCCCTAAAGGAGCCTTCCACATCCATCAAAATTTTACTTGCACATCCACTAATATCATTTATTGTATCCGTTGCTCCCGATGCGGTCTCCTCTACATTGGGGAAACGGGGCGCCCCCTAGCAGAGCGCTTTAGGGAACATCTCCGGGACACCCGCACCAATCAACCACATCGCCCCGTGGCCCAACATTTCAACTCCCCCTCCCACTCTGCTGAGGACATGGAGGTCCTGGGCCTCGTTCACCGCCGCTCCCTCACCACCAGACGCCTGGAGGAAGGACGCCTCATCTTCTGCCTTGGAACACTTCAACCCCAGGGCATCAATGTGGACTTCAACAGTTTCCTCATTTTCCTTTCCCCCACCTCACCCTAGTTCCAAACTTCCAGATCAGCACTGTCCCCATGACTTTTCCGGACTTGTCCTACCTGCCTATCTCCTTTTCCACCTATCCACTCCACCCTCTCCTCCCTGACCTATCTCCTTCATCCCCTCCTCCAGACACCCATTGTACTCTATGCTACTTTCTCCCCACCCCCACCCTCCTCTAGCTTATCTCTCCATGCTTCAGGCTCGCTGCCTTTTTTCCTGATGAAGGGCTTTTGCCCGAAACGTCGATTTCGAAGCTCCTTGGATGCTGCCTGAACTGTTGTGCTCTTCCAGCACCACTAATCCAGAATCACAAAATCCATTCTGCAATCTGATCAACACTGGAGTTGGAGTTGTCAATGGTAGAGCACACTCATGATAATTGTGCAGAGGCTGAGGGACATGTTTCAGACTTATTTCACAATCTAAGGCCTGATATTTCACTTGGTGATGCTTGCAGAATATGAAAATTGAAGAGAACAGAGTATGAAAACCTACCCTCCTTCCTGATGATGACTGGAGGTCCTGCTTTGAGCCAACAAAGCAGGCCAAGTCTTTTGGGGAAGAGAAGCACTCTGCAGAACCAGCAACACTGTGCATTGAAGTAGCCAAGCCACTCAGTGTGGGATAAGGTTTCAGACATATATAGAGTTGCAAAAAGAAATAGATCCTCTTTTCAATGTAATTTTTTTTAACTCTCCATAGAAAATATGGTACACAAGTAATTTTCTTCTAACCACCTCAGTGCTGTGCCCATTTCTTTTCCAACTTTCTTTGTGACATCTGTTGCAGGACATAAATGCAGTGACTAATGTTTATATTTTTATTGTGATTTCTGCTTTAACACTCTAATTGTTGCAACAAATGTCAAATTATCTTACTTGCTGAGCATGGAAGAGGGATGTTGTGGTAGCAGGCATAACTGCTTATACCATAGTGTAGCATTGGGAAAGCAATGTTTGGATTCGTGCAATCAAAAGCAAGTATTATATTTTTGCATGGGATGGGGAGGTCTATTACACATTCCTATCATAGTCTGCTCTGAGTTAAATGTTTGTAACTTTATGTATGGTTCTCCAGTAATTTTATATTTTTACCTACAACTAAAGGACATGTTGCATGTTCTTCTTTTCACATTCAGTCGGTGAAGGGTAAAAGCAAAATGCTGATACAATCTGGAGCTTGTAAACAGAAGAGTTTGTGATTGCGGTGTGCCCCAAAGTGGCGATGTTGGCCTGAAAAGCACCATGATTTTGCACGCAAAATACCCAGCATTTCCTCCACACTTTACATCAATCCTACCACTAGCTCTGTGCACAGCTAATTTGCAGAAAGGGAGATAGTGACCAACTCCACTAGCATACCTGTGGACACAAACATGGTAAAAATTGATCTTCCCAATGTATCCTACCATCAGATCAAAATGTACAATCCTTCTTCAATCAGAAACTAGGAGCAAAAGTCTGAAAAAAATTAAAATGCATGAAAAATGGAAGACTTTGATATTTAGACATCAGTATAGAAAATTTCCATCTGCATAATGCACCTTTCTTGTAACATTTTTCCTGAAAAGTGAAAGATATCATGAACTAAACCTATTAGAATATTATATTGCACAGTCATGTGAGAACAATTAACTTTGTCTGTAACTGGAGAAAATGTATTACAGTCTGGAATTTACTTAAAGATAAACCCAGTTAAATTTTCCATGCCCTGAATATGCATTTTAAATTTTGCTTTTCAGGCTATTGATACTGCAAATAATTATAATTCTATTGATGCCCACCATTCACTAGTTCCAGGTGCATTACAATCAAAAGCATTCATTCTTCTACACAGAGAAGGACTTCATGCTTCAGTTAGATATTTATGGTGAAGCAACAGAAGCACCCTACCATTTAACCACTTAGTTTCTGATTCTGAAGAAATTTGGTACTTTTTCAACTCTTGTTGAAGGTTTCTTCATCCTCACGGAACATAAATTTAGGAAATCTAATAGTCCAGATATTTTTATAGACAAACATTTTTCAACATGATGGTCTCATGAACACAATGAAGATCCACACATGAAAGAATACTACCCAATTTATAGCTGAGTACAATTATTTGACCAGACTTGCAACAAAATTACGAAAAATTCAAATTGTCATATGCGATTTACTGGAAATAAAAGGATTTAATTCTATAGCTGGACTTAAAGTATGAAGAAACGTTACATCTCCACCCCAAAAATAGCACTTCTTTCCTAAAAATTTAACTCTATGGAAACCTACTCTCATGCTATAGAATAGGGCAGAAAACAATTCCATCATTACAATGACAAAAATGCAATATCTTGTCTCAATATCTAACACACATTTTTATTACTATTTTCTCACCTCACTCCAGAAATTGTTGACATCTATTTGAGGTCTTCTGGTTCTCTATACAAATGAGTGTTATTCATTTTAAAACTTTGATAATGAGTGTCAACAGACTACTTATTGAAAACACAACTATTTACAATCTTGTCCTAATTCAATGCCTACATTTGAACATTATTATGACCACTGGATATTATCAGAGGGCTATATTGTAATGAAGGTTTATAAAATATGTCATGGTGATTCTTGGAAACTTGAGTTCCAAAGTAAAAGAATAATGCAGAGCTTTAAGCTAGATTTGTATTTCTATATGAAGTGTGTTAAGAAAGAAAGGACATAGCTTTAGTTTTATTTTTCGAGTTTGTGAGTGATTACAGGTTGTCTGGAAGTTTGTTTACATTAATTTAAATGATATTTTTAAAACTTCAAGGTGAATAGTTGAGTTCAACATAAACAAGATTAAGAGAGCGAAAAAAAGATTTCTTTTGATCACCAAGGTATCATTTGAAACAGGGACATAGAGACAGAGGCATTTAATTTAGAAAGGCACAATATGCACAATCAGAGCAAAAATGTGCTGTCATTTCACAGTCTCCAAAAAAAATCAGCGTTTGAGGAAAAGTCCTGAGTAGCTAAAGTGAATAGCAATAAGAATCAGAAAGTGGCTGGAAGGTGAGAATATGGAAAACCTCTGAAAGTGTTTGAAAGTCAACAATAAGGAAAGTCCAGAAACCACCCCCACCCCCACCCTCCTCTAGCTTATCTCTCCATGTTTCAGGCTCTCTGCCTTTATTCCTGATGAAGGGCTTTTGCTGCTCCTCGGATGCTGCCTGAACTGCTGTGCTCTTCCAGCACCACTAATCCAGAATCTGGTTTCCAACATCTGCAGTCATTGTTTTTACCTAAGTCCAGAAACCAGTTATAGCTGTGAAAAGTAAACAAAATAGGGCCATACTGGACCTGGTGTTGGGAAATTAGCCCGGCCAGGTGGTTGATGTTTCAGTAGGGGATTCCTTTGGGAATAGTGATCACAGTTCCGTAAATTATAGAATACTCATGGACAAAGACGAGAGTGGTCCTAAAGGAAGAGTGCTAAACTGGGGGAAGGCCAACTATACCAAAATTCGGCAAGAGATGGGGAACGTAGATCAGGAGCAGCTGTTTGAAGGTAAATCCACATTCAATATATGGGAGGCTTTTAAAAAGAGGTTGATTAGAATACAGGGGAGATATGAGGGATCGAAATGGCAAGGTTAGGGAACCATGGATGACAGGTGAAATTGTGAGACTAGCTAAGAGAAAAAAGGAAGTGTCCATAAGGTCGAGGCAACTGAAGGCAGGCAAAGCTTTGGAAGAATATCGGGAATGTAGAACCAATCTGAAATGAGGAATTAAGAAGGCTAAAAGGGGTCATGAGATACCTTTAGCAAACAAGGTTAAGAAAAATCACAAGATCTTTTTCTCATCTTTAAGGAGCAAGAGGGTAACTAGGGAAAGGGTCAGCCCACTCAAGGACAAAGGAGGAAAGTTATGCACGGAGTCAGAGAAAATGGGTGAGATTCTTAATGAGTCCTTTGCATCAGTATTCACCAAGGAGAGGGACATGACGGTTAGGGATTGATCTTTGAGTACTCTAGGTCAAGACAGCTTAAGGAGGGAGGAAGTTTTGGGTATTGTAAAAGATATTAACGTGGACAAGTCTCCAGGTCTGGATGGGATCTGCCCCAGGTTACTGAGGGAAGTGAGAGAGGAAATAGCTGGGGCTTTAACAGATATTTTTGCAGCATCCTGTAACACAGGTGATGTCCCAGATGACTGGAGAATTGCTAATGTCCCCTTTTTTAAGAAGGGTAGCAGGGATATTCCAGCCAATTATAGACCAGTGAGCCTGACATCAGTGGTAGGGAAGCTACTGAAGAAGATACCGAGGGATAGGATCTATTCCCATTTGGAAGAAAATAGGCTTATCAGTGATAGACAACATGGTTTTGTATGGGGAAGGTCATGTCTTACAAACCCAACAGAATTCTTTGAGGAGGTGACAAAGTTGATTGACAGGGAAAGGACTGTAGATTTCATAAATGTGGACTTTAGTAGGGCGTTTGATAAGGTTCCCCATGGTAGGCTGATGGAGAAGGTGAAGTTGCATGGAGTCCAGGGTGTTCTAAATAGATGGATGGAGAACTGGCTGGGTAACAGGAGATAGAGGATAGTAGTGGATAGTTGTCGATTTCATAAACGTGGACTTTAGTAAGGCGTTGATAAAGTTCCCCATAGTAGGTTGTTGGAGAAGGTGAAGTCACATGGTGTCCAGGGTGTTCTAGCCAGATGGATAGAGAACTGGCTGGGCAACAAGAGCCAGAGAGTAGATGTGGAAGGGAGTTTCTCAAAATGGAGACCTGTGACCAGTGGTGTTCCACAGGGATCCGTGCTGGGACCACTGTTGTTTGTGATATACATAAATGATTTGTAGGAAGGTATCGGTTGCCTGATTAGCAAGTTTGCAAATGACACCAAGATAGAGGTGGAGTAGCAAACAGTGAAGGGGACAGTCAGAGAATACAGCAGAATATAAATAGATTGGAGAGATCTGGGTGTTCAGGCCCATTGTTCCCTGAAGGTGGCAACGCAGGTCAGTAAGGTAGTCAAGAAGGCATACGACATGCTTTCCTTCATTGGACGGGATATTGAGTACAAGAGTTGGTAAGACATGTTACAGTTGTATAGGACTTTGATTCTGTCACATTTGGAATACTGTATAAAGTTCTGGTCACCACATTACCAAAAGGAAGTGGATACTTTGGGGAGGGTGCAGAGGAGTTTCACAGGATGTTGCCTGGTATGGAGGATGCTCGCAATGAAGTGATGTTGAATAGATTAGAATTATTTTCATTAGAAAAACAGCGATTGAAGAGGGACCCGATTGAGGTCTACAAAATCATGAGAGGTATAGACAGGGTGGATAGCAAGAACCTTTTTCCAAGAATGCGGAATTCAATTTCTAGGGGTCATGAGTTAAAAATGAGAAGGGAAAGGTTTAGGGGAGATATGTGTGGAAAGGTCTTTATGCAAAGGGTGGTGGGTGCCTGGAATGCGTTGCCAGCAGAGGTGGTAGAGGCGGGCACAATAGCGTCATTTAAGATGTATCTATACAGATACATGAATGGGCAGGGAGCAAAGGGATACAGATCTTTAGAAAATAGGCGACAGATTTATATAGAGGATCTGGATTGGCGTGGGCTTGGAGGGCCAAACAGCCTGTTCCTGTACTGTAATTTTCTTTGTTCTTTTTCTCTTTGTAATAGAATAGAATAGAAATTTATTGTCACAAGTACTTGTACATAAAAATACAGTGAAAAGTTTTATAAGTTGACCCACCATGGTGCATACTGTAAACAAATAGCAAATATAAAGCTTATGGTCTATCAAGCCAGGTTTCACTCAGATCTGACTTGTCCAATCTTACCATCAGCTGGAATCAGAACAATGTTTTAAACTGTTTCCCTTCAATTCAAGATATAATGAATAAGTTTGAAGCGGGTGATATTACTTCTATAAAATCTATGCAAGGATGGCTACTTATGACCTAGTTATCATGATGGAGGGGGGTTCAGGGCCCAGGTTGAAATGTACTAAAAAATGTAATGGCAAGCATGAAAACGGAATACTAAAAGGAATTCAGCTGTATTTTGCTGTACAGACTTTCAAACTCTGAATTAATCAGTCTGAATGTTAGAGAAAGAAGAGCCTCAACAGATGTTTCTATACCAAGCCGGGAAAAAAAATGGATTGATTTTGGGTGAACTGTCAAGCAGAAAGCTGGTGAGGATGGATTTCGAGCTGAAGGAAATGAGGCTTGCTAGGAGCTAAAGACTATGGAAGCACCAAAGTGGACCTTGCTACTAGAAATCCATTCAATTTGCTGAAAGAACTGAGTCAAGGGACGTCTGCAGAGAGTGTGATGTAACATATAAACATGGTGTGAGTTTCTCAGCTGTGTTAATAAGCTGAGAGGAAATATTGTTTTTGTGCTGCCAAGGAAGGAATAATCAGTTGATGCTGAGTTTTGTACATCTGCTACAATAAAAGTTTTAAACTGTCAAATCTTGTTGGGTGACCCTTTGAGTTGGTCACTGAGAACTTCCTATGTTTTTATTAAGTTAGCTCTCCCTTCAGTTATGGTGCCAGTTATCAAACATCCATCTATTCCAAATCTATTTTCCAGTATTTGGTCCATAGCCTTGTATGCTGTGGCATTTTAAATGTTCATCGATGTAGTTTTTAAATGTCTTGTGGGTTCCAGCCTTTACCATCCTTTTACGTAGTGAGTTCCAGATACCTACAACCCCCAAGTGAAAAACATTTTCCTCAAATCCTCTCGAAACCTCCTGCCCTTTACCATAAAATTTTACCAACTTGTTATTGTCCCCTCTACTGAGGGCAGAAATTTCTCCCTATCTACCTTTGTCTATGCCCCTGAGAAATTTGTGCACCTCAAACACAGCTCAGCTTTCTATGCTGCAAGATAAATCATCCCAGCCTGTGATGATTTACAGCTGAACCACCCCAACCCAGACAACATCCAGGTAAATCTCTTCTCCATCTTGCCTCATGCAATTCATCCTTCCCATAGTGTGGTGGCCAGAACTGCACACAATATTGCAGTGTGCCCCAGCTAATGTTAACAATGCAATCTGAGGGGTTGTTGTGAGATAAAATCCAGAAGCTGACAATACACTAGAATTCTAGAATTTAAGCAAACAAGATTTCACAGTTATTTTTGTTGCATTCAGTGCTAAGTCAGCATTTTATATTCAACACCCAGATGTTTCTGAAGGCACTGAACCTATTTGAATGCTTTTGACAAGTAACAAACATTAGTTTGTAACAGTAGCAAAAAAGTTGGTAGTAAACTGGAAAGCAAGGATTAAAAAAGCAGAGATTGTTGAAGAATGGCTCAATGCCTGAACCTTGAGGAGGAAAAGGATTATCCAAACAGCAGTCAGGTTAAGTTAGCTAATTCAATTCCAAATTAAACAACTTGAGTTTGAGGGAGAACAGGAAAAAAAAAATGACAAGTGATGGAAAGAGAAAGAACGAAAGGAAAAGATAAAGAAAGAGGAAAATGACAAATAAAATGAAATGTGAAAACGTGAACTTGAATTTCAAATAGCAAAAAGTAAGATAGACAGACATACTGCTAGCCATATAAAACATATAATACTGTTGCAAGGCCAGAATGGTTGCTAGAGCTACAAAAAGATCAGCCATGATCTTATTGAATGGTGGAGCAGGCTTGAAGGGCCTGGTGGCCTACTCCTGCTCCTGGTTGTTCTGTTCTTAAGTTCTTATCCTTTGCACTGATGTGCTCTTCCATCATTGAGGATGAGGATATTTGTGGAGCCTCCTCCTCCTCCTCCATCGAGTTATTTAATTGTCCACCACCATTCATCTCTTCACCCTTCAGGCTCTCTGCTTGTATTCCTGATGAAGGTCTTTTGCCCGAAACGTCGACTTTACTGCTCCTTGGATGCTGCCTGAACTGCTGTGCTCTTCCAGCACCACTAATCCAGAATCTGGTTTCCAGCATCTACAGTCATTGTTTTTACCCTGAAGAGCTTAGATCTGATCCATAGGTAGTGGAAATGCTTTGTTCTGTCTATCACTTGTTGCTTATGAAGTTTGGCACACACCTGCTTATGCAGTTTGGTGAAGTTACCAGACAGCAATCTTGAATGGTATCTGTACTAAGTTGAGATATTATTTTCAGGCATGCCTGGTACTGCTCCTGGCATGCTCTCCTGCACTCTCCACTGAACCAGGGTTAATCCCCAGACTTGACGGTAATGGTTGGATGGGGATATGCCAGGTCATAAGATTACAGATTGTGCTGGAGTACAGTTCTGCTGCTGTTGATGGCCCACATTGTCTCATGGATGCCCAGTCTTGAGTAGGTAGATCTGTTTGAAGTTTGTCCCATTTAGCATGGCGATAGTGCCATAAAACATGATGGAGGTTACTCTCAATGTAAAGATGGAACTTTGTCACTACAAGGACTATCCGGTGGTCACTCTTACTGGTACTGTCATGGACAGATGCATCTGCAGCTGGCAGATTGCTAAGGATGAGGTCAGGTATGTTTTCCCTCTTGTTGGTTCCTTCACCACCTGCCACAGACCCAGTCTTGCAGTTATGTCTTTAGGGCCTGACCAGCTCAATCATTAGTACTGCTGCAGAGCCATTTTTGGTGGTGGATAATGTAATTCCCACCCAGAGTATAGTTTGTGCCTGTGCCATCCTCAGTGCTTCCTCAAAGTGTTTTCAACATGGCAGTGTACTGATTCATCAGCCGAGGAAGGATAGTAATCAGCTGGAGGTTTCCTTGCCTAAGTTTAACCTGAAGCCATGAGACTTCATAGGGTCCAGAGTCAATGTTGAGGACTCCCAGGGTAACTCTATCCCAACTGTATACCACTCTGCCACCACCTCTGCTGGGTCATTCCTGCCGGTGTGCAGGACTTTGCACTTAAGGTATGATTCTCTCAGACCCCTTTCCCATCACCCACTCCCCAATTTCTGATGAAAGGCTTATGCCCAAAACGCTGACTCTCCTGCTCGTCAGATGCTGCCTGACCTGTTGTGCTTTTCCAGCGCCATACTTTTCAACTCTGATTCTCCAGCATCTGCAGTACTCACTTTTTCCAATGATTCCATTAATATGACTATGACAGGTTGTTGCTTGACTAGTCTGTGAGAAAGCTCTCCCATTTGGAACTAGCTCCCAGGTGTTAGTAAGGAGAATTTTGCAGGGTTGTTAGGGCTGTTTCTTCAGTTGTCTTTTCCAGTGCCGAGGTCAGTGCCGAGATGATCCATCCAGTTTCATTTCTTTGCAGCTTTGTAGCAACTGACACAACTGAATGGCTTGCCAGGTCACTTCAGAGTGCAACTGAGAGTCAACTATGTTATTGTGGGTCTGGAGTCTCACGTAGGCCAGATCAGGTGAGGATGGCAGATTTCTTCCCTGAAGGGCATGAGTGAGCCAGGTAGGTTTTTACAATTTAGATACTTAATTCCAGATAATTTTCTTTGTGATTTCAAATTCCACCAACTGGCAGGATTGACACTAGGGCCCGTGGACATTAAATGAGTTCTGGATTAATAATCAAGTGATAATACCACCAGGCCATCACCTCTCCTACTACAGGTTAGAATGGTATCCTCTGAAGCTTAGAGGAGTCAGAGGTGACTTAATTGAAACAATTATGACCCTGAGGGAACTTGACCAGGTGGATATTGAGAGGATGTTTCCTCTTCTGGAGAGTCTAGAATTTGGGGTCATAGTTTAAAAATAATGGGTCACCCATTTAAAACAGAGATATGAAACATTATTTCTCTCACAGGGTTGCAAGTCTTTTGAATTCCCAAAAGACAGTCAATGCGGAATCTTTAAATAGAATTGATAGATTCTTGATTGCCAAAGGGTGGAAGATTATTGGAGACATTGAGGAATATAGAATTGACGTTAAAATCAGAGCAGCCGTATTCTTATTGAATTTCAGAGTAGGCTTGAAGGGCAATTAGCCTAATCTTGTCCTTTGTTCTTATATTAGACCGTTTCAAAGGATAGTAAAGGGCCAACCACATTACTGTGGGTCTGAACTCACATGTCAGCCTCACATTTCCTCTGAAACTAACACATTCCTTAGCCATCCATTCAAAGTGCCCTGCAGAAAGATAGTGTCTCAAACACCAGTGGAAATTGTCATTGCCATTCTCAGGCCATTATATTTTGTTTACACCAGATGGCCACAATAAAAACCAGTCCTCCAAGTCATGCAATGAGCTTTGATGATCTTGGTACTCTGAGACATATCAACAGATTGAAATAGACTAACAAGTAATTTACCCTTCAGGACTAATTCAGCATGGACAACAGATCAAACATGTAATCTACTCATTGAAGACAATTACTGAGCCAAATAGAGAATATTTAACAGTTGTGGTGCGTAATTTTACATTGAGAATATTTTTGAACATAAGAAACTAGGAAATCAGAGCAGGAATAGACCATTTGACCCCTTATGCCTGTTCCTCTATTCAATAAGATCATGATCTGTGACCTCAATGAATCCTCAAAGCCCTCAACTCTAAATATTTCAAATATTTATCTATCTCCTCCATAAAATAATTGCAGTGATCAAGCTTTTGCAACTCTCTGGGCTAGAGAAGTCCAGATTTCCGCTATCCTCTGATGGAAAGAATTTCCCCCCACCTCAGTGTTAAATGAGTGTCCCCTTATTCCAAAACTTTGTCTACTAGTTCAAGATTTAAATTGAAACATAGCAATAAGTTGTAATGAAAATTTATTTTTAAATTCAATCTTTACACTATGGATTCATGGCCTTTAGAACGTTTATTTAAAAGATGCAGATTCATTAAGCAGGAATTTCCCTCCAGAGGCAGGAAACAAATTTCAGGACTGAACCTGTAAGTTGGGGACTAATATTGCATAACTTGAGACTAATTATGTAGATCATCACAATACACTTCTAAATACCTGTCCGAAAAAGGGTCATTATACTTATATTGGTAAACACTTCAATCACAATTTCAATATCAAACCAACGTCTAGGCCAGTCTCCCATGTGAGACCATGTGAATTAATGTAGGTCATAAAGAGCAATGATTCTAATACAGATCACTGGAAGGCACCACTTTGTACTTAGCTGCATTCTGAAAAACACATCTGTGCTTAATGACCGTCTGTTTTTATCCCACATTCAGTTTTGCTTATCCACTGCACTGCTCACTAACATCAATATCACAACTTCAATTCTGTCAACTGGTTTATTATGTACAACTTTATAGAATCCTTACAGTGCAGAAGGAGGCCATTCAGACTTCCAAATCTGTACTGACCCTCTGAAGAGCCTCTCACCCCAAATTTACTATAGGGTTGCACATCCCTAGACACTACAGGCAATTTCCCATAGCTAATCAATCTAACCTGCATATCTTTGGACGTGGGAGGAAACTGGAGCATCCAGGGGAAATCAAGGAAGACACTGGGAGAATGTGCAAACTCCACACAGGCACCAGAGGGTGGAATTGAACCCCGATTCCTGGTGCTGTAAGACAGCAGTGCTAACCAGAGCCACCATGCCACCCCTATTTCCTTTTGTATCCCTTTGTTTCCTTTTGTAAGTTATTAGTGAATTCAAAAAGAAGTCACCTCTTTCAATTGACAAATGGCTCAAAACAAAATTCATCATTAATGATTTTGATGCAAATGATAGGCAAGATTGTGACATGAAGAACTGATTACCTGATGTGGGAGCAAGCTCATGGCACTGTGACATCCAGTGTGAAAAATTAAAAATCACACATCAGGTTATAGACCAATAGGTTTATTTGGAAGCACTAGCTTTCAGAGTGCTGCTTGTTCATCAGGCGGTTGTGAAGGTGCAGCGGTCCGAAAACTAGTGCTTCCAAATGTACATGTTGGACTATAACCTGATATTGTGTGATTTTTAACTCTGTCCACCCAAGTCTAACACCGGCTCCTCCACATCGTTCAGTCTGAAGAATTTTATTAATGACCTTGTACATTACTTTACTTTATTTCAACTTTACTTTGCAAAGTCCCTTAATGACCACACTTAAATTGGATACCAACTGCAGTTTGCTCGTAAAAAGGGTAAATTCACTGATCCTGCACCTGCAGAAGGGTTATGATCAAAAGCAGCACTCATTCAAGGATCGGTGTTACAATATGAGAGTTTAATCCCGAAACTGCCCTCCCTCTGAGTGTGGCTTCCAGCCAAGTGTATGGAACTGGTGAACTTACCCATGTCACTGTGATTTTTAAGGCTGATTTTATGTTAGATTAAGATAGAGTCTTATTTTTACCAATTGATGTGGAAGTAAACCATGGCACTTGTGTTTTCACTTATGGGATCAAGTTCAATGCTTCAGCCACCACTGAAAAGTAACAGGAGGACCTGTTTAAGAATATTAAATCTGCCTGATACATATGTCCCTTTGAAATGTTTAAACATTCATTGCTGTGACCCCATGGGGTAAATAGCTCCTGAGCCTAACATAATCAGTTAGAGTTGATTTACTGCCCTCACGGTGTCAATAAAATCAAACTTACATGCACATGTTGAGAAGATGAACAAAGTTATGTAACCACATCTCAAAGCATGGAATGTAGTATGGTGAGATAATATGGTGAATATGGCACTTTCCGACATTCTAACAGCAGTGTCCTGCATGCTTTTGTCAAATTTTCTTTCATTTGTTCACAGAATAAGCAGGCCAGCATTTGCTGTCCATTGTTAATTTTCCTCAAGTAGGCAGTGGTGAGCCAACTGCAATACTGCAGTCCATGGTGGGTCGGTACACCAACAGTGCTGTTAGAAATGGGGTTCCAGGATTTTGACAGAATGATAGAGAGAGACAATAGAAAGATATAGTTCGAAGAAGGTTACCTCAGATTACAATGGGATCTTGATCAGATAAGCCAATGGGCTGAGAAGTGGCAGATGGGGTTTAATTTAGATAAATGTGAGGTGCTGCATTTTGGGAAAGTCCTGCTAAGATTTTGGCAAATCTTAGTGGAACTTACACACTTAATGGTAAGGTCCTAGGGAGTGTTGCTGAACAAAGAGACCTTGGAAGTGGAGTCGCAGAATAGTAAGAAGGCGTTTGGTATGCTTTCTTTTATTGGTCAGAGTATTGAGTACAGGAGTGGGAGGTCATGTTGTGGCTAGACAGGACATTGGTTAGGCCACTGTTAGAATATTGCATGCAATTCTAGTCTCATTCCTATCGGAAAGATGTTGTGAAACTCAAAAGGGTTCAGAAAAGATTTACAAGGATGTTGTCAGGATCGGAGGATTTGAGCTATAGGGAGAGGTTGAATAAGATAGCACTGTTTTCCCTGGAGCATCAGAAGCTGAGGGGTGACCTTATAGAGGCTTATAAAATCATGAGGGGCATGGATAGGGTAAATAACAAAGTCTTTTCCCTGGGGTTTTGGGTGAGAGGGGAAAGATATAGAAGAGACCCAGGGGGCAACCTTTTTCACTCAGAGGGCAGTTCATGTATGGAATGAGCTGCCTGAGGAAGTGGTGGAGGCTAGTACAATTGCAACATTTAAAAGGCATCTGGATGGGTATATGAATAGGAAGGGTTTGGAGGGATATGGGCCAGGTGCTGGCAGGTGGGACTAGATTGGGTTGGGATATTTGGTCAGCATGGACGAGTTGGACTGAAGGGTCTGTTTCTCTGCTGTACGTCTATACGACTCTCTGACTCTTTACCAATGTATCTGGAGTAAAATGTTGTTGAATATTTCAGCTATGCTTTTAACCAATCAGTTTCTTTCAAAATTCATTTACGTACATTCAAATGGTCATATTAAAGTGTTTTTATGCATACAGTTGTGTACAAGTCAGATAACTGTGCAACAGGGTTAATGCTTTTGAAATGAGGGACTGGAGAAGTATTGCTGGGAATCCACTCTGGTCATGTGTGCTTCTGGAGGAGTTGTTTGAGTCAAACCAAGCATGTAATATGAAGCTCACTGACAGTAGTCCATAAATAAATTTCAAACCTAATGCTTTTTCTGCTCCTTTTTATTTATTACTCAAAGGAAATTGTCAGAAGTGGGATGAAAGGTTAACACTCTTTGTGCCCATAACTAGCAAAACTTATACAGACATGAGAAGGCTGAGTGTTGCCAAGCAAAGAGACCGCGGAGTGTTGGTGCATAATTCCTTGAAAGTGGAGTCGCAGGTGGACAGGTTGGTGAAGACGGCATTTGGAACATTTGCCTTCATTGGTCATAACATTGAGTGTAGGAGTTGGGATGTCATGTTGCAGTTGTATAGGACATTGGTAAGGCCATGATGGGAATACTGCAGACAATTCTGGTCACCTTTCTATAGGAAAGATGTTGTTAAACTCGAGAGGGTACAGAAAAGATTTACAAGAATGTTGCCAGGCCTGGAAGGCTTAAGTTATAGGGAGTGGGTGGATAGGCTGGGGTCTTTTTCCCACAAGTGTTGAATGCTGAGGGGTGACCTTATAAAGTCAGGAGGAGCATGGATCGAATGAACAGCCAAGGTCTTTTTCCAAGAGTAGGGGAGTCCAAAACTGGAGGCCATGGTTTAAGGTGCGAAGTGAAAGATAACATTTTTATGCGGAGAGCATGTAGGGAATGAGTTACCAGAGGGAGAGGTGCCTTTCATATACCCATCCAGATGCCTTTTGGATAACAACATCCAAAAGACATCTGGATGGGTATATGAGTGGGATGGGTTTAGAGAGATATGGGTCAAATGCTGGCAAATGGGACGAGGTTAGATGGGGATGTCTTGTCAGTGCGAATAAGTTGGACCAAGGGGTTTGTTTCCATGCTGTATGACTCAATAACTCTATGACCCAGTCGACGCTCTCTGCACTTTTATTTAACAGCTTTCATGCAAGTGATGAGAAAATTAGCATACATCTAGGAGACTGGTGGTGGAGGTTTGCAAGATCATTTTTCAGACTTTAATAGAACAGCACAGTACAGAAGTTAGAGGAAATTATGGTGTGGGAGAAGTGCCATTACTCACAAATACCATAATTTCCTGGGTTTCCTGTGGCTGTAATAATAGTTTTCATAATTCCATCATTACTATGGTAGTATGGCTCAGGAAATTCTTAGCTGTTCTTTCTGGAAAAGGCTGGATTGAAGCTCATCCCTTTTTGAAGTTCATGGTGAGAGCTCTGATCTTGGGGTCAAGAGGAAATGAAACTTCCCACTAATTAGTTCCATCAAGCAGGCAGTTGAGTCTTCAAGGACTATGAAATCAATTATGGTGTTTGTGGCTTCCCAAGATTTTCAGTTGAGAAAGGAAAAACTACATTAGAAAGTGAGGTGGTTGGGATGCTGCATCTGCTCTTCATTTTAACCTATGAAAACTCATATTAGCTCTAATTATGCATCTAAAGGATATAGTTTCTTGGTTTCACAAATAACAAGTAGTAATCCCAGGCATTGGGATAAATTAAAGAAGACATGTAGATTTACAAACCAATTATACAAATATTGCACCAGTAAATATGTTTTCCCATTAATCCACAATCCAATGTGACCACATAGTGAAGGAGCTTGCAGCTACTCCAGACCTCTTGGTAGATTGATAGTCTACTAGGCATTTCAAGTCAGTGCCACTACATCAGAAACATATTACATTAAGCCCCCTTCATTAATACAGCAAAAACATCTTCAGTTGCTTCAACATTAAGGGCAAAATCAAGGCTTAGGCTGAAAAATGACAAGTAGCATTCATGCCACACAAGCAATGATCATTTTCCACAAGAGACAATCTAACCATCACCATTTGACATTCAATAGCAATACCTGGGTCAGCTCACTGGGTCAAAATACTGGAACTCCCTTTCTAACAACAGTGTGGGTGTCTTGATATCCCAAAGATTCTGTGGTTCAAGAAAGCACCTCCCTCTTGGCAATTAGGGATGGTCAATAAATGCTGGTCTAGCCAGCAATGCCCACATCCCACAAACACTATTTTTAAAAAGAAATGATCTGTCTATATCCTAGTGACAGTCTTCTACTTTTGTTCTATACCCTTGCATATTACCTTTATGCAAATAATCATCCAATGCCCTCTTCAATGCCTTTACTGAATCTGCCTCCACCACATCTCCAGGCAGGGCATCCCATAACTATTTGCTGAGTGAAAAAGTTTTTCTTCATTTCACTCCCTGCTTCTTTTGCATTTCACTTTAAATTCTTAAATCTAACCAGGAGGAGTCAGCATAGTTTATGAAAGAAAATCTTGTTTCACCAATTTATTGGTGTTGTTTGAAGGAGTAACATGGTTCAAGGAGATGCCGTAGATGTATTGTAATTAGATTTCCAGAAGGCATTTGACAAGGTATCACATAAAATGTTACTACAAAATGTGGGAGCTGATGGTATGGACAGTAACATCTTTGCATCTTTAGAAGATTGGTTGGCAGATTCCAAAAAGTATGCTGACATAGATCTTTTTCAAGTTGGCAGGATATCATGAGTGGGGTCCCATAACCACTGGCTCTACTTCATCAGCCCTCCCAGTAATATCTTTGAAAAATTCCAGTAGATTTGTCAAGCATGATTTGCCTTTTGTAAATCCATGCAGACTCTGTCCAATTCTGCCAGTGATTTCTAAATGTTCAGCTATTAATTATTTTATAATGGTCTCTAGCATTTTCCCGACTACCAACGTCAGTTTGAATGGTCTATGATTCCCTATTTTCTCTTTGCCTCCTTTTTTAATCACTGAGGTTACAGTAGGAACTGTCCCTATGTCAGGAGAAGCTTGCCACCAATGCACCTATTATTTCGAGGGCCACTTCCTGAAGTATTCTGGGATGTAAATTGTCAGGGTCTGGGGATTAATTGGCCTTCAATTACATCAATTCCCCAACCCTCATTCCTTACTAATACTGATTTCCTTCAGTATCTCCCTCTCACTAAATCTTGCATTCCCCAATACTTCTGGTATGCTATTCGTGTCCTTATTTGTAAACACAGTGCCAAAGTATGTATTTAGTTGGTCAGCTATTTCTTTGTTCCCATTATAATTTCCTCTGTTTCTGACTGATCTGTGTTCAACAGCCTTCTTTTTATCACATACCTAATGCAGTAATTCATGTCTTTATGACCAAGGTGTGCAAAGTATTACATTGATATTGCTCTTGGACTTCATTGGCATGCTTGCATGCTATAATGGAAGTTTGGAGACATCTTTCACGTTATTCCTTGGTTATCGCTTCTTCAAGTGCTGCTGTGGAGATTTGTGTTGTACTTGGACTCCTCAAACATTTTAGTCAAATGATTTCATGTTGGCACTTTCACAAAATGCTGGAACCTGTTCTGGAGCCTGAGGCAATCTGCATCCTATAGAAGATGTTGAACTTTTACTGATGCAGTTGATGGCTTCAATAGTTTTACTCGGGTAAAGCACCTGAAGATGCTGCTGTCCTGCTACATTTACTTTCAAGTTCCATTTTCTTCTCGCAGTAGTATCAATGGTATAAGTTTTAGATTTGTCTGAAGGAATTTTTGAAAAGATTTAATGGGTGTAGAGGCAGTGACCAGTTCCATAAATTACCTTTACCACATTCCATATCTCTCATATGCCAGTGAATTGGTCAACTGTTTCACCTAGCTGTTAGTGGTATGACATGAAATCAAACCTGCGCATCCTTAGATTGACTATGACCATTAGCTAATCTTCTAACTACTGGGAAATTTTATCAGGTACTTTGCTAGAATTGCTGAACAATTTTATTTTTCTTAATCCTGCATTTCCCAAAACAATTGGAAGTTTGATTGCCTTCATTCTTTAATCAGCTATTTGTTGATTTTTGAAAAGCAATCTATAGAATGCCTCTGGAATTCTAATCCATGTTCATATATTTGTTTTCCATCTTACTTTATGCTGTTTAAAAATGGCTGTGGTGTAAAGGATCTGTGGTGTACTGTAATACTGGTCTTAATTTCATTTGCATTATTTTCTTTTTGTTTCTCTTCTCTTCTTGTTGCTTTAGAAGTTGTTGTTATGTTTTCTTTGAAAGGAAATAACTGAGCATTACGTATGTTGCTCCCACAAGAGAATCAGACTAACAGCTCTTTTCTGTTTTGCACATCCCGAAAGAAATCGAAGTGGCAAAATCAACCAATGACAGTACAGAGACAAGGCCTTAATGCTATGTAGAGTGGTTTGTCTTTTAACATTATGGTCTGTACTTCTTTCAGGAATACTTTGCCAGTCTGGACCTGAACTGAATCTCTTGCAAAATTGCCATTTTTTTAAAGAGAGAGAGAGAGAGAGCGGAGTATGGACTGACTCTTCGTTGTGTGGTTGCAGTGCGCAAGTTGTAGTCCTCAGTCCTGGTTGTTAGATATTAACTCAGATAGATGTTGGGTCACAGCTAAGGAAAAAAAACTTGTTCAGAAAGGCCATTGCTGCTATCATATTTTCAGCCTTTAATACCAATATGTTGTGAAAAGCCTTTTGTAATAATTCACTTTCACCAGCATCTAGTGCTCACTTGCTGCCATTGTTATGTGATTTCTTGAGAATAAGAACCACTGCTGATTTAATATGGTTTGAGTGCTTCCTATATGCTAGGCTATGTACCATACACCATGAAGACTGAGTCTTTGTTTGAGATGGATGTCTTGAAAGCTGGTGTGCTTCCAATTAAATCTGTTGGACTATAACCTGGTGTTGTGTGATTTTTAACTTTGAAGTTTATTCACCATGCTAACAATGTACATAAATATTATATCTAAGACTTTGCATATTGCCTGGGTACTATGCTTATTTATGTACGTAATTGACCTGTTCACTGCCTACTAAACTGCCTAAGGTGAGGACTTTATATATTAGAACATTACATTAAGCATATAAAGCCAAAACCCTGTCAATTATTGTTTCTGAACCCTTGTAGTTTGCCAAATGACTTGTTTCATCCAGGGGTCCACAAAATCCAAATCTGAACCATTCTGAAGAAACAGTCATCTTGTAGAGGTCCTGATTACCTTTCAATGAAGGTGAGCAAACCTTTCCTGAAATATTACTCCTGTAGCAGCGTTCCTTTTGCCTGAGTTAGTCTACCTACCTCAAATTTCCAGAGATCAAGGTAAAACTGTCACAAGACAATTATTCTCTTCATCTCTATTCCTTCTGTTTACCTTTTCCACAACTCTTTGTGTCCTGGCTTTCTTTTGTGATTTTTCCCAAAATCTTTTCCTCCTTAGTAACCTGAAGTTCGGTCAGTGACACCTTGAAATCCAGTCTGAATCCTGGTCTTCCATGATTAGGGTCTAGCCTTATTTAATTACTTTTTCTTATGGGAAATAGATGTCCAGCATTAATTTGGAAGATTTACCCTGAAAACAATATTAATCTATTTTTTACCCAAGGGGCCACGATACTGATGGTGTACCAACTTTAGCCACTTCAACTGCAGATTTGGTCTTGATACTAATGCTTGAACTGGGACCAGTGATCAAGCTGCCAATTAATGATAATTCCAATTCTTGTGAAAGAACAACCACCCTCGAAAATCTTTCATGAATCAAGGAAACAAAGGTTTGAATTAAGACTATCCAAGGAACAAGATCTTACTTAAAGCATCTGGATTAGAATTAGAATCCCTACAGTGTGGAAACAGGCCCTTCAGCTCAACAAGTCCATACCGACACTGCGAAAGAGTATCCCACCCAAACCCATTCCCCTACATTTACCCCAGACTCATGCACCTAACCTAACTTCCCTGAACACTCTGGGCAATTTAGCATGGCCAATTCACCTGACCTGCACATCTTTGGATTGTAGGAGGAAACCAGAGCACCCAAAGAGGGCCCACGGAGACACAGGGAGAATGTGCAAATTCCACACAGACAGTTGTCCAAGGCTGGAACTGAACCCAGGTCCTTGGTGCTATGAGGCATCAGTGCTAACCACTGAGCCACTGTGCCAACCCACAATGCGGATTGTTACCTGAATAGGAAGTGTTTTGAGGGATATGCGCCAAATCCTGGCAAATGGAGTGAGATTAATTTTAGATATCTCGTTAGCGTAGACGGGTTGGACCAAAGTGTTTGTCTTGCGCTGGGCAACTCTATGGCTCTATGACTCTATAACTTCTCAATAATACGTAACTTACAGCTCATATCCATAATTCTCAACTTCATGAAAGATCCTATTATCTCAGCCTTCAGCTTTGGGTCTGCTAATTTTACATGTTGACTGGAGCATCTTAAGACAAGAGACCATAAGAAATAGGAGTGTAAGTAAGGGCATTTGGTCCATCGAGTCCATTCTGCCATTCAATCATGGCTGATAGGCACTTCAACGCCTATCAGGTCACTAGTTTCCTTCTGAGCAGCAATGAATGATATTCCTACACAGACTGTTATTGTTACAACCATTGAGCCAATGCTCTCACAGGGAGAAAGTGAGGACTGTAGATGCTAGATATCAGAGTCAAAAAGTGTGGTGCTAGAAAAGCACGGCTGGTCAGGCAGCATCCGAGGAGCAGGAGAGTCAATGTTTCGAGCATGAGCTCTTCATCAGGAACGATAAAGAGCTATTGCTCGAAACATCAACTTTCTTGCTCCTCGGATGCCGCCTGACCAGCTGTGCTTTTCCAGCGCCACACTTTTTGACCCTAACAGTCTCACAACCAGACTTGGTCATGAATGCCATCATGCCAGGGAGAAATCAAACATAACTGCAGCATTTATTTCAAGGCTATAATGCACTTTAATTTAACCCAACTACTATCAACCCCAAATTCATTTTTTTCTGAAAGGATACATTCAAACGCTGTGCAATTCTTTCCAGACAATGCTATTCAGTTTCCTCGCCAAAATATAATTTTGTATTTTGTTAAACCTTCAGGTGAATCCACCTTTATGTACTTGGCATCACAAATGAACAACTTTTCAGTGTGAAGTTGTTACTCCTTAAGTTACACTTTTGATTTCCCTAGCTTATACTTGGGTTCTGTGAAAATAAATCATTCAAGTATATTTCTAACCACAGATAGGTTTCTGTGCAGTGATGGAAATTGGCAGAGAGTTTCATATTTTATATGGTTTTTAAAACTTATGTTTTGAAAGAAATGTTCTTCGGCGTTAGATTTCTCCTCCTGCAGTTTGTTCTGATGAATTCAGGCCAAGAGAACAAGCAATCTGCTCCTTGGCATTTGGCAATGTGACTTTCCAGCTGGATATGAGGTTGAGTGGGCTATTTTTCTGGCAATTTCTTTCCTTGTGGCAAACCATCAATGCTATTCTGACAGTACAGCTGAGATCAGGGAGTTAGTGTGCGGGGAACCACAAGCAAAAACCCACATCATACTATTCCTGACATATATTAACCTACCTACTCCACCATGTGCAAAATAATTATTGGACAAATTTTATTATTCAGTGCTGAAACTGAAGCAGGTAAAACTGCATTTTAAAAATTTGCATTACTTACTTTGTTGCATGCTTTCAGTGGTTAGCAGCTGTTGGACGGTTGACTTATTTATACAAAGTTAGCATCATGCAAGGAAGGAGGGAAGGAAGGACTGAATTGAAAGTTCTGAAGTCAGATTTCTCAGAAGGATCTTCTGGTTATAATAACTGCAACACTGTCAATATTATGCATTATTACCCTTATGAAACTGATGGCAACCTCTGGCACATGTGTGAGTGCAGTTAAACCTGGAAATTCAAACATTGCTGTCAGTGATTCCTAGTCAATCTATGAACTGTTAGGTCTCTGTGCAGAACAGTTTTAAAAATCACTGAACTGATGGGAACATCCAGTATTACTTTCTCATGTAGCTATTAAACTCTATCCAGAAAATATTGCACCTTGTTAAAGATTTGCAATTAAATTTTAAATGGCAACAAGATTTTCAATGATTATTTCTAACAACTGGAAAACAAATTGTACATTTATGGAAATCAATTTTCTCTACCAAGACAAAACTTGTCATATTTTTGAAGAATTCTTCCATTCAAATGTATTTTGTGATGTTTCATCTTCTGATGTTTTTGTCCCAAAGTGAAGGATAGTTAGTGCATTTTAGTTCCTGGATTGCTGTCTGTACAAAGTATTCAAGGGGAATTTTCAATGCCTACTTGATGGCATAGATGTTACTAAGCTCGTGAAGATCCACTTGAAGTCAGATTCAAATTAAGTTTGGGAAAGGGAAATCTATTCCCTGCTAACCACAAAATCTGGACTAGTATAAAGCAGAAGCATTTGGGCAACATTAAACACTTTGAAATCTTTAATAGAGAAGATATGTTCCTTTCTGTGAATAATGAAAACTTTTTGTTTAAACATTACTCAATCCCAGTGGAACAAACTGTTTATTTGATAAATGTGGCAATGTGGTAACTGAATGAAATCACCTTTTTTTTTGTTTTGGCACTCTTATTTCCTCCCCTGTTTAACTAAAGGAAGAAAATGAGATGGAAAGGCATGGAGCAAAGAAAGACAAAAATTACAGAAACATTTAGGGCTATTGGCAAAATGAATATAAGAGAAAAAGCTAAAGTTGTCAATCAAGCAACGTTTTCCCTTTCCGCATCTATTTCAAGGAACTAAAGGTCTGGGCTCCCAGCCTGGACATGCAGGAGCTTGGCTGCGAGTTGAGGCTTCTATCAGTTTGATGAAGCAGGTACAGAGATGGGAAACATTGCCTAATTGACAATTGATGCTTCTATTTTGTCAAATGCATAATGTTCATTTACACAAAATATAAAAGTAACAAATATTAAAAAGTTTCATTGTTGGTAACTTGTAGATCTGGCAGTTGGTCATTTTAAAATTGCAGTATTTTTGCAATAAAGGTGTGAACTGTTTTTATTTTAAGCTTTTCTACATGCACTATTGTTACTACAGGATTCATTGATGACTGGGTGAATAGGCATGGAGGGAATAAAGGGCATTGAGGTCGGTGGGACACACGGGTTAGAGTGGAAGGCATGGAAAGATCTTCTAAAGTTAAACATTCAGGAGAATCTGAACCTTCAAAAGATTCCCACATTCTGGCAATGGTTCATGATTCATCTAAGGGCTATGAGCCATAAGTCCTTGAAACATTGGCTTGCCTCCAAAAAACTTGCAGAGATCTATGATTTACCTAAACCCATAATGGAGATGGCTGGGTTGGATTCTTCCACACAAGTGAAAATTGAGGACAACAGGAATGGTGTGGGAATCTAGGAATCAAGTTTGGTCTGCCATTTTGTAAAAGTCTGGGCAATATCGCTGACTCCATGAAAATCCAGCCTCAATTATCATCAAAATGAGTCAGATTCATATTGGAAAGTCCCTTTGCCCCAACTATTTACAATCAACTGTATATTAGTGACTTGCATGCAGGGATAAATACTACAGCCTATTTTGCAGATGACACTAGAATAGGTTGCAATGAAGAAGTAAGAAATTTACAAATGGATATAGAAACTTCAAGTGAATGAACCAAAATTTGGCAGATGAAGTTTAACATGGATGGGTTTAAGGTTATCCATTTTGGTCAGAGGAATAGAAAACTAACTTATTATCAAAATGGAAACAACATTCAGAGTGCTTCGGTACAAAGGGATTTGGGTGTCTTCATGCATTAATTGAAGAAAAATAGTGCACAGGTACCGCAGGTAATGAGAAAGGCAAATGGAATTTTGGGGTTATTGCTAAAAGAATAGAGTATAAAATTAGGGAAATGTTGCTGCAACTGTACAAGGTATTAATGAGACCACACCTGGAGTTTCACATACAACTTTGGTTCCCTTCCTTGAGGAGGGATGTAGTTGCATTGGAGGCAGTTCAGACAAGGTTCACTAGATTGATTCCAAAGATGTTCTATGAAGGGAGCTTGAGTAGTTTAAGCTTATACTCTCTGTGGTTTAGAAGAATGTGAGGAGATCAAATTTAAGTGTACAAGATGCTAAAGGGGATTGATAGAGTTGACATTGAAAGGATGTTTGTTCATGTGGGGAAATCTAGAACAGAAGATCATAATTTTAGGATAAAGGGCAGTAAATTTAAAACAGAGATGATGGGAAATTACTCCTCTCAAAAGATTATGAATCTGTGGAATTCGCTATCCCAGAATCCGGTGAATGCTGGGATATTGAATACATTTAAGGAAGAGATAGACTGATATTTAAGTCATAATTTTAATTGGGTTCAATGGTTTTGGGGAGCAAGCAGGATAGTGGAGTTGAGGCTGAGATGAGATCAGCCATGATCATATTAAATGGAAGAGCATACTTGCCTCCCTCCTGCTACTAGTTCTTATGTTCTTATGATACATGCATATTGCCTCAGGTTCATTGCATCCAATTTGCAGCCATCAATGTCAGGACCCAACACTTCCAACTTCTCAACTCTGTTTTCCTGCTTGTTGGTTATGTGGTATGAGTCAGAAGGCAGGACATATATGGAAGGGGGAACCTCAAAACAAAAAGCCTACAAGACTTTTTTGAAGAATATGCATTGGAAGTCATTGGCACAGTTAGCAGAGCATAAGTAGGTAAGGGTGAAACTTTCCATAAATTCAGGACCTTATAGAAGTTTATAAAATAATGAAGGATATAAATGGAATTAATGGAAGTTGTCTTTTCTCTAGGATGGAGGATTTCAAGATAGAAGGGCACATTTTTAAGGTGAGAGAAAAGATATTTAAAAAAGACACGGGGACAACTTTTTTTAATACAGAGGGTGGTTCACTATGGAATGAACTTACTGAGGAAATGATGGATGTAGGTACAATTGCAACATTGCAATATTTAGATTAAGTGTAGGAAAGGTTTGGAGGGATATTGGCTAGGAGCAGGCAGGTGTAACTAGTTTAGTTTGGGATTATACTCAGCATGGACTGTTGGAGCAAAAGTCTGTTTCCTTGCTGTATGACTCTATGATCCATACATTTTTATCATATTCTTTTATGTCACTTCATGAATTTACTCACTGCCCTAAGGGATAACCTTATGTACATCAAGTCATGCAATATGTTCTCACTTAAACAACTTGAACAATGTCTAGCAAGCACCGGTCTAATATTTGAATTGAATTGAATTGAATTTATTGTCACGTGTACCGAGGCACAGTGAAAACCTTTGTCTTGTGAGCAATACAGGCATTTCACAGAGTTAAGTAGCATAGATAGTAAATAATAGGTAAACAGCGGCAAAAACAAAAACACAAGTACAGGCAAATGTTAAGAGTTTGTGAGTCCATTCAGTATTCTAACAACAGTAGGGTAGAAACTGTTTTGAAACCAGCTGGTGCATGTATTCAGGCTTCTGACCCTTCTCCCCTATGGTAGAGGTTGTGGAAAAACATTGCTAGGGTGGAATGGATCTTTGGGAATGCTAGCAGCCTTTCCTTCACAGCGAGCCAGGTAGATGGATTCTATGGGGGGCTGGCCTTTGTGATTGTCCAGGCCAAGTAATTTGATCTTCTTCCCATCAGAAATGAGCCAGAGAGAAGATCAATATCCCGGATCACACACTCCTGACAGCGAAACCCCAGCACAGGCATATCCTGTGCACAGATTTGGACAGTGAGTTCCAGGAGGGAGCATCAGTGAAGCACTAGACCTGACTGAGGATAAGGAAGAAAATAAAATGTTAGCAAACTATTGATTTGAGATTATTGTGCAACCCGAGGGACTGGCCAACAATTGGGACTTCCAGGAGAGTGCATGTTTTTATAGGACAGAGCCATTTCTGGCCCATTCCACAAACACTTCTTAAAATGATAGAATACTTGACTGGAAAATGCCAGCATCAGACAGTCACTGCAAGAAAGGCAAAGCTAACTGATGATAATCTAACAGAAGAACACAATGAGCACATAACCAGCAAAGGGAAGCATCACCTTAGAATGTTTTACTGTATTAGAGTTGTAATATAAACACAAATTTCTGTTTGCACTTCAAGCAATATGTTCCTTCTGCTGGATATTAACCTTCTGACAAATAGTTTCATTCGTTTTATACCAATTATAGTATGAATAATAGCAATGAGAGCATATTTAATGCAACTACTTGCACAGTAATGAAAATAATTCACCTTAAGCATCTTTAAATACAAGTAATGTTGATTTTTGGAGTCATTTTATGAAGCAAAGACCACTTGAAGTTAAACTTAGCACTGGGTGGTTCTTTCACCTCACCCATTAAAAGACAATCATTGGCAAACAACCTTCATGCAAATTGAGACCCTCACTCAAATGATCTGGAGTGAATAACAAAGTTGAGGGTTGAATGTGAAACAGTCACTGGAGAATTTCCAGTAGGGTCTGGGTGAACAAGATCAATGCCTAACTTTCAATTCCCACACATTGAATCATGCTGGTATTACTGATATGACTAGTTGGAAAATCTAGCTTACAGTTGTAAGAATTTCTATCTCCTGTGAGTATTCAACTTCATAAATTGATTTATGTTTCTGGTATGTGAGGTTTTATATTTTCTTGGATTCTGTTCGGGGTATTCTCCAAATGTCATACTCCAGTTCATTCTCAATATGCATGGTTTGCAGTTGGAATAAATACATTCCAGTTCCTGTCACATTGTAAGATAAATGTAGTGTTGTACAGGAAACCACTCGTCAGATACACTTTTTCCATAGTTCAATCAATTTCTGAAAGAGTTTCTTCAAACATTTTTTTCTTGTATGGAATTTCCTAGTTTAATAAAACAAAAACTTGTGCATTTCACATTTTAGACCATTAGAAATCTAATATTCCCATCTACATTTTCAAAGATATCGATAGGTTTTATAATGTTAAGGAACATTCGTACTCAGATTCTGTTATTTATAGAACTTTAGATGGAATTTAGAGGCTGTACTAAAATCTGCCACTTTAACTGCATGTAGTACATTCACAACAGGTAAATGTTTTTTTTCACACCTCTTTTGCTAGAAACAACTATACATTTGTTAAAAGTCATTTGTTGAAAGTTGCTATTATATTGGGTTCTTGTCAATGCCCAGAGTGTGAGAACATTCAAAATCTTGTAGCAGCCAAAAAGGAAGTCATGGTACATTGATCTCATCACATGCAGTATTACGGTATAAACTGCTAATCAAATGTCAGGCTTATGAAGTGTACTATTGTACATGGTGCCAAGGTGATGCCAGCACCCACTCTGTTTGGAATAAGACTGAATCGCTACTGTGAAATGATTTAACCACTGAAGAGGCCATTACCACATATTTCTTCTCTTTCCTAATTTCCAAGTTCTGAACTTTTCATTGTTTGAGCAGTTTATTGACACAAACAGGTGAGAAAACACAAATTAACATTTCTATAACTCAGAAGTATAGCTTCCAGTGCATCTGCTTCTGCACAGATGGATCCTGACCATTTTAACTCACTCAAACTCCATCTACTTGCACAGAGAAAGATCAGGCATAGTTTGTCAATAATAAGCTTTACTGCAAGACACTTTCTCCTAAAATTCATGCCTTCAAATTTCATATTTCTTTGAAATCAAAGATCTACTTTGCATGCTGAAACAGTGGCGTTTATTTACAGAACTTACAACAATATTTAAACATATAGCTTCTTCACTCGCGATGCAATTCATGTAGGAATTGAATTGCAATTTCATTGCTCACATGCTTTCTCACACAAAATACACAATAACATAACTTAAATAATCGACAAATATGAATTCACATGCTACATAAACAATAGTACTGAGATCAGCACAAAGTCCATCAGTTAACCTATAATAACACATTTCCATTAAAAGATCTACGCAAGTCATTGTCTGTAATAGTCAGTAATTTGTGTTGTCTAACAGTATAGGAACACTGTATGGAGAAAAGGTAAGAAGGTAAACAAAGATATAAATATTTCTGTGCGGCAATTCAATAGAATGTTTGGTCTGCACTGATTATTTTTCTAAACACACGAGAAACATTGAAATTAGCATCTAAAATTAAAATTTCAATAAGCTTTTTAAAAATTCTTGCAATACATCATTATACATTCTGAACGAAAGGGTTCTTGTAGCACAGTGGTAATGTCCCTACTTCTATACCCAATGCTTGGTTTTAAGCCCCACCTGCTCCAGATGTGTGTCATCACGAATCTGAACAGGTTGATTAAAAATATCTACTTTCAGAACAGGAATGCAGTGCTAACAATGGTTTCATGCTCACATCAAACACCAGTCAGTTAGAGTCCTAAAACTAAGTAACTCAGCAAGCCTCCTTTGGCAGCACCTTTCAAACGTGACCTCGAAACCAAGAAAATCAAGGACAGGAGATGCAAGGGAATACCGCCACCTGCAAAATCCCCTCAAAGTCACACATCATTTTGACATCAAACTATATTACCTTTCCTTCACTGTTGCTTTGTCAAAATGCTTCAATGTCCTTCCTAATAACAGTGTGTGTTTACTATCCTAAATGGACTGCAATAGTTCAATAATGCAATTCATCACCACTTTCTCAAGGGAATTTAGTGATGAACAATAGATACTGAGGTCATCAGTGACACTAGGCAAAAGTGAGGACTGCAGATGCTAGAGATCAGAGTCAAGGTTAGAGTGGTACTGGAAGAGCACAGCAGGTCAGGCAGCATCTGAGGAGCAGGAAAATCGATATTTTGGGCAGGAGCATTGAAGGGCTCCTGCCGGAAACATCAATTTTCCATCGGTGACACAAGCCCACTTCCCATGAAAAATACATTAATATGCATGTATAAGGAAAAAGAAATCCAAACATACTTGTAAGGAGATCTCAGCTATCTGTAAGAATAATAGGATGGTGATGGTAGGGGATTTTAACTTTCCAAACATAGACTGGGACTGCCATAGTGCTAAAGGCTTAGTTGGAGAGGAATTTGTTAAGTGCGTACAAGACAATTTTCTGATTCAGTATGTGGATGTACCTACTAGAGAAAGTGCAAAACTTGACCTACTCTTGGGAAATAAGGCAGGGCAGGTGACTGAGGTGTCAGCAGGGGGAGCACTTTGGAGCCAGCCACCATAATTCTATTAGTTTTAAAATAGTGATGTAAAAGGATAGACCAGATCCAAAAGTTGAAGTTCTAAATTAGAGAAATGCCAATTTTGACGGTATTAGACAAGAACTTTTGAAAACTGATTGGAGGCAGATGTTCGCAGGTAAAGGGACGGCTAGAAAATGGGAAACCTTCAGAAATGAGATAACGAGAATCCAGAAAAAGTATATTCCTGTCAGGGTGAAAGGAAAGGCTGGTAGGTATAGGGAATGCTGGATGACTAAAGAAATTGAGGTTTTGGTTAATAAAAAGAAGGAAGCATATGTAAGGTATAGACAGGATAGATCGAGTGAATCCTAAGAAGAGTATAAAGAGAGTAGGAGTATACTTAAGAGGGAAATCAGGAGGGCAAAACGGGACATGAGATAGCTTTGGCAAATAGAATTAAGGAGAATCCAAAGGGTTTTTACAAATACATTAAGGACAAAAGGGTAACTAGGGAGAGAATAGGGCCCCTCAAAGATCAGCAAGGAGGCCTTTGTGTGGAGCTGCAGAAAATGGGGGAGATACTAAATGAGTATTTTGCATCAGTATTTACTGTGGAAAAGGAGATGGAAGATATAGACTGTCGGGAAGTAGATGGTGACATCTTGCAAAATGTCCAGATTACAGAGGAGGAAGTGCTGGATGTCTTGAAATGGGTAAAGGTGGATAAATCCCCAGGACCTGATCAGGTCTAATCGAGAACTCTGTGGGAAGCAAGAGAAGTGATTGCTGGGCCTCTTGCTGAGATATTTGTATCATTGATAGTCACAGGTGAGGTGCCGGAAGACTATAGGTTGGCAAACGTGGTGCCACTGTTTAAGAAGGGCGGTAAAGACAAGCCAGAGAACTATAGACCAGTGAGCCTGACCTTGGTGTTTGTCAAGTTGTTGGAGGGACTCCTGAGGGACAGGATGTACATGTATTTGGAAAAGCAAGGACTGATTAGGGATAGTCAACATGGCTTTGTGCATGGGAAATCATGTCTCACAAACTTGATTGAGATTTTTGAAGAAGTAACAAAGAGGATTGATGAGGGTAGAGCAGTAGATGTGATCTATATGGACTTCAGTAAGGCGTTCGACAAGGTTCCCCATGGGAGACTGATTAGCAAGGTTAGATCTCACGGAATACAGGGAGAACTAGCCACTTGGATACAGAACTGGCTCAAAGGTAGAAGACAGAGGGTGGTGGTGGAGGGTTGTTTTTTAGACTTGAGGCCTGTGACCAGTGGAGTGCCACAAGGATCGGTGCTGGGTCCTCTACTTTTTGTCATTTACATAAATGATTTGGATGCGAGCTTAAGAAGTAAAGTTAATAAGTTTGCAGATGACACCAAAATTGGAGGTATAGTGGACAGTAAAGAGGGTTACCTCAGATTACAACAGGATCTGGACCAGATGGGCCAATGGGCTGAGAAGTGGCAGATGGAGTTTAATTCAGATAAATGTGAGGTGCTGCATTTTGGGGTAGCAAATCTTAGCAGGACTTATACGCTTAATGGTAAGGTCCTAGAGAGTGTTACTGAACAAAGAGACCTTGGATTGCAGGTTCATAGTTCCTTGAAAGTAGAGTCGCAGGTAGATAGGATAGTGAAGAAGGCGTTTGTTTTGCTTTCCTTTATTGGTCAGAGTATTGAGTACAGGAGTTGGAAGGTTATGTTGCGGCTGTTCAGGATATTGCTTAGGCCACTGTTGGAATATTGCGTGCAACTTTGGTCTCCTTCCTATCGGAAAGAGGTGAAACTTGAAAGGGTTCAGAAAAGATTTACGAGGATGTTGCCAGGGTTGGAGGATTTGAACTACTGGGTAGAGGCTGAACAGGCTGGGGCTGTTTCCCTGGAGTGTCAGAGGCTGAGGGATAACGTTATAGAGGTTTATAAAATTATGAGGGGCATGGATAGGGTAAATAGGCAAAGTCTTTTCCCTGGGGTCGGGGAGTCCAGAACTAGAGGGCATAGGTTTAGGGTGAGAGGGGAAAGATATAAAAGAGACCTAAGGGGCAACTTTTTCACACAGAGGGTGGTACGTGTATGGAATGAGCTGCCAAAGTAAGTGGTGGAGGCTGGTACAATTGCAACATTTAAGAGGCATTTGGATAGGTAGATGAATAGGAAGGGTTTGGAGGGATATGGGCAGGGTGCTGGCAGATGGGACTAGATTGGGTTGGGATATCTGGTCGGCATGGACAGGTTGGACCGAAGGGTCTATTTCCATGCTGTACATCTCTATGACTCTATGACTCAATGACTCGATGAAGAAAATTTTGAATTGGAATTCTGATTGGGAAAAGTTCAAGAGAAATATGTTTGCTATTTTAAGGTATTAATTTCAAATGAATTATAAGATTATAAAATATTATGTTATAATGCTATAAGATTTTTAATTTATCAGCATTGGTCAACATGCCAGATATATAGCCAATCCTTCCTGGCCCTATGACAATGTGCTGGAGATGAAATGGTTAAAACATGAACAAGATTAGCATCAGGAGAGGAACCTGAAATATTCCCACCTTGAAGCAGCATGTGGCTCAGTGGTTAGCATAGCTGCCTCTTAATACCAGGGTCCTGGGTTTAATGCCAACTTCAGGTGACAGTTTGTACATTTTCACCGTGTCTGCCGAGGTGTGCTCTGGTTTTCCCACACAATCCAAAGATGTGCAGGTTAGGTGAATTGGCCATGCTAAATTGCCTTTAGCATTCAGGGATGTGTAAGCTAGGTGCATTAGTCAGGGGAAATGTACAGTAACAGTGTAGAGGAATGCATCGGGGTGAGTTACTCTTCAGGAGGGTTGGTGTGGGCTTGTTGAGCTGAATGGCCTGTTTCCACACTGTAGGGATTCTATTCTATATTGTACGACCAGTGGATGGTGCTGCCAAGCAACCTGCCTACAATTTGGACCAACAGACATGGGGGATTGCCTATCATCCTCTACTAGAAGGCAGTTCCAGCAGTGGTCTGTTCAAGGCCTGCTCATTCTTTCTCGGTTTTATCACGTGGAAACATAGGGGAAGTTATGGGAGGAGGGCACTATCTCTCCTTTTCTCAATATTTCACTAGTTATAACATAGATGATAAAATACTTTACCCAGTTAGCAAAATGGCCAATTATAAGTGTTAATCTATCCTTTACATAATACAAATCTATCTTTTCTTTAATAAACAAAATTATTGACTTCTTATGAAACAAGACTTTATAAACACCATCTCTCTCTCTCTCTCTCTCTCCATTCAGAAGACGTAGAGTGGACGTCTTCCAGAAGCTATTCTACAGCTGGAAGAGATCGAATTGTGTGACTTCTCTTGGCAGCTACACACCAAATTAATTTCAAACTATTTTAAATAGCTCCTGACAGACATAAGCTCACAAATATGACTTCCAGTAAGTGTCTTTAAAATGTGTTGAAGGTATCTTAGTGATCTTAACAAAATAAGGCGATACCTTCACTGTGTTTCAAGTGAACCAATTTTCACATTCCTTTAAAAACAAGCCTTCAAAAAAAATTAATAATGGAAGCTCCTCTGTAACATTATAACTCGAAAGTATGTTTGTGTATATCTAGTGACAAGTCATGCAAATTGGCCACTGCTTATCTTGAGAGAAAAACAATCCCTCATATTCAAATTGCCATTCCAAAGTTTTTATATCAATATCCTCTCATGTAGGTTAAAAATCTTGCAGTCTGTTCCCAAATTCTGATGGAACCCTTGTATTCAACTGGCTGAGTGTAAGTCAACTTGGAAATGTCAGTCATTATTATAAGTTTTGTAGCATGCAGAAAATCCTTTTCATCATATGAAAAGGTTTTATTTTTCATGTATTAGTCAGGACTGGGTGTGAAACTATCAGCATTTCAGAATAACTGGTTGGACTGAATGATCTTTTCCCGTTCTATATATTCTATGTAGTTCTATATAATGTCAAGCTTAAAAAAATAAAAGAAGAACAAACATAGCCACTAAATCTTACAATATGAAAATGAAATACAGATAAAGTACATGTTATTTAATTCATAGTTACCGCCAGCCTCCCTTTTAAAGCTGTAGTCATTGTTTCCTCCTCAAAAAGTCTACCTCAGAACTACACTGAATTTTCAAACTTGCACCCCATCTCAAACCTGCTCTCACTGCTAAAATCCACAGCCATTTTGCTTTGGCACCCTGTTGGAGTCTCTCCAATTAGGTATCAACCTCTACTTCAGGACAGAAAGAGCACTAAACAAAAATTAGTGATGACTTTCTTGGTGACCATCATGTTCTTTGTCCTCTGTGCAATCTTTGGTGATCAGACACACTATGACACTAGAGTGCCTCACCTTCTACTCTGAACAAACAGATTGCAGCCACAGAATCTCCAGCAATGGTGTTCCTTGCTAACTCTGAACACTGTTACCTTTGGAATCTCTTAAGGTTATACCCTGGGCCCAGTCTCTTTCTCAGCTACATATCTATGATGATTCCATCTAAAGAGTTGGGGCAATTTTAAGATTCAAGCTGAGTACACCCATCTCGAACTCTTCAACAAATTGTTCAATTTGTCCACTAGCTCACTGTTCACTGGCTGACTGACAGACTCAGATTGAAATAACGTCCTTCAGTTAAATACTGGGAAAACAAAATCGTCCTTTTTGTCTTTCACATGTTTTCTTAGCTCACCACTAGCTCCAGCCCTTTCCCAAATCACTGTCTAAGGTTTAACAGACATTAGCTGATTCATTTTAGGGTGACACGGTGGCTCAGTGGTTAGCACTGCTGCCTCACAGCACCAGGGACCCAGGTTCGATTCCAGCCTCAGGCAACTGTCTGTGTGGAGTTTGCACATTCTCCCCGTGTCTGCGTGGGTTTCCTCTGGGTGCTCTGGTTTCCTCCCACAGTCCAAAAGATGTGCAGGTTAGGTGAATTGGCCATGTTAAATTGCCCATAGTGTTAGGTGCATTAGCCAGAGGCATCTGGATGGATACATGATAAGGAAGAGTTTAGAGGAATATGGGGCAAATGGGACTAGTTTAATTTAGGATATCTGGATGACATGACAAGTTGGACCAAAGGGTTTGTTTCCATGCTGTACAATTTTATGACTCTATGCTCCAATACTGAAGGAATCCATATCCAAATGCAGCAAGACCTAGACATAACGAGGCTATGGCTGATCGAAAATACGGTCACTGAACCCAAAATATTAACTCTGTTTTCTCTCCACAGATGCAGTCAGACCTGTGAGTTTTTTCAGCAATTTCTGTTTTTGTTTCTGACTTCCAACATCTGTAGTTCTTTGTTCTTTTGGGCTTACAAGTGTGACCACACAAGTGCAAAGCAATGACAATGTTCGACAAGAGAGAATCCAATAATCACCCCCTTGACATTCAATTGCATTGCAATCCCTAAATCCCCAGTATCAATTTTCAAAGGGTTACCATTGCTCAGAAACTGAGCTGGAATGTCCATAAAAGTAGTGGCTACAAAAGCAGATCAAAGGCTAGGAATTCAACAGCAAATAATTCAACTCCTGATTCCCCAAAGCCTATCCAATATGCAAGTCAGGACTGTGCACCACATTACTGGATGTGTGCAGCTTCGTCAACACTCAAGAGGCTTGACACCATCCAGGACAGAGCAGACTGTTTGATTGGCACCACATTCACAAAACTCCACGACCTCCATTACTGACATTCAGTAGCAGCAGTGTGTACTATCTACAAAACGCAATGCAGAAATTCACCAAACACTTTCTATGACAGCATCTTCTAAATCCACAACCACTATCACCCAAAATGACAAAAGCATATATGGGACCACCACCACCTGTAAGATCTTCTCCAAGCCATTCACTATCCCAACTTGGAAATATATCACCGTTCCTTCAATTGTTCTGGATCAAAATCCTGGAAATCTCCTCCCTAATGGTATTGTGGGTCTATCTACATCAACTGGACTGCAGTGGTTCAAGAACACTATTTGCCTCCACCTTCCCTAATGAAAATAGCGATGGGTAATAAACACTGACCCAATCAGGAAAGTCCACATTTCCTGAATGACCAAAGAAACACACACAAATCAACTAAAAAGTTGAAAAAAGGAGCGAGTTGAGTACAAAGGGAGGATAAAGAATGGGCAGTTAAAGATTTTCTTAGAGTCCTTAAGTTGTTATAATTGAACCTGAGACCATAAACATCTGATGTGTAGTATCCTCAGCAGTAGCAACATTTATAGGATTGTTGAGTTATCGCTCAATGGCTATGTCTAAGACTGGTTTCATTACCAGTTCTGACTTTTGAGATGGTGAGAAGGAAACATAGTCTTCCAGGGTTGGCTGTTAACAATCCATTCCATTTCTCTCTGTCGGCTCCTTTGCCAAGAAGCTGCTAAAATGTGGTTCATTTGTGTATTCTTGAGTCTGATTCCATTGTCTTTCCCAATTGGATATTGCAGACAACCTTTCATGCTGAAAACATGCAACTTAGTACACAAATGTGAAGTGTGATAAGGAATGTAGGTTTCTTGATACCTGACATGTTTAAAATACTTACTTCAAGTGTTGGGGTCTCCATTTGTTGAGGGGTGTGAGGGAGGAGTGGAGGACTGCTGGGAAGCTGTGTAAAACTGTTTAAAATACTTACCTCAGGCATCAGGCCTCCCTTTGTTGAGAGGTGTGAAGGAGGAGTGCAGTACTGCTGGGAAGGTGAGTAAACAACAACATTTTTTGAACAGAGTGGCAAGGAGAGATGATGGAGAGAAATGAGGGTTGCTGGGAAGTTTTTAAGTGGGTGAAATCTGAGGTACATATTGGCACCAATGATATAGCCAAGAAAGGGACTAAGGTTCTGAAAAGTGACTACAGAGAGCAAGGTTGGAAGCTGAAGAGCAGGACGAGTAGAGTAGTGATCTCAGGTTTGCTACCGGTGCCATGAGATAGTGAGGTGAGGAACAGTCAGCGAATGCAGCTTAACACGTGGCTGCGAGGCTGGTGTAGGAGGAAGGGCTTCAGATACCTAGACCATTGGGCTGCCTTCTGGGGAAGGTGAGACCTGTACATGAAGGATGGGTTGCACCTGAACTGGAGGGGCACAAATGTCCTGGGTGGGAGATCTGTTCGTGTGGTTCAGGAGGGTTTAAACTAGTTTGGCAGGGGGTGGGAACCAGAGCTACATATCTGAGAGAGGAGTACTTGTAGATGGTGCAGTGACAGGATGTAGTGAATCTATCAGGAAGGTTTCTCACGTGATGAAACAAAGGGATTGGTTAAAGTGTGTCTGCTTTAACACAAGTAGTTTCAAAAATAAGAGTGATGAACTTAGAGCCTGGATCAGTATTTGGGGCTATAACAGAGACGTGGGTTTCACAGGGGCAGGAATGGTTGATTTATATGTTCCAGGGTTCAGAATGTTTAAAAAGAACAGGGAGGGTGGAAAAAGAGGAGCAGGTGTAGCAGTGCTAATCAGAGAGTGCATCACAGTTACAGAAATGAAGGTTGTTGAGGAAGGTTTGTCTACTGAGTCAGTATGGGTGGAAGTTAGGAACAGGGAGGGACCAGCCACCTCATTGGGGCTTTCTACAGACCCTGTAATAGCAGTAGATAGAGTGAAGAACTCATAGGCCGGCAGATTTTGGAAAAATGCAAATGTCATAGGGTTGTTGTGATGGGTGATTTCAGCATTCCAAATATCGACTGGAACCTCCTTAGTGCAGATGGTTTGGATGGAGCGATTTTTGTCAGGTGTGTTCAGGAGGGATTCCTTATTCAGTATGTAGACAGACTGACGAGAGGAGAGGCCTAATTGGATTTGGTGCTCGGCATTGAACCAGGACAGGTGTCAGATCTCGTGGCAGGAGAACACTTTGGTGACAGTGACCACAACTGCCTCACATTTACCATAGCCTTGGAGAGGGAAAGGAGCAGTTACCAAGGGAAGATATTTAATTGGGGAAAAGGAAATGACATTGTCAGACAGGAATTGGGAGGTACCGACTGGGAGCAATTGTTCCACAGAAAGGGCACAGCAGACATGTGGAGACTATTTAAGGAGCAGTTGTTGTGAGTGATGCACGAATTTGTTCCTCTGAGACAGGTAAGAAGGGGTAAGATTAAGGAACCGTGGATGACGAGAACAGAGGAGTTTCTCGTCAAAAGGAAGAAGGCCGCTTATGTAAGGTGGAGGAAGCAAGGATCTAGCACACCTTCAGAGGATTACAGGCTTGCTAGAAGGGAGCCCAAAAATGGACTGAGGAGAGCCAGGAGGGGGCATGAAAAAGGCTTGGCAGGAAGGATAAGGGAGAACCCAAAGGCATTTTACTCATACGTGAGGAATAAGAGAATGGTCAGGGAGAAGGTAGGGCTGATCAGGGGTAGCATAAGGAACTTGTGTGTGGAGTCTGAGCAGATAGAGGAAGCCCTAAATGAGTGATTTGCTTTGGTTTTCATGAAGGAAAGGGACCTTGTTGTGAATGAGAACTTTGAGGTGCTGGGATACAGGTTTGAACAGATCAAGATTGATGAAGCTGATGTGCTGGAGATTTTGGCGAACATTAAGATTAATAAATCCCCAGGGCCAGACCAGATTTATCCTCGGCTGCTCTGGGAAATGAGAAAGGAAGTTGCTAACCTGCTGGCAAAGATCTTTGCTTCCTCATCCTCCATGGGAGTCATAATGAGGATTGGAAGGAGGTGATTGTTGTTTCACTTTTCAAGAAGGGTAATAGGGAAATCCCTGGCAATTACAGACCAGCCAGTCTTACGTCTGTGTTCAGCAGGGTTTTGGAAAGAGTTCTGAGGCATAAGATTTATGACTATTTGGAAAAGCATAGAGTGATTAAAGGCAGTCAGCATGTCATTGTGAGGGGCAGGTCATGCGAGGTGACCTCACAAATCTTATTGTTAGACTCAAAACATCAGCTCTTTTCTCTCCTTACAGATGCTGCCAGACCTGCTGAGATTTTCCAGCATTTTCTCTTTTGGTTTCAGATTCCAGCATCCGCAGTAATTTGCTTTTATCCAGGTTTATCAGGGTGCTGCCTGGACTGGAGGGCTTGCATTATGAAGAGAGGTTGGCTAAGCTCGGACTTTTCTCTCTGGAGAGAAGGAGGAAGAGAGGTGACCTGATTGAGGTATACAAGGTAATGAGAGACATGGATAGAGTCAATAGTCAGAGACGTTTCCCCAGGGCAGGATTAGCTGGCAAGAGGGGTCATAGTTTTAAGATATTAGGAGAAAGGTATAGAGGGAAACGTCAGAGGAAGGTTCTTTACGCAGAGAGTTGTGAACGCATGGAATACGCTGCCAGCTGTGGTGGTGGAAGCAAAGTCATTAGGAACGTTTAAGTGACTGCTGGACATGCGCATGGATAGCAGTAAATTGAGGGTGCATAGGTTAGGTTATTTTATTTTATATTAAGCTTAATCCTCGGCACAACATCATGGGCCAAAGGGACTGTTTCTGTGCTGTACTTTTCCATGTTCTATGACCCAGTTGACTGGTTTCAATGGACTGAATCATCCCATTTGTTAGTGAAGTCCCTTTCCAAATGAGAGTTGGTCTATCATGCTCATGTCAACGTTTCTCTTAGAACTTTACCTTCTTCATCTCATTAATTGTGCAGTTGGACTGTTTTACACCCAACTCATGGCAGAGATGGAGGTGATCACTGCCATTTGGTTTTTGCAGCAGATACTATGCTAAAAGCCCAGCTGTGCAATACTCCAGATGCTGCAAACCAGGAATAGACCTTCACACTATGGCTTTGTATGGTTACCCTCCAAGATAATGGCCCAGAAAGGGATGCCGATATCTCATTTCACCAACAGAGATTTGGAAGTGCTAGTGGACAGGGTGTTGGAAAAGAGGGCAATGATTCCTCCTGCTAACGACAAAGAAATAAGATGCCAAGTTCAGCCAGCCAAGACTGAGATAGTGTCCCAGGGGAGTGTGGTGTCTCACGCTTAAAAGGAATGTATGTCAGTGTGGGAAGCAGTTTAATGATCATCTGTGCTCCTCAAAGGGAAAAGATACCATCTGCTCCCTGCTGCCTCACAGTCAGAGGGCCATTACTCATTCTAACTCTGGCATTGCACACTCTTCTCACCAAAGCTCATGGAATAAGTTCACTATTGCATGCATCAAATCCACTTAATGGCTCTCTCAACTATTAACTCTTGCCACCCTCTGCACTTGTTTCTCACGCACTTCTTTATCATCTCTGTTCCTCGTGCATTGCCACTAATTACTCTTCCATCCACTTTCTTTATATTCAGTCCCTCCATCCATCTCATTGTGGGAAAGACTGGCCCATGCCTCCAAACTGATGTCTCCACAGTAGCCCAGCTGACAGATTTGTGATCCTCAGATTGGTTACACTAGGCCTGTATGACTGACCGTGGCCAACTCTATGGACTAGAATCAATTAACTGCTCAATAGATTGTAATGATAACCCTGACTAACCCCTCAACTCCAGTAAGATATGGTCCTCTTTGATTTTCACACATGGCCATTAGGTTGAAGTACATACTCTGTGTTTGCCACATATAATACTGGTACATGCTCTAGATATGATTTTGCTATAGCTCAGTGCCATACAGCAACATGTCCAACCCCTTGTTTGTTCAATGCTCCAAATCAGGCCAAGCTGCCTGCCTCTCCCTCTGCACTGAGAAGCAATGCTAGGCACAGACACTGTCATCCTCCAAGTGATTGTAAAATGAGTGAGCTCTAAGAAAGTAAGAGCTATGAGATGCATCCTGTCTTGGCAGGAAAGCATAGATAATAGGAGCAGAAGGAGGCTATTTGGCATTTGAGCCTGTTCCACTATTCAAAAAGATCACTGCTCATCATCCAACTTATTTCCCTGTTCCCACTTTCTCCCCATGCTCTCAAAGATGTATGAGACACATGTGTGTTCCTGCATCCGATGTAAGCTGTCAGCAGTCTGCAATTCATAAGCTCCAAAATGAAATCTTGAAGGGCTGAAATGGGGTGTAAGTTTGCCTGGAAGCAGCATGCTGATATGATGACATTGACAGTTTTCCAATGCTGACTTACATGGATGAAAGTTGGAAGAGATTCGTTGTCCGCGAAGATGTATGTGCACAATGATGATGGCAGAGGCCCTGAGAAACAAGTGATGTGCTGTTGCTGCTGCATGGCTTCATGTTGGGAATTGGCAACACATAGTTTCTTGGGGAGGGAGAGAGTAATAGGGAGCTACATGTACTCAAGGTGATTGGGTGAATAATGAGAAGCAAATTCATGGAAACAAGGTGGGCAGTGGTCATTAACAAGTTTCTGAACTCACCGTTAATGGACTCTTTTTATGTTAGGATTCTGGTCTTTTTCATTTTTCTGCATTTTCCCATATTTGCCCCCATTGCCCATACCCTCAAAGGACTTGAAATTCTATCCAATGCCTTTTAATAAAGTATTATTTTCTTTTAGACTAATTTGTTTCTTCAAAATTGTTTTCTTGAATTGGTTCAAACTGCCACCCGGTGACTACGACAGCCAGGTGAGGTCAATTTCTCCAACCTTTGAATCACTGCTTTGATCTTAGCAACTAAGATCAGGTGATGAAAGCAGAAAATTTGTAGGCTATATTTTCCCACTAGCATGACAACCTTAATCACTTCATATGACAGCGAGTTCTACATTCTAACTATCTCTTAGGAAAGAGATTTCTTCTGCATTCTTCTGTATTTATTCTGAGGGGAATTTGTGAGGAAATAACAGAAGGGTTTTCTTTTGAAGTCAGAAATCTGACATTCCTGACCCCACAGCATGTTGGAAGTAGATTTTATGACATTATTGGGAAGAAAGAGTTGCATATCTCGTAAGAAACATTCAGAATCAGAACTGCTAAGCATAGTTAATATATGGATGATTTCTCTATTATTACAAGAGACTTGCATTCCTTGTACATGTATGTATGGTAGCCTCAAGTGAGCAAAATGCACAATGCAACTTTCAGAACAGTACAGACTCCTGGCATAATGTTTCAGAGTCAAGCCAATTAGTGGTCACAGTGCACACAGCCATTCAATTAAGGGCAGCTCCCCAATTGGAGTTCCCAACCTCACTCAGGTGGCAGAAAATTGCGACGTTCTTTAATAGGTGTTTTGTAAAAGTAATTGTGTTCTAATTGTCTTTCTGATAATACTTGAAAAGACTTAGATAATTTTCTGGCGGGTAATGTCAAGGGACTGATGCCACAATAGAAAGAACACATCAGCATCTAAATGCAACCTATTTACTAAGGTGCAGAGGAAAAAGGTCAAACATAAAAACGTTGGAGAATCTCACTAGGTCTGGCAGCATCGGTGGAGAGATAAACAGAGTTAACATTTTGAGTCAGGTGTTTCTCTGAACAGAGGGGTGTTGGAAAGTAGTTGTCTTTTATACATTTGATCGAGGCAGAGATCCAGTATAAAAGACAAAGGGGTTGTTAATGGTGGAAAAAGACAGAAAGAGATTTAAAATGGGTGTAAATTAAGGTGCGCAAGGGAGAGAAATGTTCCTCTCCAAGAGATAGGTAAACAATATTTGTGTCTAGTCAAGGCTGTGTATGCATGTGTGCAGCTGGGGTGGGTACAGACAAGCTCTTTTACTTACATTAAGAGCATTTAAAAGAAGTTTTGTAATGAAGGAAAGGTTGCCATCACCATTCAAAAATACCAAACTATCAAAATAACTTTTCTTTCCAAAGCCACATGGCTGTGATGTGCATTTTCTCAGAACTATCACTGCTAACTTTAACTGTTGGTGATGGCAAAATATACATATTGCGAATTCACCTAAACTAATTGCTTCAGGGGAATCCATTTTCATGCACTGAAATGCATTATGAAATAGTGTCTTCCCATTTTCTTGCCAGAAAATTTTACTAGCCAATGAAGCATTGAAATGATGTTAAAAACACTGTCCAAATTCTCCATCCACATGCTCATCTTCTTTTGCTCTAACTAAGGAGATAGCTCTTTTTATTGTTGCTAATCCTTGATCTTATTCTCCATCCTGAATGACAGCCCTGACAACACACTCCTGTTAAGATACCTCATCAATAATAAGTGAAGGCCTCAAGAGAATAGTTTGTGATGATCCTAAAAAAAAAGCTCATTGTCCATGAGTTTTGAAAACAGCTGCAGAAGCCATTATAACCACAAAAATGCCAACAAGTCTACTTGTTTATTTGCTTGTCAAGTGTTGCCACCAATAATTATTGGATAAGGTCAAAGAGTTGGTGAATCCAGTATCCCTCATTTCAGTTTGTGAAAAATATCCTCCCGTTGAACAGCACCCCTTTATTTTAATATTTTAGTGAGACTTCCATTGCTTACAGGCCAAAGCCTGTCTGATCCAATATGGTATCTATCATGTTTCCAAGGTCGATTCAACATGAGACATCAGAAACCAAAATGCATCCCCTCAATGTTGATTTTGCCATTAAACATCTTGTTAAATAATTTCGGGTTACTCCAGACAAAATCTGATTCAGGATGTTATTCAACAAAATTTTGTGCATGAATTTATGAATGCTTGAATTACTGTAATTACAGAACTGTCACATTCTCTGGTTTTTCTGTGTGTGAGTAGGCTGTGTTGATAACCTACATTTGTTTTTGGAGGAATTAACATTTCAATAATATGAATGATCAAGGAGACGAGTGCATTGAGAGGTTCTGGCATTAAGCAGCCACAAGTCACTTATGTGAACATTTCCTCTGGAAAGCTCTTACATCACTGTTGCATCAAATATATTGAGGAAACTCTGTGTCATTGCATTAACCACAATAATGGTAGCTATATGTACCTCACTGTATAACTTGTCTGCTCAGACCTGCTTCTATCCAAAAGGTAATGACGAGGATATCATTTACTTCAGCATATCTCTGGCATTGAACATGGAAAATTCCACCACCTGGTAAATGATATAGTTTGTGACCTCTTAATGAGAATGGCACATGAATGGAGCAATCACGCTCTGTGCTAAAATCATGGTTTGGCAATGGAATCGCACACTCTGCATTTTAATGAGAAACAGTTCTGTAGCCTGTTCAGCAGTTTTGCCCAAACAGTGTCATCAGTACCGGCACACCCAGTTGCCCAACTGATTCTGTAATGTGACATCTTTTAAAATAAATTGACAGGATTCCTTTCAAGATTATTAAGGATGTCAAAAATGTGAAAGCTTTGCTTTGCTTACCAATTGCCTAGATCATCAGCCTCCATCACTTTTTATTTTTTCAAACTGTGAGCTGATAGAATCTTTGTTATACACAACTCTCTAGTTTTCATTCAAATATCTGGAAAGACAATTCTGCTTCCTCAATTATAAGTAGGATTTAGCTTCTGCTTTAAGACAACAGAACTCTGGTTAAAGTTATTCCAAATCTTCGGAAGTTGTGAAAACAAAGGAATTTTTAAGTCAGTGTACTTTATCTTAACGTTGTTGTGAACATAACAGTTGCATTGGAAGTCACTGCCAATATAGCTGTATTACTTTAATTGATGACCACTGTTCTTTTTAACAATTCCTCTTTTGTACAATATAAAGTGCCTAAAATATTTTTGGGAATAATTCAGAATACAAATTAACAAAGAGGTAGATTAATTATAGGCAACTGGTGAAACAATGGTTCAGTATTGACAACCTCACAAATGTATCATAGTCATTATTGGAACTTCACTTAGTTATCAATGTTAAAAGTAAATGTTATATATAATATTGCTGTTCTTGATTGGGTTTTGTTCAATATTTTACATCACAACCCATGCTGATACCAAAAATGTATGACTGGAAGGAGTGATGAATTCTTTAAAAAAGAATGGAAATTGCACCTACTTGATCAAACTTTCCTGAAACTTAAAATATGTAACTGGAAAATAAGAGAAACACTAAAATTTGAGAAATAAACATTCTGGTTATGCATTGGAAACTGTCTATGTCATGTGGAAATATGTTATCCTAATGGATTCATAGCATGACTGTATACATTGTAAGCTGTCCTGAGGACAAATTTTAAAAATGACAGAAAAATGACAGTGATATTTACCTCATTCAAGAGCTACTCAGATTTAATTTTCTTTGAAAACAATTCATGTATAATTCCTGTCAGTTTGTTGAAATGTCATTTATTCGTGCAATCAATTAAATGTGGCAGTCTTGGCATCAGGCACTCATTATAGCATGTCATTCAAGTTCATATACAATTTATTCCGTATGCTGGCTACAGGAGCTTTTGAAAAATTTTGAAACTGGCAACATCTATAGATTCTTCAACACACATTTTCTCCTTGTGTCGCAGAGATCTCATGATGAATAAAGAAAATTGCTTAATTTTCTGGTTTAGTATCGCCACACATTGTAGTCATTTAATGAAAATAAGAAAAGTAAATGTATGACAATGATACTTTAATAATTCAGGTTCAAACTCGGGGGATATGTAATAGGTTAAGTAACAAAATTCGCAACTGTGCCCATTTCCTGCTGAAGTCTATTTCACTGCTTATAAGAAAGTGATGAACAGATCTAAAATTTTGCTTGCACTCTGCACTATGAAACCATAAGGAATGACCAACACAGACATCTTCCATGTCCAGTGATAGAAACAGGTATAATACAATACTGTTAGGTTGAAACAATTTATAAAATCATGCCTTCATTACAAAAGACAAAATCCCGTAGATGCTGAAAACTCAAAACAGGAAATGTTGAGAATGCTCAGCAGATCAGGCACCATCTGTAGCGAGCGAAAATGCCTTCTTTAAAACTTAGTAGATCTTTCTAAGGTGTGACATTTTGATGTTGTTCAATGCTCATAGTCTCCTTGCCATTAAGAGAATGGGTATGGAAATAGTGGTTAACTTTCAAGGCAAGCAAACACTAGGAGGTGTATTGAAAATGTTTCAATAAATTGAAGGCTACACTTTATCTTCCTTACATAACAAACACACTGATAGTTTAAGGAAGTATATTTAAGACTGAGATAGGTAGTCTCTTGAGTATCAATGGGATCAAGGGTTACAAGGCGAAAGCAGGAGAATGGGGTTAAGAAACTTATCAGCCATGATTGAATGGCAGGAGAGATTCGATGGGCTGAATGGCCTAATTTCTGCTCCTACATCTCATGGTCTCATGGTTTATAATGCATCTAAATTGACATGTTTTAAACAAACCAAAATGTAATTTAAAATGTCGAGTAAATAATGCTAAACATATTTTGCACTGCCCAATTAGTCTTGGAACACACCCAGTGAATAAGTACACACCCTGGCTTGGAAATTCAAACAAGGTTTTACTAATGAACTGCTGAACATTGTTGGGAGGCCTCTTCACAGAACTCTCAAGAAATGGACTGGGGATCATCAGTATTTCACCTCACTGATTCGACATCTTTGCCAATCCTTTACCAAGGTTTTGGTAGCAGACTAGGGAAATTCCTGTATAATTTCACAGCCCCCATTTTAGTGCCTAAACACTGAAGAGAAAACTTGATCTTGAAGCAGATGAAAGCAATGCCACTTAATATTCAAAATCAATTCTGATTATTCATGGTGTGTGAATCTGACTTTAACAAAGATTAGCTCATGATAAGTTGAAACTTATCCTTTACAAATAAAATCTTGTTTAGAATTCAATTCTGAGCATGCTCTACATACAGTTGGGAATACAGCTGATAGCATTTTATCACATTGAAAAAAAAGCAACAGGTACTTTTGAAGAAGTATTGAAACACTTTGACATTTATTTTAACCTCAGGATGAATAAAATTCTCAAAAGTACAGTAGGGTAGAAACTGTAACAAAACCGGCTGGTGCGTGTGTTCAGGCTTCTGTACATTCTCTCCGATGGTAGAGGTTTTAGAAAAAACATTACCAGGGTGGGATGGGTCTTTAAGAATGCTGGCGGCCTTTCCTTGACAGCGGGCCTGATAGATGGATTCTATAGATGGGAGGTTGGCCTTTGTGATTGTCTGGGCCGAGTTCACCACTCTCTGTAACCATCTCCGACCTTGAATGGTACAGTTGCCATACCAGGTAGTGATACATCCAGACAGAATGCTCTCCATGGCTCACTTATAATTATTTGGAAGGGTATTTGCCGTCATGCCAAATTTCCTCAGCTGCCTGAGGAAGAAGAGACGTTGTTGGACCTTTGTAACCAGTGCATCCACATGAAGAGTCCCTTGCATTGTACAACCGTCTTAAAAAAAAATCTAAAAGCATTTTCCCTAATTGTTGCCTTAGGCACTACGTGTTAACTATTGGCAAAGACCCCAAACCCAGACAAGTCAGAACCTTTGCATTTTACAACCCCTCTTGAAAAAACCAAGGACAACATAAACTTGCTAAAGGAGCAGCATCATCACAAAGCTGAAGAGCTTTGAAAGAGACAAGTTAAAGCAAAGTATTTGGCTCCTTTATCTTCCTAGAAATAAGTTTCAGTAACAGTGATAGAGATCATGCCAAGAAAGAGCATATGATCATAATAACCATTAGGCCATTTGGCTTATCGAGTCTGTTCCACCATTTAAACATGGCTGATATGTTTTTCAGTCCCATTCCCCTGCCTTCTCCTCATAACCCTTAATCGTCTTACAAATCAAGGACCCATCTACTTCAGTCTTGAATGCACTCAATGAGTTGGCTTCCACAGCCTTCTGTGACAATGAGTTCCACAGATTCACCACCCTCTGATGGAAGAAATTCTTCCTTATCTCCCTTCTAAAGGATCATCTTTTCACACTAGGGCTGTGCCCTTGGATCCTAGTCTGTCTTACTAACGAAAACATCTTCTCCGAAACCACTCTATCTATGCCTCTCAGTATTCTGTAAGTTTCAATAGGGTCTCCTCTCATCCTTCTAAACTCCATTGAGCATAGACCCAGAGTCCTCAACTGCTCCTTATATGACAAGCCCTTCATCCTCAAAATCATTCTTGTATACCTCCTCTGAAGACCGTCCAATGCCGGCACATCCTGAGATACAAGATCTAAACCTTCGCACGATATTCCAAATGTGGTCTGATCAGAGCCTTATTCAGCTTCAGAGTCGGAGAGTGTGGTGTTGGAAAAACACCACCTTTCCAACACCACACTCTTCGACTAAGATCTCCATCATCTGCAGTCCTCATTTTCTCCTTATTCAGCCTCAGCAGTACATCTCTGCTCTTGTGTTCTAGCCCTTTCGAAATGAATGCTAACATTGCATTTACCTTCCGAACTGCCAATGCTCTACCACCAAGCAAATCACAAACTTTTTGAGTGCTGCTCATTCATAACGTGAAATAGCTGGAATAACAAGAGGTATATATATCTGTCATATAAGTAATCTAATCTAATCTAATCAATATATGAGATATATACCTCACAAGTATACCAGGTATATTTCAGCCATTAATTTTGTCTCTAACACCACCTTATTTTTGATTTTTTGTAATTATTTCTCTGCCTCAATTAATGGGACCACAGGTTATTCCTTCACTTGCTATTCAGCTGTTGACACTTCACTCACACTAGGCGAAAGTGAGGACTGCAGGTTTTGGAAATTAGAATCGAGAGTGTGGTGCTAGAAAAGTACAGCAGGTCAGGCAGCATCTGAGGAGCAGGAGAATCATTCCTGATGAAGGGACTTTGCCTGAAATGTTGACTCTCCTGCTCCTCAGAGGCTGCCTGACCTGTTGTGCTTTTCCAGCACCACACTCGACTTCACTCAGTGTTTGACACTTTTCATCACTTGCAAAGACATGTTTATTCAGCCTGTCAACACTCCCCTAACACCATTTGGACTATCTTTTGAGACTCTTCATTAGCTGGAAGCATCTTGCAATGATCTATTTGCCTATAAATTCTGTGCCTATGAACTTCCCTCCACTAGTGCTTCGAAAGCTTGTGATTTCAAATAAACCTGTTGGACTATAACCTGGTGGCCTGTGACTTCTGACTTTGTCAATCCCAATCCAACACCAGAACCTCCACAACAAGTAAATGACCTGGCTTTCACAATGGAAGAAGATCCGTACTGCGAGAATAGTGCAATCTCCAAGCCACATTAATTTGTAAAGTTAGAGACTCAGAGCTGAATGAGTTAGTGGTAAGTGTAATTGCGTACACAGGTGTATAGTATTAATAAAAAAAGTGCTTCGGACGAGAGGTTGTGTAAAGGGTCTGGAAGTGTTACTGTTAACGGGTGCCCCAACCACTGCCTGAAGTGAGAATATGATATGGATCTGTGAACAGAATGCTTAGGATCTTGGAGGAGTTAGAACTAACAGCCAGGTCCTCGTCATAGACTCTGGAACAATGTCTGTCATGTCAATTTGACCCCAACTAGTTGCTAACACATAATAATTTCTTGATCAGTACAGAAGCCTGTTCTAGTTAGACCAGTAAGAGGATATTTCTTAATACTCTAGACGAAGCAGGCCCTGCAAATCCCTAAATTTGAAGACGATGGTAGCAGCATTTGCTGAGGTGCGGAGGTTTAGCTGCATTGTGGTTCTGGCCGTATAAAGAAACATTTTTGAGTTTCTTCCCTCTATTACTAAAATTAGGTCAGACAGATGGATTGGGTCGAACTAAAAGCACAAAGAAGAAGGGAGTGGGTGTGGGCATGAATCCTGAAACCACTTGAACTTTACTGTTTCCAACTTATTCCTGGCATAAAAATGCTGAGAACAATTAGTAGAACAGGCAGTGGATTGTTAAATAGAAATTGGTAGACTCAGATGTAGAAGCTGCTTTTAGGCAAATGTTCAGACTCTTTGTCAAAAAATGTAGTGCTGAAAAAGCATAGCCAGTCAGCGCCACACTTTTTGACTGATCTCCTGCATCGTCAGTCCTCAATTTCTCCTAGTTCAGTCTCTTTGATCTACAAATGCAAGAACTAGTGAGGCATCAAAGAGTCAGTAGTTTATTCAAATTCAGTTGTGATAACTATAGTTTACGGGTAAATTAATTCTGGAATTCGTAAATAATTAATTGGATAACCGTTAACAGATATCAGCAGAAAATGAATACCCATGTTCAGTCTGGCCTTGATTTATATCAGGTGCACTTTAGAAATGAAAATAATATTTTTAATGATAAAATCTTCTGACAAAGTAATACAAATCAAAGCAATATATTCCAAACAGAAGACAAATTAAAAATAAATTGGAAGACTAAAAAGAACTTTCCAGATGTAGGCAACACCCTTTTTTTTCAGTGCTTCTGCCCATTATTACAGGGATTTTGCCTGATGTATAAATGTATGTGTTTCTCTATTCTAAGCTAGCCAATACATAAGCAACAGAAGAATTACCCAGAGAAAATGCTCAAACTTTGCACATGTGCCAATATCTAATGAAAGTAGTGCCTGTGTCAATTGACAAATCATTAATCTAAGAAGAAAATATCTTGCTGAACATTATGACTGAATTTTAAAGAAATACCTTTGTAGCATTGTGAAGGATCAGTGCAATCAAATTGAATTGGACTTCCGTGCTATAATTTTGTTCCTGACTTTTCCCTGTACTCTATCTGTGCTGCAGCAATTGTTTTTGAAAATGTGTGATTGATGCTCTTGGGAGCACAGCTGGAAATTTATTTGAACATCAGTTTAGTGAGTAATAAAGAATGAGCAATCACATGGATATTGTGCGGTTTCTTGAATATTTTAATGTAGTTTCGTGAAACCAGGGACAGAACTATTTTGGTAAACAATCCAATTATGTGGTATTTTCACTCTGTTTTTTGTTTCTTCATAACCACATTACGTCCAGTTTAAGATGTGGCATAAGAATCAAAGAAACCATCGATGTGCTTTGCCCATTATGAGTTAAACCAAATTAAGTGTCACTTCAATCCTGGTCACTAACTGAAAATGACACACTATAGACTTTTTTTACCACAATTGCAAAATCTCATTTGAGTCAAAATAAGATTAATTTCAAATGAAATGATAATAACCAACTGAAAGAAACATACAATTGATGAAGACTGATTTAAGATTTCAGATTTAACAATTCACATGGATTATTGGGAATTTGAGTTCTAAAGTAGAGGAACTGATTCCTGGGATGGCAGGACAGACATATGAAGAAAGATTAACTCAGTTTGGACTATTTTCACTGGAGTTCAGATGAATGAGGGGTATCTCACAGAAACCTATAAAATTCTATCAGGATCAGGCAGGGGAAACACGGGAAGGATGTTCCCAATGATGGGTGAGTCTAGAACCGGGGGTCACAGTTTCAGGATATAGGATAGGCCGCTTAAGATTGAGACCAAGAAGAAATTTGTTCACACAGAGTGGAGAGCCCATCCATGGAATTCTTTGCCACAGAAAGCAGTTGAGGCCAAAACATTAAATGTTTCAAGAAGCCCTTCATTCCTGATGAAGGGCTTATGCCCAAAATGTTGACTCTCCTGCACCTCGGATGCTGCCTGACCGGCTGTGCGTTTCCAGCACCACACTCTTCAACTCTGACCTCCAGCATCTGCAGTCTTCACTTTCGCCTTGTCTTAAGAAGGAGTTAGATATAATTCTTTGAGTTAAAGAGATCAACGGATATGGAAGAAAGTGAGCTGGATGATCAGCCATGATCATATAGAATGGAAGGGAAGGCCTTTCAGGGCTGAAGAGCTTACTGCTGCTCCTATTTTCTATGTTTCTATGTTTCTTTAAAGATGAATATCTATGTTCTATGTTCTATAATTTGAGGGTGCATACATGAGGATCAGTGGTCGGCACAACATCGTGGGCTGAAGGGCTGTGCTGTACTGATTTATGTTGAATGATTAGTGCATGACTTTAAATTTGATTTGTATTTCAGTATTGTGTGTGTCAAGAAGGGTAAAATATAGCTTTTAGTTTAATTTTTGATGTGTTCTGAGAGTGGTGATGGGTGTCTGCAGGTTTATTTTGTTGACATTCAATTTGATGGGCTCTTTAAAGCCCTTTATGTGCATAGTTCAGTTCGATAAAAGAATACTGTAGAAGAGAGAAAAAAGACTGCTGCTGCTTAGTGGCAGGAATTTAAGGACATAAAGTCAGAACAGTTCAAAAGCAGGCAGACGGTGCACACAGTTGACAAAGTGTGGAACTGCAAAAAACACAGCAAGTCAAGCAGCAATAGAGGAGCAGGACTCATAAAAGGTCCCAATCTGAAATGACAACTCTCCTGCTCCCCTGATGTTGCTTGACCTGCTGTGTATTTTCCATGATTAAATTAGAGATTAGATTCCCTACAGTGTGGAAACAGGCCCTTTGGCCCAACCAGTCCACACCGACCCTCAGAAGAGTAACCCACCCAGACCCATTTCCCTCTGACTAATGCACCCTGTACTATGGGCAATTAGCATGACCAATTCACCTGACCTGCACATCTTTAGACTGTGGTAGGAAACCGGACCATCTGGATGAAACCCACGCAGACACGGGGAAAACATGCAAACTCCACACAGATAGTCACCCAAGGCTGGAATTGAATCTGGGACCAGGGTGCTGTGAGGGAGCAGTGCTAACCACTGAGCCACCGTGCTGCCCCCATCTCCACACTTAATCAGCTCTGACTTTCCAGCAGCATCTGCAGTCCTCACTAATTTCCAAGGCAGCGCACAGAGTCATTCAGAGAGAAACAGTCTGTAACAGCAGAAATGCTGTTGGTTTAGCAGTTTCTAAAATAGTCAGGGCAGAATGGATAAAACTTCTGAGTTACATGGAAGAAATCCAGAAAGTAAAATTGTTGAGATATGAAGTTACTGGACTTATCTTCAATAATAAAAGAGCATTAGCAAGAATCTCAGGAACAGACATTAAAATATCATTAAGTGCAGAGATTTACTGAAAGAAAACTGATTACAGTCCTGCCAACTAATCAAGAGCTATAAAGCTGATGAGACATTGGACAAGTCAAATCACAGAGCAAAAGTTGACTTGGAAGATCAAAAGTTTAATTTTTTACAGTCAGTTGCTTTGGTGTTAAGTCACTGAATATATTCACATGATGCTGTCCATTTTCATTAACACAATGACACAATGTTTATTACACAAATACAAAAGAAACAAAGAAAAGCTGTATCACCGTTTAGAAAGCTCTTTAACACAAGTAGCAAAACAAAGTTTCAACCTGTTCCCAACAATATAGTTTTAGAGATAAACAATTCCATAAGAATGTCTCTCTTGTCTCAACTCACTCGTTTCCCAGTTAAATCATAGAATCCCTACAGTGTGGAAGCAGGCCCTTTGGCCCATTAAGTTCACACTGACCCTCTGGAGACCTTCCCTATAATGCTTCATTTCCATAGTCTGCACACCACCTGGACATTATGGGACAATTTTGCATAGCCAATCCACCTAACCAGCACATCTTTGGACTGTGGGAGAAAACCAGCATAGATACAGGAAGATCGTGCAAACTTCACATTGTCGGCCAAGGTGAAAGCCAACCCACATCCCTCATGTTGTGAGGCAGCAGTGCTAACCACTGAGCCACCATGCTGCCCAGAAGATGCATTCAATAAAATAACATCTGTAATTGTGGGTTATTTTCACCTGCGTATAGTTTGAGTAAATCAAATTAATACAGTGTATAGGGGATGATTTTTCTGGAGCAATACATTGAAGAACCAACCAAAGAACAGGCAATCCTTGACCATGCATTGTGTAATAAGAAGAGAAACATTGGTAATCTAGTTTTGCAAAATAATTTAGGGATGAGCAATCATAGTCTGACGGAATTGCTTGTCAAGATGGAGAGTGATGTGATCGGAGACAAGGATCCTGAAACTAATTGGAGGAAATTACAATATCATGAGGTATATGAGTTTGTTATGATAGGTTAAGGTACATTACTTAAAGGGGTAATGATGAAAAATCAAGAGCAAACTTTCAAAGAACACGTGGGTGAACTGCAATGATGATTCATTCCTCCCTGACACAAATGTAACATGGGAAATCTGGATAATCCATAGCTTATGAGGGATATCAGAAATAGTGTTAGATCCAAGAAAGAGGCATGCAAACTGGCCTTAAAAAACAGCTAACCTGAGGAGTGGGAGCAGTTCAGAATTCAGAAAAGGAAAAGAAAGCATGTGAGTAAGCTTGCAGAGAATATAAAAACTGACTGTAAAAGTTTCTACATGTGAAGAGATAAGATTGGTGGAACAAAAGTAAGTGGCTTATAGTCCCTTACAGTTATAACGTGGAGCAAAGAAACGCTGACCAACTAAATATATAAATTGGTCCCGTGTTCACAAAGAGGATCCTAATAATTTACCAAAAATGTCTAGAGATCACAGAATTTTAGTAAGAGGGAAGAACTGAAGGAAATCAGTATTAGTAGGGAAATCGTGTTGGGGAAATTAATAATATTGAAAGCAGATAAATCCCTAGGGCCTGATAATCTACCTTCCAGAGTACTTCAGGAAGTGGTTGTAGAAATAGTAAACATAACATCCAAGATTCTCTAGACTCTGGAACCATTCGTATAGATTGGAGGGTAGCGAATGTAAACCCACTACTTAAAAGCTGATAGCCACCTATTCTCTAGCTTCCTGAATGCCCCTAACATGCAATGTGAACACTAAACATGCTATCCACGGAGTTCTCTGCCTCATAAATGTGCCACAATGACTCCAACAGCCACTCAAGCTCCAAGATCCTGCCCTTCAAGCTAGTGCAGCCAGTGACACTTCCTGCACATGTGCTTACTTAGGCTATGCAAAGTGAGCCTGACTCCCCACTCGCCACAGGACAGGCATTCTGCTTGGCTGATAACTCCTGCACAGTCTCAGCTTACTTTTTTTTATTATTTGCTATAAACTAATTTTTACTAAGTCAGAGTTTCCTCACAATGCCCCCATTTTGAGGGTTGAAAATTGTCACAACTCCTCAGTGAGAACCAAGGAAGCATGTCCCTGTTATAGAGGGAGTGCAGATGTTTTCTAAACTCAGTCAGAGGATCATTGTGGCCATTGCTGACTTGGAGTTCAGAACCTGGTTATTTTAGCACAGGGCTTAAAAGTTATATTTTTCAAAATTCAATGTCTTTGGAAATCGGTCCCTAATAGCAGTAGAGTCATAGAGAAGTACAGCATGAAAACAGACCCTTGGTTCCAACACAATCTGCCAGCACCCAGCCCATATCCTTCCTACTCATATATCCATCCAAATGCCTCTTAAATGTTGGAATTGTACCAGCCTCCACCACTTCCTCTGGTAGCTCATTCCATACACGTACCACCCACTGTGTGAAAAAGTTGTCCCTTAGGTCTGTTTTATATCTTTCCCCTCTCACTCTATGCCCTCTTGTTCTGGACTTCCCAACTCCAGGGAAAAGACTTTGTCTATTTATCCTATCCATGCCTCTCATAATTTTGTAAACCTCTATAAGGCCACCCCTCAGCCTCCGACGCTCCAGGGAAAACAGCCCCAGTCTGTTCGGCCTCTCCCTAAAGCTCAAATCCTCCAACCCTGGCTCATACAGAAACCCCTTCTCCCCCATTTTACAGAACTCCTCAGTCAGCAAGTTCAATTTCTTGCAATAATCATTACTTTAACCAATTACCTTCCTCCAATGTATCAAAATTCCACTTCGACTCTAATTCCCCAAGTAATTACTTTGCCTCATCTTGCACTTTCTGCTCCTTACTGATCCTTTACTGCTGCTTGGTCCCATTTCCAGCTGACCCCGTACCTTCTCTTCAAACCTGGTGTAACTCAGTTCCAGTGTTTTTCCTCTGTGACAAGCAGAATGTGTTGTGGGGAGAGAAAAATTGCAGTAGTTTGCTAATAGTTATGTTTGTTAATCTCACAGGGCAGGAGAACATCCAACTTCAGCATTTGCTCAAATTCCACATTATCAAAGACTGGCAGGATAATGTTGGATTGCCAACCAAGCATCATCACATCATATTTTATAGAAGCATTGGCTAGGGCACTGATTTGTGGCTGTAAAATTTAGCCCTGTATGTTACATTAGTTAAGTGTTCAATGAGTTGGATTTCACAATCCCTTGCCAACAGGTTTAAAGGTAATGATGGAGGTGCTCGTTGAAGGGGGATGTTGGCTCATAAATTCCAGCGCTTGCTTTTACTGCTGCCAATCCACCCTGAAATGTTACGAGTCGCAGAGGAGACTTCAGATGGCCTGACCATCCCTGGGCCTATGAAGGCCCTCTGGTGATGAAATAATAGCTGCTGGGATCACAAAAAGCTACTAACCATCCGTCAAGTACTTGCAATCCACATCAAAGATTTGAATCCAGTAACTGAATGAAGGGTTTCTAAATTTGCCAATAGTGCTAAAAAATGGAGGAAAGTAATTGTCAAATGAAACAGAGTGTTTGTGCAGAGATATAGACAGATTAAATCCAGAAATACATCCAGGGAAGTTATTTGGGTTGAACTGAGAAATAAGAAAGGGATGATCATGTTATTGGGATTGTATTATATACTCCCTAATAGACAGATGGAAATTGAGAAACAGATTTGTAAGGAGATCTCAGTTATCTGTAAGAATAATAGGGCGGTTGTGGTAGGGGAATTTAAATTTCCAAACATAGACTGGGCTTGTCATAGTGTTAAAGGTTTAGCTGGAGAGTCATGATTTGGAGACTGGGGTGGACTGGGGTGTACAATGATAAAAATCACATAACACCAGGTTATAGTCCAACAGGATTATTTGGAAGCTTCCCACTGGAGCACTGCTCCTCCATGCTTCTCCACAACCACCTGACGAAGGAACAACGCTCCGAAAGCCAGTGCTTCCAAATAAACTTGTTGGACAATAAACTGGTGTTGTGTAATTTTTAACTTAGATGGAGAGGAATTTGTTAGGCATGTACAAGAAAATGTTTTGATTCAACATGCATGTAACTACTAGAGAAGGTGCAAAACTTGACCTACTCTAGGGAAATAAGGAAGGGTAGGTGACTGAGGTGTCAGTACTGGAGCACTTTGGGGCCAGCAACCATAATTCTATTAGTTTTAAAATAGTGAGGGAAGAGGATAGACCAAATCTAAAAGTTGAAGTTCTAAATTGGAGGAAGGCTAATTTTGACGGTACTAGGCAAGAACGTTCAAAAGCATATTGGGGGGCAGATGTTCATAGGTAAAGGGATGGCTGGAAAATGGGAAGCCTTAAGAAATCAGATAATGAGAGTCCAGAGACAGTATATTCTTGTTAGGGTAAAAGGAAAGGCTGGTAGGCGTAGGAAATGCTGGATGACTAGAGAAATTGAGGTTTTGGTTGAGAAAAAGAAGGAAGCATATGTAAGGTATAGACAGGATAGATCGAATGAATCCTTAGAAGAGTATAAAGGCAGTAGGAGTATACTTAACAGGGAAATCAGGAGGGCAAAAACGGGACATGAGATAGCTTTGGCAAACAGGGTTAAGGAGAATCCAAAGGGTTTTTACAAATACATAAAGGACAAAAAGGTAACTAGAGAGAGAATAGGATCCCTCAAAGATCAGAAATGCACCTTTTGTGTGGAACCGCAGGAGATGGGGAGATACTAAATTAGTATTTTACATCAGTGTTTACATCAGTGGAAAAGGACATGGAAGATACAGAATGTAGGGAAACAGATGGTGACATCTTGAAAAATGTCCATATTACAGAGGAGGGAGTGCTGGATGTATTGAAACGCATAAAAATGGATAAATCCCCAGGACCTGATCAGATGTAACCGAGAACTCTGTGGGAAGCTAGGGAAGTGATTGCTGGGCCTCTTGTTGAGATATTTGTATCATCGATAGTCACAGGTAAGGTGCTGGAAGACTGTAGGTTGGCTAAGTTGGTGCTACTGTTTAAGAAGGGTGGTAAGGACAAGCCAGGGAACTATAGACCAGTGAGCTTGACATCGTGGGCAAGTTGTTGGAGGGAATCCTGAGGGACAGGATGTACATGTATTTGGAAAGGCAAGGACTGATTAACGATAGTCAACATGGCTTTGTGCATGGGAAATCATGTCTCACAAACTTGACTGAGTTTTTTGAAGAAGTAACAAAGAGGATTACTGAGAGCAGAGCAGTAGACATGATCTATATGGAATTCAGTAAGGCATTCGACAAGGTTCCCCATGGAAGACTGGTTAGCAAGGTTAGATCTCATGGAATACAGGGAGAACTAGCCATTTGGATACAGAACTGGCTCAAAGGTAGAAGACAGAGGGTGGTGGTGGAGAGTTGTTTTTCAGACTGGAGGCCTGTGACCAGTGGAGTGCTACAAGGATCGATGCAAGGGGAATTGAATAGAAAAGCAGGGATTGCTTTTGTACAGGACATTGGTGAGACCACATCTGGAGTACTGACTGTGTACCACTTTGGTCCCCAATTTTTGAATGGGACTTAACTGTATTAGGAACAATTCAGTAAAGATTCATTGAACATATTCCTGGGATGAAGGGCTTATCCTATGAAAAGAATGTTGAGCTTATTCCAATTGGAGTTTAGAAAAATGAGAGTTTAGAATTATTGAAGCACATATGATCCTGAAGGGACATGATTGGGTGGATTCATGGAGGATGTTTTCTTTTGCAAGAGAGACAGAGAGTAGGGTATATAGTTCAAGCATAAGGGAGTTTCTTTGTAAGGCAGATACAAAGAGAATCTCTTTTCTTTTAGTGTGCCTTATAATGTAAAATTTTCCTCCCCAGAAAACAGTGGAAGCAGTATTATTGAAGTTATTCAAGGCACTGAACAAAACTACACCATGTTCTTTGCAGCCTGCAACACATTATCAATGAGGATGAGCACCTCACCAAAACCTACCCCACACCTCCACTTCTCATATTTAAACAACCGCCAAACTTCAAACAGCTCATTGTTTGCAGAAAACTGCCCGGCTTTCAGGACAACACCATACAACCTTGTCACAGCAGACGCTGCAAGATGTGTCAGAGTGTCGACATGGATACTACCATTACACATGGGGACATCATCCACCATGTACGTGGCAGGTATTCATGTGACTCTGCCAACATTGTCTATCACAAATGCTGCAGGCAAGGATGCCCTGGGGCATGGTACATTGGCAAGACCGAGCAGAGGCTACGGCAACAGATGAATGGACACTGCACCACAATCAAAGACAGGCGTGTTCCCTCCCAGTCGGAGGACACTTCAGCAGTCTGGGACATTTGACCTCGGACCTGCGGGTGACCATCCTCCAAGGTGGACTTTGGGACGGGCAATGCAAAGTGGCCGAGCAGAGACTAATAGCCATGTTTGGTACCCATGGAGGTGACTTCAACTGGGACCTTAGGTTTATGTCACATTACAGGTGACCCCACTGCACTACACACTCCCTCTCTCTCTCTCTCACACACACACACACTCACAGAATTATGCCCCTTTACACTCACACTCACACACATACACATACAAATGCACACACTCTCTCACAAACACTCACAATCCCCCCCCAGACACACACCCACACACATAAATACACACACACACACATTGTGTAGTGAATTTGTACTTGCAGAATTATATTTCATTTTGCTCAAAAACTGCATGAATCCATGTAAGGTTCTGTAAATGTTTTTTTTGAAATAGAATCAGTCTGAACATTGTGACACAGACAGACAGACTTTAACCTCACATCTTCAATCCATTATCTGAGACGACATGACACCTACTGTTAAAGTTCACTTGAGAATGTAACTTTAAAGAAAGGTTCTGGATTTACATATAAAAGAACTGAAACAACATGGTCATTCTAAAAGATGAGAGACTTCACAAACAATCCAGGTCTTTTTCAATATATCATTTCAGTATTGTGTGATTTTTAACATTGAAGGCACTGCGAAATAGAATGTTGGTGGAAAGAGATTCAAAGGTAATGGGGCAGATGGGAAAATAGGTTCAGACCACATCCAGATTAATCATGGTCAAGGAGATTGGCAAGTGAATGGCTGACCACTCCATTCTTATGTTTCTCTCTGAGGCAGGACCTCCTGTCCCTGAGGGATGGAAATCTCACCTCCAGCTTATTAATGGCATTGATCAAATGACAGAAGGGTAGCTGTCCTTCCCATGGTGGGCTCCTGGTACAGTCCCTATGTTTGTCTCTTACTTTCTTGAACATCCTGTGAAATGGAAGTTTATCTGATTTCCTTTCATCCACCTACAGGTTTTTATGCTGACATATATGCCCTTGCATATGAGAAATTAAGTTTTAAAAAATGAGGAAAGGACCAGAATTCCATAACCACCACAGGAGTAAGGTGGAAGGCAGCTATAATATCTCAGGGTGAGATGGCAACTCAATGCTATGCTAGGGCCATTCCTTTCCTGCAGGTATTTCATTTGCCTGCTTTTGACCATTAAGGCCTTTAAGTGATTATAAAAACCATAGAAGGACTTGACCCCACATCTAAAAGAGGCAATGGAAAAGGGAATCAGGGAGAAAGCAAGGAAGTGAATAATCAGGAAAACAGAAAGAATAAGAACAAAAGTTGACAAATTTCTAAAAAGCAAAAGTTTAAGGGCAGATTTGAATTGCCACCTGCCCAGAGTAAATCAGATGCTGGCAGTGTCAAAGTGCCATCAGTCCATTTACCACACTGGGTACACTGCCTGTCTAAGGTATAGGGTCCTGAAATGTTTGGACAAGGAGGAGACATTTCCTGCTCCATATATAACACCCTCCCGCCAGGATTTCTTTCACTACAGTTTCTGAAACAAGCTGCATGTGATCCACAGACCCCTCCACCACCAAGGTACCTCAGTGAAACAATTTGGAATACGCAACTTACCAGTTGCATGCAAATAAGGCCTCATATCTCATGGCAATTGTGTGGAAGTCATGATATGCTCCTTCTGCCCAATGACTGTCCACTGAGCTTCAAACAGTTAAAATGGTCATGAGGCATGAAACATCTACTATGCGTTATCTCAGATGCTTTTTCCCGCCTTAATTTCTGTCATCATGGATTCAAATGGATTCATATTTGATTGACATCGACACTGTTTACTTTGTTAATAGATCATAATTCTTCAAAGTCAGTAACAATATCAAGCTCCCAGTAATTATATTCCCAGAATTGATAAACTTTCTTACTCAATTTTAATTTTTCCACTGTTACTATGTAGTGTATATTTGCTTTCCACCTTGAACATTGTTAAGAATTTTTTTATCATAAATGAACTAAAGTTATGTAATTAAATGTAAGTACAAGTAAACTGCAAAAATTAGGTGACCCATTGATCAAATTTTGAGAGCATATTGCATGAGTCTCAAATAAGCACAAGAACAACCATTTTGACAAGACAAAGCAAAGGCCAAACTGCATGGGAATTGAAGCCAATGCACGATTGACTGGGGCCATTGTTTTGGTGGTTTTCTTTTACTGAGTAGAAGGATAATTTCTGTATTGAAATGAAACTCTTGCATTAATTTCAGACTGAGACACTTATGTTTATTTGCGTTAGTTCCAATTGTCAATGCTGGAATTCCAACAGTCAAGAGCTTTCGAACCAAAAGTCTTAAATTGGACCCAAGACACTGGTGAAAACAGGCTCAGAAAGGGAAATGTGCCAATATTTTGTAGATTTCACGGGAGGAAAAACATTTCTAACTTCACAACACAACGGCAGGCTGATGTCAACTTATGTTCATGGAATCATTTCTGGGGCCTACTGCAGTCAGCAATTCATATGGCTAAACTTGTGCAAGGGTATCTTTTTTGGTGAATATCCCTCAGCATTTTCCCCCAATGAGCTGCCAATTCATGCCTAGTTCAGGGTGCTAAGGCGGGTGCTACACCCACTTCCTTAACGAAACTGAGATTTACTATCAGAGGAAAGCACATGGAGTGAATTTGTTATATTCCTAGTCTGTTTGGCTGTCTTAAGAAAAAACATTCTGAAGTTAAAGATTTCTCTTGACTTAACTCAGAATCCATGGAAGGGAAATTTATTTTACACTTAAATATCGTTGTCTTAAAGCAAAATTTAGCCATCAAAGAACTTTTACAAATGGGTTGATCTATATTCCACTTCAATTTGTCTGCCTTCATTGCACATCCTTATATCTATCCTGCCAAATAGATTTAAATATTGATGCGACGTGCATTGATTTTTCATTAGGTTTCATTCAATTTATTGTGCTATGCAGTAGTTTACAATTACTCTACAAATTAAAAAAAATGAGAATATGGGATTGCTTAAAATTAATAGTTGTCATTGCTGAGAATATAAGATTATGTCAAAACCAAGAGCTTTCTTGCTTTGGATTGGCAATCATTTGTTGTCAATGAAACGAACATCACTTCCCGAGAATGTATTTGAAGCTTGATTGCATGAACAAAATTTCAATTTCACCACTAACCAACAAGCTTAGACATATAAGAAGTTTTAAAACTATTGCCAGTTTACACGTTAAGAAAAGGTGTTTAAAAGTTTGCTGAAAAGGTGTTTAAAAGTTTGTTTCTTTTAATGTTAACTACCTACCAAACTAAGCAAGATTTTTATTTACCACTTTTTATTGTAGATTTAGCTGCCATTATTTACCATTGTAAAAGAGAGATAATATTTAAAGTAATTTTTACAAACTGTGTCACTAGGGCGGCACGGTGGCTCAGTGGTCAGCACTGCAGCCTCACAGCACCAGGGACCCAGGCTCAATTCTGGCCTCGGGCAACTGTCTGTGTGGAGTTTGCACATTCTCCCCGTGTCTGCATGGGTTTCCTCAGGGTGCTCTGGTTTCCTTCCACAGTCCAAAGGTGTAGAGATCAGGTGAATTGGCCATGCTAAATTGCCCATAGCATTCGGTACATTAGTCAGAGGGAAATGGGTCTGGGTGGGTTGCTCTTTGGAGGGTCGGTGTGGTCTTGTTGGGCTGAAGGACCGGCTTCCACACTGTAGGTAATCTAATCTAGACATGAGGCAATAGATGATTAATTAAGATAGTTGAACATTAGTCTTTATAGCTTAAAGAGTTAACAATAATGGATGAGCCTCTGGGGCACACATCTTTCGTGAAAGAATAGCTATTCTATTGATAAATTGATGTTTCAATCAATGAATACTTGAATGATTTGCATGGATCATGCCCCAGTAGGAATATTTACAGACAATAAGTTTAAATAATAAGCTTAAAAATAATAATTTAAGGATGAAAGTATTATTGCTCTCAGTAGCAGAAAAAAATGCATCTACAAGATGCATTGCAGCACTCCTCTGGGCTTTACAAAACACTGTGGGCTGTTATCACAACACCATATTCACAGAATTATTTCTTGGCTCACCTGCAGGCCACAGTTCATATGGTCAAAATTGTGCTAGGATACCTTGTTGGCGAATGTATCTCACCTGATTTACAAAGAGATCTTGGAGTGCAGGTTCATAGCTCCTTGAAAATGGACTCACAGGTAGATAGGACAGTGAAGAAGGCGTTTGGTTAGCTTTCCTTTATTGGTCAGAGTATTAGGCGTAGGAGTTGGGAAGTCATGTTGTGGCTGTAAATGACATTGGTTCGGCCACTCTTGGAATATTGCGTGCAATTCTGGTCTTCTTCCTATCAGAAGGATGTCATGAAACTTGAAAGGGTTTAGAAAAGATGTACAAGGATATTGCCAGGTTTGGCAGATTTGAGCTTTAGGGAGAGGCTGAACTGACTGGGGCTGTTTTTCCTGGAGCATCGGAAGCTGAAGGGTGACTTTACAAAGGTTTATAAAATCATGAGGGGCATGGATAGGATAAATAGACAAAGTTTTTTTTTCCCCTGGAATGGGGGAGTCCAAAACTAGAGGGCATAGGAGAGGGGAAAGATACAAAAGAGACCTAAGGGGCAACGTTTTTTATGCAGAGGGTTGTACGTGTATGGAACAAGTTGCCAGAAGAGGTGGTGGAGGCTCGTACAATTGCAACATTTAAAAGGCATCTGGATGGGTATATGAATAGAATGGGCTTGGAGCCTTATGGACCAGGTGCTGCCAGGTGGGACTAGATTGGGTTGGGCTATCTGGTCGGCATGGACAAGTTGGACCGAAGGGTCTGTTTCCATGTTGTATATCTCTATGACTCTATGTTGACAAGTTGATGCTTCAGATGTTGCAGATTCACACCTGGTTTGAGACACTAAGCAATTTAGGTCCCACTCCTGTAACTATGCTGAGGAAGAGACAACATAGAGTTAAATACTGAAGGCTGTTATACTCATGGTCTGCTTGGTTGCATCAAGAAACCATGACCACATCTCCCACATAGGAGGACAGGCCCAGCAGATGTGTGGGACACCACAACTTTGCAAGTTCTTCTCCAACTACACATTTGGAACTGTATTGCCATTCCTTCATTGTTGCTGGGCCAAAATCGTAAAACTCCCTTCGCCCTCCTAACAGCACTGTGGGTGTGTCTACACCACAGAATCTGCAATAGTTCAAGAAGACAGCTGAGCACCACCTTCTTAAGAACATTTCGAGATGAGCAGAAACTGCTGGTCTTTGATGCCGACAAGGCAATAAAAATTGTCAGAAAACATTTGCCACCAATTTATCTGGAATTTTCTTCCCTAAAAAGGATACGAACAAAAGAACATACAAACATATGATTTAGGAGCAATAGCAGACCATTTGGCCCCTCAAGCCTATTCTACCATTCCATATCAATTCCACATTCCTGCTACCCTCAATTGTGGAAGCTGAGATAATTGCAACTATTATTTGATGAAATCCAGGGATGTAGAGTGAAGGCAGATAAAAGAGATGAAGTACAGAGTAGCCATTAGCTCCTTGAAATGTAGGCTTGAAGCCTACTTCTGTTCTTATGTTACTATCTTATACAAATTCCAAGATGGATAAACTTTGCTTTAAGAGAAATATGTTTTGATGTAATATAAATGTTTCCCATATGGACAGTGAGTTATGCCAGGAGACATCTTTCTTTTTACAATCAGTTCTTTGATGCAACCAAACGAACCAGGGACATAACAGATTTCATAGTCTTTTTCATTCAGTTCTTCTTGCAGCTCAGCTTCGAAGAGTTTACCAATGTCTATCCCACGATCTGTCAATCTGCATATGTTAATATTTCAAATGAGAGCTTCCTGCCACAAGTGAATCTGACTGAAATGTGTTTTGCACAAAAGCCTTGAAATAAACAAAAGAAACTCACTCAAGGCAGATGGTTACAATTGAATAGACAAATGAGATTGATTGCATGCAACCAATTACATACATTAGTCATCAGAACAAAGGGCTGGCTGAAGCAATTTTAAATTGTGTATACACTATCTGACATTACATAAAATAAAGAAGTGCCCCCTACCGTTCGTAACTTATTTGTAGTATGTAATTATTAATCATTTCATTACAAATGCAAGTTCAGTCTGATGAACTCATTATAATTAGTCACATTTTACACATATAGTTGTAGATATTAGTGCAGGTTTTGTGTGCTGATAGTTCGTCAGTAATACTTAAGGATTTGTTTTTGTGCAGGGAGTGGATATGTGAGATATTTGGCGATATTTGTCAAATAGCAACTTTTTATAGGGGTATGTATCTTGGCCAGAGTGAAGCATCTTCACTGAGAATCAGAGGCAAGTTTAAAATACTCTATTTTACCCTACTGTATAAAATACCTGACCTAGTTTTGAAGAAGGGTCACACAAAACATTAACTCTGATTTCTCTCCACAGGTGCTGCCAGGCCTGCTGAGATTTTCAAGCAATTTCTGTTTTTGTTTAAAATAAGGTCATTCGGCGATAAGGTGTGTATCGTTAATGCAAATTCGCAGTAAAACGTTTGACGAATTAGGCACACTGTTTCTAAAGAGCAAGCTTTTAAATAATGTATTGGTTATAAAGCGATTCTGGCCCCATTAGCTTAAATGGTGCTGCGATTGCATGATTTTCATATAACATGGCACTGCACGAGAACGGAACTATTGCAGTATAGCAGAACCGACTGTACTCTAATGAGTTTAAATTAGATATAATTCATTCCAAAATAATATTCAAAGAACAAAATAAAACAGGCCAAATTAATTTGGGATTAAGGGAAAGAGAAAGGAAAAATAAAAACAGTTTTGTTAAAAAATCTCCAACGCTAATTAAATTCTAAAGGAATAACACTTCCTTTGCAAGGAATAAGTTAAAAATTTCTGGGCCAGAAAGACTGTTTTACAGTAATTATACTATCATGACAGTAGCTATCCTGAACCTCTATCTTCTAAAAATGTGCATGTCTCAGAATACAGATATTCCCCTTTAACTTTATCAGTATCGTCCAAACAAAACTAAATAGTGTCAAATGGTACCTACTAAACCTCTCTACTCCACTTGGTTTCAGCTTTCTCAGCAGTTCCAAACAATTCTGCAGCCACTATAGAAAGGGATGGGACAAACTGCACATGACATTTCTTGAGAAATAGACCAAACCAAGGAAGACGTTCTATTTAAACAACCTAGCAGTAAAATTTGACCCTTGGTCTGACTGAATCTCTCTGGGCAGCCCATACCATGTGAAAAAAGCTACTAACTGCTCTACTACCCTTTATGCCTTGATACTCCATAATGGAATTGCCTCTGAACATCTGATAGACACATCCATTATGGTTAACAAGTACTGGTTCCTACTTTTAGTTCTCAGGAGGGGACCTACACAATCAATTATAACCCGCATGAAAAGTTCTTCAAATGCGGGAATTGGTAACAAAGTATTGGTTTTATTATCGCCTGTGGCTTACCTACCATTTGGTATGTATGACACGTATGGTAAAAGTTAACCAAATCCTTGTGTATTCCAGGCCAATAAAATGTTTTAGTACCTTAGTGTGAGTGTTTCATACCCCTAGGTGACCTCCTACAGAGAGATCATGTGCTGTCTGTAACACTTCCTGGCTGTCTGTTACCCGCAACACAATCTGGTACACTTTGGCTCATTTCTCCTCTGCATTAACCTGCCATGGTCTCCATTTCCACCTTAGGATTCTATCTTTCAGATAATCCTGCAGAATATTCTCTGTCTCCCTTTCAGAGTACGCATCCACATAGATATCTTTTATCATCTTGTCTTGCTGTTGCAAGTCTCATAGCCTTTCAGGAGTAAAAACTTCTGCCTGACCCTCTGCTTGTTCAGGTTTTTCCTGCACCATTACGTCAAACAGGGTATCCGCTAACTGGACCTCAGCTCCTTCATCTTTATCTTTACTTTTCGCTTTGTGCTGTGACTAATGATAGTGGGAAAATACCAGGATATTTCTGTTTTAACTCCTCAGTTTCTTGGTCTTACTTGGGCCTCTCCACAACAAGGGGTGTCACTCCCACCTTGGATCCTGCCAAATCATTCCCAAGAACAAACTGAATTCCTGGAACCGACACTCTGTCAATCACTCCCACTGTAACTTCTCCAGTCTTAAGTTGGAAATCCAACCTCATTTTACATAGGGGAACGCTAAATTTCTGTCCATCTATCCCACAAATATCACAGATTTGGGTAACAGATCAGAAAGAGTGCATATTCACTCATCCCTTCCTATCAATGACTGGTTAGATCCTGTATCTCTCAAAATGACAACTTCTTGTTCTTCTCCCCCTATTCTTTCTGAGTAAACTTTACCCACAGAGGCAAATTCTTTGTAGAGATCAGGCACTAACTCCATACCCAACCCCTGCCCAGGCTGTGCACTCTCCTGCAGCTCCTCGGCTCTTCTTGGGGTCTCCTTTACTACCTTTACTAATGCCATTGGCTTAACTTCTTTTACTACATCTTTTCCCACAGCGCCTTTCTTTAACAACCAGTACTGTGTCTTTACGTGTTCCACTTTACCACAGTAGAAACACCTGAAGCCTTTCACCTCCTTTCCACTCTCTTGAGCTTCTTTTTTATCCTGTGGTAAATTCTTACCAGTGTTCTCTACTCTCGGTTTCGTAGTGAGGATCTCCCCTTCTCCCAGAATCCTCGCAGGATGAAATTCTGGCCAGAAGCTTGTCTTATGCACCAACATGTACTCATCTGCTAATTCTGCTGCCCTTCTCACTTCTTGAACTTTCTGTTCGCCCACGTGAATTCTTACCATCTGTGGAAGTGAGTTTTTAAACTCCTCCAGCAGAATAATCTCTCTTAAAGCCTCAAAAGTCCTATCTATTTTCAAACCATGTACTCGTCAATCAATTAAACTATGTCTAATTCTTTCAAACTCAACAAAAGTCTGACTTGGTTCCTTCTTTGTGTTTCTAAACCGCTGCCTATATGCTTCTGGTACCAATTCATAAGCACTTAAAATAGCCTGTTTAACCTCTTCATAATCTCTTGCCACCTCATCTGACAGTGCAGCCAATACCTCACTAGCTCTGCCTACCAGTTTAGTCTGAATTAGCATTACGAATAAATCCTCGGACCATTCCGTCTGCCTAGCCAATTTTTTAAATGAAATAAAGAAGGCTTCAACATCTTTCTCATCAAAATGTGGCAGAGCTTTGACATATTGATACCTTCTCTTTTAATCTCCATCCTGTTAACTTGACTTTGCTGACTAAGTCGCAACTTTTCAAGTTCAAATTCTCTCTCTTTTTGTTCAGCTAAGAACTTTCTCTCTCTTCCTTTTCTCTCTCTCTCATCCTTTTCTCTCTCTCTCTCTCTTTCTTTTCTATCTCTTTGCTCAGCCAAGAACCTTCTCTCTCTCCCTCTCTTCTCCCTCTCTCTTTCCTCTCTCTCTCATTGTTTATCGTCTAACTCCATTTTCTTCAATTGCAATTTAAGTTTCTCTGCCTCTCCTGCACTTGCCCGTTTCTCTGACACATCTACATGTTTGAATAATTCCCTTACAATTTCAGCGTTACTTTTGTCCTTGGTTAAACCCAAATCTAACCTATTTGCAAATTCTAAAAGTATGTATTTTTTTCTTTCCTTCTGTACTTTCTTGGCAAATTTGATAATCAATTTCGAAACCCCAGAACCTCTTCAGCAATTTTAAGAGCCATTTCTCTCACGTTTAATTTAATAAACCACAAGTCACCAACATTAAACAACTTGTCTCACCTACATTTTATTTAAAGATCTAGGACACTAACCTGCAAGTGTTTAAATCTGCTGAGATTTTTCGTACCCACAAATCTATTCAAATTTGTTAAACCAATTCAAATCATGGACCCAAGCCCCCAAACTGTCACAACACGGGGAAAACCCTCCTGCTTAATTTAAAACCAGCAACACAGAAAAGAATTATCCTGTGCAGTAATCTGTAATAATTTGAGTGGCCAAGAACTATTTAAAGTAAAAATGAACAACTTTATTTCTTAAAGTATAACAGAGAATAATTAACTCACAACTATCTACAATTCCTTTCTCTAACCTATCTTTTACCTTCCCTTCTCTAAATCTAGCCCGATAAAACTCCCAATTAAGATTTACAGAGAAATTCAAGTTTTAAAACCCGCCAGCGGTCAAATCTTCTTTTTATCTTCGTCAGTAGATTTGCTCTCTGTGCAAACTCCTTCTCTGGACAGGCACCTCTCAGAGAGTTCTGACTAGCAGTCTACAGCTGTTAGTCTGGTGGCAGTTCTCCCCCCAACTGTTCAATTTTCCCCGGCCTTATACTCCAAAGCATCGGATTGTGTCATTAGTTTTTAAGATTGTCAGTATACTCGATTCAAACTTGATTGGAATTTGGTAATTTTCAGGGTATGTTTAAATTGATTGGCCTAATTTGAATCTGTTTTGAAGTTTCCAGATAACTAGCTACACCTGTAGCTGAAGCTCATGTTACATGGTGTCTTATTGGGAACACTTGGTGCTGTCACTGTTAGCTTTTACTCTCTTAAAGCTATAGTCCACCCACATCACCTGAAATTTTGAGAAATAGTCTGAGGCCATATGGGCCCCATGCAGAATCTTTAACAGTGTGGCAAGGACCCATTTAAAAATCGAAATCTGGGGGATCCAAGATGGCTGAGAAGATCACACTGCAGAGTTTCGCATCACAGCACAAGCAGGACGATCCTTTAACCCGACCAACCCAGGCCATCGTGATATCTTGGGACGTCGGAAAAATCATGGAGTTCCAAGAAACTTCTAAAAATTAACTTACCTGCATTTCCAGCCATCCAGAGATGCTGAAAAAGGGAGCAGGAGCATCCGAGGCCTGGTCTGCAGTTCAGCCTGCAGGATCCTCAGAGTCAATTAATTTCCAGGCCCTGGTGAATGAGCTCTCGAAATCTCGTAATATGCTGGGGAAACAGATTGAAGAGAAGCTGGCTCCAATCTCTTGCATGCTGCAGAAGCATGAGCAGCAGTCTGGAGACCTGGAGAAGCGAACAGATGAGGTGGAGCATAGGGTCACAGTGATGGAAGCTGATGCCAGTTCATTCAAGGATAGGGTCCAAGCCCTGGAGACACTAGTCTGTAATCTGCATGACCAAGTGGATGATCTTGAGAACAGGGCAGGAGAAAAAACATTCGATCATCAATCTGCCTGAAGGTAAGGAAAGTGAGTGGCCTGCCAAATTTGTTGAGGACTGGTTGCCGAAGTTCCTTGACTTGGAGGCTGGCATGAGAGGATTGAAGATAGTGAGGGCTCAGCGGGTCGCAGCGCAGAGATCGGGTCTAGATCAACATCCTCGTCCTCTCCCGGTGCAGTTCCATCACTATAGGGATAAGGAGACAATCATGGAAGCTTCCAGAAACCAGGGGAAGGATCTGAAGGCCCTAATTTATGATCAGGCTCTAAGATCATGTTCCTTCAGGACTCCTCAGTGGTGGTGATCTAGAAATGAAAATCTCGCGATGGTGTCAAGAGAAGACTGAGGGAGCTTGGGATTCAGTACTCCCTGAGATATCCGGCAGTGCTTCGGATCACCTTAGATGGATCCATACGTCTCTTTGACACGTCAGAGGAGGCAACAGACTTTGTGGACAAACTAACCATTTTGAACAATTTTATTATGTATAAATAGTGTTGCTTAGGTGTGTATTTATCATTCTGTAAAAGAAACAGAGCAAGTTTCTTTTTTTTCCCTCAATTGATAATAATTTGGTTTAAACTGTGTCTGGTGGTGGTTGATATGTACATTTTCAATTTCTAAGTTAGAATATACCAAAGGATGGGTGGTGTATTTATTCCCTTTATTTTAAGAAATTTTGTTTTTATTCATATTGATATTCTATGGGGTGTTTATTATTTTCTGCTTATGTTTGCGGTGCGGCTCTAGCTGGGAGAAGTAAAGATGGTTGGGATGGTTAGATGCTTACTTATTGGAATGGGTAATTGCCCCTTCTGGGCAAGGGGCGAGATCCCCTACTCAGGGCTATTGGCGCTTTATATATTGGTGTATTTTTTTGTTTTTTGTTGTTTTTAATTCTCAATAGTTTTGTAGGTTTGTTAAATGTAGTGGTTTTAGTTTATGTAGTTTTTATATTTGGTGGATCATGTGACACTAAGGCTCAGCAGTTTGTGGTTCGGGTTCCTCCTCTCTGGAATTTAAATGTAATTGCAGAAGATTATGGCTAATGATTTGATGAAAAGGTATACCTGGAATATCAAGGGAAGTCACTCACCAATTAAGAGGAAGAAGGTATTTTGAGTCTTAGAAAGGAGAAGGTGGATATTGCTGTGTACAGGAGACACATTTGGATGACAAGGAGCATCTGAAATTACAGCAGAATGGCTTTGACCGAGTTTATTTTTTATCATTTAATACCAAAAGTAGGGGAGTGGCTATATTGGTTAGGAAAAATCTCTTGTTTAAATTGTTGGAGTGTGTAAAAGACACACACAGGAGGTTTGTAATTCTTAAAGCCTTGATAAATGGGGAAGAATATGATGTTTTAAATGTTTATTTCCCTCCAGCTCATCCCCTTAAATATTTAGTAGAAGCTTTTTCCAGCCTGATAAGTTTTGAGTCCTGGCACATCATTATAGGGGGAGATTTTAACTGTCTCATGGATCCCACAGTAGACAGGTTGCCCAAAGGTCCCTCAATACCCTCTGTACAAACTAAACAGTTAGCGGGTCTGTGTGGGGAGTTAGGGTTGATGGATTTCTAGAGGCGTCTCCGCCCTCCAGGTAGGGATTTTAAATTTTTCTCCAACCGCATAGATATCACGTGAGGATTGTTTTTTTTTTCTGACCCCTGCGGTAACCCTGGATCTGGTAGCATCTTTTACGATTGGTAATATTACAATCTCTGATCAGTGTACCTTATGGTTAAGATTAAGGACATTACAGTGGGTTCGAGGTACTGGCGAATGGATCCCTTTATCCTCAAGGATAATAAGTTTGTGGAGTATTTCTCTAGGGAATTTTGAGCATTCCTGGATATCAACATAGGCTCGGTTAATAGCTCATCCGTTTTCTGGGAAACTGCCAAAGCCTATGCTAGGGGGTTAGTTATTTCATATTCTGCCAGTAGGAAGCGGCAGAAGGGTAAGCAGCAACGCCTCCTTGAAGCACAGTTGAAAGCAGCCGAAAAGACTTACTTTGACAGACCCTCATTGGTTAATCTACAGAGGACTACGGTGCTGCGGTCTCCCTTAAATTCCATGCTCACGCAGACGGCAAAGAAGAAGCTGGCATTTACAAAGCAAAGGTTATATGAGCATGGTGACAAGCCAGGCAAATAATTAGCATATCTTACCAGAAAGAGGAGTGCCCCTTAAGCCATTGCAGCAATTAGGGAAGGGTCTGGGAACCTAACATTTGATTCTAAAAAGATTAATGTGGTGTTCCAGAGACTTTACTCTAAATTATATCAATCTGACGATTGTGAGGGGGGCAGGCCAAAATGGAATCCTGGTTTAGAGATCTGAAGCTCCCGGGTGTCACTCCTGAACAACAGTCCTTTCTCAATGCCCCATTATCAAAGCAAGAAGTGCAGGAAGCTGTGAGGCAGTGTCAGAGTGGAAAGGCGCCCGGTCCTGACGGACTTCCCAGTGAATCCTATAAGGAATTTATAAGTATACTGTCAGGCCCAATGCTCAATATGTTTAATGATTCATACAGTTATGATTGTCTCCCACCATCTCTGAGAGAGGCCAATATTTCACCTATCCTTAGAAAAGGGAAGGATCCGGAAGACTGCTTTGTACAGGCCCATCTCGCTCTTAAATGAGGGCTTTAAAATCCTCTCTAAGACTCTCGCGTTAAGGCTGGAGACTGTGTTACCTTCTATTATTAAAGAGGATCCGATGGGTTTTATAAAGGGTCGCTGATCCTCCAGTAATATTAGGAGGCTTCATAATGTAATTCAAGCATGCCAACAGTAGTCAATACAGGGATTGGTGATTTCTCCAGATGCAGAGAAGGTATTTGACTGAGTTGAGTGGCCGTAGCTTTTCTGTACTCTAGACTGGTTTGGTTTGGGCGAAGTCTTCATAAGATGGGTAAAGGTTCTCTACAGTGGCCCTCTTACGGCGGTCATCACCAATGGGGTACGATCAAGCAATTTTAACAATTTTAGGGGCAGCCGGCAGGGTTGTTCCCTTTCACCATTGCTTTTTATGTTGGGGATTGAACCATTGGCGGAGGCCATTCGTGGGGATCCCAATTTCTCAGTTCCAGAAGTGGGGTCAAAATTACATAAGATCTCACTGTATGCAGATGATGTTCTAATTTTTTTGACAAATCCAGCAGTTTCAGTGCCTCGCCTGATAAAATGCATTCATGTGTTTGCCGCTTTTTTGGGTTATAAGATTAATTTTGCTAAATCAGAGGCTATGCCTATGGGTGGTCTTACGAAGGAGCTAGCTCTTGAGGGCGACTATAGATTCCCATTTAGGTGGTCACAAGGGGGTTTTGCATATTTGGGCATATTCATTACTTCAATTCTGGATTGGCTGTTCAAAGCCAATTATATCCAATTATTTGGAAAAATTAAACAAGATCTTCAAAGATGGGAGGCACTTCCAGCCTCGTGGTTGGGTCGGATAGCGCTTATTAAATGAATATCCTCCCTTGTTTGCTATATCCTATATGGATGCTCCCCCTGATTTTCAATTAGCAAACACTCAGGAGGCTGAACGGCTGGTTCAGCTCCCTTATTTGTCATCATAGGGGGATGTCTCACAGACTGAGGGGAGTGGACCTTCCAGGCATTAAACACAACCAATTAAGCTCACTTTTGTCCTACGTGAGTGATTGGGTTTGTGGAGATCCTCTTTCAATATGGCTAAATATCAAAGCCTCCCAGGCAAGGTATCCCCTTACCAGTTTGCTGTTTTTGGACAAGATGAGGACAGTTATGGAATATTGCCATAACCCAATATTCATCAATACTGTTAAAACATGGAGGGCAATTCAGCAGAGGGAAGGCAATATTGGCAAAACAACTTTGTTTACCCCTTTAGTGGGTATGTGGGTTTTAAACCGGGCATGATAGATTCAGGATTTAAACTTTGGGCAGCTAGGGGTATATCTTGCAGGGTGATTTATTTGAGGGAGATGTAATGATGTCCTTCGATCAGTTAGTACAGAAGTACGAGTTACCTAATAGAGACCTCTTTCGTTTTTTTCAAGTTAGGGATTTTATTGTGTGTGTGTGTGTACGCTAATTGCTAAGAGTACACTCTCTGCCAGTATTTTATGTCATCAACTGGGGGGGTACCACCACAGGTGAATTTGATCGACTTTGCAAGATGTGCGAAAGAGAGGTGGGTGTTGAAGTCTCCTCAGAGGCATGGGAGGATATTTGGGAGAATGCAAGGAAGATATCAATTTGTAATAGGACCCATGCTTTACAGTTGAAGATTCTCAACAGGGTCCACTTGGCTCCGGACCATTTGTCAAAATTTAAACCAGGGGTATCTTCAGCATGTCCCAAGTGCAAGGTCTGCACAGCCACTCTTACTCATTGTCTCTGGTCTTGCGATAGGCTTCAAATATATTGGAGTGCTGTAGCGGGCACAATGGAGAGGATTTTGGGTGTAAGGGGGGAGAAAGACCCTATTTCTCTCCTTTTGGGCTTGCCCACTGTATTTCCTGCAAACGTGCATAAGATAAAACTTCAATATTCTCACATCTTGTGCAAGAAAGAATATCTTGCTAGATTGGATATCCGAAAAACCCTCAGGCCTGCCTGGTTGGCGGAAGACTGTTATGGAGCATATTCCCCTGGACTTTCTTACAAATATGGTACACCACAAAACTGAGAGTTTTTACAAGCCATGACAGCCCTTTTTGGAATACCTTGACACAGATTTATCTGCCTCACTAACAAGGGCTTTTATATAGCCGTAACGATTGTATTTTACGAGTCCAATATCCAGGAAGGAGGAACTGTGAACGTATAAGTGTTTTGTTTGGCTGGGCTGAGTTATTACTACTTGGAGAGGGATAAGTGTGCACTACAGGGCAAGAGTTATAGCTGGGGGCAGGGAAATTATGATGCGGTGAGGCATGACTTAGGATGTGTGGCTTGGAAAAGTAAGCTTCAAGGCAAGGGCGTAATTGATATGTGGAGCTTGTTCAAGGAGCAACTATTGAGTGTCCTTGATAAGTATGTACCCGTCAGGCAGGGAGGAAAGGGTCGTGTGAGGGAGCCGTGGTTTAATAAGGAATTGGAATCCCTTGTTAAATGGAAGAGGGCGGCCTATGTAAAGATGAGGCGTGAAGGTTCAATTCGGGCGATTGAGAGTTATAAGATAGCCAGGAAGGACCTGAAGAGAGAGCTAAGAGCAGCAAGGAGGGGACATGAAAGGTCCTTAGTTGGTAGGATTAGGGAAAACCCTAAGGCTTTCTATAGGTATGTCAGGAATAAAAGAATGACTAGGGTAGGAATAGATCCAGTCAAGGATAGTAGTGGGAAGTTGCGTGTGGAGGCTGAAGAGATTGGGGAGGCACTGAATGAATACTTTTCGTCAGTATTCACTCAGGAACAGGACATTGTTGTCGATGTGAATACTGAGTCACAATTAAGTAGAATGGATGGCTTTGAGGTATGTAGAGAAGAGGTGTTGGAAATTCTGGAAAGGGTGAAAATAGATAAGTCCCCTGGGCCTGATGGCATTTATCCTAGGATTCTCTGGGAAGCAAGGGAAGAGATTGCAGAGCCATTGGCCTTGATTTTTATGTCCTCGTTGTCTACAGGAGTAGTGCCAGAAGATTGGAGGCTAGGAAATGTGATTCCCTTGTTCAAGAAGGGGAGTTGGGATAACCCTAGTAACTATAGGCCGGTGAGTCTCACTTCTGTTGTGGGCAAAGTCTTAGAGAGAATTGTAAGAGATAAGATTTATGAATATCTGGATAGGAATAATGTGATCAAGGATAGTCAGCATGGTTTTGTGAAGGGCAGGTCGTGCCTCACAAACCTTATTGAATTCTTTGAGAAGGTGACTAAGGAGGTCGACGAAGGGAAAGCGGTAGATGTGGTGTATATGGATTTTAGTAAGGCGTTTGATAAGGTTCCCCATGGTAGACTACTGCAAAAGATATGGAGGTATGGCTTTAAGGGTGAGTTGAGGTTTGGATTAGGAGTTGGCTGGCTGGAAGAAGACAGAGGGTAGTAGTTGATGGCAAAGGTTCATCTTGGAGTGCCGTCACTAGCGGTGTTCCGCAAGGATCTGTTTTGGGACCATTGCTGTTTGTCATTTTTATAAATGACCTGGAGGAGGGGTTAGAAGGTTGGGTGAGCAAGTTTGCGGATGATACGAAAGTCGGAGGAGTTGTAGACAGTGAGGAAGGATGTGGCAGGTTACAGTGGGATATAGATAAGCTGCAGAGCTGGGCAGAAAGGTGGCAAATGGAGTTCAATGTAGCTAAGTGTGAGGTGATTCACTTTGGTAAGAGTAACAAAAAGATGGGGTACTGGGCTAATGGTCGGATACTTGGTAGTGTGGATGAGCAGAGGGATCTTGGTGTCCATGTACACAGATCTTTGAAAGTTGCCACCCAGGTAAATCGTGTGGTGAAGAAGACATATGGCGTACTGGCTTTTATTGGTAGAGGAATTGAGTTCCGGAGTTCTGAGGTCATGTTGCAGTTGTATAAGACTCTGGTGCGGCCACATCTGGAGTATTGTGTGCAGTTTTGGTCGCCATACTATAGGAAGGATGTGGAGGCACTGGAACGGGTGTAGAGGAGGTTTACCAGGATGTTGCCTGGTATGGTAGGAAGATCGTATGAGGAAAGGCTGAGGCACTTGGGGTTGTTTTCATTGGAGAAAAGAAGGTTTAGGGGTGACTTGATAGAGGTGTACAAGATGATTAGGGGTTTAGATAGGGTTGACAGTGAGAATCTTTTTCCACATATGGAGTCAGCTATTACAAGGGGGCATAGCTTTAAATTAAGGGGGGGTAGGTATAGGACAGATGTTAGGGGTAGATTCCTTACTCAGCGAGTCGTGAGTTCATGGAATGCCCTGCCAGTAGCAGTGGTGGACTCTCCCTCATTATGGGCATTTAAGCGGGCATTGGATAGGCATATGGAGGATAGTGGGCTAGTGTAGGTTAGGTGGGCTTGGATCGGCGCAACATCGAGGGCCGAAGGGCCTGTTCTGCGCTGTATTCTTCTATGTTCTATGTTCTATGTACTTATTAGTTTGTTGTTGGTTATTTATTTATTTAGTTAAATAGCCAGTTTGGTTTTTTTTAAAATTCTATATTTTTCTTTATAAGTTTATACATTTGTACATGAGGGTGGGTTGAGGATTTTCTTTATTATATGGGTTTTTTGTACTGTTTTGAATTGTATTGTTTTGTATTTGTAATATTAAAAAAATCAATTTTTTCAATAAAAATATATTTAAAAAATCAAAATCTTCCTCACATTCTCGCAAATGTCCTCTTATGCCTCCATAGAGATCTCAACCTCTAGTTCACTCTCTCAGACCGCACAAAGCCACTCAATGCCTTCTAAAAGATTATCCTGTAATATGATAAAAAGTATTATTACAGAGGGTACTTTTAGCATGAAGCACCCTTTTCTCCATAACAGATTTGAGGTGTCAGTCAAAAGCATGGTCCCTTTTTGAATAAAATCCCTGACCTGAAAAAAATGAATAAGGTCTCTGCTAGCTAAATCATATTTACGGGTTATTTGGTCAAAGGAAATCATTATTTCACCCTCAAATAAATCACCCAAGTTGGAGGTTCCTCTAGCTGCCCAGAGCTTAAAGCCGGGGTCTATTATCCCTGGCTGAAAGCTCAGCTTAGCAGCTATTGGGATAAGAAAGAACGTTTGGATGTATTACCCTCACTCTGCCACATTGCTCTCCATGCCTTAACAGTAATAATAATTATTGGATTATGGAAATATTCTGTAACTGTCTTCATTTTATATAAGAACAACAGGCAAATGAGGGGATACTTTGTCTAGGATACTTTACTAACCATATTGGCGCCAGATCCTCACAAGCCCAGTCACTAACAAAAGATAGATAGGAACTTAATTGGTATCTTTTAATATCCGGGAGGTCCACTCCTCCCAATCCATGAGGCAACTGCAATTTAGCCAGCTTGATAAGAGATCACCTGTGGTGCCAAGTAAAGGAGCTAAACCATCCATTAAGTTTCTGGAATGTTTGCCTAGGAAAAATTAAGGTAAGCATTTGTACAGGATATAGAAAATGGGGGAGAATGTTCACTTTGAGAAGAGCTACCTGGCCTAGCCAGGATATTAGATGTGCCTCCCATCACTGAAGATGTTTCTTAATCCTGTCGAGCAAATTGACCTTAAACAACGGATCAAAGACAGGAGTAACAAAGATGCCTAAATAAAGAAACCCTCCTGTGACCATTTCAAGGGGAAACGGTGATTCACCCTCCACCTCAGATATCCTCCTAAGACACTCCCCATAGGCATAGCCTCTGATTTGAGAAATTAATCTTACAACCTGAAAAGGAGCCAAACAAATTGATACATTTATCAAATGGGATACCGAGACCATTGGATTCAGCAAAAACATCATCCGCGTTCTATGTGATCTCATGTGATTTAGATCCTACTTCTGGGTCGGCTATATTAGGACTCCTATGCAGCTCAATCACCAATGTGAAAAGCAATGGCGAGAAGAAACAGCCCTGTCGACTGCCCTTACGATCATTTAAATAACTAAATCTCACACCATTGGTGACAACCGCTGTCAGAGGATCAGTATGGAGGACCCCCACCAACCTGACTGGCAAAGTAAGAAATAATTATCCCTCTGGCATAAGCCTTAGCAGTCTCTCAAAGAATGCACGAGTTACTGGCCATGTCCGAATTGGTAGCTAAAAATGCATTAAACTCATTGAGGAAACATTTGACAAACTTACTGCCCTTAAGAATAGAGGGATCCATTCACCAATGCTGAGAGCCTGCAACACTGCCCTTAGCCATAGTCTCCAGATGTACTGCAGCGTGATCTGAAATAGTGATATTTCCAATTATACAGGATGCTACCGAATCCAAGGAAAATGCAGGGATGAGGAAAAGATCAATCCTAAAAAGGCGCTTGTGTGGATTAGAAAAGAATGCACAGTCCCTGCCTGTGGGTGGAGATGCCTCCAGACATACACCCACCCCAATTCCACACGTAAGTCCACTAGTTGATTAGATTGTAAAGAATATGTAGAGGGGCCTTTAGGCCTTCTATTCACCTTGGAATCCATGAGACAATTAAAGTCTCTCTCTATAATAATCTGCCCAGTGCAAGAGCCATCAGTTTGGAGAATGATCTACCAAAAATTTAAGGGGGTGCGCTGGGGGACAATAAACATTCAAAATACAATACTCTTCTCCATGTATTGAGGCCTTAAGAATGACAAACTCAACTTTAACCTGATCTAACAACTCTAGTGAAAGATTCTTCCTAATGAGTATTGCCAATCCCCTGCTCCTAGTATTAAAGGAGAAGTACACCTGATCGAACCCACCATGTTGCAATTTCAAATATTATTTACCTTCAAGGTGAGTCTCCTGCAAAGGTGCAATGTCCACTCTCCTTCCTAAGACTAGAAAGCATCTTTTACCTCTTAACTGACAAATGGCTCCCTTTAATATTCCAGGTACACCATTTGAGGACACAATTAGCCATGACTCTCTACAATATTATTTAATCTCTAAAAAGGAAGAATTTGATTTATCAACTGCTGAGCATAAACAAAAAAAAGTTATAAAAATACATTAAAATACTACTACATCTAGCATACTGACATCTACATAAACAAAAAAGCCAACAAACTAAACCAATTACAAAACACTTGATGAGGGGCTCTACCTCCGCCCACAGGGGGACACTTACATATCCCTAAAAAACCTCAGTACTCCTTCCAGCTTGAGCTGCATCTCAGACTCAGGCCTAACAAAGGAAAGAGAAACGCTGGAAATGTGTTGCTGGAAAAGCGCAGCAGGTCAGGCAGCATCCAGGGAACAGGAGAATCGACGTTTCGGACATAAGCCCTTCTTCAGGAATGAGGAAAGTTTGTCCAGCAGGCTAAGATAAAAGGTAGGGAGGAGGGACTTGGGGGAGGGGCGTCGGAAATGTGATAGGTGGAAAGAGGTCAAGGTGAGGGTGATAGGTCAGACTGGGGTGGGGGTGGAGAGGTCGGGAAGAAGATCTCAGGTTAGGAAGGCGGTGCTGAATTTGATGGATTTGACTGAGACAGGGTGGGGGGAGGGGAAATGAGGAAACTGGTGAAATCCGAGTTCATCCCTTGTGGTTGGAGGGTTCCTAGCCGGAAGATGAGGCGTTCTTCCTCCAACCGTCGTTTTGTTGTAGTCTGACGATGGAGGAGTCCAAAGACCTGCATATCCTTGGTGGAGTGGGAGGGGAAATTGAAATGTTGAGCTACAGGGTGGTTGGGTTGGTTGGTCCGGGTGTCCCAGAGGTGTTCTCTGAAACGCTCCGCAAGTAGCCGGCCTGTCTCCCCAATATAGAGGAGGCCACATCAGGTGCAGAGGATGCAATAGATGATATGTGTGGAGGTGCAGGTGAATCTGTGGCGGATATGGAAGTTTCCTTTGGGGCCTTGGAGGGAGGTGAGGGGGGAGGTGTGGGCACAAGTCTTGCACCTCCTGCGGTTGCAGGGGAAGGTGCCGGGAGTGGAGGTTGGGTTGGTGGGGGGTGTGGATCTGACGAGGGAGTCACGGAGGGAGTGGTCTTTACGGAATGCTGATAGGGGAGGGGAGGGAAATATATCCTTGGTGGTAGGGTCCGTTTGGAGGTAGCGGAAATGACGGCGGATGATGCGCTGTACATGGAGATTGGTGGGGTGGTAGGTGAGGACCAGTGGGGTTCTGTCCTGGTGGCGGTTGGAGGGGCGGGGCTCAAGGGTGGAGGAGCGGGAAGTGGAAGAGATGCGGTGGAGGGCATCGTCGACCACGTCGGGGGGGAAATTGCGGTCCTTGAAGAAGGAGGCCATCTGGGTTGTGCGTTTTTGGAACTGGTCCTCCTGGGAGCAGATGCGGCGGAGTCGAAGGAATTGGGAGAATGGGATGGCGTTTTTACAGGGGGCAGGATGGGAGGAGCTGTAGTTCAGGTAGCTGTGGGAGTCGGTCGGTTTGTAGTAGATGTCCGTGTTGATTCGGTCGCCTGAGATAGAAATAGAAAGGTCGAGGAAGGGGAGGGAGGAATCTGAGACTGTCCAGGTGAATTTGAGGTCGGGGTGGAAGGTGTTGGTGAAGTGGATGAACTGTTCAACTTCCTCGTGGGAGCACGAGGCGGCGCCGATACAGTCATCGATGTAGCGGAGGAAAAGGTGGGGGGTGGGGCCAGTGTAGTTGCGGAAGATGGATTGTTCCACATATCCGACGAAGAGGCAGGCATAGCTGGGGCCCATGCGGGTGCCCATGGCTACTCCTTTCGTTTGGAGGAAGTGGGAGGATTGGAAAGAGAAGTTGTTTAGGGTGAGGACCAGTTCAGTCAGTCGAAGGAGGGTGTCAGTGGAAGGGTACTGGTCAGTACGGCGGGAAAGAAAGAAGCGGAGGGCTTTGAGTCCTTCGTGATGGGGGATGGAGGTGTACAGGGACTGGATGTCCATGGTGAAAATAAGGCGTTGGGGTCCATGGTGAAAATAAGGCGTTGGGGTCCATGGTGAAAATAAGGCGGTTGGAGGGGCGGGGTTCAAGGGCGGAGGAGCAGGAAGTGGAGGAAAGAGAAAGAGAAAAACAAATTAACAAGGAAATTAAAAGTAAACACTCTACCCATCCCCAAATATACATTAACACCTATTAATATCAGAAGAAAAATCAGCAAGATTTTCTTAAAGAAAAGGAGAGAGTAAAAGGAAAAAGACACTATTGTTCACATTCTTTAAGTTACTTGATCTATTTTAAAGTGTCCAGAAATGTTTTCGCTTTTTCTGAAGAGTCAAAAGAGTGCATAGACTCATCATAAGTGAAACATTGCACCACCGGATACCTCAGGAAATAATAGATACCAAGGTCTCCTAGTCTTCTCTGGTTTCATTTTACAAATTGCAGAGAAGTCCTGAAAGAACATTATCTTGGAACTTGCATTAAGTTAAGGTCTTGAATCCTTTCCCTTTATTCTGGAGGCCTCCATAACTTTAACTTTGCCCCTGTAGTTGTGGAGTCACACTAGGACTGCACGAGGGTGCTGGTCCATGCCAGGCCTGCATACCACGACTCAATAGGCCCTTTCAACTTTCACCTTGTTCAACGCGACCTCCAGACCAAGCAATCGTGGCAGCCAGCTTTCAAAGAGGTTCGCTGGCTGGTCACCTTCTATTCCTTCCAGCTGCCCCACAACACGAATGTTCTTCAGCCCACCTCTATTCTCGAGGTCTGTAAGGTAAGAACCTGATTCTCCAGTACTCGACTGTGTTCTTTTGAAGAGTCAATCATGGTTTCTGAAGCTGCGGTCCTTCTTTCAACTTCTTCCGTTTGGTATTCAAGGCCTTCCAGCTGCTCCTTGTGCTTGTGGAGTATGACTGAGATCGGGGCTAGCCTACCGCCAAACCTCTCCTCAATCGATGACGTGATCATGTCTCACAGTTTTGCAAACTCCGTAGCCAGGGCCTAGTGAGTGAGCAACACCGATGGACTAGTGGATATAGCTACAGCTGCGGCTGTGGAAGTGTCCTACTTCTCAAGTGAGTGTCCCCGTGTTGGGACTTGCTGGAACCTTTACCTTTTCTCATGTTTCTTTAATAAAGCAGACTTGATAAAAACTTTGTATAAGTTCTATAAGTTCAAGAGCTCTTTAAATGCCGAAGTTTCATAGAAATAACCTAAGTGGAGAGGTGAGATCAGGTCTCTCAGATTGCTGCCATCTTGGATCCCCCCACTGCTTCCTCGGACAGCTCATTCTACACATGCACCATACTCTGCATAAAAAAGCTGCCCAATACGTCCCTTTTATATCTTTCACCTCTCACGCTAAACCTATACCCTCTAGTTCTGGACTCCTTCATCCCAGGGAAAAGACCTTGTCTATTTATCCTATCCATGCCTCTCATGATTTTATAAACCTCAACCTCCAACACTCCAGGGAAAACAGCCCCAGCCTATTCGCCCTCTCCCTATAGCTCAAACCCTCCAACCCTGACAACATCCTTGCAAATCTTTTCTGAACCTTTTCAATAGGAAGGAGACCAGAATTGCACGCAATATTCCAAAAGTAGCCTAACCAATGTCCTGGACAGCCACAACATGACCTCCCAACTCCTGTACTCAATGCTCTAACCAATAAAATAAGGCACACCAAAGGCCTTTTTCACTATCCTATCTTGAGCATTTTCTTCCAATTCGCTCATGGCTGATCCTCACAGCTACCGGTGGGTGGCACAGTGGCACAGTGGTTAGCACTGCTGCCTCACAGCGCCAGAGACCCGGGTTCAATTCCCGCCTCAGGCGACTGACTGTGTGGAGTTTGCACGTTCTCCCCGTGTCTGCATGGGTTCCCTCCGGGTGCTCCGGTTTCCTCCAACAGTCCAAAGATGTGCAGGTTACGGTGAATTGGCCATGCTAAATTGCCCGTAGTGTTAGGTAAGGGGTAAGTGTAGGGGTATGGGTGGGTTGCGCTTCGGCGGGTCGGTGTGGACTTGTTGGGCCGAAGGGCCTGTTTCCATACTGTAATGTAATGTAATCTAATCTAATCTAATCTGAATTACACCTCTTCCCACCCTACCTCCTGCAAAAATGCTTTTCTGTATTCCCAATTCCTCCACCTCCACCGTATCTGCTCCCAAGAGGACCAGTTCCACCACAGAACACACCAGATGGCCTCCTTCTTTAAAGATCGTAATTTCTCTTCCCAAGTGGTTGAAGATGCCCTCCAATACATCTCATCCATGTCCTGCACCTCCGCCCTCAAACCCCACCCCTCCAATCGCAACAACATAATCTCCCCCGGTCCGCTCCTTCCATCCTACAAATCTTCACATAAACCGCATCATCTGCCAACATTTCCACTACCTCCAAACAGACCTCACCACCAGAGATATATTTCCCTCCCCACTCCTTTCCACAAAGACCGTTCCCTCCGTGACTACCTGGTCAGGTCCACGCCCCCCAACAACCGACCCTTCCTTCCTGGCACCCTCCCCTGCAACCACCGGATTTGCAAAACCTGCGCCCACACCTCCCCCCTCACCTCCATCCAAGGCCCCAAAGGAGCCTTTCGCATCCATCAAAGTTTCACCTGCACATCCACCAATGTCATTTATTGTATCTGTTGTTCCCGATGCGGTCTCCTTTACATTGGGGAGACTGGACATCTTCTTGCAGACCACTTTAGGGAACATCTCCAGGACGCCCACAACAATCAACCCCACCGTCCTGTGGCCAAACATTTCAACTCCCCCTCCCATCTGCCGAGGACATGCAGATCCTGGGCCTTCTCCACCGCCACTCCCTCACCACCTGACGCCTGGAGGCCTTATCTTCTGCCTCAGAAAACTTCAACCCAGGGCATCAGTGTGGACTTCACCAGTTTCCTCATTTTCCCTCCCCCCTCACCTTATGCCAGTTCCAACCTTCCAGCTCAGCACCATCCTCATGATCTGTCCTACCCGCCTATCTTTCTTCCCACCTATCCGGTCCACCCTCTCTCTCCGACCTATCACCTTCATCCCCACCTCCATCCACCTATTGTACCTTCTCCCCAGCTCCAACCCCCTCCCATTTATCTCTCCACCCCAGAGTCTCCCTGCCTCATTCCTGATGAAGGACTTTTGCCCGAAACATCGATTTTCCTGCTCCTCAGATGCTGCCTGACCTGCTGTGCTTTTCCAGCACCACACTAATCTAGACCCTTATTTAAAAACTGTCTATCTTTTCTGGTTTCATAACTATTTAAAATCTTGTGAACAAAAATTTATCAATCTCACTTTTGAAAATGTCAATTGACCCAGCTGCTGCAATATTTTGGGAGAAAATAGTCAAGATTTCCACCACCTTTGTATAAAGCAGTTTTTCCTGACATCACCACTGAATACCATACCTCTAGTTCTAAGTCTATTCCACCTTGTTCTGGATTCCCCTACATTGCAAATGTTTTGTTTCATAAATTATATATTTTAAGATTTGATTTTTTTTAAATGTTCCTCAACAAAAGAATCTGAATGGAGAACTGTTAATTAATCCTAACATAAAAGCAAAACAAAGAAGCTTGGTTTAATTGTGGGTCAAAGATAACTTATGTTTATGCTACAAGGTCAGAGTTTGAAATGAGAAAAGTTCAGGAATGGATGACCCATCTCTGATCCTCCTAGTACAACAAATGTGCCATCATTATATCAATAAATTATTTTGATTATTTATGTGGTTCCCAGATTAAAAGAAGCTGGAAAACAAGAGAATTACTTGGTGCAACTTGCCAGTCTGAAGGAAGTGTCTTATATTTCACTGGAAATGTAAATTATTAAAATCGATCACAGATTCAAAAATTTTGGTTCTGAGATCTAAAAAAATCTTAACTTACATTTCTGCTTGAAACATCCCAATTATGATGCATTACTATGTTGATGGGCAATGGGATATCAGGAGATTCCTTTGGTTTAATTTGTGTGTGTAAAGTATGTGTTTGCTCATAGAAGCAAACAGTCAAGCAGTTCAGTTTGGAGACAATGTTTGTGAATGATAGAGGCTGAAAGATTTTTCCAAGTTGAAACTCATGTAAGAAATCTACAATAACCCTGATTGCCCAAGTTTCAGATGAAAATAAGTTTGCTTAACTTGAAACCCAATGAAGAAATCTATACAACCCCTTATCTAGAAAACAAGTAACTAAGTTAGAGAATATAGTGAAACCCACAAATGAACCAAGAGGTACATTGTTCTGAGCTTGTGAGGAAATTTCAAAGGATTGCTTATACAAAAGTTGATAGAAGGATCCTCATGAAATTTCATACCTTGAATTCTCAAATGTTGGGGAGAATTTGAAGTGAATTCCTGAGGGCTGTGGTGCCCTTTTGGCCTAGCCCCAAGAAAATTGAATTAAACTTCAAAATATCCTAGGTGGCAAATAAAAGCAAAACTGAATTAGTGGCAAACATTTGTAAAACTATTGTGTCAAGTTCGAAATGTTTGCTTTCCTTACTTCGTAAACGCATATATGCAGCAAATTGTGTTCTAACAGCACCTTATGGATCGGCACTTCCGATAAACCGGCAAAAATTAAATACCTCAAATACCACGAAGTTTACTGCATTATCCTGTCTTATGATCATAGTAGTTTTATTTATTTACCTCATTGTAAATATATTTGTTGTTCAATTGAATAGCTACACAAAATATCAACAGTTGATTCAATTTTGAGTAAATTTCTCTTCAAGTACTACAATCTACCACAATGTTTGAGTAGTCAGTTGAGACTTTGAGTGAGAAGGTTATCTGCCAATAAATGTTATTTAAGGTAAAGTTGCATTATTATTTTAATAGGTTATGCTGCATTACATTTCTTTTATTTAGTGTGTGTTTTTACATTGATTATGTGAACCTTTGATTATCTAGAATACTTGATCAATTCGCACAATCCTGGTGCCATAGGTGCTAGATTATAAAAAGTATAAATAATACAACAGAGATTTTCTTTGCTTAAAAACATCACAATGTTTGGCACAGTTTCTTCCAGCTGACTATTTAATGCTCAAATATCTTCTAAAAAGTTAATGGTCCCTACAAAGATCATAACACCAGTACAGGAAATATTTCCACTTTATTTACCCATTCAACTCCTTTGATCACTTTATATACCTCAATTAAATCATTTATAGTATGTTCAATTTCTTTCCAATTGAATCCTTATGGAAAGCATATAGTGACTTTCCCACATTAGTCAGACAGCAGTTGACCATTGCCTAAAGATTACAGATATTCAATTTGAGTGGAGTGCAGTTATGATACAATCCCAGAAGAGAACACTAAATTTATATTATGAACTGATCAGCAATCAGTAACTTTTTATTTAAAGTAGACAAAGTTTAAACCCTTATGTATTTACTAAGGGAATATAACCACAAGATTCCATTATATAGAACAATCAAAATAAACTTTTCTATACAAGGTTAGAAGAGTAAGACAATTTATACACATGTACACACATACAAACATCGCTTACTCAAACATCAAGAATTAAAATGAGGTAAACACGATTAACAGACAAACTGTGGTCAAACATCCCACAGAACACATCAAAAAGCAGATGTGGTCAAGACAGATCCCACAGATTTCTCAACATCCCATCCAGACATTAGTGACATTGCGGTTCATCAAATCTTGTTAAAACTTTGTCTCCATCACAAGGAATCCTAATTCTTTAAGTCTGAAGATCTTGGAACTTCCTTAAAACCATTCCATCCAAACTGCCTCAATAATTGCTTACATCTTGCGAACTCAATTGTTTCTCCCCAGATGGCATTCCCCAGAATTTCTGAGAATGTTCACAAATACCAACACAACTCCAACTTCTTACTAAAAGGTCAGCCACAGCCTCAGAATTTCTTTTTGCTCCAACGTTTCTCAGTTCCACCAACTTTTGTGTTTCCTTGCTCCCACTCTCAGCTGTACTAAACTATGAAAACTTTATTTTCTAGCCCTAATTCTTCCTACAGCATGGAGCCACCAAAACGTTCACCGGGATTTCTCCTGAGTCCCAACTTATACAGCCAGTTAACAACACTATTTCTGCCTAACCTTTTCTTTAAGTGATCAAAACAAAATATACAAACTCCTGCAATTGACCAAGAACCTATTCTGAGTGATCTATCAAACACTTCCAGCAGTTTTTGCCCTTATTACCAGGCCAAATCAAAGTGTTGTAACATCCTGTGACTAAATGTTACCATCGTCACAGGCTACCCCATTGCGCAGTAAACATGGATGCAGGAAAAATGTCTGTATCACTATTAATCTTTGTGCCATTTAAACAAGGGAAACAAAGAATTCAAATGATACAATTCCATCAACTGGCAAGGTAATCAAATGCACAAAGAGGAACTGATAGAATGCAAGAGGCATACAAAGTCCCATTTAGCAATCAATCAATTGCATGAATAGGAAAGGCTTCCAGTCTATTGATCTACAGCTCATGTATAGATTAGATTAGATTCCCTACAGTGTGGAACAGGCCCTTCGGTCCAACAAGTCCATACCGACCCTCCGAAGAGCAACCCACCCAGACCCGGTCCCCTACATTTACCCCTGACTAATGCACCTAACACTACAGGCAATTTAGCATCGGCAATTCACCTAACCTGCACATTTTTGGACTGTGGGAGGAAACCGGAGCACCAGGAGGAAACCCACGCAGACACAGGGAGAATGTGCAAACTCCACACAGACAGTTTCCCGAGGTGGGAATTGAACCCGGGTCCCTGGCGGTGTGAGGCAGCAGTGCTAACCACTGAGCCACTGTGCCGCCCCTACTTTATTCTATATATGTATATCCAATACTCAGGAAGCTGTCACTATGCTTTTCTTATACAATAATCTACTGACTCCAAGTCATGTATCAGGGTGTCATTTTATAACTGAAATAACTCTAAGTAGTTATGGTAATTGATAATAAAAAAATAAACTAGGGAAATGTGGACAATTGATATAATGAAGCCCACGTTATTACAAGAAGTGCCTACAGCAGCACATAGAAGCAAATCTCATTTCAGATGTTGTTGTAATTCAATGGAAATGTACTTTAGTAAAAGTCTCCCAATTCATTATAGCTTGCCAGATATTACAAAACCTTACAATGAAGTAAGTCATGTTCCTCCCAGAAGCTAAAGGAAATAATTATGAAGTTGAGAGAAGGGCCCCCATCCCCACAACATGGGATGTGAACCGGAAGATGATGACATGCTAAGAGCTGCCAGAAGCTAAAGGAAGAAGCACACAGTTTGGCAGCTCTCAAGAAATAAAGGCTGACAGAAGTAATACATTTATTGAACTTCCACCTAAAATCCACAAATAGTATGATCAAAACCTCTGATAACAGTCATAGAAAAGATTTTGCATGCAATAGCAATAACAGAATGACACCTTCCCATACATCACCAGCTTGATAGATTTTATAGGATCTGATATTTGGTGCTAATGTTTAGTTCTTTTCCTCACCTGTTGAAAACAGATAGGGATGTGAAAGGCTGACATAGATTTTCAACCAAGAACAAAGTGGATGTTGAACTACTAAACACGACAGCATGAGGCACATCACATTCTGAGATGTGTGTTTGACTTCCATCAGAAGAGTGAGTTGTGAGCTTACTGCTGCTTTTAATTGATAGCTTGCGCAGTGGTTCATGAGAAACCTGAAAGGGTTGCCATGATTTAGAGGGAGGCTGCAATGTCAAAAGAAAATTCCCTTGATAAATGTTGAACTATTGAGCTGAAGCTGCCTGAAAAATATCTGTTGGAACATTCCCAAACTTCTCTAACAGTGTCATAGTGGATGTCCTGGAGGAAAGAACAGCTTCTCTTTGCAAAAAAATGTGGGATACTCTATCAAATAACCACACAACTGATGAGCAGAGGTAACTGAATATATAATTGGGGAACCAGTGGTACAGTGGTAACATCACTGTACGAGTAATCATAGTTCTCAGTTTGGGGGAATAGTTTTGAATCCCACTAAGGCAGCTAGAGGAGTTTAAATTTATTCCATTAAATAATGACATCTAGAACTGAAAGCTGGAAAATGAAACTATCATTGATTGTCATAAAAATCCACTTGATCCAGTAATAACGCAAGGATGTTGCCAGGGTTGGAGGGTTTGAGCTATAGGGAGAGGCTGAATAGACTGGACTGTTTTCACTGGAGTGTCAGAGGCTGAAGGGTGACCTTATAGAGATTTATAAAATCATGAGGGGCATGGATAGGGGAAATAACCAAGTTATTTTTTCCTGGGGTGGGGGTATTCAGAGCTCGAGGGCATAGGTTTAAGGTGAGAAGGGAAAGATTTTAAAATAACCTAAGGGGCAACCTTTTCACGTAAAGGGTGGTGCATGTATGGAATGAGCTGCCAGAGGAAGTGGTGAAAGGCATCTGGATAGGTCTATGAATAGGAAAGGGTTAGAGGGATATGGGCCAATTACTGGCAAATAGGACTAGATTAATTTAGGATAACTGGTCGACATGGATGAGTTGGACTGTAGAAACTGTTTCCATGCTGAACATCTCTATGACTCTATAACTCTATCTCTTAGACAAGAAAATCTGCCATCCTTACCTGATCTGACCTACATGTGACTCCAGACCCACAGCAACATGGTGGACTGTTAGCTGCTCTCAAGGGCAATTCAGAACTAACAAAAATGCTAACTTTGCCCGTGATATCCATATCCCAAAAGTGAATATTTTTAAAATGCCAGGGCCATCACACCACAGTTAGGTATGGATTTGAAAAGAAATTCAATTACTTCACCAGAGCTTCCAATGTACATCTCCTGTTTAAAGTTTCGTAAATTCTGCACTGCTTGTATGTACCATCTACAAGATGCACTGCTTCATTTTATCAAGACTTGTTCAACAGCATCTTCCAAACCCTCGACCTCTGCCACCTAGCAGGACAAGAGTACTTGATGCATGCGAACACCACTTGCACGATAATCGTGATTTGGAAATGTGTCGCTGTTCTTTTACTGGGTCAAAATTATGAAATTATCTTCCAAATGGCACTGTGGGTGTGTCTATACCACATGGAGTGCAGTTATTCAAGAATTCAGCCCACTGTCAACTTCTCAAGGGCAATTAGGGATGATCAATGCTGGCTTTAACAACACAACTCAACTCCTCTGAAAGAATAAACTAAGAAAAAATGCCGACAGAATTACTTGGCCCACTTTTCATCACTTCTTCCCACAGGTGCTGGCATTGACAACTTCACATCCTTTCATTAGGCCACATAACACATTCCTGCTCATTTTGTAAGACAAGCTGGGCACAACAAGAGGATGTAAATTAAAAGGGGTTCCCCCTAATTCCTAAAGTCCTTACCCCATACTTTGGTACCAATGACACAAAGCACAACAATGAATTTAATCTTCGCCCGGTATGTTGATCCTTCATTAACACACCAAGCAACAGCATATGGTCACAACACCAGTTGCTCAGTATGTTCTCACATACAAAAGCTTATTAAGGAGTGGTCACTTAGCCAACGAAACACCTGCACATCTTCCCATGATGGACCAGCTCATGCTTCCAGCTATTGCCCTAATATTTGGGAACACTACAATTTTATACATCTCCATGACCCATGCACAAGGCATATAAAATATTGTCTTAAATCAGATGATCAGACTTAGAAAACCCACCTTGGCCACTCTTCTCTGATCATACAGGCTCTCACTAATGTGCTACCTGTGGTGCATGCCTAAATAGGTGTTACCTCCTGGGCAAAAAGAACACCTTTCACCTTCACCACCCCTTCCCTCACAACTGGTGGCCATTGTCCATTCAATCTGTGTGTGGGAGGCACTATTTTAATGACATGTCTCAACATGGGGGTAATGGTATGTATCAGTGTATGGACTTCTGGTAAAATAATCTTACTTTGTCTCAGCAATATTGTCTTCAGTCAAGATCTTCTTCACAGCTCCATGTTCACACCATTCAGAAATAATTTTTGGAATGGCAAACTACAATCCAAGAGAATACCTGGTGTGGAGGGGGTTGCCAATTATCCAGGAGCTCATACTAATGGAGGCGGCAACAATTAACATTATGGTCAGTGCACCACAATCCATTTCTAATCTATGTAAGATTGCATTATACAGAAGCAAGATAAAACAGTCAATCACAATGCAAGTAGTCAGCACTATGAATGTTGTATCAAGCTCCTACACTAAGGAATCTTGTGGTGACAACTTCAGCTGAAGCTCAGGCAACTGCTGTCCTCCAGCATTTGACAAGCTCTAATGTTCTCCACGACTTATGTAGAGACATCAAAGGGGCTTCTGTCGTATCATATCTATCTCTCATCACTGCAAAAAATGAGATACAGATGCATATGCATTCAAGTATCACTATGTGAGTAGCCTGTTCTTTCTCCGAGAACAGAAATTTATTCAGTTCAAGATTTAAGAACATAAAAAATACAAACAGGAGCCTACCATACAGCCCTGCTATTCAATGTAACCATGCCTGATCCTGGGTTTCAACTCCATTTTCCCACCTCTTCACATATTCCTTGATTTCCCAAGAAACTATAAGTCTATTTATCTTTTCTATAAATATTCAATGATACAATGATGGTGTCTTCAGAAACTTCTGTTGTAGAGCATTGGCTGAATCGCCTCATCTCAAACTCATGATCAGCCCCTTACCTGAAAACTGTAACTCATTGTCCTAGATTCCCCAGCCAGAGGGAACAATGGACTGGATTTTCCAAGGAGTGGCAGGCTCACAGTAAAAGAGGAGAGCTCTCAATGTTTGGATGAGATTCTGATCAGGTGTCCTCAGAAGTGTGGAGGTGCACTTCAAGTCTGACAATTCTTTTGTAGAATGAAACCCTCATGAGGTTGGCAGCCACATTCACTTTGCATAGCAACCAGCAGCATTGAAATTGAAAGGTTCTTCCTGCCACTTTAACAGCAGCTGTTAAACAGTAATTACAAAAGGGTAAGTGTGATTTGAAGGTGCTGAGTGGGTAGGGTGCACTTGGGAAGGGTGCCGAATGAGAACCAGGTAGGGTGTTTTTGGGTTGGATGCCAGATAAGCAGAGTGCCAGATGGAGAGGAGGTTGGATGTTGGGTTGAGTTGGATCCAGCAGTTGAAATGAGTCACCTGACTTTCTGCTCCAATTCTGTTCCTTTCCATTGGTGCCATCATTAATCTGCTCTTTTCAGCAAGTACATTGATTATTTGTAAGGGACAGGTTGGAGGAAAGTGTTTAGGGGACTGGATCCTGTTTTAAATATGCAAATCAGTCCTCAATTGTAATTTTAACCTCCAGACTATCGTGAGTCGTGAGTTCATGGAATGCCCTGCCAGTAGCAGTGGTAGACCCTCCCTCTTTATGGGCATTTAAACGGGCATTGGATAGGCATATGGAGGATAGTGGGCTAGTGTAGGTTAGGTGGGCTTGGATCGGCGCAACATCGAGGGCCAAAGGGCCTGTACTGCGCTGTATTCTTCTATGTTCTATGTTCTATGCAGAAAGGTCCATGACGTTTGAAAGGAAACTGAAAACATTTCTTTTAGAAGATATTCTGTTTCTTCCTGTTCCTCCTCAATCCAGAAGGAAATCTTCTCTGCTCCATTTCCCCTTCCTCAATTGGTTCCTCTCTCAACACATAGCTTAGTTTCAGGATCCATTTGGTCAGGTCCCCTGCCGCCCAACATCCACGAGCTGTGTATCTCATCCTGACAGGTTTAGACACAAGACTGACTCTGATCATATGTTAATTCATCTACTTACATTATAGGACGTATTTCAAACATTCTTACAGGTAGTATTAATGCTTCTTTCAAATGCACAGTCTATCAATTAAGTATGACTCTAAGTCAGAAGCCAAGGAGATTGCCTATAAGATGTAATGAGCCCAAAACCAGAAGTTTAATTCAAGTGGTGAGCATCTCCATTGCAAACAAGAGTCTGCTACAACATAACTAGGAAAAATGCATTGATAATCAAGTTCCATTGTATCACAAGTCATCACAAATGTGTGAATACTTAATTAAACTACCAAGATGATCAATTTGCCTGACTGATTGGCAGTCAGGACAAAAACAATTCACTGCAGGCTTCATCACAAACATATATTTTATTATAAACACATTAATTCTCTAACCAATGACAAAGAAAATGAAAGGATTTACTGATCTACAATTACATGATTTAACTACACTCTTTTAAAATCCCAAGTGTACACTCAAAAACAAGTAAGATTAACAAAAGACAAATAGATTGACACAAATATTGAAGTGGAAAGTATAGGTAGTGAAAACAAAATTCTCAAAGCCCAAAGTCCATATCACAAATTGTAGCATTATTCCTCAGTCTTGTTGATTTTAGCAATGATAAAATCATGAGGGGCATGGATAGAGTAAATAGACAGTGTCTTTTCCATGGGGTGGGGGAGTCCTAAACTAGATGGCATAGCTTCAAGGTGAGAGGGCAAAGATTTAACAGGGACCTAAGGGGCAACCTTTTCATGCAAAGAATGGTGCGTATATGGAATGACCTGCCAGAGGAAGTGGTGGAGGCTGGTTTAATTACCACATTTAAAAGATATCTGATGAATACATGAATAGGAAAATTTAGAGGGATACGGGCTAAATGCTGGCAAATGGGACTCGATCAATTTAGGATATCTAGGTCAGCATGGACTAGTTGGACCAAAGGGTAAATTTCCTTGCTGTATATCTCTATGACTCAATAACTCTATCAAATGGATCTAGGTCCTTCTTGTATTAGAATTCTTTGTTAACTTTCATGGTTTTCTTTTCTGTTTTCACTCACAGAGAGAAGGAAGAAAGATGTTCTCTTGCCAGGTCTGGTTGCATTGTTCACATCAGTCTGCAGCAAACTGTAGCTCAACAGTGACTCCTGGCGCCACTCTGACTCAATAATGTAATAATGTCACTCTTCGAAAAGCAACATAGTCTTGTACAATTAAAAAGGTGCAACACTTGCTTTTGCCAATTTGCAAAATTCTCCTGGTTTAGCAACCATATAGAATTGTCTGACTTCCATTCCATTTAGAGTCCCAAAAGGAAAGATACTGATCCTTTGCCTCCCTACCACCATACTGTGAACCTTCAATTCTCCTTTACTTTCATAATTAATAGTAAATTAGAGAGACAGCTAAATAGGCAATGTCAGTAATATTTAGCCATTGTATATTGCTATTGGAAGGTACTGTGTGGCGTAACATTAATGTCCTCCCCTTTAGGCTAGAAGATCCAAGTTCAATCCCACCTGTCATGAAGGTGCATCATAACATAGAGTCATAGAGATGTACAGCACAGAAACGGACCCTTCGGTCCAACTTGTCCATGCCGACCAGATATCCCAACCCAATTTAGTCCCATCTGCCAGCATCCGGCCTATATCCTTCCAAACCCTTCCTATTCATATACCCATCCAGAAGCCTTCTAAATGTTTCAATTGTACCAGCCTCCACCACTTCCCCTGCAAGCTCATTCTATACGCATACCACCTTCTGCGTGAAAACGTTGCCCTTTAGGTCTCTTTTATATCTTTCCCCTCTCACCCTGAACCAGTCTGAGCAATTTCCTTAAAAAAATGTTTTGCCACACAATGATAACATTGGAACTCTAAACAAATTTGATCACATGCATATATTAATTTTTACTGAAGGAATGCATATTGCAACATTTTGGGATTCACTAACAAAAACAGAAAGTGCAGTTGGACTTAACACTGAGGCAATACTCCTTTTACACAGTTAAGGAATATAACCATAAATTCTACCTGCATAAAAATGTCATATAAATAAAGAGATTATGAATATTGTGCACATCAGATAGATAGAAAGAAAATATGCTTTGAGAAAGATACGGAATCTACTTTTTAACTACAGAAATTATCTTAATGTACAGATTTAAACACAATCCTAACAGAACACCTCTAACTTAAATCTATTCAGATGTTCAATATTTCCAGTCTGTTCAAACAGCTGTGGAGGAAAGTATAAATTAAGTAAACACAATGCATGTGCCTTCAAATAAAAACAGTGAAGATTAAATTTACATGCAATCTGGATACAAACAAATTATTACTCAAATGTAGTTTGTTGTTAAACCACACTAATTATTGGTTCCCTAATCAGCTCATTACATGCAACTTTAATTTGGTTCTGTCACAATAGAGTTGTATATTAACTTAAAAATTGAATAAAAATATTCACCAATTACAGTTTGCAATCATTATGACAAATAAAAGAAAATAAGCAAATAACTTGCCTTTATAGAGGAGCTTCTATGACCTCAGGCCATCCTAAAGCACTTTATAGCCAATTAATTCCTTTTGAAGTCTAGTCTCTATCATGATGTAAGAAAAAACATGGAAGCCAATTTCTGGAAAACAAGTTCCCACAAACTGTAATGAACTGTATAGGTTTTTGTTTGTGACATGAGGGGAAGGATGAGTCTTAGCCAGGACATGGGATGATCTTGCTACTCACTGGGGAAAAAATGGGATCTTTTGTGGTAATCTTTAAGACAGACAGAGTCTCAGTTCAATATGGACAAAGTGAGATCTGCAGATGCTGGAGACCAGAGCTAGAAATGTGTTGCTGGAAAAGCGCAGCAGGTCAGGCAGCATCCAGGGAACAGGAGAATCGACGTTTCGGGCATAAGCCCTTCTTCAGGAATGAGGAAAGTTTGTCCAGCAGGCTAAGATAAAAGGTAGGGAGGAGGGACTTGGGGGAGGGGTGTCGGAAATGTGATAGGTGGAAAGAGGTCAAGGTGAGGGTGATAGGTCAGACTGGGGTGGGGGCGGAGAGGTCGGGAAGAAGATCGCAGGTTAGGAAGGCGGTGCTGAATTCGATGGATTTGACTGAGACAGGGTGGGGGGAGGGGAAATGAAGAAACTGGTGAAATCCGAGTTCATCCCTTGTGGTTGGAGGGTTCCTAGGCGGAAGATGAGGCGTTCTTCCTCCAACCGTCGTTTTGTTGTGGTCTGACGATGGAGGAGTCCAAAGACCTGCATATCCTTGGTGGGGTTGGAGGAGGAATTGAAATGTTGAGCCACAGGGTGGTTGGGTTGGTTGGTCCGGGTGTCCCAGAGGTGTTCTCTGAAACGCTCCGCAAGTAGCCGGCCTGTCTCCCCAATATAGAGGAGGTCACATCGGGTGCAGAGGATGCAATAGATGATGTTCCAGCAGGCTAAGATAAAAGGTAGGGTTCCAGCAGGCTAAGATAAAAGGTAGGGTTCCAGCAGGCTATTCTCCCAATTCCTTCGACTCCGCCGCATCTGCTCCCAGGAGGACCAGTTCCAAAAACGCACAACCCAGATGGCCTCCTTCTTCAAGGATCGCAATTTCCCCCCCGACGTGGTCGATGATGCCCTCCACCGCATCTCTTCCACTTCCCGCTCCTCCGCCCTTGAGCCCTGCCCCTTCAACCGCCACCAGGACAGAACCCCACTGGTCCTCACCTACCACCCCACCAATCTCCATGTACAGCGCATCATCCGCCGTCATTTCCGCTACCTCCAAACGGACCCCACCACCAAGGATATATTTCCCTCCCCTCCCCTATCAGCATTCCGTAAAGACCACTCCCTCCGTGACTCCCTCGTCAGATCCACACCCCCCACCAACCCAACCTCCACTCCCGGCACCTTCCCCTGCAACCGCTAGAGGCGCAAGACTTGCGCCCACACCTCCCCCCTCACCTCCCTCCAAGGCCCCAAAGGAAACTTCCATATCCGCCACAGATTCACCTGCACCTCCACACATCATCTATTGCATCCTCTGCACCCGATGTGGCCTCCTCTATATTGGGGAGACAGGCCGGCTACTTGCGGAGCGTTTCAGAGAACACCTCTGGGACACCCGGACCAACCAACCCAACCACCCTGTGGCTCAACATTTCAATTCCCCCTCCCACTCCACCAAGGATATGCAGGTCTTTGGACTCCTCCATCGTCAGACCACAACAAAACGACGGTTGGAGGAAGAACGCCTCATCTTCCGCCTAGGAACCCTCCAACCACAAGGGATTTCACCAGTTTTCTCATTTTCCCTCCCCCCACCCTGTCTCAGTCAAATCCATCGAATTCAGCACCGCCTTCCTAACCTGCAATCTTCTTCCCGACCTCTCCGCCCCCACCCCAGTCTGACCTATCACCCTCACCTTGACCTCTTTCCACCTATCACATTTCCGACGCCCCTCCCCCAAGTCCCTCCTCCCTACCTTTTATCTTAGCCTGCTGGACAAACTTTCCTCATTCCTGAAGAAGGGCTTATGCCCGAAACGTCGATTCTCCTGTTCCCTGGATGCTGCCTGACCTGCTGCGCTTTTCCAGCAACACATTTCCATCTCAGTTCAATATAACATGTAAAGTACAATACTTCTGACAACGCAGCACTTTCTCAATTCTGAGCCGAATCTGTACCCATGTCCTGAAGATGTATTCCAACTCCTAATGCTTTCACTTGCAAACAATTATATTACTCATGACCCATAGTATCTTTAACAAAGCAAGTGTCCAAAAGTGCTTCACAAAACAAAACTAAAATGACAAGCAGTACCAGAAGAGAGAACATGAAATGTCTGGTCAGTAAAGCAAGTTGAAAATTAAGCTAGGCTAGCTTGGAGGAGTGCTTGGAGAATAAGGTTAAGATGTCTGAAAACTCTTCTGTTTGTTGTGGTATGGCCACCCTCAGCGACATGGATCCTCAAAAGGTCAATGTTGGAGCATTAAAAATAATGGAAGCTGGAAGGTGAGCAAGGTGCAGCAAGGCCAAGAATGAATTTTTAATCAAGCACAAGTATATTGAATTCAATACATCGAAAATAGGGATTTATAAACAGTAATATTAAAGCAGGGCTTACTGTGGGTCTGGATCTGTGAGTAGAGATTTTAATGAGTGGGGTTTGAATTTATATCGAGCAAATACTTGGATGGCCAACAAAGACTACACTGTAAAAATAAAGTATTGAGAGTCAGGAGGTTCACCTGGGGTGAGGAGAACATTATCATAGGTGTAGAAGTAGGTAGAATTAATGGAAAATAGATAGCAGATGGATCGGAAATTAACAACTGGATGTGACGGGACACTTTATTTATACATAGTCAGATGCGGTTCATCCAAGCTGCCAGTGAGAAGGGTGCAGCCAAGGGAATCCATATAGTTGGTGAGAGCTTCAACCTTTCCAATCTTAAACTGGAATAATTCATGTTCATTTTCATAATTTGATTTTGGATGAGAAACATGACCGTTTATTCATAAAAAATTCAAGGTCGATGGCTGAGAGGCAAAGCTCAATGACTTAAGCATAAATAGGAAGCTGAAATTATTTATATAGATAACTGCAAATAGGTAACATTTAAAAAGAAAAATGAAAAGAACCTAGATGAATTCTATAGGATGCCTACATGAATAAGATGAGAGTTGATTGTTAGAAATATGCTGACCATATTGGGAAAGGTAGGAGTCAAATTAAGAGAGTGCACTCTAAGGGAAATGTACTAGTGAGAAAAATGGATGGAATACTGAACCATACAGTTGCCAAACAGATGTTAAAAATAAGAAGCATTAAAAAGAACTCATGGGAGAGTACAATCATGGCCATGGGGTGTGCTTTTACCAACTTGGATCAGGACAGTTTCTGAGCTGTTGGCAGGTGGAGCAGGACTGTATGAAAGCAGAAGAAAAAAGTGAACATTAAGCTGTGCAACAATGGCAAGTATAAGAGCAGGATCAGTGATACTTTCTATTGTAATTACAGCTTTTCAGTGAATGCATAACCTTGAGGAAGTAGTTAAATGTTTTACAGGTTGGAATTTCAGAGTGAAACTAGAATTAGATGATTATTTAAAACTTGATAGAATTGACATTCCTAAGCTTTTATTTATAGAGACCCTCTAAGAGAATAAAGAAAGTCAACAGCTATGGAATGACAACTCAGAGTGTTACATATGATGCAAGTCATATGGCCTCACAAATTAAAGTCATAGATTAAATGCACCTATTATCATTATACAGATGGGAACACATATTCTGGTTGCTTCACTGTAATACTGTTTTAAAGTGTTACCATATGTCAAACCATAACGTCATATTATAAATTCAATTCTCAACTTTTATTACTGTTCTCAGATACTGAGAACTCCAATAGTATATTTTAAAGGATTATAATGCCCTGTAAGATAGAAATATCATTGAACTAAATTGAAGTATGCAATATGGCTGTACTATCACATGGTAACATCTTTGAAAATAATAATAGATTAATCTTAGTACTTTAACTTTGTCCCATTGAAATTCCTTCCATTTTTCAACATAATATAACCCTTGAAACTGTACTTCTAATAGAGTTTTATATCTAATCATAGATGCTCTATAGGTTTGCTAAATATTAAAGTTGTATGAAACAAAATTTAACAGGATAATCTCAGTTTATACGTGAGGATATGCAGTGATCCCATAGAACCACTATCAACAATTTACATCTGCATCGCATTTTTAACACATTAAAAAAATCGTAAGTTACTTCAAAGGAGAATTATCAATTACATTTTGACAATAAACCATTTAAGAAGCTGATATTCAAATCCTACCCTTTGTACAGGCTTTTAAGAAGCATGCTAAAGGAGATGAAGTAGATAACAAGAAGTGCTGAGACAGAGATGATGTGATGTATGGAGGTGGAAGTAGTTTGTCTTTATAAATGGTCTAATTCCATCAGAGTTAGTTGGCAAAGAGAGGAATGGAGTTGTTGTCTAATGAATAGAGTTTGTGGCTTCACTATTCCCAATATTTAGTTAGAGGGAATTTCTTCTCATCCAGTATTGGATGTCAGACATGCAGTATGGTAACCAGAGGCAAAAGGTTAAGAGACATACTGGTGTTATCAGCATCTATATAGAACCTAATGTTGTGCTTTTGGCTACATATAAATGAGAAATAAGATGAAATAAATGATATATTTAGGTGTGGAAATGGAAAGGACAACCATTGCAGTTGACTCTCTGGCTTCAACTAGATAGATAAGAATGGAACCAGGTGAGTAGAATCCCAACCTCTCCAAACTGGATGATGGAAGTAGGGGTTGGAGAATGACAATATGGCCAACTTTGTCAAAGGCAACAAACAGATCAAGAAGAATGAGAGGAATCAGTCGCAGACATATATGTAATTTTGAGAAAAATAATCAATGAGTGTAGTGACACTAAGGTTACAAAGATTTTCTTTTTAAATGTCTGTTGTTACTTAGCTGATCAAAATGAATCTTTTCTATTGGAAATAGTCATTTTATTTCAGGTCGACAAAATCTGTCTCTCTAGCTAGGCCATTTTTGAACCTTTTATCAAAAGATGTTTTAAAAAGGGATCTGTTGATTCTTTAATGTTTCTGAAAGTTTTGTTTCTGAAATTCTTGAACGTATTCAAATATTTCAAAAATATTAAAACAATAAAATTTGTGTTAATAAACATTCTGTTACCAAAAGGATATGTAAAAATTATTACATGTTGTTGCATCAAGGTACTGAGAAAACACAGCTATAGAAAAAAAAATGAACAATTATAACTGGGAACACAGGCCATAGGCAACATAAACTACAATGCACGAATCACCCGGTACTAATTACAAGTGCTTATAACTTCCAGTACTTCAGGCACACTATTTTCATTAACTTGTAGCCTCTTGAAACACAAAGAGTTTAAGGCACGAACCCTAGGCAGATGTTCCTCTTCTGCCAAGGTGAACATTTGTGATTTAAGGGGCTTTCTTATTGTCTGTAAAACAAAGATGTTTCCTATTACATTTTTTTTTCTAAATTGGTATTTTGAACAAAACATAGTGGTGACTATTGTAAAACCAAAATGAGAACAAAGTACAGACATAGGCCACATCTCTGTTTATAGTAAAGTCTGAAAAAAATGGAAATCTCTTAACTTGGTACTTTTGAAGTGGTGAGAACTGTAACTTAAGACCTTTCGATGTAAAGTTGTAACTCATATTTTCGATTATTAAAACTTAACTTTACTTTAAAAGGTATGCATCAATTTAACCTAACTTTTTCCATAAACAAGTTAAAAATTTAGTAGCAGCTGTTATTTGACCCTGTACATGACTACAGACATTTGACATGCTGACAGATAATCAGTAAAACTAGTGGGAGGACAGAGTATCAGTCATACCATATTGATAATGCCAAATTATAATTAATGCATGGTATTTTGGAACAACTAATTACAAAATGATAAATATTAGAAAATTAATTTTAAAACGTATTCAACTTTCCTGTTCAGAAATTGGACTACTTAGCTTTCGATGTTTTGATAGAATAATGACAAACACCATCCTAGATTATTTCTGTCCACCTTTTTTGCTGACTTCAATAGTTATCCTATACATACAGAATCATCATGCATAAAGAATCTTCCAGATTGTCTTACCTTAAGGCACATACCACAGTGTTTAGAAAATGATTCAGTCACAAATAGGTTATGGTCAGCACTAGAAGTGGGACATAAAGCATATCCCAAGGGTATTCATATGTATTTGGTTCACATAATGCATTAGAAGTTAATCTGGTAAAAGAACTGAGCAAAGAGGGGGTTTTTTCTAAAGATGGTTTTAATGGTGCAATTCTTTTATGGATTGGTTCCAGTGCAGCTGGAGCCCGTATGAGTGCTAATTATTCTATTGTTGTGTGATGTGGTTTCAGGATGTTTATGCTTTGAACATTTTCTTCAAACAAAATTTCAAAGTTCCAGTAATTATAATGTGATGCATTGATATGTCCATGAAAAATGTAGAAAAGAATGAAAATATCCCATATGTAAATATATTTTTGTTGTCATAAAAATAGATTTGTAGACAAGAAGTGAATGCTGTCCAGTTGCTCTGGTTTCCTTTAATATTTTAGCTGTTGTTCACTTTGACTCTATTTACTCTTGTTTCTATGTCACATTCTTTAAATTTCTGCTATTTGTAGTGTTTCATCTCTTCTAGCCCTTTTTGTATATTTGAACTGAGAATATTGTATACTTTTGGGACCAAGAATGCACTTCTCCACAGGTCATCAGATTGTCAGATACTGAAGTCTGAGGTCCACTGGGAAATCCAGCTCCTCCAGACTTCACCCTCCCCTCCCTCCCTATACCCCCAGACTAAGAACATTGCATGGATTCAACACTGTGAACTGACTCACTCTGACACCTTGCCATTTCCATTCCCCCCCGCCAATCTACACCAGCACTAGCAGCAGGGTCACCCACTCCCACCCTCACTCACTCCCTCCCTTTCTCTCACCTCAGGAGAAACAGCCTGAAATAGGATAGAGAGGTACAAGCCGGGTGGTGGAGGGTCTGACATCCAATCCGTCACCCTCCTTCCCCTGACATGGGGTGGACCCTGGCACGAGCCAGAGATGAGGTTGGTGCAACATTGAGGGCCAAAGGGCCTGTACTGCGTTGTAATGTTCTATGTTCTATAATAATGAATGATGGCTGAGGAAATGGACCAAGTCACAGTAGGGGAGAGTGAATGCTGCACATGGCTGTTCAGGTGGGCAAAGACACCATGTGTATTTGACGCTACAAGCTGGGTGCAATGAATAAGGTCTGAATCTACTTTCATTGACTGCAGGCTAGTTCGGAAGGAAAAAGGACAAGTACCTCTTATACTAGGAAAGATGTCCACCACTTCTTGAAGAAGAGTTGTATTCTATCTGAAGACAGATTAGACCTGAAAGTTCCCTGACGTCAGTTTGGAAACTTTGGTCCAAGCAATGAAGATGAAGGGAGTTCCTCAGAGAGCAGTAAATCTTCCAGGAAAGAACTCTGCTCTCAGTGGAAGAACTCTGCTCTCATGTCAATGCTAAATGTTTCACTTCCAGGACATGCCTGCAGCCAAACCGAGCTTAATGACCATGCCAGATTGTCAATGTAGAATCTCGATTACCCTCGCCTCACATCTGCATCCCCACTTGTCACAACACTTCCTTAACATACTACCTATTGTCTGGTTCCTCCTCAAACAAGTTACTGACATATCTGACCAGAATGTTATGGATGAATTTGCCCAGGTGTCCTACAATGCTGAAGCATTTAAATCAATATGAACACAAGCCAGTACCAAAGCAAAAGAGTCCTACTTTATTAGGAACAAAGTCACAATAATTTTTAATACTAAACATACGATCCTTAATCCTACTTGGCTCCTTAAGGTTACAATACTTCCCGAGTCACTTGTAAATTTGCACGGTCGCTCTCACTATGCCGCTGTCTCTGGGTCTGCAAAGCTGCTTTTTCCCCCTCTCTCTCTCTCTCTCTATCTCTCTTTGGATGGCCAGTGCCCTTGCCATGCTGGTCTCCTCAGAAGGCCTTAGATGATTCCAGAGATTCCAAGAGTGGTTCCAAGAGAATGGTCTGCAGGTGAACCCATGTTTTTAATACTTTTTAGATGATTTTCTGGAACTTTCTATCATTCTGACTGATCAGAGAGGTATATTTAATAGTTTGAATAGTTTGAAGGGTCTATCATTGAGATGGCATGCTACTGTTAGTTTCTTTGTATAGCAGGACCTGGTGCTTTCTGTCTGAGTCCTCTTATGTTTAGTGGATAAGTTGGTGGGGACACCTGGCTGCTGTGTTTGCGCCGTGGCTGATATGCAGGCTTTTGTGATTTCAGAGTTTCACTTGGCCAATGTGCCCAGCATCCCTTGCTGTTTGGCCAAGTTAGCAATCCATCTGTGTTTTAGCAGCCAGGAGGCTCTACATACCCTTCACTCTTGCTAAATCACAACACCACCTTAATCCCATCTCCTTCAGCTCCTTCTCAAACCATGTGACAATGATATGTTCAAGAAAATGATAGAAAGACTTTTTCATACTTGCATACTTTTAGTAAATGCAAAACCCCAATGAAATGGTTAAAAGGTCTTCAGGTTAGAATTCCAGAGTGAAGCTAGGATTGGACAATTGTTTGGAATGTGACAGGTTTAACAGTTTTCAATCTGCTATTTCGAGAAAGTGCCTATAATACTGTTAAGGTAGTCAACAGTAATGGAATACAAGTATTAAATATGATGCAAGTCATATGGCCACAAGTATTAACTATATAGATTAACTATACCTATTAAAGTACAATGCGAACATGTTTTTGGCTGTTTCTCTACTGTTGTTCTAAAATGTTACCACATGTCAGATCATAATATCATATTTTAAATACATTCCTTAATTTTCATCGCCATTTGGAGAGGGTACGCTGAAGGAGGAGTCACATGATCCATCAAAGGTCACATAGTACATCACTGGCACAGGTTAATAGCTGAAGTAAGAAGATAGAATTCTTCAGGCGTTGGCACTCTGAAGAGTGAGAATTCACTGGTGTGTTACAAAGGACTAAGGTACCACGAGAGCCTGGATTGCCAAATAAAATCACCAATGGCCAGAAACAAGAAAACATAGGTTACCAAATGTTGGAGAAAAATGCAGACAGATTTTGAAAATTGCCTTTACAGGCAGGGTTTTCACATCCCAAGAAGGTGGAGGAAAGGGCAAATGATTGGTTGGAATGGCATTAGGCAACTGAACTCCCTTGGCTGCTAACCTATAGTTATGGAAATAAGCTAAGAGTTTCTGATGAAATTTAGCGGTAATGCCACAAGCTATCTAATGATATTATGTAGTGATTAAGTTCAATTAATGCATCTTTGTATGAAATTTACTCTACACTGCACCACCAACCTCTCACCACACACTAAACACTCACCCAGTAGTACTTTCTGGAACTCAAAATTCAGGTCTAACATCTAGATTGCAACCTTACCTTCACCTACCTACCAATACTACTAAGGCGTGTCAACTTAAAACTAAGATAAAGACAAATTTCTTCCCTCAGAGTGTTGTGAGTCTTTGGAACTCCTCGCCACAGAGATCTGGTGGGGGTAAAGTCCTTATGTACATTTAAGGTTGAGATAGATATATTCATGATCAGTAGGGCAATCAACAAGGGTTGTGGGGAAAGTGCAGGGAAGTGGACGTGAGGATTGTTGGATCAGCCATGATCCTATTGAAAGGCAGAGCAGGCTTAAGGGAACTAAAGTCTTATGGTACCCATCTCACATCTATCACTTGAACCTTCGACAAAGAACCAGTTATCAGCAATGACAAGCATAAATCTCAAACATAATGCAACACAATACTGACATTTTGCCCTCTCTCTCGCAGGATAATATGGTACACAACACAAGGGAGGCAAGGACACCGACATGTCTTGAATGACCTATGGAGGATATAGCTGTAAGCATTATGGGGATGGCTGCCACTTGACCCCAGATTTCTTGGTTCACACTCCACCTTCATTCTGTCATGCACAGCTTCCTCTCCTGATTATCAGACCTCAGTAACTCCCTCCCATCCAGCTACAGAAGTTGAGCAGCAGAGAGATGTCAACAGCACAGCAATGATGAAGACGGTCCACAACTTGCTCAGACTTTGTAACAATGTAATGCTAGTATACAGTTGGGATCTACAGGTATTGGATTAAATGCATTTGTAAGCTGCAGCCAGGCAGGAGGTAAAAGCATGTTTCATTTGTAAGCTCAACAGAAGACAACATGACAGATCAGACGTGCTAGAAGCTACTTAGATGAAGACCTTGATGAAGAAATGTACAGGAGAACACGCAAATACAGCAGTTCTGCAGAAGTCATATCAGACTTAAAACGTTTACTCTGTTTCTTTCTCCACCAATGCTGCCAAACCTGCTGACTTTCTCCAATAATTTGTGTGTTTTTTTTAATATATGAGAATAATGATGCTGGATGTCTTAACTGGCCTGCCCAAAAGCCATCTGTCACTGTCAGAAGCATGGTGGAATTCAGTTCATCTTAGTGGAGTGCCACGCTTCCTGACTCTGCAGCCTTTGCTACATTTTCTAATATCCTGAAGATGTCGTGGTATTGCTGCTGCAGTCCTCCGAACATGTTAAAACCTTTGTGTGGACCACAACCATCTCAAGAGCAATTAGGGATGGGCTACAACCAGCTAGCAATACCAACATCCCACAAATGGATAAAAAGGTCACGTAATCCCCTGTTTTCCTTCTGAAGATACAAGATATCATGCTAAATCCAGGAACTCACCATATACTTGAAACACTCTACAGTGATACAGATACTTTATAATGGCAGGGGTTCTTAAAATCAATCCTCAGGCATGTCAGATGCCTGGTGTTTTAGTGTAACATTAGTGTTGGGGATCATTTGAGGCTGAATGCATTATTGTAGATGAGCGAAATACATATTTGTACAATGGACCTGCCTGGTCCCTTTTTGAGCAATGGGTTCCACATCAGCTGGTAGGGCTTCAGGGTATCAAGAGGGCCCTGGATCGATTGTTCTGGAGTCATCCTTATGGGTGCTCTTCTTTCGGTAATACGCCAATATGAACAATGCCAGATGTGATTGCCACAGTAACATGTATTCCCAGAATGGGATCAACTTTCATTTTGCTGCCTCTCGTGATGCAACAGAGACTAATTTTATAGACATGATCTTTGAAAGTAGCAGTGTGTAGCATCTTAAAAGTTTCAGATGGAAATCTTTTTGTGCATTTCAAATAACAATGAATTCTATTTGTTGACAAGACCTGTTTAGTTTCTCCTTGAATGCATTAAGCTTTATTGTACCCCATTAGAAGAAATCTTAATGGAGTTAATGAAACAGCTAGACAGGTCTTGTCCACAAATGTGATTCAGAATTATTAGATTGTATTGAGCTGAAAAAGTGTTGCTGGAAAAGCGCAGCAGGTCAGGCAGCATCCACGGAACAGGAGAATCGACGTTTCGGGCATAAGCCCTTCTTCAGGAATGAGGAAAGTTTGTCCAGCAGGCTAAGATAAAAGGTAGGGAGGAGGGACTTGGGGGAGGGGCGTCGGAAATGTGATAGGTGGAAAGAGGTCAAGGTGAGGGTGATAGGTCAGACTGGGGTGGGGGCGGAGAGATCGGGAAGAAGATTGCAGGTTAGGAAGGCGGTGCTGAATTCAATGGATTAGACTGAGACAAGGTGGGGGGAGGGGAAATGAGGAAACTGGTGAAATCCGAGTTCATCCCTTGTGGTTGGAGGGTTCCTAGGTGGAAGATGAGGCGCTCTTCCTCCAACCGTCGTTTTGTTGTGGTCTGGCGATGGAGGAGTCCAAAGACCTGCATATCCTTGGTGGAGTGGGAGGGGGAATTGAAATGTTAAGCCACAGGGTGGTTGGGTTGGTTGGTCCGGGTGTCCCAGAGGTGTTCTCTGAAACGCTCCGCAAGTAGCCGGCCTGTATCCCCAATATAGAGGAGGCCACATCGGGTGCAGAGGATGCAATAGATGATGTGTGTGGAGGTGCAGGTGAATCTGTGGCGGATATGGAAGTTTCCTTTGGGGCCTTGGAGGGAGGTGAGGGGGGAGGTGTGGGCGCAAGTCTTGCACTTCCTGCGGTTGCAGGGGAAGGTGCCGGGAGTGGAGGTTGGGTTGGTGGGGGGTGTGGACCTGACGAGGGAGTCACGGAGAGAGTGGTCTTTACGGAATGCTGATAGGGGAGGGGAGGGAAATATATCCTTGGTGGTGGGGTCCGTTTGGAGGTGGCGGAAATGACGGCGGATGATGCGCTGAACATGGAGATTGGTGGGGTGGTAGGTGGAGGGTTGGAGGGGCGGGGCTCAAGGGTGGAGGAGCGGGAAGTGGAAGAGATGCGGTGGAGGGCATCGTCGACCACGTCAGGGGGGATATTGCGGTCCTTGAAGAAGGAGGCCATCTGGGTTGTGCGTTTTTGGAACTGGTCCTCCTGGGAGCAGATGCGGCAGAGTTGAAGGAATTGGGAGAATGGGATGGCGTTTTTACAGGGGGCAGGATGGGAGGAGGTGTAGTCCAAGTAGCTGTGGGAGTCGGTCGGTTTGTAGTAGATGTCAGTGTTGATTCGGTCGCCTGAGATAGAAATAGAAAGGTCGAGGAAGGGGAGGGAGGAATCTGAGACTGTCCAGGTGAATTTGAGGTCGGGGTGGAAGGTGTTGTGAAGTGGATGAACTGTTCAACCTCCTCGTGGGAGCATGAGGCGGCGCCGATACAGTCATCGATGTAGCAGAGGAAAAGGTGGGGGTTGGGGCCAGTGTAGTTGCGGAAGATGGACTGTTCCACATATCCTACGAAGAGGCAGGCACAGCTGGGGCCCATGCAGGTGCCCATGGCTACTCCTTTTGTTTGGAGGAAGTGGGAGGATTGGAAAGAGAAGTTGTTCAGGGTGAGGACCAGTTCAGTCAGTCGAAGGAGGGTGTCAGTGGAAGGGTACTGGTCAGTACGGCGGGAAAGAAAGAAGCGGAGGGCTTTGAGTCCTTCGTGATGGGGGATGGACGTGTACAGGGACTGGATGTCCATGGTGAAAATAAGGCGTTGGGGACCGGGGAAGCGAAAATCATGGAGCAGGTGGAGGGCATGGGTGGTGTCCCGAACGTAGGTGGGGAGTTCTTGGACTAAGGGGGACAGGACGGTGTCAAGGTATGCGGAGATGAGTTCGGTGGGGCAGGAGTAGGCGGAGACAATGGGTCGGCCGGGGCAGTCAGGTTTGTGGATTTTGGGCAGGAGGTAGAAGCGGGCGGTGCGGGTTTGTGGGACTATGAGGTTGGAGGCGGTGGATGGGAGATCCCCCGAGGTGATGAGGTTATGGACGGTCTGGGAGATGATGGTTTGGTGGTGGGGGGTGGGGTCATGGTCAAGGGGGCAGTAGGAGGAGGTATCTGCGAGCTGGCATTTGGCCTCAGCGGTGTAGAGGTCGGTGCGCCAAACTACTACCGCGCCTCCCTTGTCTGCTGGTTTGATAGTGAGGTTGGGGTTGGAACGAGGGAGTGGAGGGCTGCGCGTTCCGAGGGTGAGAGGTTGGAGTGGGTGAGAGGGGTGGAGGAGTTCAGGTGGCGGTTAATATCGTGGCGGCAGTTGGCTATGAAGAGGTCGAGGGCAGGTAGGAGGCCAGCACGGGGTGTCCAGGTGGATGGGGTGTGTTGGAGGCGGGAGAAGGGCGAGAGGGTGGGCGAGAGGGTGGGCGAGAGTCTTGGTTAAAGAAGTAGGCACGGAGGCGAAGGCGGCGGAAGAATTGTTCGATGTCACGCCACGTGTTGAACTCATTAATCCGAGAGCTTGGGGAATGAAGGTGAGGCCTCTGCTGAGGACTGATCTTTCATCCTCAGAGAGGGGTAGATTGTATTGACCCTGATAATACATTACATATTGTTTCGTATTTCTGTGCAATAAATATTTCCAAGCAAGAACATCTTTTTAAATAAGTCACCAAGAAACCCAGAGTTTTGAGATGGTGGATACTTGAGCCTAAACAATCTTGGACATGTCTGTAGTCAATTAAGTGAAATGACTGATGCTATGGCTGTGACATTATTCTGGGAGACATCTCCATTATCATCTGTCATTTTACTACTTTGTCAAATGACATCAGGGATCTTCTGCATATGTTTTCCAACATAGTACATATAGTTATGGAAAACTACTGTAGACTGAAGCTCAAGATTTTCAGAGCACCTGCCAAAGTATTTGTGACAGATACTAACATTGAAAAGGAGAACTAGACATTATCTGGCTGTGAATGTTTGCCTAAGTACATGTCTAAGCATGTAGTTCTAACATAATAAGTTATTTGGCAGAACATTGCTACTGCTTATCTCAGTAAACCGTCAAAGTGGGAGAACATATTACACTTTCCCACAGGTCATGTACACAGGCATACTCATATGCTTCCATGACACTATATAATGTCATTGACCTATGAAAATGGTCAAAATGAACAACCAAAGGCAAGAATACATCTCAAGGCTTCTCATGCTGTGTGTTCATGCATTCATATTAAAGATGACTCACGTGCTAGGGCACGGACTTTTCTCCTTCCAATATATAATCCTGTTCCATTTGCTTTTTGGAGACAATGATACATAACAAATTTATCAGGGAAGGCTTTCGAAATTATGGGAACAGAAACAATAGGGGGAGTAGGGGAAAGGATTTTAATTCTTTCCAAAATCATAGCTAGAATATTCGTTTCTTTTATGAAATCTCATTTGTTCATTCACTACATGATATAATGTATTTTGAAATTATTATCACAAGCCATTTTGTATTGTCTAAAATTCCTTCATTTAAGAAAATGGATTGTTTTATTATTTTAAGTATATGGAATATTGTATACGTTCATAATAAAATACCATCAACACTTCTAATCAATGTGAAAAGCAAACAATGCATACACACGACTGTAAGCTTGCCAAACAAATCAAGAGACTCAAGTAATTCATCTGATTTATATTGTATAACTGCTCCCTTTGGAATGAATTTTGGTTCAGACTCTTGATTAAGAACATAAGAAAGAATTTAATGATGAGAAAAGCACATTTGGAACATGTGTCTGTTTTATCATTTGGGCATATAAGATTTGCAATCCTATGGGATCACAAATATACTGAAACTCCTGTCGGAAGTAAATTACTACAGATAACGTAAACTTCTTTGACTACACAATTGTGTGAAAATTTCACAATAGCAATTGAATATTAGCAAAGTACATTCTAAATCTAGTGCACAATACTGATTACATTTAGAGAGTTGCTACTGAACAAGCCTCTGAGAATTTGATCATCTCTGTATTTATCTTCATAACTTTCAAGCAATATCAATCCAGCTATTTTGTAAAGCAAGTAATTATTACAGCATTACCGGTGTGGGGTGAAGAAAATGTGTTATGGTTATGGTATGAGGAGAGGGTAAAGAAGGGTCAGAGATGATTCTACATGACCACTGTACTGTGGGAGAGAAAAACAATCTACTGATCTTTGGTCTCTCCAGATTTCTGTTAATTATGCCTTAATTTCCTCTGGACCCATGACTAGACTTTGTCAAATATTTCATTCCTGTCAAACTTATGCTTACCGTTTCTTTTTAAAGACTTAGAATGTGACTTACTTCAAACCAGTTTTTGCAGAGAAATTCAGAATAATTACTATAAAGAGTAGACAGAACTTATCTGACCTTAAATTATGGAATATTGCCATTCACGTACTTTTCATAGCTTCGTTAAAACAAAAGGTAAATATCTTTACTGGAAGAGAGAATGGAATTTCAGACAAGCACTTATACATTAATGCCCTACAATTCAATTTCAGAGCTAGTTAGGCATGTTATGGACCAGGCCAGACCTCAAAACATTTCAAGAAGTAAGCGCAGACTCTAACTTTTCTAGCTGTTTTAAGCAGGTGTAAAGTGGATATTCCAGGAGTTATGCAGCTGGTCAAAACCCCTAGGTTTGAAACAAAACAGAACTTACTTACAGAGTGCCGAGTGAAACACAAACAAAACAGAACAGAATATAGAATAACTTAACTTATCCGAAAACTCAACAGACTATCCCAACTTAATGATGCTGTTCCAAATGAGTGAACAGTCCCCATAACCACCCCCTTGGCAAAAAGGTAAAATCAGATGCAGATTCTTACAGGAGAGAGAGAAATGACAGAGAGATTTAGCATGGAACCTCCTTCCACTGTAGCTGGTTCTTTGGCTTCCCTAGCTTAAACTGACCAGCAGTTCTGAACAGCAGACTACTAGAACCAAAACAAACCAAACCAGAGAAAAATTGTGCTGGGAGAACTGGCCATTCCCCTTTCATTGTACAAGCTTTTTGAAACTTAAAAGCTTCTTCAAGTCGATAAACCCGAATATATCAGAACCCATGACTTTATGACCTCTCTGAAAAAAAAATGACAACATAACCTTGTTAAAAGAGCAGTATTGTCACAGGTGGAAAATGGACAATATTGAGTTTATTTTGTAGGAATCAGACAGGTGTTATGTAGGTGTAGTGTGTGCTGTACCTTTAAGAGAGAAAGGAAGCGAGCAAGGACTGACTGAAAACACAGAGTGTGCTGAACAATTTAAAAATGTAACATTTGTTTGAAACAAATACCTGGAGTTGCATTGCCATGGAACAAAATCAAATTCAAATTCAGCCAATCATTTTAAATTATGCCCCAGATACCAAAATTTGAATTTTACTGTTTGGGATGACAATGAAATGATCTGATCGTTTGGAGTATAAAACTGCATATTTTAAACTGTTAGGGGCAGAACAGCAAAGAGCACTCACATGTACAGACTGCGAGCAGAATAGCTCTCTGAAAGGTACCTGTCCATAAGAAAGTTGTGCTGCAGAAGACCGAAGAAAAGATGACCCAGGAAAATAGAGAGGAAAACCTATAGAGGAGGATCAACTGCTGGCTGGTTTTTAAGGCGTAATTTTTTTCCTCACTTTTAATTGCTTTTTTTTATTGGACCAGTATTGTAGAGTAGGAGGTAAAAGAGAAAGAAGTTGTAAATAGCTGTTGTTTCAATGTTCTCTGTTGGACTTAAAGAATAAAATTCTTAATTTTTACTTCAAATAGTGAAATCTGAGATGGTTCTTTGCCTCTCAAAATTTGAACAGATGACAGTGTGAGGTGTGTCAGGTGTCAGGTTTTAATTAGCAGACGGGTTTACCCTGTGTTATAACACAGGCACAACAAGGGACAACTTTGAGGACCTGCACCTGAAATACAATTATAAAACATCCGACTTGTTGCTGGATCAAGCAATTCTTCACGTGGTCCTTGTGGCCATGTAAAAGAGATAACTTTATAGACAGAAGCATGTGAATTGTCCCAGTTTAAGGTTGACATGTAGAAATTATATTGAAGTGAATGAAATCGGCATCTTTCATTCCTAGTCACTGGTGCTGAAGGATAAAACTTTCATTGCATATTTTAAGTTCTTATTTGCAGAGATAACACCTTAAAAATGTCCACCTCTAAACTCAATCGTTACAGTTTCAGTCTGTTTATTTGGTCTTTTTAACCAACCTGTTCAGGGATGTTATGACACACTTCTAGAGAAGGTGGGATTTGAATACAGGCATCCAGGCTCAGAGGTAGAGACACTACCACTGCACTCAATATAGGAGACATTTTCTCTGATCAACCTGCTCAGATATGTTATGACACACCTCTGTAATAGGTGGGGCTTGAAAGCAGGTCTCCTGGGTCAGAGGTAGGGACACTACCACTGCACTACAAGAACTCTCAGTATAGGGAGAACCCCCAATTAATGCAGATTACTTTTAAGCTTTGAATAAGTATACAATTAGCTGATGATGCTTTGGATTTTTTAAGACTTTGTTCTGGAGCAGGAGTATTCCTATGAACTCCAAAGCACTCACAATTGCACAAATTATCTTCAGACCATTTTGTGCCAGACAAGCAGATTGACATTCATCTAAAATGAACAAACTGCCTGTCGAGGCACACCGGCTCGAAGTAATTCAAATGAGATCACATGGCTATTTGCATACCAGCCTCCAACTCTTAATTCTGCCAAAAGCTGCTGGTTCAATATAGTCTTCCCTCCATACCTGCGGGGATACGTTCCAAGGCCTACCGCAGAAGCCCGAAACCGCGGATAGGAGCAAACCCATTCACTTAAATGGGAAATTTACCTTCCCAGTAGCCCCCAGTCCCTGGTTCTGGAACATTCCCTGTAATATGTTCAGGCTGTGTTAAATTGCAGGTAACTGAAACCACGGAAACCGACTCCATGGATACGGAGGTCACCCTGTACTCAGAACTAAGTCACACCCAGCCTTTCATTCATAACATTGCGAGTCTAACAGTTATTCACCTCAGAAGTTAATGTTGGTTTGTTTAATATACCTTTGAAGTGAAGTCGCATTCAAAAGATAAGATTTTCTTGGTCTTGAATTATTTAGATGGCAATAGATAATCACTTTCAAATCTTTTTATTTTCTACCTTTATCTACTTTTCAGACATTGTAGTAGAGATAAATTTAGCGGCTAATGCAGGAGCATCCAGAAAGTCCTCAATTTAGTCTGAAGACAAAGATCTTGCAGAAGTAATGTTTTTCAAAGTTTATAAAGACAGGTTACTGGGCATAGTTATGTCCATTCAAGATCCCTGATAGTGAGTTTGGAAAAACAAATTTATAATCAAAACGTAAATATTCAGTGACATTTCCTATATTACACTTGCATAAAAATGGTTGTATCATCCCCCTCGGCAGCAAAGAATCTTCTTTTGTTTTCAGACCTGGGTCCCATTTAAAAGCTGAGTAATGCTACAGATGATGGAGGGATTTCTCAAAGCATATGCCATGCCCTGTATAACTGGTTCTCTCCAAAATGGTAACCAGTATGTTCCTACATCATAGGGTTCAAATTTGCTTATTAAAATGAATCAAACATCTAAAGCAAGCTGGCTCCTCAGTCGGCAATGATAGGCACCCTGTGGAAGTTACAAGAGACCAATCATCAGGTTTAATTGGGTGGGAGTTTAACCAAACTCATTTAAAGGCAGTTACCACACCATTAGCACCAATTTTACAGTTAGAGATTTTTTTTAGGATATTTGTATACATCTAACTGAAATGTGCAGTATCATGCAACCAACAAAACAAAATCAGTAGCGGGAATTTGAGTACAGCTTTATTGAGCTAAGATTAGAGCCCATTTCCTTTACATGCATTTTTCAAGTGCCATTTATGAATGGAAAGTCTATTCCATCCAATTTGGTTAAGAAAAAATAACTTGCATTTATAACAACATGAAAAAACAGCTCCGAAAAGCATGATGAGACAAAGATAGATATTGTGCTAAAGAAGGAGATATTAAGAGGAGTGACCAAAAGCTTGTGCAAATTATTAGTACGTAGCAAGGTTTTAAGATAGGAGAAGGAGTTAAATAGGTGGAAGAGTGTAATTTGCAGATGCAAAACTGTGGAAAGTAGATAGCAATGGCCCTGAGGAATTCCAGATCTATTGGGGGTGGGGGGTAGTTTCCCATCTTCCGCCAGCATAGTGTTCCTTCTCACTTAGACCAGCCTCCCACATTGTCAATTGACACCTGAAACAGCCAATTAATGGGTACTTAGATGCCTTATTCTGCCTTCACTCTAATCTTTCTTCCAACCAGAGGAGAAGGCAGCTGGACAGCATGGTTGGGGAACAAGGCAATGAGGAAGACAAAATACTGAAAAAGGGACAAGGTGACATTGGGAGCAAGGCAGCTTTCATTGCATGGGTTGCTGACAGGCAGAAAGGGATGATACGTCTTTGGGAGATGCACTTTTCCCATCAGGCCAACAACCCCAAGATCATATCCCCATCTTTCCACACCCCTGGCCTCTATAACACATCACTCCACCTCTCTCCTTCCCTGGGTTTATTTGACAGACTCAACTGAAAATCCCTCACTTGCCTGAAGTTGGCGATTCATCCTTCTTGGACAGTTTGTGACCCAGTATAGGCACAGTCCTGGTGTCACTGGGAATATAGAGCTGCTAGGAGAAAGTGAGGACTGCAGATGCTGGAGATCAGAGCTGAAAAATGTGTTGCTGGAAAAGCGCAGCAGGTCAGGCAGCATCAAAGGAGCAGGAGAATCGACGTTTCGGGCATAAGCCCTTCTTCAGGAATGAGGAGGGTGTGCCAAGCAGGCTAAGATAAAAGGTAGGGGGAAGGAGGGACTTGGGGGAGGGGCATTGGGAATGCAATAGGTGGAAGGAGGTTAAGGTGAGGGTGATAGGCTAGAGAGGGGTTGGGGGCGGAGAGGTCGGGAAGAAGATTGCAGGTCAAGAAGGCTGTGCTGAGTCCAAGGGTTGGGACTGAGAAAAGGTGGGGGGAGGGGAAATGAGGAAGGTGGAGAAATCTGCATTCATCCCCTGTGTTTGGAGGGTTCCTAAGCGGAAGATGAGGCGCTCTTCCTCCAGGCGTCGTGTTGCCATGGTCTGGCGATGGAGGAGGCCAAGGACCTGCATGTCCTTGGCAGAGTGGCGGGGGAATTAAAGTGTTCAGCCACGGGGCGGTTGGGTTGGTTGGTGCGGGTGTCCCAGAGGTGTTCCCTGAAACGTTCCGCAAGTAGGCGGCCTGTCTCCCCAATGTATAGGAGGCCACATCGGGGTAAGCAGATGCAGTAAATGCTTGGCCAGCAATGCCCAAGGGCAAAACTTCTTCCCAGGTAGAGGACCCACTCCAAACCAATCCCCAGCATGTATTTCTGCAAAGAATCCAAGCTTCTGGCCCTGCTGGTAGACCTTATGATTTGGAGTCAAGTAATCCATCGCTGCATAAAATCTATCTCACTGGGAAGAGGAACCTTTGATGGAGATACATTGGCTCCAACTTGAGATAGGAAAGTGACTAGCCCCCAAGAGAAATTTCACAAAGCCAGGCCACAGAGAAAGGCTTTAAAGGAAGACATTGCAGTTGATCATATCAAAGGTACTCAGCAAGATTACAAAAAGCACATGTGGAGGTTGGTCATTCACAGCAGTCAGACAGATTGCAATTTAAATTCATAACATGAGCCCTTCAGAATTTTGAAGCTTTTTCTTATGTCCTGCATCAACATTCCCATGTTCCCACTGTTGATTGCATTATTTGTCTGGGAATCAAACCCCTGAGATAGTGCAGAATTGAACATTATTTTTAATGTTTGGCATCAGTAGCAGCAGCAGACACCACCTTTTGAAGAATGGCTAGATAGAAACCAAAGATCCATTAATTCATCTAGAATAATAAGCCTTTACCGAACTCCAACCCCAAAGGAACTCCATCTTAATTATAATGCAAATTTCAATCCATTTCATAAACTTGCCAGTGCATTGAAATACACTACTACTTTAGACTATTTAGTTACTAACTTACACCAATTTGACTTATGTTTCTGCCAGCTGCTAGCTACTGCAGTGAAAATACCCAAACAATTTTCAATCTAATATTCACCTTTATCTACAAATCTCTCTATGATTTCATCCAATGTTGTGGTTTGCCCACATTCAGATCCCATTTAACTTTCAAGTTCTCCAATCAAATCTAACTCTGGCTTTCTGAGTATCTTCCTCACTTTCTATTCCATCATCATTGATTTAACCACTGTCCCCCGAGACTCTCTTCTGAAAGTCCTCCATCTTGAATCTGTTCTCTATACTTCGAAACATCTTTCAAACTTACCTTTTCCATGCCTTTGGTCACCTCTATCAATTATTCAATTTATGCTCAGTTACAACTTTTGTTCCTCTACATATCTCTACATCAAAAGGTAAAATTTAAATGCAATTTTGTGGTCAATCTTCACTGCTGATAGACATCATCATGTCCTGTAACTTAAGGTGAAGTCATGCAATGAAGGTTATACCTCAATAATCTTTTTGACATAACCAATTAGTAAATCATACTCTGATCATTAAGCTATGGCTTATGCATTTAAAGTTATTTGATCACAAACTCTACAAATAAGTGGTTAAAGTAGACACGTAATAGAAAAACATTAAAATCATCAAGAGACTGAAACCATAAAATTGATTTCTTCTTATGATTAGCACCTTGGTTGTTGCTGCAGGAAGAAAAAAAGTGCCAAATGAAGAGGTGTGCAGCACAGTGAAATGAGATCAAAAGCTGGTCTGTAAAGGGTCTGTTCGAAGAAACTTCCCTGGGGCAGGGAGGAAGAAATGTCGATCAGATTAACACAAGAAATATTACATTTTGGGACTTTCAGGGGCCTAGTCAACTGCGTATTTTGAAACTTTATTTAGCTTAGAGAACCAAGGCAAATCTCTGTTGCTGCCTGACATTATGCCAAACCTCGAAACACGAACAGGGCACTTAGAATTCATTTCTATGACTGACTTTTTCTTTTCTTCTTATCAACTAAAGCTCAATACCTACTCAATACGAATAACAATTGTATCTTTATTGTTTTATTTGCTTTATTCCACATGAGCTTAAATATACCTAAAGTGTTTATAAAAATTAGGAACTAAAAAACAATACAAGAAAGAGCATTGATTGAGCAAAATCCAAGAGTACCTCATTTAATTGTGATAGTAAGCAAATAGTTCTAACTCTCTAGAAATTATACTGTGGAATTTTTCAAATGCAGATGAAGTACATTCAGATTAAATTGTCTTTTCATGATTTTCAACAGCTTTTGTAACATACAAAATACCTTACATATGTAAAGTATAGAGTTAAAGTGGCTGTAAATAGTGAAATATTTTAAAACTATAGCACATTAAATTTGAAAACAATGATAATTATGAAAAGAATTAGAATAAGATTTTTTTCTAACAGCACCTATTTAAGCATCGAAAGCATGAAAGAACAACAAGCAAAAAGGAATAACTGGGTGTGAACATGTACCTCATCTGGAGACTAGGCAACAAGCCAACCAGTAAAGGTTCAAAGTTGTACTCAAACTTTTCTGACAGGATATTATTTAAATAGTTAGCCAGTCAGGGCCTTCTGCAAGGTGCCAGAAAACATCCATCATGGGCCTTGCAGTAAGCCTGTCAGCCAAGGTTGTCGGCAAAGAGCCAGGCTGTCAGGTTTTGGGCTGGCAGCCAGTCTGTCATGGTCTTAGGCGTGTAGCCAAGCAGGCACTTTGAAGCTTCGGGGTTAGCCAGCTGGTATGTAAGGGTGACCTGTCAACTCAGAAATAATATACTCAAAAGGTCATGAGTTCTGAGACTAATTTAGCAGACAGTGTCGTTACAACAGTTTGGATAAAAACTACCCCAGCATTCATTTCTCCAACTGCTCCAGAGTTTGTTCTGATTACATTTTCAATCTCATTCTCCTTTCATTATGACATTTAAAACTATGTCCAAAAGAATCTTCATGTAATGCCTTTGAATTAATCATGATTTATATTTTCATTAAGTAAACACCATAGGCTGAATCTTATTTTGTTTGGCTAAGTCCAAATTGTATTGAGTTTTATTGGAGGGTATACCACTGAGAGGCCTAGTGAGTTTTCTTGGCATAGCTTTCCAAACTCGCCTCATTAAACACCTTCCTTGCTCTTAGGTCACGTCTGCTTGCAACCACATCTTACCACAAGTCATTCAGCAGATATCTGCCAATAAACTGGCATGCTTTGATCCATGCCAACTTTGAACAGCCATTATGTACCCAGCCCAGTGTTGAAAATCCAGCATTTTCCCTTGTCAGCAATGTAGGACACAGCAACCATAAGCCTACAGTACATCACCAATATGACTGACAGTTCTTCACACAGACAACCTCATTCTCTGATGCCAGTCACTGTGTAACCACCATACCACACATTTTACAAGTCTGCAGCTGCACCCCATCTGAAAACCCAATCAGTCAGTGTTACCCTGTCCTGCATGCCCATTGTAGGCCTGCAGCTTACTATTGTTCAATCATAGACATGCAAGCAATATGACAAATCCAAATTTGAGCTCTTAATTCTGGAAAGCAAAAGTAAACACAAACAAACCCAACAGAAGCTGAAGTTTACCCTAGCAATGCAACACCCACTCAGCACCATGATCAATGAATATTTTACAGTCCATGGTAATCTGCTGCACTCAGCTCTTATCTATTGGAACAGGGTGTCAATGAGGTTCTATCTGGTTTTTAACACCTGAAGCTGCAAAGCTCTGTCGTGGACAACTTCAGCATCCTCCTGCTCAATGTCCTCAACCTCCTCTGAAGACTGCTCCCATTCCCCCAGCTCCTCAGAATCCAGCACATTACCTTAGCAATGTTCCAATTGTACAGATCACATCACACCAGGGTGATATATCGCACTCTGTCCAGACTATCGCAGGTAGAACTCGTCAAACGAGTGTAAGCAACAACCCTATCATTCGTTTTACCTCACCCCTGCTCGAGGCATAAAGAGCATTGCATCTACACTAACATCAGTCAGTGCAATGGTGTCATCAGCCATTGTCACAGTGGGTAGCCCTTGTCCCCCAGTAACCAATTTTTAAGGCACCTCTTCCCTTCAGCACATCAGGTACATGTGAGTGCTCCATGATGTAGGAGTTGTGGCAGCTGTCAGGGTAGTGAGTATACACCTTCACAAAGTGGCAAAAGTGATTACAGGTCACCTGGACATAAATAAAATGGAACTCCTCTCCCCGTTGATAGATTCCACAGTTTTGTGATTATGGCCCCTCTTAGTGCTATATGTGCGCAGTCAAGGGCACCCTGAATCCAGGGCAGTCCCCAACTATGTTCCTGAATCCAACTACCTGGATCGCAATACAAAACCTATCATGGGGGAGCAAAACGAGCTAGTGTAATGTTGCCTCTCTGATGCATTTGTGGGATCGATCCCACAGAGGTCACTTGTCAGTCCCTGGAAAGAGACAGTAACAGAAGTTAGGACCCACAGTGACCTTCACTACCACAGGGAGAGAATGACCGCCCACCCTTGCAGCCTTCAGGTCCTACTCCAGCATTGAATGTAGTTCTGTCACATTGTCCCAGGACATATGGAGTCTGAATCTGCTCTACATTTTACTCATCCCCAGGAAATGAAGTAAGAACTGAAAATCTCTAGGCCGCTTGTGCATCTCACGCACTCTGAGGGGTCCAGTGACAGTGACCTCTCCTTGAGCTGCATGCTCCTTGGAATCTGAACCATCCGGATGCTACTCCAGGGCTTACTGTCAGCCCTGGTCCTTCTGCTTCCATCTCCACCTTCTTAGGAAGGTAGCAACTGTGACCAACCACCCACTCGTGGCAAGACACAGGAATATCAGTGAAGATGCTCCAGATTAGGAGCAGAGGGAGTAAAAAATGTAGATCTCAAAAGAATGATCAGTGTCATATCCTAAAGACGAAGGCTGAGCACACTCTTCCCTCCAGTAGGTTATGCTGCGCCCTGTTAATGAGGCACACATTCCCATCATCCATCCACAATCAAACTCAGTATGTATGGTAAGTTGGTGATGATACCATGCTGGTTGTACTGACACCACATCTCATCAAGAAAGAAGTTCCTACGGTGTTCCAAAACTCTTCCTATCCCAGATCCACATCAAAAGTTCAACATCACACTGTATTCAGGACACAGACATGACAAGTGATGGTATGTGGCTCCCAGAATGGTTCACGTTTGGCTAGTATTGAGGTTTTGTAATGTCATTGCAGCTAACTTCACCATCATTGAGATGCCAACGCACAATTTGCAACCTCCCATGGTGTGGTGCAAATTGTTTTGGACTGGAATCTGACCCAGAAGACCTTCATACTGCAGGAATAGCAAATAGATGATGAAGTGATTACAAACTAAATGTAGCTGGTTAAAAATCACACAACACCAGGTTATAGTCCAACAGGTTTAATTGAAAGCACACTAGCTTTCGGAGCGACGCTCCTTCATCAGGTGATTGTGGAGGGCTCGATCGTAACACAGAATTTATAGCAAAAATTTGCAGTGTGATGTAACTGAAATTATACATTGAAGAATTGATTGTCTGTTAAGCCTTTCAAATGTAGCTGGGTTTTGCAAATGGCTGCTTCATGTATTTGTTTCTACAAGCATCGACAGTCCAGAAAATGTGGATCCCACGCTTTCGCCAGTCAAAGTGACACTGACTCCGTTCACCCTGAGAATTGTCCCAGCTATTTTCTCGTAGCACTTCACATCGAGAGATTTAATGACAAGGAATGCAGCTTGCGTAGGACACTGTCAGCACTGGGTCCCGCATTATCATGAGGTCCACTCCCAGAGACTCCATATTCCCTTTTAACTTGCACTACCTTAATGGCCTATTTCCACCCATTCCTCCCTTCCCTCATGTGGACACCTTCAACATTGAACATTACCTACAACTGTCCTGCCTGCTCCCTGAACCCCAGTATTATATTTTAATGATGTCCACCCTGATCCTCCATGCTCCTCTGTAGAGGCCAAATGGTGGTCATTACAGCCAATCCTTTTACCATGCAACTCAATGCAATTCCACATACTTCCCACTCACTTTGCATTTCCCCATCACAATCCTTGTCCCCAACTCTGCATATGCATCTGCTTTCCTCCAAACCTTCCCCCCCACCAGCCCAAGTGCCCCCATTCTTTTGACCATGAACTCCCCAATTGCCTCTGCTGGACCCCACTTGAACCCGCTAGCACAATTGATGGTAAGAACCCCATGTCAGTACTCACCCCAGACTTCAGTGAGCAGTCCCCAGCCATGACTGACCAAACACCTGACCACTATATTTGCAATGGATGACATCCAATTCCTCTCACTGCTGGTATCACTGAACACTGTCCGCACTGTACTGAGACAGTTTCATTGAATGTAAGCTTCCCAGGTGGGTGATGGCACATGGCAAACCCCAGAACTATGCTCAGACTGTGCTTGTTGTGACCGTGTCTGAGTGTCTGTGCAAAGGAGCACATCAATATGACACTAATCATAGCTGTTGGTGTTTGGCTGAAGCACCTATGCACTAACAGGCACAGCATGGCAAGGCATGGATGTGTGAGCAAAGTGAATTGTCTGCTACAAGAGCAAATGAGCAGCCCTGAGATGCAGCCTGGTCCAATCCTTGAGCTGGGTGCCTATCTGCACGTTTGAAGTTATAGGGGAGGCAATGGCCTTATGGGAATTATCAGTGGACTATTATTCTGGAGACCCAGATAATATTCTGAGTTCAAATCCTACCATGACAGATGATGGAAATGGATTTCAATAAAAATATGGAATTTAAACAGTCTGAAGATGACAATGAAATGATTATCAGAAAAAACTTGTCTGGTTCACTAAGGTGCTTTCGGGAAGGAAATTGCCATCCTTACCTGGTCTGCCTACATGTGATTCCAAACCCACAGCAATTGATTGTCGACTGCTCTCTGGTTAACTCGGGACGGCCAACGACACCCTCAAATGAATTTTTAAAAAGTGTCCCTGCTACAAAGTGATTTAGATTAGATCCCCTACAGTGTGGAAACAGGCCCTTCAGCCTAACCAGTCCACACTGACCCTCCGAAGAGTAACCGACCCAGAGCCATTTCCCTCTGACCAAATGACCTAACACTATGGGGCAAATTAGCATCACTAATTCACCTGCCCTGCACGTCGTTGGACTGTGGGAGGAAACCGGAGCACCCAGAGGAAACCCACACAGACACAGGGATGAATGTGCAAACTCCACACAGACAGTCACCCGAGGCTGGAATTGAACCTGGGACCCTGGTGCTGTGAGGCAGCAGTGCTAGCCACTGTGCCACTGTGCCACTCCTTTCATTACCAATTGCTGCTGCACCCTGCAAAATGAGCATGTTCTTCCTAAATGGCCTGCCAGTGTGTCGGAAAGTTGCCCTGATGGTTGCGCTGGGTTGATAAATGTTGGATGCCAATGTCCCTGGACAAGAACTGTGCAATT